>NC_092716.1:117086670-118286670 GCF_047496885.1 Scyliorhinus torazame
GGCGTTCAAAGGGGCGGGAAGCCTTGATCAGGTGAGCTCTATCCGGCCTGAAAAAGTGCGGTTTGCACTCCGCGCAGATGTGGCAGTTCCTGGTGACTGTACGGACCTCCTCCACAGAGCAGGGGAGGTTGCAGGACTTTATAAAATGGTAGAACCGAGTGACCCCCGGGTGGCAGAGGTCCTCGTGGAGGGCTTGGAGACGGTCTATTTGTGCGTTGGCACATGTGCCGCGGGATAGGGCATCGGACGGCTCGTTCAGCTTTCCGGGACGGTACAAGATCTCGTAGTTGAAGGTGGAGAGCTCGATCCTCCACCTTAAGATCTTGTCATTTTTAATTTTGCCCCGCTGTGCATTATCGAACATGAAGGCTACCGACCGTTGGTCGGTGAGGAGAGTGAATCTCCTGCTGGCCAGGTAATGCCTCCAATGTCGCACAGCTTCCACTATGGCTTGGGCTTCCTTTTCCACTGAGAAGTGGCGGATTTCTGAGGCGTGGAGGGTTCGGGAGAAAAAGGCCACGGGTCTGCCCGCTTGGTTAAGGGTGGCCGCCAGAGCTACGTAGGAGGCGTCGCTCTCGACCTGGAAGGGGACGGCGCGCATCGTGGCCTTTGCGATATCCGCTTTGATGCGGCTGAAGGCCTGGCGAGCCTCTGTCGACAGGGGGAAGGTAGTGGTCTGTATTAGCGGGCGGGCCTTGTCTGCATACTGGGGGACCCACTGGGCGTAATATGAAAAGAACCCCAGGCAACGTTTCAGGGCTTTGGAGCAGTGGGGGAGGGGAAATTCCATGAGGGGGCGCATGCGTTCGGGGTCGGGGCCTATTATCCCATTGCGCACTACGTATCCCAGAATGGCCAACCGGTTTGTGCTAAAAACGCAATTTTCCTCATTGTGTGGAAGGTTCAAGGCGTTAGCGGTCTGGAGGAATTTTTGGAGGTTGGCGTCGTGGTCCTGCTGATCGTGGCCGCAGATGGTTACGTTGTCGAGATACGGGAACGTTGCCTGCAACCCGTGCTGGTCAACCATTCGGTCCATCTCCCGTTGGAAGACCGAGACCCCGTTCGCAACACCAAATGGGACCCTTAGGAAGTGGTATAGATGCCCGTCTGCCTCGAAGGCTGTGTACTTGCGGTCACCTGGGCGGATGGGGAGCTGGTGGTAGGCGGACTTGAGGTCCACGGTGGAGAAAACCTTATACTGGGCAATCCGATTTACCATGTCGGATATGCGGGGGAGAGGGTACGCATCTAGCTGTGTGTACCTGTTGATGGTCTGGCTATAGTCTATGACCATCCTTTGCTTTTCCCCGGTCTTTACTACTACCACCTGGGCTCTCCACGGACTATTGCTGGCCTGGATTATGCCTTTCTTCAGCAACCGCTGGACTTCAGACCGAATAAATATCCGGTCCTGGGCGCTGTACCGTCTGCTCCTAGTGGCGACGGGTTTGCAATCCGGGGTGAGGTTTGCAAACAAGGACGGCGGTTCAACCTTGAGAGTTGCGAGGCCGCAGATAGTGAGTGGGGGTATTGGGCCGCCGAATTGAAATGTTAGGCTCTGCAGGTTACACTGGAAATCTAATCCCAGTAATGTGGGCGCGCAGAGTTGGGGAAGGAGGTAGAGCCTGTAGTTTTTAAACTCCCTCCCTTGCACCGTTAGGTTCGCGATGCAGAACCCTTTGATCTCTACGGAGTGGGATCCTGCAGCTAGGGAAATCTTTTGCGTACTTGGATGGATGGTCAGAAAACAGCGTCTTACCGTGTCGGGGTGAATGAAACTTTCGGTGCTCCCGGAGTCGATCAGGCATGATGTCTCGTGTCCATTGATCAGCACCGTTGTTGTCGTCGTCTGGAGCGTCCGGGGCCGTGATTGATCCAGCGTCACCGAAGCCAGTCGTGGTCGTAGTGTCTCGGCGTCTTCTTCGGACCCCGTGGAGCCATCGATGCTGGGGTCCTTTGTTGTCATCCAAGATGGCGGCGACAATGAATCGCACGCGGCCGGGGGTGGACAAAATGGCCGCCCCATGGATCGCACGTGGTCGGGGGTGGACAAAATGGCCGCCCCATGAATCGCACGTGGCTGGGGAGTCACAAGATGGCGGCGCCCATCCTCCCCTCGTGGTGCCCGGGACCCAAAATGGCAGCGCCCGCGGGTCGCACATGGGGCGCTGGGGGGGGGGGGTTGGGGAGCGTTTGGGATGCGCTGGGCTCGTTCTTCTCCGGGGATTGCGGCGACCCCCCGGGACCGGCACACAGCCGCATAATGGCCCTTCTTGCCGCAGCTTTTGCAAATAGTTGCGCGGGCTGGGCAGCGCTGCCGGGGGTGTTTCGCTTGCCCGCAGAAATAGCAGCGGGCCCCCCTGGGATGATCTGGCGCTTTAACCGTGCAAGCCTGTGAGGGAGGCGGGGGGGTTTGTCGCGACGGGGGTCCATGGAGCCCAAGGGGCTGCCGCGCGGTCGGGGCCGTGGGCGCGGGCGTTTTGCGAGGCCACATCTAGGGAAGCTGCAATGGCCCGTGCCTCTGAGAGTCCTAGCGACTCTCTTTCTAAAAGTCTTTGGCGGATTTGGGGAGAGTTCATACCTGCCACAAACGCATCGCGAATTAGCATGTCCGTGTGTTCAATCGCGTTCACCGGCGGGCAGCTGCAGCCCCGTCCCAAAATTAGCAGCGCGGCGTAGAATTCCTCTAACGATTCTCCGGCACTTTGCCGTCTCATTGCGAGTTGGTAGCGTGCGTAGACCTGGTTCACGGGGCGAACGTAGATGCTCTTCAGTGCTGCGAGCGTCGTCGGGAAATCCTCTGCGTCTTCTATGAGAGGGTAAATTTCCGGGCTTACCCTCGAATGCAGGACCTCCATTTTCTGGTCTTCTGTGATCCGGCCGGGGGCCGTTCGGAGGTAGCCTTCAAAACAAGCTTGCCAGTGTTTAAAAACTGCTGCCGAGTTCGCTGCGTGGGGGCTGATCTGCAGGCATTCCGGGGCGATCCGGAGCTCCATAGTCCTTTAAGCTCGCTTAATAAATTGTAGCGCACAATGACTTACGAGAGAGAGGAGTAGAGATGAAGTCGATGAGGCTTTATTAAGCGAGACTTGTCCCCAGCAGTTCAGCAACAGAATGGAGCGGCGGGGAGAAGCTCGGGTTCTTATACTCCGCCTTCAGGGCGGAGCCAGGAGTCAACAGCCAACCAGGACCCGGGATCTGTCAGCCAATAGCATCACGGCTTCACAGTCCCACATGACCCCTAATACATACTACCACAGAAACCATGAGAACTTTGGAGATAAATTGGGACTTCCACACTCCTTGGCACCCCCCCTCATCGGGACGGGTGGAAAGGATGAATCAAACCCTTAAAAATAATTTGTCAAAAATAATACTAGAAACTAGGCTCCCCTGGACAAAATTCTTACCGATTTCCCTTCTAAGAATCCGAACGGCTCCAAGAAAGAATTTGGGGTTGTCCCCATACGAAATGTTGTTCGGATTGCCATGCCTTGGAACAATGGGAGAATTGCCCATTGCAGAATGTAAAGATATCTATGTAAAGAAATATATACTGGCACTGTCTTCCTCATTATCATTCCTCAGGAGGCAAGGACTGCTAGCGCAGACACCTCCCTTTGAATCGCAGTCCACAAATTTAAACCAGGAGATTGGGTACTGGTGAAATCGTGGAAGGAAACCAAGCTTCAACCCACTTGGGACGGACCATTCCTGGTTTTGTTAACCACAGAGACTGCCATACGAACCGCGGAATAAGGTTGGACTCATTACAGCAGAATGAGGGGACCCGTGAAATCACCACCTGAACAGGAACAATGGCATGTGGAGGCCACTGAGGAACCATTAAAGATAAGGTTGAAAAGACACTGAATGAACAGGATCTACAATAACAGGATGCAGGTGCAGACGGGGGGCCTCATCCTACATCATTTTTAATTGACGGTTCAAGGGTGTACCAGGAGCTAACAGAGACCACTGCTAGGCGAAGCAAGGGGGAAGCCAAAGTGAACATAACAAGTCCAAATAAGGAATCACTGATAAGGAAACTGCCATCGGGGCAGAGAGTGGGGTGTGTTTCTCAGAGATTGTATATAAAAAACCATGCTGTGTTAATTCTGTGTGTCTGCTGCTGTTACAAGCGGTACCCGTTCTTGCAAGATCGATTGAATAAAATACTTCTTCAGAATTTGACTAAGTGCAAATTATTATCAAGTGAGCGGTGTTTCTCACAATATGGCACTAGTTGTATGTTTACTGTGTTGCAATAGACGGCTTTCTCTCAGCTGCCGTTATCACATCCTTCAATTTTTGCTCTTGCCTCTGAGGGACAACCTTGGTTATATTTGTGGGTGATTTGATGAGAGGCATCATGAAATCTTCCCTGCGCCGATATGCATGATAATCTTTAAGTGGTCACACATCAGAACATTCACAGAGTGAAAACCTCTTCGATTGATGAATATTGTTTGTTGATCTGAGGGTGTCTCAATTACCTGTGCCTGTAGGAATCCAACAAATCAGAGGCCACCTTGTTCTCACTGTCTTCATCAATAGTGGACAGAGAAGCATCTAAAATAGGAGCAAGAGGATGTCATTCGGCCCTTCAAGCCTGCTCCACCATTCATTATGATCATGGCTGATCATCCGACTCAATAGCCTGATCCAGCCTTCCCCCATATCCTTTGACCTACTTCACCCCAAGAGCGATATCTAACTGCTTCTTGAAAACACTTAGGCCTCAACTGCTTTCTGTGATAGGAATTCCATAGGCCGACCACTCTCCGGGTGAAGAGATTTCTCCTCATCTCTGTCTTAAATGGTCTACCCCATATCCTCAGTCTGTGACCCCTGGTTCTGGACATCCCCACCAGTGGGAACATCCTACTTCCATCTTCTCTGTCCAGTCCTGTTAGAATTTTACAGGCTTCTATGAGATCCTCCCTTATTCTTCTGAACTCCAGCGAATATAATCCTAACCGACTCAATCTCTCCTCATACCTCCATCCCAGGAATCAGTCCTTCTCAGCTCTCCCTCTGAACCAAGATGACTTTGAAAAAGATGGCACTGGTCACCTGGGAGAAGCATTTGTGGCAGCTAATCGGGAAATCCTGTGGGTGTTACCTGCCGATTTTTGGAAGGAGGTAGAGATGTTCCTATGTTCCTGGATGAAGAGATTTAGGGCTGTGGTGACCTTGCTGCCCAATGGGAATGCAAACTCACATTGCCATCTTAGAAAGTAGTCCTGTTCAAACATCCAGACCTACTTCAGTACAATTGTTATGACACCGTGGGCTAGTGCACAGTCAAACCCAGTCCCAACTTGACCCGGAGACGCAACACAATTGAATTAACCAATAAATATCCTTCAATCTGTGTCAGTCTGGTTACCGACCCCCCTGCCACTGAAAAGCTTCTCCTTATTTAATCATCGAAACCCCTCAGGAGTTTGAACGTCTCAATTAAATCTCTCCCTTAACCTTCTCTGCAGGGCTGACATGCAATAGATAGAGAAAAGTGTTCACACAACCAATGAATCAGATCAAAGCTCTGCAGTATTGTAGTATCTTTCCTGAATAGAGGAGGAAGATGCTCCACAACATCCCTATCCTAAATGTTTGAGGAGTCCAGTGTATGAGTGTAAAAAGCAAGACAGAAGCATTTGCCACCACCTTCAGAAAGAAACACAGTATGAAGATCCATCTGGGTCTATTCCTGAGATACCCCGAGTCACAGATGCCAGTCTTCAGCCATTTCAATTTAATCCACATGGTATTAATATCCCAGCTGTATTATTGATGATTTTAGTTTCAGAACGAGCTGCATCCTTAGCCATGCTTTGCCAATGCAGCTTCAACATTGACATCCGCACAAGTTGATGTTATATCTAGCACAAAGGAAAATGGTTGTGGTGATTAGATCAATCATCTCAGTTCCAGGACATTAGTCCTCAGGGTAGTGTCCTGGGACAAGCATCTTCGCCCACTTCATCAATGACCTCCCTTCCATCATAAGGTCAGAAGTGGGGATGTTCGCAGATGACTGCACAATGTTCAGCACCATTCGGGACTCCTCAGATACTGAAGCAGTCCATATTGAAATGCAGCGAGACCTGGACAATATCCAGGCTTGGGCTGACAGGTGGCAAGTCACATTCATGCCATCTCCTACAAGAGAGGATCTAACCATTGTCCCTTGACATTCAAGGGCATTACCATCGCTGAATAACCCACAATCAACATCCTGGGGATTACCGTTGATCAGCAACTGAACTGGACTAGCCATATTAATACTGTGTTTACTAGGACACTTCGAAGGCTTGGAATCCTTTGGGCTGCACGGTAGCATAGTGGTTAGCACAGTTGCATCACAGCTCCAGGGTCCCAGGTTCGATTTCCGGCTTGGGTCACAGTATGTGCGGACTTTGCACGTTCTCCCCGTGTCTGCGTGGGTTTCCGTCGGGTGCTCCGGTTTCCTCCCACAGTCCAAAGATGTGCGGGTTAAGTGGATTGGCCATGCTAAATAGCCCTTAGTTTCCAAAAGGGTTGGGTTGGGTTGGGTGGGGTTACTGGGTTACGGGGATAGGGTGGAGGCATGGGCTTGGGTAGGGTGCTCTTTCCAAGGGCCGGTGCAGACTCGATGGGCTGAATGGCCTCCTGCTGCACTGTAAATTCTATGAGATCTATGATATCTATGAATCCTATGGCGAATAACTCACATCCTGCCCCTGCCAAAACCTGTCCACCATCTACAAAGAACAAGTCAGGAGTGTAATGGATGCCTGGATGAGTGCACCTCCAACAACACTCAAGAAGCTCAACACCATCCTAGAAGAAACAGATTGCTACTCTTTCCACAAACATTCAAACCCTTCACCACCGACGAACAGTGGAAGCTTTATGTGCCATCTACAAGATGCACTACAGTAACTTACGAAGGTTCCTCTGGCAAACTCTACCATCTAGAAGCAAGAGCAGCAGATATTGGGAACACCACCACCTGGAGATTCCCCTCCAAGTCACTCACCACCCTGACTTTAAAAAATATCACCATTCCTTCACTGTGGCTGGGGCAAAATCCTGGAATCCCTAACAGCACTGTAGGTGTACTGTAGCCACCTGGATTGGCCACTTCCCGACTTAAAATGGAGAACCGCAAAGACTAAAGGGAAATTCAGCCAACACAGGCAAAGACTAGCAAGTACAGAAATCATGTGTATTGAAACCTGTAAAAAACCAGACAGCACTGAAACCAGCAGCCATCTGCATAGTAATGAGCAATTCCAAGGCACAATTGCAACAGTTAAGGTGAATAAAGCCAAGCCAGACTCCTCGGCGCCAGCAGGAGCCAAGACAAAGGAAGACCAACGGACATTTAGGGACCGCCCAGCGATCAGGGGACATCTCCAGTATTGGAGAAATCGATCCAAATGATCGGAACGCAGTCCAATCGTTTGGAACCAGGTACGGGGTCCGCCCCAAAGTAAAGCCCCCAAGTTCAAATCATCCTTTTTTGGCAGGGTCACTCAGCAACTTGAATCAACCCGTGAGAGTGACCTGTCTAAGCTACCGCATCAACCAAGTAAGTCTCCAGTCAACGCTCGCTACGAGATATGCGCTCCTAGATACAAGTCCATACCAGCTTTTGAGTCCTGCAGACTCAGGACCTGAGCGAAAGGCCATTTGTTCCCCATATCTGGTGGGCCAATTCCGAAGCTAAGTCTAGGCCTTTTAGTGATAGGAATAGTCTAGAAAGTAGAGTTTATGCATGAGTAGTGATTTACTGTGTATAATAAATGTGTTTTGATTTGAATCTTACTAATTGGTGTGTTGAGTTATTGATCAGTACTTGAACTTGAACCTCGTGGCAGTATCATAGAGATACCTGGCGACACTGGAGCAAAGGTTATAAAACAGAGCAAATTGAACCAACCAAAAGTTAGGAACAGTACTTACACCACATGGACTGCAGCGGTTCAAGAAGGCAGCTCACTACCACCTTCTGAAGGGCAACTAGGGATGGGCAATAAATTCTGATCTAGCCAAAGATGCCCACATCCCATAAATTGCCTATATGAAATGAAATGAAATGAAAATCGCTTATTGTCACAAGTAGGCTTCAAATGAAGTTACTGTGAAAAGCCCCTAGTCGCCACATTCTGGCGCCTGTTCAGGGAGGCTGGTACGGGAATTGAAGCGTGCTGCTGGCCTGCCTTGGTCTGCTTTAAAAGCCAGCTCTTTAGCCCTGTCCACAAAAAACAGGCAAATCATGGGCTGGATTCTCTGCCCCGCCGGGCCACATTTCCATTTCATCCCACCGGTGTGATGCTCCATTACGCCAAGTGGTCAATGGGGTTTCCCATTGTGGGGCAGCCCCATGCCATTGGGAGACTCCCGGGCTGCCGGCAAAATGGAGCATCCCGCCGGCAGAGAATCCAGCCCGATATCTCTGATCCACTCTCGATCATCAGTAAAGATAGAAGGTGTCAGTGACAGTCGGATCATTTATTCAGGAATAATCTTCTCAGTTTGTGTTGTGCTAGAGCCAGTCTGCTCCTGAACTCATTACAGCCTTGGCCCAGACATGGACAATAGAGCTGAATTCAAGAGGAGAGGTTAGAGTGATTGCCCTTGACATGAAGACATAATTTTACTGAATGCGGCATCAAGGAGCCCTGGACAATTTAAAATCAATGGGAATCGGAGGGAAAATTCTCCACTTGCTGGAGTCAAACCTAGCACAAATTAAGATGATTTTAGTTGTTGGAGGTCAATCATCTCAACCCGAGGAATTCCTCTATGTAGTATCCTAGGCCCAACCATCTTCAGCTCTATCCTGGAAATTTCTCCTTAACAGCACAGTGGGTGTACCTTCAGGGATTGCAATGGTTCAAGTAGGCAGCTCACCACCATCTTTGCAAGGGCAATTAGGGATGGGCAGTCAATGCTAGTCTAACCAGTGACAACCAAATTCCATAAATTAATTTTTAATAAGTGGGGATATGAATTTAAGGAAATTGTTTTGGAAAAGGGGGAGGGTTGTTTTTTTTTTGGGGGGTTTCTATTTGTCAGTTCATTCTTGTCAATTGAATTCTAGAACAGGTAGAGGTGGGGCTGTTTGTTTCTTTATGTAAGAAGTTTACTGCTCTTACTTGGAATTTATAAATCAGTTTGGGCAAAATGAGCTGGTTTGGTACTTTAGAAGTTTAAGGTTATTCAAGCCAGGGCTACTCTGAAAGCTAGATTAATTAGTTAACAGAAGTAAGGAGATGAGATTATATGTGGCTCATATGAGGGGGACGTTCATTTAATTTAAGTTTAGGAGTTATGTTAATGGATGGTTGAGATGTGGTAAGGGAGATGTGGTTTTTGTCTGTAGTTTATCTGGTAGTTTGCGTGTGGTGTCGGAGGGGGTAGGGAGAAGGGGGGAAGGGGGTTTAGTTTTCTGATGGTGACTGGAGACTTTTCTTTGTCCATTTGTGCTGGAGGAATCTGGTGGCCATCTTGGTTGGGCATGGGGTTGGCTGTTCCTGGAGGGTTGCTGGACTGCCTCACAGGATGAGAATGACTGACTCCAGTGGGGGCGGGGCTGGATGTCCCCCAATTTGGCTGGTTGTTTGGACAGCGAGAGTGTTGAGTAGCCCAGTTAAGAGTTCTGGGGTATTTATGCACCTTAAGACTTTGAATGCTGGTGTGGTGCTGTTGCAAGGCACCCATTTGCAGATTAGAGGCCCGATAAGGTTACGGAGGGACTGGGTGGGGCAAATTTTTCATTCAGGGTTCAATGACTGGGCTCTGGGACTGGGATCCTGATCAACAGGAGGATCCTCTCAGCCGGGAGGATTTTGACAGACCCGAATGGGGGGTATGTCAGTGGGCTGTTTGCGGGTGCACCGGTGGTGCTGGTCAATGTATACATCCCAAATTGGGATGATACAACTTTTATCAACAAGTTGCTGTCGCTGATCCCAGATTTGAATTCACACCAGCTGATCATGGGTGGAGATTTTAATTGCATTTTGGACCCCTGGCTGGATAAATCGAGACCTAAGGTGTTAAGACCTTCTGGAGCTGACCCTAGGAGATTTTTATATCTGGAGGAAAAAGATTACTCGTTCTTCTCTCAGGTCCACCAGGTCTATTCTAAGCTTGACTTTTTTGTAGTAGGTAGGTCCTTTCTGCCAGTGGTGGTGGAGTCAGGATACTCAGCAATGGTGATTTCTGATCACGCCCCGCACTATATAGACATGTCTGTGTGCATGTTTTTCCCATGGCTGCGTGGGTTTCCTCTGGGGGCTCCACTGAGCTCATTCGCAAAGTGGAGGGAAATAATTAGAGGGGGGAGGGAGCATACGGTGTCCTTATATGTGGAGGACTTGTTATTGTGTGTGCGGCCCTCTCTCCAGTACAGAGGAGATAACAAAACTGCTTGAGAATTTTGGCTCCTTTTTGGGGGTACAAAATGAACGTGGGTAAAAGCAAATGTTTTCCGGTGAATCTCCCAGGAAGGAAAGCTGACCTGAGGAAGTTGCCTTTGCGCCTGGCCAGGTTGAACTTTCATTAAGTGGGGAGTCCACATGACTGGGCTTCGTTACAGAAGCTAAATCTTGGGGTCCTTGGTGAAGGAGGTCCTGAAGAGATGGGATAGTCGCCCGCTGACTTTGGTTTTGTTTCAGTGTGTTCGGTTTTTATTTTGAAGTATTTTTTTACAGGAGTCAATATGATTTTCTCATCTTTTATTTGGGTAGGTAGGACACCATGGATTCAGAGTTTTTTTTTTTACAAAGGAATAGACAATCAGGGGGTCTTGTGTTACCCAACCTTAGATATTATTATTGAGTAGCGAACGTTGAAACGGTGCGGGGGTGGTATAGAGGGACGCAGACTATGTGGGAGCGGATGGAGAGGAATGACTGTAAAGGCACCAGCTTGAGGTTTTCCCCAATAAAATGGACTGATAATCCGGAGGTGGTGGCCACCTTGAAAATACGGAGACAATTTAGAAGGCACTTCAAACTGCGTGCTATGTCGATGTTGGCCTCAATCTGTGGAAGCCATCATTTTGTGCCTGCAGTTTTGGATTCGTCCTTTAGGGTTTGGAAGGAGGGGGAGGGCGGTCAGACAAACTTGGTGATCTGTTTGTTGATGGTAAGTCCCTGAATTCTGAGGAGTGGCTGGAGAAGTGTAAGCTCTCAAGAGCTAACCGGTTTCAATATTACCAGGTACGAAACTTCACGCACAAGAAGATTGCTTCCTTCCCTTTGGTTCCCCCCTCCCTTGTTGATAGACAAAGTTCTTTGAACAGCAAGTGTAGGGGAGGGAGGGGTGTTGGAGATCTACGGTCAGCTGAAGAGAACGGGTCACGGCCTGTTGGATGAGATTAAAAGAATGTTGGTGGAGGAGTTGGACCTGGAACTTGTGGATGGGGAGTGGAGTGAGGCTCTATATAGAGTCAACTCTACCTCTTCATGTGCTAGGTTCAGCCTGATACAATTCAAGGTAGTCCATATGGTGCATTTGATCAGGGCCCGAATGAGTGGGGTTTTTGCGGATGTAGGGGATAGGTGATGGCGGTGCTCTGGGGGCCCTGCCCATCACACACACATGTTTTGGTCCTGCCCTGGGCTTGTGAACTTTTGAGTTTCCTTCTTCAGAACCATGTTGGGAATCCTTGGGGTTGACGTGGAGCCATGCTCATTCATGGCTATTTTTAGGATCTCAAACTTGCCGAAGTAACAGCCAGGGGCAAAGGCGGATGCTCTTGCCTTTGTTTCCTTGATAGCCCGTCGGCGAATCCTGTTTGACTGGATGTCCTTGTCCCCGCCCAGTGCAGCAGCCTGCCTCAGCAACCTGATGGAATTTTTACACTTAGAAAGAAATCAATTACCTAATGAGAGGGCCGACTTAAAGATTCTACCTCAGATGGCAGCCATTTATTTCCTTTTTCAGAGAGTTGGTCACCATCAGATGCTGGTGGGGGTGGGGGGGGGGGGGGGGGTGGGGGGTGGGGGGGGGGGATTGGTTGTTGTTTATTTTGGGTCTATGGGGGGGGGGTGAATGAAAAGGTCGGAATATTGCTAAATGTTGTATGTGGATGGTTGTAATGGTGTTATTCTGAATAATTGTTAACAACATTTTTTTTTGAACTGAAATGGGGGATTCAGGGGATATTTTTTGTATATTGTGTAAACTTGGTTGAATATTATATTTTGTATGTTGTAAACTGAAAATTTGAATAAACCTATATATTAAAAAAAATATTTGCAGGTCCTGATTCTCACAAGTTTCTTAGCTTGACTATTAAGTTTTAAATGGCGTTAGTTCTTTTTTTTGTTCCTTTCTCTCTCTCTCTCACACATGATAATTCATCTTTTTATAATGATCTAATTTGTAGGGCCCGCAAGGGTCAGAATCATTATTAATCCAATAAAATCACAGAGGGAATGAAAGGGCTTGTGGGGGATGGGCTGCATTGTTTTAGAAATTGTGTCCCTGTTAATCCCTGTTGGTGCCTGGTCATTAGGCTCTTGTGAAAATAGATTCAGTTCTTGCAGACAGGATGATTGATGTCAACTCTCAGTAAATTTAACGGCAATTAATTTGATCCCAGCTCCACTCATTGCCTTTAGTCTCGATATGTATCAGTTCATCATTAGGGTATGCTTCTACAATTTCTGCCATTGTTTATCTGGGTCTCTGCTTTTCAGAGAGTTTATGATTGATACTTGAAGGTTTCATGTGGCATTATTTGACATGTTGCTTGATATAACTATAGGGATGCATGATGTGCAGAGAATGCATCATTCACTGACAAATGTGGAGCTTGATTTATAAAAGGCCCAGTATATTCAATCACCAACTCCAAAAGCTGCAAACAACTGCAGGCTAAGGTCAAATAGAGTTTAGTTGCTATTCATGGAGCTCCTGAACGCCCTATTCCAGTCCAATACAGGTCTCACTGCAAACTTCATTTTCGCTGGACGATTAATCCAGAGTCGCAGGGTAATGAGCTGGGGGCCCGGGTTCAAATTTCAACTCATTGAATTATCTGGAATTAAAAGTCTAATGATAACCGTGAAACCATTGTTTGTCGTAAAAACCAATCTGGTTTCCTAATGCCCTTTAGGGAAGGAATCTGCCATTCTTACCTGGTCTGGCCTACATGCTACTCCAGACCACAGCAATGTGGTTGACTCTTAAATGCCCTCTAAAATGGCCTAGCAAGCCTCTCAGTTGTATTCATCTGCTACGAAAAAACAAAAAAGGAATGAAACCAGATGGATTTTAAAAGATCGCGGCCTAGTTTCGGGAGCCATTCGGGGGAGGAGGAACAGTCTCTGTCAGGGAGAGAACCTGAGAACATCTAAGACCCTCAGAAGGTAAGAAGGTAAGTAAGTGATTTTTACTCATTTTTACTTTTATACCTTTTTCAAATTGTGTGTGTGGGGGGAAACTGAAGTGACATCACAGAAAAGCTGTGACCTGAGTGGCTGGTTGGGAATCTACACTAAATTTAAAAAATTAATCATTGGTAACTAATTAAACATAATTACTTAATTATAATTTAGAGGGGTATCTAAGCCAGAGATCAGAGAGTACTATATTTAGCTTTCACATTTATATTAGAAATCTAGTGCTAGGAAACAGATAGTTAACGGTAACTTTAAAAAAAAAATTTAAAACTTTTAATTTTAATTTACTAATTAATTGACGCAATGTCAGTTAGAGGGGTGCAGTGCTCTGACTGTGAGATGAGACAGGTCCGGGAGGCTTCCAGCGTCCCGGATGGCTTCATCTGCAGAAAGTGCACCCAACTGGAGCTCCTCACAGACCGCATGGTTCGGTTGGAGCAGCAATTGGATGCACTTAGGAGCATGCAGGTGGCGGAAAGCGTCATAGATGCAGTTATGTAAATGTGGTCACACCCAAGGTGCAGGCAGAGAAATGGGTGACCACCAGAAAGGGCAGGCAGTCAGTGCAGGAATCCTCTGTGGTTGTCCCCCTCTCAAACAGGTATACCCCTTTGGATACTGTCGGGGGGAATAGCCTATCAGGGGAAAACAGCAGCAGCCAGAGCAGTGGTACCACGGCTGGCTCTGATGTTCAGAAGGGAGGGTCAAAGCGCAGAAGAGCAATAGTAATAGGGGACGCTATAGTCAGGGGCACAGACAGGCGCTTCTGTGGACGTGAAAGAGACTCCAGGATGGTATGTTGCCTCCCCGGTGCCAGGGTCCAGGATGTCTCCGAAAGGGTAGAGAGCATCCTGAAGGGGGAGGGCAAACTGGCAGAGGTCGTTGTACATATTAGTACTAACGACATAGGCAGGAAGGGGCATGAGGTCCTGCAGCAGGAGTTCAGGGAGCTAGGCAGAAAGTTAAAAGACAGGACCTCTAGGGTTGTAATCTCGGGATTACTCCCTGTGCCACGTGCCAGTGAGGCTAGAAATAGGAAGACAGAACAGCTAAACACGTGGCTAAACAGCTGGTGTAGGAGGGAGGGTTTCCGTTATCTGGACCACTGGGAGCTCTTCCGGGGCAGGTGTGACCTATATAAGAAGGACGGGTTGCATCTAAACTGGAGAGGCATAAATATCCTGGTCGCGAGGTTTGCTAGTGTCACACGGGAGGGTTTAAACTAGTATGGCAGGGGGGTGGGCACGGGAGCAATAGGTCAGAAGGTGAGAGCATTGAGGGAGAACTAGGGAATAGGGACAGTGGGGCTCTGAGGCAGAGCAGACAGGGAGAAGTTGCTGAACACATCGGGTCTGGTGGCCTGAAGTGCATATGTTTTAATGCAAGAAGTATTACGGGTAAGGCAGATGAACTGAGAGCTTGGATTAGTACTTGGAACTATGATGTTGTTGCCATTACAGAGACCTGGTTGAGGGAAGGGCAGGATTGGCAGCTAAACGTTCCAGGATTTAGATGTTTCAGGCGGGATAGAGGGGGATGTAAAAGGGGTGGCAGAGTTGCGCTACTGGTTAGGGAGAATATCATAGCTGTACTGCGGGAGGACACCTCAGAGGGCAGTGAGGCTATGTGGATAGAGATCAGGAATAAGAAGGGTGCAGTCACAATGTTGGGGGTTTACTACAGGCCTCCCAACAGCCAGCGGGAGATAGAGGAGCAGATAGGCAGACAGATTTTGGAAAAGAGTAAAAACATCAGGGTTGTGGTGATGGGAGACTTCAACTTCCCCAATATTGACTGGGACTCACTTAGTGCCAGGGGCTTAGACGGGGCGGAGTTTGTAAGGAGCATCCAGGAGGGCTTCTTAAAACAATATGTAGACTGTCCAACTAGGGAAGGGGCGGTACTGGACCTGGTATTGGGGAATGAGTCCTGCCAGGTGGTAGAAGTTTCAGTCGGGGAGCATTTCGGGAACAGTGACCACAATTCAGTAAGTTTTAAAGTGCTGGTGGACAAGGATAAGAGTGGTCCGAGGATGAATGTGCTAAATTGGGGGAAGGCTAATTATAACAATATTAGGCGGGAACTGAAGAACATAGATTGGGGGCGGATGTTTGAGGGCAAATCAACATCTGACATGTGGGAGGCTTTCAAGTGTCAGTTGCAAGGAATTCAGGACCGGCATGTTCCTGTCAGGAAGAAGGATAAATACGGCAATTTTTGGGAACCTTGGATAACGAGAGATATTGTAGGCCTCGTCAAAAAGGAAAAGGAGGCATTTGTCAGGGCTAAAAGGCTGGGAACAGACGAAGCCTGTGTGGAATATAAGGAAAGTAGGAACGAACTTAAGCAAGGAGTCAGGAGGGCTAGAAGGGGTTACGAAAAGTCATTGGCAAATAGGGTTAAGGAAAATCCCAAGGCTTTTTACATGTGCATAAAAAGCAAGAGGGTAGCCAGGGAAAGGGTTGGCCCACTGAAGGATTGGCAAGGGAATCTATGCGTGGAGCCAGAGGAAATGGGTGAGGTACTAAATGAATACTTTGCATCAGTATTCACCAAAGAGAAGGAATTGGTAGATGTTGAGTCTGGAGAAGGGTGTGTAGATAGCCTGGGTCACATTGAGATCCAAAAAGACGAGGTGTTGGCTGTCTTAAAAAATATTAAGGTAGATAAGTCCCCAGGGCCTGATGGGATCTACCCCAGAATACTGAAGGAGGCTGGAGAGGAAATTGCTGAGGCCTTGACAGAAATCTTTGGATCCTCACTGTCTTCAGGTGATGTCCCAGAGGACTGGAAAATAGCCAATGTTGTTCCTCTGTTTAAGAAGGGTAGCAAGGATAATCAAGGGAACTACAGGCCGGTGAGCCTTACTTCAGTGGAGGGAAATTACTGGAGAGAATTCTTCGAGACAGGATCTACTCCCATTTGGAAGCAAATGGACATATTAGTGAGAGGCAGCATGGTTTTGTGAAGGGGAGGTCGTGTCTCACTAACTTGATAGAGTTTTTCGAGGAGGTCAAAAAGATGATTGATGCAGGTAGGGCAGTGGATGTTGTCTATATGGACTTCAGTAAGGCCTTTGACAAGGTCCCTCATGGTAGACTAGTACAAAAGGTGAAGTCACACGGGATCAGGGGCGAGCTAGCAAGGTGGATACAGAACTGGCTAGGTCATAGAAGGCAGAGAGTAGCAATGGAAGGATGCTTTTCTAATTGGAGGGCTGTGACCAGTGGTGTTCCACAGGGATCAGTGCTGGGACCTTTGCTGTTTGTAGTATATATAAATGATTTGGAGGAAAATGTCCCTGGTCTGATTAATAAGTTTGCAGACGACACAAAGGTTGGTGGAATTGCGGATAGCGATGAGGACTGTCAGAGGATACAGCAGGAATTAGATTGTTTGGAGACTTGGGAGGAGAGATGGCAGATGGAGTTTAATCCGGACAAATGAGAGGTAATGCATTTTGGAAGGTCTAATGCAGGTTGGGAATATACAGTGAATGGGAGAACCCTCAAGAGTATTGAAAATCAGAGAGATCTAGGAGTACAGGTCCACAGGTCACTGACAGGGGCAACACAGGTGGAGAAGGTAGTCAAGAAGGCATACGGCATGCTTGCCTTCACTGGCCGGGGCATTGAGTATAAGAATTGGCAAGTCATGTTGCAGCTGTATAGAACCTTAGTTAGGCCACACTTGGAGTATAGTGTTCAATTCTGGTCACCACACTACCAGAAGGATGTGGAGGCTTTAGAGAGGGTGCAGAAGAGATTTACCAGAATGTTGCCTGGTATGGAGGGCATTAGCTATGAGGAGCGGTTGAATAAACTCGGTTTGTTCTCACTGGAACGAAGGAGGTTGAGGGGCGACCTGATAGATGTCTACAAAATTCTGAGGGGCATAGACAGAGTGGATAGTCAGAGGCTTTTCCCCGGGGTAGAGGAGTCAATTACTAGGGGGCATAGGTTTAAGGTGAGAGGGGCAAGGTTTAGAGTAAATGTACGAGGCAAGTTTTTTACACAGAGGGTAGTGGGTGCCTGGAACTCGCTACCGGAGGAGGTGGTGGAAGCAGGGACGATAGTGACATTTAAGGGGCATCTTGACAAATACATGAATAGGATGGGAATAGAGGGATACGGACCCAGGAAGTGTAGAAGATTGTAGTTTAGTCGGGCAGCATGGTCGGCACGGACTTGGAGGGCCGAAGGGCCTGTTCCTGTGCTGTACATTTCTTTGTTCTTTGTTTTGTTCTTTGACCACCTGCCGTCAACCCAGGCACCGGTAACGACAATAGCAAACTCAGCCCTATCAACCCTGCAATGTCCTCCTTACTAACATCTGGGGGCTTGTGCCAAAGTTGGGAGAGTTGTCTCACAGACTAGTCAAGCAACAGCCTGACACAGTCATACTCACAGAACCATATCTTATAGACAATGTCTCAGACACTACTATCACCATTTCTGGGTATGTCCTGTCTCACCGGCAAGGCAGGCCCAGCAGAGGTGGCAGCACAGTGTATACAGTCGGACGGGAGTTACTCTGGGAGTCTTCAACATTGTGCCTGGATCTCATAATGTTCATGTCTCCAAGTTAAACATGGGCAAGGAAATCTCCTGCTGATTACCATGGACCGGCCACTATCAGCTGATGAATCAGTACTTCTCCATGTGGAACACAACTTGGAAGAAGCACTGAGGGTGGCATGGGTGCAGAATATGATCCGAGTGGGGGACTTATTGACCCTCATCAAGGTGGCTCGGTAGTACCACCACAGACTGAGCTGGCCAGGCCCTAAAAGACATAGCTGCTAGACTGGGACTGCAGCAGGTGTTGAGGGAACCAACAAGAGGGAAAAGCATACTTGACCTCATCCTCACAACCTGTCTGCTGCAGATGCATCTATCCATGACAGTATTAGTAGAAGTCACCACCGCACAGTCCTTGTGGAGACAAAGTCCCGGCTTCACATTCAGGATACCCTTCATCGTGTTGTGTGGCATTACCACTGTGCTAAATGGATAGTATTTGAACAGATCCAACAAGTTAAGACTGGGCATCTTTGAGGTGTTGTGGGCCATCAATTGTATTCAACCACAATCTACAACCGCAAGGCCTGGCATAACCCCACTCTACTATTACCACCAAGCCAGGGGATCAATCCTGGTTCATTGAGGAGTGCAGGAGAGCATGCCAGGAGCAACACCAGATATACCGAAAACTGAGGTGTCAACTTGGTAAAGCTACAACACAGGACTACTTGTGTGCCAAACAGCATAAGAGCAAGTAACAGACAAAGCTAAGCAATTCCACAAAAAATGCATCAAATCGAAGCTCTGCAGTCCTGCCACATCCAGCCGTGAATGGTGGTGGACAATTGAACATCTCACATGAGAAGGAGGCTTCACAAATATCCCCATCCTCAATGATGGAGGAGTCCAACAAGGAAAACAGACACAAGGCAAGGCTGAGACATTGCAATAATCTTCAGCCAGAAGTGCTGAATGGATGATCCATCTCGGTCTCCTCCGAAGGTCCCCAGCTTTACAGATGTCAGTCTTCAGCTGATATGATTCACTCCACGTGATGTCAAGAAATGGCTGAAGCCACTGGATCTGCAAAGGCTATGGCCCTGACAATATTCCGGCAATAGTACTGAAGACTTGTGCTCCAGAACTTGCTGTACCCTGAGCCAAGCTGTTCCAGTTCAGCTACAACATTGGCATCCACCCAGCAATGTGGAAAATTTGCCCAGGTGTGTCTTGTACACAAGAAACAGGTCAAATCCAATCCAGCCAATTACCGCCCTATCAGTCTACTCTCCATCATCAGCAAAGTGATGGAAGGAATCATCAACAGTGCAATCAAGCGGCACTTACTCAGCAATAACCTACTCATGGATGCTCAGTTTGGGTTCCACCAGGGCTACTCAGCTCCTTACCACAGTACAGCCTTGGTTCAAGCATGGACAAAAAGGCTGAATGCCAGAGGTGAGGTGAGAGTTGCTGCCCTTGACATCAAGGCAGCATTTGACTGAGTATGACATCAAGGCGCCCTAGCTAAACTGGAGTCA
Organism: Scyliorhinus torazame; assembly: GCF_047496885.1. Lineage (NCBI taxonomy): Eukaryota > Metazoa > Chordata > Chondrichthyes > Carcharhiniformes > Scyliorhinidae > Scyliorhinus > Scyliorhinus torazame. Next base: position 117,106,147 of record NC_092716.1, read on the forward strand.
ATGGGATTCAGGGGCAAAACTCTCCACTGGTTGCAGTCATACCTGGCACAAAGGAATATAGTAAGGTGTCTTACTAGTCCAACACCGGCATCTCCACACAATAGAATATGGTTGTGGTGATTGGAGGTTAATCATCTCAGCTCCAGGACATCACTGCAGGAGTTCCTCAGGGTAGTGTCCTAAGCCCAACCATCTTCAGCTGCTTCATCAATGACCTTCCTTCCATCATAAGGTCAGAATTGGGGATGTTAGCAGATGATTGTACAATGTTCAGCACCATTTGCGACTCCTCAGATAATGAAGCAGTCCATGTCCAAATGCTGCAAGACCTGACCAATATTCAGGCTTGGGCTGACAAGTGGCAAGTTACATTCACGCCACACAAGTGCCAGACAATGCCCATCTCCTAGAAGAGAAGATCTAAATGTCGCCCCATGACATTCAATTGCACTACCATCGCTGAATCCCTCACAAGCAACATCCTGAGGGTTCCCATTAATCAGAAACTGACCTGGACTAGCCATACTAATACTGTGGCTACCAGGGCAAGTCAAAGGCTAGGAATTCCGTGGCAAATTACACAACTCTTGACCACACAAATCCTGTTCACCATCAAGAAGGCACAAGTCGTGTGTGTGATGGAATACTCTCCACTTGCCTGGATGAGTGCAGCTCCAACAACACTCAAGAAGCTCAACATCATTCAGGACAAAGCAGCCCACTTGATTGCTCCCTCTTCCACAAACATTCAATCCCCCCCACCACCGACGAGCAGTGGCAGCCATGTGTACCATCTACAAGATGCACTGCAGTAACTCACCAAGTTTCCATACACAGCACCTTCCAAACCCAGGACCGCTACCATAAGACCATGAGACCATAAGACATAGGAGCGGAAGTAAGGCCATTCGGCCCATCGAGTCCACTCCACCATTCAATCATGGCTGATTTCAACTCCATTTACCCGCTCTCTCTCCATAGCCCTTAATTCCTCGAGAAATAAAGAATTTATCAACTTCTGTCTTAAAGACACTCAACGTCCTGGCCTCCACCGCCCTCTGTGGCAATGAATTCCACAGACCCACCACTCTCTGGCTGAAGAAATTTCTCCTCATCTCTGTTCTAAAGTGACTCCCTTTTATTCTAAGGCTGTGCCCCCGGGTTCTAGTCTCCCCTGTTAATGGAAACACTTCCCTACATCCACCCTATCTAAGCCATTCATTATCTTGTAAGTTTCTATGAGATCTCCTCTCAACCTCCTAAACTCCAATGAATATAATCCCAGGATCCTCAGACGTTCATCGTATGTTAGGCCTACCATTCCTGGGATCATCCGTGTGAATCTCCGCTGGACCCACTCCAGTGCCAGTATGTCCTTCCTGAGGTGTGGGGCCCAAAATTGCTCACAGTATTCTAAATGGGGCCTAACTAATGCTTTATAAAGCTTCAGAAGTACATCCCTGCTTTTATATTCCAAGCCTCTTGAGATGAATGACAACATTGCATTTGCTTTCTTAATTACGGACTCAACTTGCAAGTTTACCTTTAGAGAATCCTGGACTAGGACTCCCAAGTCCCTTTGCACTTCAGCATTATGAATTTTGTCACCGTTTAGAAAATAGTCCATGCCTCTATTCTTTTTTCCTAAGTGCAAGACCTCTCACTTGCCCACGTTGAATTTCATCAGCCATTTCTTGGACCACTCTCCTAAACTGTCTAAATCTTTCTGCAGCCTCCCCACCTCCTCCATACTACCTGCGCCTCCACCTATCTTTGTATCATCGGCAAACTTAGCCAGAATGCCCCCAGTCCCGTCATCTAGATCGTTAATATATAAAGAGAACAGCTGTGGCCCCAACACTGAACCCTGCGGGACACCACTCGTCACCGGTTGCCATTCCGAAAAAGAACCTTTTATCCCAACTCTCTGCCTTCTGCTTGACAGCCAATCGTCAATCCATGTTAGTGCCTTGCCTCGAATACCATGGGCCCTTATTTTACTCAGCAGTCTCCCGTGAGGCACCTTATCAAAGGCCTTTTGGAAGTCAAGATAGATAACATCCATTGGCTCTCCTTGGTCTAACCTATTTGTTATCTCTTCAAAGAACTCTAACAGGTTTGTCAGGCATGACCTCCCCTTACTAAATCCATGCTGACTTGTCCTAATCCGACCCTGCACTTCCAAGAATTTAGAAATCTCATCCTTAACAATGGATTCTAGAATCTTGCCAACAACCGAGGTTAGGCTAATTGGCCTATAATTTTCCATCTTTTTCCTTGGTCCCTTCTTGAACAGGGGGGTTACAACAGCGATTTTCCAATCCTCTGGGACTTTCCCTGACTCCAGTGACGTTTGAAAGATCATAACTAACGCCGCCACTATTTCTTCAGCTATCTCTTTTAGAACTCTAGGATGTAGCCCATCTGGGCCCGGAGATTTATCAATTTTTAGACCTCTTAGTTTCTCTAGCACTTTCTCCTTTGTGATGGCTACCATATTCAACTCTGCCCCCTGACTCTCCGGAATTGTTGGGATATTACTCATGTCTTCTACTGTGAAGACTGACGCAAAGTACTTATTCAGTTCCTCAGCTATTTTCTTGTCTCCCATCACAAAATTACCAGCGTCATTTTGGAGTGGCCCAATGTCAACTTTTGCCTCCCGTTTGTTTTTAATGTATTTAAAGAAACTTTTACTACCATTCCTAATGTTACTGGCTAGCCTACCTTCAAATTTGATCCCCTCTTTCCTTATTTCTCTCTTTGTTATCCTCTGTTTGTTTTTGTAGTCTTCCCAATCTTCTGACTTCCCACTACTCTTTGCCACATTATAGGCTTTCTCTTTTGCTTTGATGCATTCCCTAACTTCCTTTGTCAGCCATGGCTGCCTAATCCCCCCTCTGGTAACTTTTCTTTTCTTTGGGATGAATCTCTGTACTGTGTCCTCAATTACTCCCAGAAACTCCTGCCATTGCTGTTCTACTGTCTTTCCCACTAGGATCTGCTCCCAGTCGATTTTTGTCAGTTCCTCCCTCATGCCCCTGTAGTTACCTTTATTTAACTGTAACACCTTTACATCTGATTCTACTTTCTTTCTTTCAAATTGGAGATTGAATTCTACCATATTATGATCACTGCCTCCTAAGTGCTCCCTTACTTTAAGATCTTTAATCAAGTCTGGCTCATTACATAACACTAAGTCCAGAATGGCCTGTTCCCTCGTGTACTCCATCACAAGCTGTTCCAAAAAGCCCTCCTGTAAACATTCAATGAATTCCCTTTCCTTGGGTCCACTGGCAGCATTATTTACCCAGTCCACCTGCATATTGAAGTCCCCCATGATCACTGTGACCTTGCCTTTCTGACATGCACTTTCTATTTCGTGGTGCATTTTGTGCCCCCGGTCCTGACCACTGTTAGGAGGCCTGTACATAACTCCCATTATGGTTTTTTTGCCTTTGTGGTTCCTCAACTCTACCCACACAGACTCCACATCATCTGACCCTATGTCGTTTAGTGCTATTGATTTAATTTCGTTCCTAATTAACAAGGCAACCCCGCCCCCTCTGCCCACATCTCTGTCTTTTCGATAGGTTGTGAATCCCTAGATGTTTAAATGCCAGTCCTGAACCCCCTGCAACCATGTCTCTGTGATGCCTACCACATCATACCTGCCAGTCACAATCTGGGCCACAAGCTCATCTACCTTGTTCCGTACACTGCGCGCATTTAAATATAGCACCTTTAATTCTCTATTGACCGTCCCTTTTTGTTTTCTTAGTGTGGTGGACCTTGGTTTACTGAGCCTTTCCATACACTGTGTCATATTTTGTGGGATGGGGATAATCGTAACCACTCTTGAGTTTTGTCTGTTCGTGTTTTTTTGTATTCCTAAGCAGCTACGCTCCCCGCTGATTACTTCACCTCTTGGTTCCCTGACTTTCCCTTCCCCCCCCCAATCTTTAGTTTAAAGTCCTATTTACCACCCTATTTACTCTTTTCGCCAGAACACTGGTCCCAGCTCGGTTCAGGTGGAGACCATCCCAACGGTATAGGTCCTCCCTGTCCCAAAACTGATGCCAGTGTCCCATGAAAAGGAACCCCTCATTCTCACACCACTCTTTCAGCCACGTGTTAACTTCCCTTATTCTTGCCTCCCTCTGCAAATTTGCACATGGCTCTGGCAGTAATCCGGAGATTATGACCCTTGAGGAACTGTTTTTTAATTTGAATCCTAGCTCCTTATAATCTCTAAACAGGTCCTCTTTCCTAGACTTGCCTATGTTGTTGGTACCGACATGGACCACAACAATTGGATCCTCCCCCTCCCTCTCCAGTATCCTTTCAAGACGGTCAGAGATGTCCCGTGCCCTAGCACCGGGTAGGCAACATACCATGCGGGACTCTTTATCCTGCTCACAAAGGATACTATCTATCCCCCGATAATAGAATCCCCTACAACTACAACTTGCCTATTTACTCCCTCCTCTTGAATGGCCTGCTGAACCATGGCGCCTTGGTCAGCTGACTCATCCTTCCTGCAACCCTGTTCGCCATCCACACAGGGAGCAAGTGCTGTTGGACAGAGTCAAGGGCTGAGGCTCCTGAGTTCCTGACTGCTGGTTCCCTTTACCTGCCTGAATTGCAGTCACACCCTGCTGTCCCTGGCCACTGGCAGGATTTAAACTACTTACTCTGACAGGTGTGACTGCCTCCTGAAACACAGTGTCCAGGTAAGTCTCCCCCTCCCGGATGTGCCTCAGTGTTTGAAGCTCAGACTCCAGCTCATCAACTCTGAGCCGGAGCTCTTCGAGCAGCCAACACTCGCAATGGGATCTGCCAGCTCCCACATCAAGCAGCTCAAGCACATCACCTGACCAGCCATCACTAATTAATTAATTAGTTTAATTTAAGTTTATGGTGGGGGCAGCTTCAGCCAATCAGACACTAATCTACACTGCACTTTTAACTGAAAAACAGCACAATTAGATTAACCACTTACCTTTCCTGGTTACCTCACTGCACCAAACTACCAAATTCTCACTGTCTGTATCTCTCTCACTCAGGCTGTGTCTCCTTGACCTGCGCAATGCTAATAATATAATATAATAATGCTGATAATAATATAATATGGCACTTACCTCACACCAATGGATCTTATTATTAGGTTAGAGGAGGAGGGTGGGTGGGAGACACTACACGTGTAGTGTCTCGGGTTACCTCTCCACCAGAATTTATTGGTGCGGGGGGGACGGGGACCTTCCCAGAAGTCCGCGGGTCGAACTTCCGGTTCCCGCCTTATATTAAAAAAAAAAATTTTTTAAACAGAAACGGGACTAGGTAAGTGTTTTTAAAGGAAAAACTTACCTCCCAGAAATCACTTGCGCACCACTCCCGCCGAAATCCAAAGGCCTGCTCCTGTAAAGGCAAGTGTTTTTAAAGGAAAAACTTACCTCCCAGAAATCACTTGCACACCGCTCCCGCCGAAATCCAAAGGCCTGCTCCTGTGAAGGTAAGTATTTTTAAAGGAAAAACTTACCTCCCAGAAATCACTTGCGCACCGCTCCCGCCGAAATCCAAAAGCCTGCTCCTGTGAAGGTAAGTGTTTTTAAAGGAAAAACTTACCTCCCAGAAATCACTTGCGCACCGTTCCCGCCGAAATCCCATCTAGAAGGACAAGAGCAGCAGATACCTGGGAAGCTCAGTACCTGGAGGTTCCAATCTAAGTTACTCACGACCCTGACTTGGAAACATATCGTCGGTCCTTCAATGTCGCTGGGGCAACATCCTGGAGCAGCCTCCCGAACAGCATAGTGTGTGTACCTATACCTCAAGGATGGCAGCGGTTCAAAAAGGCAGTTCATCACCACCTTCTGAAGGGCAGTTAGAGATGGGCAGTAACTGCTTGCCTAACCAGTGATGCCCATATCCCGTAACTGAATTTAAAAAAAAAATCATGTTGCACTGTCCAACGTGGGTCTGACTGTGAACCATGTCTGACTGTTCAATATGGATCTGACTGTGAATCATGTTACGGTGTTCTATTTGGATCTGTCTGTGAACGATATTTCTCTGGCCAATATGGATCTCATGTGAACTGTGTCTCCCTGTTGAATAAGGTTCTGACTGGGAATCATGTCTCATTATTCAATATGAGTCTGACTGTTAACCATGTTCAATCTAGGATGATTGTGAATCATGTCTCACTGTCCAATATGGGTTTGACTATGTCCCATGTCCCACTGTTCAAAATGGATCTGACTGTGAATCATGTCTCACTGTTGAACAGGTGTCTGACTGTGAATCATGACACAGTGTTCATTATCAGTCTGACTGTGAATAAGGTCACACTGTTCAATATGGTAAGAAGTCTTACACCAGGTTAAGGTGTTGTAAGACTTCTTACTGTGTTCACCCCAGTCCAACACCGGCATCTCCACATCATGTTCAATATGGGTCAGACTGTGAACCATGCCTCACTGTTAAATTTGATTCTGACTGTGATCGATGTCTCACTGTTCCATATAGGTCTGCCTTTGAATGATTTCTCACTGTTCAATATGGGTCTGACTGTGAACCGTATCTCACTGTTCAACCTGGGTCTGACTGCGAAGAATGTCTCACTGTTCGATATGGGTCTGACTATGACCCATGTGTCCCTGTCCAAAATGGATCTGACTGTGAACCAATTCTCAGTCTGCCACATGGGTTTCAATGTGAATCATGTCTCATTGTTGAATATGGGTCTGACAGTGAATCATGTCTCACTGTTATATATGGATCTAATTGTGAATCATTTCCTACTGTTCAATATGCATCTGAACTGGGAACCATATCTGGGTCTGACTGTGAACCATGTCTCACTGTTCAATATGGGTCTGACTGTGAACCATGTCTCACTATTTAAAATGGATCTGAATGTGAACCATGTCTCACTGTTCAATATGTGTCTGACCGTAAATCATGCAAATCATGTTCAATTTGGGTCTGACAGGGAACCATGTCTCACTGTTCTATATGGATCCGACTGTGAACTATTTCTCACCGTTCAATATAGATCTAACTTTGAACGATTTCTGACTGTTCAAAATGGGTTTGACTTTTAGCCATGTCACACTGTTCAATATGGATCTGACAGTGAACCACATCACATTGTTCAAAACGGCTCTGACTGTGAACAATGTCCCTCTGTTAAATATGGGTCTGAGAGGAACCATCATTCATTCTTCAATTTTGGTCTAACTGTGAACCATTACCACTGTTCAATATCTGTCTGACTGAACCATGCCACACATTTCAGGCTGGGAGTAACTGTCAACCAGGTCACACTGTTCAATATCGGTCTGACTGTGAACCATTTCTCACTGTTCACTCTGGGAATGACTATGAATCATGTCTCATTGTTCAATATCTGCCTGATTGTGAACCATGTCTCTCTGTTCAATATGGTTCTGACTATGAATCTTGTCTCACTGTTCAACGTGTGTCTGACAGTGAATGCTGTCACACAGTTCAAGTTGGGAGTGACTGCGAACCATCTCTCACTGTTCAATTGTGATGTGGAGATGCCGGCGTTGTACTGGGTGAGCACAGTAAGAAGTCTTACAACACAAGGTTAAAGTCCAGGTGAATGCAGAGGTATGTTCCAGAAACATATATATAGACAAATTCAAAGATGCCAAACAATGCTTGGAATGCAACCATTAGCAGGTGATTAAATCTTTACAGATCCAGAGATGGGGTAACCCCAGGTTAAAGAGGTGTGAATTGTATCAAGCCAGGACAGTTGGTAGGATTTTGCAGGCCAGATGGTGGGGGATGAATGTAATGTGACATGAATCCCAGGTCCCGGTTGAGGCCGCACTCATGTGTGCGGAACTTGGCGATAAGTTTCTGCTCGGCGATTCTGCGTTGTCGCGCGTCCTGAAGGCCGCCTTGGAGAACACTTACCCGGAAATCAGAGGCTGAATGCCCTTGAATGCTGAAGTGTTCCCCACAGCAGTCAAGGGCATTCAGCCTCTGATCTCCCACCTTGCCTGCTCACCCCTGATATGTTCAATAATGGATTGTGAACCATTTCTTACTGTTCAATACAGGTCTGACTGTGAAACATGTCACACTGTTCCATATAGGTCTGATGCTGAATCATGTCTCGCTGTTCAATGTGTATCGGACTGTGAACCACATCACACTGTTCAATAGGTGACCGACTGTGAAGCATGTCTCTCTTTTCAATATGAGTCTGACTGTGAACCATGTCTCACTGTACAATACTGTGTCAGACTGTGAATCATATTGCACAGTTCAAGTTGGGAGTAACAGGGAACCTTGTCTCACTTTAGGGCAGCACAGTAGCACAAGTGGATCGCACTGTGTCTTCACAGCGCCAGGGTCCCAGGTTCGATTCCCCACTGGGTCACTGTCTGTGCAGAGTCTGCATGTTCTCCCCGTGTCTGCGTGAGTTTCCATTGGGTGCTCCGGTTTCCTCCCACAGTCCAAAGATGTGCAGGTTAGGTGGATTGGCCATGATAAATTGCCCTTAGTGACCAAAAAGGTTTGGAGGGGTTATTGGGTTACAGGGATAGGATGGAAGTGAGGGCTTAAGTGGGTCGGTGCAGACTCGATGGGCCGAATGGCCTCCTTTTGCATTTTATGTTGTATGTTCTATGTTCTAATATCGGTCTGATGGTGAATCAGGTCCCACTGTTCAATAAGGATTTGAGTGTGAAGCATGCCGCACTGATCTATATGGGTCTGACTGTGAACCATGCCTTACAGTTCAACATGGGTCTGGGTGTGAACTATGTCACATGGTTCTATATGGGTCTGACTGTGAACAGTGTCTCACTGTTCTATATGGGTCTGACTATAACCCATGTCTCACTGTTCAAAACTGGATTTGACTGTGAATCAAGTTTCACTATTGTATATGGGCCTGGCTGTGATACATGTCTCACTGGTCAATATGTGTCTGACTATGAATCCTGCCCCACTGTTCAATTTGGGTCTGACAGGGAACCATGTCTCACTGTTCAATATGGATCTGACTGTAAACTATTTCTCACTGTTCAAAATGAGTCTGGATTTTAACCATGTCACACTGTTCAATATGTGTCTGATTGTGAACCATGACACGTTGTTCAATTTGGGTCTGACTGTGAACCATGTCCCTCTGTTAAATATGGATTTGAAAGGAACCATGACTCATTCTTCAATATTGGTTTGACTGTAAACCATGTATCACTGTTCAACATTGATCAGACTGTGAACCTTGTCACATGTAGCCATCTGGGATGGCCACTACTAGAATGCAATATGGACGCGCACAAAGAATACAGGAAACTGTGGGCAATGCTAGAAAACAAACAGGCACAGAGCCTGAATGTATATTTGGGAAACAGCTCCCAGACGGAATTGAAACTATGGGTCGATTAGCATATTGATGGTCCATCTCCGGGAAACAAAGGAATGACACTCAGGTAACCGATACTATTGCAGACATCTCGGCGCCAGTTTCCCAACCGAAAAGCACAAACAAAGCAAGGCGATCGGCCACCTGAGATATGCCCAGCCATCAGGGCACCCACCCCTTTATTGGTCAAGATCGATAACAGTGATCGAGAAGCGACCCAATTAATTGGGACCAAGTTTAAGGCCCGCCTAAAAGCTCGCGAAGCCCCTCCAAGTATAAGAAGGAACCCCCACGAGAGATTCGCTCTCTTGGATTTGTCTCTCAGACGGAGAGACCCATCCACCAGCATCATCGGAAGCAAATAAGTTCAAGGTCAACGCTTGCTACCAGACGGACGACCTTAGCTGTTCTCCTGTTTCTCTTCGAACCCAACAGCCTCAGATCCGAACAACGGCCATTGTTCCTCTGACTAAGTGGGCACCCGAAGTTAAGTATAGGCGTTAGCATTAGAGATAGTTTAGTTTGTAGTATTGTTGTGCATGAGTAGATCTTACTGTGTGTATAAATAAATAGTATTGACTTTGAAATAACTAACTGATGTATTGGCTCTTTGATCAGTATTCGGGTTTGAACCTTGTGGCGGTATCGAGAGATACCTGGCGACTCTAAAGTCAACATAATTAGGATTAAGGAAGGCGACCATGTTGACCGCCATATTTATAACCAGATGAACAGAGCAACACACATAGTTCAGGCTGGGAGTGACTGTGGCCCACTGTTCAATATTGTTCTGACAGTGAATCAGGTCACACTGTTCCATTTGGGAGTGACTGGGAACTATGCCTCTCTGTTAAAAATGGATTTGAAAGGAACCATGACTCATTCTTCAATATTGGTTTGACTGTGAACCCTGTATCACTGTTTAACATTGGTCTGACTGAACCATGTCACATAGTTCAGGCTGGGAGTGATGGTGAACCATGTCTCACTGTTCAATATGGGTCTAACTGGGAACCTTGGCTCACTGTTCGATACAGGTCTGACCATAAACTATGTTACATTATTACATCTGGGTCTGACTGTGAACCATGGCTCACTGTTCAATATAGGTCTGACTGTGAACCATGTCACACTGTTCTACATGGGTCTGATGGTGAATCATGTCTCGCTGTTCAATATGAATCTGATGTGAATCACTGTTCAACATGGGTCTGACTGTGAACCTTGGCTCACTGTTCGATACAGGTCTGACCATAAACTATGTTACATTATTACATCTGGGTCTGACTGTGAACCATGTCTCACTGTTTGATATGGGTCTGACTGTGAACCATGTTTCACTCTTCAATCTGGGTCTGACTGTGAACCATGTCTCACTCTTCAATCTGGGTCTGACTGTGAACCATGTCTCTCTCTTCAATATGGGTCTCACTGTGAACCATGTCTTGCTGTTCAATATTGTTCTGACCGTGAACCATACCTCGCTGTTCAATCTGGGTCTGACTGTGAGCCATATCTCGCTGTTCAATATGGTTCGGACTGTGAACCATGGCTCACTGTTCACAGTCTCAGAATGACTCACAACCAATAATGTATTTTGGAAGTGACCTCATTGATGGAATGTTGGACATGTTAGTTAGGGTGCATTTGTGACAGTTTAGAAGTTCTCGAGACAACCCCATGTTGTTCCTGTCCTTGGAGTGTTTGGTCAGGATAGTGTTGAGGAAGCTTAGATCTGCATCTAACCCCCTGTTGTATCTGTCCTGGGAGCTTTTGATAGGGAGGACATTGTAGAAGCATCTTTACTTTGTATCTAACCCAGTGTTGCACCTGCTCTGGCAGTGCTTGCTGGGGTCAGTTTAGATGGAGATTTACTCTGTATCTAACCCCCTGTTGTACCTGTCCTACTGTCATCAACATGAGAGTATTTTATCGCCACATGAAAATTAAATTTTAACTGGCTCCGTAGTATATTATCTACAATGACAACCCAGTTAAAATAAGTTTAATTTAAATCATGCTGTAGCTGCAGGATGTTTGATGGAGCAGAATAAAAATTGATTTAATCTCTATGAGTTTGTGTTAGCATTTGACTGAAAGTGTTGTAATACCGTTGAGGAATTTTACTCTGGCACCGATGCCTTGTTGACCAGGTTTTACCTCATGTAGTCAAATGATAGGTTCATATTGCAGCCTTATATTTAAATGAACTGACATGACAGGCCTCTTGTGGGTCAATCGCACACAGAGAGCCGACATGGAGAGCATTGACTCCTCAGAGGAGCTGATGTTAGGAACCCTGAAAACAAATTATGGCAGCTCCTTTACAAAATCTTTTGATCTGGGTTACTGGCAGACGTGGTTAGAAATCCAATTGGAAAAAGTAAAAACCACAAGCGTAAGACCAATATTGATCAAACCACCAAGATTCGGAAGTTTGTTATTTGCATGAGTACTAACAAGGGATATAAGGTAAACTTGATAGATTTTGTTGCGTAAAATGTCAGGAGTTTTGTAGACCGGAAAATAGCGTAAGCCGTACCCGTGTTTACATCACCACTTTATTCCCCCCTGTTCCAAATTCGGTAGAAACCCCAGAGATAGCGATATAAATGGCAATGAAGGCAATGGAATGCCTTATGAACCCCCAGAAGAATTTTACTCTAGCACCGATGCCTTGTTGATCAGGTTTTACCTCATGTAGTCAAATGATAGGCTCATATTGCAGCCTTATATGTAAGTAAACTGACATGACAGGCCTCTTGTGGGTCAATCGCACACAGAGAGCCGACATGGAGAGCATTGCCTCCTCAGAGGAGCTGATGTTAGGAACCCGGAAAACAAATTATGGCAGCTCCTTTACAAAATCTTTTGATCTGGGTTACTGGCAGGCGTGGTTTCCCATAACAACACAAACGCCATTAAAATCCCATTTGCATCTTGGCATCTGCCATGGATCATTTATAGAGGTCTTGGGTGGGATTTTCCGATATCGGCGCGATGTCCGTCGACCGGCACCAAAAACGGTGCGAATCACACCTGCATCGCGCCGCCCCAAACATCGCGAATTCTCCGGCCCGGAATGGGCCAGCAGCGTCGTGACGCTATTCGCGCTGGCTCACGTGGTTCACGCCGTGTGGCGTCATTCACGCCGCACGGCGTGACGGCTCAAAACACGCGCTGCTCCCCCCAGCCGACCAGAAGACCCGACCGGATGGCCGCCCGCCGCACAGGCACCACGGACAGGCACACAGTGCCACAAGAAGGTGAACGACCTCGCCAGAGCAGCCAGGGTGAGCCCCCCCTCCCTGCCGATATTCATATCCCCCATATCCCCCCTCCCCCATATCCCCCATATCCGCCTCCCCATATTCCCCCTCCCCCATATCCCCCACATCCCCCCTCCCCCATATCCCCATATCCCCCTCCCCATATCCCCCCTCCCCCATATCCCCCATATCCCCCCTCCCCATATCCCCATATCCCCCTCCCCATATCCCCCCTCCCCATATCCCCCATATTCCCCCCCCAAATCCCCCATATCCCCATATCCCCCTCCCCATATCCCCCCTCCCCCATATCCCCCATATACCCCCTCGCCCATATCCCCGATATCCCCCCTCCCATATCCCCCATCTCCCCCTCCCCGATATCCCCCATATCCCCCTCCCCATATCACCCCTCCCCATATACCCCATATCCCCCTCCCCATATCCCCCCACCCCCATATCCCCCTCCCCATATCCCCCTCCCCATATCCCCCCTCCCCATGTCCCCCCATATCCCCCCTCCCCATATCCCCCTCCCCATATCCCCCTCCCCCATTTACCCCATATCCCCCCTCCCCATATCCCCCTCCCCATATCCCCCATATCCCCCTCCCCATATCCCCCCTCCCCCACATCCCCCCTCCCCATATCCCCCTCCCCATATCCCCCCTCCCCCATATCCCCCCTCCCCCATATCCCCCCTCCCCCATATCACCTGATCACCGCCTGCGTGTCTAACCATGCATGCTTCATTGTGTATCGCAGGAGCAAACGTCGAGGCACCCATCCCCGCATGCTGCCCCTCGGAGACCACGGGAGACGAAGAGAGCCAGACCCTCTGGCACACGACGCCCGCAGGATGCCCCTCGGAGACCATGGGAGATGGAGAGACACGGACCCTCTGGCACGCGACTCCCGCAGGAAGACCCTCGGAGATCATGGGAGACGGAGAGACCTGGAGCACCAGGGAGACGACGTCCCCGTTTCATGCGGGTGCGGCGACGCAGGCGTGTGCCACCCAGCGACGAAAGGGGCAGCCACAGGCCCCCGTCGCAGCCGAGCCACGAAACCACAACCCAGGACACCCCTACCCAGGACACCCCTACCCAGGAGACCCCTACCCAGGAGACTACTACCCAGAACACCCCTACCCAGGAAACTGAAATACAGGACAGTGACACAGAGTGGATGGGTGGAGACGAACCGCTACCCCAAAGTACCATGGAGTCAGAGTCGGACGATGCGCACGACACAACGCCACTGCTATCTCCAACACCCTCCGCCATCGCAGAGACACTCACCTCGGTTGGGCACTTTAGTGATGAGGCATCTGGTACACTCACTGGTGCGCACAACACAGCCGTCCCGTACAGCAGGTGGAGGTAGGAGCAGCAGAGGGGCCGTGCGATCGGACGGCAGCCTGGCACAAGCGAACATCTGCCGCCCAGATGGATCCCGGGTTCCTGGAGTTACCACACCCACCCATAGATCCGATGCAACCACCGAACCTGGGACGAGCGAAGAGGGTGACGGCCAGCTTGCGGCGGCTGCAGTCGCAGGTGGAGGAGTCCACCCGTGTCCAGGAGCTGGCAGTGGTGCCGGTCATGCGTGCCCCCCAGGCCGACACCGCACGGGTGGCGTCCGTGGTGGAGGCAATGGGTGCGACGGTGTCAGACATGGGGAGCGGTTTGCGAGGCCTGGGGCTTTCCGTGCAGGCGGTGTCTGTGGCCCCGGACATGGCTGCCCCCTCACAGGAAGCCATGAGCCAGCGCCAGCGGCAGATGGCAGAGGCGCTCAACACCGTGGCCCAGTCTCAGCAGGCACTGGCCCAGTCTCAGCAGGCCATCGCTGAGGGCATCGGCGCCATTGCCCATGTGCTAGCCGGCGTCGCACAGTCACAGACAGGGTTGGCCAACTCCATGGCTGCGCCAGATGTCAGGGGGGCGTCGGATGGCCAGTCTGTTCGCATCCCCCACCCATGTAGTGGCCCGGGGGCCATCGGGCACCTCGAGGGAGGAGGAGGTGCTGGGGCCCGTTCCGGGTCCCATTGTCATCATAGATTATCATCGAATTTACAGTGCAGAAGGAGGCCATTCAGCCCATCGAGTCTGCACCAGCTCTTGGAAAGAGCACCTTACCCAAGGTCAACATCTCCACCCTATCCCCATAACCCAGTAAACCCAACCTACACTAAGGGCAATTTTGGACACTAAGGGCAATTTAGCATGGCCAATCCACCTAACCTTTGGACTGTGGGAGGAAACCGGAGCACCCGGAGGAAACCCACGCACACACGGGGAGGATGTGCAGACTCCGCACAGACAGTGACCCAAGCCGGAATCGAACCTGGGACCCTTGAGCTGTGAAGCAATTGTGCTATCCACAATGCTACCGTGCTGCCCTTGTAGGGGAGGTCCCGGAACACCTCAACACCTCGGGCTCCCCCCCTTCCGTCCCAGGTGCATCAGGTGGGCAACGGGCAGGACAGGCTGGCAGCTCACCATCCCAGTCGCTCGGGCCGCAGCCTGGCCCATCTAGGCCAGGACGCCCCAGGAAACGGCCGCTAAAGGAATCCCGTGTCAGAGGGCTGGAATCACAGGAGTCCACCTCCAGTTCTGCTGTACCATCTGGGGAAACACCTAGGCGTAGTCAAAGGGCCCGTAAGGCCAAACAATTAGATACTGAGTAAGTTGGCACGGGTGCAGGGCACAGATGAGTTTTAGGAGCTGGGGCATGTGCATAAACTGCTTTCGTTATTAAAGTCATTGTTACACCTACAGAAGCTGCCTTTGTGCTCTGTCCAAAGCGTGCGGGGGTGTCATGTACGTTGAGCGCAAGTGTGTGTGTGAGGGGTGGTCTTACCTCAGCCCCAGGTGAGTCTGCCCCCTTCCCCCTGGGCCGCCCTCAACATCCCCCCGGGCAGAGGACGGGACCGTGCGCTGCAGTGTCACAACCGCATGCAGGGATGGTCCGGGTGGATGGTGGTACTGTGGCCATGGGTCAGACATCGTCCAACGATGTGGAGCCAGGAGCTCATCGCAGAGCGGGTTGTTATCATCCTCCATGGCCTGCAATAGACACGCGTCCCCCGGCAACTGTGTGAGCCCGGCCGTTGTGCCGCAGGTGGATCGGCAATGGGGGGGTGGTGTGCATGCGGGTGGGGTGGGTGGGGTTGGGGAGGGGGTTGAGGGTGCTGGGTGGGTGGATGGGTGGGGGGGTGAGGGTGGTCGGGTGTTGCCATGGTGTGCGGTCTGTGACCATACTACCCGATTCCCACGCCCATCCAGTCAGTGAAGCGGGCGTCTATCAGCCTGTCCCGTGACCGCTTGCCCAGCCTGTAATGGTGGACAGCCACCCGCCCATGTCTAGCCCGTCTGCCCTGACCATTGCCCCCATCCCCCTCATCCTGCTGCTCCTCCACTCCGCCATCCTCTGCCTGTGGCACATCGCCCCTCTGCTGGGCTATATTGTGCAGGACGCAGCACACTACAATGATGCGGCCGACCCTATCTGACCGATACTGGAGGGCCCCCTGAGAGGTCCAGGCACCTGAAACGCATCTTCAGCATGCCAAAGCACCTCTCTATCACTCCCCTTGTCGCTACATGGGCATCATTGTAGCGGTGCTCCGCCTCATTGCATGGCCTCCGTATAGGCGTCATCAGCCACGATCGCAATGGGTAGCCCCTGTCGCCCAGCAACCAGCCCCTCAGCCAGGGATGGCGTCCCTCGTACATGCCGGGGATGTATGACCGCGACAACACGTATGAGTTGTGTACACTGCCCGGGTAACGGGCGCAGACGTGCAGGATCATCATGCGGTGGTCGCAGACCACCTGTATGTTCATCGAATAGGTCCCCTTCCTATTGGTTAACATGGCCCTGTTATTTGCAGGTGGCCGCACGGCGACATGCATTCCATCAATTGCGCCCTGGACCATGGGGAACCCGGCCACGGCAGAGAAGCCCACGGCCCGGGCATCTTGGCTGGCCCGGTCCACAGGGAAGCGGATGTAGCGGTGCGCAATGGCATATAGGGCGTCTATCACTGCCTGTATGCACCGGTGCACCGATGCCTGCGATATGCCGGACAGGTCCCCACTCGGTTACTGGAATGACACCATGGCATAAAAGTTCAGGGCCACCGTAACCTAGACGGACAAGGGGAGAGGGTGTCCCCCGCCAGTGCCATGCGGTGACAGGTGTGCCAGCAGGTGGCAGGGTGCCACGGTTTCCCGGCTCATCCAGAGTGTCCTCCTGCATTCCCAGTCCGTGAGGTCCAGGTACGACAGCCGGAGCCGGTACACACGGGGCGTCCTCGGGTGCCTCCGTTGCCATGGCGCCGCGACGTCCTCCTCCCCCCCCTCGTCCTATCGGTCAGGTGTCCCTCCAGCCTGGTCGGCTGCCGCCTGCCCCTCTGCGGCAGCCTGCGCCGCCTCTCTGGCACGCTCCTCCTCCTCCTCATCCAGGGCAACATGGACATTAGCGGCTGCCGCCACGGCGGCCAACATCGCTGGCTGACCGGAAAACATGACGGCCTGCTGGGGGTCGGGGGGGAGGGGAAGCGACGACATGTCATCATTGCCCATACCCCCTCCTCCCCCCAGCCAGTTGCATGGACCGCATGGGCGCGACTGTTGGAGGCTGGCACCTGGCCAGGCGGACAAACTCACTTGCCCTCG
Source organism: Scyliorhinus torazame (assembly GCF_047496885.1). Classification (NCBI taxonomy): domain Eukaryota; kingdom Metazoa; phylum Chordata; class Chondrichthyes; order Carcharhiniformes; family Scyliorhinidae; genus Scyliorhinus; species Scyliorhinus torazame. The sequence continues at coordinate 117,123,510 of NC_092716.1, forward strand.
CACCCCACCTCCCCGGCACCGACCCCCCCCCGTTCCCCTCCCCGGCAGGCACCTCCCCGTCCCCCTCCCCGGCACGCACCTCCCCGTCCCCCTCCCCGGCACGCACACCCCCCGTACCCCTCCCCGGCACGCACCTCCCCATCCCCCTCCCCGGCACAGACCCCCCCCGTCCCCCTCCCCAGCACGGACCCCCCCCCATCCCTCTCACTGGCACGCACCTCCCCGGCACGCACCTACCCGTCTGCCTCCCCGGCACGCACCTCCCCGTCCCCCTCCCCGACACGGACCCGGCGTCCTCCCCAGCACGAACCCCCCCCATCCCCCTCCCTGGTACGCACCTCCCCGTCCCCCTCCCCGGCACGCACCTCTCCGTCCCCCTCCCCTGCACGCACCCCCCCTCTCCCCGTCCCCCGCCCCGGCACGCACCTCCCCGTCCCCCTCCCCGGCACGCACACCCCCACCCGTCCCCCTCCCCGGCACGCACACCCCCACCCGTCCCCCTCCCCGGCACGCACACCCCCACCCGTCCCCCTCCCCGGCACGCACCCCCACCGTCCCCCTCCCCAGCTCGCACCTCCCCGTCCCCCTCCCCAGCACGGAGACCCCGTCCCCCTCCCCGGCATGCACTTCCCCGTCCCCATCCCCGGCAGTCATCCTCCCGTCTCCGGCACTCACACCCTCTTCCCGGCACTCCTCCGGAGCCCACCCCACTCTAACCACCCCCCTAACCACCTCCCCGGCACGCACCTACCCGTCTGCCTCCCCGGCACGCTCCTCCCCGTCCCCCTCCCCGACACGGACCCGGCGTCCTCCCCAGCACGAACCCCCCCCCATCCCCCTCCCTGGTACGCACCTCCCCGTCCTCCTCCCCGGCACGCACCTCTCCGTCCCCCTCCCCTGCACGCACCCCCCCTCTCCCCGTCCCCCGCCCCGGCACGCACCTCCCCGTCCCCCTCCCCGGCACGCACCTCCCCGTCCCCCTCCCCGGCACGCACACCCCCACCCGTCCCCCTCCCCGGCACGCACCCCCACCGTCCCCCTCCCCAGCTCGCACCTCCCCGTCCCCCTCCCCAGCACGGAGCCCCCCGTCCCCCTCCCCGGCATGCACTTCCCCGTCCCCATCCCCGGCAGTCATCCTCCCGTCTCCGGCACTCACACCCCCCTCCCGGCACTCCTCCGGATCCCACCCCACTCTAACCACCCCCCCCGCCGCACACACACACACAATCCTACACACACCTCTCCCCCACACACACAGACTGCGGCTCGCCATCACCTCTCCAGCGGCCAACCCCCCAGGCCGTCACCCACCTCCACGCTGGTCGGCGTCAACCATGAGCACTGGTTGACGCCGATTTAAAGGTGTTTTGATTTACGCCGACGTGACCCATGGTCACGTCGGCAGGACTTCGGCCCATCCGGACGGGAGAATATCGGCAGCCCCGAAGTCCATTGCCTCGCGCCCGCCCATGCCATTCTCCGAGGCGTGCGGCGCGATTGACGCCCCGCCGACTTTTCTCCCTTTGGAGAATTCGGCGGGCGGGATTCACGACAGCCCACGGCGATTCTCCGACACGGTGGGGGGTCGGAGAATCGCGCCCCTAGTCTTTGATTCAGAAGATCATCAGTTTGATTCTCAGTCCTGGGAGTTCCAAGCTCTCATCTTGATGTTTAGTGTTAAACTGTTGGAAGTGCTTTCCTTCTGATCAAGCATTAGAGTGAACTTTCTCTGTTGGCTCAGGTGAACATAGGATTTAAGAGCTGCAGGAGGCTATTCAGCCCTTCGAGCCAGTTCTGCCACTCAATAAGATCATGACTGATCCAGTTGAGATTTCAATTCCACTTTCCTGTCTGCCCCCATAACTCTCTTGACTCCCTGAGCCATCAAATATCTATCTAATTCTGCATTGAATAAATTCAATGGCCCAGCTTCCAATTTTTTCTCAGAGAAAAAAAACCTCTTAATCCCTTCTGTGCCGCCTGGTTACAATCTCCCGACAAGAGGAAACATCCTCCTGGTATCCACCTCATCAAATCCCCTCAGGATGTAATAACTTTCAATAACATCATCTCTCATTCTTCGAAACTCCAATAGGTAAAGGCGAACCTACTCATCGTTTCTTCATTAAATAAGCTCTTCACCCCAGGAATATGTCGAGTGAGTGTTCTCGAGCTATTTCTAATGCATTGATATCTTTTTTCATATAAGGCGACTGTAACTGTACACAGTACACCAGGTGCAAGTCACACCAGTGTGCTGTTCAGTGGCAGTAAAAGTTCCCTACTTTTATATCCCATTTCCCTTTCATAAATGCCAACATTCCATTTGCCTCCCAAATCACTTGTTGCCTGTATCCTAATTTTTTGTGATTGATGTACCAGGAGACCCAGATCCCTCTGTACCACTGAGGAAGTCTCTCCATTTAATTGGTATAGTGCTTTTATATTCTTCGTGCTAAAGTGGGTAAGCTTCCATCTTTCCACATGATACACATCTGTCAAATATTTTCCCCTCATGGACCCTGTATATACCACTTTGCATCCTCCTGACAGCTTACATTCCTACCTATCTTAGCATCATCAGCAAATTTTGCTATCATACATCCAGTCCCTTGATCCAAGTCACTGATACAGTAAGTAGTTGAGGAACAGTGCTGATCCCTGTGACACTCCACTTGTTACATCTTGCCAACCCAAAATACCCATTTATCCCTAATCCCTTCTTCCTGTTAACGAGCTAATCTTTTATCTGCTTCCTATTAACTAGCTAATCTTTTATCTATACAAATGGGCGGGATACAACCAAAATACCCCGTTCTGGGCGGGATTAGAGTGATCGTTCCTGGCACTTGTAGCACTGGGAATGAACTCGCTATCTAATAGTGCTTGTTTTTTGGGGGGCCTCAATGGTGAACGGCCCATCGAGGCCGCACTCAGTTGCATTTTCTGCACTGAGGAGCTCCTTTCATCGGAGTTCCTTAGTGCAGGAAGAGATGGTACCCTGATCTCTCGACCCCTCGATGTGACACCCGAAGCCCCCAATGCCTTAGATCACCTGTTCAAGAGTACTCGAGTGACCCCTCCACCCCAATTACACAAGCAGGGCACACCCAGGCCAATCCCGGGTGAGGGCAAATGACACTCGGGCACCTTGGCACTGCCAGCCTGACGACAACCTGGGAGTTCTACCTGGGCATGCTGGCAGTGCCAGTGAGGCAGCCAGGTGGCACTGCCAGTGATGCAGCCAGGTGGCACTGCCAGGGTGCTCACATGGCACTGCCAGGGTGCCAGGCTGGCAATGTCAGTGTGCCCGGGTGGCATCAGCAGTGCCAGGGTGGCACCCGGCCCGGACACTATCCAGCCGGGTGTCTCCAATTGCCTGGATGTCCCCCAAAGTGCCGTTCTGCCTGGTTCCTGTTTGTGGGTAACAGTGCTGAACAGCGCCCGACTGTCACCTTCTTGGTGAGGCCAGTAATTCAATCTGGCGTCTACAGAGTTCAGTGTGTTTTTAAACTCATTTGACTCTGTGAGACTGGATCCTGTCCACAATGAAGGATCTCATTAGATCGCACAAGGCTTAACGACCGTCAGGAATCACAGAAGGGGCCTCTCCTGGGATCTACCGGCCACGTCCCATCGCGATTCCAGCGGTATGCACGCAGTAAATTGCACGCATAGTGTCACATCCTCACCATCTTGTGTAGCGACTGGCAATGTGACCTCTAAAAATATGCCTTTTGAAATTGAAGTACAACATTGACAGGCTCCCCTTTATCCACCTTGCATGTTACTTCCTCAAATAACTCGAATGAATTAGTTGAACATGATTTCCCTTTCATAAAATTGTGGTATAACCATACAGCAGAAAGAAGGCAAATCATTCCACCTTGTCTGTACTTTAAAAGAGCTACACAGTAAATCCCTCTCCCCTGCAAATTGGTTGTTGGAAGCATTTAGCATTTGCTGGCATTTATGTTGTTTCGGCCTGATTCCATTATAATTCTCTGAGTATCTTGTATAACGTTTATTTAAATTGATTCCAGCAATGTTCTTATGAGAGATGCTAGGCTAACTGGTCTACAGCTTTCTATCTCCCTCCTTGCTTGAATAAGGATGTTACCCATAGGCTGCAGTTCTCCAGAAAAATTTCCAAGTGTTGTAACGAGCGGGAATTGCCACGAGCTCCCCGCTTCCCAGCCCAGCGAGGCTGGCAATGTAATTCAACGTTAATTGGTCCACTTAGCGAGGCCTTGTGGGCTTCTCATCGCAAATCAAGGCTCGCCAGCAGATTTGCCGCGACCGTGCTCGCCAACCCCCCCGCTAACAAGGTTGAGAAGCTCTTAAGTTGCACTTGCTCAGCAAACCCCAACCAGCGCCGAGGAGACCGGCCCCAAGATTCAGTGATGCTGACCTGGGGAAGCTCCTAGACATTCTGGAGGCCAGGAGGGATGTTCTGTTCCCCCGAGGGCCCTGGAGAGTCAGCCACAAGGCAGCCAGTGCTGCCTGGGATGAGGTGGCGGCAACTGTCAACTTGGGTAGTGTGACCAGGTGGGCTGATCTTCAGTGCCTTAAGAAGATCAACGACCTACGCCCCTCGCCCTCCACATCTACCCACATAACTACCCATGCGACCCCAGCCCTTCCTCCACCCCCTCCCCCTTCAACCACCCCCAACTCGTCATTCACGCACCCCCACCACTGTGAACCACGCGTGCGGAAAACAATGCCCTCTCTGTGTCTCCTCAGGAAAGGGCCCAGACTGGCGGAGGGGTGTCGGACTTAGGAATCCTCCCCCACTTCGAGGAGCGGGCCCTGGAGGTGACTGGGATGGCCGAGGACAGATCGGTCACCCACGTGGAGGTTGGTGGATGCCGCAGAGGTGACGAACCAGCAGGCTACACTCACAGGACCTGTCAAACGTTAGTTATTATTGCCTTACTGACTGACCTATCTATCCCACTGACCACATGTCCATTGTCCTGCAGGTTCTCCAGCTGATACAGCTGACTCATCCTGGGTGGCCTCTCTCCTGACTCTGAGGAGATCAACTTGGAGGAGGGCTCCGAGGATGCAACTGTTCTAGTCATGGCACAGCTTCGTCACCACCCTCTACCATTGCAGATACATGCACCTCGGTGGGACATGTTAGTGGACAGGCTTTGGGGGCACAATCTGGTGAGCACCACATCACTAATGATGCACATCAGGTGGAGACAGGAACTCCCAGGCTAGACAGCATTCAGAGGGCTACTGGATCCCAGCCTTACGCTGAGCCTGTGGTACAAAGGTACTCGGATGTGATGGAGCCGATAGGGAATGGCCGGGACATACTATGGGCAGCATGGTAGCACAGTGGTTAGCACAGTTGCTTCACAGCTCCAAGGTCCCAGGTTCAATTCCCGGCTTGGGTCACTGCCTGTGCGGAGTCTGCACATTCTCCCCTATCTGCGTGGGTTTCCTCCGGGTGCTCCGGTTTCCTCCCACTGTCCAAAGATGTGCAGGTTAGGTGGATTGGCCAATGATAAATTGCCCTTAGTGTCTAAAAAGGTTAGGTGGGGTTACTGGGTTACGGGGATAGGGTGGAGGCATGGGGCTTCAGCAGGGTGTTCTTTCCAAGAGCCGCTGCAGACTCTCTGAGCTGAATGGCCTCCTTCTGCACTGTAAATTCTATGATTCTATGATTCTACAGAGGGAAATGCCAGTGTCATTCCAGCAGATCCAAAACCAATTGGAGGAATCCCAAAGGCTACGGGCGCAGGAGATGTCACCGGAAATGTGTGGCACCGAGGCCAACACTGCTAGGGTGGTGACCACAGTGAGAGTCTGGTGGCACCATGAGTGAATTTGTCCAAGGCGTCGCGCAGTCGGTGACGGCCATGACTGAGGGTCTCGGCAGAATGTCCGCCTTGCTGGGATTGTCACCCAGTACCAGACTGACCTTGATGAAGTTCTGCGGGACATGTCCAGTTCTCAGATGGGCATGGCTGAGGGGTTGCGGAGCTTGTCCCAGTCGCAGGTGGGCATGGCTGAGGCACTGCAGAGCATGTCCCAGTGACTGAGGAGCATCGCCGGGGGCGTCAACACAATGGTGTAGTCTATGGGGAATCGCCAGGGCTGACAGAGCCAGATGATGCAAGAGCCCCTTCGTCCCAAGGTGAACCCGAGGGCCCATGGATACCGGCCGGGAGGAGGGGTCACTGAGTGCTAATCAGACCCATCACATGGAGTGGCAAAGGTGGCCACCAGATCCCCCAAGTTCCACCCCTCTGATGAGACTGCGTTTTAAGGGCAGCACACAGGACAGGGCGGCACTGCTATGCATGTGCCGCCGAAAAGTGAGCAGAGGCCCTCCAACTCCAGAGCCCCCAGCGGACACCTGCCAGGGACATCAAAGACCACAGGATGAGGTAGGCTACTGGCAGCCTCCACCTCAGATGTGCATCCTGGGAAAACACCAAGTTGTAGTGGCAGAGCTGGGAGGGCCAGCATGTTGAAGATCACTGAGGGCACCGGGGGAGGGGGGAAGGGATGGAGGGGTAGATAGGGTGTGGGAAGGGAGGGTGGGGATTGGGATGGTCGTTGCGGCAGATGGGCAGAGACAAGGGTTGCCTCCGGAACGGTTAAATGATCCAATGGTTGGTATGGTGGTGCGTGATTACCCCCCTGTTTCCAGCCCAGCGCCTCCCTCCCACCCTCCCATGGCGGCCCACAACGGCAGAGGGTCCCCCACCCCTAGCCAAGCGTACCTCAGCCCCAGCCAAGGGTTCCCCCCACCGAACACTGGGGTGGTAATCCCAGTGCCCCCGGGTTCGTTGCCTGTGAGCTCAACTCCTCGGCTTCCCATGGAAGCCCTCCTGCCATGTTCACGTTTTTCAAAAGGAGTACTAATCGGCATCAGCGTGAGCACTTGCTGAATGACAGGAGGCCGTTGGATATGGGGTGACTCCCTTTAATTGAATGGAAATGAGGCTTAATGGTGATAATTGGTTTCTTGCTATGTTATGGTGAGATCCCGATTTCGCCTACGGGAGCAGGTCGGTTGCATTGCAAACTATCTGGCGCGGATCTTGTTCTTGACCTCTCCCGCTATTCACCGGCCTTGTTTCGCTTGAACAAGAGCATAACGAAACTGGAGAATCGGGCCCATCGTCCTCACAGTGCACTTTCCCCTGGTGATGGTAATTGTTTTAATTACCTCCCTCTCATTCACCTTTGATTTTCAAGTACTTTTGGGAAGTTTTCCAAGTCGTCCACAGTGAAAACTGACACAAAATACCTGTTCAATGTCTGTCATTTCCTTGCTTTCCATTATCAAGTCCCCAGACCCTTTCTTCAGAGAACCAACACTCGCTTTAGTTACTTTTTTCCTATTTAATTATTTGTAGAAACTTACTATCCGCTTTTATATTTCTCTCATACACTATTTCTCCCTCTTTATTTATTTTTACTCATTCTGTCCTGCTTCTTAAAATTTGCCCAATGTTCTGACCTATCACTGACCTTTGCAGATTTGTAGTGTTTCTTTCAATTTAATACTATCCTTAACTTTCCTATTCAGTCATGGATGATGCATCCTTCTCAAAGTGTCTTTCTTTCTCACTGAGATAAATCTTTTTCAAGAGTTATTCAATATCTCCTTAAAATCTTCCATCTCCAGCATCTTACCTCTTAATCCAATTTCCCAGTTCACACTGCCTTCAGACCACTCTCATTACCTTTACTTAGATGGAAAAGACTCGTATTATTTCTCCCCTTCAAACTGAGCGGGAAATTATTTTTTAAAAATGTTTTTACTAACGCATTTATATAACAGCAAGTGCACAAACAAGAGCAAGAACAAACAGTAACATCATAATAAATAACTACCTAATCAACACCCAAACCCCCCTTCCCTTCCCCTCCTCCCATGCTGCCTTCCCCATTTTAACCCCTTTGTCCCCACCCGCCCCCTGTTGCGAATTCTGTTTCTCTTAATTTGGCTCTGAAGATGGCGGCCAATATGGTCGCCTTCCTTAATTCTAATTACATTTGCTCTAGAGTCGCTAGGTATTTTTCGATACCGCCACAAGGTTCAAAACCGAATACTGTTCAAAGACTCGATACACCAGTTAGTAAGTTCAAACTCAATGCTCATTTATCTACACACGACTTCCGGGTGCGGCGATGACCAGCTAAGTCGCACGTTTCGGCAGCTCCCGGTGGAACGGACTTTTGGGCTCTTAATCGGAGCCCCAACGGCAATTTTAATGGCTAAAAACACTGTGCGGTAAACCAGAAGGGAATCCCCCCTGGATACGGATGGAAAAAGGAGGGGAAAGTGGCCGGATTGCGGTGGATCCCTTAGAGCAGCGGCAAGGAAGGCAAGCAAAAACCAAGATGGCGTCGGAAGGTGGTAGTTTAACATGGGGCCCTGAACAACAAGAGTTCTTGAAATGCTGTGTGGAAGAACTCAAAAAGGAAATGAAGAAGGAGCTGTTGGCCCCGATATTACAGGCGATCGAAGGGCTAAAGGATGAGCAAAAGACCCAGGAGCGGGAGCTTTGGGTCGTGAAGGCAAAGGCTGCCGAGAATGAGGACGACATACAGGGCCTGGTGGTGAAGACGGAGATGCACGAGGCACACCATAAACGATGTGTGGAAAGACTGGAGGTGCTGGAGAACAACGCGAGGAGGAATAACTTAAGGATTCTTGGTCTTCCTGAAGGTGCAGAGGGAGTGGACGTCAGGGCATATGTGAGCACGATGCTGCACTCGTTAATGGGAGCGGAGGCCCCGGCGGGTCCACTGGAGGTGGAGGGAGCATACCGAGTGATGGCGTGAGGACCGAGAGCAGGAAAAATTCCTAGAGCCATAGTGGTGAGATTCCTCCGTTTTAAGGATAGAGAGATGGTCCTTAGATGGGCAAAGAAAACTCGGAGCAGTAAGTGGGAGAACGCGGTGATCCGCGCATACCAAGACTGGAGTGCGGAGGTGGCGAGAAGGAGGGCGAGCTTTAATCGGGCCAAGGCGGTGCTTCACAAAAAGAAGATAAAATTCGGAATGCTGGACCGGCAAGACTGTGGGTCACATACCAAGGGAGGCACCACTACTTTGAGACGGCGGATGAGGCGTGGACTTTTATCGTGGAAGAAAAATTGGAATGAGCGGGTTATTAAAAAAGAACGTTTGAAACAAAGTGGTGGGGCGAGTATGCGGGGCGAAGAGGGGGGTAAAAAGGGGGGAAAGAGGAGTTTTATGTTATTAATCCTGCGATGTGGTAACTTTTTTCTCTTCCACAGGTGGTGGGGGGGGAGGAAAGGAGGTGGAGGAGATGGGGCGTTGGCCATTGGGGGCAGGGCCAAGGGGGAAGCGCGGGCTTGGTTCCCGCGCTATGATAATCACGGCGGGAATAGGGAAGCAGGAAGGAGGGGGCGTCGCACGGTGCGAGTCGAGGTCACGGGGGGAAGCCGAGGTCGGCCAGAGTTTGCTGACTTCTGGGAGCAACATGGGGGGTGTAATTACGCTAGTGGGGGATCTAGCGTGGGGGAATTATTGGGTTGCTGCTGCTGGGGAGAGGGGGAGCTGGTAGGGGGTGGGGTGGGCGGGGGGGGGCACCGCCTGGGGGGGGGCACAGCTGCGTGGGAACCGGGTGAGGAGCTGGAAAAAAGGGATGGCTAATCGACAAGGGGGGTGGTAAAAAGCCCCCCAACCCGGCTGATCACGTGGAATGTCAGAGGGCTGAACGGGCCGATAAAGAGGGCACGGGTACTCGCACACCTTAAGAAACTTAAGGCAGACGTGGTTATGTTACAGGAGACGCACTTGAAACTGACAGACCAGGTTAGACTACGCAAAGGATGGGTGAGGCAGGTGTTTCATTCGGGGCTAGATGCGAAAAACAGGGGGGTGGCTATATTAGTGGGGAAGCAGGTAATGTTTGAGGCAAAGACTATAGTGGCGGATAGCGGGGGCAGATACGTGATGGTGAGTGGCAAATTACAGGGGGAGACGGTGGTTTTGGTAAACGTATACGCCCCGAACTGGGATGATGCCAATTTTATGAGGCGTATGCTAGGACGCATCCCGGACCTAGAGGTGGGAAAGTTGGTAATGGGGGGAGATTTCAATACGGTGTTGGAACCAGGGCTGGACACGTCGAGGTCCAGGACTGGAAGGAGGCCGGCAGCAGCCAAGGTGCTTAAAGATTTTATGGAGCAGATGGGAGGAGTAGACCCGTGGAGATTTCGCAGACCTAGGAGTAAGGAGTTTTCGTTTTTCTCCTATGTCCACAAAGTCTATTCGCGAATCGACTTTTTCGTTTTGGGAAGGGCGTTGATCCCGAAGGTGAGGGGAATGGAGTATACGGCTATAGCCATTTCGGATCACGCTTCACATTGGGTGGACTTGGAGATAGGGGAGGAAACAGAAGGGCGCCCACCCTGGAGAATGGACATGGGACTAATGGCAGATGAGGGGGTGTGTCTAAGGGTGAGGGGGTGCATTGAAAAGTACTTGGAACTCAATGATAATGGGGAGGTCCAGATGGGAGTGGTCTGGGAGGCGCTGAAGGCAGTGGTTAGAGGGGAGCTGATATCAATAAGGGCACATAAAGGAAAGCAGGAGAGTAGGGAATGGGAGCGGTTGCTGCAAGAACTTCTGAGGGTGGACAGGCAATATGCGGAGGCACCGGAGGAGGGACTGTACAGGGATAGGCAAAGGTTACACGTAGAATTTGACTTGCTGACAACGGGTACTGCAGAGGCACAGTGGAGGAAGGCACAGGGTGTACAGCACGAATATGGGGAGAAGGCGAGCAGGTTGCTGGCCCACCAATTGAGGAAAAAGGGAGCAGTGAGGGAAATAGGGGGAGTGAGAGATGAGGAAGGAGAGATGGAGCGGGGAGCGGAGAGAGTGAATGGAGTGTTCAAGGCATTTTATAAAAGATTATACGAAGCTCAACCCCCGGATGGGAGGGAGAGAATGATGGGCTTTCTGGACCGGCTGGAATTTCCTAAGGTGGAGGAGCAGGAGATGGTGGGACTGGGAGCACAGATCGAAATAGAGGAAGTAGTGAAAGGAATTAGGAGCATGCAGGCGGGGAAGGCTCCGGGACCGGATGGATTTCCAGTTGAATTTTATGGGAAGTATGTGGACTTGCTCGCCCCGCTACTGATGAGGACCATTAATGAGGCAAAGGAAAGGGGACAGCTGCCCCCGACTATGTCTGAGGCAACGATATCGCTTCTCCTAAAGAAGGAAAAGGACCCGCTACAATGCGGGTCCTATAGACCTATTTCCCTCCTAAATGTAGACGCTAAGATTCTGGCCAAGGTAATGGCAATGAGGATAAAGGATTGTGTCCCGGGGGTGGTCCACGAGGACCAAACTGGGTTTGTGAAGGGGAGACAGCTGAATATGAATATACGGAGGCTGCTAGGGGTAATGATGATGCCCCCACCAGAGGGGGAAGCGGAGATAGTGGTGGCGATGGATGCCGAGAAAGCATTTGATAGAGTGGAGTGGGATTATTTGTGGGAGGTGCTGAGGAGATTTGGTTTTGGAGATGAGTATGTTAGATGGGTACAGCTGTTGTATAGGGCCCCGATGGCGAGTGTGGTCACGAATGGACGGGGATCTGCATACTTTCGGCTCCATAGAGGGACAAGGCAGGGATGCCCTCTGTCCCCATTATTGTTTGCACTGGCGATTGAGCCCCTGGCAATAGCATTGAGGGGTTCCAGGAAGTGGAGGGGATTACTCAGAGGAGGAGAAGAACACCGGGTATCTCTGTATGCGGATGATTTGTTGTTATATGTAGCGGACCCGGCGGAGGGGGTGCCAGAGATAATGCGGACACTTCGGGAGTTTGGAGAATTCTCAGGATATAAACTGAACATGGGGAAAAGTGAGTTGTTTGTGGTGCATCCAGGGGAGCAGAGCAGAGAAATAGAGGACTTACCGCTGAGGAAGGTAACGAGGGACTTTCGTTACTTGGGGATCCAGATAGCCAAGAATTGGGGCACATTGCATAGGTTAAATTTAACGCGGTTGGTGGAACAAATGGAGGAGGACTTCAAGAGATGGGACATGGTATCCCTGTCATTGGCAGGCAGGGTGCAGGCGGTTAAAATGGTAGTCCTCCCGAGATTCCTCTTTGTGTTTCAGTGCCTCCCGGTGGTGATCACGAAGGCTTTTTTCAAAAGGATTGAAAAAAGTATCATGAGTTTTGTGTGGGCCGGGAAGACCCCGAGAGTGAGGAAGGGACTTTTACAGCGTAGTAGGGATAGGGGGGGGCTGGCACTACCGAGCCTAAGTGAGTACTACTGGGCCGCCAATATCTCAATGGTGAGTAAGTGGATGGGAGAAGAGGAGGGAGCGGCGTGGAAGAGATTGGAGAGGGCGTCCTGTAGGGGGACTAGCCTACAAGCTATGGTGACGGCCCCATTGCCGTTCTCACCAAAGAAATACACCGCAAGCCCGGTGGTGGTGGCTACGTTGAAAATTTGGGGACAGTGGAGACGGCATAGGGGAAAGACGGGAGCCTTGGTGGGGTCCCCGATAAGAAATAATCATAGGTTTGCCCCGGGGAGAATGGATGGGGGATTTGGAATATGGCAAAGAGCAGGAGTAACACAATTGAAAGATCTGTCTGTGGATGGGAAGTTTGCAAGTCTGGGAGCGCTGACCGAGAAATATGAGTTGCCCCAAGGGAATCCATTCCGGTATCTGCAACTGAGGGCTTTTGCGAGGCAACAGGTGAGGGAATTCCCGCATCTCCCGACGCAGGAGGTGCAGGACAGAGTGATCTCAAAGACATGGGTGGGGGACGGTAAGGTGTCAGATATATATAGGGAAATGAGGGACGAGGGGGAGATTATGGTAGATGAGCTGAAAGGGAAATGGGAAGAAGAGCTGGGGGAGGAGATTGAGGAGGGGCTGTGGGCGGATGCCCTAAGTAGGGTAAACTCATCGTCCTCGTGTGCCAGGCTAAGCCTGACACCATTTAAGGTGTTACACAGGGCGCATATGACTGGAGCACGGCTCAGTAAATTTTTTGGGGTAGAGGATAGGTGTGCGAGATGCTTGAGAAGCCCAGCGAATCACACCCACATGTTCTGGTCATGTCCGGCACTACAGGGGTTTTGGGTGGGGGTGACAAAGGTGCTTTCGAAAGTAGTGGGGGTCCAGGTCGAACCAAGCTGGGGGTTGGCCATATTTGGGGTTGCAGAAGAGCCGGGAGTGCAGGAGGCGAGAGAGGCTGATGTTTTGGCCTTTGCATCCCTAGTAGCCCGGCGCAGGATACTGTTGATGTGGAAGGAAGCCAAGCCCCCGGGGGTGGAGACCTGGATAAATGACATGGCAGGGTTTATAAAGCTGGAACGGATTAAGTTCGTCCTAAGGGGATCGGCTCAAGGGTTCACCAGGCGGTGGCAACCGTTCGTCGAATACCTCACAGAAAGATAGAGGGAATGGAAAAGAAGAAGGCAGCAGCAGCAGTCCAGGGGGTGGGGGGGAGGGGGGAGGTGGGGGGGGGGAGGAACCAGAAGGACTCTCAGGGTTGTTAATATATATGTATAATATGTATAGGTTGTTGCTATAGATAATTGTATATTGGACTGTCAAATCATATTTTTGGATAGTGTTTATCTGAGACAAGGCAGTTGCCATTTAGAGTTAGTTTTCATTTTTTGTTATATATTATTTATTTTTTGTTTATAAAACAGGCCATTGTTATATTACTGTGTAAAGGATACACAATGTACTGTGATGGTTGGCCAAAAATTTTCAATAAAATATATATTTTTTAAAAATTTATCTACACACAGTCAAATATACTCATGCATAAAACTCTACAAGCTAAACTATCACTACTGCTGAAGCCTATACCTAGCTTCGGGCGCCCACTCAGTCAGAGGAACAGTGGCCGTTGCTCAGTTCTGAGGCTGCTGGGGTCGAATTGGTACGGAATAACAGCTAGGAGCGTCTGTCCTGTAGCGTGTGTTGACCTTGGACTTACTTGTTCTGATGTTGCTGTTGGGCAGGTCTCTCCTTGGTGAGAGCCGGAGCCATAAGAGCGTGATTCTCTCTTGGGGGATTTGTCTTATACCCAAAAAGGGCTTTGCGCGCTTTTTGGGCGGGCCTTGAATTTGGCCGCAATTAATTGGGCCGTTTCCCAATCATAGAACATAGGACAGAGAACAATACAGCGCAGTACAGGCCCTTCGGCCCACGATGTTGCACCGAAACAAAAGCCATCTAACCTACACTATGCCATTATCATCCATATGTTTATCCAATAAACTTTTAAATGCCCTCAATGTTGGCGAGTTCACTACTGTAGCAGGTAGGGCATTCCACGGCCTCACTACTCTTTGCGTAAAGAACCTACCTCTGACCTCTGTCCTATATCTATTACCCCTCAGTTTAAAGTGATGTCCCCTCATGCCAGCCATATCCATCCGCGGGAGAAGGCTCTCACTGTCCACCCTATCCAACCCCCTGATCATTTTGTATGCCTCTATTAAGTCTCCTCTTAACCTTCTTCTCTCCAACGAAAACAACCTCAAGTCCATCAGCCTTTCCTCATAAGATTTTCCCTCCATACCAGGCAACATCCTGGTAAATCTCCTCTGCACCCGCTCCAAAGCCTCCACATCCTTCCTGTAATGCGGTGACCAGAACTGTACGCAATACTCCAAATGCGGCCGTACCAGAGTTCTCTACAGCTGCAACATGACCTCCCGACTCCCGAACTCAATCCCTCTACCAATAACGGCCAACACTCCATAGGCCTTCTTCACAACCCTATCAACCTGGGTGGCAACTTTCAGGGATCTATGTACATGGACACCTAGATCCCTCTGCTCATCCACACTTTCAAGAACTTTGCCATTAGCCAAATATTCCGCATTCCTGTTATTCCTTCCAAAGTGAATCACCTCACACTTCTCTACATTAAACTCCATTTGCCACCTCTCAGCCCAGCTCTGCAGCTTATCTATATCCCTCTGTAACCTGCTACATCCTTCCACACTATCGACAACACCACCGACTTTAGTATCGTCTGCAAATTTACTCACCCACCCTTCTGCGCCTTCCTCTAGGTCATTGATAAAAATGACAAACAGCAACGGCCCCAGAACAGATCCTTGTGGTGCTCCACTTGTGACTGTACTCCATTCTGAACATTTCCCATCAACCACCACCCTCTGTCTTCTTTCAGCTAGCCAATTTCTGATCCACATCTCTAAATCACCCTCAATCCCCAGCCTCCGTATTTTTTGCAATAGCCTACCGTGGGGAACCTTATCAAACGCTTTGCTGAAATCCATATACACCACATCAACTGCTCTACCCTCGTCTACCTGTTCAGTCACCTTCTCAAAGAACTCAATAAGGTTTGTGAGGCATGACCTACCCTTCACAAAGCCATGCTGACTATCCCTGATCATATTATTCCTATCTAGATGATTATAAATCTTGTCTCTTACAATCCCCTCCAAGACTTTACCCACTACAGACGTGAGGCTCGCCGGTCTATAGTTGCCGGGGTTGTCTCTGCTCCCCTTTTTGAACAAAGGGACCACATTTGCTGTCCTCCAGTCCTCTGGCACTATTCCTGTAGCCAATGATGACATAAAAATCAAAGCCAAAGGTCCAGCAATCTCTTCCCTGGCCTCCCAGAGAATCCTAGGATAAATCCCATCAGGTCCCGGGGACTTATCTATTTTCAGCCTGTCCAGAATTGCCAACACCTCTTCCCTACATACCTCAATGCCATCTATTCTATTAGCCTGGGGCTCAGCATTCTCCTCCACAACATTATCTTTTTCCTGAGTGAATACTGACGAAAAATATTCATTTAGTATCTCGCCTATCTCTTCAGACTCCACACACAATTTCCCATCCCTGTCCTTGACTGGTCCTACTCTTTCCCTAGTCATTCGCTTGACTATCAATTATAGTTCCTATCGATTTCCTCCAATAGAGGGGTGGGTGCACTGATTGCTGGGCATGGCCTAGATGGCCTGCTTTGTTCTGGTCTCCTCTGGCGCCGGGGTGTCTGTCTTGGTATTGTTTACTTAAATGGTACCTTTTTGTCCCCGGGGATGGCTCATTTGTATGGTAATGGTTTTGCAGTATCGGTCTTGGCTGGGAGCTGCGGCTCCAATTAACAGACAAACCTTGCATCTGCTTGCTTTCTCAGTACTGTTCATTTTTCCTGCAATCTTTGCAAAGTGTCCATTTTGTAATCAGGAAGTGGCCATCCCAGATGGCTACACTTCCGCTGACATCTTAATCCTCCTTGAAGAAGTCGATAAACGGCTTCCACCTCCAGGCAAACCCATCGACCGACCCTCTCAAGACAAACTTAATTTTTTTCCAACCTCAGGAATTATGCCAAGTCGGTCACCCACACCCCAATTTCGGTGGCTACGAGTCCCTCCACCCAAGCAAAATCCATCTCAGGGCTATCAGGGAGGCAAAGTCCAGAACATCAGCCTCGCTCATCGACCTGGACTCCCGGGTCTTCCAACACTCCAAATATCCCCACTTCTGGACTCGGGAACACCTTCACCCTCAACACCTTGGACATTACATCCGCAAATCCTTGCCAGAACCCCTTCATTTTCGGACAGGCCAGAACATGTGGACATGGTTCGCAGGCCTCCCTGCGCACCGCCCACACATATCCTCTACTCCCTCAAAAAACCTACTCATCATTTGTGCCCTGTTAACTACCTTAAACTGGATAAGGCTATGACGAGGACGTGTTCACCCTCCTCAGGGTGTTCTCCCACATCCCGTCTTCCATCTCCCCCCCACCCCCCCCCCCCCCCCCCCCCCCCACCCAAGTTCCTCCTCCCATTTCCATTTGGCTTCTCTTATCGTGGTTCCCTCCCAGTCCATTAGCTCTTTATAAATCTCAGACACTTTACCCTCACCCACTCCCTCCCTCGATAGCACGTTGTTCTGCAGCCCCAAGGGCGGCAAACCGGGAAAGGACGCACCTGCTTCCTCACAAATTCCCAGACCTAGAAGTATCTCAACCCATTCCCGCTGGGCAACTCATATTCCTCCTCCAGGTCCTCTGAACTCGCAAAGCTGCCCTCCACAAACAAGTCCCCGAACCGTTCAATCCCTGCCTGCCGCCACTCCCGAAACCTCGCGTCCAGCGCCTCAGTGTAAACCTGAGGCACCTTCCAACCTCAGATGCTACCGCCACTGCCCCCACACCCTCAAGGCCACCACGACCACTGGTCTCATGAGTACATGGCCGGCGAGAATGGCGCCGTCAACATTGCTCGTAAACTCATTCCCCGAGAAGAGGCCGCCTCCAGTACTCCCCCACGTTGACCCCTCACCCACTATCCACTTCCTAACCATAGCAATATTAGCTGCCCAATAATAATTTGTTATATTTGACAGGGATAGCCTGCCCCCTCCTTGCCCCTGCTCCATCAACACCTTCTTAACCCACAGGACTTTCCCCGTCCACACAAACCCCGCAATCAAAGCGTTGACCTTCTTAAAAAATGACTTTGGGACGATGATCGGGAGGATCTGATAGACAAATAAGTGCCTTGGCAGCACCGTCATTTTCACTGTCTGCACCCGCCCCGCTAGTATCAATGGCAAAACATCCCAACTCGTAAAATTTCCCTTTATCTGCTCCACCAACCCAGCCAAATTCAGCTTATTCAACTGCGCCCGTCCCCACGCCACCTAGATGCCCAAGTACCTAAAGCTCGCCCCACTACCTTGAACAGCAGCTCTCCCAGCCTCCTATCCTGCCTCCTGGCCTCGATCGCGAACACCTCTCTCTTCCCCATATTCAGCTTGTGTCCAGTAAACTGGCCAAACTTCTCCAGGATACTAGTGATTCCTCCAGTGCCCCAATGGGTCCGAGATATACAGTAACAGGTCTTCTGCACACAGTGATGTTAGGAATGGGTTAAGAGACCTTCCAATTACATATCAAGTTGATGTTAAGTATCCAATAAAGACACTAATGTTACCCTTTCTTTATCTAAACCACAGTGTGCGTTTTAACCTGTATACGATGGACAATGATCACACACGTTGTTTAGTACAATAATAGTTTCTTAACGTACACAAGGAGCGAAATTCTCCAGAAACGGCGCGATGTCCGCCGACTGGAGCCCAAAACGGCGCAAATCAGACGGGCATCGCGCCGCCCCAAAGGTGCGGAATGCGCCGCATCTTTGGGGGCCGAGCCCCAACCTTAAGGGGCTAGGCCCGCGCCAGACAAATTTCCGCCCCGCCAGCTGGCGGAAAAGGCCTTTGGTGCCCCGCCAGCTGGTGCGGAAATTACATCTCCGGGAGGCGCATGCGCGGGAGCGTTAGCGGCCGCTGACGGCATTCCCGCGCATGCGCAGTGGAGGGAGTCTCTTCCGCCTCCGCCATGGTGGAGACCGTTGCGGAGGCGGAAGGGAAAGAGTGCCCCCACGGCACAGGCCCGCCCGCGGATCGGTGGGCCCCGATCGCGGGCCAGGCCACCGTGGGGGCACCCCCCGGGGCCAGATCACCCCACGCCCCCGCCCCAGGACCCCGGAGCCCACCCGCGCCGCCTTGTCCCGCCGGTAAGGTAGGTGGTTTAATTTACGCCGGCGGGACAGGCATTTTAGCGGCTGGACTTTGGCCCATCCGGGCCGGAGAATCGCGCGGGGGGGCCCACCAACCGGCGCGGCGCAATTCCCGCCCCTGCCGAATCTCCGGCAAGACTTCGGCAACCGGCGGGGGCAGGATTCACGCCAGCCCCCGGCGATTCTCCGACCCGGCGGGGGGGTCAGAGAATCTCGCCCAAGGTTATTTACTTAATCAATCACACTTTCATGCACATTGGGCTATAAACTTATACACTTAAATGACTTTAACTTAACTTCCAGGTGACTGACAAGTGCAGGGCAGATAAGGCCTTATCTGAGATCCGGTAGTCTGGCAGTGCTGGAGTTCTTGTAGCTGGGCGTCTGTGTCCTCGGTTCTGGTCCCTCTGTGGATGGCGTGGATGGTTCTCTTTTTGGCTGGTGATGAATTCACCGTTGTTGTCGGCAGTCGATGTTGCAAGCGAGAGAGCGAGTGGTTACCAGTGCAGTACCTTTTATTCTTCTAGCATTCACGTCCTTTTGGGTGGCCCCAGGTGAAGGTCCAATGGATCAATAGGGTCTTGATCACCATGATCGATCCTGACCAATTGGGGGCGGACACCTTGATGGCTGGGCGGGTCCCAGTCGGTCATGGCCATTAGTGTCTGAGGCACGTGGGCCTTCACAAATAAGGAAAGCACTTATTGTCAGTTTCTACCTGGAGCCCTTTGTCCCGGGAAGACCTTTTAATGGCCTTTCTCCTGTGTTGGTTTCTGCGTAAGTCTGAGCTACAACTTTGTATATTTGCATGCTGCAGCCTGTGTGTTCAGGCTTGGCCAAGTTTCCCATTGATCTTTGCGGGCGGCCGTTTAAGATGTCCACACTGACATGTAAAGGGGTTACAGGTGGCACTTGTGCTTGTGATGGAGTTTTGTGTGGAGTGTGATCAAAGAAAATAAAGATGTTTTGGGGAGAATCAGAACTCTTGTCTCCTTTACTCAACAGCAGCTAGAAGTTAACAAATGAGACCCTGTGCTCAAACACAATCCCCACCCCCTGCGCACAATCCCTCTCCAACTCCTTGACGTTCTAAGCACTATTGCCAATGGCTCTATTGCCAAGGTAAAAAGCACCGGGGAGAATGGGTACCCCAGCCTTGTCGCACGATGTAACCTGGAGTACCCCGAGCTCACCTGGTTCGTCCGCACGCTCGCTACCGGCGTCTTGTACAGTAGCCGGACCCAATCCATTGATTCACAAAGTCTCCTACAAAACTCCTTGAATACCCTATTCGCCCCCACCGGGCTCAGTACCACGCTTTCCCTCCTGTCCTTCACTCTTCCGATCACCTTCGCGTCCTCCTGCTTCCTGAGTTGGTGAGCCAGCATCCTACTCGTCTTCTCCCCATACTCATGCACTGCCCCTCTGACCCTCGGCAGCTGCCCTCCCGTCTTCCCATTGGACACCAGGCCGAACTCCGTCTGGAGCTTCTGCCTCTCCTTCAGCAACACTGCCTCCGGGGCCTCCGAACGCCTCCTGTCCACCCACAAATCTCATCCACCTGCATTGCCATCTCTGCTCATTCCTCCTTTTCCTTGTGCACCCGGAATGAAATGAACTCCCCCCAAACCACTGCCTTGAGCACCTCCCATAGCATAGTGGCCTCCCTTGTATCATTCAGTTCCACATAATCACGCGTGGCAGCCCTCACCCGCTCGCACACCTCCGCATCTGCTAGTCACCCCACTGCGGGCGCTTTTCACCCCTCCCCAGGTCCACTCGCAAGTCCACCTAGTGCGACACGTGGTCTGAGACCACGATCGTCGAATACCTTGAGTCGACCACCCCCGTCAGCAGCGTCCTGTCCACCTCAAAGAAATGAATCCGGGAATACACCCTGTGCAGCCGGGAGAAGTACGAGAACACCTTTACTCTCGGCCACCCAAAAAAGGATATGGTTGGTCACCCCCCACCACCATGTGCACCACAGCAGCCACGTCTTTGTCAGAACCCCCCCCCAAACAAACAAACCAACAACCCCACCCGCCTCCCTTATGCTAACCACCCAATGCGCTCCTATTAGCTAGCCCGCCCTTCAGCTCCTTCACCACCGCCCACACCCTCCCCGACCTCGGCCCAAACCTGGTTCAATTACCGTGTTAGAATCATCCCCCATAATCAACCAGTGCGAAACCAGGTCTGGGATCTTCCCCAGCACCCATTTCATAAACTCCACATCGTCGCAGTTTGGGGCACAAACATTAACAAAGACCACTGGCATTCCCTCCAGCTTCCCACATGCTATTATGAACCTCCCTCCCGAATCTGCCAAAATGTCTCCACCTCGAAGGCCACCCACTTGTTCACCAGCACTGCAACCTCCCTCATCTTCATGTCCTGTCCCGAGTGAAAGACCTGCCTTTGCCATCCTTTCCTTAACCAAGTCTGATCCCCGATCTTCAGATGTGTCTCTTGTCATAAAGCCACTTCTGTCTTCAGGCTCCTCAGGTGCGTGAACACACGTGACTGTTTAACTAGCCCATTCAGCCCTCTCACATTCCACGTGACCAACCTCATGGGGAGCACCCGCCACCCCCACCCACCCCCCCACAGATCAACCATATCCTTTTATGGGCCAGCCCCCGGCCCATGTCAAGCTGTAGCCACGTAAAATGGTTGCTTCCCGATTAATCTGGCCAAAACCCGATTTAAAATGGCTAACCGGAAAGGCTGCTGGGAAAAGCAGGTAACAAGACACAATCGGACAGCTGCAGACAGAATAGCATATTCGGCTCTGGGGAAGTTGGCCCAGATCGATACTCAGGGCTATTAACAGCCCATGCACCCAGACATCTGCAGTTTAATTGGCTATCCCCGGGAACAATTGCAACATATTAGCAATTGAATACTGGGCCAGACCTGTCGGCGCCTGCAGTGGCCGAAACAAAGGCAGGTGAATGACCACCCCCCGATCGGGGAATCGCCTCGCAATTGGACGTATCGAACCCAATGATTGGGAACAAGTCCAATCACTTGGGACTCAGGGTCAAGGGCCGCCCCGGGAGGCGGGAAGCCCCTGGGCCCTATAAAGTGAGGGGCCAAGTTCAGATCGCTCTCTCTCTCCCTTCTTCGCCTGCTCGAGACCTTCGCAAGAACAGCAACCGGCAACCGTAAGTTTGAATCCAGCGATCGCTATCCGATAAAGACTCCTAGCCATCAACATGTATCAGCCTTTTGAATCCCGCGGGCCAGATCCGATTGGATAAGCCATTCGTTTCCCTGACCTGGTGGGCTCTTCCTAAAGTTAAGTATTGGCCAGTAGTGATAGGTTTATTATATAGATAGTAGGATTATTGTGTAAACATTACTTGTTGTATATAATAAATGACCGTTGATTTCAATCATACTAAGCGGTGTGCTGCCTTATTAATCATAACTTGAACTTGAACCACGTGGCGGTATCAGAAAGATACCTGGCGACTCGTGAGCAAAGGTGACGTAATCAGAGCTAATAAACTAAGGCTAAAAAGAGCAACAAAGCGACCCTCCAGGCCCACCCTTGGATGTCAACTGGCATCACTCCTTTTCTTGCTGCACCACAGCAGCCACACATTTGTCAGAATACTCCTCCCCACAACCAAACCAACAACCCCACCCCTCTTCCTAATGCTAACCACCTGGCCACACCCCACTGCGCTCCCATTAGCTAGCCCGCTCTGCTAGCCTGGCAGCCCCCACCCATGGCTCCTGAGTCTGCTACCCCACCCCCCCCACTGACTCCCCTCCCCCCTGCTCATGCACCTCCATGTAACAGATAACAAAGATACAGAAAAAGGTGCACCCAACTTTGACGCTCCATAAGCATCCCGCCAAACCCAACAAAACATCTCACAAGAGAAAAGTTCTCCATCAACCATCAAAAAAAAAGACAGAAAAAGCAAACATCTCCTCATACCTCCTCCAAAGTTCAGTGTCCTCCTTCTCCTGCCAGTCAATTGTCTCTCATGAATTCCATTGCCTCCTCTGGCTTTCTGAAATGATGTTCTCAGCTGTTAAAGGTCACCCAGAGACAGGCCGGGTACAACATCCCAAACTTCACCCTCTTTTGAAAGAGGGCAGCCTTCACCCGGTTAAACCCGGCCCTCCTCTTCGCCAGGTCCACACACAAGTCCTGGTGCATGCAAAGCTTGTTCCCTTCCCAGGTACACCTCCTCATCTGCCTCACCCATCTCAATACCTTTTCCTATTCTAGGAAACGGTGGAGATGCACCATCATCGCCCTCAATGGCTCGTTCACTTGCGGTTTCCGCATCAGTGCCCTATGCGCTCTGTCAACCTCCAAGGGCCGGTCAAAGGCCCCCCCACTCCCATCAACATCTCCAGCATCTTGGCTACATACGTGCCGGCGTCCGCTCCCTCAGTGCCTTCAGGCACCCCCCACGATTCGTAAATTCTGCCTCCTGGAGTTATTCGCCAGGACCTCCACCTTCTCCTTCATCCGCTTCTGAGTCTCTCGCATCACACCTCTCTCGGTCACCAACGAGGCAAGCTGCTCCTTATGCTCCCTCACCGTCTCCTCCACTTTCCGAATAGCCTGTTCCTGGGCTCCAGCCTCTGGTCCACATGGTCAGTTCCCCCTGTTAGTGGCTCCACTTGCCTTGGCTAGGTACTCCTGGGATTCCCTCCTCTGCCTGCTGAACTTCTCGTTCAAGAAGTCCACCAGTTGCTCCGTCGACCACTGGGCGGGCAGAACAGGTCCTTTGCCCTCTGCCATCTTGACCTGTGGTGCACAAAGATTCTCTTGTTCTAACTGCTCCCTTCTTTTTACTCCACTTCTGGTCAGTGGGTCCAACCACCAGTCCCACCAGTGGAGTTTTGTTTTCTCCAATCACTCTGGCACTTTTCTCATCAAAACTTCCACTCTAAGAGTGGGTCCAAAATAAGTGCCTCGAGTGGGAGCTGCCAAATGTGCGACCACTCACTTCATGGCCATCACCAGAGGTCCTGAGCGGGAAATTATTTTTCTTTGAATTTAGAGTACCTGATCATTTTTTTTCAATTAAGGGGCAATTTAGCGTGGCCAATCCACCTAGCCTGCCCATCATTGGGTTGTGGGGGACGAAATCTACGCAAACATGTGGAGAATGTGCAAACTCCACATGGATAATGACAGAGCATGGATCGAACCTGGGACCTCGGTGCCGTGAGGCAGCAGTGCTCACCACTGTGCCACCGTGCTGCCCCTATGAGTGGAAAATTCTATCATGTTATTATTACTGTTACCTAAAGGTTTCTTTATCATGAGGTGATGGGTTTACCTGGGTCTCATTGAACATTACTAGGTCTAGATTAGCCTGCTCTCTGGTTGGCCCTAGATCGTACTGCTCTCAGAAACTGTCCCGAATATACGCTTGTCAAGTCATTCTCCAATTTTGACTTTGCCCATCAGATTTGCCCAATTTAAATGTAGATTTAAGGTCATCCATGATTATTGTGGTACCTTTATGACACATACCATTTTTTTTCTTGTATATTCTGTCCTACATAGGGTCCTTGACCAGGGTCCACATCTAGCCTCTTACCTTTCCTATTTTCTATCTGTACTCAAACTAGAAATAAAGGATCACATGGCAATATTTGAGGAAGAGCAGAGAATTCTTTCTGGTGTCTTGGCCCATATCTACCCCTTAACCAACACGACTAAAACAAATAACCTGGTCATTTCATGTATTGTCATTTGTGGAATCTTACTGTGGACGGCACAGTAGTACAGTGATTAGCACTGTTGCTTCACAGCGCCAGGGTCCAAGGTTCGATTCCCGCTTAGGTCTCTGTCTGTGCGGAGTCTGCACTTCCTCCCCGTGTCTTCGTTGGTTTCCTCCAGGTGCTCTGGTTTCCTCCCAAAAGTCCCGAAAGACGTGCTGTTAGATGAATTGGACATTCTGAATTCTCCCTCAGTGTACCCGAACACGCGCTGGAATGTAGCGACTTGGGGCTTTTCACAATAACTTCATTGCAGTGTTAATGTAAACCTAGTGGTGAAAATAATAAAGATTATTCGTAACTGTTTGCTTGTTTCTGAGATTGGACCGACTCCACTTCAAAACAATATTGCATTGGATGTGAGTCTCTTTGAATGTCCTGATGCCATGGAAGTTTCAATAGAAATGCTAACCTTGCCTGCTGCCAGCAGAATATAAGGGTGTGTGGGAGAATCATTGTGTAAATCAGAGCTTCAGGCATACCACGATCGTTTCAAGAATGAGTGACTGCCTGGCACAGAGTTAGGATGCATCAGTGTCTGAAGAACACACAGGACCTGTCTGCACTGACCTGCATTGCAGTCTGAGCTGACTGATGAATAGTGACAGGCAGCCCTGGGACTTCAGTCTGCGGTGTTTGGGTGTCAGGAGTCAACTGCTCGAGTTACTCAGCCTCTTGCCAGGGTTAGAGAATTTAAATCCCTGGATTTAACAATAAGTCCATTTTCCCATCTCAGCTATGTCAACCATGAGTTGATTTTCTATTTTCCCACAGCAAGGCACTTTCTTTGCAAGTTAACCCTTAAAGTGTCTGATTTGAGACACACCAGTCTTGTTGTCTTGCATAAGAATTGGCTTTATTGTCTCCACCACAAGATAACTGAGAATACAGCAATGGAATTCATCCAGCACCGGCAATCACCTTGCATTGGCAAGCACCCAGCACTGGCAATAACTGCACTGGAACTCATCCAGCACTGGCCATCACCCTGCACTGGAACTCATCCAGCACTGGCCTGCATCAAAACTCACCCAACATTGGCAATGGCCATGCACTCGAAAGCACCCAGCATTAGCATTGACCTTGAACTGGAACTCACCCAGCACTGGCAATAACTCTGCACTGGCATTGAACATGCAATGGAACTCACCCAATACCGGCTGTGACCTTGCATTGGACCTGCTCCTGCACTGGAATTTAACAGATGGATCCAAATGTTTTTACTGTGACGATAACGGAATATACACAAGCTTCATCAATATGTCTCTCATAGAGTCATTGTAGAGGTTTACAGCATGAAAACAGGCCCTTCAGCCCAACTTGTCCATGCCGCCCAGTTTTTACCACTAAGCTAGTCCCAATTGCCTACATTTAGCCCATATCCCTCTATACCCAGCTTTCCCATATAACTGTCTAAATGCTTTTAAAAGACAAAATTGTACCCACCTCTACTACTGTGTCTGGCAGCTCATTCCAGACACTCACCACCCTCTGTGTGAAAAAAGTACCCCTCTGGACTCTTTTGTATCTCTCCCCTCTCACCTTAAACCTATCTTCTCTTGTTTTAGACTCCCCTACCTTTGGGAAAAGATGTTGACTATCTACCTTATCTATGCCCCTCAATATTTTATAGATCTAAGATCACCCCTAAGCCTCCTACGCTCCAGGGAAAAAAGTCCCAGTCTATCCAGCCTCTCCTTATAGCTCAAACCATCCAGTCCCGGTAGCATCGTCGTAAATATTTTCAGCACTCTTTCTAGTTTAATAATATCCTTTCTATAATAGGGTGACCAGAACTGTTCACAGTATTCCAAGTGTAGCCTTAATAATGTCTTGTACAACTTCAGCAAGTCGTCCCAACTCAATGTTTTGACTAATGA
The DNA here is from genome assembly GCF_047496885.1 of Scyliorhinus torazame. NCBI lineage: Eukaryota > Metazoa > Chordata > Chondrichthyes > Carcharhiniformes > Scyliorhinidae > Scyliorhinus > Scyliorhinus torazame. The sequence continues at coordinate 117,149,740 of NC_092716.1, forward strand.
AACCAAGCATGCCGAATACCTTCTTCACCACCCTGTCCACCTGTGACTCCACTTTCAAGGAGCTATGAGCCTGTACTCCTAGATCTCTTTGTTCTCTAACTTTCCTCAACACCCTACCATTAACTGAGAAGGACCTGCCCCAATTCGATCTACCAAAATGCACCACCTCACATTTATCTAAATTAAACTCCATCTGCCATTCATCGGACCACTGGCCTAATTGATCCAAATCCCGTTGCAATCCTAGATAATCTTCTTCACTGTCCACTATGTCACCAATCTTGGTGTCATCTGCAAACTTACTAACCATTCTCTAAATTCTCATCCAACTAAATTCTCATCCAAATAATTCATATAAATAACAAATAACAGTGGACCCAGCACTGATCCCTGAGGCACACCGCTGGTCACAGGCCTCCAGTTTGAAAAAGAACCCTCTACAACCACCCTTTGTCTTCTGTGGTCAAGCCAATTTTGTGTCGAATTGGCTACCACACCCTGGATCCTGTGAGATTTAACCTTATGCAACAACCTACCATGCGGTACCTTGTCAAAGGCCCTGTTAAAGTCCATGTAGACGTCGACTGCACTGCCCTCATCTACCTTCTTGGTTACCCCTTCAAAATACTCAATCAAATTCGTGAGACATGGGGCGAAATTCTCCGTTATCGGCGGAAACTCCGCCGATCGGCGCACAAAACGGCGCAAATCCCACTTGCGTCACGTCATAAAAATGGGCCGATAGTCTGCGGCCCGAAATGGGCTAGCAGCGACGTAACGGGATCCGCGCTTGCGCAGTGGTTCACGCCGTGCAGCGTCATACGCGCTGCACGGCGTGACGGCTCATAAGGCCGCGCAGCTCCCCCCCACCCGACCGGAACAGCCGACCGCAACACCCGACTTGATGGCTGGCCGTCGCTCAGCCCCGAGGTTCGAGTCACGCGATGTGGAGGCGCTCCTGGATGCGGTGGAGCAGAGGAGGGACGCCCTGTATCCCGGGCACGGCCGCAGAGTTGCCCCACGCCACAGCCGGCGTCTGTGGAGGGAGGGGGCAGAGGCCGTCACCGCTGTGGCCCTAACACCACGGACAGGCACCCAGTGCCACAAGAAGGTGAACGACCTCGTCAGAGCAGGCAGGGTGAGCGACCCCATATCCCCCATATCCCCTCTCCCCCAAATCCCCCCCTCCCCCATATCCCCCCCTCCCCCATATCCCCCCTCCCCCATATCCCCCATATCCCCCTCCCCCATATCCCCCCCTCCCCCATATCCCCCCTCCCCCATATCCCCCATATCCCCCCTCCCCCATATCCCCCCTCCCCCATATCCCCCATATCCCCCATATCCCCCCTCCCCCATATCCCCCATATTCCCCCCTCCCCCATATCCCCCCTCCCCCATATCCCCCATATCCCCCCTCCCCCATATCCCCCCCTCCCCCATATCCCCCATATCCCCCCTCCCCCATATCCCCCATATCCCCCTCCCCCATATTCCCCATATCCCCCCTCCCCCATATCCCCCCTCCCACATATCCCCCCTCCCCCATATCCCCCATATCCCCCCTCCCCCATATCCCCCTCCCCCATATCCCCCATATTCCCCCCTCCCCCATATCCCCCCTCCCCCATATCCCCCCTCCCCCATATCCCCCATATTCCCCCCTTCCCCCATATCCCCCATATTCCCCATATCCCCCCCTCCCCATATCCCCCCTCCCCCATATCCCCCCTCCCCCACATCCCCCATATCCCCAAGTGAATCCAGCCCTAACCTTAACCTCTGCAATGCACGCGCAACCGATGGCGTGCATTCATATACCTGCCTAACACTGTTGCCTTTTACCCCTGCCACCACCCCCCCCCCCCCCCAGGAGAAGCACGCACACAACAATAGGGAGCATGTGAGGACTGGAGGAGGGCCCGCTGATGAGAGGCCACTGACCGTACACGAGGAAAGGGCCCTGGAACTGGCTGGCGGACCTGAGGACCGGGAGGTTGCTGATGCAGATGTCGGGGCCCCACGAGCAAGTGAGCCACCAACAGCCCGTCCCCATATCCCCCCTCCCCTATATCCCCCTCTCCCGTATCACCTGATCACTGCCTGATGTCTAACCATGCATGCTTCATTGTGTATCGCAGGACCAAACGTCCAGGCACCCATCCCCGCAGATGCAGACAGCCCGCAGGATGCCCCTCGGAGACCACGGGAGACGGAGAGACCCGCACCCTCCAGCATGCGACGCCCGCAGGATGCCCCTTGGAGACCACGGGAGACGGAGAGACCCGAACCCTCCAGCATGCGACGCCCGCAGGATGCCCCTCAGAGACCACGGGAGACGGAGAGACCCGAACCCTCCAGCATGCGACGCCCGCAGGATGCCCCTCGGAGACCACGGGAGACGGAGAGACCCGAACCCTCCAGCATGCGACGCCCGCAGGATGCCCCTCGGAGACCACGGGAGACGGAGAGACCCGAACCCTCCAGCATGCGACGCCCGCAGGATGCCCCTCGGAGACCACGGGAGACGGAGAGACCCGAACCCTCCAGCATGCGACGCCCGCAGGATGCCCCTCGGAGACCACGGGAGACGGAGAGACCTGGAGCAACAGGGAGACGACACCCCCGTCACGTGCGGGAGCGACCACCCAGCGATGAGGGGGGCAGCCACAGGCCCCCGTCACATCCGAGCCAGGACACCACTACCCAGGACACCACTATCCAGGACACCACTATCCAGGACACCACTACCCAGGACACCACTATCCAGGACACCCCTACCCGGGACACCACTACCCGGGACACCACTACCCGGGACAGCACTACCCGGGACAGCACTACCCGGGACACCACTACCCAGGACACCCCTACCCGGGAAGACGAAATACCGGACAGTGACTCAGAGTGGATGGGTGGAGACGAACCCCCACCCCAAAGTGCCATGGACTCAGAGTGGGACGAAGAGCACGACACAACGCCACTGCTGTCACCAACACCCTCCACCATCGCAGAAACACTCACCACGGTTGGGCACTTTAGTGATGAGGCGTCTGGTACACTCACTGGTGCGCACAACACAGCCGTCCCGGTACAGCAGGTGGAGGTAGGAGCAGCAGAGGGACCGGGCGGTCGGAGGGCAGCCCAGGCCAAGCGAACATCTGCCGCCCAGATGGATCCCGGGTTCCTGCAGTTACCACACCCACACATAGATCCGATGCAACCACCGACACGGAGACGAGCGAATAGGGTGACGGGTGGCTTGCGGCGGCTGCGGTCGCAGGTGGAGGAGTCCACCCGCGTCCAGGAGCTGGGAGTGGTCCCGGTCATGCGTGCCACCCAGGCTGACACCGCACGGGTGGCGTCCGCGGTGGAGGCAATGGGTGCGACGGTGTCAGACATGGGGAACGGTTTGCGAGGCCTGGGGCCTTCCGTGCAGGCGGCGTCTGTGGCCCAGGAAATGGCTGCCCTCTCACAGGAGGCCATGAGCCAGTGCCAGCGCCAGATGGCAGAGGCGCTCAACGCCATAGCCCAGTCTCAGCAGGCCATGGCCCAGTCTCAGCAGGCCATAGCCCAGTCTCTGCAGGCCATGGCCCAGTCTCTGCAGGCCATGGCCCAGTCTCAGCAGGCCATCGCTGAGGGCATCGGCGCCAGTGGCCATGTGCGAGCTGGCGTCGCACTGTCGCAGACAGGGTTCGACAACCCCCTGGGCTCCATGGCTGCAAACCTGCAGACCCCTGTCGATACCAGCACGGGCCTCCAGGACTGGCAGCGCCAGATGTCGGGGGCGCGTCGGATGGCCAGTCCGTTCGCATCCCCCACCCATGTAGAGGCCTGGGGGCCATCGGGCACCCCGAGGGAGGAGGAGGTGGTGTGGTCCGTCCCGGCTCCCTCTGTAGGGGAGGTCCCGGTACACCGCGACACCTCGGACTCCCCCCCCTTCCGTCCCAGGTGCATCGGGTGGGCAACGGGCAGGACAGGCTGGCAGCTCGCCATCCCAGTCGCCCGGGCCGCAGCCTGGCCCATCTAGGCCAGGACGCCCCAGGAAACGGCCGCCAAAGGGATCCAGTGTCAGAGGGCAGGAATCACAGGAGTCCACCTCCAGTTCTGCTGTACCGTCTGGGGAACCACGTAGACGTAGTCAAAGGGCCCGTAAGGCTAAACAATTAGACACTGAGTAAGTTGGCATGGGTGCAGGGCACAGATGAGTTTTAGGCGCTAGGGCACATGCATGAACTCCTTTGGTTATTAAAGTCAATGTTACACCTACCGAAGCTGCCTTTGTGCTCTGTCCAAAGTGTGCGGGGGTGTCATGTACGTTGAGCGCAAGTGTGTGTGTGAGGGGTGGTCTTACCTCAGCCCCAGGTGAGTCTGCCCCCTTCCCCCTGGGCCGCCATCAACATCCCCCGGGCAGAGGACGGGACCGTGCGCTGCAGTGTCACAGCCGCATGCAGGGATGGTCCGGGTGGATGGTGGTACTGTGGCCATGGGTCAGACATAGTCCAACGATGTAGAGCCAGGAGCTCATCGGAGGCGGGTTGTCATCATTCTCCATGGCCTGCGATAGACACGCGTCCACCCGCAACTGGGTGAGCCCGGCCCGTTGTGCCGCCGGTGGATCGGCAATTGGGAGTGGGGGGGTGGTGTGCATGCGGGTGGGGTGTGTGGGGTTGGGGAGGGGGGTGAGGGTGCTGGGTGGGTGGATGGGTGGGGGGTGTGGGTGGTCGGCTGTTGTCATGGTGTGCGGTCTGTGGCCATACTACCCGATTCCCACGCCCATCTAGTCAGTGAAGCGGGCGGCTATCAGCCTGTCCCGTGCCCGCTGGGCCAGCCGGTAACGGTGGACAGCCACCCGTCTGTGTCTACCCCGTCTGCCCTGACCATTGGGCCTCTTCCTGCTGCTCCTCCACTCCGCCCTCCTCTGCCTGCGGCACATCGCCCCTCTGCTGGGCTATGTTGTGCAGGACGCAGCACACCACAATGATGCGGCCGACCCTATCTGACCGATACTGGAGGGCGCCCCCAGAGAGGTCCAGGCACCTGAAACGCATCTTCAGCACGCCAAAGCACCTCTCGATCACTCCCCTTGTCGCTACATGGGCATCATTGTAGCGGTTCTCCGCCTCATTGCGTGGCCTCCGTATAGGCGTCATCAGCCACGATCGCAATGGGTAGCCCCTGTCGCCCAGCAACCAGCCCCTCAGCCGGGGATGGCGTCCCTCGTACATGCCGGGGATGGATGACCGCGACAACACGAATGAGTCGTGTACACTGCCTGGGTGACGGGCGCAGACATGCAGGATCATCATGCGGTGGTCGCAGACCACCTGTACGTTCATCGAATAGGTCCCCTCCCTATTAGTGAACACGGCCCTGTTATCTGCAGGTGGCCGCACGGCGACGTGCATCCCATCGATCGCGCCCTGGACCATGGGGAACCCGGCAATGGCAGAGAAGCCCACGGCCCGGGCATCTTGGCTGGCCCGGTCCACGGGGAAGCGGATGTAGCGGTGCGCCATGGCATAAAGGGCATCAGTCACTGCCCGGTTGCACCGGTGCACCGATGTCTGCGATATGCCGGACAGGTCCCCACTCGGTGCCTGGAATGACCCCGTTGCATAAAAGTTCAGGGCCACCGTAACCTTGACGGACACGGGGAGAGGGTGTCCCCCGCCAGTGCCACGCGGTGACAGGTGTGCCAGCAGGTGGCAGTTGTGTGCCACGGTTTCCCGGCTCATCCGGAGTCTCCTCCTGCATTCCCGGTCCGTGAGGTCCTGGTATGACTGCCGGGGCCGGTACACACGGGGCGCCCTCGGGTGCCTCCGTTGCCGTGGGGCCGCGACGTCCTCCTCCCCCTCCTCGTCCTGTCGGTCAGGTGTCCCTCCAGCCTGGGCGGCTGCCGCCTGCCCCTCTGCGGCAGCCTGCGCCGCCTCTCTGGCACGCTCCTCCTCCTCCTCCTCCTCCTCCTCCTCCTCATCCAGGGCAACATAGACATGAGCGGCTGCCACCACGGCGGCCAACATCGCTGGATGATCTGAAAACATGACGACCTGGTGGGGGGGAGGGGAACGACGACATGTCATCATTGCCCATATCCCCTCCTCCCCCCAGCCAGGTGGCATGGACCGCATGGGTCCAACTGTTGGAGGCTGGCACCTGGCCAGGTGGACCAACTCATTTGCCCTCCCATCACCCACCCCGGCACGGACCCCCTCCCCAACCCCCAACCTCCACCCCGGCACGGACCCCCTCCCCAACCCCCAACCTCCACCCCGGCACGGACCCCCTCCCCAACCCCCAACCTCCACCCCGGCACGGACCCCCTCCCCAACCCCCAACCTCCACCCCAGCACGGACCCCCTCCCCAACCTCCACCCCGGCACGGACCCCCTCCCCAACCCCCAACCTGCACCCCGGCACGGACCCCCTCCCCAACCCCCAACCTCCACCCCGGCACGGACCCCCTCCCCAACCCCCAACCTCCACCCCAGCACGGACCCCCTCCCCAACCTCCACCCCGGCACGGACCCCCTCCCCAACCCCCAACCTCCACCCCGGCACGGACCCCCTCCCCAACCTCCACCCCGGAACGGACCCCCTCCCCAACCCCCAACCTCCACCCCAGCACGGACCCCCTCCCCAACCTCCACCCCGGCACGGACCCCCTCCCCAACCCCCAACCTCCACCCCGGCACGGACCCCCTCCCCAACCCCCAACCTCCACCCCGGCACGGACCCCCTCCCCAACCCCCAACCTCCACCCCGGCACGGACCCCCTCCCCAACCCCCAACCTCCACCCCGGCACGGACCCCCTCCCCAACCCCCAACCTCCACCCCGGCACGGACCCCCTCCCCAACCCCCAACCTCCACCCCGGCACGGACCCCCTCCCCAACCCCCAACCTCCACCCCGGCACGGACGCCCTCCACAACCCCCAACCTCCACCCCGGCACGGACCCCCTCCCGGCACTCCCCCGGAGCCCAGCCTACTCTAACCACCCCCCCTCCCCCCCCCCCCCCCCCGCCACACACACACACAAGCCGAGACACACCTCTCCTCAGGCAATCAGTCTGCGGCCACGCCATTTCCTGCCCAGAGCCAACCCCCCAGGCCGTCACTCACCTCCTCGCTGGTCGGCGTGAGCCTGGAGCACCGGGTCACGCCGATGAAAAGGAGGTTTGATTGACGTCGACGTGAACGGTCATCACGTCGACGGGACTTCGGCCCATCCGGAAGGGAGAATATCGGCAGGCCGAAAATCGGCTGCCTTGCGCAGACCCGTGACATTCTCCGCGGCAGCGGCGCCATTAACGCCCCGCCGACTTTTCTCCCTTCGGAGACTTCGGCGGGGGCGGGATTCACGGCGGCCAACGGCCATTCTCCGACCCGGCGGGGGGTCGGAGAATGACGCCCATGATTTTCCACTCCCAAAGCCATGCTGGGTGTTCCAAATCAGTCCTTGCCTTTCTAAATGCCCATAGATCCTGTCTTTCAGAATACCTTCTAATACCCACCACAGACGATAGGTTCCCAGGTTTCTCCCTGCGCCCCTTCTTGAACAAAGACACATTTGCTCCCCTCCAATCGCCAGGCACCTCACCTGTGGCTGTCGACGATTCAAATATCTCTGCTAGGGGACTCGCAATTTCCTCCCTAGCCTCCCACAACATCCTGGCATACATTTCATCAGTCCCGGGGATTTATCTTCCTTAATGCTTTAAGACCACCAGCACCTCATTCTCTGTAATATGTGCACTCCTCAAGCCATCACTATTTATTTCCCCAAGTTCCATAACATCTATGCCTTTCTCAACAGTAAATACCAATGAGAAATATTAATTTAGGCTCTCACCCAACTCTTGGGGATCTGCACATCCTCAAGAAACCCTACTCTCTCCCTTGTTACTCTTTTGCCCTTTATGTATTTGTAGAAGCTCTTTGGATTCTTTTTTTTGCCTTGGGAGACTGTCTGGTCATGATTCTCTGGAAAAATGTCTAAGTTAATTTGTGGCAGGTTTTTCAAGGAGTTTCCCGCCGTCTCTGCTGGCAAGCTCCCCACCGCTATTCAATGACACTGAGTCATTTTTTCTAGCCCTGGGCGTTTCTCACCGGTTCAGCCCACACTGTTAGCACTGGGGAGCTGAACTCAGAGATCGGGACGCCATTTTGAAAGGAAGTCCCGACCATTAAGGAAGCTTGTGGGCCCCCGCCCCCTCCACCCATGGGAAATGTCACCCCTTACACACATGGACACTACCCTACACCCCCCAAGTGAGGACACCAAGCTATGGGGACCCTGGGGGTCCCTCCTCTTCAAGCCCCCCCACACCACCCCACCCTTCCAGGACCCCCCTCTTCAAGACCCCCACACCACCCCCACCCTTACAGGACCCCCACCCATCACCCCCAAGCCTCCCAGAGGCCCAGGATTACCTGCCCTGCACTCCCAACCCACCCTCATTTCATGGGCATGTCTCCCCTCACTCCCTGACCCTTGGCAGTGCCACCTTGGCACTCAGGCACCCTTGCACTGCCACCCTGGCACCCTGGCAGTGCTCCTGCCAGCTTGGCTGTGCCACCCAGGCACCTTGGCAGTTCCAAGGTGCCCGTGTTCCAGGGGAGGGGCAGGGAGGCACCCTGCACTTTTCCTGACCACTCATGGGTCTCCGATGGCCCGGGAGACCCCCCAGGTGTAATTCCGCCTGGTCCATGCTTGTGTGGACCAGCACTGATTGACGCCCAGCTGCAGCCTCCCTGGGGAGGCTGGAGAATTGAAGGAGTCCGGTGTATCCTGGGCAATAGGTCGTAAGTAGGTTTACGACCTACTTTTGTGTGCACCATTTAGCCCTGCCCCTTTTGGGCAGAGTTCCGACTTTGACGTCTCTCAGGACTTTGGTGAATCCACTCGAGGGCTCTCCCAGGATACTCCGGTTGCGTTGTGCTCTCGCTTGAGCGCATCACGGCAAGAGAATCACACCGTGTGGAGTTTGCACTTTCTCCCGTGACTGCGTGGATTTCCTCCAGGTGCTCAGGTTTTCTCCCACAGTCAAAAGATGTGCAGGTTAGGTGTGCTGGCCATGATCAATGCATGGGGTTACAGGGCGAGGATGGAGCAGTGCGCCGAGGTTGAGTGCTCTTTCAAAGGGTCGATGCAGACTTAATGGGCCATGTGGCCTCCTTCTACACTGTAGGGTTTCCAAAGATAGTGGCCCTATCCCGGCTTTACTATCCCATAACATTTCACAAACTTGATGTCTATCAAGTTAACTTCTTAAACTTCACGTTGCAGCAACCTGGCCTCTCCTGGTCCTAGGAATGATGCAGTGTAGAGGTAGCTTTATTCTTTATCTAACAGGAGGCATTGTAGCACAGTGGGTAGCACTGTTGCGTCACAGTGCCAGGGTACAAGGTTCGATTCCCGGCTTAGGTCACTGTCTGAGCGGAGTCTGCACATTCTCCCCTTGCCGGCGTGAGTTTCCTCCGGGTGCTCCAGTTTCCTCCCACAAGTCCCGAAAAACATGCTTGTTAAGTGAATTGGACAGACTGAATTCTCCCTCTGTGTATCCGAACAGGCGCCGGCGACTAGGGGATTTTCACAGTAACTTTATTGCAGTGTTAATGTAAGTCCACTTGTGACAATAATAAAGATTATTATATAACCATGTGCTGTACCTGCCTGGCAGTGTTTGATGGCGACAATGTAGATCTATATGCAACCCATGCTGTACCTGAAAAGTATTCCACTCCCCAGCACTGCATTATTGAGGGTTATTTGTGACAAATAATAATTTAAAACTTGCAATATCAGTTGACCGACCCATCAGATTCTCCCCTTTTACTTCAATGCAATTTCAGTTTTGCCAGCATTTTGATGAGAATTTCAAATTACCCCCTTCATCTTTTTGTACAGAAATAGCTCACCAGTTGATTGTTCTAATATTTCTTCCAAATCACCAGATATTTTCCAGAAAAATTATGAGGCTGTTGACTTTAATGTAAAATAGCATTTTATTAAAATAATTTTAATCTTTACAAACTGCAGGTATTATTAAAAAGAAATTATGTTCAATAATTAAGAACCTAGATTACACAGTCAGGACACCAAGATTCAAATGAGAACAGAAATCTGTGTCTGGTATTTCACACAATCAGTATTAACATCAGGACACGGGAAGGACAGGCCAACTCTTTGTGCTCCTGGATCACAGAGTATCTACCTGGAATTCACAAGATGTCTGCCTCAGATTCCCAGGCTGTCTTACGGTGGCTGTCTCCCTGTGATTCCCATAGGATCCGAGTAGAATTCCTAGGGTGTTTGTTTGGGATTTGCGGACACATGGTGTGGTAGTCACCACTAGCAGTATTATATGTATTACGGTAAGACACATATAATAGAGGTACATGGGTAAATCCCTGCCTGCTGGCTCCGCCCAGTAGGCGGCGTATAAATGTGTGTGCTCACCGGAGCTGCAGCCATTCTGGTTCCAGCTACAGGAGGCACATCTTAGCTCAATAAAGCCTTGATTATTCCACTACTCTCGTCTTTGTGGTAATTGATTTTGTATCGCCCGGGGAAGCTCAACGAGCCCCCTGACGCCCTATCCCGCGGTACATGTGCCAGCGCACAAGTGGACCGACTCCGGGCTCTCCACTATGACCTCTGCAACCCGGGGGTCACCCAGATCTTCCATTTCATCAAGGCCCGCAACCTGCCCTACTCCATTGAGGAGGTCAGGACTCTCACCAGAGACTGCCAGGTCTGCGCGGAGTGCAAGCCACACTTCTACCGGCCAGATTCAGCACACCTGGTGAAGGCCTCCCGCCCCTTTGGACGTCTCTTCGCCTTCCCCAGGAAGTCCACCTCCTGGGTCTCGCTCCCAACATGGCTGACAGTTTCTGGACCCCTCCTCCTTCACAAGCATGTGCGGACCCATAAGTCGAACCCTTTGGTCGAAAGGGTCCGCATCCTACACGCGAACCCGCAGTACGCCTACGTGGCACACTCCAACGTGCGCCAGGACAGTCTCCCTCCTGGACCTGGCACCCACTGGATCCCCACCCACGGCCCCCAACATGACACCGCCCCCCCCCCCCCCACCACCGCCTGGTTGCCTTATTCACCCCTGCGCCACTCCCCCTCCCGCCAGTGAACCTCACCACAGCCCCCGCCTCAGGAGGATCCGTCCTCCCATTGGTTCCACTCAGGGGTGATGAAGACGAGGACAACACACTCCCGGAGTCACAGGTGACCAAGTCGGTGCCCACATCACCACCAGGACTGAGGCGATCGCAGAGGAGGGTCAAGGCCCCCGTCCGACTGAACTTGTAATTCTTTTTCCACCACCCCCGCCAGACTCTTTTTTTAACAGGGGGTGAATGTGGTTGTCACCACTGGCAGTATTATATGTATTACGGTAAGACACGTATAATAGAAGTACATGGGTAAATCCCTGCCTGCTGGCTCCGCCCAGTAGGCGGTGTATAAATGTGTGTGCTCGCCGGTGCTGCAGCCATTCTGGTGGCAGCTACAGGAGGCACAACATCTTTGCTCAATAAAGCCTCGATTATTCCACTACTCTCGTCTTTGTGGTAATTGATAGTGCATCACACGGGAAAGCAGAAAGGAGATGTTACTCTTTCCGCTTTTCGACAAACTTCTCTTGAAGTACTGTTAGTGTGAAAGGCCTAATGATCCCTTTAAATAAGGTGGAATTTTAACAAGCTGAGCCTGAATTGGACTGAGTTGGCTCAGTGATGGAGGCAATCTTGAATACATCAATGCCAGAGCTGTCACCCACTCCCCAACAGGCCAGGCAGCCTAGCCGTCATTTCCTCATGTCGTATGGGTTTGGTAGCTGAGTTACTCTATAGGGAGACAAACAGTAGTATCAGCCTGGATTTACAAATAGGTTGAGCCTTATACCCATGGTCCGGAAGACACCATGAAGGTGGGGGAACTAAAAGGTTTGTTAGACTTCCCGACAGTGACCCTAAACTGACCTTAACAAGTTAGCCTCAAGCACAGCTTCAGTGTGGACAGCACAATGTCAGCTGATCAGAGGCTATCTGTGGATTGGAGATTGAGTATTGCACCTCTCCTGAAACAGAGCACTGGCAACAGCCAGAGCCCCTCCTTGCAGGAAACGGACAAAATGATCGCCCACCAAAGGACCAAGAGCATAGAGACCCCGCTCCTGCGTACACTCATACGTGTAGCAGTCAACATCTATAGGATTACGTTTGCTATTAACAGGGAGCTCCGTGTTGGCTGCTAATGACATCCCCTGATTGGGCAGAAATGTCAAGTTGGGGTTTGAGCCAATCAGGATCAGAGCCATGGAGATGTTGAATGCCCTTTTTTCTCCTGACGTCAGGTCCTGAATGATGCACTTCCTGTCGGGGGTGAAACACAGCACGCGGTGTTTAGGGAGACTGAAATACCCGTCATAGGGCCCCCTGGTGGTGCAGGATTGCTGGGTCATCATCTGGTGAACTTTGTGATACTCTGGGTACATCACTTTGGGAAGCTGATTGAAGATCAGGCCTGGGTCATTGACCCCTCTGCGAAAGACATGGATGACTGAGACGTTGCTATGGTGGGCGCAGATGACAGCGTCTGCTGCAGTCAGGCCACCCCCTACAATCAGAATAGGGTCAAGGTTCATCTGCATCTCTTGCTCCTTGAGGTTTTTTTCTAGTTCTGACGTTGTGTGGTAAACAAATGGCAGGTCTTCACCATTGACCCCAAGCCAAGCAGGGCTGTCATATGTCCCGGTTGCCAAGACAACCTTCTCTGCATAGATACTGAAAGTCTTCTCTGAACCATCCCTTGTTTTGCTGTAACCGTTCACCTCAAACAGATTTGTGCTAGGGGCTTGAGGAGAAGCCTGTGTTCCTGCCATATTGTCTGTGGTCACATGTTCTTGCTTTTCCTCACCAGAACCTGGACTGATCCTTCTTACTGAAGTCACGACACTGCCACACACAAAATTCTCCTGCAGCCCCTTGGCTTTGGTGTAATGTTGGTAATACTGGGCAATATCTGCTGTCATCGCCCTGTCATTTCGCAGGCATCTGTAAAACAATTGCAAATATTGTCAGGGACGGAAAAGAGAGAAAATACAAACAACTGATTAATCAATCTAGACAGGCAAATAGTATCTTGAAGCCAGTGATCTCAGTGTATGAGAACAACACTGTTAAAGGGCTTGGACCAGATAAACACTCAACAGACAACAGTATCTCCCAACTGGCATTTCCAAAGTGTATCTGAATCAGTACTCAGATGGGAACTCAGGTGGTGTAGCTCAAATATCGCTAGCCTACAAACCCCAGCTAATGATCACAGGGTATGGGCTCAAATCCGAGCACGCCAGCTGAATTCAGTTAGTGGGCAGAATTTTGAGCTCGAGTCTGCTACGTGTGTAAACGGCAATATGGGTGCGAAATCCGGCAAGAGTCGAGAAACGAGATGAACTCCTGGGAGATTTACAACAGCTTTATAAGAACGGTACCCAGCCGAGGGTACCCCACCAGGGGCGCCAAGGTAAGTAGAGCTCCCTCTCCACCCCTGGAGAGGAGGGGTGGTGTGTGGCGGGAGAGAGACTTACTCGGGACGTGTTCTGGCAGGGGGCAGTGCCAAGCAGGTAAAGTCAACCTGGCAGTGCCAACTTCTGCTGGGGCAGGCTCTCTGGGGAGCCCTATTGGGGAAAGGGTGGTGGTTCCCTTAAGTGTGCTTGGGGGAGTGGGGCAGTGGTAATGCCTGAGAAGGGTGATGCCAGTGAGCGGTAGGGAGGGATGCGCGATGGGGAAGAATGCACCCAATATTGTCGCAGTGGAGTGGGAGGGGAGAAAGACAGAGGAGTTCCCCAAATACTTGTGCAGTTGTTGGCTGGCGATGGGAAGAGAGGCCCCGATACCTCCGTGGTGGGGCGAGTTGCCCGTGCTTTTTGTGGTAGAGGGTGACCCGTGTCTGCGGGCGGGAGTTTAATTCCAACGCTGATCAGCACGCCCTTTAAAGCTAGCACCCCGATTTCTATGGAGCCCACCTTACTGTATCTATCAGGCCCTGTCCAGTCAGAATGACGGTGTAAACCATGCTCCCAGATTTTCTGTGCACCAAGTGCCAGAAAATCTGGTGTGGACTCGGCTGTGTGTCTGGAAAGGTACACGCCGGCTTTCAGTCAGACTCTGACACACAGACTAATTTTGGTGAAATTTCGCTCAATAAATCTGGAACATAAAGCTACTCTCAGTCATAATGACCATGGAACTGTCATCAATTGTCATAAAAACCCATCTGGTTCACTAATGTCCTTTAGGGAAGGAAATCTACAGTCCTTACTTGGCCTGGTCTACATGTGACTCCAGTTCCAGAGCAATGTGGTTCACTCTTAATAACTCTCTGAAATGGTCATGCAAGCCACTCAGTTCAAGGGCAATTAGGGATGGGCAACAAATGCTGACCTTATCAGCGATGCCCACATCCCACGAAAGAACAAAAGCTACCTGATACAGGGGCCTTTAACTCAATCTTGGGTTGACATGATATAATAGTATGTAAATTATAGACCATTTAAACCCCTCAGTTCATTTGCTATTTTGGAAGCTCTTTGATATTCCATATGTTATTCCTACTCAGATAGAATCGATCAGGCAACAACTGATTGCAATTCCTTATTTGGATTTGTTGGAACCGACTCCAGTGTTCAAGTTAGAACCTGGATTTACACAACAACCGCCATTTCTGGAAATTACTGTTTTGTGAACAGGGTAATGTGATCTTTGCTGTTAATTGTCAACATTCCAGAGCCTGGAGACCAGTGCCTGGGAATGAAGAGTGGACTAATTCTAAGTGGGTTAATTGCTCTCCAGTAATGCTGTGATTCTGTTGGCGATGCTGTGCAATCTTCTCATTCTTTTGCGACACACAATGAACTTTGGCAAAGATGGAAGTGAGTGCTTAAGTGGGTCGGTGCAGACTCGATGGGCCGAATGGCCTCCTTCTGCACTGTATGTTCTATGTTTTTTTAATTCATTGTCACGATCTTGGTGTCACTGACAAGGTTGATATGTACTCTGAGGAGGTGCTGCCATGCCTTCCTGCATTTCAAACAAACACATGGCTTGCTGGGACATTTCAGAGGTTTATGTGGAATCAGGCCCCTGTAGACATCAGTCAGGACAGAGAGTTCACTGAACCAGTTGGGTTTTTACAATTCTGTTACCGAGACCAGCCTTTTATTTACGGAGTTCAAATTTCCAAGCTGCTATGGTGGGATTTGAATGTGCATCCTCTAGATTACAAGTACAGTAACATAATCACAAGACTACCATTTTCCTCAGTTTACTTGTGAGGCATTTGGAAGAGTTGCCCACACTGGATTCTGGATGCTTGATTTCTGCAGTTCAGCATGTGTCTGGGTTTTGAACAGGAGGGTGAATTTTCACCATGTTGCATGTATGAGATGGGGATACTGAATCGGTTCCCTCAATTACACCTCACCCAATTGTCCTTTCCAGTCCCATTTTCCACCTTGAAGTAAAAGTAGAATTCATCCCATTGAGATGTCCATGTGAGCTCCCAAAGTGCTCAGCTGCTATAGCAGTGGTGGGCACCCCACCTGCGGCCCACCAAGCTCTGAGTGGGGCCCCCGAGACACTTTGTTGACTGTTGCCCACGTGCATGGTTGCGACATTCCACTGATTTTCATCTGCGTAATACTTTTCCTACTCATATTACTGAAGTGATACGCACATTAAAAAAAGGCAAGCGAAGTGAATTGTGTGCTCATTGCTCACAACACTGACTGTGAGAGCCATGCCTTTCTGTGTCTAAAGTGTAAATATTTATTTTGCTTTTACTATTTGAAGTTGGTGATGGTTCTGTTAATATATGAATGATTAAGCATTTTCTATAACTCGCTATGAAATATTCGGCGTGTATTACATGTATTTAATCTTATTGATGGATTCAATAGGTAGTGTACGAGCTCAATTTCAATCTTGTGGCCCACTGAGATGAAAGAGGGCCACTCATGTGGCCAACTCAGTAGCTTAGGGTGCCCATCAATGTGCTAATCTCACTGACTAGTGTTTCACATTAATTCATGCTCAGGGATCTTGATGAAACATAGGACATCCATCGCGGCTGTTGAGCTAAACAGGTTGCTGACCTGATCCACCTGAGAAGCTCACATCCTTCTCCCATTGAGTAAAGGAGCTGCCATTCAAGGGCTTTGAGAACCAGCACTGGGACTTAAGCAGCCCAGTCTTCTCCATTATAGTGGGGGCAGGGAAGTCGAGTTGGAAGGGGAGCGGGTTGAAGTGCTGTGTGGGGATGGGGAGAGGCTGTGAATATTCCGAGACCTCAGAACCCAAGAATTCTTCATTTGGTTCTCAGTGTGGAACTGTGTGGAACTGAATGGGGTGGACCGGATAAAGATTCAAGGCTGAATCACTGGAGCTAGAAGGTCAATGGAGATCTTACAATTAGCCAAGGTTGCTACTCTGATACTAATTCTGATTCAGGCTGAACAACCACTTTGGTGAAGTCCTGACACAACGTACAGCTGCAAAGGGTCAACTTATTCAGAAAAGGTGTGCACCAAATTGGACAAATATTGTGCGCGTGTGCTGCCGTTTTAAACATAGAAAGGTTAATCTCACCTTCTCTTCACTCTCATCCAGTCTCTAAAGGAAAGATCAGGCAGCTCCATCCAATCACCAAGGCTGAGAGTGAACATGGACCCCTCAATAGACTGTATTAGGGACAGGAACAATGAAAGGTTAGTCCTGAATACCAGCTGTGATTTTGCTAAATACAAATAAAATTGCTTCACAAACCACTTGCTCATGCAGTGTGGAGTTACTGAATACAATTAAAAATAGATCCGTTAACCACCCCCAGTGACCCAATCAGTCTACATGTGATAGTCCAAATCGTTTAGCGTCTATCTGAGGCAGTGAAACAAAATCTGTGAGGTGAAAGGAGTAGTACAGTGAAGGAATATTCTTCACTTCTCAGTGGATGAGACCAAACAAATCGAGTCCAACCCAAATCCTGATCAGTGCAGAGTCAAGAGTTTGTCATTTGTCTCTTACACTGAGCTTATCAAGTTCATGAGACTCCCGCTCCTGCTCCCTCAACCCCATATCCACCAAACTGCTGGCCAACCAACTGCTTCCCATTTTGGCCAACAATGTGAGTAATTCAGATATACTGTCCCCCTCCTTCAGATCTGTCGCTATTTGACACCTCTCCTTCAAATCTGACGCTATCCAGCCCTCTCTTCAAATAAACAACCCTTGGTCAAGCATCCCACCTGTGACCTTCCTGCTCCTGTGCTGTCTCATCCCAAATTCATTCCCATCTTTCTTGAAATTTCATTGTTTATTCCCTCCAATCAGCTTCTCCGCCCACTGTCACAGGATCAAATCAGCTCTTCCCAAAGTCACAATAACAGAATTATTACAGCAGCAATGAGGCCATTCAACCCCATCGTATCTGCACCTTCTTTGAATAAACAATTCACTAACTACCATTCTCCTGGCTTCTCTCCTCAATCTGTATAATTCTCCCTTTTCAGATAAGTGCCTAATCCCTTTTGCAAGTTTCAATTGAATCTCCCCCCCACCACAATCTCAGGCAGTGCATTCCAGACCTGAACTACTCGCTGTGTGAAACAGATTTTCCTCATGTCACTTCTGTTAATTACTTTTCAATCTGTACCCTGATGACATCCTGTGTGACTATGAGAAAGGTAAACTATCCCTCCTCATCCTTCTTGATCTGTTCAACATGGCTGATGACACCAACCTCCTCCAACACCTCTCCACTGCTGTCTGGCTGGGTGGAACTGCTCTCACCTGGTGCAATTTGTATCCAACTCCATCGGCAAACACACACACATGCGGACCTGCACAGTGTTTACTTGCCCTGGGAGAGTTTGATGGATACAAAGAACAAAGAACAAAGAAATGTACAGCACAGGAACAGGCCCTTCGGCCCTCCAAGCCCGTGCCGACCATACTGCCCGACTAAACTACAATCTTCTACACTTCCTGGGTCCGTATCCTTCTATTCCCATCCTATTCATATATTTGTCAAGATGCCCCTTAAATGTCCCTATCGTCCCTGCCTCCACTACCTCCTCCGGTAGTGAGTTCCAGGCACCCACTACCCTCTGCGTAAAAAACTTGCCTCGTACATCTACTCTAAACTTTGCCCCTCTCACCTTAAACCTATGCCCCCTAGTAATTGACCCCTCTACCCTGGGGAAAAGCCTCTGACTATCCACTCTGTCTATGCCCCTCATAATTTTGTATACCTCTATCAGGTCGCCCCTCAACCTCCTTCGTTCCAGTGAGAACAAACCGAGTTTATTCAATCGCTCCTCATAGCTTATGCCCTCCATACCAGGCAACATTCTGGTAAATCTCTTCTGCACCCTCTCTAAAGCCTCCACATCCTTCTGGTAGTGTGGCGACCAGAATTGAACACTATACTCCAAGTGTGGCCTAACTAAGGTTCTATACAGCTGCAACATGACTTGCCAATTCTTATACTCAATGCCCCGGCCAATGAAGGCAAGCATGCCGTATGCCTTCTTGACTACCTTCTCCACCTGTGTAGCCCCTTTCAGTGATCTGTGGACCTGTACTCCTAGATCTCTTTGACTTTCAATACTCTTGAGGGTTCTACCATTCACTGTATATTCCCTACCTGCATTAGCCCTTCCAAAATGCATTACCTCACATTTGTCCAGGTTAAACTCCATCTGCCATCTCTCCGCCCAAGTCTCCAGACAATCTAAATCCTGCTGTATCCTCAGACAGTCCTCATCGCTATCCGCAATTCCACCAACCTTTGTGTCGTCTGCAAACTTACTAATCAGACCAGTTACATTTTCCTCCAAATCATTTATATATACTACAAAGAGCAAAGGTCCCAGCACTGATCCCTGTGGAACACCACTGGTCACAGCCCTCCAATTAGAAAAGCATCCCTCCATTGCTACCCTCTGCCTTCTATGGCCTAGCCAGTTCTGTATCCACCTTGCCAGTTCACCCCTGATCCCGTGTGACTTCACCTTTTGTACTAGTCTACCATGAGGGACCTTGTCAAAGGCCTTACTGAAGTCCATATAGACAACATCTACTGCCCTACCTGCATCAATCATCTTAGTGACCTCCTCGAAAAACTCTATCAAGTTAGTGAGACACGACCTCCCCTTCACAAAACCGTGCTGCCTCTCACTAATACAGTGTAGGGGGAGCTTAAAGTTGGATCTAACCCCATGCTGTACCTGTCCTGGGAGTGTAGCGTGAACTTTCCTCTACCTAAACCCATGCTGTACCTGCTTTGGGAGTGAGTGTTTGATGGGGACAGTGTAGATTGAATTTTACTCTGTATCTAATCCGTGCTGTACCGGTTCTGGGACTCTTTGTAAGAGTTTCACTCTGTATCTAACCTGTGCAGTACTGATCTTGGTGCACTAGGAACCTATCTTAGTCTCCACTCTTTCTGTACATATCTCCCAATGGGAATGTGGGAGCACTGAATTTAGTCTTATGTTCTTAGATCCATACCTAACCTCACTGATTGATTCTTCATTCATATACCTGTTTCCTACATTACTGATTAACTTTGATATCGGTGCTAACTTGACTTCCCAGTTTTGCTGCGTCACTGTGTGTTCAAGGCTCGAGTCCAGTACTTGAGGAGATTGATTCTTCATTCATACACCTGTTTCCTACATTACTGATTAACTTTGACATCGGTGCTAACTTGGCTTCACAGTTTTGCTGCGTCACTGTGTGTTCAAGGCTCAAGTCCAGTACTTGAGGACATTATCTTGGCTAACATTTATTTCGGTACAAAGGGAATACTGCACTGCCAGAGGCAATGAGAGGAATTTTAACCCTGAATGGTAGAGAGGGTGAGAAAGTGAAAATTCCAAAACTCTGAAACCAGGGGCGAGATTCTCCGACCCCCCGCCGGGTCGGAGAATAGCCGGGGGCTGTCGTGAATCCCGCCCCCGCCGGTTGCTGAATTCTCTGGCACCGGATATTCGGCGAGGGCGGGAATCGCGCCGCGCCGGTTGGCGGGCCCCCCCCCCCCACAATTCTCCGGCCCGGATGGGCCAAAGTCCCGCTGCTAGAATGCCTGTCCCGCCGGCGTAGATTAAACCACCTACCTTAGCGGCGGGACAAGGCGGCACGGGCGATCTGGCCCCGGGGGTGCCCCCACGGTGGCCTGGCCCGCGATCGGGGCCCACCGATCCGCGGGCAGGCCTGTGCCGTGGGGGCATTCTTTTCCTTCCGCCTTCGCCACGGTCTCCACCATGGCGGAGGCGGAAGAGACTCCCTCCACAGCGCATGCGCGGGGTTGCCGTGAGTGGCCGCTAACGCTCCCGCGCATGCGCCGCCCGGAGATGTCATTTCCGCACCAGCTGGCGGGGCACCAAAGGCCTTTTCCGCCAGCTGGCGGGGCGGAAATTAGTCCGGCGCGGGCCTAGCCTCTTAAGGTTGGGGCTAGGCCCCCCAAGATGCGGAGGATTCCGCACCTTTGGGGTGGCGCGATGCCCGACTGATTTGCGCCATTTTGGGCGCCGGTCGGCGGACATCGCGCCGATACCGGAGAATTTCGCCCCAGGTTCCAAACGCACTGCAAATACTCCTGCATCTGGTTTCAGATGAGAGAGCTCAATTATTTAAATATGTTGATGCAGCTGTTTGTCTCAGGTTTTAGCTGGCACCTGGATTGAATTTCTGCCAGACAAGTTTATCAACAATTGGGGGGAACAAATTAGTGGGAAGAGTAGTTGCTCCCAACAATTGAAGGGAGAGGGGAGCAGTTGGATGCAGTGGAGGAGCAGGCTGCTCCTGACCAGCCTCCCTCTGACCCATAATCCCACCGCTTTGCCAATCACGATCTGAAGCTCTCACCCCATGATGTCTCACACCACACAATGGGCGGCACGGTGGCACAGTCGTTAGCACTGATGCCTCACAGCCCCAGGGACCCAGGTTCAATTCCGGCCTTGTCTGTGTGAAGTTTGCATGTTCTCCCTGTGTCTGCATGGGTTTCCCCTGGGTGCTCCGGTTTCCTCCCACAGTCCAAAGGTGGATTGACCATTCTAAATTGCCCCTTAGTCTCCAGCGATGTGCCGGAGGTGCAGAGTGGACCTGGGTAGAAAGCTCTTTCAAAGGGTTGGTGCAGATTCGATGGACAAAATGGCCTCCTTCTGTGCTGGAGGGATTCTATGACCATAGACATAAACATCCTATTCGCATCTACCCTGTCACACGCAACATGAACTTTGTAGGTTTCAAGAGATGGCATCTCATTCTTTGAGGCTCTAGAGAATACAGGTCCAGTCTCCTCATAAGACGGTCCAGTCTCCTCATAAGACAATCCCGTCATCCCAGGAATCTGTCTGGTGAACCATTGTTGCACTTCCCAATGATAAAGAAATAATAGAAGCAGATTATTTACACTAACTAAGGGGTTATTGATCCAAAGTGAAAAAGATTTATATTAGAGGGCAGGAGACAATTCTTCTCAGAGTTATGATACTGTACAATTCATTCCAAAAACCATTCAAGATATGAACAGATATGAAGGAACAGAGGATGAAGTATCTGGGAATAGGCTAGGTAAACAGGATTGGGATATTTCTCACATGGAGGTCTGAAACTGACATGTCCTGATTGGGCTGAATGTCCGGTCTACATATTGTCATTTTGACATATTTTTGTGAAGACTGTGATAACGCATTATATAATACAAGCTTATCCCAACAGTACAAACGCAGGTACATGAATAAAGGGTGTGGTAAGCAACACCCTGCGAACTGGCTTTAGAAATATTTTAATACTTACATGCCAAGCTCCTCCCAGGGGTCCCTTGCCCAGCACCAGGTGGGGAATGTAATGATCGGGTTCGCGTCTCCAGATTAGCATCGAATCCCTCGCTTCACCAAAATCTGCATCAGGGCGCAGAAGGGAATCAAACAGAATGGCGATCGGATTGTGCGAACGGCCTTCCAGCCCTTCAGAGAGGAACTCCAAATTCTAGAAGGGTAAAGAAATGGTGTAACGAATATCCATGGAATACAATGGGAAAGCTGCAAACTAACGATATCTCCAACCCCTTGAGCAGGGAGTCCAACAGGTTCTCCAACACCACGTTTCTAACCTTTTCATCCCAGCTTCTCTCATCTCCTTCCTCAATACTAAAATCAAGATTGTTCAGGAGTTGCCCCTTTCCCATCACCTAGACTCCAACATCTAAGCTGGCACTCCTCCTGCACTCTGATGAAATACACTGAGACAGTGTCCAACTCAAGTTCATTCCATTCCATTCCCTCACCACTCTTACAGCTGGCAGTATTTAAACCTGAATGTTGGTGTTAACTAAATGTTTCTTCATGTATTGCTTTCTCTTCTATTAACTCTTGATCAGTTTGGTGGTGCCTTGTTCCATAAATCCTTATCCTCAGCTACTGAATGAATATAAAGTCAATCCAATAGAAGGACAGTTCACGATCCTGATAGGATGGACCATAGAATCCCTACAGTGCAGGAGGTAACCATTTGGCGCATTGAGTCTGCATCAACCCTCTGAAAGAGCACTCTCCCTCGGTCCACTCGCTTGCCCTATGCCCGTCGCACTGTGCATTGATCATGGCCAATCCCCTTAACCTGCTTATCTTTAGGCACCATGGGCAACTTAGCATGGACAATCCACCTAACCTGCACATCTTTGGGCCTGGAGGAAACCCACGTAAATGCAAGCAGAATGTGCAAACTCCACAGTCACCCAAGATCGGAATTGAACCCGGGTCCTTGGTGCTGTGAGGCAGCAGTGCCACCGTGCCGTCCATGTCAGGCTCAATATTCAGATTAAGAGAGAAAGAGAGATTATGATGCTTCCTAACATTTACTCTGCAACTACAGTTCTACTTCTTATTACCTGCTCCACGATGGATATCCCCCGGTTCTCCTCCAATTTCCGTTGAAGGATAGGATTAGGATGGAGTGAAGATTCCTTGAAGTAAGGCCGATATCCAGACAAGAAGTAGGAAAGACAAATGGCTGAAGGCCCATTTCCTGTTTTAAAAAAAGTGATTAAAATGTCTGAACTCTCTTTTTTTTCACTGTATGATTGTGCATTCGACAATAGGTTGAGATTGAGGTGCGTCTGTGAGTTCCACAGATTGCAAAGCAAAGCAAATTTTGTACATTTCCAGACCAAAACCTGTTCACCTACATGTAGTGACACCACACAGTGAAATTTTAATGCATAGAATCCATACAGGGCAGAAGGAGGCCTTTCAACACATCGGGTTTGCACTGATCCTCCGAATAAGCACTCTACCTAAGCCCCCTCCCCTGCCATATCACGGTAACCTTGCGCACTGATCATGGCCAATCCACATAATCTGCGCATCTTTGGACCATGAGAGAAAATTGGAGCACCCGGAGGAAACCCAGACATGGGGAGAACGTGCAAACTCTACACAGACAGTCACCCAAGGCCAGAATTGAACATGGGTCCCTGGAGCTGTGATGCAGTAGTGCTAACTACTGTGTCATGGTGCTGCCCAAGATGAGCAGGATGGCTTTGTAAAGAATATGAAATTTACTGTGTAAACCACACACCATCCAAGAGAAAGTAACTTGATTGCCAACATCCACCACCTTAAACATTCAGTCCTACCACCACCAACACACAGCAGCAGCAGTGTGTACCATCTACAAGATGCACTGCAGGAACTCACCAAGGTCCATTTGGCAGCACCTTTCAAACTCACAACATCTACCATCTAAATGGACAGGGGCAACAGATGCATTGGAACACCACAACCTGGAAGCTCCCTTCCAAGTCACAGACTGCTCTGTCTTGGAAATGTATCGCTGGTCCTTCACTGTCACTGGATATAAATGCTGTAACTCTCTCCCAGCCAGCACATTGTCAGCCAAATCTGGAGCCTGCCCAGTCAGCAGACAGGCTGTAGTACTGAGGTCAGGAAGTAGAGTGAGAGGACGGTGAGGGTTCTGGCAGTGAGGGGAGAAGAAGTGGATGAGGGCACTGGCAGTGAGGAAGAAGGGAGTGGGAGAGGGGAGAGGGAAGTGACAGCAGCAGAGAGAAGACTGGAGGAGGGCAGTGAGGCAGGAGGGAAGGGCGTGAGGTGGGGAATTAAGGGAGGAGTGGGGCGAGTGAAGGAAGTGAGGGAGGCCAGTGAGAAGGGAAGGGAGAAGGGTGAAGGAGAGCAGTGAGGAAGGAGAGTTGAAGAAGTGCAATAGTGGAGTGGAGGGAACGAGGTCAGTGAAGGAGGAGTGCAATGGGTGAGGGGAGAATCGGTGAGGTGAGAGGGCACTGATGGAGGAGGGGAGGGGGCTGCACGAGGTCAGTTACTGAGGAAGGAACACGGATGAAGTGTGAGGGGATGAAGAAGGGAGGTGAGGGAGAAGATGCGAGGGACAAAATTGCCGGGGGAGTGGAGAGAAAGTCATCTCAACGCTGCAGTTGGCCACACCCTCGCCTCCTGGTCCCCACAATATACCTCTTGTTTGGGGGCTCCTCCTCAGCTCTGAGCTCTGCACGGAGTAGAGTGTGAAGTTGGAGCCTGAGTAATGAGGCTCGTGTTGAGTCAGGATTACCTTTGCTGCTGAAGAAGACAGCAAAGTAGCGGCAAGACAGGAATTAAGCAGTGAGGCATGTGCAGCAGTGAGGGAGTTGAACCCTCAGGATTCAAGTTCAAAGTCAGCTGGGGTGATATTTATTTTTGATTAATCATTCGTGGTTGGGATCAGACTGACAATGGCAAGGCCGACATTTATTATCTATTTACCCTAGGAATATCTTGCGGACTAGAATTAGAATCATACAATAACAACTTGGATTCATATAGTGTCTTTAACATAAAAATGGCGCAGAGTGCTCGATAGGAGTTGGAGGGAGAGAGAGAGAGGGAGAAGTAAGGGCACAGAGGGATTTGATTAGGAGAGTGAGAAGTTTCAAATTGAGGCATTGCCCTATGGGAAGCCAATGTTGGACAGTGGGCAGAAAGTTGGGTACAAGTGAGGAATGGTCATCTGTGTGGGGTAAAGCAAGGGCAGAGGGCCAAGAAGAGGTGAAAGTTGAGACGACCATCCTCAGGCTAGGTAGTGTGAGTTAATAGGCTGTTCCTCCACATGGGGTATCACCTTTGAGTCTGACTCTGTCGATATACAAAGTGAGCACTTTCCAGTGATAGGTTAGGTTGGGGGGGGGAGATGTTGGGTGTGGGGCGCCAGGGGGGGAGGGGGGGGGGGGAGGGAGATGTTGGGTGTGGGGCGCCAGTGGATATGGATTTAGTCACCCACGTTGCTGCTGGGTTCATGCCTGTGCACTCTGTCCAGACAGAGATCCCTTCCACAATTACAGCGGCTCAAAATCCTTGACTGAGAGCCAGCGGTCTTTCCTGGTCCAGTGAATGATGAATGTTATCAAGCTGCCTGAGGACAAGAGGTAACATTTCGGAGGGAAAATGAAGTTGCTAAGCAACAGTCCAGAGATCAGATAAAGGCTTTGTGAGTTTGAAAGGCGGAGCTGCACAAGTCCCAGCAGGAGAATGTCGAACACGTCACCATTTACATTTAACCCTGAAGGAGCTGGCTGGCTTACATTGCTGTTCCGGAAAGTTCCAGATTGTGAAGCAAACCTCAAAAGCTTGTTTTGAAGGCAGATGGAACAAAAAAATAGCCCCATTCACAGTCTCAAAATGCTTTACAGCCAATTAATTACTTTGTGTGGTCATTGTTGGAGCTGTCTGTGCACAGGAGGATCCCACACAAAACCAACAATCACTTTTTTAGGCATTGGTGGGTAAATGTTGGCTATTACCCTGCTAGTACTACCTCCCATGCTTTTCAAAATAGTGCATGGAATCTTCATTCACCAGAGAGGAAAACATTAACATAGAATTTACAGTGCAGAAGGAGGTCATTCGGCTCATCGAGACTGCACCGGCTCTTGGAAAGAGCACCCAAGGTCAACACCTCCACCCGATCCCCATAACCCAGTAACCCCACCCAACACTAAGGGCAATTTTGGACACGAAGGGCAATTTATCATGGCCAATCCACCTAACCTGCACATCTTTGGGCTGTGGGAGGAAACCGGAGCACCCGAAGGAAACCCACGTAGACACGGGGAGGATGTGCAGACTCTGCACAGACAGTGACCCAAGCCGGAATCGTACCTGGGACCCTGGAGCTGTGAAGCAATTGTGCTAACCACAATGCTACCGTGCTGCCCCTAGGTATGCGGTTTAATGCCTCATCTGAAAGACGGCGCCTCTCACACTGCAGCACTCCCTCAGCGACTGCTGGCCTAGATTGTATGACCCGTGGCCTTCTGACTCGGCCTTTCAGATGTCAATTGTTTTGGTCCCGTGTGTGGAGGTGGCAGTTATTGAGGGTATTTTGAATTTTCATCCTGGGGGGGGGGGGGGGGGGCGGGTGGTGCAGCCCGGTAGCACAGTGGTTAGCACAGTTGCTTCACAGCTCCAGGGTCCCAGGTTCGATTGCACGTTCTCCCCGTGACTGCATGGGTTTCCTCCAGCTGCTCCGATTTCCTCCCACAGTCCAAAGATGTGCAGGTCAGGTGGATTTGGCCGTGCTAAATTGTCCTTAGTGTCCAAAAAAGGTGGGGTGGGGTTGCTGGCTTACGGGGATGGGGAGGAGGTGTGGGGTTGAGTGGGGTGCTCTTTCCAAGGACCGGTGCAGACACGATGGGCCAAATGACCTCCTT
Source organism: Scyliorhinus torazame (assembly GCF_047496885.1). Classification (NCBI taxonomy): domain Eukaryota; kingdom Metazoa; phylum Chordata; class Chondrichthyes; order Carcharhiniformes; family Scyliorhinidae; genus Scyliorhinus; species Scyliorhinus torazame. Next base: position 117,176,542 of record NC_092716.1, read on the forward strand.
CTGCACTGTAAATTCTATGGGACTATGATCCTCAGTCATAATCTCGGCCTGACTTGCTGGGGCTAATTGGATATAGATAATGTGAATGGGAAGAAACAGGGATAGCTTGGCAGCCAATCCAATCTCAGTATAGGCTGCCAACACCAGGAGTGAGCCTGAAGTCGACCATTATCACAGAGCATTCTTTTGCTCTTTCCTCCACATCCACCCTCCCCTAGCTATTTCCTCAAAACCATTGCGTAGGCACTTGTTGCAGCTTTGACATGTCTTGAGGCAGGGCGTGGGTTCTTGAGGGTTAATCGAAGACTGGGGGCATCACCAGGCAATTTTCACCCAACACCTATCGATGTGTGGTTCTAACTGAGTTAGGTGGGGTTAGGTGCTCAGTGGGTAATGATCGCCTGAATGGGAAGAGTGACTGATCACATCTTCCTCTGTAGCTCAAGGCCACTGAGACCAGTTACATTAGAACCTCCTCTTAACTTGGGATTGAGGCTCGGACCTTCTGAATGGCATGGCCATGTGGCATGTTTGACAGTATTTTCTTACAGCACCACTGCAAGGATCAGTTACCGCGATGTGATGCTCCACATGGTTGAATAGGTTGCCCATATTCATGATCCAATCTAACAACGTGATGTCAAAAGCAGAAAACTACCAGGTAATACATCTGTAAATCTCTGATCTACACCTTCTGTACGTGACTCTCTCTCCGATAGCACAGTGTCTCTTCATGCTCATCTCACTAACAACTGGCTGAAATACTATTACCAGGGGAAGCCCTTGTTCCTGTTCTGCCCTGTGCTGGCTGGAGTGAGTCAGGACAACCAGCCAACCTTGTGAGAGGGTCTGAATTCTGAGACCCGAGAGACAGGAGATCCTCAAGAAAGGCAATGCCTGAATGTTATCTAATAGAAGGATGTAGAAAGAATTAACCCGGGATATTACTCTGATACTGTGTGGCTAGGATTGTGGGATCAAATAAATGAAGGATATCTTCACAACTCATATCAGGAAATTCTTCTTGAAGCAACTTGTAGATAAAGTACAAAGAACAAAGAAAAGTACAGCACACGAACAGGCCCTTCGGCCCTCCAAGCCCGTGCCGACCATGCTGCCCGACTAAACTACAATCTTCTACATTTCCTGGGTCCATATCCCTCTATTCCCATTCTATTCATGTATTTGTCAAGATGCCCCTTAAATGTCACTATCGTCCCGGCTTCCACCACCTCCTCCGGTAGCGAGTTCCAGGCATCCACTACCCTCGGTGTAAAAAAGTACCCGGGGCAAAATCCCCTGTGGAAACATTTGGATAGACAGCAATGGCTGGTAATGTTAGGAGCTTGGATGCATGAATAAAGACAGGCTGAGTGACCTTTCCTCATCACAATGTGACCTGCCCTTGGTGTGTTGGGACTGCCCTAAGCATCAGGAGCTATTGTCAAGAAGGAAAGTTTCAAGCAAAGTGTTTCACTGTAGATTTAAATAAATACCTCATAATGTTCAGGGGGAGTGATGAGATGCAGAAACTCAGGCAACTATTACACACGTATCTGAGACTCCTGTTTTTCCAATCTGCTGTGCAAACAAACCCCAGGAAAACAAATCTGTCAATTTGAACAGTGGGTATTTTCAGCAGGCTTAAGGTTGTACTGAGCACCTGATTGGACAATAAAGCCGCTTGTAACTTCACAAAGCAGTCACTTGAATAAAGATCTGACACCTCCAAAACAGGCCTCCATGAAGAGAGTCAGGGAGAGGACCAGGTGAAGAAATGGAACTTACTGGATAGTAAGTCTACGTTTGAAAAGTTCAAAGATTTTTGGAGGAAAGACAATGGGCGGGATTTTCCGTTTCAGAGACTAAGTGTTGACCCCGGGACAGAATTGGTGGACTTCTATGACAGCAAAATTGGCGCTGATCCCGAGCAATTCCAGAACGGGGTGGCATGGTAGCTGAGTGTTTAGCTCTGCTGTCTCACAGCGCCAGAGACCCGGGTTTGATTATGACCTTGGGTGACTGTGTGAAATTTTCACATTCTTCCTGTGTCTGCGTGGGTTTCCTCCGGGTGCTCCGGTTTCCTCCTGCAGTCCAAAGATGTGCAGGTTAGGTGGATTGGTTATGCTAAATTGCCCCTACATGTGGTTAGGGGTATAGGGTTGATGATTAGGTCTAGCAGATTCGATGGGCCAAATGGTCTCTTTCTGTACTATAGGGATTCTATGACCAACTGTTAATAGGCTAGCACCGGCGCCACGTGAAACATGAGTGATTCCAATTAAAAATGGTGTTGGATGCGCAGGGTTGGGATTGGAACTCAAGAGGCTGACAAGCTGCAGTCGCATATTAGCACTCCGCTCCCCGCACACACACACACACATCCCAGCCATCAAGATGGCACTGGATGCACAGGAGTGCGCCCATCCAGTTGATGCGTCGGCTGGGGACAGAGAGTACCTCGGGGTGTGGCCTGAGGAGACACCCATATGACCTGTGGCACTAAGTTCACAGAGGGCAGTCAGCACCATGCGCAGCCGCATGGCTGCCTTGCAGGCTGCGGCAATAGTGTTTCACGCCCCTCCACCCTGATCCCACAGCCTACCTCCTGGCCGCTCCCCGCTACTCCCCCCCCGGCCCTGGCAGAAGCTGCCCAGCCAGCAGCAAAACTGTCAACATACTATGGCGATGTTGAACACTTTCTGTACCCCCTCTCTCTCCTTCAGCAGCCATGGTGCCTGTTTCCTGATTTTTTAAAGCACAAGTGAAACTTGTCTTTGGTAATTCCTCCTGGCGGAGGCGGAGCATTTTTGAGGTCCTGGAGAATACCAGTTCAGGCACGCTAATGATATGCCAACGGTGTTTACTGTATGTGCGGAGTAGAATGCAGTGATACCGCTGTCGAGGCACCGGAGCATGGCATTCTGTCGGGCACCTGGCGCTGGCCATGATTTCCGCTTCACCTGCGACTCCCCGCCCAATCGTGTTTCCTGATTCCGGCATCGGCCGACGGAGAATCCCGCCCAATACCTGGGAGTTCAGCTCCAAGAGAGAACAGGTTTTGAGTAAGAATTATGAGGGATCTTGACCCTGACACTGATCGCACAATAGGAGATGGAGGCGTATTGGATAGATGATTCCAGGAGATTGGTTTGGAGGATAAACTTACCAATGACAATAACAGGAATAGGATTGATTTTCTGCAGTGAGGATGATGCAGTTTTTTCCATTGCTTTCACAAGCTGAGGCACGCTGGTGCAGCCACTGTCCACTCGAGATATCCTCCTGTCTCAATCTGCTAAATCAGAAATGGTAAGGGTTAAATGTCACCAACAGGAAAATCTGAGAAAAGAGAATGTCTGATTAACTCCTTATTGTATCCAGTGGCTGATAAACACCTCACTGAATCCACTGTCTGATGAACCCCTCACTGAGAGCGAACAGGGACAGAGTGCGAGCAGGGGGCAGAGTGCGAGTAGGGGGCGGAGTGCGAGCAGGGGGCGGAGTGCGAGCAGGGGGCCGGAGTGCGAGCAGGGGGCCGGAGTGCGAGCAGGGGCTGGAGTGCGAGCAGGGGGCCGGAGTGCGAGCAGGGGGCCGGAGTGCGAGCAGGGGGCCGGAGTGCGAGCAGGGGGCCGGAGTGCGAGCAGGGGGCCGGAGTGCGAGCAGGGGCTGGAGTGCGAGCAGGGGGCCGGAGTGAGAGCTGGGGGCCGGAGTGCGAGCAGGGGGCCGGAGTGCGAGCAGGGGGCCGGAGTGCGAGCAGGGGGCTGAGTGTGAATAGGTACTAAGTATGACCCGGAATAGGGAGTGGACCCAGAAATGAGTTCCTATGCCTCTCTCTGTGTTCTGTGATCATGTATTTACTGATAATGTCTGTGATACACTTTGGAAATGGCAGATGTTGGCCTTGGCTGTGTAACTCTTCTGACTTTGATAAGCAGTAACTCTACAGAATCAATTCAGGAAGCAACATGAATGGTGGTGTTACATCATACCCCATTAGCATGTCAGCAGTGATCAGTGAGGTCAATAGAAGTGTGTACATCCTAGACAGATCCATTGCATTAACTGCATCCTGGACAGCTCCAGCCTGGATAGTTCCAGCCTGGCCAGCTCCAACCCAGCCAGTTCAGGCCCGGATACGACAATTGAATAATTCACTGCCATGGATGTACTGATTGAGAGATATAGTAATGGAGGCTGCCTCTGGATCTCATTTGCGACACTGGAACAGGGTTTATAAAGAACTTTGCACAATCTCACAAAATCCCCAAACACTTTTTAGAGTAGTCAATCCGGACATATGAGCATTGTCAGCAAGGCTGGCATTATTTCCTCGAGCTGAATGTCTTGCTACGTGATGTACCATTGAAGACACTCAGATGTAACATTAAGGCCCTGTCTGACCTTGCAATGTAGGAGGATAAAGATGTGATCAAACTATTTGAAGAGGAGCAGGAGAGTTCTTTTAATTATCCTAGGCAATATTTATCCCCCAAGCACTATCATTAGAACAGGTGATGGGATCTTTTGCACATTGCTGTGCACAGTTATACATTTCCTCCATCTGATTACACTTCATTGGCTGCGAAGGATGGACCAGCCAGAAATTCCATTCCTTCAGAAGACAGTTAAGGGTCAATCACATTACTCTGAGACTGGGGTCAGACCGGGTATAGATGACAGGTTTCCTTCCCTACATTAATGGACCAGATGGGTTTCCTCAGACGATCAACAGTAGTTCCATGGCCACCATCACTGATGAGTCAACCTCCCAGCTTCAAACAGTCGGACTTATCACAGAGACTAGCTTTCAATTCCAGATATTATTGTATTTAAATTCCATTAGTTGCTATGGTGGTATTTGAACCTGTGTCCCTAGGGAATTAGCCTGGGGCTCTGAATTCCAGTGACATTACCAATGCACCACCATCTCCCTCAACTCTCATGTCAGGACTCTGCAACTAGGGACTAGCTACACCTTTCCCAACCCCTCCACTCCCTGCAGATGATCGGAGTTGGTGGGGGTGGCAGTGGGGTGGTGACTGCTGGAGGCTTAGGGTCAGGGGGGCAATGGTAGCAATGTCATTCTATCTCACCAATAGGAGTGTTAAAAGGAGCAGGTGGATAACCTCAATTAGTCTGTGCCTCTGGTCTCGGATCTGTTGCCGAGCAGTTGACCGTGCACGACCCACCCTGACCATGTACCATTGTGAATGCTGTCTAAGACTCTGCCTGCCTCTTCGGGGAGCCTTATTGATGATTTGATTGGAGTTTGATGAAATATAAATGGCTGGAAAGGCGACTGGTTGAAGCTGGGAGGTTGAATTATTAATGTTAACCCCTCCCTCCCATTGTGCAGTGAGGAGACAGAGGTGGGGGTCAATATTCCACCTCACCCTCACAGTGATCAATTATAAACACTTAGTCAGCGCGGGCAAGCTGACGGATATGGAGGGGTTTGTTTCCAAGATTGTTGCCGATCCTTGGCTGGGAATGGCATAGATTGAATTACCCAGCTCTGACAGTGACTGGACAACATTGGGCAGCATGAGTCCCTGTTTCCAAAGCTGGCTGCCATTGCGTGATCCGACCCACACATAGCACCCACCTGAGTTCAGGTACAGGAAGTCCTGTTGAGGTGCTAACAGTCGACCTCAGTGCCTCAGTGTTAGGAAAGGGTTTGGTGGGAGGGAATGGGTGGGCTGGGATCTGTTAATGTTCCTGCTCGTGATTGCTATCCAGTGCCTCGAGCCAGGAAGCACGTGAGACCCTCTACAGTGGAATAGGTGACAGGCATTCATTATACACAGGCACACGTGATGCAGAGCTCTTACGCAGGGGGATGAAACTGAACAAAAGGCAGCTGCCTGTGGGGTAAGGTTGTGATATTCCTGGATTGTACAATCAGATCTCTGGCCTACCTGTTCAATCGCCAGGGAGAACCGTCCTATACCGGCCTGATCAAAACGAGGATAGAGACTCCCAGCAAACTGCTCATTCCCAGGAGTGTTTCCTGATTAAATGTCAGTGTTAGAAAGAAGGGAGGAGTCCGAGCAGGAGGCTGGGCGGAGGAAAGGAGCTGAGAGAGCGTGACTCAGCACAAACGAGAATGGGGCATGAAACAGGGTCAGGGTGATTCAGCTGAATGAGAGGAAGGAGTCAAATCACTGCAGAACAGGATTAGACACTCAGACCGACTGTGCACACACTGACCCACAAACATTGATCGTACACACACCAGCACATACTCAAAGGCTGATTCCACACACCCACATTGTGTCAATCAGTTCCGTCTCAGTTTCTCTGTTTGCACGCACCCCCTGCAACTCACCCCACCCCCATCCTGAGCACCACTTCCGTGCCTTTGTTTCTGTAAATCCCCTTATGTTTCTCTCTTGTTTGTTCTGGCTCTATCTGGTTTTGGTCTCCATTTTTCTGTGTGTGTTTCTGTCTCTCTCTCTCTTTGTGGGGTTCTGTCTTTCTCTCGCTCTCTGTTAGTGTGTGTGGTTCTGTCTGTCTGTCTGTCTCTCTCTGTGGTTCTGTCTCTCTCTCTCTCTGGTTTTGTCTCTCTCTCTCTGTGGTTCAGTCTCTCCCTCTTAGTGTGTCAGTGTGTATCTCTCTCTGTTTTGGTGTTTCTGTCTGTCGCTCTCTCTCTTTATTTCTCTGCTTTTGTTAAACCTCTCTCATTTGTCTGTGATTTAGAAACATATTTCAGCTGCATTTTCCTCTGTCTCTCTCTGTAACATCCCTCACTGAAACTTTGTACCTATTTGTTAGTGCCTGGATTCTCTGTGGTGGGAGTCACACTCCAGCTGCTGTTCAAAGAGATTCACTTTGTGTTAATTCTCTGGGTCAGTCCCATTGTAGTTCAAGGTTATTCATTAAATTATTTTAAGATTCCCCCATGGGCTAATGACTGTGAAGCACCCAGAGACAATGACTGGATTCGACCGCTGGGCAGTCTTAAGCTACAGTCGGTGTCTCTGGACTGAGAGGGAAACAGTATCTCAGGATTTCCTCTCCTGGTTGCATGCCAGTGCCACCTAGAGGAAAGCCTGAGGAAATGATCAGATTCTCCTGTACTGCCTTAACTTGCCGAATAGCTGACAAACAAAACTTCAGCAACCAGACCCACCCAGAGGTTTAGTGAGTCCCCCTGGGGTGAGGTCACCCAAACAGTATTAATGGAATCAGAAAACTGTAGGTGGCCAATTCTTCAGAACACCTGGCCTGTTGAGGACATGGCATCTAGTAAAGTTCAGGGTGGAAGGTGGAGAAAACTGTTAATGTGCTTCCTTTGGTAAGGGTGGGGGTTGGGGGCGGCAGCTGATGTACCTACTTTAGGGGGTGGGGGAGGGTGGAGAATGATATACCCCCTTTAGGGGAGGGAACTGTGGGTGCAGCAATCCTGCCGAGTTCTTACTGTGTCTGCTTCTTGAACAGCTGTTGATGCAGGAATGAGTCTGTGGTCTCCTGGTCGTTTGCCCCATCTCTGCGTCAGAAGGTTCAGGGTTCAAACCTCACTCCAGACTGTCCTGGAAAATTAAGATTGGAGAACTGTGTTAGCAATGAATGGGATTCTTGAATTCAGTGGATCTGGGAGTCCCTGCCTCAGAGGGCCCGAGGGACACAATCAAACCATCCTGTGTTTGAGCACTAGCCGTCTTATTGACTGATTATAAAGATGATTCTTCCTGTGGAACGAGTGATTCCTCCTGAACTGTCAGACTGTTATTTGCCCTGCGAATCCTGCCACAGTTTCACAGTCAGGAGAGAGTGAAAACAGGATATCATTGACACACGGTCCCAATGCACCTCACCTCACAGTTTTGTTTATCACAGGCCAGCTTATCTGCAGGAAGTGTCAGCTTCCTGTTTCTGAGAGAACGTGGTTTCTTTACTTGTGTTTGATGGCGGTTAACCTTTGAACCAAGATTTTGGCGCCCTTTCTGGTAATTTTCCACAGGGGATCTGCTGACTGCTCTGTGGATTGTATCAGAGTGTTCCATCTCAGCCTGGTCTTTAATCATTTCTCTGTCACTGTTAGTCTGCTTCCCACTCGCTTTGGCATAATTACACAGCAGATACACTTCTGACAGCAAGAAAAAATACTTTTCATTTTAAGCTTCTGTTTGTTATTCAAAAGTCGAAAAGCCCATCCTGTATGCTGTAGGTACGTGCAGTGTGCCGGAAAGTTTATTAGAGCCTGCATTGATAATCCAGAGGACATCCGGAAATAAAAAGTTGGTCCCCATAAAAAGGAGCTGGCGGTTATTGGAAATCCAATTGGTTCAATAGGTAACTGAACTGCTGCCCTTACCCAACTGGCCTCTGTCTGACACCTGTCCCACAGCAAAATGTGATGCTAATTGCCCTCTATAAGGATGTAACGAAAGGGAATAAATTCCAGACCCTTGGATCTGGAGTAAGAATAAAACAACCAACTGAGATACCTACTGGCATTGAGGAGTTGGCTATCATATAAATCAGCGTTTTTCAAACTTTATTTCCGGGGACTCATTTTTACCAATCGGCCAACCATCGTGACCCACACCGTCCGACCTTCCTGACTCACGCCAGACGGCCTTCGCGACCCACGCCGGCCGACCTTCCTGACACACGCCGGCCGACCTTCGCGATCCATGCCGGCCGACCTTCGCAACTCATGAGGGCTGGCCTTCGCGACCCACGCCGGCCGACATTCGCGACCTACCATTTGCTCTTACCTTTAATGCGCGAGGTGAGCCTGCTTGGTCCTCATTTACTTGTTTGCTGCTGACAAAACGGAGGAATCGCAATCGTGCCCAAAGCACGTGACTTCGAAGTTCGGGGGTCGTGACGTGCTCTCTGCCTCCCTTCAGTCAGGAAGATTACATTGAATTTTTAAAATAATCTTCTCCTGCGTCTTCTATTGCGCAAATTAGCGCGCAACATCCGCAGCAGTCGGCTTTTAACAATGGCGGCTGTGAGCGGCCTTCAAAATGACAGCCTCGGCAATATAAAAAAAATGCGGCCACACTGAGCAATGCGTGCCAGCTCATCGGTGCGCATGCGCAGTAGGGGGGTACAGCGATGATGTGGCCAGGGCAGGGGAATGAAGTCCCAATGCCGGTAGTGGTATTGGGGGAGGGCATTCAGTTTCTCCTTGAGATCGAGGCACCCTTTAAAAACGGTGTGCCAATCACTGAGGAGCCGGGCATGCGTCGTCTTGAGGCAAGCCCCTCAAAACTGACGGCACAAAACACGCACCTCTGCTTGTCATTTTTGGGGGGAAATTCAGTCTACAGATTGGTTGCAAAGATTAGCCACAATAAAACGATTCTACACTTCGAAGAGCAGAAAAACTAATCAAAATGAATCTCAACACTAAATATGCGAGGAGGTGTTAAAACATTAGAATACTGGAAAATCATCTGCTCATGTAATCATGTTGTAAGAACAAACATCAGGTCATTCCCTACCAGGCTAGCTGTGACAAGATTTGGGTGTGTTTGTTGGAGGTTTACAGGAATTACTGAAAACCAGTAACATTTACTTTGAACAGCTTCCAAAATGATCCTGTTATATCATGGTTTGGTTAGCAGCATGCTCAACTTAGAATTGGAAGGCTGTGGGTACACATGCGACTCCAGAGGCTTGAGAACATGACCTAGGCTGACATTCCAGTGCAGTACTGAGGGAAAACTGTACTGTCGCAAGTTTAACATCAGATGTGACATTAAATTCCGTCCCCAGTTTCCCACTCAGATTTAATAGGTCACACAGCACTATTCCAAAGCAGAGAAGGTGAATGACTTGGACAACATTAATCCCCAACCAACATGACTGGAAGAGATTATTTGGTTTTTGTTTGTGGGAGCCTGTGTGCACATATTGACTGCTGCTTTCCTACCTTACAGCAGTGACTTCAGAAGTACTTACTTGGTTGTAAAGCACTTTGGGAACATCCTGAGGTCATGAAAGGTGCTACATAAATGCAAGGTGTGACATAAATGCAAATTGAAACAGTCCCAGAATGAGCTTGCAGTGCCAGGAAAGACCACTCTATCTATCAGGGCTCTGTTGAAATTCGGGGCCTCAGCGAGGGACGCCCTGCCAAGGCCGTACTTAATCTCATTTCCTGCACTGAGGAGCTCCAATTGCCAGAACTCCTCAGTCCAGGAAGACATCGAGGAGGGGGTGGGGGGGAGGGGGGTGGTGAGGGGGGAGCGGGGGGAGTGGGGTTGCCGTGACCCCGCTTTGCAGTTAACGGGAGCCGGGGCTGTATCTCATCAACGATAGAGACAGGAAGGGACCCTTCATTGGCCTGGGTTCAATTGTGGCCTCGGGTGACTGTGTGGAGTTCGCATTTTCCCGTGTCTCTGTGGGTTTCTTTCGGGGCTCTGGTTTCTCCCACAGTCCAAAGAAGTGCAGGTTAGGTGGATTGGCCATGATAAAATTTCTCCTTAGTGTGCAGGTTAGGTGGGGTTGCAGGGATAGAGCGGGAGATAGGGTGGGGGAATAGGCCAGGGTGGGCACCTGTAGTATTAAGAGGGTCAATGCAGACATGATGGGCCGAATGGCATCCTTCTGCACAGTAGAGAGAATCTATGATTCTATACTCTGCTGCAGAGTATGACCCAGAAAGTGCTGAGGTCCAAAGTGTTGTGGCAGCAGCACCCCACATACATCCAGCAAGTTAGGTCAGTGGATCGTTTCTGGTTTTGACCTTTGATGCTGTTTTCTTCAGATGTTTATAGATGAACAGACCCCTATCTAGAGTCACTCCGTGTATGTTGGATTGGGTCATGCCATATACCAGAAATGCTGGAGAATGAAAGGTTTAGTGAGAGGGAAGAGATCAACATTAGTACAGAAATGGTGCTGGGAAAATTGATGGGATTGAAGGCGGATAAATCCTCAGGGCCTGAGAATTTGCATCCCAGAGTGCTTAAGGAGGTGGCTCTGGAAATAGTGGACGCATTGGTGGTCATCTTCCAGGATTCTATGGACTCTGAAACTGTCCCTGTAAATTGGAGGGTAGTTCACGTCACTCCGATATTCAAAAAGGGAGGTAGAGAGAAAACAGGGAATTTAGATCAATAAGCCTAACATCGGGAGTGCAGAAAATGTTTGAATCCATTATCAAAGACTTTGTGGCGGAACATTTAGAAAGCAGTGGCAGGATCAGTCAGAGTCAACATGGATTTATGAAGGGAAAATTATGCTTGACAAATCTGTTGGAATTCTTTGAAGGTGTAACTAGTACAGTTGACAATGGGGAACCAGTTGATGTGGTATATTTGGACTTTCAGAAGGCATTGGACAAAGTCCCACATAAGAGATTATTGTACAAAATTAAAGCACATGGGATTGGGGGAAATGTATTGAGGTGGATAGAAAACTGGTTGGCAGAGAGGAAACAAAGAGTAGGGATTAATGGGTCTTTTCAAATTGGCAAGCAGTAACCAGTGGGGTACCACAGGGATTGGTGCTGGGACCTCAGCTATTCACAATATACATTAATGATTTGGATGAGGGAACAAAATGTAACATCCCAAAGTTTGCAGATGATACCAAGTTAGGCGGGAGGGTGAATTGTGACGAGGATGCAGGTATCCTACAGCATGATCTGGACAGGTTGGGTGAGTGAGCAAATCAATGGCAGATGCAGTATCATTTGGATAAGTGTAAGGTTATTCACTTTGGAAGCAAAAACAGGAAGGCAGATTACTACCTGAATGGCTGTAAATTGGGATTGGGGAGTGTGCAGCGGGACCTGGGTATCCTTGTGTAGTTGCTGAAGGAAAGCATGCAGGTGCAGCAGGCGGTAAAGAAGGCTAATGGTATGTTGGCCTTCATTGCGAGAGGTTTCGAGCATAGAAGCAGGGATGTGTTGCTGCATTTATACAGGGCCTTGGTGAGGCCACACCTGGAGCATTGTGTGCAATTTTGGACTCCTTCTCTGAGGGAGGATGTTTTTGCTGTCGAGGGAGCGCAGCAAAGGTTTACCAGACTGATTCCAGGGATGGCGGGACTGTCATATAAGGAGAGATTGACGAGATTGGGATGGTTCTCGCTGGAGTTCAGAAGAATGAGGGGGGATCTCATGGAGACTTATAAAATTTTAACGGGACTAGACAAGGTAGATGCAGGGAAGATGTTACCAATGATGGGTGCGTCCAGAACCAGGGGTCACAGTCTGAGGATTCAGGGTAAACCATTTTGGACAGATATAAGGAGATATTCTTCAGACAAAGAATGGTGAGCCTGTGGAATTCATTACCACAGGAAATAGTTGATGCTAAAACTTTGAATATATTCAAGAGGTGGCTAGATATAGCACTTGGGGAGAATGGGATCAATGGCTATGGGGAAAAAGCAGGATTAGGCTATTGAGTTGGATGATCAGCCATGATCGTGATGAATGGTGGAGCAGACTCGAAGGGCCAAAAGGCCTCCTCCTGCTCCTATCTCCTATATATCTATGCTGTAATCTCTGGCCATGCATGTAGATATGCAGTTCTATTTTGGCACTGTGTGTTGATTTGCAGGAACTCTACTGAACCACGCCTTGGTATTGGAATGTTCTGTGAACATAAAACCAGACATAGACCACGCCTTGGTATTGGAATGTTCTGTGAACTTAAAACCAGACATAGACTTCTTCCATCTCCTGTATCCTGGGCCTCTGGGTGAGCATTTTCTCAAGGTCCTCAGGGCTGATAATTCCAGCCATGTGGTGGAGGGGCGGGGCGGGGGGTGGGGGTGGAATCAGTTCTTTGGTCTGAAATTTTTCTCTCTCTTTGCTCCCGCTCCCCACTTTCTGATAGTTCTTGCTGAGGAGAAACTCTCAAAGTAAACACAGCCCCCTCAGCCCCTCACCCAACTGGCTGTTGGGCATGTACCAGCTTGAACAGTGAATGATGTCCATTTGACTCTGGAAGGCAACACAACCCAAGCTGATCGGACTCCTCACATGGCACCAGCTCAGCACCGAGACTGGGATCTTGCTGTTCCTGTCAGGCACAATGCCACACTGGGTCTGGAGATTTGACCACTGGGAACAGTTACCTTTGGAGAGGGTGCAGTGGAGATTTACCAGAATGTTGCCTGGTCTGTAGGGTGTTAGCTATGTGAATAGACTCACACTGTTTTTGTTAGAAAGACGGAGGTTGAGGGGTGACCTGATAGAGGTCTACAAGATTATGAGGGGCATGGATAGAGTGGATGGGCAGAAACTCATTCCCAAGGTGGAATAAAAGTGAAATGGGTTTAATATCCGTGGGGCAAAGTTTAGAGATGTGTGAGGCAGGTTTTTTACGCAGAGGGTGGTGAGTGCCTGGAACGTGTTGCCAGGGGAGGTTGTGGAAGCAGATACATTAACGGCGTGCAAAAGGCACCTTGACAATCACATCGATAGGATGGGTATAGAGGGATACGGCACAAGGTAGTGCTGAGGGTTTTGGCAACGGTTGGTATTATGACCGGTACAGGCTTCGAGGGCCGAAGGGCCTGTTCCTGTGCTGTATTGTTCTTTTTTGTACATTTTAAAATCAAGTCCCTCAACAGAATCATCCATAAAATCCAACCAGATGCAAAAGCATTAATGACAAATTATTGAAAATATTTTGAAAATACAAAGAATTAATGGGGGGGGGAGGCCCTCAATCTTTCGGTGTATTTTTAAAAATAAATTTAGAGTATCCAATTCTTTTTTTTTCCAATTAAGGGGCAATTAAGCGTGGCCAATCCACCTACCCTGCACATCTTTGGGCGAAACCCACGCAAACACGGGGAGAATGTGCAAACTACACACGGACAGTGACCCAGAGCCGGGATCGAACCTTGACCTCGGCGCCGTGAGGCAGCAGTGCTTGCCACTGTGCTGCCCTGTCTTTCGATTTATTAACACATTAACTTTAATCCCACATCCTCACCATGCTCCTATGTCCTTTTATTCCACACAGCCAGCCAGCAAATCTATTCTTTAAATGTTGACAAGCTCTTTGCTGTGAACACCAACTCTGATGGTACATTCTACAACTTCACAACTCTCTGTATAATATATTTTCTCTTGCTCTTTCCTGGGGTTGCCAACTCTGGGTGGACCTGTTCCTGGAGATATCAATGCATCACCCGTACATCATTGGTTGTCTGACATGTCAATCATCAGATTTCTCCGCCCCCTCCACAAATGCCATGTGACCAAACTCTTCGGTCGCTGATTGGATGCTGTTTCATTGTCAGTAACAACGGTTTTGTTGCCAGATCTGTGAACCTTCGAGCGATCTGCCCTCAAATTGCAGCATTCAGAAATGGCCATTCGGCCCATTCTGTCAATGCAGGGTTTATGCTCCACTCGAGTCCCCTCCCAAAAGTGTTGAAACAACATTTTAGAAAGCATTCGTTTTTTAATTCAGCTGGGAATTATTTTCCTCCGTTTTTTGCAGCTGAGTTTTGGAGATTAATCTTTAATTCCTGCAGAGACAATGCTGAGGATTTGGGGAACTTTACTGTCTGCTCCCAACCTCTGACATCTCAACTACAACCTCTGGATATTCATTGCAGTCATTGGAAACATCTCTCCCTGCCTCTCAAACACGTCTCTTTGTAATCTCTGAAAACAGCCCCACATGTGCTGCTCTCTACAGATATTGAAAGTCAGGTTTAAATTGTAAAATGTGCTCAGTTGGGATAAATTATTATTGAAAGGTTTAAGCCACTGTAATATTTAAATAATGTCTGCTATATTCTGAATGCACTCGGTGTATTTTTCTTCCATTAAGCCGTGCCGTCATTGTGCTCACAAACTGAATAAATACCCTCCCTCCGCGCCCATTCCTGTCCATCTGCCCCTCTGCCTTGACTGACATCTGCAGTGCTCACTCAGACAGAGAATGGCTGCAGAGTCACAGTGCCTGTCTAAACCCTGCAAATTACCTTCAGTTGCCTGTGTGGACAAACAGCAGCTCGATTTCGGTGTGGGGGTGGTGGAGAAACGGAGACGTAGGCAGTAAACAGGTGGGAAATGAGTGGCGGGTGCGGAGAGGCAAAGTTGTGAAGAGCAGTGTGAGAAGGTGAGTAGGTGGGCGGTGAAAGGCGGCTGGGAAATCAGGAGAGGAGTTCAATATTGAAATGGGTGAAGTGTGGGCAACCTGATCTGTGAGGCACAGAGCGAGAGTGGGGTTTTATTGAAAGTGGAGGGATGAGGAGGAGGTGTCGGAGTTAGAAATATCAAATATGATGGACATAAGGGAGGAATGGAGGTAGAAAGTAGGTCCAAGGTCATGACAGTTATTTCTCCAAATTGACAGGTATATTTAGTGAAAGCGAGACTGGAGAAAGGGGGAAATGGAGAGAAGGATACAGCGCCAATAAAAGAGAAATGGCGACTTCCCGTGGCATTTGGCGGCTCCCACTTGAGGTGGATTTTTTCGGTCCTTCTGCACTCGAACTGTGTGGTGTTTGAGGGCAAAAGGTGCACTAGTGTCCTGAGAATGTAATACTCCTCTGGTGAGGCTGGTATATGGCTCATCGGATGGGGAGTACCATGAGGAGAGAGAGCAGTTGGAGCAGGAAAGTTTTCCTGGTGCGACACAGGTGCAGTGGAAAGGAAGGGGGTATCGCTGCCCACCCAGTGGTGGACGGAACAGCTGGTGGAGTTCCTAAATGGCAAATCCCAGCAGCAGAGCTAGGAGGCCTTCAAGGATTTGGCTAAGGTGGTGGTACCGCTTAGGGCGGCGATCGAGCTGGTGGAGCAGAGGCAGGAGGCTCAGGACAAGGAAGACCAAGATGGGCGCGGGTTCAATTCCCGTACCGGCCTCCCCGAACAGGCACCGGAATGTGGCGACTAGGGGCTTTTCACAGTAACTTCATTGAAGCCTACTTGTGACAAAAGCGATTATTATTATTATTAAGTGCATCTGTGGGGGGAAGAGAGCTATGGATTTACCAGGGCCTGGGAACTGGCCAAGCGGAGGGCCAGGTATAATCAGATAAAGGCTACCCTCTACACGAAGAGTGTGAAGTTCGGGGTGTTGTACCCTGCCGTCTTGTGGGTGACTCTTCAAAAGCAGGAATTTTACTTTGACTCGCCGGAGGAGGCGATGGACTTTATGAGAGATCATGGACTGGGAGGAGTGTGAGGACATTGAAATTTCGAGAGGAGTTCTGTGTAAATTGTGGGGCACATTGGGTGGGTGGGTTGGGTCAGGTTACGGCGGAGTGGTGATGGTGAGCGTGCCTTTTGTTTTCCTTTGTTTGTTGGTGGCAGGGAGGGGTGGGGTGGATTGGGAGGGTGAGGGGTTGCCAGAGGCCTGGGAGGGGGACCATACTTGCTGGGCCGACTAGTTAACGGGAGTGAAGTGTGAAGTTGTCAGGAGGGAGTTGCGGGGAGAGAGGGAATGGGCTGGTTCTTTGTTTGGCTTTGGGAGGGGTTTGCTGACATGGGTGTGGTTGTTGTGGTGCAATTGGGAAGGGAGAGATGGCGACGGGCATCTTGAGGCGGGCCTTGAGAGGTGTGTGGTGTGGGCCGTGGGTGTGGGGGGGGGTGTGGGGGGGCAGGGGGGTGCTGGCTTAGAAAGGGATATGGCTGATTGGCAGAGGAGGGAGCGTGGGGTCCCACGGTGGGGTCCCCCGGCCAGGCTGGTGACGTGGAACATGAGAGGGTTGAATGGGGCGGTTATGCTGTCAGGTGCTTTCGTGCACTTGAGGAGTTTTAAGGCGGACATTGTATTCTTGCAGGAGACACATCTGAAGTTGGGGGATCAGACGAGGCTCAGGAAGGGATTGGTGGGGCAGGTGTTCCATTTGTGGTTGGATATGAAGACAAGGGAGGTGGCGGTGTTGGTTAATAAGGAAGTGGCATTTGAGGTGGGTAGGATTGTGGCCGATCCAGGGGTGGAGTAGATATGTGATGGTCAGAAGGAAGTTGGAGGACATGCCAATAGTCCTGGTGAATGTTTGTGCGCTGAATTAGGATTGGTTGACTCCTAAGTTATCAAGGGTGTCGGCAGTGGCTAGTATGTTGAGGGGGTTCATGGATATTATTTGGGGGGCGGGAGGCAGAACCGGGTTGGTGGTTTGGGAAGCCAAGGGTGAAGAAGCTCTCGTACTTCTCACATGTGCATCGGTTGTACTCCCGGATCGATTTTTTTGCGATGGTTAAGGCGCTGCTGGTGGGGTTAAGGCGCTGCTGGTGGGGGTGCCCGACTCAGATCACTCGTCGATTGTGGGTTCCGATCACGTGCCGCACTGGGTGAATTTGCGGGTGGCTCAGGGGGAGGCCCAACAGCCGCAGTGGAGGTTAGATGTGGAGCTGTTGGCGGATGAGCGAGTGTATGAGAGGGTGAGGGCCGCCATGCTGTGGGAGGCACTTAAGGCAGTAGTTAGGGGTGAATTTATTTTGATCCAGGCACATAGCGAGAGAGTGGAACAAAAGGAGAGGGTGAGGCTGGTAGATGTGATTCTGAGGGTGGATCCGAGGTACTCAGTGGAGCCAGAGGAGGGGTTATTAAAGGAGAGGCAGGGGCTCCAGATGAAGTTTAGGTTAGTGTCCACAGTGAAGGTTCCCAGTTGAGTTTTGTAAGAAATTTGGTGCGGAGCTGGGCCCGCTACTAGTGAGGATGTACAATGAGGTGTGGGGTAGGGGGAAGCTCCCCCTCACATTGTCACAGGCAGCCTTTTCCCTGATTTTGTAGAAGGATCAGAATCCGGACCAGCGTGGGTCATACTGCCCAATATCGCTGCATAATGTTGATGCAGTTGTGGAAGGCCACTGTACGAGTACGGAGAAAAGGCAAGTAGGATGCTGGCCAACTAGTGAAGCAGGCAGTGGCGAGGGAGATTGGTAGGGTGAAGGATGAGAAGGATAAGGTGGTGATGGACCCAGAGGGGGTAAATGGGATATTTGAGGCCTTCTACAGGAGGCTGTAAGAGTTGGGTCCGCACCTAGGGAGGAGGGGATGAGATGGTTCCTGGGAGGGTTGGAGTGTGGAGGAGAGGAGGACGCTGAGACTAGGGGCACCGATTGGTCTGAAGGAGGTGATGGACGGCGTGGGTGTAATGCAGGCAGGGAAGGCCCCTGGGCCAGATGGGTTTCCAGTGGAGTTTTATAAGAATTTGGTATGGAGCTGGGCCCGCGGCTAGTGAGGATGTATAATGAGGCGAGGGGTAGGAGGAAGTTCCCCCTCACGTTGGCGCAGGCATCCATTTCCCTGATTTTGTGGAAGGATCCGGAGCAGCGTGAGTCATCGCGCCCAATATTGCTGCATAATGTTCATGCAAAGTTGTTGGTGAAGGTATTGGTGTCGCAGATAGAGGACTGTGTGCCGGTGTGATGGGGCGGGCCTGGTGGGATTTGTGAAGGGAAAGCAGTTGTCGGCGAATGTGCGCATGCTACTTAATGTTATTATGATGCCTCGGAGGGGAAGGAGCTAGAAGTAGTAGGTTGCAGTGGCAATGGATGTGAAGGCCTTTGATCAGGTGGAGTGGGTGTATTTGTTGGAGGCTTTGGGTCGGGTTGGGTTTGGCCAGGGGTTCGTGGATTGGGCTTGGTTCTGTACAGGGCACTGATGGCGACCCTTTGGACGACTGGACAGGTTCAGGGAACTTTGGGATACATCGGGGAGATGAGGCAGGGGTGCCCGCTCTCCCGTTGCTTTTTGCCTTGGTGATAGAGCCACTGGCGATGGTGCTTAGCGTGTCGAGAGTCTGGACAGAGATTGGGCGAGGGTTGGTGGGGAGGGTGGGGGGGGCGAGGGTGCTGCTGAGCAGAGTTTCGCTATATGTGGACGATTTATTGCTGTACATGTAGGCCCCGGTGGAAATGGCGGTCCTGACGGAATTTGGCCGGTTTTCGCGGTCCAAATCAAACGGGGAAGAGTGAGGTGTCCCGATCAATGCTCAAGGGCAGGAAAGGATGTTAGGGGAGTTGCCGTTTCGGGTTGCGGGCAAGTAGTCAGTCTCTAGGAATCCAGGTAGCATGAGCTCGGCCCAGTTACACAAATTGAACTTGGAAGGAATGAAGGTAGATTTCAAGAGGTGGGATGTGTTGCCGCTGTCATTGGTCTGCCCAGGTTCTGGTTCGTATTCCAGAACCTCCCCATCTTTGCTTTGAAGCCCTTTTTCAGGAAGGTGAACGGGATAATTTTGGGGTTTGTGTGGGTGGGGAAGACCCCGCGGGTAAGGAGGGTGTTCTTGGAGAGGGCACGGGGGAGAGGGGTACTGGCATTGCCAAGTTTGACGAACTATTATTGGACGGCGAACATTGCAATAGTGAGGAAATGGGTGGTGGAGGAGAAGTCGGTGTTGGGTATAGGTGGCATCGCGTATGGGGATAGCTTTGCGGGCATGGTTGTTGGAGCCCCTTCCATCCTCACCGGTCAGGTACTCCATGAGCCCAGTGGTGGTTTCAGCATTACGGGTGTGTCGGCAACATTTTGGGTTGGAGGGAATGTCGATGTGGGTGCCGAAATGTGATAATCATAGCTTTGTGCAGGTGGGGCTGGATGCGATGTTCTCGGGGTGGCGGCAGGTGGGGATCTGTTTATAGGGGGCAGGTTTACAGGACTGGAAGAGTTGGAGGAGACATACGAGTTTCCAAATGTAAGTTGTTTTAGGTACCTGCAGGTGAGGGATTTTGTGAGGAGAGAGGTGACGTCCTTCCCAGGACTGGCGTCTCCGGTGCTGCAGTATAAGTTGTTGTTCAAGGAAGATATTGGGAGGGGAGGGTGTCGGATATTTACAGTGAGTTGATGGAGAAGGTGTCGGATATTTACAGTGAGTTGATGGAGAGGGAGGGCGTTCCGGTGGAGATTAAGCGTAAATTGGAGGAGGAAATGGGTGGGGAGGTGCGGGCCGGGACGTGGAAAGAGGCCCTGCGGAGGGTCAATGCATCTTTGTTATGTGCGAGGTTAAGCCTCATCCAGTTTAAGATGGTGCAGAGGGCCTACATGATGGCTGCGAGGATGAGCCGGTTCTTTGCAGGGGTGGAGGATAGGTGTGGGTGGTGTATGGGGGGGGGGGGGGGGGGGTTTGGCACAAATCACATCCACGTGTTTTGGGCTAGTCCAAAACTGAGGGGATTCTGGCAGGGGTTCTCGGTTGTTATATCTGAGATTCTGGGGGTGGGGGTGGCCCCGAGTCCGGAGGTGGTGATATTTGTGTGTCAGAAGATCCAGGAATCAGGTGGAGAGAGGGGCAGATGTATTGGCCTTTGCTTCCGTGGTAGCAGGTGTTGGCAGGACTCAGAGCCGTTGAAGGCGGGGGTTTAGTGACCCGGAAGAATTCCTGCCAACCCCTGGATCGTGCGTACCCTTTCTGGAGGCAACCCTTGTCCCTGCTTGTCTGCCCCCCCCAACCATCCAGAATCCCCTCTGACCATGGAAGCCTCTGGCCAGTCGACTGAAGGCGATTGCGAATGGGGAATTGGCAATCGTAGTAAAGTGAGCACTTCACAGAACCCAAGTGAATCCCAGTTGTTCTGCATGAGATTTAGCATGTGGTAGTCATTGCCTAGAATCCCAATCAGACTTTGATGCCTGCACACTGTGCCTGAACACTGCAAGAGGCAACACCGCGGACACAGCAGCCAAGATTCAAACACCCAGGGGCTAGGTCCCAGCCCTGGGGGACATTTCTAGGGCCAGAGGGTGGGTGCGTGCAACGGGGAGGCCACCCGGTCCAAATAACGTCATGTGCAGTGTCAGGAGTACAGGGTCTAGGGACCGGTGAGCTGGGGTCCCTGCTCTGGCCAGGTATGCAGGGCATGCCGGCTGGGATGAGGGAGAGGAAGACATCGCTGTTTGTCAGTCTCATACCCTCTCAATTCCTTACAGGTATTGAACGGTATGAACGATGTTTTGGACCCTGTGGAATTTGCCCTGATGTTGCTCATGGCAGGTCAGGCGACCAGGCACCAGAGACGGCGCCACTAGCAGTGTCGACAGAGGCTCGAGGCAGCGGTGGTACAGGACCCGGCATCAGGCCAGAGTGAGACCCAGAGGGGGAGGCCCATGATGGCAACTGACAGGAGACTCCGTCTCAACAAGCGGATGGTGGAACTTGGCACCACGTGGAGAAGGAGGACACCCACCCACCCACCGTAACCGCAAAAGTCACCGCAGCCCTGAATCTTTGCACCTCGGGATCATTCCAGGGCTCAAGCGGGGATTAGTGTGGCATCTCTCAGGCTACAGCCCACAGGTGCACCTGGCAGGTTACGGGTGCCCTGTTTGCCCGGGCAGAAAATTATATAAACTTTGACATGGACCAAGCCCAATAGGATGCCTGGGCAGCAGGATTCTCCACTATCACCAGGATGCCGAGGTCCAGGGGCTGATGGGTTGCACGCATGTTGCCTTGTGCTCACCCGGGTGCACATCTGGGAGTGCCCTATGTCAACAGAAGGGTTCAACTCCCTAAATATCCAGCGCGTGTGCGACCACCACAAGATCATACACGTGTGTGCACGCTTCCCAGCGGGTGTGCATGCCAGCTGCATCCTGCGGCAGTCAGTCATCCCCGGCTTCTTCAAAGTCCACCCCAGTCTGTCTGACTGGCTCTTGGGGGATGAGGGGTACCCGCTGAGGACCTGGCTAATGGCGCCAGTATGGAGGCTGGTGACCGATGTGGAGATCTAATACGAGGGGCGACATTCTCCGACCCCCCGCCGGGTTGGCGAAGTCTCCGGCACCGGATATTCGGCGGGGGCGGGAATCGCGCCATGCCGGTTGGCGGGCCCCCCCGCTCGATTCTCCGGCTCGAATGGGCCGAAGTCCTGCCGATAAATTGCCTGTATCGCCGGCGTAAATTAAATCACCTACCTTACCGGCGGGACAAGGCGGCGTGGGCGGGCTCCGGGATCCTGGGGGGGGTGCGGGGCGATCTGACCCCGGGGGGTGCCCCCATGGTGGCCTGGCCCGCGATCGGGGTCCACCGATCCGCGGGCGGGCCTGTTCCATGGGGGCACTCTTTCCCTTCCGCCTCCACCACGGTCTCCACCATGGCAGAGGTGGAAGAGACTCCCTCCACTGCGCATGCGTGGGAAACTGTCAGCGGCCGCTGACGCTCCCGCGCATGCGCCGCCCGGAGATATCATTTCCGCGCCAGCTGGCGGGGCAACAAAGGCCGTTTCCACCAGCTGGCGGGGCGGAATTTTCTCCGGCGTCGGCCTAGCCCCTCAATGTTGGGGCTCGGCCCCCAAAGATGCGGAGCATTCCGCACCTTTGGGGCGGCGCGATGCCCGTCTGATTGGCGCCGGTTTGGGCGCCAGTCGGCGGACATCGCGCCGTTTCCAGAGAATTTCGCCCAATGAGGCCCATGCGGCCACCCAGGCTGTTACTGGGGGCTGGTCAAGCACAGTGGGCTAAACAGCTGGCTTGTAATGTAGAACAAGGCAGCAGCGCAGGTTCAATTCCCATACCGGCCTCCCTGAACAGGCACCAGAATGTGGAGACTCGGGGCTTTTCACAGTAACTTCATTGAAGCCTACTTGTGACAATAAGCAATTATTATATATTGAGTGGTGTATCGGACTCCTCAAAATGCGGTTCTGATGCCTCGACCACTCCGATGGTGCACTGCAGTACAGCCCCCGGAGGTCGGCCGCTTTGTGGTGGTCGGTTGTGTCCTCAACAACCTCGCACAGCAGCGGGACGACATGGAGGTGAGGCATGAGGAATATGTGGTAACCTCCGAGGAGGAGGACGAGGAGGTATGGGACCAAATGGGTCTGCAGGACAATCCCGGGGAGGGGTCGGAGGACGATCCCAGGGATGAACCGGAGGAATAGCTGGAGGCTGCAGGACAGGGGGCACTGATGAGGGTCCAGCATACCCGGAGGGCGTTGGGCGGCCCTCGTACTTGCCTACTTCACATAGGACATGGCCTGGTCCGTCAAAACTACCCTGTCACACCCTCTCCATTTCCATCATTCCCAGAGTCTCCGTTTCATCACTCCAAGGTGCTGGACTGTGTTGGCGTTGTAAGTTACTGTCGAGGGCGGGGTGGTGATGATAAACGTAGAGAGCTGACCGCCGGTGCTCCTCAATCTGTGTCATAGTCTGACCCCTGCCTGTCTGCTGAGTGCTTGCTCACACCCATCACCTGCTCACGGTGTGCCAGGAGACGGCGGGGGGGGGGGGGGGGCGGCAGGACCCCCATACCTGGGGAGATGGTGCAAGGGATAGGTCAGCCCGCTTGGTGGAAGAATGTGACAGAGGCGTTATAGTGGTTGTGGTGAAGGGTGTTTACTATATCACACAAGTGTCTACCACTTCCCCACTCTCCCGATGGTGCCACCCCACATCCCCCCCCACCCACCGTCTCTTCCCCAGTGCCCTGTCAATGATCCTTGATGTTCTTAACCTTCCTTGCTCTACTGCTGTGTCAAGGTGTTTCCCAGGATCCACATCGGAGGTGGAGTCAGCCAGCTGCTTACCACGTCCCGTGGCCTTTGATACCCATGGGCGGCGTCCTCTGGTGGGTCTGGAGCCAGAGGGCCCTGGCCCACTTGATGGTGGCACATGCACAGCCATGCTACCTTGTCCCGGTGCTGACTGCAAGACGTGGCATCGTCAGAGGGGTGGAAGGGGAGGCGGGTGTGGTGGCCACTGTCGCCACTCTTTGGTAGGGGTCCAGGTTGGCACCCAGCTCCTCCTGGTCATAGGGCCCTGGGGTTCACCTCGGGACCCAGGGGCAGTTGTATTGAGTCCCAGGTGCCTCTGAGTTATCTGGTCCTGCCAACCCTGGCAGCTCCCCAATGGCTGCACCATGGTGTTGACGCCAATGGCGATTCTCTTGAGTGACTGGACATGCTCCACAGCGCCTCAGCTATTCCCATCTGAGATTGGGACATGTCCCATAGTGCCTCATCAAGGTCTGCCTGGTACTCGATCACATTCCCCAGCGAGTCGGAAGGTCTACTGAAGCCCTCAGCCATGGCCATCACCAACTGCGGCAAGCTTTGGACAGTGGGTCCTTACCTCTGCACTGTGCGCCAACCTCTGCGTTGGTGACTGCTCGGTGCTCGGCCACCCCCCTAGCCTCCAGGGCCCGTTCTTCAAAGGTGGTGACGATTCTGATGTCCGGCACCCCACCGCCAGTCTGGGCCCTCTCCCGATGGTTGCGGGACAACTTCTCCTGCGGGGTCAGAGAGGCCATCATTAGCCACATGCATCGTTCAGTGTTGGGGGTTGGGGGAAGAAATAAGGTGTCGGGGAGCGGTTTGGGACGAGAGCGGCATGGGTGGGACAGGACACGGCTTGTGCTGGGTGGGACAGTGCCAGGTGCAGGTTTGTAAGAGCGGGGTCCACTGCCAACTCACCCTTGCGGCCTAATGTACGTCATTGACCTTATGGCACTGGGGCCAGTCCTTCTAGTGACACTGCCCGAGCTGACGGCCGCTGCCACTTCCTCCCACGCGGCACTGGTTGCCCTGTGGCCTACTCTCTGGGATCTTCGGGGGAGCAGGATATCCCTTCAGGCCTTGACCACCTCTAGCAGCCTTCCAGGTCTGCATCTCCGAATGGTGGGGCCGGTCGTCTCAGCACCATGGCTGCCAGCTGAGTGGGGTTGGCTGTGCAAGAGCTGTTTATGTGCTGCTCTACCTTGTTAGCAGGGGGCTAGCGAGTGCGGTTCCGGCGAATCGGTTGGCGAGTCTTCATTTGCGGTGTGAAGCCCGTGGGGCCTCCTTCAGTGGACCAATTACGTTTTTTTGTGGTGCGGGTCTCGTCTGGCCGAGCACCTGGAAGCTTGTGGCAGTTCCCGCTCGTTAACACACTGAGAAACCTTTTGGAAGAATTGTGCCCATGAACACATTTTCGGATTGAAATCAAGAATATGGCAAACCGCTCTCACCATCAGCAAAGTGTAACTAAACATGGGCAATCACAATACAGCTTGCTTGACTCGCAGTAACAGTAAATTCTTCTACACTTTTTCTCTGTCATGTATTTATTGAACATCCCCTTTAAAGGCTATTTCCCTCCAGGATGATAATATTGAGCCAGGTTGTTGGGTGAGGTTTTCCACTGACTACACTCAGTGACTGCAGGGCGAAAGATGCTTTTTACATGTTTTGTGAGGTGTTTTTGCAGACCGGCACAAACTGGGGCAAGGGGCTGGAAAGTTTTTCATTAGAAATGACAGACTTTATCAATCCAACAGATCTAACCCGCAATTAGCAAGCCCACTAATAAATACCCTGCTTCTGTTGAAACCACAAGGCTGTTAGGCCAGAGCGCAGAATTGTATTGTGGTTGCTATTGACATGATTAGTGCAAGATAGTGGGTTCAAGAGCGTGATGATGTGACATCGCTAAAACCTGCTCAGACCCAAATCAACAAGTGCCCAGCCCTATGGAAACATTTGTGGTTTCAAGGGCTGATTGCATCGTGTATTTGTGACAAAAACTGATGACCAGTGAGTCCATGGTTAGCTTGCTCAATTTCTCTGGGCACATGATTGGAACAATTGACAGAGCCAAAGGAACTGCTATTTGTGTTATGAGAGAACAGAAACTATTAAGTGCCAAGATTAGAGCACATTTTTGGGCAGCATAGTGGCCCAGTGATTTGCACTGCTGCCTCACAGCTCCAGGGTCCCAGATTCAATTACGGCCTGGGGTTACTGTCCGTGTGAAGTTTGCACTTTCTCCCAGCATCTGCGTGCGTTTCCGCCGGGTGCTCCGGTTTCCTCCCACTGACCAAAGAAATGCAGGTTCGGTGGATTGGCCATGCTAAATTGCCCTTCGTGTCCAAAAGGTTAGGTGGGGTTACTGGGTTATGGGGATAGGGTGGAGGTGTGGGCTTAAATAGGGTGCTCTTTCCAAGAGCCGGTGCAGACCCGATGGGCTGAATGGTCTCCTTCTGCACTGTAAATTCTATGATTATTTAATTTTTCATAAATTGATGCCCGAACAGTGTCAGCACAAACAAAATGGTACAGCAACTGTTGTGATACCCAGTCATGTAAAATATGAAGGACTGAGGCTGAATCCACTGTCTGTGTTGAGTCAGTGCCATTGGATTATATTTAGAATAAACAGATATTCTGGAACGAGTTACAGACTGGAATCTTGTCAAGCAGTTCGGGGTGGTTTATGTATGGACTAACAGATACCTGGGAGTGAATTACAGATTGGAATCTAATCGAGCAGTTCGGGGTGGTTTCTGTATGGACTAACAGATACCCGGGAGTGAATTACAGGCTGGAATCTAATCGAGCAGTTTGGGATGGTTTATATATAGAATAAATGATACCCAGGAGTGGGTTACAGACTGGAATCTAATCAAGGGATCTTGGTGGTTTATATATAGAATAACAAATACCCGGGAGTGGGTTACAGACTGGAATCTAATCGAGCGGTTTATGTATAGAATAATTGATACGGCAGTGAGTTACAAACGAGACTTCACTCCCCGGCGTTCATACGCAGCATAACAGGAATGAATTGCAGAGTGGGAATGAATTGAGAAGATTGGGCATTTACTGATGAATACATTGGCATTTAGCACCTGTCACTTGATGACAGAATGGAGGCTGTTTAATAACAGTTTGCAATGTAAGCTGTGAAAGATGCTATATCAATAAATGTAGTGGGCGAATTTCTCCGGTATCGGCGCGATGTCCGCCGACCGGCGCCAAAAACGGTGCAAATCAGTCCTGCATCGCGCCGCCCCAAAGATGCGGAATCCTCCGCATCATGGGGGGCCCAGGCCTAACCTTGCGGGGCTAGGCCCGTGCCAGACTGATTTCCGCCCCGCAAGCTGGCGGAAAAGGCCTTTGGTGCACCGCCAGCTGGCGCGGAAATGACATTGCCGGGCGGTGCATGCGCGGGAGCGTTAGCGGCTGCTCATGGCATCCCCGCGCATGCGCTGTGGAGGGAGTCTCTTCCGCCTCCGCCATGGTGGAGACCGTGGCGAAAGCGTAAGAAAAAGAGTGCCCCCACGGCACAGGCCCGCCCGTGAATCGGTGGGCCCCGATCGCGGGCCAGGCCACCGTGGGGGCACCCCCTGGGGCCAGATCGCCCCGCGCCCCCCCAGGACCCCGGAGCCCGCCCGCGCCGTCTTGTCCCGCCGGTAAGGTAGGTGGTTTAATCCATGCCGGCGGGACAGGCGTTCTAGCAGCGGGACTTCGGCCCATCCGGGCCGGAGAATCGCGGGGGGGGCCGCCAACCGGCGCGGCGCGATTCCCACCCCCGCCGAATCTCCGGTGCCGGAGAATTCGGCAACTGGCGGGGGCGGGATTCACGCCAGCCCCCGGCGATTCTCCGACCCGGCGGGGGGTCGGAGAATCTCACCCACTCTCTTGATTAACTGTTCCACCCACTAACAGATCCGACTGGACCATAGAGCACTGGATCCTACTGTCATCTACGAAAGCTGTTCACTATTCCAGAATCTTCTTGGAATGCAAAGATAACCCCAGTTCTTTTCTTTACAAGTCAGTCTCTTAAACCCTTCTCCTCCCGATGTCATTCGATCTCACCTCCAGGTGTGAGGAGCTGATGGAGTTCTTTGTCACTCAGACTCAGACACTCCGATCAGCTGTCTCCATCCCACAAACCTACCCGGGCCAATCATCCTCATTCCTGCCCTAGCCCTGAACTCACATCATTCTCTAGTTTTCATCTTATTTCCTCTCCTACCCTCTCTGAATTCATCTTGTCCATGAGACCTGTCTCCAGTTGCTTTGACCTCATAACCACCAAACTGCTGACCACCCGACTTGCCTTCCTGGTCTCCATGCTAGCCAGTGTTGTTAATGGTTCCCTGTCCTCAGGTTCTGTTTGCTCTCCTTTAAATCATGGGCATGATGGCACAGTGGTTAGCACTGCTGTCTCACAGCACCAATTCCAACCTTGGGTCACTGTCTGTGCGGAGTCTGCACGTTCTCCCCGTGTCTGCGTGAGTTTCCTCCGGGTGCTCTGGTTTCCTCCCACAGTTCAAAGATATGCAGGTTAGGTGGATTGGCCATGATAATTGCCCCTGAGTGTCCAAAGGTCGGGTGGGGCTACAGATATTGGGCGAGGGAGTGGACTGAGGTGCGGTGCTCTTTTGGAGGGTCGGTGCAAACTCGATGGGCTGAATAGCCTCCTGCACTGTAGGTATTCTATGAGGATTGTAGGATTAATTCTATCCTACCTACAGAAAACAACCCTTTCTTACTGGTATGTTAATGGGTTTTTGTTTTCTTGGGGGAGGTCATAATGCATCAGGTATCATCACTTTGGGAAGTGACTTCTAATTCATCCCTGCAGACTGATCTGCACAGCAAGAGTCCAGGAAGGTCATTGAGAGTCCTGAGGCCAATAATCCACCCCCATTCCCACCCTCCCTCTCCCAACCATCTCAGCTGCAATGTGAGGCATGGGCAGAGGATGATGGGTCAAATGTGTCAAAGACTGCAGATAGGGGGATAGGGATGAGGAGCAAAGGTTTGTACCTGTCACTGTCACATAGGATAACGTTTGTGATTTTGATGAGGACTATTTCAGTGCAGTGGCAGTAATAGGAGTGATTCAAGCATAGCGTTCTGGGAAATCGGGGGGGGCGGGGGGGGCGCTGGGGTGACTGGATGTGCAACATAAACCATATGGGGTGCAGAGTGGAATAGAGTCCTTTCACATACAGGACTGGTGAAATCATCAGGCAAACTATGTGGTCACCTGGGGCGGCAAAATCTGTGTTTTTTTTACAAATTGTTTCCAGTAGTGTGTAACTGAATAGGTTGCACAATTTAGCAGCCTTTTAAAATGAGTTGTAATCTAATGTGATCATTGTGACAATGTACTAGTTCACCTCCCATCTCCCTCAGCATGCCCAAAACATTCAGCCACGTCTTCTCCTTGTTAATAGAAATACAGGCATCTTTGGTACAGAACAGCCTGCTTGTGTATAATCTGTGGACTACCATTTGCTCTACAATTTACTTGCCCCTTAACTAGGTGCAAACTGAGGCATCTTTTAGTTACACTCACTACGCTATTAAAAGCAGATTATGTGATGCAGATTATATTGGGTTTTTACAAGAGTCTGATCAATAAAGATTTAAACTATCCTCAATTGGCTTTTTAAATGTCTCTGGTGTTAAACTCAATCGAGCATTTGAGTTTAATTTCTGTTCCAAAATGTATTATGGGAGGGTTGGGACAAATGAGCACGATCAAAGCAAATACCACTGGATTTAGTCACACATACAAAAATGAAATGCAAGCATTTTCAATTAAGTTTTTGAGAAGAAAACAATTAAGATCTACCAACTGAGCGGCAATATTTTGAAAATGATAACATTAAATTTCAATTTGGAGTGGTTATTGTTTTTGTGCTGGTGGAACTTGGCAAGTTTGATACATTTCCTATTAAAGGAAATGAACCGTCTGTTAGTTTGAACAACTGTAGCCTATTTTAACCACTATGTTAACATTTATGATGTGCATAGCTGCCGGCATCTATTCATTTGCTGGACAATGATGTAGTGTAATATTTTTCATTTCTAGATATATTCTAGCTTTGAGATTCTTTGTTATTACAATTTCTGCATTGACAATTTAGTCTGGTAGAAGTACGCTGGAATTTATAGATAGTTTGAGGGTTTCTTTTCATTTATTATTGGTACGAGAATCATTGTTGATATTGCCATTTGGATCTGTTGTTCTGTATGATCACAAAGGGGTTTGGGATTCCCAGCATGGTGTCGTATTAGCGAAAGTACAATATAAATATGAAAAGGAGGAAGAACCAGGATCCTGCATTGGAAATAATAGAGACAGAATTGTTTGTGTTCCAACCAAAAAATCAATAACTTTGCATTTCCATTCAAATTCTTCACAATCAAGGAAATTGATTTTTAGTTTTGAAATGGTAGCACACGGTCAAATAATGTCCTATATGGTGAGGCGACAGAAAACGGAATGTATCGGGTAGTTTCAGATTTAATAGATGTGATAGCCATTTTGCATGTTTAACAGCAACAATTGGTGCGCTTTGGAGGTCAACATGTTTCACCGCACAATTTGATTTGGGTTGTAAAGGAAGAAAAGGTGCATGAGAAATCATCGCCAGAAGACATAACGTTCCATCACTATCATTCTCTTTGTATGGCTGTATACTTGTCTAGCTGGGTGGGACTGTTTTCACACAATTCTATTTTTATCAGTACAACTGTAGCCAGGGAATCACCATCAAACACATTTTTCCCCATTCCCACATCGTTACCCTTGCTATCTCCAAGGAGCTATCCTAGGCCTCCTTCAATTTCTCAAACCAAATGGTTCCACTTGGCGACATCATCTGAAAACACTATCAGTTTTCAGTCATGCCAATCTCCAGCTCCATGTCATAGAATTGCTACAGTGCAGAGGCAGACCACTCAGCCCATTGATCTGCACCTACCCTCTGAAAGAGCTGGTTTGGCACAGTGGGCTAAACAGGTGGCTTGTAATGCAGAACAACGCCAGCAGTGTGGGTTCAATTCCCGTATCCGCCTCCCTGAACAGGTGCCGGAATGTGGCGACTAGGGGCTTTTCACAGTAACTTCATTGAAGCCTACTTGTGACAATAAGCGATTATTATTATTATTAAGAGCACCCTACCTCGGCCCACTCCTCCCCCTCTCCCCATCCCCACAATCCCACCTAACTTTCACATCTTTGGAAACTAAGGGGCAATTTAGCATGGCCGGTCCACCTAACTTGCACATCTTTGGATTGTGAGAGGCAACTGGAGTGTCCGGAGGGAACCCAAGCAGACATGTGAAGATTATACAAAGGCCACACAAACTCCACACAGATAGTCATTCAAGGCTGGAATTGAACCCTGGTTCCTGGCGCTGTGAGGCAACAGTGCTAACCACTGTGCCACCCCCACCAGCTCCAATCTCACCAGCTGCAGTATCTCCCCAGCAACCATCTCACCTTCCCCACTGTCTTGGATTTGTCAGACTGCTTGAGTTAATGAGCACCTTTTTCCTCCAATGAAATACAAGGCAAGACAAAAGTCATTGTATTCAGCCCTCAGCAAAAACTCCATTCCTTGACTACTGTCTCCATTTATCTCCCTGGAAATTGAGGCTGAAACAGAATGATCACTGTCATGATATGCAAGCATGCAACCAATGAACACTCAGAATAGGTCACAACCAATGGGCAGTCAGGACAGTCAGAGGTGACATCACCACAAGGGGGCTGTGGTGAACCACTGTAATAGGAGACGTAAGGTAGGACCTGCACTACAGGTTCGCCGGTAGCTCCTGCCGGCTGGCTCCGCCCACGGAGAACTGTATAAATATGCATGACCTCCAATGCCCTGCCATTTCGCCAGCTGCAGCAGGCGGCCATGCATCTGACTGTAATAAAGCCACAGTTGTACCCAACTTTAGTCTTTGTGCAATTGATCGTGCATCAATTTATTAGTCAGATTTTCCACAGAATGGATATCCGAATTAAGCCCGATCGCCTGCTCCTGGATCTGCACTCGCCCGACGCCAGGAAAGACTATGCTCACTGGCTAGCATGTTTTGAGGCCTACATCAACGCGGCGGACCCCGCGCCAACGGAGGCTCAGAAGATAAACGTCCTGTACTCCAGACTGAGCTGGAGTACAACTGGTGTGTTCCCGTTGATCCAAGACGCCACAAATTACACAAAAGCAAAGGAACTCCTTAAGGAACACTACGCGCTGAAGGCGAACACGCTCTTCGCCAGGCATGTACTCGCCACCCGCTCGCAACTACCTGGTGAATCCATCGAAGACTTCTGGCAGGCACTAATTCCACTCGTCCGGGACTGTGACTGTCAGGCCGTTACGGCCACCGAACACGCGAATCTCCTCATGTGCGATGCCTTCGTGACGGGGATTGCGTTGGACCGCATCCGAGAACGATTACTGGAAGGGGCCATGCTCGAACTGGTGGAGACGAAAACCTTGGCGCTCTCCATGATGGTCGCATCCCGTAACGTACAATTGTACCCCTCCCGCCGCGCTGCCCACCCTTCCTACCCCTCCTGGACCCCGCCGACGACCTCCTCAGCCGGGGTCCTGCCTTCCCAATACGCCTGCGGCGCACGCCGATCCGCACACCCCGGGGGTCCCCGCTGCTACTTCTGCGGTCAGCAGAAGCACCCCCGCCGATACTGCCCGGGATCACGATGCCAACCTCGATAAATTCCTCCGCACTGCCACTCTTCTCAACCTGACCCATAACAAAGAGAAGTGTGTGTTCAGCACGACCCGGTTAGCCATTCTCGGCTATATAGTCCAAAATGGACTTCTCGGGCCCGACCCGGACCGCATGCGCCCCTCATGGAACTTCCCCTCCCCCACTGCCCCAAGGCCCTCAAACGCTGCCTGGGGCTCTTTTCCTACTACGCTCAGTGGGTCCCAAACTATACGGACAAGGCCCGCCCACTCATTCAGTCCACCCAATTCCCCCTCGCGGCTGAGGCACAACACGCTTTCGCCCGCATCAGAGCAGACATTGCCAAGGCCGGGATGCGCGCAGTGGACGAGTCACTACCTTTCCAAGTAGAAAGCGACGCTTCAGACATCGCCCTAGCCGCCACTCTAAACCAGGCAGGCAGACCCGTGGCATTCATTTCCCGCACCCTTCATGCCTCTGAAATTCGACACTCATCCGTCGAAAAGGAGGCCCAAGCTATCGTTGAAGCTGTGCGGCATTGGAGGCACTATCTGGCTGGTAAGAGATTCACTCTCATTACGGACCAACGGTCGGTAGCCTTCATGTTCAATAACGCACAGCAGGGCAAGATCAAAAATGATAAAATCTTGCGGTGGACAATCGAGTTCTCCACCTATAATTACGAGATCCTGCTTCGCCCCGGTAAACTCAACGAGCCCCCAGATGCCCACTCCCACGGTACACGTGCCAGCACACAAGTGGACCAACTCCGGGCCCTACACGACAGCCTTTGTCACCCGGGGGGTCACTCGATTGTACCATCTGGTCAAAGCTCGCAATCTGCCCTACTCCGTCGAGGAAGTAAAGACAGTCACCAGGGACTGCCAGGTCTGTGCGGAGTGCAAGTCGCACTTCTACCGGCCAGACCGTGCACGCCTGGTGAAGACTTCCCGCCCCTTTGAACGCCTCAGTGTGGATTTCAAAGGGCCCCTCCCCTCCACCTACCGTAACACGTACATTCTCAGTGTGGTCGATGAGTACTCCAGATTCCCCTTCGCCATCCCATGCCCCGATATGACGTCTGCCACCGTCATCAAGGCCCTCAACACCATCTTCGCACTGTTCGGTTTCCCTGCGTACATCCACAGTGACAGGGGATCCTCATTCATGACCGATGAGCTGCATCAGTTCCTGCTCAGCAGGGGTATAGCCTCCAGCAGGACGACCAGCTACAACCCTCGGGGAAACGGGCAAGTAGAACGGGAGAATGGGATGGTTTGGAGGGACGTCCAGCTGGCCCTATGGTCCAGGAACCACCCAACTTGCTTGCAGCAGGTCCTCCCTGATGCTCTACCCTCCATCTGGTCACTCTTGTGCACCGCCACTAATAACACACCCCATGAACGTGCTTTTACCTTCCCCAGGAAGTCCACATCCAGGGTGTCGCTCCCGACTTGGCTCGCTGCTCCAGGACCGGTTCTTCTCCGTAGGCACGTCCGAGTCCACAAGGCGGACCCCTTGGTGGACAGGGTTCACCTGCTCCACGCCTACCCTCAATATTCCTACGTTGAGTTCCCCGACGGCCGCCAAGATACTGTCTCACTCAGGGACCTGGCACCATCAGGTTCCACCCCAACACACTACCCCCCCAATGCACCGCGTCCCCACCTCCCACCGCGCCGCCAATATTTACCCCACCAGACTACCCCCCTCCCCTTTTCCGCACAAGAGGACGAAGAGGACTTCGGCATGCTCCCGGAGTTCCCCGATGACTGGCCAGCATCAGCACCGCCACCACCACCATCGGTGCCACCTCCACCACCGCCAGCACTGACTTCGCCGCCACCGTTACGCCGCTCCCAATGAAGCACCAAAGCACCGGACCGGCTGAACCTTTGACGGACTCCGGACCGTCAACATGGACTTTTCTTTCCCTACCACTGTACATAATTGCACTAATTGTATATAGTTTCACGTCACCCCCGCCGGACTCATTTTTAACAGGGGGTGAATGTGGTGAACCACTGTAATAGGAGATGTAAGGTAGGACCTGCACTACAGGTTCGCCGGTAGCTCCTGCCGG
This sequence comes from Scyliorhinus torazame, assembly GCF_047496885.1. Taxonomy (NCBI): domain Eukaryota; kingdom Metazoa; phylum Chordata; class Chondrichthyes; order Carcharhiniformes; family Scyliorhinidae; genus Scyliorhinus; species Scyliorhinus torazame. Next base: position 117,210,747 of record NC_092716.1, read on the forward strand.
CTGGCTCCGCCCACAGAGAACTGTATAAATATGCATGACCTCCAGTGCTCTGCCATTTCGCCAGCTGCAGCAGGAGGCCACGCATCTGACTGTAATAAAGCCACAGTTGTACCCAACTTTAGTCTTTGTGCAATTGATTGTGCATCAGGGTCATGACAAAAACACTGTAAAAGGGATGAGGCACTCACACCCTGCCTCTTTCCACAGACAGACATCTAGAGAGTTAGACAGTGTTGATCAGCAGCATCACAACCTTGCACGTTGCTTAGAGCAAGCTGGTACAGTTAGACTGAGTTAATACAGTTAGATTAGCAGAGAGTCGAACTCATTTGAGAACTGTGTTAATAGTTCAATAAACACGTTGAGTCTGGAGCATCCGTTAGTTAAGACTGCATCAAGTAGCAGCCTGAATTATCCGAAGCAGCATAACACAACAATCACAATCTTGTCTCATTTCAGGGGCTGTTTAGCACAGGGCTAAATCGCTGGCTTTGAAAGCAGACCAAGGCAGGCCAGCAGCACGGTTCAATTCCCGTAACAGCCTCCCTGAACAGGCGCCGGAATGTGGTGACTAGGGGCTTTTCACAGTAACTTCATTTGAAGCCTACTTGTGACAATAAGCAAATTTCATTTCATTTTCATTTTCATTTCATTCATTTTGTCTTGGAGTTCCTTCACTGTTGTTGAACCTGGAACTTCCTCCGTTACAGCATTGTGGGTGTACTTATACAACATGCAGCCACTCAACAAAGCGGCTCACCACCACCTTCACAAGGGCAATTAGGGAGGGGCAATAAATGCTGGTCTAGCCAGTGACACTTAAAGCCTATGAATGAAAAAGGGAAAAATGAACAGCGACCTGCGTATTGCAGTGTTCCTCATCACTGGCCTGCTCTGTACAGCACAGTGAAAGCCCTTTCTATTTCAAGATAAATTTTAAAATCTATGCTTCGGCCTCAGCTGGAGTCCTGCATTCGATTCTGGAAGCCATAAATTAAGAACGTCAGGTAGAGCTGAAGACGAGATTTACCTTGAGTGATACTAAGGAGGAGCAATTTCTGTTGTGTCGGGAGAGTGGAGACCCCAGGTTTGTTCCCATTCGAACAGTGAACATTAAAGGCAGATTTCATTTGGGGTATGCAATATTATGAAGTGTTTTGACTGAGCAAATACGGAGAGACTTTTCCAGGCAGAAGGGTCAGTAAGTAGAGTGAGTAGATTTAAGATAATTAGCAACAAAACCAGAGAGGAATTGAAGAGAATTTATTTTACACGCTGGTTTGTGATCTGGAATATGTTTCCTGAAAGAGTGGGGGGAAAGCAGGTTCAATAGAAACTTTTGAACAAAAAAATGCATGTATATTTGTGAAGAAAAAAAATATACAGGGGCTTTGAAGAACGAGCAGGAGAGAGGAATAAGGTGCTAGCTTTATCAAAGAGCTGGCAGAATCATCATAGGCCTCCACCTGTGCTGTAAATTCAATAATACTGTGACATTGGGCCTGGCTCATGAGCAGGCGGGAACCATCAATGACTCCTACATCATAGAAAAATCATAGGGACTGGAAGAGGTGGAAAAGTATTGCAGGATTACATTGCTAACTACTGATGCATTGGGAAAGGGTTAATCTGAATCGTCTGGCATCGACACATTCTGCAGTTGGGGCTTTAATGTTTATGCTGCAGTTATATTAACCAATATCATTTATTTGCCAAGCAGGGCAATATGATTCAATTTGAAAGCTCTGGTCACTGAACTGTTGAACCCAGGCTGATCCTACAGCAGTTTCAGTTCCAGGCTGAAGCAATCACCCACAGAACGAGGGAACTCGACTCAAGACTAAAGTTGTGCACTGCTTCCATTGTTCCAGCTGTTAGCGAGGAGGGGCATTAATAAACCCTCCAAAAGAAAAACACCTTTTCAACTGAGGTTGTTTGTAGAACCAAGAGGTTGACTAAATGATTCAGAATCATTCTCAATTATAATGAAAGGTTTGAATTGGAGGAGTAGTAATGATGTGTAAATGCAGCAGAATGTTTGTTAGGGTTACTGAAAAAGGGAGTTATACTGATCGCATTACCCAAGCGTGGAAAAAATAGTAATTGAGTGAGTAAACTGTTTTATGAATTTAAATTATTCATAAGCACCAAACGTGATCAAATATTCCCAAACCTTGTTGAAGTTATCCAGATCAGAATTACCATGTGTATAAACATGTTTTCCTCATGATACCGAATGCTCCAGGATTGTAGTGTGTGTGGGGAGGATCAATACAACAGTGCTGTACCAGTTTAAATCAGACATTACTGTAAGAGAACGTTTTCCATTTTAAAATTAAAATGAAAACCCTTGCCTCCTGCTTGATGCCCATTATCAGCCCTGCCACCAATGTCACCCCAATTCTCAATTGTAATGAAAGGTTTCAATTGGAGGCGAAGTAATGATATGTAAATACAGCAGAATGTTTGTTAGGGTTACTGAAGAAGGGAGTTATTTCGATCTCACTATCCAAACGGGGAAAAAATAGTCATAAGTATTGCTCAGGTTCCTCTTCCGGTATAGATCTATACCGATCTTCATCCCCAAAGCCTTTTTCCACACAGTGGACAAAATGATCATGGCGTTTAGTAGGGTGGGTGGGAGGGGGTGGGGTGGGGGAGAAACCCAAGAATCCCCATGACAATATTGCAAAGGAGGAAAAACGTGGGACGATCTGGCTCTGTCGAACCTACAGTATTACCACTGGGCAGCCACAGCCGAGAGGGTGAGGGGATGGATACGAGAGCCAAACATGGAATGGGTGAGGCTGGAGGAATCCTCCTGTAAGGGAACAACACTCCAAGCCATCGCCACAGCAGCACTCCCATTGTACACACTTAAAATGGCCAACTCCTGATTCTAAATGGCGAACGGCAAAGGCTGATGGGAAAGTCAGCGATCAGGACAAAAACGAGCAGCTGCAGGTTGACTGTGTATTTACCTCTGGAAAGGCCAGACAAGATCGATACCAGCAACCATCAGCATAACGAAACACCAGCCATCTGCATACTAATGAGCAATCCCCGTGAACAATAAGCAACATTTAGACACACAAAGCAAAACCAGACTCTTCGGCGCCAGCAGAAGCCGACACAAAAGGAGGTGAACGACCACCTCAAGACTGCCCATCGATCAGGGAACCGCTCCAGCATTGGAGAAAATCGAACCAAGTGATTGGGACAAAGTCCAATCACTTGGGACCAGGTACAGGGTCTGACCCGAAAGGTGGGAAGCCCCTGGCGATTATAAGAATTGAGCCCCACGTTCAAGGCGCTCTCTCTTCCACTGCTTGCAGCTCTCCCTCTTCGGCTCGCTTCCAGCTCTTCCAGCTCTCTTCCAGCTCTCGTCACTCTTCAGCAGCCAATCAAACCTGTAAGTCTTACTTCAACGCTCGCTACAAGATAGGCGCTCCTCGCTATCATTCTGTACCAACTTCGAATCCCGCAGGCTCAGAACCCGAACGAAAGGCCATTTGTTTCCCTGACCTGGTGGGCCAGTTCCAAGTTAAGTATAGGCCTGTTAGCTGTAGAAGTAGCTTAGATGTAGAATTTGTACATGAGTAGTGATTACTGTGTATACTAAATATGCTTTGATTTAAATCTTAATCATCGGTGTATTGGATTATTGATCTTTACTCGAACTTGAACCACGTGGCGGTATAAAGATACCTGGCGACTCAAGAGCAAAGGTGATGAAACAGAGCAATTAAACTAAGGCAAAGTTAGCAACACCATCCCCCCCCCCAACAATGTGCACATCCTACCCCCAATGGTGGCGGCCACTCTGAAAACATGGAACCAAATGAGGCAGCTTTTTGGATTAACCGTGATGTCCTGCATGGCCCCCAACTGCTGCAACCACAGATTCCCACCAGCTATGCTTGATGCCATATGTAAAAAATAGAGACAGGACGGGGGTATGCTAGCGGTCATGGACATTTACATCGGAGACAGACTCGCAACCTTGGACGAATCTGATGGAGAACTTGGACCTGCCAACAGGAGAGGAAGTGAGACACCTCCAAATTAAACACTTTCTCCGCAAGGAGACGGCAAGATACCCCAGGGCCCCAAGAGACACGCTACTGGAGGAACTAATAAACACGGACAGCAAGGAGGGGGAACTGCGGGAACAGATATGGATGGTTACTGGCTAGGGAAAAACTACCACTGGACGAAGCCAGATGAAAATGGGAGAACGAATTGGGGATGAAAGTGGGTTGGGGACTCAAGAGCGAAGCACTGAGTAGGGCCAACTTCACATCCTCCTGTGCCAGGCTCAGCCTCATACAGTTTGAAGTGGTGCACAGAGCCCACCTAACCTGAACCCTAAAGAGCAGGTTCTTCCCTGAGATGGAGGACAAATCGCCGGAGAGAGGCCGGCCAACCATGCCCATATATTCTGGGCCTACCCCAGACTTGTCGGTTTCTGGACAGCCTTTTTCGAGGGCCTCCATGTTCGGGGTTGGGGGGGGGGGGGGGGATGGCGTGGGGACGACATGCCAGCCGGCCTGGAACGGCCTGCCCTGGCAGGGCGGCACCAAAGCCACAGCCACCATTACGACAGCCAGGCTGATGGGCACTTACCCCGGGCGCTGGCTGCACGCAAGGCTCCCAGCTGTGCCCATGGGTGCCGGACCTCCCTGCCGGCGGCACCCACTGGAGGGCAGGTCCAGGGCCGCACACATGGCAGCCCCCGTTAGGGCATAGCCATCCAACGATGGTGCTATCAGGAGGCACGGGCAATAGTAGGCGGAGCAGAGAGGGTGTGAGCAGGGGTCTGGGTGCATGCATGACTGTGGCGCAACCAGCCAACCGGAGCAGACATATTGCCCATGGTACCTGGCTGTAGAGGGGGCCATGCGCCATCCCTAAACATGTTGTATACCCCCCCACCCCCTGCAGATCATAATGTTTGGGCACCAGCCAGCGATGTTGGCTGCCGTGGCATGGTCCGTTGCCCTGCATGCTGCCCTGTGGCAGTGTCGGCGCAGGCGGCTCACAGCAGCTGCGGCGGCGGCGGCTGCAGCAGAGGGACAAGCTGCACAGGGCCAGGTGGCACCCGCTCAAGCTGCGGGGCCGCCCGCTCAATGGGCGCAGGAGTAGGAGGAGGTGGACGACAACCACAACACCGAGGGGGAGACACAGGATGAGGATACCAATGTGGATGAGGAGCAAGAGGAGGAGGAGGTGGTGGTGGTGCCAAGGCGTGGGGGGCACCCGATGAGGACCGACCGGGCAGGTCATGCAGGATGAGACTCAGGATGAGTCGGGAAACCGTCAGCCATATCTGCCACCTGATGGCACACCTGGCACCGGGGGAGGACATGCTCTCGCGGTGGCCATCAAGGTTACGGTGGCCCTGACCTTTTATGCAACGGGGCCATTCCAGGCACCGACTGGGGACCTGTCTGGCATCTCCCACCCATCGACGCACCGGTGCATCCGTGCAGTGATTGACGTCCTGTATGACATCCAGTTCCCTGTGGACCGTGCCCGCCAGAATGCCCGGGCAGCGGGATTCACAGCCATGGCCAGGATACCCATGGTACAGGGGGCGATCGATGGGGTGCACATCGCCATGCGGCTACCAGCGGAGAACAGGGACGTGTTCATGAACAGGAAGGGGACCCACTCCATGAACATACAGGTGGTCTGTGACCACCGCATGAAGATCATGCACGTCTGCGCCCAGTACCCGAGCAGTGTGCATGATGCATTTAGCCTGGCACAATCGTTCATCCCCGCCATGTTTGAGGGACATCCCCCCCCCCCCCCCCCCCCCCGGCTGAGGGGCTGGTTGCTGCGCGACAAGGGTTACCTGTTGTGGTCGTGGCTGATGACGCCTACACAGCGGCCAGAGACAGACGCGGAGAACCGATACAATGAGACCCATGCAGCAACCAGGGGTGTGATCGAGAGGTGCTTTGGCCTGTTGAAGATGCGCTTCAGGTGCCTGGACCGCTCTGGAGGGGCCCGACAGTACCAGTCGGCGAGGGTCGGCCGCATCATTGTGGTCTGCTGCGTCCTCCACAATATAGCCCAGCAGAGTGTTTGATGTGTTTGAGGAGGAGGCCGCAGGGGGAGCTCGGGGAAGGGCACGGCACTCCAGATGAGGAGGATGGGGACGGGGGGGCAATAGACATGACATGGGGGGTAGATATGGACGGGAGGCCGCATGACGCCACCGGCTTGGCCAGCGAGCGCGCAATGCGTTGATTGCCGCACGTTTCACCAACTAGGGGAGTAGGGGCTCGCTGAGCAGGGGCACTGGCACCACAATGCCGCCCCACCTCACCACCCCACCTCCCACAACACCCCTGAGATGCACCTCCCACACCACCCACCAACCTTAGCTCCCACACCACCACATGCACTGCAACCCTCCACCACACATCCATCTGCGGCACAACGGGCTGGTCTCACACGATTGCATTTGGAAGCGAGTGTGTTCAATGCCATGCAGGATGATGACAACCTGCTCTGCGATGAGCTGTGAGCTCCAAATCATTAGTCAATGTGTGACTCATGGCCACAGCTACACCCTCCACCTGGGTGGTCCCTGTATGCGTTCTGACACTCCATCAAATGGCCATGTTGAGTAGCTGGCGGCGGTGTTCCGTGGACGCCGGGGGGGGGGGGGGGGGGTTTACACCCACCTGGGATCAACGTTCCATCGTCCTTCGACCACAGTGGCACCCAGTCCCCTACATGACCCCGCAGGCACTGGACACAGCACAGAGCCATCTTGCATTGGTGTAACAGTGAATTTAATTGGAACTGTAACATACAAGTGCCCGAGCCCCTAAAACTACACTGTGCCCTGCACCCATGCCAACTTACTAGGTGTCAAACCTCCTGACACCTTACGGGCCCTATCACTACGTCTTGGTGTTTCCCCAGACGGTACAGCAGGAGTGGAGGCGGACTGCTGAAACCCCTGCCCTGCAACTTGGCTCCACGTTGGCACGCGTTTCCTGGGGCGGCCCAGCTTGGATGGGCCAGGCTGCCACGCGGGCATGCTGGATGGCGTGGTGCCACCCTGTTCTGCCCACTGCCCACCAGATGCACCAGGGATGGAATGGAGGGAGTCCCGCAAGGTGACCGCTGGATCCGCGGTGTTCTGGGACCTCCCTTGCAGGAGTCACTGGAACGGGCCCCAGAACCTCCTCCTCCCTTAGGGTGCCCGGTGGCCCCCGGGCCTCTCTATGGGATGGGGATGTGAGCGGAGACAAGTCCCGAGGCACCATCGACCCTTGGCTCGATGGTCCTTGTCGCGCCTCCATCTGAGGGTCACTGTCTGGTCTGTCCGTCAACTGTGGCCCTGTCCTCTTGTGTGTCACTGTCCTAGCTGTCGTGTGCATCTGTGTCCTGCGTCCCTGTGTCCTGGCTGTCGGTGTCCTCGGTGTCGGTCCTCTGTGCATCAGTCCCTGGGTGTTGGTCCTCTGTGCGTCCATGTCCTGGGCACAGTGTTGGAGGAAGGCCTTCCTTGGTATCTGCCCTGCCCGCCGTGGCGTGCGTCTCTGGGGGCAGCTGGACCTGGCACTGATCATGGGCGAGGTACGCCAGACGGTCCGGGACGACTTGCGGCAGTTCCTGGAAGACACGAGACAGCATGTATCGTGAGACATGCGAACTGGGTGAGGGGGTGGGGGTGATAGGGTGAAGTGGAGGGGGTGATGGGTTGGAGTGGGAGGGGGTTGGGGTGGAGCGGGGGGCGGATTGGGGTGAGGGAGCGGAGTGGAGTGGTGGGGGGGAATGGGGTGAGGAGGAGGTTTGGTGTGAGGGGGTGGAGCCAGGCAGGGGAGTCTCACTTGCTGGTGTGCCTCCGATCTGGCAAGGGGCAACCTCCCGGTCCTCGGCTCCGCCAACGAGGTCCAGTGCCCTCTGCTCGTGGACTGTGAGGGGGTGCAGTATGGGTGGATCCCCCCTCGGTTCTCTCATGCTCCCTGTGGCTGTGGGCGGTCTTATCCTGGGGAGGGCAAAAGCTGCATGCAGCACAGCTGTTGGCTTGATGATGGCATGGGAACACGGGGCACCCGGCCGAGGCGGCTCACATGGGTGTGTGCAGCCCATGTGTGTCGGGTGCGGGGTTTTGCCCTCCTCATGGGGGGGGGGGGGGGGTTACTTTCACATATGTGGGTGGTAGGGGTTGGGTGATGCCAGGCGCACGTCTCGGTGTACTCACCCTGGCTGCCCTCATCAGGTCGTGCATATTTTTCTGGCACTGTTCGCCGGTCCGTGGGGTGTGCCCCACTGTGCTTACAGCATTGCCCACCTCCCTCCATGTTCGCCGGACTGTGATGCTCGGGTGGCGGTGGCCCCGTCTCGGGCACAGGACCGCCCTCCTCTCCTCGATCGCACCCAGCAGCGTATCGAGGTCGTGGTCCCTGAACCTCGGGGCAGCACGGCGGACAGCGGTCACCTTGCGGGACTCGGGACTGTGCACTGCTCGCACACCTTAAGCGACGCGACGCCGCGGGATTCTCTAAACCCGCCCCCTGCTCGGCTGGCGATCAGCAGCACCACCCACGGCTGCAGGCAGACGTCTTGGAATTCCTCCACCTGGAGAAGATGAAGTACACCATTCGAGGGTCAGATCAGGGCTTCCACAAAGCGTGGGGGCCATTCAAAGAACTGTTCAAGACCAACAGCGACTAGGGAAAGAAGGGGGGAGGAAGACATACACAAGAGAAAGAGGCGGGGGAGGGGAAGGGGAGAAGGGAACCAAGGGGACCACAGAGTGGAACACAGGGTAAAAGGAGAGGAGAGGAGAGGAGGGGGCATGAAGCCTTCCCCCCTCTCCCCCCCCCCCCCCCCCCCACCACCAATGATAAAAAACTAAAGACGCCAACAGAAAGAAACAACGTAATGTGTGGCGCCAAAGGCAGAAGGCATCTCCAAGACGAATACAGAACCACCAACAAAGGGGAGGGTGATGGAGGCAGGCGGGGGGAGACCACATGTAAAAATCTGTGCAAATAAGTAATAAGTTTATTTATAAATATCAGACGCACTTGAGCCGTTATTCTATAAATTGGAAAATACCTTTAAAACACATGACAAAAAGACTGTATGTTCCTCAAAGGTAGCCATGATGTGGAGAATGTATTCCTCAAAGGTCAGTGAGCCCAGGCCACCTGCTGGTCTGTTTGTGTATCGCATGCTCCTGACAGTCACTCGGAATCGGATCCGAGATTGACAGTGACTGGCTGTGCTTTCAGTGCTCCTTCAGCAAGTTAGAACTATACATTCGCTGAGGGAAGGGGCTGGTTACACACAATAAATGAGTTTCAGATATCGTCCAGTTAATTGCATTCTTGCATGCTGCCGTCATAAGTTCAAGTCCAACTCCTGCAGGGTCTGAGCGGGGTGAGAGCACCGACCCTCCAGCAGGGACTGAGGGGGAGTGGGGCGAGGGCACCGACCCTCTGCAGGGACTGAGGGGGAGTGGGGCGAGGGTACCGACCCTCCAGCAGGGACTGAGGGGGAGTGGGGCGAGGGCACCGACCCTCTGCAGGGACTGAGGGGGAGTGGGGCGAGGGCACCGACCCGCCAGCTGGGACTGAGGGGGAGTGGGGCGAGGGCACCGACCCGCCAGCTGGGACTGAGGGGGAGTGGGGCGAGGGCACCGACCCGCCAGCTGGGACTGAGGAGGGGGAAGGCACCATCTCTCAAGCCGGGACTGAGAGGGGGCGGGGGCACCAACTCTCCAGCCGGGACTGAGGGGAGGGGGGGGGAACGAGGGCACCAACCTTCCAGCCAGGACTGAGTGGGGGCGGGGGCACCGACACTCAAGCCGGGACTCAGGGGGGCGAGGGTACTGACACTCAAGCCGGATTTGAAGGGGGGGGGGGCGAGAGCAGCGACCCTCCAGCTGGGACTGAGGGGGCGAGGGCATTGGCCCTCCTACCGGGACTGAGGGGACGAGGGCACCGACCCTCCAGCCGGGACTGAGGGGGCAAGGGCACCGACCCTGCAGCCGGGAAAGAGGGGGCGAGGGCATTGGCCCTCCTACCGGGACTGAGGGGGCAAGGGCACCGACCCTGCAACCAGGACTGAGGGGGCGAGGGCACCGACCCTGCAACCAGGACTGAGGGGGTGAGGGCACCGACCCTCCAGCCGGGAGTGAGGGGGCGAGGGCACCGGCCCTCCAACCGGGACTGAGGGGGTGAGGGCATTGGCCCTCCTACCGGGTCTGAGGGGGCGAGGGCACGAACCCTCCAGCCGGGTCTGAGGGGGTGAGGGCACCGACCCTGCAACCAGGACTGAGGGGGTGAGGGCACGAACCCTCCAGCCAGGACTGAGGGGGCGAGGGCACCGACCCTCCAGCCGGGAGTGAGGGGGCGAGGGCACGAATCCTACAGCCAGGACTGAGGGGGCGAGTGCACCGACCCTCCAGCCGGGACTGAGGGGGTGAGGGCACGAACCCTCCAGCCAGGACTGAGGGGGCGAGGGCACCGACCCTCCAGCCGGGAGTGAGGGGGCGAGGGCACGAATCCTACAGCCAGGACTGAGGGGGCGAGGGCACCGACCCTCCAGCCGGGAGTGAGGGGGCGAGGGCACGAATCCTACAGCCAGGACTGAGGGGGCGAGTGCACCGACCCTCCAGCCGGGACTGAGGGGGTGAGGGCACGAACCCTCCAGCCAGGACTGAGGGGGCGAGGGCACCGACCCTCCAGCCGGGAGTGAGGGGGCGAGGGCACGAATCCTACAGCCAGGACTGAGGGGGCGAGGGCACCGACCCTCCAGCCGGGATTGAGGGGGTGAGGGCACCGACTCTGCAGCCGGGATTGAAGGGGGATGAGGGCACCGACCCTCCAGCCGGGACTGAGGGGGCGAGGGCACCGACCCTCCAGCCGGGTCTGAGTGGTGGGGGTGAGGGCACCGATCCTTCAGCCGGGACTGAGAGGATGAGGGCACCGACCCTCCAGCTGGGACTGAGGGGACGAGGGCACCGGGCCTCCAGCCGGGACTGAGGGGACGAGGGCACCGGGCCTCCAGCCGGGACTGAGGGGACGAGGGCACCGGGCCTCCAGCCGGGACTGAGGGGACGAGGGCACTGGGCCTCCAGCCGGGACTGAGGGGACGAGGGCACTGGCCCTCCAGCGGGGTCTGAGTGGGGGGGGGTGAGGGCACCGACCCTCCAGCCGGACTGAGGGGACGAGGGCACTGGCCCTCCAGCCAGGTCTGAGTGGGGGGGGGTGAGGGCACCGACCCTCCAGCCGGGATTGAAGGGGGGTCGAGGGCACTGGCCCTCCAGCCAGGTCTGAGTGGGGGGGTGAGGGCACCGACCCTCCAGCCGGACTGAGGGGACGAGGGCACTGGCCCTTCAGCCGGGACTGAGGGAACGAGGGCACTGGCCCTCCAGCCGGGTCTGAGTGGGGGGGTGAGGGCACAAACCCTGCAGCCGGGATTGAAGGGGGGCGAGGGCACTGGCCCTCCAGCCGGGTCTGAGAGGACGAGGGCACTGGCCCTCCAGCTAGGTCTGAGTGGGGGGGTGAGGGCACCGACCCTGCAGCCGGGACTGAGGGGGGACGAGGGCACCGACTCTGAAGCCGGAGCTGAGGAGAACACAGTGTTCGACAGCACTGAAAAGGCCCTTCGGCCCATCACATCTGCACCTGTCAAAATACAACACCGACGTATTCTCATCTGATTTTCAAGCACTTGGCCCCTAGCCTTGTATGCCTTGGCATCGCAAATGCACATCTAAATTCTTGTCAAATGTTGTGAGGATCTTTGTCTCAACTAGCCTTTCAGACAGTGAGCTCCAGACTCCCACCCCCCTTTGGGTGAAAAAGAATTTCCTCACATCTCATGACCTTAAATCTATGCCCCACAGTCATCGATCCCTCCACCAGGGGAAAGGTTTCTTCCTTTCTACTCTTATCAATGCCCCTCACTTATGTCCTTACCTCAGTCTCCTCTGTTCCGAAGAAAGCAATCCCAGTCTATCTAATCTCTCTTCATAACTAAAACTCTGAGTCCAAGCAACATCCTGGTAAATCAACTCTCATCCTTTCCAGTGTTACCACATCCCTCCCATAATGTGGATTCCATAACTGCACACAATACTCTAGCTGTGGCCGAACCAACTTTTTATACAGTTTCAGCATAACCTCCCTGCTCTTAAGTCTATGCCTTGGCTAATAAAGGCAGGATTACCATATGCCTTCTTAACCACTGTATGCACCTGCCCTGCTACCTTAAGAGAGCGGTGTACATGTACACCAAGATCCCTCTGATGTTCAGTGCTTCCCCGCGTTTTATCATGTATTCCCTTGCCTTGTTTGTTCTGCCAAACTGCATCACCTCACACTTATCCCAATTGATTTGCATTTCCCACTGATCAGCCCATGTGACTAGCCCGTCTATATCCTCCTGTAATCTTCGGATCACTATTTACCACCCTACCAATTATAATTTCAATCGCAACTTACTGATCAACCCTCCTTCATTCAAGTCTAAATCATTTAGATAAACCACAAACAGCAAGGGCCCAACAATGATCCCTGTGGGACCCCACTGGACAAAGGCTTCCAGTGTGAAAAACACCCCTCAACCATCACTCTCTGCTTCCTCCACTCAGCCAATTTTGGGTCCAATTTACCAAATTCCTTTTGATCTCATGGGCTCTTACCTTCACTCTCAGATTTCCATGTGGGACCTTCTCAAAAATCTTGTTGAAGTCCAATAGACTACATAAAATGCACTGTCCTCATCTGCAGACCTGGTCATCTGTTCAAAAATTCAATCAAGTTGGTCAGACATGACCTCCCCATAACAAAACAATGCTGACGGTTATTGATTAATCCCTGCCTCTCCAAATGCAAATTAATTCTGTCTCTCAGAATTGCTTCCAATAGTTTTTCCACCACTGAGGTTAGACCAACTGTCCTGTAGTTATTTAGCCCTTCTGAAAATTATTGCCAGGGCCCCTGCTATTTCCTTCCTCGCCTCAATCAACATTCTGGGATATATTTCATCTGGCCCTGGAGATTATCTACTTTTAAGCCTGCCAGACTACTCAGGACCTCCTCTCTGCCCATGTTAATTTCTTCAATTTTATGACAGTCCTTCTCCCTGATTTCTGTACCCACGTTATCCCTTTTACTAGTGAACACTGACACAAAGTAAAGTATTTATTTGGAACCCTACCGACATCCTTCGGCTCCACACACAAATTACCACCACGATCTTGAATAGTCCCTACTCTTTCCCTAATGTTTTGGGCGAGGCATTTTCAGAACCCAAAATGTATCATGGAGTTCAACCAAATACCTTTAATGTATTTGTTGCTTTTCAAGCACGTGGCTTTTTCCCTAGGTGTGGGATTACAATTATGGACACGTGGGTTTTTAAACACAAAACACTGTTTATTCCATGAACTCAACTTAACATTTTAAATAAACATTGGATCTCTTAACACCCCTTACTTCAAAGATAACTCAGAAAATATTGCAACAGTAAATAATTCCTTAAAATGTTCCTTCAAACTTCCAAGAGACTTAACACCTTTAAATAAAATCACATCAGGTTAAAGGCTTTACTTTAAATCACCCAAATGATCCAGAGATAGTCTTTCATGGCAGAAATCCAGCTCACTGCAAAACACAGACACACACCCAGCTCTTTTACAAGCCAGAACTTCTCAAGCTGCTGTTTCAAACTGGCTTTCTCCTTTTTTTAAAAATATATTTTATTCAAAATTTTTGGCCAACCATAACAGTACATTGTGTATCTTTTACACAGTAATATAACAATATAAATAACAATGGCCAGTTTTTTAAACAAGAAATCATCATAGAATTTACAGTGCAGAAGGAGGCCATTTGGCCCATCGAGTCTGCACCGGCTCTTGGAAAGAGCACCCTACCCAAAGTCAACACCTCCACCCTATCCCCATAACCCAGTAACCCCACCCAACACTAAGGGCAATTTTGGACACTAAGGGCAATTTATCATGGCCAATCCACCTAACCTGCACATCTTTGGACTGTGGGAGGAAACCGGAGCACCCGGAGGAAACCCACGCACACACGGGGAGGACGTGCAGACTCCGCACAGACAGTGACCCAAGCCGGAATCGAACCTGGGACCCTGGAGCTGTGAAGCAATTGTGCTATCCACAAGGCTACCGTGCTGCCCTAAATAAATAATATATAAACAACATCAAAGTTAAAAAACAAAACTGAATGGCAACTGCCTTGTCCCAAATAAATACTCTCCAAAAATACAATTCAGCAGTCCAGTATACAATTACCTATAAGAAAAACCTATACATATTATACTTATACACTAACATCCCTGAGAGTCCTTCTGGTTCCTCCCCAGCCCCCCCCTCCACCTCCCCCCTCCCCTCCCCCTCCCCCCTCCCCTCCCCTCCCCCCTCCCCCTCCCCCTCCCCCCTCCCCCTCCCCCCTCCCCCTCCCTCCCCCTCCCCCTCCCTCCCCCTTCCTCCCCACCCCTCCCCTCCCCTCCCCCCTCCTCCCCCCCACCCCTCCCCTCCCCCTCCCCTCCCCCCTCCTCCCCACCCCTCCCCCTCCCCACCCCTCCCCTCCCCCTCCCTACCCCTCCCCACCCCTCCCTACCCCTCCCCTCCCTACCCTCCCCCTCCCTACCCCTCCCCTCCCCTCCCCTCCCCACCCCTCCCCTCCCCACCCCTCCCCCTCCCCTCCCCTCCCCTCCCCCTCCCCTCCCCCTCCCCCTCCCCTCCCTCCCCCTCCCCTCCCTCCCCCTCCCCTCCCCACCCCTCCCCCTCCCCTCCCCACCCCACCCCCCTCCCTCCCCCCTCCCCCCTCCCCCTACCTCTCCCCCTCTCCCCCCCTCCCCCTCTCCCCCCCCCTCCCCCCCTCCCCCCTCCCCCCTCTCCCCCCTCCCCCTCCCCCTCCTCCCCCCCCTCTCCCCCCTCCCCCTCCCCCTCCTCCCCCCCTCCCCCTCCCCCTCCTCCCCCCCTCCCCCTCCCCCTCCTCCCCCTCCCCCTCCCCCTCTCCCCCCTCTCCCCCCCTCCTCTCCCCCTCCCCCTCTCCCCCTCCCCCTCCCCCCCTCTCCCTCCCCCCCTCCTCTCCCCCCCTCCTCTCCCCCTCTCCTCTCCCCCCCCTCCTCTCCCCCCCTCCTCTCCCCCTCTCCTCTCCTCTCCCCCCCTCCTCTCCCCCTCTCTCCCCCCCTCTCTCCCCCCCTCTCTCCCCCCCTCTCTCCCCCCCTCTCTCCCCCCCCCCCCCCCCCGGGTTGCTGCTGCTGTCTTCTTCTTTTCCATTCCCTCTATCTTTCTGTGAGGTATTCGACGAACGGTTGCCACCGCCTCGTGAACCCTTGAGCCGATCCCCTTAGGACGAATTTAATCCGTTCCAGCTTCATAAACCCTGCCATGTCATTTATCCAGGTCTCCACACCCGGGGGCCTGGCTTCCTTCCACATCAACAGTATCCTCTATTTCGCCTCCTGCACTCCCGGCTCTTCTGCAACCCCGAATATAGCCAACCCCCAGCTTGGTTCGACCTGGACCCCCACCACCTTCGAAAGCACCTTTGTCACCCCCACCCAAAACCCCTGTAGTGCCGGACATGACCAGAACATGTGGGTGTGATTCGCTGGGTTTCTCGAGCATCTCGCACACCTATTCTCTACTCCAAAAAATTGACTGAGCCGTGCTCCAGTCATATGCGCCCTGTGTAACACCTTAAATTGTATCAGGCTTAGCCTGGCACACGAGGACGATGAGTTTACCCTACTTAGGGCATCAGCCCACAACCCCTCCTCAATCTCCTCCCCCAGCTCTTCTTCCCATTTCCCTTTCAGCTCATCTACCATAATCTCCCCCTCGTCCCTCATTTCCCTATATATGTCTGATACCTTACCGTCCCCCACCCATGTCTTTGAGATCACTCTGTCCTGCACCTCCTGCGTCGGGAGCTGCGGGAATTCCCTCACCTGTTGCCTCGCAAAAGCCCTCAGACTTCATAGATTTCATAGAATTTACAGTGCAGAAGGAGGCCATTCGGCCCATCGAGTCTGCACCAGCTCTTGGAAAGAGCACCCTACCCAAGGTCCACACCACCACCCTATCCCCATAATCCAGTAACCCCACCCAACACGAAGGGCAATTTTGGACACTAAGGGCAATTTATCATGGCCAATCCACCTAACTTGCACATCTTTGGACTGTGGGAGGAAACCGGAGCACCCGGAGGAAACCCACGCACACACGGGGAGGATGTGCAGACTCCGCACAGACAGTGACCCAAGCCGGAATCGAACCTGGGACCCTGGAGCTGTGAAGCAATTGTGCTATCCACAATGCTACCGTGCTGCCCTCAGTTGCATATACCGGAATGCATTCCCTTGGGGCAACCCATATTTTTCGGTCAGCGCTCCCAGACTTGCAAACGTCCCATCTACAAACATCTCTCAATTGTGTTACTCCTGCTCTTTGCCATGTTCCAAATCCCCCATCCATTCTCCCCGGAGCAAACCTATGGTTATTTCTTATCGGGGACCACACCGAGGCTCCCGTCTTTCCCCTATGCCGTCTCCACTGCCCCCAAATTTTCAGAGTAGCCACCACCACCGGGCTTGTGGTGTATTTCTTCGGGGAGAACGTCAACGGCGCCGTCACCATAGCTTGTAGGCTAGTCCCCCTGCAGGACGCCCTCTCCAATCTCTTCCACGCCGCTCCCTCCTCTTCTCCCATCCACTTACATACCATTGAGATATTGGCGGCCCAGTAGTACTCACTTAGGCTCGGTAGTGCCAGCCCCCCCCTATCCCAACTACGCTGCAAAAATCCCTTCCTCACTCTCGGGGTCTTCCCGGCCCACACAAAACTCATGATACTCTTCTCAATCCTTTTGAAAAAAGCCTTCATGATCACCACCGGGAGGCACTGAAACACAAAGAGGAATCTCGGGAGGACCACCATTTTAACCGCCTGCACCCTCCCTGCCAGTGACAGGGATACCATGTCCCATCTCTTGAAGTCCTCCTCCATCTGTTCCACCAACCGCGTCAAATTTAACCTATGCAATGTACCCCAATTCTTGGCTATCTGGATCCCCAAGTAGCGAAAGTCCCTTGTTACCTTCCTCAGCGGTAATTTCTCTGCTCTGCTCCCCTGGATGCACCACAAACAACTCACTTTTCCCCATGTTCAGTTTATATCCTGAAAATTCTCCAAACTCCCCAAGTATCCGCATTATCTCTGGCATCCCCTCCGCCGGGTCCGCCACATACAACAACAAATCGTCCGCATACAGAGATACCCGGTGTTCTTCTCCTCCCCTGAGTACTCCCCTCCACTTCCTGGAACCCCTCAATGCTATTGCCAGGGGCTCAATCGCCAGTGCAAACAATAATGGGGACAGAGGACATCCCTGCCTCGTCCCTCTATGGAGCCGAAAATACGCAGACCCCCGTCCATTCGTGACCACACTCGCCATCGGGGCACTTTACAGCAGCTGTACCCATCTAATATACTCATCTCCAAAGCCAAATCTCCTCAACACCTCCCACAAATAATCCCACTCCACTCTATCAAATGCTTTCTCGGCATCCATCGCCACCACTATCTCCGCTTCCCCCTCTGGTGGGGGCATCATCATTACCCCTAGCTGCCTCCGTATATTCGTATTCAGCTGTCTCCCCTTCACAAACCCAGTTTGGTCCTCATGGACCACCCCCGGGACACAATCCTCTATCCTCATTGCCATTACCTTGGCCAGAATCTTAGCGTCTACGTTCAGGAGGGAAATAGGCCTATAGGACCCGCATTGCAGCGGGTCTTTTTCCTTCTTTAGGAGAAGCGATATCGTTGCCTCTGACAAACTCGGGGGCAGCTGTCCCCTTTCCCTCACCTCATTAAAGGTTCTCATCAGTAGCGGGGCGAGCAAGTCCACATATTTCCTGTAAAATTCAACTGGGAATCCATCCGGTCCCGGGGCCTTCCCCGCCTGCATGCTCCTAATTCCTTTTACTACTTCCTCCATTTCGATCTGTGCTCCCAGTCCCACCCTCTCCTGCTCCTCCACCTTAGGAAATTCCAGCTGGTCCAGAAAACACATCATTCTCTCCTTCCCATCCGGGGGCTGAGCTTCATATAATCTTTCATAGAATGCCTTGAACACTCCATTCACTCTCTCCGCACCCCGCTCCATCTCTCCCTCCTCATCCCTCACTCCCCCTATTTCCCTCGCTGCTCCCCTTTTCCTCAATTGGTGGGCCAGCAACCTGCTCGCCTTCTCCCCATATTCGTACTGTACACCCTGTGCCTTCCTCCATTGTGCCTCTGCAGTACCCGTTGTCAGCAAATCAAATTCTACGTGTAGCCTTTGCCTTTCCCTGTACAGTCCCTCCTCCGGTGCCTCCGCATATTGCCTGTCCACCCTCAGAAGTTCTTGCAGCAACCGCTCCCGTTCCCTACTCTCCTGCTTTCCTTTATGTGCCCCGATTGATATCAGCTCCCCTCTAACCACTGCCTTCAGCGCCTCCCAGACCACTCCCACCTGGACCTCCCCATTATCATTGAGTTCCAAGTACTTTTTAATACACCCCCTCACCCTTAGACACACCCCCTCATCCGCCATTAGTCCCATGTCCATTCTCCAGGGTGGACGCCGTTCTTTTTCCTCCCCTATCTCCAAGTCCACCCAGTGTGGAGCGTGATCCGAAATAGCTATAGCTGTATACTCCGTCCCCCTCACCTTCAGGATCAACGCCCTTCCCAAAACAAAAAAGTCTATTCGCGAATAAACTTTGTGGACATAGGAGAAAAACGAAAACTCCTTACTCCTAGGTCTGCTAAATCTCCATGGGTCTACTCCTCCCATCTGCTCCATAAAGTCTTTAAGCACCTTGGCTGCTGCCGGTCTCCTTCCAGTCCTGGACCTCGATCTGTCCAGCCCTGGTTCCAGCACCGCGTTAAAATCTCCACCCATTACCAACTTCCCCACCTCTAGGTCCGGGATACGTCCTAACATGCGC
The DNA here is from genome assembly GCF_047496885.1 of Scyliorhinus torazame. Lineage (NCBI taxonomy): Eukaryota > Metazoa > Chordata > Chondrichthyes > Carcharhiniformes > Scyliorhinidae > Scyliorhinus > Scyliorhinus torazame. The sequence continues at coordinate 117,229,764 of NC_092716.1, forward strand.
CTCATAAAGTTGGCATCATCCCAGTTCGGGGCATATACGTTCACTAAGACCACCTCCTCCCCCTGTAATTTGCCACTCGCCATCACGTATCTGCCCCCACTATCCGCCACTATGGTCTTTGCCTCAAACATTACCCGCTTCCCCACTAGTATAGCCACCCCCGTTTTTCGCATCTAGCCCCGAATGAAACACCTGCCCCACCCATCCTTTGCGTAGTCTAACCTGGTCTATCAGTTTCAAATGCGTCTCCTGTAACATAATCACATCTGCCTTAAGTTTCTTAAGGTGTGCGAGTACCCGTGCCCTCTTTATCGGCCCGTTCAGCCCTCTCACATTCCACGTGATCAGCCGGGTTGGGGGGCTCTTTACCACCCCCCCTTGTCGATTAGCCATCCCCTTTTATCCAGCTCCTCACCCGGTTCCCACGCAGCTGTGTCCCCCCCAGGCGGTGCCCTCCCGCCCCGCCCACCCCACCCCATACCAGCTCCCCCTTCTCCCCAGCAGCAGCAACCCAGTAAATCCCCCCTCCCCCCCCCCCCCCCGCTAGATCCCCCACTAGCATAGTTACACCCCATGTTGCTCCCAGAAGTCAGCAAACTCTGGCCGACCTCGGCTTCCCCCCGTGACCTCGGCTCGCACCGTGCGACGCCCCCTCCTTCCTGCTTCCCTATTCCCGCCATAATTATCATAGCGCGGGAACAAAGCCCGCGCTTCCCTTTTGGCCCCGCCCCCAATGGCCAACGCCCCCAGCTTCTCCACCTCCCTTCCTCCCTCCCCCACAACCTGTGGAAGAGAGAAAAGTTACCGTGTCGCAGGATTAACAACATAAAAATCATCTCTCCCCCCTTTTTCCCCCCTCTTAGCCCCCCATATTCGCCCCACCACTTTGTCTCAAACGTTCTTTTTTAATAACCCGCTTATTCCAATTTCTCTTCAACAATAAATGTCCACGCCTCATCCGCCGTTTCAAAGTAGTGGTGCTTCCCTTGATATGTGACCCACAGTCTTGCCGGCTGCAGCATTCCAAATTTAATCTTCTTTTTATGAAGCACCGCCTTGGCCCGATGAAAGCTCGCCCTCCTTCTCGCTACCTCCGCACTCCAGTCTTGATATACGCAGATCACCGCGTTCTCCCACCTACTGCTCCGAGTTTTCTTTGCCCATCTGAGGACCATCTCTCCGTCCTTAAAACGGAGGAATCTCACCACTATGGCTCTGGGAATTTCTCCTGCTCTCGGTCCTCGCGCCATCACTCGGTATGCTCCCTCCACCTCCAACGGACCCGTCGGGGCCTCCGCTCCCATTAACGAGTGCAGCATCGTGCTCACATATGCCCCGACGTCCGCCCCCTCTGCACCTTCAGGAAGACCAAGAATCCTTAAATTCTTCCTCCTCGCATTATTCTCCAGCACCTCCAGCCTTTCCACACATCGTTTATGGTGTGCCTCGTGCATCTCCGTCTTCACCACCAGGCCCTGTATATCGTCCTCGTTTTCGGCAGCCTTTGCCTTCACGACCCGAAGCTCCCGCTCCTGGGTCTTTTGCTCATCTTTTAGCCCTTCAATCGCCTGTAATATCGGGGCCAACAGCTCCTTCTTGATCTCCTTTTTAAGCTCTTTCATGCAGCGTTTCAAAAACTCGTGTTGTTCAGGGCCCCATATTAAACTGCCACCTTCCGACGCCATCTTGGATTTTGCTTGCCTTCCTTGCCGCTGCTCTAAAGGATCCACCGCAATCCGGCCACTTTCCTCTCCTTTTTCCATCCGTATCCAGGGGGGATTCCCTTCTGGTTTACCGCACAGTGCTTTTAGCCGTTAAAATTGCCGTTGGGGCTCCTATTAAGAGCCCAAAAGTCCGTTCCACCGGGAGCTGCCGAAACGTGCGACCTAGCTGGTCATCGCCGCAACCGGAAGTCGGCTTTCTCCTTTTAATCAGCTCACAGCAAACCAGAACTTCTCAAGCTGCTGTCTCAAACTGGCTTTCTCCTTTTAATCAGCTCACAGCAAAACAGCCAGGCCCTTTTAAACTGCTCTCAGCAAAACCAGCCAGGCACTTTTTTAGCTGAAACTTCAAAATGGCTGAACTGAGCTGAGCTCCACCCACTCTCTGACATCACTGTTTTCTTAAAGGTACATTGTTTACACATCCATTTCTTAAAGGCTCTCTTGCATGACACTAATTATTATCCTTTTACCCTTAATGTTCTTTTAAAACCTAGGGTTTTCCTTTATCTCTCCTGCCTGTAGGGACGGCACGGTAGCACAGTGGTTAGCACTGTTGCTTCACAGCGCCAGGGACTTGAGCTTGACTCCCGGCTTCGGTCACTGTGCGGAGTCTGCACGTTCTCCCCATGACTGCATGGGCTTCCTTCAGGTGCTCCGGTTTCCTCACGCAGTCCAAAGATGTGTGGGTTAGGTTGATTGGTCATGCTAAATTGACCCGTAGTGTCCAAATGTTGGGTAGGATGCTGGGTTACAGGGATAGGATGGAGGTGTGGCTTAGGTAGGGTGCCTTTTCAGGGGCCGGTGTAGATTTGATTGGCTGAATGGCCTTCTGTACTGTATCTTCTATGACTAGTATCCTTCCATGCACCCTTTGTGCTCTCCTAATTTCCTTTTTAAGTTCCCTCTTGCAGATTCTATATGCCTCTAGGGCATGTGCTGTTTTGAGCCTTCCATATCTGCCATAAGCCTGCCTTTTTCTCCTTGTCCAATGCTGAATATCCCTCGATATCCAGTGTTCACTGGATTTGTTGGTCTCAGTCTCTCTTTATTGCAACATGGTGGCCCTGTACTCTCCCTATTTCCTTCTTGGGTGCATCCCACTGTTCTGTCACAGATTTACCAAAAAGTATCCACTCCCAGTCTACTCTGGCCAAATTAGATCTGATCTTATTAAAATCAGCCTTCCCTCAGTTTAGAACTTTGATTTAGGCCCATTGTTGTCCCTTTCCATAACATTCTTGAACCTAACGGAGTTATGATCGCTGTCTGCAAAATGCTCTCCCACTGATTCATCAACCACCTGTCCAGGTTTGTGACTGAAAATTAAGTCCAGGACCGCCCCTCTTATAAATACTTTAACGTACTGGCTCAGAAGGTTCTCCTGGATGCATTTTAAGAATTCCACTCCCTCCATGACTACCCCAGTTAATGTTGGGGAAGTTGAAATCCTCCACCACCATTACACTATTACTTTTACACTTCTCTGAAATTTGCCGACATATCTGCTCTTCTATTTCTCTCGGTCTGTTCAGGGGCCGATAGAACACTCCCACTAATGTGATTGCTCCTTTTTGGTTTTTAACCCATATGTCTTCATTTGAAAAGCCTTCCAAGATGTCATCCCTCCTTATTGTTTAATTGATTCCCTGATCAAAATTGCGACACCCCCTCCTCTTTTACCTCCTCCCCTGTCTCACCCTAAAGATCCTATATTCTGGAATATTGAGCTGATAATCCTGCCCTTCTTACACTCTCCTCTTTTCCTCCTGCACTGTCTCACCTGAAGATCTACCTTATTCGTCAGACTCCAACTGCATTGGGATAAATACCATCTAATCTTGCCAAACTCCCTTGTGGCTTATGGTCGATAAACTTCTATGTCTTCCTTACTCATTTGCTGTCACTTCTAATTTTGGCTGTGCATGTATCCCTGCTGGATCTTGTCTCAGGATTGCAGGCCCCTGCCAAGTTAGTTTAAATCCTCCCCAACAACACTAGCAAACCTCCCTGCAAGGACACTGGTCCCATTTCAGTTCAGGTGCAAACCATCCACCTTGTGCAGGTCCCACCATCCCCCAAAATGGTCCCAATGTGCCACAAGTCTAAAGCCCTCCCTCCAGCACCATCTCTCCAGCCATGCATTCAACTGGTCTAATCTTCTCTTTCGATACTCACGAGCACGTGGCTGGAAGTAATCCAGAGATTACTACCTTCTAGGTCCTTTTTTAAAATCTACTTCTTCGCTCCCTTGCAGGACCTGATCTCTTTTCTGCCTACATCGTTGGTACCAATGTGTACCACGATATCTGTCTGTTTGCCCTCCCCCTTCAGTATGTCCTACAGCGTTCAGTGACTACCCTGACCTGGCATCAGGGAGGCAACATACCATCCTGGAGTCTCTTTAGCGGCCGCAGAAACACCTGTCTGTTTCCCTTGCAATTGAATTCCCTATCCATAGTCCGGACGTTCTTCCTCCTTCTCTTTTGTGCAGCCCCCTCATGGTTCCACAAAGTTGGCTGTCACTATTTTCCCCTACACAGTTATCTCCCCAAACTGTATCCAAAACGGTATATCTTTTAGAAAGGGTGGTGGCCATAGGGAGCTCTTGCACTACCCGCCTTCCTCGACCCTGCCTGGTGGTCACCCATGCCCTTTCTGCCTGTTAAATCTTCACCAGCTCATTGAACATGCTATCCACAACTTGCTTGACATCGCAGGCGCTCCATAGTGAATCCACCCTCAGCTGCAGCGCCCAAATGTGGTTAGCCAATAGCTGCAATTGGACACACGTCCTGCACATGTGATCACCAGGGACAACTGAAGCTTCCATGATCTGCCACAAAGCAAAGGAGGAGCCTTTCACGGGTGTGCACTCTCCTGCCATGACTACCCTGAAGTCCCTTATTTACTCTCTTTATTAACAAAAAATGCTTATATAAGAATACTATGAAGATAGGTCCCTATGCTAACTTTACTTTTCTTAACCTACTTTTTAATTATTTTAGTTTATTATAATGACCCTGACTTTCACAAATTTGTGTTATTCCTCATTTACTCCCTTTTTCCAAAAATAAATTCTTTTTTAAATCCTTCAATGCCAGTGAGGACTGAGGGAGCGGGGACACAGACACTCCACAGGAGGACCGAGAGAGCGGAGACACTTACACTCCACGGGAGGACCGAGGGAGCGGGAACACAGACTCTCCACAGGAGGAGTGAGGACACAGACTCTCCACAGGAGAGCGAGGGAGCGGGGACACAGACTCTCCACAGGAGAGCGAGGACACTGACGCTCAACAGGAGGACCGAGGGAGCGGGGACACAGACACTCCACAGGTGGACCGAGGGAGCGGGGACACAGACACTCCACGGGAGGACCGAGGGAGCGGGGACACAGACACTCCACAGGTGGACCGAGGGAGCGGGGACACAGACACTCCACGGGAGGACCGAGGGAGCGGGAACACAGACTCTCCACAGGAGGAGTGAGGACACAAACTCTCCACAGGAGGAGTGAGGACACAGACTTTCCACAGGAGAGCGAGGGAGCGGGGACACAGACTCTCCACAGGAGAGCGAGGACACTGACGCTCAACAGGTGGACCCAGGGAGCAGGAACACTCCACAGGAGGACCGTGGGAGTGAGGACTCAGATTCTTCACAGGAGGAGCGAGGACACAGACACTCTACAGGAGAGCGAGGACACTGACGCTCCAGTGAGGAGCGAGGACACTGACACTCCAGTGAGGAGCGAGGGAGCGAGGTCACTGACACTCAGTGAGGTGCAAGGGAGTGAGGTCACTGACACTCCAGTGAGGAGCGAGGGAGTGAGGTCACTGACACTCAGTGAGGTGCAAGGGAGTGAGGTCACTGACACTCAGTGAGGTGCAAGGGAGTGAGGACACTGACACTCCAGTGAGGAGCGAGGGAGTGAGGTCACTGACACTCCAGTGAGGAGCGAGGGAGTGAGGCCACTGACACTCCACTGAGGAGCGAGGGAGTGAGGACACTGACACTCCAGTGAGGAGCGAGGACACTGATACTCCAGTGAGGAGTGAGGTCACTGACACTCCAGTGAGGAGCGAGGAAGTGAGGACACTGACATTCCAGTGAGGAGCGAGGAAGTCAGGACACTGACATTCCAGTGAGGAGCGAGGGAGAGAGGACACTGACACTCCAGTGAGGACTGAGAGATCGAGGACACTGACACTCCAGTGAGGAGCGAGGGAGTGAGGACACTGACACTCCAGTGAGTAGCGAGGACACTGACACTCCAGTGAGGAGCGAGGGAGTGATGACACTGACACTCCAGTGAGGAGCGAGGGAGTGATGACACTGACACTCCAGTGAGGAGCGAGGACACTGACACTCCAGTGAGCAGCGAGGAAGTGAGGTCACTGACACTCCAGTGAGGAGCGAGGGAGTGAGGTCACTGACACTCCAGGGAGGAGCGAGGGAGTGAGGTCACTGACACTCCAGAGAGAAGCGAGGTCACTGACACTCCAGTGAGGAGTGAGGGAGTGAGGTCACTGACACTCCAGTGAGGAGTGAGGGGGTGAGGTCACTGACATTCCAGTGAGGAGTGAGGGAGTGAGGACACTGACATTCCAGTGAGGAGCGAGGAAGTCAGGACACTGACATTCCAGTGAGGAGCGAGGGAGAGAGGACACTGACACTCCAGTGAGGACTGAGGGAGCGAGGACACTGACACTCCAGTGAGGAGCGAGGGAGTGAGGTCACTGACACTCCAGTGAGGAGCGAGGGAGTGATGACACTGACACTCCAGTGAGGAGCGAGGGAGTGAGGTCACTGACACTCCAGTGAGGAGCGATGGAGTGAGGTCACTGACACTCCAGTGAGGAGCGAGGGAGTGATGACACTGACACTCCAGTGAGGAGCGAGGGAGTGAGGTCACTGACACTCCAGTGAGGAGCGATGGAGTGAGGTCACTGACACTCCAGTGCGAAGCGAGGTCACTGACATTCCAGTTAGGAGCGAGGGAGAGAGGACACTGACAGTCCAGTGAGGACTGAGGGAGCGACGACACTGACACTCCAGTGAGAAGCCAGGTCACTGACACTCCAGTGAGGAGCGAGGAACTGAGGACACTGACATTCCAGTGAGGAGCGAGGAAGTCAGGACACTGACATTCCAGTGAGGAGCGAGGGAGAGAGGACACTGACACTCCAGTGAGGACTGAGGGAGCGAGGACACTGACACTCCAGTGAGGAGCGAGGGAGTGAGGACACTGACACTCCAGTGAGCAGCGAGGAAGTGAGGTCACTGACACTCCAGTGAGGAGCGAGGACACTGACACTCCAGTGAGGAGAGAGGGAGTGAGAACACTGACACTCCAGTGAGGAGCGAGGACACTGATACTCCAGTGAGGAGCGAGGACACTGATACTCCAGTGAGGAGCGAGGAAGTGAGGACACTGACACTCCAGTGAGGAGCGAGGACACTGACACTCCAGTTAGGAGCGAGAGAGTGAGAACACTGACACTCCAGTGAGGAGCGAGGGAGTGAGGAGACTGATACTCCAGTGAGGAGCAAGGAAGTGAGGACACTGACACTCCAGTGAGCAGCGAGGAAGTGAGGTCACTGACACTCCAGTGAGGAGCGAGGACACTGACACTCCAGTGAGGAGCGAGGGAGTGAGGTCACTGACACTCCACTGAGGAGCGAGGGAGTGAGGACACTGACACTCCAGTGAGGAGCGTGGGAGTGAGGACACTGACACTCCAGTTAGGAGCGAGGGAGTGAGGTCACTGACACTCCAGTGAGGAGCGAGGAAGTGAGGACACTGACATTCCAGTGAGGAGCGAGGAAGTCAGGACACTGACATTCCAGTGAGGAGCGAGGGAGAGAGGACACTGACACTCCAGTGAGGACAGAGAGATCGAGGACACTGACACTCCAGTGAGGAGCGAGGGAGTGAGGACACTGACACTCCAGTGAGTAGCGAGGACACTGACTCTCCAGTGAGGAGCGAGGGAGTAATGACACTGACACTCCAGTGAGGAGCGAGGGAGTGATGACACTGACACTCCAGTGAGGAGCGAGGAGACTGGCACTCCAGTGAGCAGCGAGGAAGTGAGGTCACTGACACTCCAGTGAGGAGCGAGGGAGTGAGGTCACTAACACTCCAGTGAGGAGCGAGGGAGTGAGGTCACTGACACTCCAGTGAGAAGCGAGGTCACTGACACTCCAGTGAGGAGCGAGGGAGTGAGGTCACTGACACTCCAGTGAGGAGTGAGGGAGTGACGTCACTGACATTCCAGTGAGGAGTGAGTGAGTGAGGTCACTGACATTCCAGTGAGGAGCGAGGAAGTCAGGACACTGACATTCCAGTGAGGAGCGAGGGAGAGAGGACACTGTCACTCCAGTGAGGACTGAGGGAGCGAGGACACTGACACTCCAGTGAGAAGCCAGGTCACTGACACTCCAGTGAGGAGCGAGGAAGTGAGGACACTGACATTCCAGTGAGGAGCGAGGAAGTCAGGACACTGACATTCCAGTGAGGAGCGAGGGAGAGAGGACACTGACACTCCAGTGAGGACTGAGGGAGCGAGGACACTGACACTCCAGTGAGGAGCGAGGGAGTGAGGACACTGACACTCCAGTGAGCAGCGAGTAAGTGAGGTCACTGGCACTCCAATGAGGAGCGAGGGAGTGAGGTCACTGACACTCCAGTGAGGAGCGAGGGAGTGATGACACTGACACTCCAGTGAGGAGCGAGGGAGTGAGGTCACTGACACTCCAGTGAGGAGCGATGGAGTGAGGTCACTGACACTCCAGTGTGAAGCGAGGTCACTGACATTCCAGTGAGGAGCGAGGGAGAGACGACACTGACACTCCAGTGAGGACTGAGGGAGCGAGGACACTGACTCTCCAGTGAGATGCCAGTTCACTGACACTCCAGTAAGGAGCGAGGAATTAAGGACAATGACAGTCCAGTGAGGAGCGAGGAAGTCAGGACACTGACATTCCAGTGAGGAGCGAGGGAGAGAGGACACTGACACTCCAGTGAGGAGCGAGGAAGTCAGGACACTGACATTCCAGTGAGGAGCGAGGGAGAGAGGACACTGACACTCCAGTGAGGACTGAGGGAGCGAGAACACTGACACTCCAGTGAGGAGCGAGGGAGTGAGGACACTGACACACCAGTGAGCAGCGAGGAAGTGAGGTCACTGACACTCCAGTGTGGAGCGAGGGAGTGAGGACACTGACACTCCAGTGAGGAGCGAGGGAGTGAGGACACTGACACTCCAGTGAGCAGCGAGGAAGTGAGGACACTGACACTCCAGTGAGCAGCGAGGAAGTGAGGTCACTGACACTCCAGTGAGGAGCGAGGGAGTGAGGTCAATGACACTCCAGTGAGGAGCGAGGGAGTGAGGACACTGACACTCCAGTGAGGAGCGAGGGAGTGAGGACACTGACACTCCAGTGAGCAGCGAGGAAGTGAGGACACTGACACTCCAGTGAGCAGCGAGGAAGTGAGGTCACTGGCACTCCAGTGAGGAGCGAGGGAGTGAGGTCACTGACATTCCAGTGAGGAGCGAGGGAGTGATGACACTGACACTCCAGTGAGGAGCGAGGGAGTGAGGTCACTGACACTCCAGTGAGGAGCGATGGAGTGAGGTCATTGACACTCCAGTGAGGAGCGAGGGAGTGAGGACACTGACACTCCAGTGAGGAGCGAGGAAGTGAGGACACTGACACTCCAGTAAGCAGCGAGCAAGTGAGGTCACTGACACTCCAGTGAGGAGCGAGGACACTGACACTCCAGTGAGGAGCGAGGGAGTGAGAACACTGACACTCCAGTGAGGAGCGAGGGAGTGAGAACACTGACACTCCAGTGAGGAGCGAGGACACTGATACTCCAGTGAGGAGCGAGGACACTGATACTCCAGTGAGGAGCGAGGAAGTGAGGACACTGACACTCCAGTGAGGAGCGAGGGAGTGAGGTCACTGACACTCCACTGAGGAGCGAGGGAGTGAGGACACTGACACTCCAGTGAGGAGCATGGGAGTGAGGACACTGACACTCCAGTTAGGAGCTCGGGAGTGAGGTCACTGACACTCCAGTGAGGAGCGAGGAAGTGAGGACACTGACATTCCAGTGAGGAGCGAGGAAGTCAGGACACTGACATTCCAGTGAGGAGCGAGGGAGAGAGGACACTGACACTCCAGTGAGGACTGAGAGATCGAGGACACTGACACTCCAGTGAGGAGCGAGGGAGTGAGGACACTGACACTCCAGTGAGTAGCGAGGACACTGACACTCCAGTGAGGAGCGAGGGAGTGATGACACTGACACTCCAGTGAGGAGCGAGGGAGTGAGGTCACTGACACTCCAGTGAGGAGCGATGGAGTGAGGTCACTGACACTCCAGTGCGAAGCGAGGTCACTGACATTCCAGTTAGGAGCGAGGGAGAGAGGACACTGACAGTCCAGTGAGGACTGAGGGAGCGACGACACTGACACTCCAGTGAGAAGCCAGGTCACTGACACTCCAGTGAGGAGCGAGGAACTGAGGACACTGACATTCCAGTGAGGAGCGAGGAAGTCAGGACACTGACATTCCAGTGAGGAGCGAGGGAGAGAGGACACTGACACTCCAGTGAGGACTGAGGGAGCGAGGACACTGACACTGCAGTGAGGAGCGAGGGAGTGAGGACACTGACACTCCAGTGAGCAGCGAGGAAGTGAGGTCACTGACACTCCAGTGAGGAGCGAGGACACTGACACTCCAGTGAGGAGCGAGGGAGTGAGGTCACTGACACTCCAGTGAGGAGCGAGGACACTGATACTCCAGTGAGGAGCGAGGACACTGATACTCCAGTGAGGAGCGAGGAAGTGAGGACACTGACACTCCAGTGAGGAGCGAGGACACTGACACTCCAGTTAGGAGCGAGAGAGTGAGAACACTGACACTCCAGTGAGAAGCGAGGGAGTGAGGAGACTGATACTCCAGTGAGGAGCAAGGAAGTGAGGACACTGACACTCCAGTGAGCAGCGAGGAAGTGAGGTCACTGACACTCCAGTGAGGAGCGAGGACACTGACACTCCAGTGAGGAGCGAGGGAGTGAGGTCACTGACACTCCACTGAGGAGCGAGGGAGTGAGGACACTGACACTCCAGTGAGGAGCGTGGGAGTGAGGACACTGACACTCCAGTTAGGAGCGAGGGAGTGAGGTAACTGACACTCCAGTGAGGAGCGAGGAAGTGAGGACACTGACATTCCAGTGAGGAGCGAGGAAGTCAGGACACTGACATTCCAGTGAGGAGCGAGGGAGAGAGGACACTGACACTCCAGTGAGGACAGAGAGATCGAGGACACTGACACTCCAGTGAGGAGCGAGGGAGTGAGGACACTGACACTCCAGTGAGTAGCGAGGACACTGACTCTCCAGTGAGGAGCGAGGGAGTAATGACACTGACACTCCAGTGAGGAGCGAGGGAGTGATGACACTGACACTCCAGTGAGGAGCGAGGAGACTGGCACTCCAGTGAGCAGCGAGGAAGTGAGGTCACTGACACTCCAGTGAGGAGCGAGGGAGTGAGGTCACTAACACTCCAGTGAGGAGCGAGGGAGTGAGGTCACTGACACTCCAGTGAGAAGCGAGGTCACTGACACTCCAGTGAGGAGCGAGGGAGTGAGGTCACTGACACTCCAGTGAGGAGTGAGGGAGTGACGTCACTGACATTCCAGTGAGGAGTGAGTGAGTGAGGTCGCTGACATTCCAGTGAGGAGCGAGGAAGTCAGGACACTGACATTCCAGTGAGGAGCGAGGGAGAGAGGACACTGACACTCCAGTGAGGACTGAGGGAGCGAGGACACTGACACTCCAGTGAGGAGCGAGGGAGTGAGGACACTGACACTCCAGTGAGCAGCGAGTAAGTGAGGTCACTGACACTCCAATGAGGAGCGAGGGAGTGAGGTCACTGACACTCCAGTGAGGAGCGAGGGAGTGATGACACTGACACTCCAGTGAGGAGCGAGGGAGTGAGGTCACTGACACTCCAGTGAGGAGCGATGGAGTGAGGTCACTGACACTCCAGTGTGAAGCGAGGTCACTGACATTCCAGTGAGGAGCGAGGGAGAGACGACACTGACACTCCAGTGAGGACTGAGGGAGCGAGGACACTGACTCTCCAGTGAGATGCCAGTTCACTGACACTCCAGTAAGGAGCGAGGAATTAAGGACAATGACAGTCCAGTGAGGAGCGAGGAAGTCAGGACACTGACATTCCAGTGAGGAGCGAGGGAGAGAGGACACTGACACTCCAGTGAGGACTGAGGGAGCGAGAACACTGACACTCCAGTGAGGAGCGAGGGAGTGAGGACACTGACACACCAGTGAGCAGCGAGGAAGTGAGGTCACTGACACTCCAGTGTGGAGCGAGGGAGTGAGGACACTGACACTCCAGTGAGGAGCGAGGGAGTGAGGACACTGACACTCCAGTGAGCAGCGAGGAAGTGAGGACACTGACACTCCAGTGAGCAGCGAGGAAGTGAGGTCACTGACACTCCAGTGAGGAGCGAGGGAGTGAGGTCAATGACACTCCAGTGAGGAGCGAGGGAGTGAGGACACTGACACTCCAGTGAGGAGCGAGGGAGTGAGGACACTGACACTCCAGTGAGCAGCGAGGAAGTGAGGACACTGACACTCCAGTGAGCAGCGAGGAAGTGAGGTCACTGGCACTCCAGTGAGGAGCGAGGGAGTGAGGTCACTGACATTCCAGTGAGGAGCGAGGGAGTGATGACACTGACACTCCAGTGAGGAGCGAGGGAGTGAGGTCACTGACACTCCAGTGAGGAGCGATGGAGTGAGGTCATTGACACTCCAGTGAGGAGCGAGGGAGTGAGGACACTGACACTCCAGTGAGGAGCGAGGAAGTGAGGACACTGACACTCCAGTGAGCAGCGAGCAAGTGAGGTCACTGACACTCCAGTGAGGAGCGAGGACACTGACACTCCAGTGAGGAGCGAGGGAGTGAGAACACTGACACTCCAGTGAGGAGCGAGGGAGTGAGAACACTGACACTCCAGTGAGGAGCGAGGACACTGATACTCCAGTGAGGAGCGAGGACACTGATACTCCAGTGAGGAGCGAGGAAGTGAGGACACTGACACTCCAGTGAGGAGCGAGGGAGTGAGGTCACTGACACTCCACTGAGGAGCGAGGGAGTGAGGACACTGACACTCCAGTGAGGAGCATGGGAGTGAGGACACTGACACTCCAGTTAGGAGCTCGGGAGTGAGGTCACTGACACTCCAGTGAGGAGCGAGGAAGTGAGGACACTGACATTCCAGTGAGGAGCGAGGAAGTCAGGACACTGACATTCCAGTGAGGAGCGAGGGAGAGAGGACACTGACACTCCAGTGAGGACTGAGAGATCGAGGACACTGACACTCCAGTGAGGAGCGAGGGAGTGAGGACACTGACACTCCAGTGAGTAGCGAGGACACTGACACTCCAGTGAGGAGTGAGGGAGTGATGACACTGACACTCCAGTGAGGAGCGAGGGAGTGATGGCACTGACACTCCAGTGAGGAGCGAGGTCACTGACACTCCAGTGAGCAGCGAGGAAGTGAGGTCACTGACACTCCAGTGAGGAGCGAGGGAGTGAGGTCACTGACACTCCAGTGAGGAGCGAGGGAGTGAGGTCACTGACACTCCAGTGAGAAGCGAGGTCACTGACACTCCAGTGAGGAGCGAGGGAGTGAGGTCACTGACACTCCAGTGAGGAGTGAGGGAGTGAGGTCACTGACACTCCAGTGAGGAGTGAGGGAGTGAGGACACTGACATTCCAGTGAGGAGCGAGGAAGTCAGGACACTGACATTCCAGTGAGGAGCGAGGGAGAGAGGACACCGACACTCCAGTCAGGACTGAGGGAGCGAGGACACTGACACTCCAGTGAGGAGCGAGGGAGTGAGGACACTGACACTCCAGTGAACAGCGAGGAAGTGAGGTCACTGACACTCCAGTGAGGAGCGAGGGAGTGAGGACACTGACACTCCAGTGAGGAGCGAGGGAGTGAGGACACTGACACTCCAGTGAGCAGCGAGGAAGTGAGGACACTGACACTCCAGTGAGCAGCGAGGAAGTGAGGTCACTGACACTCCAGTGAGGAGCGAGGGAGTGAGGTCACTGACACTCCAGTGAGGAGCGAGGGAGTGAGGACACTGACACTTCAGTGAGGAGCGAGGGAGTGAGGACACTGACACTCCAGTGAGCAACGAGGAAGTGAGGACACTGACACTCCAGTGAGCAGCGAGGAAGTGAGGTCACTGACACTCCAGTGAGGAGCGAGGGAGTGAGGTCACTGACATTCCAGTGAGGAGCGAGGGAGTGATGACACTGACACTCCAGTGAGGAGCGAGGGAGTGAGGTCACTGACACTCCAGTGAGGAGCGATGGAGTGAGGTCATTGACACTCCAGTGAGAAGCGAGGTCACTGACACTCAAGTGAGGAGCGAGGGGGTGAGGTCACTGACACTCCAGTGAGCAGCGAGGGAGTGAGGGCACTGACACTCCAGTGAGGAGCGAGGGAGTGAGGTCACTGACACTCCAGTGAGGAGCGAGGGAGTGAGGTCACTGACACTCCAGTGAGGAGCGAGGACATTGACACTCCAGTGAGGAGTGAGGGAGTGAGGACACTGACACTCCAATGAGGACTGAGGGAGCGAGGACACTGACATTCCAGTGAGGAGCGAGGGAGTGAGGACACTGACACTCCAGTGAGGAGCGAGGGAGTGAGGACACTGACATTCCAGTGAGGAGCGAGGAGCGAGGACACTGACACTCAAGTGAGGAGCGAGGGAGTGAGGTCACTGACACTCCAGTGAGGAGTGAGGGAGTGAGGTCACTGACGCTCCAGTGAGGAGTGAGGGAGTGACGGTCACTGACACGCCAGTGAGGAGTGAGGGAGTGAGGACACTGACACCCCAGTGAGGAGCGAGGGAGTGAGGACACTGACATTCCAGTGAGGACTAGACATATTGTCACGTGTACCGAGGTACAGTGAAAAGTATTGTTTTGTGTATAGTCCAAGCATATCGTTGCATACATGAAAAACATAGAATATATGATAAACACACAATGTAAATACATTGACAAAGACATCAGTTGAAGCACAAGGAGAGTAGTACTGCTCAGTAGAGAAGATGCGTGGAGAGATCTGTTCTCTCCATAAAAGGGACATTCCAGTGATGTTCACTGGGGAAGTGGGGAAGTGCTGCTTTTGAATCTGTTAGCACGTGTTATCAGACTTTTGTATCTTCTGCCTGATGAAGGAGATTGAAAGAGGAAATAAACTGGATGGGAGGGTTCATTGATTATGCTCCCGCTTTCCCAAACTAGTGGGAGGAGTAGACAGAGTCAATGGATGGGAGGCAGGATTGTGTGATGGACTGGGCTGTGTTCACAATTCTGTAGTTTCTTACGGTCTTAGGCTGAGCAGTTGCCATACCAGCATGTCATGCAGTCAGATAGGATGCTTTCTACGTGCGCCACTCCAGTGAGGAGAGAGGGCCAACACTCCAGTGAGGAGCGAGGGAGGGCTGGAGGTGCTGCCTTTGGATGTGATGTGATCTGGTATCGGAATGCTTTCTAGGAGTAATAATAATAATTGCTTATTGTCAGAAGTAAGGTTCATTTGTTATGCGCCAGGGTTTAGAGAACCCCAAAGTGTATGGTGGAGTTCATCTGACCCACAACTTTTACTCGATTATGGGATGGGGAGCACACGGCCCACTCTACAGGTGTGGTACAGCAGAAATGGAAAAGCATTTTTTAAAGCAAAACAATGTTTGTTCCATGAACTCAAGTTAACCTTTTTAAAACATACCGTGAACATCTTAGCAACCATCAATTCAAATACAACCCCCAAAGAATACAACACTATGTAATGTTTTAAGCTTTCCTTCTAAGAACATAAGAACTAGAAGCAGGAGTAGGCCATCTGGCCCCTCGAGCCTGCTCCACCATTCAATGAGACCATGGCTGATCTTTTGTGGACTCAGCTCCACTTTCCGGCCCGAACACCATAACCCTTAATCCCTTTAATCTTCAAAAAACTATCTATCTTTATCTTAAAAACATTTAATGAAGGAGCCTCTACTGCTTCACTGGGCAAGGAATTCCATAGATTCACAACGCTTTGGGTGAAGAAGTTCCTCCTAAACTCAGTCCTAAATCTACTTCCCCTTATTTTGAGGCTCTGCCCCCTAGTTCTGCTTTCACCCGCCAGTGGAAACAACCTGCCCGCATCTATCCTATCTATTCCCTTCATAATCTTATATATTTCTATAAGATCCCCCCTCATCCTTCTAAATTCCAACCAGTACAGTCCCAGTCTACTCAACCTCTCCTCGTAATCCAACCCCTTCAGCTCTGGCATTAAACTAGTGAATCTCCTTTGCACACCGTCCAGTACCAGTACGTCCTTTCTCAAGTAAGGAGATCAAAACTGCACACAATACTCCAGGTGTGGCCTCACTAACAACTTATACAATTGCAGCATAACCTCCCTAGTCTGAAACTCCATCCCTCTAGCAATGAAGGACAAAATTCCGTTTGCCTTCTTAATCACCTGTTGCACCTGTAAACCAACTTTTTGTGATTCATGCACCAGCACACCCAGGTCTCTCTGCACAGCAGCATGTTTTAATATTTCATCATTTAAATAATAATCCCTTTTGCTGTTATTCCTACCAAAATGGATAACCTCACATTTGTCAACATTGTATTTTACCTTCTCACCCTCCATCTGTATTTTAAATTCCACCATATTGTGATCGCTCATTCCGAGAGGATCCCTAACGATGAGATCCTGAATCAATCCTGTCTCATTACACAGGACCAGATCTAGGACCGCTTGTTCCCTCGTAGGTTCCATTACATACTGTTCTAGGAAACTATCGCGGATAAATCCTATAAACTCCTCTTCAAGGCTGCCTTGACCGACCTGGTTAAACCAATCGACATGTAGATTAAAATCCCCCATGATAACTGCTGTACCATTTCTACAGGCATCAGTTATTTCTTTGTTTATTGCCTGCCCCACCATAATGTTACTATTTGGTGGCCTATAGACTACTCCTATCAGTGACTTATTCGCCTTACTATTCCTGATTTCCACCCAAATGGATTCGACCTCATAGCACCGATGTCATCCCTTACTGTTGCCCGGATGTCATCCTTAAATAACAGAGCTACACCACCTCCCTTACCATCCACTCTGTCCTTCCGAATAGTTTGATATCCTCGGATATTTAACTCCCAGTCGTGACCATCCTTTAACCATGTTTCAGTAATGGCCACTAAACCATAGTCATTCACGATGATTTGCGCCATCAACTCATTTACCTTATTCCGAATACGACGAGCATTCAGGTAAAGTACACTTATGTTGGCTTTTTTTACCTCTGTTCTGAATCTTAACACCTCGATCAGTAACCCCTCCTAAGTTATATTTCCTCTTAACCTTTCTCCTAATTTTCCTTGTCGTTGAACCCATATCTTCATGTAACAACCTGCCGCGTTGCTTACCATTAATGTTTTCACTTTCCGTTTTATTCCTTTTAGTATTCCTGGTCCTATTCACTGAGCTCCCCTCAGTCACTGTACCTTGTACTGTCGCCCTTTTTGATTTTTGACTATGGCTTCTCTGCCTTACACTTTCCCACTTACTGCCTTTTGTTTCTATCCCTGTTTTACTACCTTCCAACTTCCTGCATCGGTTTCCATCCCCCTGCCACATTAGTTTAAACTCTCCCCAACAGCTCTAGCAAACACCCCCCCCCTAGGACATCGGTTCCAGTCCTGCCCAGGTGCAGTCATCCGGTTTGTACTGTCCCACCTCCCCCAGAACCGGTTCCAATGCCCCAGGAATTTGAATCCTTCCCTCTTGCACCATCTCTCTAGCCACGCATTCATCCTATCTATCCTGACATTCCTACTCTGACTAGCTCGTGGCACTGGTAGCAATCCTGAGATTACTACCTTTGAGGTCCTACTTTTTAGTTTAACTCCTAACTCCCTGACTTCAGCTTGTAGTACCTCGTCCCGCTTTTTACCTATATCGATGGTGCCTATGTGCACCACGACAGCTGGCTGTTCACCCTCCTCCCCCAGAATGTCCTGCAGCCGCTCCGAGGCATCCTTGACCCTTGCACCAGGGAGGCAACATACCATCCTAGAGTCTCGATTGCGTCCGCAGAACCGCCTGTCTATTCCCCTTACAATTGAGTCCCCTATCACTATAGCCCTGCCATTCTTCTTCCTGCCCAGCTGCACAGCAGAGCCAGCCACGGTGCCATGAACCTGGGTGCTGCTGCCTTCCCCTGGTGAGCCATCTCCCTCAACAGTATCCAAAGTGGTATATCTGTTTCACAGGGAGATGACCGCAGAGGACACCTGCACTGCCTTCCTACTCTTGCTCTGTCTTTTGGTCACCCATTTTCTATCTCCCTCAGTACCTTTCACCTGCGGTGTGACCAACTTGCTAAATGTGCTATCCACAACGTCCTCAGCATCGCGGATGCTCCAAAGTGAGTCCATCCGCAGCTCCAGAGCCATCAAGCGTTCTAACAGGAGCTGCAACTGGACACACTTCTTGCACATGAAGGAGCTTTTAACATAGATTAGACTTAAAACACCTTTTACCAGAAGCACATCAGGTTAAAGTCACTACTGTTATTAGTTTTAAATCACCAGGATCGATTTACAGTCTTTAGATTACAGAGAGAGATTCATACACCTTCTGGCTGTGACTGTCGCTATCCAGCTCTGAAAACGAAACTAAAACACACCCTGCAGCCTGCTCAAAAATGAAAGTAAAAAGCTGACAGACAGCCCAGATCCACCCACTCCCTGATTTCACTGCAGTAGTAAACACCCATTTCTTAAAGGTACTCTCACTACAGATATTTATATACACACCCATTTATAAACACTCATTTCTTTAAGGTACTCTCACATGACACAATTAAGTTACTGTGAAAAGCCCCTAGTCGCCACATTCCAGCACATGTTCAGGGAGGCCGGTATGGGAATTTTACCCGCGCTGCTGGCATTGTTCTGCATTACAAGCCAGCTGTTTAGACTCTGTGCTAATCCAAAGATACCATGTGACTATTTGAAGACAGTTAGGGAGCTCTCCTTTATGTTTCTGCCAATACCTATCCCTCAATCAACATGAGATTATTGTCTATTTGTGGCGGTTTACTGAGTCTAATTGGTTGCCATGTCTTATAACAGTGACCACAATTGCAAAATTCTTCATTGGTTGCAAATTGCTTTCAGAGCAATGGCTGTGACAATATTCAAGAAATGCAGGTCTTTCTTTCAAAAAAATCAGGGATATTCTGCAACGATGTCAGGCTTTATACAAACCATCGGCACTTCTCCAACAATCAGACACAACATCCAAACATCGCCTGTCCATGTCCTCCTCACAACCAGGAAAACACTGAAACCTGGGAATAAGAGTACTTGTCTGAACGAACATTCCTCAAAGGGTAGGAGAGGTTTGGGACTCTCTCCCATAAACAGCAGTTGAAGCTAGAACAGTTGTTAATTTTAAATCTGAGATAGATAGATTTTTGTTCAGCAAAGATATTGAGGGATAAGGGTCAAAGGCAAGTGTATGGAGTTAGGTCACAGATCCGCCATGGTCTCAATAAATGGCAGGACAGGTTTGAGGGGCTGAATGACCTAATCCTGGTCCTATGCACCATTTTAAGGTATACCAGTTCTATTATTTCCCAGATTGTACTGTTTTTTCCTTCTTCCCCCACTCCCTCTCTTTCCTCCTTCTTCCCTGGCATTTACCCCACTCTCCCCCTCATTTCCCTCTTTCATCCATCCCTCTCGCCTCCTCCTCCTTCCTTTTCCTCCTCCCCCTCTGATTTCCCGCTCTTGTCCCCCTCTCATTGATTCTTATTTGCTTCTCACTTGCTCCGCTCATTCTACCTCATGCTTCCTTCCTCACTCTGTTTCCCATTCCTTTTCTCATCATCATTTGGTCTGATTTTCAGGATTGGCCCCATTATCTGTGGAATTAGCAAGGAACCATCCCCGCTGACTCCAGCAGCCTCGATTCCGTTTTACGTTCTAACGAGCATTGATCAGCAGCAGGCAGGACTTGAGCCCATCACTGGGAGGAAGATCCACCTTGGTGAGCTGAAGGTCAATAAGATTGGCCAGAAGCTGTCCAGTCATTCCAGGAACAGTGCTGCAGTGACCAGAAGAGTCACTGTAGGGTTCTGCCTGGATCTTAGTGCCTGGAACTGGAGGAAAGCTATGTGGCAAGTGTTGGGGTTGTGTGTGGGCGTGTATGGGGAGCTGTTATGCAATGCCTGGGAGTAACAAGGGGGGTATTTACATTGTTGGGGGAAGGTGAGGAGGAGAGGGAGGTCCAGAGGCATCCGGGACCTAAGGGGAGGGTTCCCTCACCCAGAAGACGACTTCTGATTGTCGGTGAAAATATTCACGAATAGACCTTTGAGTGAGTAAAGAAGCAATTTATTAATTTTCAGAGCTCTTTGGGAGAAAAGGTCTTTGACCCTCACGGTCTGTGCAGCACCTTTTCTCGCCTGAGCTGAGGTCGCACTGGGTTAATATACAGAAGGAAAGCGGAATTAGTTTGCATTCGCATTTACATACACCCAATCAATTCTGTTCATGTCACAATTCATAACATGCACCTTCAATGCCATAAATGGCTACAAGTTAGCTCCTATAGTATCTAATTGGCGGTTTGCCTTACCAGATCAATTCATTACATAGATAATGGTCACATAAAGTCATGGGGGTCAATTGTTCCCCCAATAGCCAATAGTCCAGCCACGTTGAACATGTCCTTCCTCATTCCTTGCTAGTTCCTTAATTTGAGGCCTCTTTGTCAGTTACAGGGAGCTAAGAATACAGACATTGGGCAAAGGTTGCCAACGGCTCATTGTCTCTCTGGATGTATCTGGTAGTGGATCACTTGTTTTGCACAAAGCTTTACTACTTCAGCAGCAGACAGCAGACATAAGGTCAAGAACATTGACAGAGTCCATTTTATATCATGCGGCATCCATTTTGTATCTTCTGTAGTCCGTTCGGAATTCTCCCTCTTCAGTCCCCCCTGTTGGTCCTTGGACATCCCAATATCCCAAGCTGACCACATCGCCAGTTGGGCTCTTCACATCCATCTCGATATTTCACCGTCCGGGACGTCATGGACGTTGATACGGGGGACAGACACGTCGGAGGGGTCTCTTTGCCGTAGTAATTCATCGTAGACATCCTTGTTCTGCATGGGCACGACCGGTAGGACTTATCCCATTATCTTAGCACAACGTAGCTTTACTATGCGTATAAGACAGCAAAAAAGCAAACACATAACGGCAACTATTATCAGTGAATGCATGATCCATGTTCCCCATCCTCCTCCAAAGGGCCAATGGAGCCAGCCACCCCCCCCCCACCCCCACCCCACCCCCCCCCCCCCCCACCCCCACCCCACCCCCACCCCCGGCTGGAGCCTTGCTTAAAGTCATTGAGTTGTTTTTTTATTGCATCAATAGCTTCCGTGATATTGTGAGACTCATCTGTTACATGGGTCATACATTTATCCCCCACGATAGTACATACTCCCCCTTGCTGGGCTAGTTGATAGTCTACTGCATAACGGGTTTGCTTGGTGTACAATCTCACCTCAGAGAACTCCCGGTTAATGGCCTCTAATCCCTTTCGAGTATATCGCCCAGGATGGTCAGGCCGCAAATAAGGTCATTCCTATTTTTCACACTGATCACCCCCGCCGATCCTCCCAACGATAGGGACCTCAGGAGCCCCTAGCCGAGTGATGAGCCTAAAGTAACAGGACCTCTCCAATCAGCTCAGAATTCCGTGCCAATTGCACGAGTCACTATTCTCCTACGGATATGACCCACTTGAGGGCATGGGACGGTAAGCGGCCCTATTGCTCCCACCGCGAAAAGGACCGGGAGGGTAGGTGTCGCCGTGGTGAAAGTACCGTTGAGGAGGAACATAAATCCCTCCTTGGTGCGGTAACATTTAACGGCTTGGTTATTGGCCTGTACGAACTGTGCATACCACCAATTGCGGGGGTTGTTTGATTTCCCATTTAAACCGATCAATTGGTAATAAAAAAATGGGTACGCCCAGGTAGCGGAGATTACATGGACTCCGTTACAGTGGCCGCAAATAAATTATCTCCCCGCTGTGACGTTAAAGCATCTTTCCTTATCACAAGTCCAGGCGAACTGGCCCCAATGTTGGTGAGCACACTGTTTCTGTACACATGTGGAATTTTTGGGGACAAGGGAAGAGACACATCCCCATCCCTGCCCCGTAAAACATAGGGGCTACTCCGTCTTCTCTGAACATCTTGTCCCTGTATTCCCCAGAAAGTGGGATGCGTGGAGATTATTAGTTCTACGCACCTTCCTTGTACGCGCCTACTATAGCTGCCTGTCTGTCCCACACGGGGTCGAGCTGACGTGTCCGCAGTGTATAGTTGGAGGGGGTTCCAACTCGGGGTGGCCACAAACATGGCCTGCACAGACTTGGCCAACGGGTAACACACAGACTGCTTTCCGTACAATCGTATATGAGTTTTACAAAAAAGATTGCCTTCCAATCTCATCACCAATACATATTAACACGACAACATTCTTTAGAAGACTGGGGAAGCATATCAGCTTGCTTCCCATCCTTATCTCTATTCACTCCCTTAGCTTATACCGAAGCCAAGCAACGAGCACAATACAAGGATCCCGATAGATACAAATTACATAGTCATAAATTGAACAATCTGGAAGATAAATACAAAAGCAAGCATCAGTTTATCATCCATTACTTCGTAGCATGGTTATCTGATTTAGACTTAAGCAACCGCGTCCAACCTTTCATCTGCGCATAGCCGGTATGAATGAGAGAAGCCCTATGAGGTCGTCTTTTCCTCAGATGATTTTAATTGTGTCCAATGTTTCCACACTCCTTTTCCCCTTATGTCCAGGCAGGCACAGGTGTCTCCACTAATTATAATCTCGTAAGGCCCGCTCCATTTTGGGGCGAACTCTGGTTTACTGGGCAGGGTTTTTACCATGACCTTACTACCTGCTGGGGGAACGTAAGCCGCCATTGCGAGCTCTTGTGCCCAGTCCTTATTTTCCTGATTGTCACAACGTTCTGTCACGTCGTTTTGAGTTGTGTACTCATTTCCAGAACGCACCGTTTTAATCTGTCTTTAAGGGGACCCACATCGGCCCCCCTGTTAGAACATAGAACATAGAACAATACAGCGCAGTACAGGCCCTTCGGCCCTCGATGTTGCGCCAACCTGTGAAACCATTCTAAAGCCCATCTACACTATTCCCTTATCATCCATATGTCTATCCAGTGACCATTTGAATGTCCTTAGTGTTGGCGAGTCCACTACTGTTGCAGGCAGGGCATTCCACGCCCTTACTACTCTCTGAGTAAAGAACCTACCTCTGACATCTGTCTTATTTCTATCTCCCCTCAATTTAAAGCTATGTCCCCTCGTGCTAGACATCACCATCCGAGGGAAAAGGCTCTCACTGTCCACCCTATCCAATCCTCTGATCATCTTGTATGCCACAATTAAGTCAGCTCTTAACCTTCTTCTCTCTAACGAAAACAGCCTCAAGTCCCTCAGCCTTTCCTCATAAGATCTTCTCTCCATACCAGGCAACATTCTGGTAAATCTCCTCTGCACCCTTTCCAATGCTTCCACATCCTTCCTCTAATGCGGCGACCAGAATTGCACGCAATACTCCAAATGCGGCCTCACCAGAGTTTTGTACAGCTGCAACATGACCTCATGGCTCCGAAACTCAATCCCTCTACCAATAAAAGCTAACACACCATACGCCTTCTTAACAACCCTCTCAACCTGGGTGGCAATTTTCAGGGATCTATATACATGGACACCGAGATCTCTCTGCTCATCCACACTGCTAAGAATCTTACCATTAGCCCAGTAATCTGCATTCCTGTTATTCCTTCCAAAATGAATCACCTCACACTTTTCTGCATTAAACTCCATTTGCCACCTCTCAGTCCAGTGCTCCAGCTTATCTATTTCCCTCTGTAACTTGTAACATCTTTCCGCGCTGTTCACAACTCCACCGACTTTAGTGTCATCTGTTAGCATGGTACAGCACGGTAGCATTGTGGATAGCACAATTGCTTCACAGCTCCAGGGTCCCAGGTTCGATTCCGGCTTGGGTCACTGTCTGTGTGGAGTCTGCACATCCTCCCCGTGTGTGTGTGGGTTTCCTCCGGCAGCTCCGGTTTCCTCCCACAGTCCAATGATGTGCAGGTTGGGTGGATTGGCCATGATAAATTGCCCTTAGTGTCCAAAATTGCCCTTAGTGTTGGGTGGGGTTACTGGGTTATGGGGATAGGGTGGAGGTGTGGACCTTGGGTAGGGTGTTCTTTCCAAGAGCCGGTGCAGACTCGATGGGCTGAATGGCCTCCTTCAGCACTGTAAATTCTATGAAATTTACTCACCCATCCTTCTACGCCTTCCTCCAGGTCATTTATAAAAATGACAAACAGCAGTGGCCCCAAAACAGATCCTTGTGGTACACCACTAGTAACTGGAGTCCAGTCCGAACATTTCCCATCAACCACCACCCTTTGTCTTCTTCCAGCTAGCCAATTTCTGATCCAAACTGCTAAATCACCCTGAATCCCATGCCTCCGTATTTTCTGCAGTTGCCTACCGTGGGGGACCTTCTCAAACGCTTTACTGAAATCCATATACACCACATCAACTGCTTTACCCTCATCCACCTGTTTGGTCACCTTCTCAAAGAACTCTATAAGGTTTGTGAGGCATGACCTACCCTTCACAAAACCCTGTTGACTATCTCTAATCAAATTATTCCTTTCCAGATGATTATACATCCTATCTCTTATAAACCTTTCCAAGATTTTTCCCACAACAGAAGTAAGGCTCACTGGTCTATAGTTATCGAGGTTGTCTCTCCTCCCCTTCTTGAACAAGGGGACAACATTTTCTATCCTCCAGTCTTCTGGCACTATTCTTGTAGACAAAGATGACTTAAAGATCAAAGCCAAAGGCTCAGCAATCTCCTCCCTAGCTTCCCAGAGAATCCTAGGATAAATCCCATCCGGCCCAGGGGACTTATCTATTTTCACACTTTCCAGAATTGCTAACACCTCCTCCTTATGAACCTCAAGCCCTTCTAGTCTAGTAGCCTGAATCTCAGTATTCTCCTCGACAACATTGTCTTTTTCCTGTGTGAATACTGATGAAAAATATTCATTTAGCACCTCTCCTATCTCCTCGAACTCCAAGCACAACTTCCCACTACTGTCCTTGACTGGCCCTAATCTTACCCTAGTCATTTGTTTATTCCTGACATATCTATAGAAAGCTTTAGGGTTATCCTTGATCCTACCTGCCAAAGACTTCTCATGTCCCCTCCAGGCTCATCTTAGCTCTCTCTTTAGGTCCTTCCTAGCTAACTTGTAACTCTCGAGCGCCCTAACTGAACCTTCATGTCCCATCTTTACATGAGCCTCCTTCTTCCTCTTGACAAGTGTTTTGACTGCTTTAGTAAACCACGGTTCCCTTGATCGAACACTTCCTCCCTGCCTGGCAGGTACATACTTATCAAGGACACGCAGTAACTGTTCCTTGAACAAGCTCCACATTTCCATTGTGCCCATCCCCTGCAGTTTTCCTCTCCATCTGGTGCATCCTAAGTCTTGCCTCATCGCATCATAATTGCCTTTCCCCCAGATATAACTCTTGCCCTGCGGTATATACCTATCCCTTTCCATCACTAAAGTAAACGTAATTATTTCTTCTACAGCTCTGGAACATTTTGGAGGCCTATAGAAAACCCCTAACAGGGTGACCTCTCCTTTCCTGTTTCTAACCTCAGCCCATACTACCTCAGTAGACGAGTCCTCATCAAACGTTCTTTCTGCCACCGTAGTACTGTCCTTGACTAACAATGCCACCCCTCCCCCTCTTTTACCACCTTCCCTGAGCTTACTGAAATATCTAAACCCCGGCACCTGCAACAACCATTCCTGTCCCTGCTCTATCCATGTCTCCGAAATGGCCACAACATCGAAGCCCCAGGTACCAACCCATGCCACAAGTTCACCCACCTTATTCCGGATGCTCCTGGCATTGAAGAAGACACACTTTAAACCACCTTCCTGCCTGCCGGTTCACTCCTGCAACTTTGAAACCTTACTCATGACCTCACTACTCTCAACCTCCTGTATACTGGAGCTACAATTCAGATTCCCAATGTTATGATGCCTTCTGGTAATTGCATCGCTCTTCCTGTCATTAGTTCATAATGGGTTAAGCCTGTGGTTCAGTTTCCCATGGCCCGCAGTTTCATTAAGATAATAGGCAATACTTCAGACCAGGTTTTTCCTAACACCTGTATTGCCTTTGCGAGCACATTTTCAAAAGTTTGATTCATCCGCTCCAGCATTCCCGAGCTTTGGGGATGGTAGGGAATGTGGAATTTCTGCTTTATTCCCATTAATCGGCACACCGTTTTTATAACACTTCCAGTAAAATGGGTACCTTGGTCTGAGTCTATTTGAATAGGCACTTCCCATCAGGGAATTACTTCTTCAGCTAAGACTCTGGCGACTGTCAAGGCTATACAATTCCGCCCATCGGGTGAATTATAGAATCATAGAATCATAGAAGTTTACAGCATGGAAACAGGCCCTTCGGCCCAACCAGTCCATGCCGCCCAGTTTTTACCATTAAGCTAGTCCCAGTTGCCCGCACTTGGCCCATAACCCTCTATACCCATCTTACCCATGTAACTATCTAAATGCTTTTTAAAAGACACAATTGTACCCGCCTCTACTACTACCTCTGGCAGCACATTCCAGACACTCACTACCCTCTGAGTGAAGAAATTGCCCCTCTGGGCCCTTCTGAATCTCTCCCCTCTCACCTTAAACCTATGCCCTCTAGTTTTAGACTCCCCTACCTTTGGGAAAAGATGTTGACTATCTACCTTATCTATGCCCCTCATTATTTTATAGACCTCGTCCCGTGGTCTGGGTTGGTGTCCCATTCTGACTTTCATGGGTCTCCCCGTATTATGCAGGGCACAGGTGACACACCGATGACAGTGTTGTGCAACATCTCACCCCATTCCTTTCCACCACCACTCCCTTCCCAGGCTCCCTATCATGGCTCCCTGCCTGAGTGCCCAAGCCCGTGGTGGAGCTCCAATAATGTAGGTTGAATACATTTGGGGGCCATTACCCGATTATCCTTTCGCCAAACTCCATCACTACCCTTCTCCGCGCCTTGCTTTTCCCACGTACCTCTTTCTCCGTCAGGGATGCCCTCATGGAATTCTTTAATACTTATCTCTTTCTCTGTGTGGTCCACAAGGGCCATCAGTGCTTCCTCAGCCTCAATCTGTTCTAACGCCTTTTGCACCGCTAGGTCTGCGGCTTGATTCCCCTGGTGATTTATCCAATCCAAGCTGTTCCGGTCCGGTTCCCTCTGATGTGCCTTAATTTTAATCACTGCTACCTGTTGGGGTTTGTTACCAGCACCTAAGAGTGCTTCTATTCTCAACTGATGTTTTATAGGATTACCTCCTGTTGTAATAAATCCCCTCATACCCCAAGCAGTCATGTAGTCATGTACGACTCCAAAAGCATACCTACTCTCTGTCTAAATGTTCACTGTCTTGTTTTCTGATAACTCTAGCGCATTGGTGAGCGGCACTAGTTCTGCCACTTGGGCCAATAGGCCTCCATCAATTTGTCCTGATTCCACTGTCTCCAATGCTCCATTCATTACAGCCTACCCCGTTCGGGGTCGCCCATCGACATATTTACATGACCCATCTAGATAGAATGTTTCTTCCGTTGTTGCCAGAGGAGTATCCTTAATCCTGTCTTCCTCTAAATTCATGTCTACATCCCCACAATTGTGCGGTTCCCCGTTCCTAATATTCCCTCGGCTGGGTTCTCCCCCTTGTCCCTAACAATGGTTACTGACTTACTTGGAGGGAGGAGGACCACCTCCCACTTGGTCCACCTCATATTCGAGACGGATCTTAACTTTCCGGTGTTCAACATTTCTATCAGGGTATGTTTCATGTGTAGTATAATGTTTCCTGTCTTAACTATTGGTTCACTAACTTTCACAGCCCAGGCTGTGCAATCCAGTGCAGCAATGCACCGGGAGAGTCCAGTGACTACCGGTCGTTCTGCTGTAGAGTAATAGGCGACGGGCCTTCTCCTATCTCCATGGTCCTGTGTGACCACTGCTGTATAGAACCCGTCCTCATTGTTGCAGTGTATCTGGAAGCCTTTACTCATGTCTGGTAAACCCAATCCTGGTACCGACATTAACTCAGACTTTAATTAGGTATACAGTTCCTCCTGTTCTGGGCCCCACTCCACTGGTTCTAGCGTGGCCTTACCTCCTTTTACTCATCTTTGTATTGGTTCTGCTATTTTAGCAAACTCCGGGATAAAGTTCCGACTGTAGTTAAAGAGTCCCAACAGCTTTCTGACTCCACGTACAGTAACGGGTTTTGGCATACCCTGGACTGCATGTTTTCTGTCCTGAGGCATCTCCTTAAGTCCTTGGGAGATTAAGTGTCCCAAGTACAGGACTTGTGTTTTTCCTACCTGGGCCTTTTTAGGGCTCACCTTGAGGCCAGCCGTCTCCAGGGTTCGCAATACTAAGTACAGGGTAGCCAGATGGTCTGCCTTTGTTTCCGAGGCTATTAATATGTCATCGACATACTGCAAGATCGCGCACCCCTTGGGCACTTTTATCTGTTTTAAAATGTCACTCATTACGCGGTGGAAAATAGCTGGGCTATTATGGAAGCCCTGTGGTAATCGCGTCCACGTATATTGTTTCTCCCCTACTGTAAACGCAAATTTCTCTTTGGACTCCGGATCCAATGGGAGTGCCCAAAAGCCATTAGATATGTCTAGGACAGTGAAGATTTTCTGTTCGGGAGATAGTCCGTTTAGGATGGTTGAGGGACTGGCTACGATTGGATGCAATTTGGGTGTCACCTTGTTAAGGGCTGTATAGTCTATGGTCAGCCGGTAACTCCCGTCAGGCTTCTTACCGGCCACGTGGGAGAATTAGTAGTGCTGGTGGTTTCCCTCAGGGTACCCCTTTCTACTAATCCTTCTCCTATATCCACAACCGCCTTTTTAGCTTCTGTCTTGATCGGGTATTAGCGGTGTGGTTTATGTTCTGGCCTGGCAATCTTAATAGGGTCGATGCTGGCTTTTCCGGTGTCTAATTTGTTTTTTGCCCAAACATTGCTCACTGACCTGCAAATGGCCCCGCATCCACCCAGTTCTTCGCTCCATTCCCTGGTGGTTATGGTGGCCAACCCGACAGTGCAAGTGTTATTGGCCATCTGTCCATACCTTCCCTTACTACCATCCGGCTTTGGCCAGGTCACGTTTCCCTTTTTACAATCAATTATAGTTTCATACTCCCTCATGATATCGTTGCCCAAAATCGTGCCTTCATTATTTTTACGCACACAAAATTTCATAGGTATGAATATGTTGTCAATCTCAACCACCTGTGTGGTACTCAAGTAAGCGGTCATTCTGATGCCCTCAATTCCCTGTAAAATATTGATTTATTGGCGATAGGGAGGGGGAGGTTTGTAACGGAGACCGATGCTCCTGTGTCCATCTGCATTTCACATTGTCGGCCCCCCACTAGTGCAGACACATAAATTCTCCCATCCCTTTTGTTTTTAATGGGGGCCACAGGGCATCAGCTCTGGCTTTCGGTCCATTCTGTCCATTCCTTATACTCTGCAGCGGAAATGGTATTTTGGCCTCTAGGCGGCTTGCCATGTTTGCTGAAACAGGCAGCTTCCAGATGGCCCCTGTTTATTACAATAGTTACATTGTTTCTCAACCTTCTTGCCCTTACTAGTTGGTGAATGTCTCTTAAACGCAGTTGGTGACTCACCCAGACGGCATTGAGTTCCGTCCAAAAGTTTACATTCTGGCTTCGGGGCTGAAGTTTTCCCAGGACGGTCATAATCTGTTGTCTTTCTCCCGGGATGAATGGTTTGTAACTGGCGGTCGGGTTTGCCAAGGTACCCCCTCGGCTCACATCGACCGTCTCCTCTATCTCCTCACTAAGAGGAGTTCTATACTATCATATGGGGCCAGGGAGGTCGTGTCTGGACACGGCCCCATTCTTCCCCCCTCATGCAATTTATACTCTAATTACTTTATGATTTTTGTTTGACATTTCACTCTCGTCTCTAGTTCTGTCTTCTTCTGTTTTACCACATTTACTTGTTCTATTAGTCCCGCCAATTGATGTACCAAAAGTACCCCTGTTTTCTTAATCTTGTCTTTAGTTTGCTTTGTCAACCAATCTCTCTTTCCAAAGTATGTGATATGTCCCAGCCGTCCTTCTGCATCTTTTTAATTAACAATTGTCGTTCTGTCATGTAAGAGTTTATCAGGGAGCCCGTGGACCTCCTTTTAACTTCTTTAGCCGCCATTATTAATTTACCTACCGTCCCTGTATGATTGGAGAATGTTTATATCCTATTCTTTCCTACCGAGAATACACGGACTTCTTATAGTACTCGCGTACTCACGGCGAGGTTCTCAGAGGTCCGGCAGCGTCCTCCTCCATTCCCGAGAAGGTCCGGACGTGTAACTCTTGCCTCCGCGGGCGGGTTCCACAACACCCCCCTTTTCTCTCCGATGCCTGTTTACCTGATCAGGGCCTCACAACATCGTTCTTTAACATACCTCCATCAATCACCTCTCGCACCTGTAACATTCGTTAATTCTCCGCGTGGCAGTATCACCATTACAGTTAAACCAGTTAGGTCACTTCTCTCACTCACGCAGTCTGTCTATTATTTTGGTTCTTCCGGTGCCACGTCCTGATCAGTCGTCTTGCCGAGTGTCTCTAATTTCTGGGTGGTCAAAGTTTGACTACTCACCATGTTCACTGACCCGAACGACTGCTCAGTTCCATGATATCCTGCCGACTACGCCATATTGTAGGTGAAAATATTCACGAATAGACCTTTGAGTGAGTAAAGAAGCAATTTATTAATTTTCAGAGCTCTGGGAGAAAAGGTCTTTGACCCCCAAGGTCTGTGCAGCACCTTTTCTCGCCTGAGCTGAGGTTAATATATAGAAGGAAAGTGGAATTAGTTTGCATTCGCATTTATATATACCCAATCAATTCTGTTTGCATCACAATTCATAACATGCATCTTCAATGCCATAAATGGCTGCAAGTTAGCTCCTATAGCCTCTAATTGGCAGTTTGCCTTACCCGATCAATTCATTACATAGATAACGGTTATATAAAGTCATGGGGGTCAATAGTCCAACCACGCTGAACAAGTCCTTCCTCATCCCTTGCTAGTTCCTTAATTTGAGGCCCCTTTGTCAGTTACAAGTAGGTAAGAATACAGACATTGGGCAAAGGTTGCCAATGGCTCATTGTCCCTCCGGATGCATCTGGTTGTGGATCACTTGTTTTGCACAAAGCTTTACTACTTCAGCAGCAGACACTGATAATAACATAGGGTCAAGAACATTGACAGAGTCCATTTTATATCAGGCGGCATCGATTTTGTATCTTCTGTAGTCCGTTCGGAATTCTACCTCTTCATGATGGAGGGGACCAACCTCCCCTCTCCCATGATCAAACTTTTTTCAATTTCCGGTTTACCCCTCTGATCTATCATCTGCCCACCAGCCTAACAAAGAAATGAGGCAGGGTGGGAAAAAAACCCTTGGATGGACATTTAGTGGTAATTTAAAAGGCATTAACTGGGGGGGAAGAGCTGGCTGCCCAACCAAGGCCCTGCCTTGGACCCGGTTGGGACAAGTGGGATATGAGAAAATCAGTCCATACAATTCCATGCTATTCCCGCTCTGAGGGAGACATAATAGCCTTGGATTTCAATGTTTGAAGCTTAATTGGAGAGGAGTGCCGAAGGATTTGGAGAAAGGGTTCTTAAACAGGCACTCAGCCACACAAAAATCTAAGCAAGGGCCTAAAGCTAAATTGAGGCGGTCACCGGAATATTATCTAATCCAAAATAGCCAGGTTAAATAAATCAGTGGGATATTCTCATCCCGGTGCTGTTAAGAGGGAGCTTTTTCATCACCAGTGACTGCAAAGCAATCACACAAAGCTCAGTGAAAATAATGAAGGTTTATTTGAACATTTGCCTGAAATTTGATGGTTACACACCAGGGGTCAGTGTTGTGAACCTAATAAGACCATAAGACATAGGAGCGGAAGTAAGGCCATTCGGCCCATCGAGTCCACTCCACCATTCAATCATGGCTGATTTCAACTCCATTTACCCGCTCTCTCTCCATAGCCCTTAATTCCTTGAGAAATCAAGAATTCATCAACTTCTGTCTTAAAGACACTCAACGTTCCGGCCTCCACCGCCCTCTGTGGCAATGAATTCCACAGACCCACCACTCTCTGGCTGAAGAAATTTCTCCTCATCTCTGTTCTAAAGTGACTCCCTTTTATTCTAAGGCTGTGCCCCCGGGTCCTAGTCTCCCCTGCTAATGGATACAACTTTCCTACGTCCACCCTATCTAAGCCATTCATTATCTTGTAAGTTTCTATTAGATCTCCCCTCAACCTCCTAAACGCCAATGAACATAATCCCAGGATCCTCAGACGTTCATCGTATGTTAGGCCTACCATTCCTGGGATCATCCGTGTGAATCTCCACTGGACCCGCTCCAGTGCCAGTATGTCCTTCCTGAGTTTGTTTCTCGAGTTTGAGTCAGTTCAGGTGAGTGATCAGTTATCTGGGAGCTGTATTGCTGAAATTTCCGAGGAATTCTTTCAGTCTCTCGCTGTTCCTCTGGCAGAATTTCCTGGGAAATGGTTATAGACATAGACATAGAACAGTACAGCACTGAACAGGCCCTTCAGCCCTCAATGTTGTGCCGAGCATTGTTCGAAACCAAGGTCAAGCTATCCCACTCCCTGTCATTCTGGTGTGCTCCATGTGCCTATCCAATAACCGCTTCAAAGTTTCTAAAGTGTCCGACTCCACTATTACAGCAGGCAGTCCATTCCACACTCTAACCACTCTCTGAGTAAAAAACCTACCTCGGACATCCCTCCTATATCTCCCACCCTGAATCTTATAGTTATGCCCCCTTGTAACAGCTACATCCACCCGAGGAAATAGTCTCTGAACGTCCACTCTATCTATCCCCCTCTTTATCTTATAAACCTCTATTAAGTCGCCTCTCATCCTCCTCCGCTCCAAAGAGAAAAGCCCTAGCTCCCTCAACCTTTCCTCATAAGACCTATCCTGCAAACCAGGCAGCATCCTGGTAAATCTCCTTTGCACCCTTTCCAATGCTTCCACATCCTTCCTATAATGAGGTGACCAGAACTGCACACAATACTCAAAATGTGGTCTCACCAGGGTCATGTATAGTTGCAAGCCCCCTGTTAATAAACACTAACACACTAGGAGCCTTCATCTCGGCTCTATCCATTTGAGTGGCAACCTTCAGAGATCTGTGGACATGAACCCCAAGATCTTTCTGTTCCTCCACATTCCTTAGAACCCTGCCGTTGACCCTGTAATCCGCATTCAAATTTTTTCTACCAAAATGAATCACCTCGCACTTATCAGGGTCAAACTCCATCTGCCATTTTCCGGCCCAGCTCTGCATCCTATCAATGTCTCTTTGCAGCCTACAACAGCTCTCCACCTCATCCACTACGTCACCAATGTTGGTGCCATCAGCAAATTTACTGACCCACCCTTCAGCCCCCTCCTCCAAGTCATTGATAAAAATCACAAATAGCAGAGGACCCAGCATTGATCCCTGTGGTACACCGCTGGTAACTGGTCTCCAGTCTTAAAATTTTCCATCCATCTCCACCCTTTGTCTTCTATGTGATAGCCAGTTACTTATCCAATTGGCCAAATTTCCCTCTATCCCACACCTCCTTACTTTCTTCATGAGCCGACCATGGGAAACCTTATCAAACACCTTACTAAAATCCATGTACTGCTCTACCTTCATCTACACACTTAGTTACCTCCTCAAATAATTCAATCAAGTTTGTGAGGTAAGACCTACCCTTCACGGATCCGTATTGACTATCCCGGATTAAGCTGCATCTTTCCAAATGGTCTTAAATCCTATCTTAAACAACATTCGCCACTCTCCAGTCCTCTGGCACTAACCCGTGGACAGCGAGGACCTAAAGATCAAA
This sequence comes from Scyliorhinus torazame, assembly GCF_047496885.1. Taxonomy (NCBI): domain Eukaryota; kingdom Metazoa; phylum Chordata; class Chondrichthyes; order Carcharhiniformes; family Scyliorhinidae; genus Scyliorhinus; species Scyliorhinus torazame. The sequence goes on from NC_092716.1 coordinate 117,263,826, forward strand.
GTCAAAGGCTCTGCAATCTCACCCCTTGCCTCCCAAAGAATCCTTGGGTATATCCCATCTGGCCCAGGGGACTTGTCGACCCTGAGGTTTTTCAAAATTGCTAATACATCCTTCCTCAGAACATCTACTTCCTCCAGCCTACCCGCCTGAATCACACTCTCATCCTCAAAACCATGGCCCATCTCCTTTGTGAACACTGAAGAAAAGTATTCATTCAACGCCTCTCCTATTTCTTCTGTCTCCATGCACAAGTTCCCACTACTGTCCTTGACCGGCCTCACCCTCACCCTGGTCATTCTTTTATTTCTCACATAAGAGTAAAAAGCCTTGGGGTTTTCCTTGATCTGACCCGCCAAGAACTTCTCATGCCACTTGACGAATGTGATATAAAATAGTTAGTTTAAATATTAGTTACAGTAATGTAGATGTAGGCCAGTTTAATTCTAGTGAGTTCACAAAAGACAAAGGACAAAGGATTTCAGCAAGCATGGCAAGGAACGGGGCGGGGGGGGGGTCTGATAGAGGAGGGGAAAAGGATGCTGGGTAACAAGAGGCCCAGGGTTAAGGAATCAGAAGCGAGCCAATTAGGATGTATGGCCAGGTCAGGAGGGGTATAGGATGACCTATGGGAATCTGTATATGAAACTTGATAACTTGATGCTATTTGAATGTATTTGCAGAGATCCTTTTGTCTCGGACCTCATTCGTTTCCAAGGGGTCCAAGAGACTGGTTCTGTGTTCTGTGTCCCTGAGAAGTGAGTCAGACTTGCAAGTTGGTTAAAAATAAATAATACTATGCCTATAAATCCATCTCGAGTTTTCTTGAGTCCAGACTGACGGGTAAAGAATTCAACATTTGTCATTTGGTGCCAAAACCCGGGATTTCTCCAGACGGTTACCGACCACCTGCGAAATCAGAATTAGACTGATTATGGAAAAGGAAAGTTGAAACGGGCCCACAGTGTGTGTAGCTGTAAAATTACACACATTGGTTTTCCCCTCTTCTCATGGTCTGATTGGTCTGGTCACTCGCGGTTGGTACGGAAAGATCGTCTCGACGAAATCAAAGGTCAGTCTGGGGATTAGAACATTAACTGATAATATATCAATAATTGATAGTTCGGTTTTGGGTTAATTTTGGAACTGATGGGACATCGAATTGATGGTTTAATTCCATATGTGTGTAGTTTTGGGATTGATGGGACATCGAATTGATGGTTTAATTCCATATGTGTGTAGTTTTGGGATTGATGGGACACCGAAATTATGGTTTAATTCCATGTGTGAGTGTTTTTGATGAACTGATGGGACCTCAGTAAGGAGGGTTCAGTTCCATGAGTGTTTTTAAATCTATCGTTGACTAAGCTAAAATTGTATCCTTGGACTGTAGTGGCAAGAAACGCAGTCTTGAGGACTAGTTAGAGATTATGGGGAAATGTTTGGATAAATTTCAAAACAAAAGAGCATCCATAGAACTGGATGATGCATGTTAGTTAAAGCAGAAGTCTCTCAAAGGGTTAACAGCAGTCAAAGTTAACGACTACAGACAGTGTTTCTCACACGGGCCTTGAGATAACAGCAGCAGCCTGCGGTGTAATCGGATACCTTTCTTTCGAGTCAGTGAAACTCCAGCAAAGTTACGTTTTGAATTAATTAAAGGAAACCAGTGGATTTCTCCACCTCTTTGATAAAAGTTAATTATTTTAGCAAGCAATTGATTGAAATTGCCAGAATCTTAAGTTTGAATCACTTGAAATAATGTTTATTTCATTTTATTTGTGAATTAATAGAAACTTAAAGAAACTCACTGACACCATTTTAAAAAGTGTAAATCTGGAGATGACAGTTGACTTTGCTCCGGTATAAATCACCGCAGCTAACTGCTCCCTCATTGATAGCAGCCAACATTTTTGTGAATGTAAGAAAAACTTGTTAAAAGAAAAATTGTTAAGATAAAGAATTAATTAAGTTGTAAACGTTATACAAGTTTGTGTTAAGCAAATCGTAAATTCAGTTCTGAGTTGAGATCAGAGCTAAGGTTGCAGTAATTCAATTTGAATTTTCAAACATTTTAAGTTTTAAAAGAACACTGTTAAAACCTTAAAAATAATTTTGCCAAGTAGCAAAAATTGCCATTGGTTATAAATAGGCAAATACATTTTTAAAAAAGAGAGCCAAAGTATGAAAGCTAAAGAGTTAATTAGATTATGGAGACAATATTGTCAACGTGAGAGGGATAAAATCATGTTATTAAGTTGGCAAGAAAATGCCCTTAAAATGGGGATTCCAATTAGTGAAAGTGGGAACCAGAAAACTCTGGAGATCTTGAAAAAGGAATGTGCATTCAAAAAACCCGCAAGTAAAGAGAGGGTGGACTCAAGTAAAAAAAAAGAGCTACGTAGTTCAATGGCTGGCCTTGCATTGACAGAAGGAGATGAGGACCTAGAGAATTGGACCATGTCGGGTAGAGTCTCAACTGCACCAGTAGCATTGTCGGCACTAATTCCTGAACCACAAGGGTATTATAATTTATATCCAGTCACTGCTCCCCAGATTCAAATCATGCCAGCCTCTCCAGCCCCTTCGGTTGATAGCTTGGGTCCTATTTCAGCACCTTCACTGTTTGTTAGAGAAGGGGAGCTCTGTTCAACAAGCCCAGTTAACTTTAGGACCTGATCTCGAACAATGAGAGAGGGGCCTGATCCTATCCAGCGACAATCACGCATACCACCTAGATCCCTTCAGACCGATATGGTAGGACAGAAAAGTATGAGAACAAAGAAATAGGATGGGAATGGTTCTGAGGAGCTGGAGCTCCCCCTAGTGGAAGGGAAGGACATCAAAGTCTTTGAAGAGACAGAGGAATCCACTAGAGCGCCCCCTAGTGAAACTCTGAGACAGTTGCCGATTAGGAAAATACCAAACCCTGATGCTGTAATGGCGGCCGCCCAGCCCACGATAGACGTTTATTTCCCATGGAGACCCAGTGAGATGATGGCTATTCTGGCTGCAATCCCAGACAGGAAGAAATCTCCTGCTGCTTTCGTGGATTATCTGAGAACTACCATCTCAGTTTATCAAGCTGATTCAAAGGACCTCTGGGCCCTCGTCCAGCAGGTTTTAACCCCAGCAGAGTACCGCAATCATTTCAATCACTTAAATTATGCTAGCCACGCTGCACTTCAGCAAGCCCATGCTTTGGACGATGATAGACGGCACAAATCCTGAATGCGTTGAATGTCACATTTCAAAAGCCCATAAACATTTCTGCTATCTTAGATCTCAAACCTAAAAAGACTGCAGAGCCAGAGGAATTTCTGGAACATTTTAATGAAATCTACTGTGGGCAGTCAGGCGACTTGCCATACCAAAATGGTCAGAATTCCCCTCAATATTGTGCTATGTTAATGCATTGCCTACCACCTTCCGTGGCTATTGCCGTGAAATGTAATAACATGAATTGGACAGAGAACAACCCTTCTCAGATGGCCAGGGCAGTCAGATTTTATTGGAAGGAAGGTGTAGGCCAGGAAGGAAACTCAGTTACAAAGATTAAGACTGAGTATGTGATGAAAAAGGATGATCTGAGACCCCAACCTGCGGCAGATATGGTGGCTTACCAGCTGTAACCCCAATATTGTGACCTTGGGTGGGTGAATCAACACGGGGGAGGATATCAAACCCACCCAAATGGACCCTCAGCTCCTCTTTATGGCCCACCGTATGCACCAACAGGTTTACAACTGCCGCCCCCTCTGAGAGGCCATTGGTCTATTAGGAAAAGAGGATGGGGCAGATATAGAGGGAACAATACATGTTTTAATTGCAGCCGTGCAGATCACTGGCAATAGGAATGCCCCTTTAAAAGACGGGCAGCAGGAGACTACCCGACCCAAAGGAGGGGGTACCCACCAAGGGGAGGACAGACGAGGTACACTGACTTCTCCCAGGCAAACTCTTTCCCAACACAAGATTGACTAGCTAATTTAGTCATAAGGACTCTCCAATCGGACAGGGAACCTATTATTTCTCTGCAGATAGGAGATTAACACTGCCCATTTGTAATCGACACTGGAGCAGCTATGTCTTCGGTGCAATCAGAACTTCGACTACTACTATCCGACCACACCCAGCATTTGTCGGGGTTCCAAGGACAGGTGTGTGAGTATCCTATTTCTGAACCTGTGACAGTCACTAACGAGAATAAGTCTGCGGTTCATCAGTTTGTGGTGACTACTGGATTGGACTGTAACCTGTTGGCCTGAGATTTACTGTGTATCTTCCAGCTACAGCTAGACTGCGGAGACGAAGGGGTAACGGTTCAATCATGGAGGATGAGACAACAGTGCTATATTTCTATCACTCCCCAGTGGACATTGAACATTCACTGCACCACGTTACCCTGGCCTATGACTGAACTGGACAAAACAGGGAGTTGGAGGACAAATACCGGCCGTTAACTGGAACCGAATGGCCAGTCAAGGCTACAGCCACAGTCACGGGAGAAGAAGGTACAGCCGATTTTGTTACAATACCAGCACATTTATGGCCACAGTCAGCTTCTTTGGGCCCTCATATTACACGTCAGGTCCACGACCAGTACCATACTACGGATCTGGGGCCTATGGTAAGGAGGGCAGTGGATCATTCAGATCCAACAGAGTACGCACTTCAAGTCACGCCAGACGGCACTTCCATAAAATATTTTGAGGTCCCTGAAACGATTAACACTCGACTTCAGCCAACCCACAGCTCTGGAAGAATAGGGAATTCCTTATCTCGGCCGGCACGGAAATATCCCACCGGGGTTTAGTTAATGACCTACTGCAGGCCTTCCTTATGCCCGCGCAGATTTCCGACCCCAGTTGACTTTGGTAATGAACAAGCAGATTGTGCAGCGCGGACAGCCGCGCAAATTCAGCAAGTGATGGTGCCTAAAATCTTAAGTCAGACTAAAAGATCTGCTATAAATAGGTCTGCCTCTGACAAGCCAATGCCAACAATCCAAGACATCATAAGGTTACAGGAGGACGCTCCTGAGAGTGATAAACAAATGTGGAAACGGTTAGGTTGTACATATGATTCTGTTTCCTCTTTATGGACCACGCCAGCACATCAGACTTGTATGTCTGATGTACTGGCTTTATGGGTCATCAAATTTTTGCAACTCATTGTGGGGCTCGGGGGACTAGTGATTTGTTGCTGGACACTTGGTGGCACCCTAAAATGCAGGGGTTGGCCCAGAGTATCAGTAATCAGTGTTTGATTTGTCAGCAATATAACACCGGCAAAGGTATACCTTGTGGTATGACGCAAACCCCGTTGCCCAGTGGTCCCTTGAGACGCTCCAAATGGATTACATTGAGTTGGAAAGGTGTCAATGTTATAAATATGTTTTGGTCATTGTGGATGTGTTCAGCAGATGGGTCGAGGCGTATCCGACTACCGATAATAAAGCTGCTACTGCGGTTAAAGTTCTGATGTGGGAAATCATTCCCCGGTACGGTATACCAGTTCAGTTAAATTCTGATAACGAGCCTCATTTAATGGACAGATTAATAGAGAGTTCTGCTTCCAGTTGGGCATATGCCAGCAGTTACACTGTGCGTACAGACCGCAGGGGGCCGGGTTGGTTGAGAGACACAATCAGACCCTCAAAACTAAATTGGCTAAATTAAGAGCAGACACGGGACTGACATGGCTTAAGTTGCTCCCCGTTGCCCTCTTCCATCTGCGGGTTACACCTGCCCGGCTCTCTCCTGCCGAGATCCTTTATGGCAGGCCCCTTAGAACTCCCTGGAATCTGCAGATTCCCAGACTGGTTCAGTTTCACCATATGACTGAAGAAATGACCACCTATGTTCTAGCCCTCACTAAGGTCCTCAAAGAGCTCCATAGCCAGGTCCGCGCGGCTCACCCGCCACCGCCCCCATTACCTAGCTCACTTTCAGTGCAGCCCGGTAATTATGTCATGGTCAAAAAAATTGGACTTGGAAAGGGTCGGAGCCACGATGGGAGGGGCCCTTCCAAGTTCTGCTTACCACCCTCACTGCAGTTAAAGTGGAGGGGCGGAGTGCTTGGGTCCACCTCCACCACTGTAAATTGGATCCACCTCTACCACTGTAAAAAGGTCGGTTACTAACCTGCCTCCCTTCCCCAGCGCTGTTTTACAGGTGTGAAGCATGATGCGGTGGCTACACACCGCCTGTGTAATCTTCGGCCTTGCCTCACTTGGAGTGACATCGGCGATAGACATGGAAAAGGGAAATATCATCTACATCTGTAACCCCAACCAAACTACAAGGACATTTTGTTTATGCAGAGGTGATGTTCTTCGCTGCCCCCATATACGAGGACATGGTATCGACTCATGGAAGGTCATCAGATTAACGGACACTGCAGGACTCATGAAGCAATTGCACCGGTGCCGACGATGAGAAGGGAACATTGCATGGACATTGCCTTGTTTTTGGAGTGCATGTAAATTTGATTTTGGATGTGATAAGTTTGGTGCCATTAAGGTAAAGTCAGACCATCAGGAGAGGGTAGGAAGAGGTTGTGAGAGAGAGGGGGACTAGAGAGAGGATGGGGCGTGTAAGGAGGGGAGTACAACTAGAACGTAGGTTATCAGGAGATACATTTAGGACCCAGACTGAGGAAAATCCGGGTAGTATGAATCTCTTCTACCAGATTTACCACCGCTTGTATGGCCAGGGACGGGTTGTCTACTACCCGAACCCCGCAGCGGTGTCTAGGTTATTTTCTGTTTCACCGCTTTGGGGCACTCCCCAAACGGTGATTCATTGTCAGCGAACCGAGACACTGCCCGAGCAAGTCACTCTTCCTTACGATCCGGGTTCAGCACCACCGGCTATTTGTCTTCCCCTTCCTCGGGATAATTCCCACTCACAGTATGATAGGCTGCAACGGTGGAGGGTGTACATACCTAGCTACTTCACTCCCAATAGAGACTCCCGATCGTACGAGTATTGTTTCAGCAGTGACGGGTACGGCGGTTTGCTGGTAGAGGTGGAAACGAATACAACATGTCTGTTCCCCACCTATATGGACAGGAGGTGTCATATCACTCAGGCGTCTGGCCAATGCGTTTGTTACAACACCACCTGCGTTCCATTGAACGCCGGCCTCCAGCTCCTTTGTGGCTGGGTGAATGTCTCTCATATCACTGTTGGGACTGGGGCTTTCCGCATTGCTGGGAGGCCACAAAGCTGGATAAACTGGGAGGTGTGGGGGGTTCCTTGGCGGTTAGCGATAGGAATTATTTTAATTGTGGCCTTACCATGCTGGGAAACTAAACCTTGAGAGCCCTCGGGGCAATAACCAAGGAATTGTCTCAGCTGCGGTTGTTTGCAATGCAGAACCGGTATGCTCTTGACTATCTTCTGGCCCGTGAGGGTGGGGTATGCGCCATAGTGCAGGGCAAGTGTATCATGGGAGTTCAAGACCTAACCGCTAACATCACTAAATTTATGGATCGCATATGGGATCACCTGGACGGAATGCAGGACCCTGGCTCTTGGGGTAACTGGGGATTTGGAGGTTGGAAGGACTGGTTGATAAATATGGCCATGTATTTAGCAGTGGCACTCGGCTGCATCTTTGAGGGCCTGGCCATCCTTAAATGCGTGATGGGTAGAATGCAGAGTGCACTGGAACAGATAGACACCCCTAGAATCTTGGCTGCTAGGATCCACGAGGGTGCAGCGGATGAAGGGGTCTGCAACAGGAATTGGAAATGCAGCGACAAATCTTTTTAGATGAGGGGCCTAGCTACGGATTGAATAGATAGGTTATCATGAAATGATAAAAGGAGGGAATGACGAATGTGATATAAAATAGTTAATTTAAATATTAGTTACAGTAATGTAGATGTAGGCCAGTTTAATTCTAGTGAGTTCACAAAAGACAAAGGACAAAGGATTTTAGCAAGCATGGCAAGGAACGGGGGAGGGGTGTCTGGTGGAGGAGGGGAAAGGATGCTGGGTTACAAGAAGCCCAGGGTTAAGAAATGAGAAGTGAGCCAATTAGGATGTATGGTCAGGTCAGGAGGGGTATAGGATGACCTATGGGAATCTGTATGTGAAACTTGATGCCATTTGAATGTATTTGCAGAGATCCCTTTGTCTCGGACCTCATTCGTTTCCAAGGGGTCCAGGAGACTGGTTCTGTGTTCTGTGTCCCTGAGAAGCGAGTCAGACTTGCAAGTTGGTTAAAAATAAATAATACTATGCCTACAAATCCATCTCGAGTTTTATTGAGGTCAGACTGACAGGTAAAGTATTCAACATTTGTCACACTTACTCCATTTCTTTGGTGATTCAGCTGATCTTTTTCCAAAGTTATAGCAGGAAACCTTGGAAAACCCACGATTAATTTTTGGGTGAAAATATTTCTCGATAGTCAGAGAGGTTCAAAGTCATCAGCTTACATATTCTGCTTGCCGGATTGTGGGAGACCAGATGGGCGATGGAAGATACTCCTCAGGACCCTGCAGAGGGCCTATTGTTCAGACCTACACAGGAATTGCCCAGAAGTTTACATTTCTTATGGGCAATTTCCTGTTCCCCAAGAAGTCTGTCACTGAACTAGGTGTGGAAACTTGGCACAAGGGCAGCAAACACCTGGGAACACTACCATCTGGAAATTCCCCATAAAGCCACACATCATCCTGACTTTGAAATATCTCACCGTTCCTTCACTGTCACTGGGTCAAAATCCTGGAACTCCCTCCCTAACAGCACTGTGGGTGTACCCATACCAGAAGGCAGCTCACCCCCACCTTCCCAAGGGCAATTAGGGATTGGCAATAAATTCTGGCCCAGCCAGCGATGCCCACATCGTATGAATGAATATCAATCAAGATTTCCCATCCAGCAGCATAACCTACTGGGTGTTTTCCAGGGTATACGTGGCAGTCCCCACCCCATGTTGCAGTGGCGCCATCTGATGCCTGTACATTGCCAGCTTGGACAAGATGTCTTCAGCATAATTGGGCACTGAACTGGAATAATTGGTAATTTCACTGTTCCTGACTATGGTGGGAAGCCAAACAATTTCTTCACAAAAGGCCTGTGTCAGTGCTAGATGAGCGCAGAGATTACATTAAATCAGAAGTAAAAAAGTCTCACGGATAACATTGGGTCCATGTGACCGGGGGACTGAGAGTTGAGGAATTTTCCAGATTCTTGGGCGTCATTCTCCGACCCCCCAGCAGGTCGGAGAATGGCTGTTGGCTGCCGTGAATCCCGCCCCCGCCGGTTGCCGAAGTCTCCGAAGGGAGAAAGGTCGGCGGGCCGTTAATGGCGCCGCTGACTTCGGAGAATGGCACGGGTCTGCGCAAGGCAGCCGATTTTCGGCCTGCCGATATTCTCCCTTTCCGGATGGGCCGAAGTCCCGTCGACGTGATGACCGTTCACGTCGACGTAAATCAAACCTCCTTTGCATCGGCGTGACCCTGTGCTCCAGGGTCACGCCGACCAGCGTGGAGGTGAGTGACGGCCTGGGGGATTGGCTCTGGGCAGGCGATGGCGTGGCCGCAGTGTGAATGTGTGGAGAGAGATGTGTCGCGGGTTGTGTGTGTGTGTGTGTGGCGGGGTGGGGGGGGGTGGTTAGAGTGTGCTGGGCTCCGGGGGAGTGCCGGGAGGAGGGTCCGTGCCGGGGAGGAGGATGGGGGGGTCCGTGCCGGGGTGGAGGTTGGGGGGGTCCGTGCCGGGGAGGGGGATGGGGGGGTCCGTGCCGGGGAGGGGAATGGGGGGTCCGTGCCGGGGAGGAGGTTGTGGTCCGTGCCGGGTGAGAAGGTTGGGGTCCGTGCCGGGGAGGGGAATGGGGGGTCCGTGCCGGGGAGGAGGTTGGGGTCCGTGCCGGGGAGGAGGTTGGGGTCCGTGCCGGGGAGGAGGATGGGGGTTCCGTGCCGGGGAGGAGGTTGGGGGGGTCCGTGCCGGGGAGGGGGATGGGGGGGTCCGTGCTAGGGAGGGGAATGGGGGGTCCGTGCCGGAGAGGAGGTTGGGGTCCGTGCCGTGGTGGAGGTTGGGGGGGTCCGTGCCGGGGAGGGGGATGGGGGTGGGGTCCGTGCCGGGGAGGGGGATGGAGGGTCCGTGCCGGGGATGAGGTTGGGGGGGTCCGTGCCGGGGAGGGGGATGGGAGGGGGTGTGTGCCGGGGAGGGGAATGGGGGGTCCGTGCTGGGGAGGAGGTTGGGGTCCGTGCCGGGGAGGATGTTGGGGGGGTCTGTGCCGGGGAGGATGTTGGGGGGGTCCGTGCCGGGGAGGGGGATGGGGGGGTCCGTGCCGTGGAGAGGGATGGGGGGTCCGTGCCGGGGAGGAGGTTGGGGGGATCCGTGCCGGGGAGGGGGATGGAGGGGGGTCCGTGCCGGGGAGGGGGGGTGCGAGGGCAAGTGAGTTGGTCCACCTGGCCAGGTGCCAGCCTCCAACAGTTGGACCCATGCGGTCCATGCCACTTGGCTGGGGGGAAGGAGGGGATATGGGCAATGATGACATGTCGTCGTTCCCCCCCCCTCCCCCCCCCCACCCCAAACCAGGCCGTCAGGTTTTCCGATCATCCAGCGATGTTGGCCGCCGTGGCGGCAGCCGCTAATGTCCATGTTGCCCTGGATGAGGAGGAGGAGGAGGAGCGTGCCGCAGAGGGGCAGGCGGCAGCCGCCCAGGTTGGAGGGACACCTGACCGACAGGACGAGCAGGGGGAGGAGGATGTCGCGGCCCCACGGCAATGGAGGCACCCGAGGGCGCCCCGTGTGTACCGGCCCCGGCAGTCATACCAGGACATCACGGACCGGGAATGCAGGAGGAGACTCCAGATGAGGCGGGAAACCGTGGCACACATCTGCCACCTGCTGGCACACCTGTCACCGCGTGGCACTGGCGGGGGACACCCTCTCCCCGTGTCCGTCAAGGTTACGGTGGCCCTGAACTTTTATGCAACGGGGTCATTCCAGGCACCAAGTGGGGACCTGTCCGGCATATCGCAGACATCGGTGCATCGGTGCATCCGGGCAGTGACAGATGCCCTATATGCCATGGCGCACCGCTACATCCGCTTCCCTGTGGACCGGGCCAGCCAAGATGCCCGGGCCGTGGGCTTCTCTGCCGTGGACGGGTTCCCCATGGTCCAGGGCGCGATTGATGGGATGCACGTCGCCGTGCGGCCACCTGCAGATAACAGGGCCGTGTTCACCAATAGGAAGGGGACCTATTCGATGAACGTACAGGTGGTCTGCGACCACCGCATGATGATCCTGCAGGTCTGCGCCCATTACCCAGGCAGTGTACACGACTCATACGTGTTGTCGCGGTCATCCATCCCCAGCATGTACGAGGGACGCCATCCCCGGCTGAGGGGCTGGTTGCTGGGCGACAGGGGCTACCCATTGCGATCGTGGCTGATGACGCCTATACGGTGGCCACGCAATGAGGCGGAGAACCGCTACAATGATGTCCATGTAGCGACAAGGGGAGTGATAGAGAGGTGCTTTGGCGTGCTGAAGATGCGTTTCAGGTGCCTGGACCTCTCTGGGGGCGCCCTCCAGTATCGGTCAGATAGGGTCGGCCGCATCATTGTAGTGTGCTGCGTCCTGCAACAGAGGGGCGATGTGCCGCAGGCAGAGGAGGGCGGAGTGCAGGAGCAGCAGGAAGAGGCGCAGTCCTCCCCAGATGAGGGGGATAGGGGTAATGGTCAGGGCAGACGGGGTAGACACAGGCGGGTGGCTGTCCACCATTACCGGCTGGCCCAGCGGGCACGGGACAGACTGTTAGCCGCCCGCTTCACTGGCTAGATGGGCGTGGGAATCGGGTAGTATGGCCACAGACCGCACACCATGGCAACAGCCGACCACCCACACCCATCACCCATCCACCCACCCAGCACCCTCACCCCCTCCCCAACCCCACCCACCCCACATTGCCGATCCACCTGCGGCACAATGGCCGGGCGCACACAGTTGCGGGTGGACGCGTGTCTAATGTAGGCCATGGAGGATGATGACAACCCGCCCTGCGGTGAGCTCCTGGCTCCACATCGTTGGACTATGTCTGACCCATAGCCACAGGACCACCATCCACCCGGACCATCCCTGCATGCGGCTGTGACACTGCAGCGCACGGTCCCGTCCTCTGCCCGGGGGGATGTTGATGGCGGCCCAGGGGGAAGGGGGCAGACTCACCTGAGGTAAGACCACCCCTCACACACACACTTGCGCTCAACGTACATGACACCCCCGCACGCTTTGGACAGAGCACAAAGGCAGCTTCTGTAGGTGTAACATTGACTTTAATAACCAAACGAGTTCATGCACGTGCCCTAGCCCCTAAAACTCATCTGTGCCCTGCACCCGTGCCAACTTACTCAGTGTCTAATTGTTTGGCCTTACGGGCCCATTGACTACGTCTACGTGGTTTCCCAGACGGTACAGCAGAACTGGAGGTGGACTCCTGTGATTCCTGCCCTCTGACACTGGATCCCTTTGGCGGCCGTTTCCTGGGGCGTCCTGGCCTAGATGGGCCAGGCTGCGGCCCGGGCAACTGGGATGGCGAGCTGCCAGCCTGTCCTGCCCGTTGCCCACCCGATGCACCTGGGACGGAAGGGGGGAGTCCGAGGTGTCACGGTGTTCCGGGACCTCCCCTACAGGGGGAGCCGGGACGGACCACACCACCTCCTCCTCCCTCGGGGTGCCCGATGGCCCCCAGGCCTCTACATGGGTGGGGGATGCGAACGGACTGGCCATCCGACGCCCCACCGACATCTGGCGCTGCCAGACCTGGAGGCCCGTGCTGGTATCGACAGGGGTCTGCAGGTTTGCAGCCATGGAGCCCAGGGGGTTGGCAAACCCTGTCTGTGACAGTCCGACGCCGGCTCTCACATTGCCACTGGCGCCGATGCCCTCAGCGATGGCCTGCAGAGACTGGGCCATGGCCTGCAGAGACTGGGCCATGGCCTGCTGAGACTGGGCTATGGCCTGCTGAGACTGGGCCATGGTGTTGAGCGCCTCTGCCATTTGGCGCTGGCACTGGCTCATGGCCTCCTGTGAGAGGGCAGCCATGTCCTGGGCCACAGACGCCGCCTGCACGGAAAGCCCCAGGCCTCGCAAACCGTTCCCCATGTCTGACACCGTCGCACGCATTGCCTCCACCGCGGACGCCACCCGTGCGGTGTCGACCTGGGTGGTACGCATGACTGGCACCACTTCCAGCTCCTGGACGCGGGTGGACTCCTCCACCTGCGACTGCAGCCGCCGCAAGCCGGCCGTCACCCTCTTCGCTCGTCTCCTGGTCGGTGGTTGCATCGGATCTATGTGTGGGTGTGGTAACTCCAGGAACCCGGGATCCATCTGGGCGGCAGATGTTCGCTTGGGCTGGGCTGCCCTCCAACCGCCCGGCCCCTCTGCTGCTCCTACCTCCACCTGCTGTACAATGACGGCTGTGTTGTGCGCACCAGCGAGTGCACCAGACGCCTCATCACTAAAGTGCCCAACCGAGGTGAGTGTTTCTGCGATGGTGGAGGGTGTTGGTGACAGCAGTGGCGTTGTGTCGTGCTCTTCGTCCCACTCTGAGTCCATGGCACTTTGGGGTGGGGGTTCGTCTCCACCCATCCACTCTGAGTCACTGTCCGGTATTTCGTCTTCCTGGGTAGTGCTGTCCCGGGTAGAGGTGTCCTGGGCAGTGCTGTCCCGGGTAGTGGTGTCCTGGGTTGTGCTGTCCTGGCTCGGATGTGACGGGGGCCTGTGGCTGCACCTCTCGTCTCTGGGTGGTCGCTCCCGCACGTGACGGGGGTGTCGTCTCCCTGTTGCTCCAGGTCTCTCCGTCTCCCGTGGTGTGCGAGGGGCATCCTGCTGGCGTCGCATGCTGGAGGTTCCGGGTCTCTCTGTCTCCCGTGGCCTCCGAGGGGCATCCTGCGGGCGTCGCATGCTGGAGGGTCCGGGTCTCGCTGTCTCCCGTGGCCTCCGAGGGGCATCCTGCAGGCGGTCTGCATCTGCGGGGATGGGTGCCTGGACGTTTGGTCCTGCGATACACAATGAAGCATGCATGGTTAGACACGCAGGCAGTGATCAGGTGATATGGGGGAGGGGGGATATGGGGACGGGCTGTCGGTGGCTCACTTGCTAGTATGCCCCCGACCTCTGCATCAGCATCCTCCCGGTCATCAGGACCGCCAGCCAGTTCCAGGGCCCTTTCCTCGTGTTCGGTCAGTGGCCTCTCATCAGCGGGGCCTCCTCCAGTCCTCACATGCTCCCTATTGTTGTGTGCGCGCTTCTCCTGTGGGGGGGGGGGGGGTGGTGGCAGGGGTAAAAGGCAACACTGTTAGGCAGGTATATGAATGCACGCCATCGGTTGCGCGTGCATTGCAGAGGTTAAGGTTAGGGCTGGATTCACTTGGGGATATGGGGGATATGGGGGAGGGGGATATGGGGGAGGGGGATATGGGGGAGGGGGGATATGGGGCAGGGGGGATATGGGGAGGGGGATATGGGGGAGGGGAGATATGGGGGAGGGGGGATATGGGAGAGGGAGGATATGAGGAGGGGGATATGGGGGAGGGGATATAGGGAAGGGGGGATATGGGGAGGGGGGATATGGGGAGGGGGGATATGGGGAGGTGGGATATGGGGAGGGGGATATGGGGAGGGGGGATATGGGGAGGGGGGATATAGGGGAGGGGGGATATGGGGAGGGGGGATATGGGGGAGGGGGGATATGGGGGAGGGAGGATATGGGGAGGGGGGATATGGGGGAGGGGGATATGGGGGAGGGGGGATATGGGGAGGGGGGATATGGGGGAGGGGGGATATGGGGGAGGGGGGATATGGGAGGGGGGATATGGGGGAGGGGGGATATGGGGGAGGGGGGATATGGGGGTATGGGGGATATGGGGAGGCTCACCCTGCCTGCTCTGACGAGGTCGTTCACCTTCTTGTGGCACTGGGTGCCTGTCCATGGTGTCAGGGCCACAGCGGTGACGGCCTCTGCCACTTCCCTCCACAGACGCCGGCTGTGGCGTGGGGCAACTCTGCGGCCGTGCCCGGGATACGCCCTCCTCTGCTCCACTGCGTCCAGGAGCGCCTCCACATCCCGTGACTCGAACCTCGGGGCTGAGCGGCGGCCAGCCATCCAGTCGGGTGTTCCGGTCGGGTGGGGGGGAGCAGCGCGGCCTTATGAGCCGTCACGCCGTGCGGCGCGTATGACGCTGCACGGCGCCAACCACGTGCGCAAGCGCGGATCCCATTACGTCGCTGCTAGCCCATTTCGGGCCGGAGACTTTCGACCCATTTTTCCGACATGACGCAAGTCGGATTTGCGCCGTTTTTTGCGCCGATCGGCGGACTTTGCGCCGATAACGGAGAATTTCGCCCCTTGTTTCTCATATTTTGGTATATTCCAATATTTTGTTTACCCAGCCGTGTCATTATGTAATCGGAATTCTACAAAATATTGCAACCTTTGTTGGACCAGTCAGTGAGAGAATTCATTTGTCAGATCTAAATATTTTGATCGGATCCCTGATAGGTACAGCCTTGTAAACATAGAACCATAGAATCCTTACAGTGCAGTAGAAGACCATGCAGCTCATCGGGTCTGCACCGATCCTCTGAAAGAGTGCTCTACCTAGGCCTACTTCCCCACCCTATCCCCACAAGCCCACCTAACCTTCACATCCATGGACACCAAGGGACAATTTTATCATGGCCAATCCCCTAACCTGCACATCGTTGGACTGTGGGACCCGGTCAACATCAAAACAATGCACCTGTTAATGGGGAGTGACTCACAGCTGGCAGGTCCTCAATCTTCAGTGACCCAGAGTGGGATGATTGGGATTGCATTGGGAAATGGGAGTGCTTGGCAGGAGCGGGCTGGGGCATGGAATTAGGAGAGTGTGCAATCAGATGGTCCTTGTTTGTTATTATCCTAGGATGTGGGCATCACTGGCAAAGCCAACATTTAATATTCATCCCTAATTGTCTTTTGAACTGAGTGGCTTGCTTGGGCTATTTCAAAGGACCTTTAAGAGTCAACCGCATTACTTTGACCTGAAGTCACCTGTAGGCCAGTCCAGGTAAGGACAGCAGATTTCCTTCCATAATCACTTGGGTTTTTACAACAATCAATGTTGTCATGGTCATCATAGTAATGAACGAATGCATGTCCACCACCCGGGCCGGCCTGCAGTGCCATACAAAACTGCACGATCCCCTCTGGGTGGCCAGGGTGAGTAGGCACCACTGTGCACCCGCCCTCCCCCGAGAGTGGCTGAACCCCCACCCTGCCCCACATGCTGGCACCGTCATGGCCGGCCATCTGGAGCTGGTTTAGCACAGTGGGCTAAACAGCTGGCTTGTAATGCAGAACAATGCCAGCAGCGCAGGTTCAATTCCCATACCGGCCTCCCTGAACAGGCACTGGAATGTGGCGATTAGGGGCTTTTCACAGTAACTTCATTGAGGCCTACTTGTGACAATAAGCGATTATTATTCTTAATCGGTGTCCTGGCCACTGAGGCACCAGCTACCCACACCCTGCATGCATAGGACTGTCTAACACTGTTGTTTTCTGTTTCTCTCCCCCCCCTCCCCCCATGAGAAGGCCACCCATAACCGCCGGAAATGGGAGAAGACTCAAGGAGGACTGCTGGATCTGCTGCCTGAATGAGCAGAGGGCCCTGGACATGGTCGGCAGCCCAGAAGATAGGGAAGTTGCTGGGTTGGAGGTCGGCTGCAGGTGAGAAAGTGAGACGCCGCTGAATTGCGGTTCCCCATGACACATCTGTGGACCGTGCTGCCTACTCACCCTGGCCGCCCTGAGGAGGTCATGCAGTTTTTAGCGGCACTGCAAGCCGGTCTGGATGATGTTGCTCATGGCGCTGACCACCTCTGCCACCTGTGACCAGGAACGGTGAACAGCGGCAGCTGGCAGCCTCTTTCCCAGGGTACAGGGTGGCCTGCCCCTCCTCCGTCATGCCCAGGAGGGTCTCGAGCTCAGCTTCTGTGAAGCTTGGTGCTGTGTGACCTCCTGCCATCTTGTTGGCTGGGATGGTGTGTGTGGGGAGTTAAGTGTGTATACGTGGCTGCAGCTGGTCAGCCTCCTGGGCCTTCGCACCATCGTCACCCCCACCAGCTCCACTCCCCCACCCCACGCAGACTAAATCATGCATCTGGTCTTGTGCCTTGCAGGTGATAAGAACATAAGAACATAAGAACTAGGAGCAGGAATAGGCCATCTGGCCCCTCGAGCCTGCTCATTCAATGAGATCATGGCTGATCTTTTGTGGACTCAGCTCCACTTTCCGGCCCGAACACCATAACCCTTAATCCCTTTATTCTTCAAAAAACTATCTATCTTCATCTTAAAAACATTTAATGAAGGAGCCTCAACTGCTTCACTGGGCAAGGAATTCCATAGATTCACAACCCTTTGGGTGAAGAAGTTCCTCCTAAACTCAGTCCTAAATCTACTTCTCCTTATTTTGAGGCTATGCCCCCTAGTTCTGCTTTCACCCGCCAGTGGAAACAACCTGCCCGCATCTATCCTATCTATTCCCTTCATAATCTTATATGTTTCTATAAGATCCCCCCTCATCCTTCTAAATTCCAACAAGTACAGTCCCAGTCTACTCAACCTCTCCTCGTAATCCAACCCCTTCAGCTCTGGGATTAAACTAGTGAATCTCCTCTGCACACCCTCCAGTGCCAGTACGTCCTTTCTCAAGTAAGGAGACCAAAACTGAACACAATACTCCAGGTGTGGCCTCACTAACACCTTATACAATTGCAGCATAACCTCCCTAGTCTTAAACTCCATCCCTCTAGCAATGAAGGACAACATTCCATTTGCCTTCTTAATCACCTGTTGCACCTGAAAACCAACTTTCTGCGACTCATGCACTCGCACACCCAGATCTCTCTGCACAGCAGCATGTTTAAATTTTTTATCATTTAAATAATAATCCCTTTTGCCGTTATTCTTACCAAAATGGATAACCTCACATTTGTCAACATTGTATTCCATCTGCCAGACCCTAGCCCATTCACTTAGCCTGTCCAAATCCCTCTGCAGACTTCCAGTATCCTCTGCACTTTTTGCTTTACCACTTATCTTGGTGTCGTCTGCAAACTTGGACTCATTGCCCTTGGTCCCCAACTCCAAATCATCTATGTAAATTGTGAACAGTTGTGGGCCCAACACTGATCCCTGAGGGACACCATTAGCTACTGATTGCCAACCAGAGAAACACCCATTAATCCCCACTCTTTGCTTTCTATTAATTAACCAATCCTCTATCCATGCTCCTACTTTCCCCTTAATGCCATGCATCTTTATCTTATGCAACAACGTTTTGTGTGGCACCTTGTCAAAGGCTTTCTGGAAATCCAGATATACCACATCCATTGGCTCCCCGTTATCTACCGCACTGTTAATGTCCTCAAAAAATTCCACTAAATTAGTTAGGCACGACCTGCCCTTTATGAACCCATGCTGCGTCTGTCCAATGGGACAATTTCCATCCAGATGCCTCGCTATTTCTTCCTTGATGATAGATTCCAGCATCTTCCCTACTACCGAAGTTAAGCTCACTGGCCTATAATTACCCACTTTCTGCCTACCTCCTTTTTTAAACAGTGGTGTCACGTTTGCTAATTTCCAATCCGCCGGGACCACCCCAGGGTCTAGTGAATTTTGGTAAATTATCACTAGTGCATTTGCAATTTCCTTAGCCATCTTTTAGCACTCTGGGATGCATTCCATCAGGGCCAGGAGACTTGTCTACCTTTAGCCCCATTAGCTTGCCCATCACTACCTCCTTGGTGATATCAATCGTCTCAAGGTCCTCACCTGTCATAGCCTCATTTCCATCAGTCACTGGCATGTTATTTGTGTCTTCCACTGTGAAGACCGACCCAAAAAACCTGTTCAGTTCCTCAGCCATTTCCTCATCTCCCATTATTAAATCTCCCTTCTCATCCTCTAAAGGACCAATATTTACCTTAGCCACTCTTTTTTGTTTTATGTATTTGTAGAAAATACATGATGGGGCGGGTCCACCTGGTGTTCCCGCCCCCAGCCAGTGGCAGTGTATGAGCCCCCCCAAACCACTACGTATGCTGGCCAGTGACAAGGAAAGCAGCACGGATGGGATCCCTCGACCTGAAACCCAGGACACCCCGGAGCTCAATTCTGGGGATGACAGTGATTTCCCATCACAACTGTCTCCAACACCCTCCACCATCCCAGAGACACTCACCTCAGTTGGGCACTTTAGTGAAGAGGCACCTGGTACACTCTCTGGTGCACACCACACAACTGCTCCGGTTCATCAGGTGGAGGTAGGAACACCCGAGGGTGTGGACGGTCGGAGGGTGGGACAACCCCAGGGACTAGACACCATCCAAATGGGCTTTGGGAACGGACAGTCCCATCGATTGTGGAGATGCAGTCATAGAGCCAGGGACTACATGAGGGGTTGTTGGCATCCAGCACCTGCAGGTTCAGTAGGAGGACTCTAACTGCGTGCAGGTGGTGGTGCTGAACATGCATGCCACCCAGGCCAACACCGCATGCAGGGTCCGTGCTAGAGTAATTGGGGGTGATGGTGTTGGCTATGGATCAGCATGTCCAAGGCCTGGGATATTCTGTGCAGGCGCTTGCCGGAGCAAAGGACAGGGCTGCCATCTCACAGGCAGCCATGTGCCAGAGCCACCTGGACATTGCAGCGACGCTGCTGAGCGAGGCCCAGTCACAGCAGGCCATGGCTGGGAATGTCGGCACCTCGGACTGCCCCTCCTCCCTTCCTGACACTGGCGCATTTGCTGGGCAGCGGGCAGAACAGGGCAGTGCCATGCCACCTGGGACACCTGAGCTGCAGCCAGGCCCATCCAGGCCCGGTAGCCCAAAAGACGGTCTCCAATGAGGACCCAGATTACAGGGCGGAAATCGCAGCAGGCCACCTCCACTCCTGGTCTACCATTTAGGGATCCACTTAGAGGTAGCATTAGGGGCTGCAAGGCCAGAAAGTTAGACACCGGTTAAGTTGACATGAGTACATGGCACATTATGTGTATATATTTGTGCACATTAAACACCTGTTCACACTGTTACAACCTGCCTCGGTGCTCTGTCAGATGGGTGTGAGCGGTGGGCGGACGTTGTGGTGGGCTGGGCTCCCTACACTCGGCAGTCCCCACCACTGCCACCACAGGGATCCGATGGCACTATGTGATGAATGGCCAGCCTGGAGGCGATCAGAGTGTCCCATGCGCATCAAGGCTGGCCCTGCCACACACGTCGGGCAGCCTCCCGTGCCCACCTGTTCCCCATGTCCTGCCCACCTTTGCCCTCCCCTGCATGCTCCTTGTCGGAGGCATGACGTTCAACCTCCACTCCTGCTGTGCCGTCTGGGGAACCACCTAGGGGTAGTGATAGGGCACGTAAGGTCGGAAAGATAGACACTAAGTAAGTTGGCTCGGATACAGGGCACAGTTCTCTTATAGGAGCTAGGGCAGAGGTATATAACTGTTCACATGAAACACATGTTATCACCGATGAAAGCTGCCTCTGTGCTCTGATATGTGCAGGGTGGGGGGGGGGGGGGCGGAGGCAGTGGCGGGAAGTGAGAGTCACTGTGGGTGAGAGGTGATAGAAGACTGAGCCCCGGTGGGTGCGCCGTGCAGCCCCCCAAACTCACCCCCACCCCCCAGGACATCCCCATCACCTCGTCCCTAACGAAACAACAGGGCCCTGTGGTGGAGTGTCCAGTTTGCATGCAGGGAGGAGGGTGTTACTGTGGGCATAAGTCAGACATTGTCTAACGATGTGGAGCTCAGAGCTCATCACAGAGCGGGCTGTCATCATCCTCCATCCCATGGACCAGATCCACTGTCACTGGCATCCCTGTGACCCAGCTCGGTGAACCGCAGGTGGATGTGTAATGGTGGGGTGGTGTGCATGCGGGTGTTCCGGTGATGTGGGAGGGGAGAGTGGACGGTGGTGGGGGAGGTGAGTGTGTTTGGTGTTGTGGGAGGTGAGGGTGGTCGGTGGTGAGGTGGTGCGGTATTGCGGTGTCCGTGCCTCTGCGCAGCAACCCCTCCCCCCCTAGTTGGTGAAACCTGCGACGATCAAAGCGCCCCGTGCTTGCTGGCACTGCCGGTGGCATAGTGCAGCCTCCGGTCCATGTCCAGCCCCAATGTCCCGCACATTGTCCCTCTCCCTCTCCTCCTCCTCATCTGGAGAGTCCTGACCTTGCTCCTCATCCAGCACATCGCCCCTCTGCTGAGCTATATTGTGGAGGATGCAGCAGACCACAACGATGTGGATCACCCTCCTTAATTCGTACTGGAGGGCCCCTCCAGAGCGGTCCAGGCACCTGAAGCGCATCTTCAGGACCCCAAAGCACCTCTCCACTACACCGCTGGTCGCACAATGGGCCTCATTGTAGCGGTTCTCCGCGTCGCCTTGTGGCCTCCGTATAGGCGTCATCAGCCACGACCGCAATGGGTAACCCCTGTCAGCCAGCAACCAGCCCCACAGCCGGGGTGGGTGGGTGGGGGGGGGTGCCCCTCGAACATACCAGGTATGAATGATTGCGCCAAGGTAAACGAGATAAGCACACTGCCAGAGTACCTGGCGCAGACGTGCAGTATCTTCATCTGGTGATCACAGACCACCAGAACATTCAGGGGGTGGTACCGTCTGCCTCCTCGCTGAGCCGCATGTGCCTATGCTGCCACAGGGCTGCATGCAGGGCAACGGCCCCCGCCACGGCGGCCTGCGGTGCCCAAACATTATGATCTGCAGGGGTGAGGGGCACAAAATGTTATCATGGCGCATACACCCGCGCACAACCAGGTGCCATGGCTACGTGGTCGCCCCGGTTGACTGCGCACGCCACAGCCATGCATGCCCTCCACCCTGCCCCATCGGTGCCCCCGCTCCTGGTGCCCGTCCCTGCTGACAGGGCCACTGTTTCATGGCGCAGCCTTCACTGGGGGCTGCAGATGGGTGTGGCCCTGGGTCTTCCCACCAGTGGGTGCCGCCGGTTGGGTGGGGTGGCAGGGGAGGGGGCCGGCACCCACCCATACTGGAGTGCAGCCTGCTGACCCAGCGCTCGGGTTGGGTGCCCATCAACATGGCCGCCACAATGGTGTCTGTTGCGTGGGCACCGCCCTGTCATGGCGGGAACATAGAACATAGAACATTACAACATAGAACATTACAGCGCAGTACAGGCCCTTCGGCCCTTGATGTTGCGCCGACCTGTGAAACCACTCTAAAGCCCATCTACACTATTCCCTTATCGTCCATATGTCTATCCAATGACCATTTGAATGCCCTTAGTGTTGGCGAGTCCACTACTGTTGCAGGCAGGGCATTCCACGCTCTTACTACTCTCTGAGTAAAGAACCTACCTCTGACATCTGTCCTATATCTATCTCCCCTCAATTTAAAGGTATGTCCCCTCGTGCAAGACATCACCATCCGAGGAAAAAGGCTCTCAGGGAGGTCCCCGGCCACTCAGCCTGTCCCCCCCTTCCCCGACCCTGGCAGGCCCCCCCCCCCCCCCCCGCAGCAGCCACGTCCATGTTCATTTCGGGAGCCCGCGGCCCTCCCACGCCAACCACTACCTCCTACCACCTCCCTGCAGCCAGCACGCCAGCTTCACAAATTTATATACTTGGTTAGAACCACGCCATCCAGACTTCGGCCCATCTGGGGTGCAAAATCGCTAAGGCCCCAGAGAATCGGGGCAACGCGCTATTCTTTGGGCCGCGCAGCGGGTGTCGCGATTCCATCGTGTTGGTGAGTCCGGAAAATCGGAAATCGGCGCCGAACTGGCGTCAAAGCCGATTTCGCCGTCGGAACCGATTCTCTGGCTGATCGTTTCGCGATTTCACCATGGAACTTTGGAGAATCCAGCCCTGTGTCCCTGCTCAGCAGGAGTCTTCAACGATGTGCCCGGATGGCAGGTCCTCGAATGACAGGCACTGCCGGTACACGTGAGGCCTCATGCGGTGCCTTCTTCGCATCTCTTCCTCCTCAGCCTGTTGGGCGGCTGGCGCTCTATTCTCACCGGCTGCTTCCTGTTCCTCTGGGGCAGGCTCCGCTGCTGCAGCTTCCTTCTACTCGAGCAGTTCCAGCTTGTACAGCTGCAGGGCATCCCCCAGGGCTGTGGCGACGAGCAGGAAGGCCACCATTCCTGGTTGAACTCTAATACCCATTGTCTGCAGGGGGTGAAAGGCTGACATGTTAGCATGGTGCATAATCCCATGTCCAACAAGATCCAATGGGCTACATGGTGCCCCCGGTTGGCAACGCGGACCCTGCTACTGCATGTCCCCCACCCATGGCCCCATCGGTGCCTGGCTCTGTGGGGCTTCTGGCCCCGGCACTCGTCCCTACTCCCAGGGGTACCATCAGCTGGTGCTGCCATTTCCAGCAGTATGCTCTGCGGCAACCACCCAGCGCCCTAGTAGGGTCTATTGTGGCCATTTCCCTTAAGTGGGCGAGGTGATGCCCTGCCGGGAGTTGGTGGTGTGGCGGATGGTGGGGGCACCCACATAGCTGGTATCATTCTGCAGAACAGAACCAGTGGCCAAGGTGGATTGTCAGCGAGGTGCACAGCAAGATGGCTGCCTTGCAAGGCAGCAGCAATGGCAGTCCCTGCCTGGACACCTCCCCAGTCCTGTGGGGGATCGCCCCCTCCTGGACCTGGCAGGGCTAACTCCTCCCCCAGACCCCAGACAGTCACCCCCCTCCACACCCCCTGGGCTCAGCAGTGTCACACTCCCACTCCAGCCAGCCCGGCCAGTGTAAGCTCGGCAGCCCACGGTCGTGCCTCTCTCTCCCTCATCAGCCACAATGACAGTTCCACGAATTTTAAATGCACAAGTGAACCTTGTTGTCGGGAATTCGGCCCTTTGGAGGCCCCAGAGAATACTGAGTTGGGCCCTCTTATGATATGCCAACGGTGTTTACTTTACTTGCGTTCTGGAATGCATTGATGCCGCTTTAGGGGTGACGGAGAATTGCGATTTGATATGAAATCAGGACCCACCGCGATTTCGGCGTCGTAACCGATTCTCCACCCGATTTCCCGATTCTGGCGTCAGCTGACAGAATCCCACGCTATATGTTTCTTTATTTCTGTTTCATACTATTCTTATCTTCTTTGGTTCACCATGGGTGATTTATCCCTTTCCTTGAATCCTTCTTCCGCAAAGCGAGATATTTTGTTGTGAGTCATTGATTATTTTCAGAAACCTCTGCCATTGCTCATCAACTGTCTTTCCTGCTAAACCCCTTTCCCAGTCCACTCCAGCCAACTTTACCATGGTCACTGCTTCGTAGGGAATCTTTTACTCTCAGATTTTTATTAAACCTGCGTTATTACATATTAGCAACTCCAAAATAACCTGATCCCTGGTTGAATCTGCAACATATTGCTCCAGTAAACGGTCCCGAATACACTCTTGAACTATTCTTCACGGTTACCACTGCCAAATCGTTTTTCCAAATCTACATGAAGATTAAAGTCATCCATGATTAAGGTACTGCCTGCATTATCTCCTGACTTATTCTCCATCCTCCAGTAAAATTACTGTTTTGGGGCCTATAGACTCTCACCAGTGTCTTCTTCCCCTTCTTATTTCTTACCTCCAATCCACCCATATAGCTTCTACATCCTCTGATCCAGGATAATTTCTTGTTATTGTACTTATTCCATCTCGGACTAACAAAGCTACCGCACCACCCTTCCCTTCCTGCCTCTCCTTACAAAAACTCACAGAACCCTGAATAATTTAGTTGCCAGTTTTGATCTTCTTGTAACCACATCTGTGGAATGGCTTTAAGATCATACCAATTAACCTCAATTTGTGCCGATAATTCATTTATTTTGTACTAAATGCTACATGCATTTAAGAGCTCATTCATTTTCACTCTGTTTGTACTCTCTGTACCTTCCTGTATCATTACCTAAATAGCTGCCTTGTAATGTTGTCATATCCTTTTGCTTTGAAAGTCTACATATCCCAGCAACAGACCACCCCCTTATATTTAGTTTAAAGCCCTCTCTACTTCCTGAGTTATACGGTTTGCAAGAATAGAAGTCAAAGCACAGTTCAGATGCAGGCGTCCCAATGTACAGCCCCTACTTTCCCCAGTATTGATGTCAGTGTCCCACAAACCAAAACGTACTTCTCCCACACCAATCTTTCAGCCACGTATTCATCTCTCTAATTTTATGTACCCTGAGCCAATTTGCACATGGCTCAGTTAATAGCCATAAATGATAACCTTGGACGTTCTGTTGTTTAATTTAGGTCCTCGAACTCTCAATGCAGAACCTCTTTCTACCTATGTTGGTGGTACCTACATGGACCATGACAACAGGATCTTCCCTCTCCACTGCAAGTTTCTCTCCTGCCCAGAGCAGATGTCCCGAACCTTGGCATTGGGCAGGCAACACAGATGTCAGGACTTTACATCCTGGTCCCACCGTCTGACCCTACAGACAAGGTCTATTCCTGACTACATTTCTCTTTTCTTCCCCAATTTAATGGTTCCTTGTACCCTGGTGCAATGGTCAATTTGCTCATCCTCCCTACGGTTCCTGCTCTCCTCCACACAGGGAGCAAGATTCTCAAACCTGTTGGACAAGGGCATGGGCTGAGGCTCCTTCATTGCTACCTCTTGGATCCATCTACCTGCTTCACTCGTAGTCAGGCCCACCTGTCCATGACCACAGAATTCAAGGTAGTTAATCTAAGCACTGTGACTACCTCTGGAAACACAGCGTGCAGGTAACTCTCCCCATCTCTGATATGTCGCAATGTCTGAAGCTCAGACTCCAGCTTGAGCAGAAGCTTCTCGATCGACCAACCAACATTTGCTACAGATGTAGTCAATATGAACCACAATGTGGCCTCCCATCTTCCATGTGTTGAAATGATATCACATCGTCTGGCCCTCCATCCCCATTTAATTTAATTAGATTTTCAATTTATTTTTAATTTTACACTAACATTTTCAAAATAGCCTTCAGTTCTAAAAAGGTAGGAGAGATAATTGCTCACCTACCAAACACTTACCTGTGATATTACATTGGTGTGTTCACTCGATGCTGTAGAACTGCTGCAACTTATCTCCAGCTTTGATCTACTTCTCCCCCTGCTGACCTATGACTGTAGTATGGGGAACAAGACACAGCAATACCTCCCTCCCTCCCTCCATCCCCCACTTCTCTAAACTCCTATACTTACCTCAGTTCCAGAGACTCACTGCAGCTGGCACTATGTGTAGACTGCACTTTTGAGGCCTGCTTTTATACTCTCAGCCTTACCTGTTTGAGGAATCAGTCTTAACCGGTTACTAACTACCCTAACTAAGTCCCCTGGCTTGTCCCAAAAGGAGACCCTGGCCGGGATTCTCCAAGCCGAAATCGCGCTCGGCGCGGGGGTGGAGAATGAGGCGTCAGACCCGCGATCGGGTCTGACGTTGGGACGTGAATCTCCAGCGACTGGAGAATCGGCGCCAGTCACACGCGGGTGCGGTCGATGCGGCGCCGGTCGGGGGCCATCGAAAGAGGCCCCCATGGTGATTCTCCGCATTCGACCGGCCGAGTTCCCGCCGACGTGGTTCACGTATGGTTCCACCCAGTGAGAGCTCGGCGTCGCGGCTGCAGTGGCCGTCCTGGTGGGGGGGATCAGTTTCCGGGTGGGGGGCAACCACGTCAGCCAGGCCCGCGATCGGGGGCCACCGATCGACAGGCACGTGCGATCTGGGGGGGGCCTACCTTCCGCGGCGGTAAGCTGTGTGGGTCCGCCATGTCGAGCGGGGCCGGCATGGAAGCGGCCGCCCTGTGCATGCGTGGACCCGCGGCCGGCAGTGCAGGGCTGTGTAACGGCAGGTGGAGCTGCGTGGAGCACTCCAGCGCCATGCTGGCCCCCTGTGGGCCATTGAATTGCTGAGTCAAGAGGCCCATGATGCCGGCATGAAACACTCCGGCATCAACACTTAGCCACCAGTTTGAAGAATCCTGGCCCTTGTGTTTAGTTTCGTTCGGCCTGAAAACATGTTCAACTGTCTACCCTCCAATTACCAGAAATTTGTGTTACATTTTTCGAATGTAAAAGATTAAGATTTTTTTCCCTTAAATCGCACTTACCTCAACTTCAGAGCCTCAATCACTGCAGCTAGCGTGCCTGGAGACCTCCTGACTCTCAGCCAAAGATAGAAATGCAACCACTGAGCCTCCAGCAAGGCCCTCCTACTGCAGGGAGAACATTTTAATGTTAACCAGAAGCATGTGTTATACATGAAAATTAACTGAAATAAGGCAGTTGAAGATCTGTTTAAATATAATTTTAAATGTCCCCTGTTCTTTTATGGCCCACGGTTATCATTGGGAGCTCAAAGACATCAATTGATTCCTATTGGCAGCAGTTTCTGAGGTTCAAACTAGGATAAGTGGCTGTTGGAAAATGGTTGTGGTCACACGAGTTTCAGCGATTGGTGGGACTAACAGTCAGTTTGCTTGTCATCCACATATGGTCCATTTCTCAGGCACCTGTCAGGCAGCAAAGGGACAAAAATGGTCCTCAAAATCATGAAATCTCAGGGCATTATGATGCCATCTCCAATGCCTAGCAACCAGCTGCCCTCAACATTTGTCAGTATGGGTTTTCTTCCATTTTGTTTAAGTAGAAATAAATGGAAAGAACAATCCAGAGAGGTTTGGAATATTAATAAGATATTGTACAAAGTCTGACAATACCAGGTTAAAGTCCAACAGGTTTGTTTCGATGTCACTAGCTTTCGGAGCGCTGCTCCTTCCTCAGGTGAATGAAGAGGTATGTTCCAGAAACACATATATAGACAAATTCAAAGATGCCAAACAATGCTTGGAATGCGACCATTAGCAGGTGATTAAATCTTTACAGATCCAGAGATGGGGTGACCCCAGGTTAAAGAGGTGTGAATTGCATCAAGCCAGGACAGTTGGTAGGACTTTGCAGGCCAGATGGTGGGGGATGAATGTAATGCGACATGAATCCCAGGTCCCGGTTGAGGCCGCACTCATGTGTGCGGAACTTGGCTATAGGTTTCTGCTTGGTGAATCTGCGTTGTCGCGCGTCCTGAAGGCCGCCTTGGAGAACGCTTACCCGGAGATCAGAGGCTGAATGCCCTTGACTGCTGAAGTGTTCCCCGACTGGAAGGGAACATTCCTGCCTGGTGATTGTTGCGCGATGTCCGTTCATTCGTTGTCGCAGTGTCTGCATGGTCTCGCCAATGTACCACGCTTCGGGACATCCTTTCCTGCAGCGTATGAGGTAGACAACGTTGGCCGAGTCGCACGAGTATGTACCGAGTACCTGGTGGGTGGTACGCGGTACATATATATTGGGCAGTTGAATTGATAGCACCAGTCCTACACAATTGTGCGAAATCAAAATTACCTGACACGTCAATGGAATATCTTCCATTCCATGTGTTGGAAGGTGTTACTGTCAGTAAACACCAACTCTCCCATGCTGAAAGTGACAGACCAATGTGGTAAGAAGTTCAATATTCTAGAACTTTATTTACCCTTTAAAGCTAACTGGTTTAATTTTGATGATAGTTGTCATGGTCACCATTAGTGATGATAATGAATGAATCCAAGTCCACAGACCTTGGGCCTTTGGATTATGAGTCAAGCAACTTTACCACTAGACCACCATCCTCCTTAATGGTGGGACTACGACATTTCAACCAATACTGAAAGCAGGTCCATCCAAATATCTCTATTAATTAGATATCAAGAAATAAGTGCCCTTGTCACCTTTTGTTTGAAATGTTTTTATTGGGTTTTGTACATGATACAAGTACAGATATATACACAGAAAAACAAAACACAAAGGAAGTAGGAAACACGCAACAGGAAAGGGGGTCTTTCCCCCACACCTTTCTTCAATTTTTTTTGTTTTTAGAAAACACAACAGGGTGGAGGGGGCACCACCACCAGGATGGTGGTGCCCCTAATGCTATCTACATTTCTCGGTGCAGTTGCCTTGTTTGTTTCTTCCTCCTGTTGTTTTCTTACATTCTCTCGCCTTGCTGTTGTTGTTGTGGCCGTTGTCTTCCCCTGTGCTCTCCCCCCGTTTGTGTTCCCTTATCTTTTCCCCCTTCTGGTCCCCTATTGTTCGCCCCCGCTCCCCTGCCTCCCTCCCTCCTTGCTTCTTCCCCCCCTTCGCCACCCCTTCGGCCCCCCTTCTTTGCTGCTACCCCATTTCCTTCCTGCTGGGTTTGGCTATCTCTTCTTCCCCACACACCCCCAGGTCCTCCCTCACCTCCCTCTCTTCTATCTTGTCCTGGCTATTAATTCCTGGCCTCTGGCTACTTATTTAATTATGTGTTGGCCACAAACAGGTCCCGGAGAAGTTGGGTGAATGGCTCCCATGTTTTGAGGAATCTATCTTCCGACCCACGGATGGCAATGTGATTTTTCTCCATTTGGAGAAATTTCAATAGGTCGGACAGCCAGTCTGCAGCTTCGGGTGGTGCTGCTGACCACCAGCTCAGCAGGATTCTACAGCGGGCGATCAGGGTGGCAAAGGCAAGGGCGTCCACCCTCCTCCCCATGAAGAGATCTGGCTGTTCTGATACCCTGAAGACCGACACTTTCGGAAATGGCTCCACCCCCACCACTTTGGAAATTGCCTCGAAGAAGGCTGTCCAGTACCCAGCAGTCTGGGGCAAGATCAGAACATGTGGGTGTGGTTGGCCAGGCCTCCTTGGCACCGTTTACATCTGTCTACCACCTCCAGACGAACCTATTCATTTGTGTTCTTGTTAAGTGGGCTCTATGTACCACTTTTAGTTGTGTTAGGCTGATCCTCGCTGACATGGAGGTGGAATTGACCCTATGCAGTGCTTCGCTCCAATGTCCCCACCCTATATCAAGCTCCAAGTCTTCCTTCCATTTCCTCCTCATCGCATCCAGTTCAGTATTGGCCTCATCAGTCTTTCGTACATGTCACTACAGTTCCTTCTGCAGAGAATGTCTGCATCCAGAACTCCTCTAGTAGTGTCCGTCGTGGTGGTTATGTCCTTGTCTCCTTCCGTAGGGTGCTTTTCAGCTGCAGGTACCTGAGTTTGTTGCCCTTTGCTAGCTGGAATCTCTCCTTCAGTTCGTCCAGTGTTGTGATCCTCCTGTCAGTATATAGGTCCCTGACTGTCAATGTCACCCCGTCCTGTATCCATCTTTTAAAGGTGGCGTCAGTGAGTGCTGGTGTGAACCTTTGGTTAGTGCAGATGGGTGCTTTGTCGGACATTGCGGTCAGGTCGAATTGCTGCCGTAGTTGTTTACAAGTCTGGAGGGTGCTACCACCACTGGGCTGCTGGAGTGTTTCTTGGGTGGGGGTGAGAGTGCCGCAGTGGCGATGGCCCGGAGTGAGGTCCCCATGCAGGAGGCCTCCTCCGCGTGCACTCACTCGAGTTCTGGCTCCTTTATCCAGCCCATCACTCTTTCCGTTGTTGCTGCCCAGTGGTAGTGTTGTACGTTTGAGAGGGCTAGCCCTCCCATTGGAATTTGTTTTCTGTAGGATCTTCTTTGGGATCCTAGCATTCTTCCACCCCCCCCCCCCCCATACAAATGCTATGATTAATTTGTCCAGTGTGTTAAAAAAGGCCTTGGGGATGTAGATCGGGATAGATCTAAGTAGGACGAGGTACCTGGGCAGCACGTTCATTTTGGTCGTCTGCACTCTCCCTGCGAGGGAGAGTGGTGGGAGTGTGTTCCAACTCTGCAGGTCCTTTTTAACTTCCTCCGTCAGACTGGTCAGCTCCCATTTGTGGACCCCCATCCAGTCATGGGCTATTTGAATCCCCAGGTAGCGGAATTTGTGTCGGGCTTGTTTAAATGGCAGTCCCACCAAGCACTGGTGGGACTGTTGTTTAAACAAGCGCGACACAGCACGCCCTCCCCCTTGAGGGTTCACCGGCAAAATCTTGCTTTTGTGCATGTTGAGTTTTTAGTCTGAGGAGGCACTGAACTCTTTTAGGAGCACAATGATTCCTTTCATGCTGCTTTGTGGGTCTGAGATGTAGGGGAGCAGATCATCCGCATAGAGCGTGACTCTGTGCTCTCTGCCTCCTTTTTGGATCCCCCTCCAGTTCTTTGCTCTTCTGAATGTGATCGCTAATGGTTCGATCGCTAGGGCGAATAGCACCAGCGACAGCGGGCATCCCTGCCTAGTGCCCCAGTGCAGCTGGAAGTACTGGGAGCTGGTGTTGTTTGTATGTACACTCACCGTGGGAGCATTGTATAGGAGCTTCACCCAGGAGGTGAACCCTGATCCGAGCCCGAACCGCTCCAGTATCTCTATGAGGTACTTCTACGTGACCCTATCAAAGGCCTTTTCTGCATCCAGGGAGACGACCACCTTAGGTGTTCTCTCCCCGGATGGGGTCATGATCACGTACAGCAGGTGCCTGACGTTCTATGTTAGCTGTCTACCTTTGACAAAGCCCGTTTGATCCTCTGCGAGC
Source organism: Scyliorhinus torazame (assembly GCF_047496885.1). Classification (NCBI taxonomy): domain Eukaryota; kingdom Metazoa; phylum Chordata; class Chondrichthyes; order Carcharhiniformes; family Scyliorhinidae; genus Scyliorhinus; species Scyliorhinus torazame. The sequence goes on from NC_092716.1 coordinate 117,295,371, forward strand.
ACCTCTGGTACGCAGTTCTCCAGCCTTTTGGCTATGATCATGGCCAATATTTTGGTGTCTATGTTTAGTAGTGAGATGGGGAGGGCAGCACGGTGGCGCAGTGGGTTAGCACTGCGGCCTCACAGCGCCGAGGTCCCAGGTTCGATCCCGGCTCTGGGTCACTGTCCGTGTGGAGTTTGCACATTCTCCCCGTGTTTGCGTGGGTTTCGCCCCCACAACCTAAAAATGTGCAAGCTTGGTGGATTGGCCACACTAAATTGCCCCTTAATTGGAAAAAATGAATTGGGTACTCTACATTTTTTTAAAAAAGTAGTGAGATGGATCTGTATGAACAGCACTCCATCGAGTCTTTGTCTTTCTTCGGCATTAGCGAGATTGGGGCCTCTGCTAGCCTAGGTGGCAGTGTGCCCCTTGCCGGTGAGTCTCTGAACATCTCCTGCAAATGCAGGGCCCGTGCTGTCGCGGATGTTTTGTAGAAGTCTGCTGTGAACCCGTCTGGTCCCAGTGACTTCCCCGCCTGCGTGGAGCTTATACATTATGATCTCTCCCTGTTCTCATGATGCTTCCAGGCTTCGTTTTCTGTCCTCCCCCACGAATGGCATGTCCAGTCCATCGAGGAACTGTTTCATCCCTGAGTCCCCTGCTCGGGGCTCTGAGGTGTGCAATCCCTGGTAAAAGGCCTTGAACGTTTTGTTGACCTTTTCTGGGTCTGTTTCTAGTGTGCCTCTGTTATCCCTAATTTGCGCAATCTCTCTAGTGGCTGCCTGCTTTCTCAGCTGGTGTGCCCGCAGGCAGCTGGCTTTGTCTCCGTACTCATATAGGGTCCCCTGTGCTTGGCGGAGTTGGTGTACCACTTTCCTCATGGAGAGCAGATGAAAGTCCATTTGTAGCTTTCTCCTCTCCGCTCGGAGCTCGATGGTCAGGGCCTCGGAGTATTTACGGTCTACCTACAGTATGGAGTCGACCAGCTGCTGCCTAACCACTCTCTCCTCTCTGCCTCTTCGCACTTTAAAGGTGATAATTTCCCCTCTAATCACAGCCTTTAGCACCTCCCAGGACGTGGCGGGTGAGACCTCCTCGGTTTGGATGTTTCTTGCGTACTTAGCTGTGGCCTGTGATACCCTCTCGCTGAAAGCCTCGTTGGCCAGTAGGGCAGTGTCCAACCTCCATGTGGGCCGTTGGGCCCTTCCCGTCTCCAACCTCACATCCAAATAATGAGGAGCTTGGTCGGAGATTAAGATTGCGGAGTATTCCATCTTGGCCAGCCCTGGAAGCACCGATTTCCCTACCACAAAGAAGCCAATCCTCAAGTATACGTTGTGTACTGGGGAAAAGAAGGAGAACTCCTTCTCCCCAGGGTGGGTGAACCGCTAAGGGCCCACCTCCCCCCTCTGCTGCACAAAGCTACCAAGGTCCTTTGCAATGTTCGAGGTCATCCCTGTTTTGGCATTCAACCTGTCTGTCTGTGGGTCCTGTACACAGTTAAAGTCCCCCCCATGATCAGTAAGTGCGTCGCTATGTACGGGATTACCACCATGGTCTTTTTAATGAATTTCATGTCATCCCAGTTAGGAGCGTACATGTTAACGTGGACTACCGGTGCCCCGTCTAAAGCCCCACTGACCATGGCGTACCATCCCCCTGGGTCCGTTACCACCTTCGTCGCCTTAAACATCGTCCTCTTCTTGATCAGTATTGCCACCCCCCCTGGCCCTCGTCCCTTGGCAGGAATGGTAGGTCTGTCCCACCCAGCCTTTCCTACCCCGCAGTCGGTCCTGCTCTCTTAGGTGTGTCTCTTGGAAGAAAACTATGTCTGCTTTCATGGTTCTTAGGTGGGTGAAGACTCTGGATCTTTTCACTGGGCCATTAAGTCCCCTGACATCCCTGGTGACTATGCTGATGGGGTGTTTTTTTCCCCCCGCTCCTAACCAGAATTCCCTGGTGGACGCACCCCTGTTAGGGGGCCGTCCCGGATGGCCGCAATCACTGCTCTCCCCATGCAGTCGTGTCCCTGCGCTCCAGGGTTTCACTTTGTCCGGGGGCACCCAACATGGCCGCCAACTGTGCGTCTGCCACATGGGTGGGCCCAGTATTCCAGGATCTCCCTTCGACCAGAGACTGTGCTAAATGGTTGTTTGCAGTGCTTCTTTGCTCCGGGTCCCTGGTTGCGGCCCTATGTAGCCATACTATCGCATTTGCTCTGCTCCTGTCTTTTTCTCTTTCTCTATGACCCCCTCCCTTCCCATTCCCCCCCTCCCATCCCCTTTCCCCCCTTCTCATACCCCCTTGTCCCCTTCCCCCAGCCCTGTTTCCCCTTTGCTTCCCCGTCGTCACTGCTTGTCCCCCCTCCCCCCCCCCCACCAGACGTTTACCCACCCCCTGTTGGGGTGTACTGCGGCCTCTATCTGCTGCATGCTCCCAGTCCTAGCTTTCCCGCTGGCGTCCTTTACCATTTTCCTCTCTCCGCTTTCTCTGATTCCTGCTTGTTCTTTCCCTGTCTTACCCTATACTTTTCCCGTTTGAAGGCGGAGGCCTTCTCTCTGCTGCTGTCTTCATTTGCATGAATGGGGCCACGATCCCCCACGTGCAGCAGTCTCTCGGGTGACGGCTTGCTGCTCTTGGATCAGGATATGTTTGTGGGAAGGGGGGGGGGAGAGATCTTTCTCTCCCCCACTCTTGTCGGTTTGTTGCCGCCTAGTCATTCTTTGCTGGGGGCCCTTTACCGCTTCCCCTGGTGTCACTGCTCCAGCCCGCACTCTGCCACAAAGTTGTCTGCTTTGGCAGGGGCCATAAAAAAGTGTTCTTTGCCCTGTGACCCAGAGCTTGGTTGGGTACAATATACCAAAACGTACACCGCTCTTGTACAGTGCAGCTGTTGCCCTGTTGAATTCCGCCCTATGTTTGGCCAGGTCAGCCCCAATGTCGTGGTAAATTTGGAGTCTGATAATAATAATAAGCTTTTATTGTCACAAGTATGAAGTTACTGTGAAAAGCCCCTAGTCGCCACATTCAGGCGCCTGTTCAGGTAAGCTGGTACGGGAATTGACGTACGACTGCTCAGCCCAACGTCATCACTGGAAGTCTCAAAACTGGGCAATTCTATCACATTGCTGACATTTTTTGCCTGATGTTACTTGGCTGACAAGCTTCAGTTACATTCACCAATTAACCTTCTTACAAAAGAAACATGTGTATGATCCCCATGAGGTTCAGGGGTTCCAGACAGGGTGTTCATAAGCAATAGGTACCTGTTCAAAATGCTGGGTAGCTTTGGTTAGTGCCGAAGGTTGTGGCGTGGGTGCATCTTTTGTATGTGTCCCCTGTGGCTAGTGTGTATACGAATGAGACAAGTTCAGGGTTTTGGGGTTACATAGGGGAATGAGGCAGGGTGCCCGCTGTCACCATTGTTATTTGCATTGGTGATTAAGCTCTTGTTGGTGGCCCTTTGGGAGTTGGCCGAGTGGCGAGGGTTTATGAGGTGGGCATGGAGCACTGAGTGTCGCTTTATGCAAACGACCCATTGTTGCTTGTGTCGGACCCGCTAAAGAGTATGGGCAGTTATGTGGGCCTGTTGGAGAGATTTGGGGCCTTCTTCGGGTATAGGTTGAATGTAGACAAGAGTGAGGTGTTTCTGGTGAAGGTGGCGGGTCAGGGGGCCAATTTGGGGAACTATCTTTTAAGGTGGCAAGTCAGCAGTTCAGGTATTTGAGGATCCAGGGAACGCATGCGTGGGCCACGATGCACAGATGAAACTTGACAGAGTTACTGGAAGAGGTTAAGGAGGATCTCAAGAGGTGGGATACTTTGCACTTGACATTGGCAGGGAGGGTGCAAGTGGTAAAGGTGAATAGGCTGGCAAAGTTTGTCTTTCAGACCTTCACGATTTTTCTTCCCATGGCCTTCTTCCAGGGGTTGGAAGCACTGATTTTGGAGTTCATATGGGTGGGGACAGTACCAAGGGTGAAGAGTGAACTGCTATGAAGCCAGAGACAGAAAGGGGGGTTGGCACTCCCAAACGTGATCCATTACTGGGCTGCGAATATGGAGAAGGTGAGGCATTGGTTTGGGGGGTGGCGGGGACGGGGGTGGGGGGGGGGGGGAGCGGATGGAGTGGATTAGGTTGGAGGGGGAATCCTGCAGAGGGTTCTAGTTAGAGGGTCCTGGTGACGGCCCCATTGCCGTTAGCCCTGGGAAAGTATATGGGGAGTCCGGTGGTGGAGTTGACCATCAGGATATGGAACCAGTTGAGGAAGCATTTTAAGTTGGATAAGATGTCGGTGTTGACCCCACTGTGTGGGAATGACAAGTTTAAGTCGGGGTTGGGGGTGGGGTGGTGGGGTGGCTGGATGGAGTGTATGGGAAGTGGAGGGAGGCGGGGCTGGAGAAGGTGAGGTATGGGCTGCAGGAGAGGGTTGAGCCACCAAGGGATAGTGAGTTTAGGTAATGCAGGTGAGGAATTTCATGCAAATGGAGTGGCTGATGATCCTCCGGCTACCGGAGTATACGTTATTAGAGCAACTGCTGCTTCCTGATGACTTGGGGGAGGCCAGGATTGGGGAAACTTTTTGGTTGTTGGGAGAGAGGGCAAGGCACAGGTGGGGAGGATAAATCGTAAGTGGAGGAGCAGTTGTGAAGAGAGATAGGATGAGGACTCTGGTATTATGCGATATTATCAACCTCCTCCTGTGCGAAGATGAGCCAAATTCAGTTTAAGGTGGTGCACGGGGAACATATGACTCGGACAATGAGTGGGTTCTCCCAGAGGTTAACAGGTGGGTGTGAGAAGTGTGGGCGGGGGCCGGCGAATCATGCTCACATGTTTTCGGGCTATGAGAAGCTGGAGAGTTTTTGGGAGGCTGGTGTTCGGGACATTATCCAGGATAGTAGGGGCTAAGGTCAGACTGGACCCTATGGTGATGATCTTTGGGATTTCGGAGTTGCTGGAGCAGCTGGAGGGGAAGGGGGCCGATGTAATTGTCTTCACCTCTCTGATCACTCGGCGAAGGATTCATTTGAATTAGAGGTCGGATATGCCACTGGGGATGAAGGCCTGGCTGGGGGATTTATATAACTTGCTCCAGATGGAGAAGATTAAGTTCGATCTGAGGGGGTCAGAAGAGGGCTTGAAGTGCAGTGGAGGCCGTTCATGACTTTATTTGTGGAGCTGTTCATCATTGGGGGGTGGGGGGGGGGGGTGATTAAAAGGGGGAAAACTGTGCAAACTGTTAGCGATGCTTGGTTGGATTGTATATTTTGTTGATATTGTTTATGTTTGGAATAAAGTATCTTCACACAAAAAGTCATGTAAGATGACCACCAATGCAGCTATTATTTCTAGAGCCACTTCCTTAAGTATTCAGGAATGCAGATTATCTGACCCTGAGGCCCGGTGGGACTATTTCTGTGATGCATGATTATGTATTAGAAGTTTTGTACTGTTATTTATTTTGTTTGGAAGAATATTTAAGTCATTTTCATTAAGTGGAAATGTTAAGGACAGAACTTGTGCTACACTGCCTTAGCCACCGCCAGGGGGTAGCAGAGACCACAATTGTGTAAAATCTTTCTCTCGTCTGTCTTACCGGCGCATGCTCCAGAATGCGTATTATAGGGCCAATCAACTAATTAGAAGAACTGAAACTAATTAAGGGATGAATGAAAGGGGGCCGCTCTTGCAAAGAACAAATGGAGTAGAGCCCAAAAACAAAGAGGAATGGAAACTTAAAAAACATCAAATCAAAATGTGATAACAGTCTCTAGAGTAGCTCAGAGGAAGCTGTAATACCAGGGTAGACTTTCAATTTACCGCTCGAGGGCCACTCCTTGCAGACATCTACAGAGTAGATTTGAATTGAAATGACATTCCGGTGAATGGGCGGAATAACTTTGTTTACTCTTGATATGTACAGAGGAGATGATATCTAAATGAAACCAACTAACGGTAGCAACATTTGCGATTAATTTTCATACTAAAACCTATTTCATATTGCTTAATAATGCATAGCCATGTTAATGGGTTGAATACTGACTATTTAAGAAAATAAAAATTAAATGGACGGAATAATCTATTCATTCAAAGTGCGGAACAATAACAATTTAGTGACACTTTATTATTCAAAGCACAGATCTCCTCTGACTTTGATACTTGCTCCTCATGCGCTCTATCCAGGCAGTGTCAAATCGAGGAAATTGCGCTCTTTTACCATCATCGATAGTCTGCAGATTATCTGCACCAGATCCTGATCGATTTGGTTCTCTGACCCCCTCTCAGGACTATGTCTGCAAGCAGCATGCTACCTTTGACAGCTCGATCAATGCTGTATCTGGGAAAGTGAGCTGGTCGGAGATGGAGGTATGATTTCAATGAAAAGCATTCAAGAAGAGAGGGGAATTTCAACTTGAGCAGAGGTCAGAGTGGAGAATGTAATCTTGAGCAGAGTTTAGCAGTGGGCCGGGAGCTCAGAATTTACTTTGTAATGTGCATGTGTGATTTACTGTTGAATGCATTTTAAGTGTAAATTTGAGCATTTTTGCTGTTTACCATTAACGGGGACCAGCATTGGTGTAATAAACAGGAAATTTAGCAAACACTCCACAGATTAGTAGAATCTATGGAGCGAACAGCAATGTTAACAGGTGGAATTTTCAATTTTTTAAGTGTGGTGCTTTGAGTAATAATCTGTCACTAAATTGTTATTGATCCACACTTTGAATAGATTCCGCGCAGACACGCCGAGGTTTACACATTACCAATGCAATGGTTACTGGGGCGTGAATCAACTGACAACTTGTCCTCTGCCCCGCCTGTTGTTGGACCCCATCCACTCTGTAGATTCAGTGTACATATTGATGATTTAGATGAGGGACTAAATGTAATGGGCTGGAATCTCTGCTCCCCCCATGCCGAAATCGCGTTCGGCGTCCGGGCGAAGAATCCGTTTTGGAGCACAAAATCGGGACCGGTGCCGGTATCGCAATTCTCCGCCCCTCGAAAATGGGAGTAGCCACGCCGAGTATCCATCGCCTCAGGCTACTGCCTGAGGCCCGTCCCGCGATGCTCCGTCCCCGACCAGCCAAATTCTCGACGGTGTGGTTCTAACCTGGTCCCGCCGTCTGTGATCCTCGCATGGCGGCTGCGGACTCAGTCAGGGGCCGCCACAGTCGGGGGAGGGTCGATCGGTGGCTTCATTCGGGGCTGGGGGCAATGTGTGTGGATGGTCCGGGGCGCGCGAGCAGCCGATGTTGGGCACTATTTTGGCGGTCCAGGGGCGAAATTCTCCCCCAACGGCGGGATGCCCGCCGACTGGCGCCAAAGCCGGCGCAAATCAGACGGGCATCGCGCCGGCAAAAAGGTGCGGAAGTCTCCGCATCTTTGGCGGCCTAGCCCCAACATTGAGGGGCTAGGCCGACGCCGGAGGGATTTCCGCCCCGCCAGCTGGCGGAAATGGCGTTTGTTGCCCCGCCAGCTGGCGCGGAAATGCGGCGCATGCGCGGGAGCGTCAGCGGCCGCTGTCAGTTTCCCGCGCATGCGCGGGAGCGTCAGCGGCCGCTGTCAGTTTCCCGCGCATGCGCGGGAGCGTCAGCGGCCGCTGTCAGTTTCCCGCGCATGCGCGGGAGCGTCAGCGGCCGCTGTCAGTTTCCCGCGCATGCGCGGGAGCGTCAGCGGCCGCTGTCAGTTTCCCGCGCATGCGCAGTGGGGAGAGTCACTTCCGCCTCCGCCTTGGTGGAGGCCGTGGCGGAGGCGGAAGGGAAAGAGTGCCCCAACGGCACAGGCCCGCCCGCGGATCGGTGGGCCCCAATCGCGGGCCAGGCCACCGTGGGGGCACCCCCCGGGGCCAGATCGCCCCGCGCCCCCCCCCATGACCCCGGAGCCCGCCCACGCCGCCTGGTCCCGCCGGTAAATACCAGGTTTGATTTACGCCGGCGGGACAGGCAATTCCTGGGCGGGACTTCGGCCCATCCGGGCCGGAGAATCCAGCGGGGGGTCCCGCCAACCGGCGCGGCCGGATTCCCGCCCCCGCCCAATCTCCGGGAGCGGAGACTTCGGCGGGGGCGGGATTCACGGCGGCCAACGGCCATTCTCCGACCCGGCGGGGGGTCGGAGAATGACGCCCCAGAGGTCCGGGGGCTGAGTCAGCCAACGACCACGGTGCAGCCGCTGCAGGCCACCGCCATGCGCATGCGCGGCCTCTAACCCGGAAGTGCGAGTTGCCTTATTGGCAGCTGGAGCTGCAAGCTCTACGACGGCTCCTTGCCAGCCCTCAGCAAAATGGGAAATCAGTGGGGCGCGATTCTCCACTCCTCGCCGGTTGGGAGAATCGCCTGGGCCACCAAAGTTTCCCGGGACGCCGGTCCGACGCCCTCCCGCGATTCTCCCAAGCGGCGGGAACGGCCCCGTCGAGTTCTGCGGGCCGCAGGCCGGAGAATCGCCGGAGACACCCAAAATGGCGATTCTTCGGCACCCCCGCTATTCTCAGGCCCGGATGGGCCTAGCGGCCAGCCCATAACGGCGGGTTCCCCCCGGCGCCGTCCACACCTGGTCGCTGCCGTCGGGAACAGCGCGGGAACGCTGGGGGGGGGGGGGCGGCCTGGGGAGGGGGGATCCTACACCGGGGGTACCTCAAATGTGGCATGGCCCGGGATCGGTGCCCACCGATTGTCGGGCAGTCCTCTCTGAAGGAGGACCTCCTTCCTTCCGCGGCCCTGCAAGATCCGTCCGCCATCTTCTTGCGGGGTGGACTTAGAGAGGACGGCAACCACGCATGCGCGGATGACACCAGTTATGCGGTGCCGGCCGCGTCATTATGCGGCGCCGCCTTTACGCGGACAACAAGGCCTGGCGCATGTAGATGACGCGGCCCCTATCCTAGCCCATTGTCAGGGCCTGAATCGGTCAGAATCGGGGCCGTTTCACGCCGTCGTGAACCTCGACGGCGTTCACGACGGCGCAGCTACTTCGGCGTGGGAGTGGAGAATCCCGCCCCTGGCCTTTTGATGCCAGTTTTGCTGGTGTAAAAGACCACAGTTTTCCTGAAGGCGTGGGGACATAGTCCCAAAAACGGAGAATCCAGTCCACTATCTGCACATTTGCAGTTGACACAAAACTGGGTGGGATGGTGAGCTGTGAGGAAGATGCAGAGATGCTTCAATGTGATTTGGACAAGCTGAGCGAGTGGGTATACAAGGCAGATGCTGTACAATGTGGATACATGTGAGGTTATCCACTTTCGTAGCAAATACAGGAAGGCAGATTATTACCTGAAAGAGGGGAATGTGAAGGGGAGCATGCTGGTGAAGTCAACTGGAAGAGAAATACAGAAAATAGAAGCAGGAGAAGGTGGTTTGACCCTTCGAGCCTGCTCTGCCATTCATTATGATCATGGCAGATCATCAAGTTCAATACCTGATCCTGCTCCCCCCCCCCCCCCCTACCCCCGCCCCGCCATATCCCTTTAGTCCCAAGAGCTATATCTTGAAATTTGGCCTCAACTACTTTCTGTGGTAGCGGATTCCACAGATTCATTACTCTCCGGGTGAAGAAATTTCTCCTCAACTAAGTCCTAAAAGGTTTACCCCTTATCCTCAAACTATGGCCCCTAGTTCTGGACTCCACCACCACTGGGAACATTCTTTCTGATGTTATCCCATCTAAGCTCTAATTAATATAATCCTAACCGATTTAGTCTCTCATCATATGACAGTCCTACCATCCCATGAATCGGCCAGATCAATCTTCACTGCACTCCTTCCATAGTAACAAAATCTTTCCTCCGATAAGGATAGTAAAACTGCACACAATACTGCAGATGTGGCCTCACCAATGCCCTGTACAATTGCAGTAAAACATCTCTATTCCTATAGAGGGAGTGCAGCAAATGTTTACCAGACTGATTTCTGTGGTGGCTGGACAGGCATAGGAGAGATGTGAGTCGGATGGGATTATATTCGCCGGAGTTTTGAAGAATGAGGGGAGATCTCATGGAAACCTATAAAATTCTTGCAGCACTAGACAGGGTGGATGCAGCAAGGATGTTCCTGATGGTGAGGGGAGTCCTGGGCCAGGGGGCATAGTCCAAAGATTGCAGTCCTTCCCAGCCAGCTCAGCTGAAGCCTCCTCAAATTCAGTGAGGGTGATGATGTTGGCTGACCCACTTGTTGTGTGCCTGCCTGCTCAGTGTGTGGACCAGTTGGGACTGAGAGGAGGATAAATTTCCTCACTCAGGAAATTGATGATCCTGTGCAATTCTCTACCACAGCAGTTGAGGCCAAAATATTGTATGTTCTCGACGAGTTAGATGCAGCTCTTGGGCTAAGGGGATTAAAGAATTTTGAAGGGGCAAGTGGGATCAGAGTTGAATGATCATGATCATAATGAATGGTGGAGCAGGTTCGAAGAGACAAATGGCTTCCTCCTGTTACAATTTTCTATGTTTGATTAGTTCCAGAGGCCAAAATGAAGAGGACTCACACCCGATTCTGTATTTGGAGATCATTAATTATGTGCCGGTGAGTATCAAGTTGATGTACCTAATGGACTGTGAGCTGATCATATTTAAACACCAGGGGCAGCATGGTGGCACAGTGGGTTAGCCCTGTTGCCTCACGGCACCGAGATCCCAGGTTCGATCCCGGCTCTGGGTCACTGTCCGTGTGGAGTTTGTATATTCTCCCCGTGTTTGCATGGGTTTCGCCCCCACAACCCAAAGATGTGCAAGGTCGGTGGATTGAACATGTTAAATTGCCCCTTAATTGGAAAAAAAAATGAATTGGGTACTCTAAATTTATAAAAAAATATTTAAACACCAGTCCAAGAGACTGTCTCTCCAGCCCACCTGTCTTCAGGAAACTGCCACTTATGGTTGGCAACTGGAAGAACAAGGCTTGCAGCCTCAAGAAGAAGGCAGCACTGACCTCACCAACCGGGCCCTTGACGCATTGATCAGAGGAGTGCAGGTGCACAGACACATCCTGCATCCTAGGGACGTCTCCAGGAAGCATCATAACCTCACGTCTCTGGTCTGGGTCCCAGATGAACCACCATCCGGTGCAGGAAGAGGATAAATGATAAACACCATTCAGTTCAGGAAGAGGATACGTTATTTGATCCGCTCTAACAGCGTTAGTTATCCTTCAACTCCTTCCTGCATCAAACCCTCATCATGGCATCATGCACTTAAACATCTACTCTCTTCATTGATATCACAGAACCATTAGCAGGGGGCACATATCAACACTCATTCTCTCGTGGACGCTTTGTCACCACCAACATTCCATCTATCATGTTGCTCACATTCCATCCACTGGCCTTTCTGGGGAGAGATCACCACACAGAGCTGATCATCACTGAAGAGGAAGCTCTTGAAAAACTGTCACAGTGCCCAGCAACGCAGACATACATTTTCTGGAGAACACCTAACTGACATGTCCTTGCAGCAGTCGAAGGCAGGGACATCCCAAGTCTCTGGCCCTGTAGCTATTCCATCTAAGCCAGATAATAAGCCTCTGATAGCGGATGCCAACTTAATGCTGGAGATGCAACAACAGGGAGTGGAACATCAGGCAGCAGTCACCCAGGACACAAGAGTCAACGATGGAGGAGACCATCCGTATTCTGTCTGATGTCTTGGTTCCGATATATGAGTGTCATGAGTTTACTGTGGGAAGGTTGGCGACTGCCATGGACTTGCTCCAGCAGATTTTCTGGATTAGCACTCGGCCTTGCATTCGTTATGGCGCAATCATGATGTAATTGACATGGGGATTGGGCACCTTGGCCTCCTTGCAGGTGTTGCATCTCCTCTAGGAGTCAGGGAGGGGCCATCAGACACCCACCAGGAAGATGATCATCAGCCAAAGAACCTGGTGGCCTCCACTCAAGACATTCCAAGGATGTGAAGCTTTTCACTCTCCTCTATGCCTATGGCTCCATCTACTCCAGTTGTTCAAGTCCTGAGCAGAACACCATTATGCTTCTCATCAGCGCAGGAACCTGCAGGTCTCAGACTAGCAGAACTATTCCGCCAAAGCCATCAGTGGACATCAGGACGTAGCAGTCCATAGGTTACTTGAACTCTGCTGTGGATGTCGTTGCTGTCCCCAGGTGTAGTGATAGTGTTAGGAAAATTTAAAAAATATTGATGTGAGCATTTGAGTTGCAGGTAAATTGCACTTTTGGGAATAAATTTTGATGGTTATGTGAACGTTTTGGTCAACTGAAGATGTGAGTTTGTACATTGGAATGCTCTTATATCGAGTTTTGGCAATCCTCCCACTCTGACAGTGTCCATCTGTGAGATTAAAATTCATGTGATGTCAACCTGACTTGAACAAATATCTGCACCCTTGTGTGATGTCAGCGAGATGTGTTTAAATCTTTACTTGAAGTGTGTGATGTAAGCATTTCTAACATTTCTTCCTCATGGAACAGCATTGAGTGAGGAAAGCTTATCAGCACTGATATACTGGCGGCATTTGTGTCTCCTCCATGGTGGAGCCAGAACATCGTGCACAGAAGGTGATCACTAGACAAGTCCTCATCTCAGTTGCTGCAGTGTTTGTACCATTTAAATGGTGGTGAAAGCACGAAGTCATCTCTCACATCACTCCTGTACCTCAGTAGACTCTCAATTCCCAAAGTGAACACATTCACAGAGCACATTCAAACCATTACTGCAACAGATGTACAATAAAATATATATTTTTTAAAATCCTACATTCATCACACCAGTGCCTTGAAGACAGTGACACCTCCCAACTCAATGCCGGATGATCCATCCATCATGTGCCAAACTAACAGACCACCCCCACCTATTCTGAGTTCTGCGTGCATCTCCTTGCAGTAAAATGTGCCTCCCTTCCCCTCCACTGGTTTGTCAGCATTACATGTACCCTTATCATTCTCTAGCTTCCTAAACCCTCAGTCTTCCCTTTGTCTTCCATTATTCCAAATTGTCTTCCAATCCTTGCCCCTCTGTCTTCAATTATGCACCCTCTCAGAACACTTGCACAGCCCTTATTCCACATTGCTTCCCCTTGTCCCGTCATCCTAGCCCTGGTTGCAATGCTTGTTTGTGAAAGTGGAGACTTGCATGCGTGCTGCAGTGTAGTGGAGTCCTTCTGGACAACATTGGCAAAGACCAATGCTACAGCCTCAGCAGAGTGGCATCCATCGTAACAAGAGTGGCACAGCACAATGGCAGAGAGGTTATATATGCTGTCCTCACCTCAAAGGCATAAACGAACTGAGGTCTGACTTGTGCATGCCACACGTATTTCAAACAGGTTTGTGGCTGATATAATTTCCCGTTGGCATGACGCAAGATTGAAAGATGTGCTGAGACTCTTATAAGCAGCTGTGTTAATCAGCATTAATGATTTGTTGTGAATGCAAATTATATTCACATTATTAGGCAGTGGGATAATTGACCCACCATTGGGAAAATTGCAAAGTGTTCTTTCCAGAGCAGGTTTTTCAATATTTGCTCAACTCCAGATTCTCCACTTCAGCTCATTGTGAAACCTGTCTCAGGCGTGATGGGAGACTTTCACCCAGTGGTTCAGGTCTATGATGCTGGATTCTACGATTTTGAGGATATGTCCACATGCTGGCTTGGGAACGGTGGCGTTTTATGACAGAGAAAATGGCGTACGATGACCACAGATCCTCCTTTTGGCTGGGGGCTGGCATCAAGGCAGCATACAGCACCCGGCTCTAGCTGCCAATATGGCCTGGAGAATTGCTGGGTCCGTGGCAGCGCAGGCGCACGCAATGGCCTGCAGCGGCCAAATCATGCAACATGGCGCTGCTGCACACGGACCCGGCACGCAAAATAGAGCCCCCATTTGGCTGGCTCGCGCGCTCCTGCCCCTGGCAATGTTCCGTCTGCCTGCAGATTAGCCCTCCCCCGACTATGGTGGTGCTGGGGTGAGTCCGCAGCCGCCACGCCATGGTCCTGACGAGTGAGACCATGAGAGACCCACGCCGTTGGGAACACGGCTGGTTGGGGGCGGAGCCACAGGGGTGAGCCTTAGGCAACGTCCTGATGCTGTCAATATGTTGCGCGGTATACTCACCGGGTATGCCGCTTTGGAGGGGGCGGAGCATTGCGAAAGCGACGCCGCCCCCGATTTGGTCGGGAACTTTGATTCTCGGACCTATCGCCAAACATAATTTTGGTGACGGCGACTGGAGAATCCCGCGAGGACCTTTTGACAGTGTTTGAGAGGAAGTATGAAAGGGTTTCATGTTGCTGGAAGTAGATGGAGCATCAGGCTGCAAAGCAAGGTGGAGCATCAGATTGGAATGTATGGGCCGGGATTCTCCAAAATCCCGGCTAGGTGTTGACACCGGTGTATACACTGGAGTATTTCACGCTGGCGTCAACGAAGCTGTTGGCCCAGCGATTCAGTGGCCTACAGGGGACCAGCACGATGCCAGAGTGCTGCACGCAGTGCCAGCGCCGATATGCCCATGCACTTTTTGGTCGTTTCCGCGCCGGCGCTGCGCAACATGGCGTAGCGACACAGCGGGCCCACGTGGAAGATGGTAGGCCCCCACTGATCGCATGCGCCCACCAATTGGTAGCCCTCGATCATGGGCCTGGTCATCGTGGAGGCCTCCCCCAGAGTCTGATCCTCCACCCCCCCCCACCAGGACGGCCACCGTGGCCGAGGGTCCGAGCTCCCGCCGGGTGGTACCATATGTGAACGATGCCGGCGGAACTCGGCCGATCAACCGCAGAGAATTGCCGCGGGGGCCTCTTTCAATGGCCCCCGACCAACGCCGCATCGACCGCGCACGCGCGACTGCCGCCGATTCTCTGGTCGCTGCAGAATCCGCCCTGGCAACGGGTGACGTAATCAAAACAAATAAAGGGAACAATAATAGTCAGCGAAGAACCATCACCAAACCTGAGAGGAAGATAAGATTGGCGGAGGGAGCGACGTTCCTCCAGAGAGGAAAGAGGCAGACTGGCGAGGAGCACCCTGGGAATGCCGTGGTGAGCAATGTCCTCCCGTTACTCACTCGGTCAGTTTATTGGGGCGCGGACAGTGAGGAAAGTAGGACAAGAAAGTCTCCTTTTCAACCCCTTCCTAAAACCGACCCAGAATTTCCTCCTAACCTCTAATTGCCGCTGTTAATCGCGCCCATTACCCACGCACCAGGAATGGAGAAGGGCAGGGCTTGGGAACCGGCCAGAACTTTCCACCTGGTTAATGGAGAAGGCGGCTGATCGCCCCCTGCTGACCATTCGTTCATCGCTGGCTCGGCCAACATTTACTGTGCAAACCACAATTGCTGTGGGTTTGGCTGGGGTCACATCCAGGTAATGACGGCGGGTTTCCTTCAGTCCACTTTGTCCAGATCTGCACTTTAGTCCAGATGCGTGTTCTCTTATTTGAATTAAAATTTCGCCACCTTTCAAATTCAAACCTGTTTCCCCAGAACATGTACCCCCGCCTCCCCCAATTACTAATACAGCGACCAGACCACCAGTCGGAGTTTGCCCACCGATCCTTTTACCAATCGCTAAACTGCTGGCTATGTTGTACCTGAAATAAGAGTCGGTTAAATATTTACACGTTTATTGTTTTTCCCGTCTCTTTAATATTTGCACCAACATTTGAAGGTCCTGTAGTTGGTGTCCACACTGGTGCAAAACCACAATCCGTTCTGGTATACATCCAGGTCCACTTCTCCAGTCAATGTCTGTGCACATAACACAGGAAACCGAGTCGACCATTTCGATCTTCAATTCCTCAGACAATAAGACCAAACCTGATCGCTGAGCAAATTCCCAGGTCCACTTCCCTCCCCTCCACAACATTCTTTTATTAGTTTTTATTCGAGGCATTTTCAAATATAGACATAACAAAGAAGAAAAACATAAGGCAACCGCGGCAATAACAAACATCCAAAACATCCTTACCCCACCCCCCACAAAAGAAAATCTCCCTCCGCCCCCCCACTCAACCCGCAGCCACACTTTAGCTTTTAACCCAGACATCCAGCCCGAACAGAAAATTAATGCCCCTTCCATTCCCACCCTCCCCCAAGACTCAATTCTCCTTGGATAAGTCGATGAACAGCGTCCATCTAAAGGTGAACATCTTCTTTGCACCTCTGTTGGTGAACTTGATTTTCTCTAAGTGCAGGATCTCTGCCAAATTGCTCACCCATATCCCTTCAGTCGGTGGCTCCGAGTCCTGCCCACACACAAAATCCATCTCCGGCTATTTGGGAGGCAAATGCTAACACTTCGGTCTCTCTCCCACCTGCGCTCCCGCGTCCTCCGACACTCCAAATATTGCCCACCTCCAGACTCGGAGCTACTGTTACTTCCAAAATCATTAACATGATATCTGCAAATCCTGTCCAAACACTCCACCCCCTGAACCTCGGACCTGCCCAAAACATAGGGACATGGTTTGCCGGCCTCCCTGCACACCTCCCACACTTATCGTCCACCCCTGGAAAGAACCGACTCATCCTGTACACCATCATGTGGGCCCAGTGTAGCACTTTGAACTCGATGAGACTTAGTGTTGTGCACGATGAGGATGCATTAAACCTTCGCAAAGCCTCACTCAACACTCCACACCCCAATGCCCCACCCAGCTTCTCCTCCCACTTACACCTAACTTCCTCCACTGGGGCACTCTCTCTCTTCAACAGCTCCCCATATAGATCTGAGACCTTGCCCTCCCTATTTCCTCCTCAGTTTGTCCTGTAGCACCTGGAATGGTAGCACTGGAAAGGCATCTCACAGATTTCATAGAATTTACAGAGCAGAAGGAGGGCATTCGGCCCATTGGGTCTGCACCGGCCCTTGGAAAGAGCACCCTACTCGAGCACACTGTATCCAGGGTAAAACCCAATTGTGAATCAAGACCGTGTCACATTTTAACATCACATCAATGTAATTTGCATCGCTCGATGGGAAGGATTTGAGGGGGATCTTGGAGATATTGGCTGCCAATGATACTGGCGATTTACTCTCCTCGTCGATGGTTGTTCAATGTTGCTGATGGCGACTGAGTGAATCGGCTGGTGACTTGATATGCCTGATTCCCACTGATTGATTGTCGGAATCAGGTTTACAAGTTACTAATCATAATGTATGTTAGTTACTCATTGATTGTGCTGTTTTCTGATTTAATGATGGAGTTCCTGTCGATTGATTTATGAGAATACTGGTGACTACTGATGGTGATGCCATGATGTCACAAGTGTTTGATGGGTAATACTACTGCCAGTGATTGAGCGATGTTATTGCTGGGATATTGGGAGAATTCGCTGCTGCTGTTTGAGTGTTATTATTGCTGACGTCTAACGACTCATTTCCTGGCGATAGGATTCATGAACATTGGTTGAAATTGCGGATGATTAGATGCTACTTGCGGTGAACGTATTCCTGGTAATTAAGTGACTTTGTTGGTAATAAACTGTTTCAGATGATTAGTGAAAAGAGTTGAACGGTGGGCCGGTACATATTGACGAGTTTGAGTGCATGCGTGTGTCATTTCCACTTTATCGGCTGATCTGTAAGAACATTTTTTCAGGTGAATTTCTGATCGATTTGTCACTTGTTCACAGAGGTATGGTTGCTGTTTTTGAAAGTATTTTAATCCATTTTTAAATATTATACATGACACAAAAAATAACAATAACAACAAATCTCCCTTCACAATACCCACCATAACCCCTTTCCCTCCGCCTTCCCTATAACAGCTAATGGTGACTAACTCTTAAAAGTACAAAATGAACGGCCTCATCTCCGGTACAACATGTCAATTGGCCCCTCAGGGTGAATTTAACGTTTTCGAGATATAAAATTACAGAATATCTGCGAACCATGTTGAGGCACTTGTTGGAGAAGATGACGTCGGCCCTTTTAGTTTCCGCCTACAGGTGAAGGCTGGAGGCTGTAGCCCCTGCCCCCGTCCCTGTAACCCCTGTCCCTGTCCCCGTCTGCAGCTCCAGCAGTTCCGACACCCCAGATGTGGCCAGTAGAGGATAAGGATTCAGCTCAATCGACAGCGCATTTGAAGATTTTTTATAAGCAGCTGTGTTGGTCAGAACCACTCGGAGAGGAGTCAGATATGCAGAGTTTTCTGTTGGAGTTGGTCACTGAGCTTGATAGCACAGTTGATAGCGCTTTCCATTACTTGGCTGATTAGAGAGCAGACCGATGCGTGGGAAATTGGCGGGATTAGATCAGTATGCACAGTGATTGATATTGCAGATGATCTATAAAAAAGAACATGTGTTGGAGGGAAAGGAAGGTAAACATCTGAAATTTCTGAACTCAATCCAAACCCAAATCCAGATAGCTGTAAAGTGCCGATAAAGCAACGCAAATTTAAAGTACATTGGGGTTGGGGGCATGGATTGAGAATCGGTAAGAGGGCAGGAACCAGAGAGTAGGAATAATTTGGTACTTTTCGAAGTGGCAGGCATTTACTAGTGGAGTCCGACAGGGACCTGTGCTTAGAGCAAAACTGGTTAGAATATTCATCAATGCTTTGGATCAGAGAACGAACAGTAATATTTCCAGGAATGATGATGATACGAAACCTGGTGAGAAAGTGACGGTGAGCAGGACTTAAGAGAATTCAAGGTGATTTGGATAAGGTGAGTGAGTGGAAAAATATGGGCAATATACCTTCGATTCAGGAAAGCTTATTCCGTTCGGAGAGAGAAATATAATGACTGTTTTTTAAATGGTGTCCTTGTTCACCAGACACTGAACGCAGGTACAGTAAGCAGTGAAGAAGGCCTTCATTGCAAAAGGACTTGAGTACAACAGCAAGGATCTCTTACTGCACCAGTACCGGGCCTCGGTTAAATCAAACCTGGAGCATTGTGTGTTGCTATGATCTACTCATCTGAGAATTGATATATTTGCCACAGATGGAGTGCAACGAATGCTCATCAGACTGATTCCTGGAATGGAACGATTCTCCTGGGATTCTCTTAGGATTTAGAAGAATTCAAGGGGACATATTCGAGACATATGAAATTCTAACCGTTCTGGATAATCTGAGTGTCAGAATGTTGTTTCCTCTGTCAACGGATGAAGAACAAAGGGTCACTGTCTGAGGATACGGGCTAGGTTATTTAGGGGCATATATGTGGAATCATTTCTTCAGAGAGTGGTAAACATATGAAATTCCTGACCTGAGAAGTCTGTGCAGGAAAGCCATTGAATATATTTAAGAAGGAAAAATAAATTTCAAACTCTAAAGGTGACAAGGGTTTTGGGGAGAGCGTTGGAGTGTGGCGTGAAAGGCCGTTTGGCCTCCTTAGGTTTTCCATGCATGGATTGGATTTAATTTACTGTCACTTGTACCGAGGTGCAGTGAAAAGTACTATTCTGCGTGCAGTCCAGATAGATAGTTCCATACATGCATTGTGGATAGCACAATTGCTTCACAGCTCCAGGGTCCCAAGTTCGATTCTGGCTTGGGTCACTGTCTGTGCGGAGTCTGCACATCCTCCCCGTGTCTGTGTGGGTTTTCTCCCACAGTCCAAAGATGTGCAGGTTAGGTGGATTGGCCATGATAAATTGCCCTTAGTGTCCAAAATTGCCCTCGATGGGCCGAATGGCCTCCTTCTGCACTGTAAATTCTATGAAATTCTATGAAAAAAACATAGGACACATATAAATACACAATGTAAATGCATAGAAACAGACGTCGGGTGAAGCACACAGTAGTGCAGTTCCACTCTGTAGAAAAGATGTGTGAAGAGATCAGTTCAGTCCATAATCGGATTTTCTGGGGTATGGTAACAGCGGGGAAGAAGCTGTTTTTGAACCTGTTAGTGCATGTTCTCAGACGTTTGCATCTCCTGCCCGATGGAAAAGGTTGTGAGAGAGAATAACCCGGGTGGGTGGTGTCTTTGATTATGCTGCTCGCTTTCCCAAGGCAGCGGGAGGTGTAGACCGAATCAATGGATAGCATATATGATAACCGGATGTGCTGTACCAGATGTTTATGCTTACATTTATTTGATTGGTGCAACGGTCAGAGTGGCCAAAGCAGAAATCGTGTGTGGAAACAAGTTTACAGACATCGTCCTTTTTTGGGTGACATTAGCAACTGAACAACAGTAATGTCGTCACAAAATCAGTGTCAGCCTCCCGAATATGGATAAAACAGGGTCTTCAGCAGTAATTAGATGTATGTTAAATTGGGGTAAAACCAGTTGAATCTCGTGCTCAGAGTAGGGAATGCGAGGGCATGATTGTCGTGATTGATGAATTAATGATGAATATATTTTGGCAATTTACCTCCCCGAGACCCCATCTGGTTTCCCGTATCACCAATGTCTCTACCTTGAACCATCATCCATTTCATCCATTAATCTTTCCATTCTTCTAGCCTATCACACATGCACGGTAGCACAGTGGTGAGCACTGGTCCTTCACAGCGCCAGGGGCCCAGGTTTTATTCCCAGCATGGGTCACTGTGCTGTACGGAGTCTGCTCTGGTGCCCTCCAGATGCTCCGATTTCCTCCCCCAAGTCCCAGAAGACGTGTATGTTAGGTGAATTGGACATTTTGAATTCTCCCTCAGTGTACCCGAGCAGGTGCCGTAGTGTGGCGGCTAGGGGATTTTCACAGTCACTTCATTGTAGTGTTAATGTAAGTCTACTTTTGACACTGATTAAAAATTATTCGATTCCTCATTGTTCTTTCTCCCTGATGCACTTGTCCCCCCCCCCCGTTTTTACTTTCTAAGCCCTGTTAGCAGTCGAAATATGTTTTAGTTCTGATCACAGTTCATTGAATTACCTCATGACTGCGTTACTCTCCTGACAGTTCTGTACATGACTGCTGCCATTTTCTGACCTTTTTTGTTTCGTAATATTAATAGTTTCAAATGCATTCTGAAATTGGATTAAAATTCCTTAAATTTCTTTGCAGAATTTGAACTCTGCTCACCAGATAATTATTTCAGGCCTCTACAATTTTAGTTTCAACATTATAATCACGATGTTACCATACTCTTTATTTACTAACTAGTTGAGGATACTGTAGTCAGCTTACAATCAACATGTTGGGGGTTACTATTGACACAAAATTGAACTGTAATAGCGATATTGATGCGATGGCTGCCACCATATGACTTCACCTTATGTACCAGTATATCGTGAGGTACCTTGTCAAAAGCTTTACTGAAATCCATGTATACACCATCTGCCTTTCCCTCATCTATCATCTTTGCCACTTCCTCGAGAAACTCGATCAAATTAGTGAGGCAAAAACACGCTGTCCTTCACTAATAAGTCCATTTGTTTCCAAATGTGAGTAAATACTATCTAAGAATCTTTTCCAATAATTTCCTTACCACTGAAGTAAGGCTCAACTGCGTATAATTTCCTGGATCATCCTTGCTGCCCTTCTTAAACAATGTCATATACTCGTCTATGGCCTGCCATATTTTCTCGCAGAAAACCTCATCGGCCATGAGGGCCATGTCCAACCTTCATGGGGGGCAATGGGCACAGACTGTCTCGAACGTCACATCCACGTAATGTGGAGCATGGTAGGAAATTACAGTCGTAGAGTATTCCACTCCTACTATCCCTGGAAGCACCGATTTCCCCACTACAAAGACGTCGGTCCTTGTATACACATTGTGAACGTGGGAATTACTTCTGCTCTGCGTGGGTGAACCGCCATGGTTCCACTGCCCTCATCTGCTCCATGAAAAGACTGAGTTCTTTCGCCATGTTGGAGGACTTACCCGTTTTGGGGTTCGACCTGTCTGTCGGTGGGTCCTGTACGCAGTTACAGCCACCCTCCCCCTCAACATCATCATCTCATTGTTGGGGGTTTCTATCATGGTCTTCTTTATGAATTCGATGTCGTCCCGTTGGGTGCGTACACATTAACCAGGACCACCAATGCCTTACCCAGGACACTACTGACCATGACATATCTTGCCCCTGGGTCTGTAACCATCCTCATTGCTGTAAACATCGTCCTCTTATTTCACAGAATGGTTATCCCACTTATTGTCGTCAGGAGCAGGAATGGTAGGTCTGTCTCACCCAGCCCTTCCTCACCCACAGTTGGTCCTTCACCCTCGGGTCTGTCTCCTGGAGGAGGACTGTGTCAGCTTTTATACTTCTTACGTGGGCGATAAATCTGAATATTTCATTTTAAAAAAAATCTATTTTATTAGAAACATGTATCAAACAGGTTACAACAAATAAAACCCCGGGAAATATACTTCCCAGCAATCAACTAGACAGTCTGTACATCTTCCCCCCCCCCCCCCCTTTTCACCCTCCCCTGCCATCCCCCACCCCCTCTGCGACTAAAAGCTCCTAAAACACGGTCACAAACATCCCCCACCTTTTCTCAAACCCCTCTGCAGAGCCTCTTCACTCATATTTTATTTTCTCCAACCACGGGAAATCGAACAGGTCACCCAACCAAGCCGCTACCCCCGTGGCGGTGCTGACCGGCACTCCAGTAAACTTCTCTTCTGGGTAATCAGAAAGGTGAAGGTCACGACATCGACTTCCCTCCTCTCCATGAGCTCTGGCTTCTCTGAAACCCCAAATATCGCCACCAAAATGGTCCGGGTCCACCTCGTCCTCTACTACCCTGGCTAAGACCGTAAACACTCCCGGCCAGAATTTTACCAATTTTTCACAACCCGAAAACATGTGTGTGTGATTTTCTGGCCCCCGCGCACATCTCTCACACTCATCTACTACCCCCTGGTAGAACCCACTCATTCTCACCCGAGTAATAGGCACAATCTGCACCACCTTAAATTTTATCAGACTCATCCTCGCACAGGAGGAGGTATTGTTTACCCTACGCAGTCCCTCACTCTATACTCTCCAATTGATCTTCCCTCCCAACTCCCCTTCTCATTTCCTCTTGATCCTCAACGCCCAATTGCCTTCCTGCTCCCTCAGCCACTTGTATATATGTCCAATTCTTCCCTACCTTCCACATCCAGAAGCAGCAGCTGCACCAGCAGGGTGTATCCTGGAACCTATGGAACCCCTCCAGAACTTTCACGCAACGTCCCTAACTTGCAGATACATGAACTTACTACCCCGGGCAGTTCTACCCTCTCCCTTAGCTCCTCCAGACTGGCGAGCCCTTGCTCCAAATATAGATCCCTCACCTTGATCAGCCCCAATTCCCTCCACCTCCTGTATAAACTATCCACCCACCCGGTTCAAACCCATGATTCTGGCAGAGCGGCGTTAACAAAGTCATCCCTTCCTCATTAAAATGCCTCCTCAGCTGATTCCATATCTTTACTGAAGACTGCACCACCGTATCCCTGCTCGGAGTCATTGGCAATGCTGCCATCACCATTGCCTGGAAACTGGACCCCTCACAAGATTCCTCCGACATCCAAACCTACTCTATCCTTTTTCCTTCCCACCATAGTGGCATCTTAGCTACATTTGCAGCCCAATAATAATGAAGCAGATTCGGCAGCCCCCACCCCTTCTGCTGTCTTTGCCTCTGTACCAGGGACATTGGGAGTCTCAGCATCTTCCCCGCCCATACAAAGTCCGCAAAGATCGTGCCAATTGGCGAAAAAATGCCTTTGGTATAAAGATTGAGAGAAACTGAAAAATATTAATTTTCACTACTTTGACCGTCCCATCAACGTCAACTGCAGTGTATCCCACCTCCTGACAAACCCCCCCCCCCATGGGTCCCTCCAACAGCTTCTTGAAGTTCCACTTATGGATCTACCTCAATTAGATAGGGTGGACGTAGGGAAGTTGTTTCCATTAGAAGGAGAGACTAGGACCCGGGGGCACAGCCTTAGAATAAAAGGGAGTCACTTTAGAACAGATGAGGAGAAATTTCTTCAGCCAGGGAGTGGTGGGTCTGTGGAATTCATTGGCACAGAGGGGGGTGGAGGCCGGGACGTTGAGTGTCTTTAAGACAGAAGTTGATACATTCTTGATTTCTCGAGGAATTAAGGGCTATGGAGAGAGAGCGGGTAAATGGAGTTGAAATCGGCCATGATTGAATGGTGGCGTGGACTCGATGGGCCGAATGGCCTTACTTCCGCTCCTAGGTCTTATGGTCTTAATTCCCTCGTTACCCGAACCCCCAAATACCTAAACCTATCCTTCACTACCGTAAATGGCTAAGTTCCCCCGCTGTCCCAGCTCATTCACCGGGAAAACCTCACTTTTACCAACATTTGGTTTGCCCCCCCAAGAATTCTCCAAACCTCTCCAGCAGCTCCAAAATCCTTCCCATACTCTCCAGCGGATCCGAAACATGCAGCAACACTGGCTCACCGACACCGACGCTACTACCAAGAAAGCACAACAGCGCCTATACTTTCTCAGGAAACTAAGGCAATTCGACCTGTCCATATTGGCTCTCAATAATTTTTATAGATGCACCATAGAAAGCATCCTATCTGGGTGCATCAAAGCCTTGTATGGCAACAGCTCATCCCAAGACAGAAGGAAACTACAAAGAGTCGTGAACACAGCTCAGTCCATCACGTGTACCCACCTCCCGTACATTGACTCTGTCTGCACCTGCCTTGAAAAAGTGGACAGCATAATCAAAGACACCTCTTACTTGGGTTATTCTCTCTTCCAACTTCTTCCATCGGGCAGGAGATACAAAAGTCTGAGAACACGCACTAACAGATTCAAAGACCGCTGCTTCCCAGTTGTTACAAGACATCTGAATGACTCTCTTATGGACTGAACTCATCTCTCCATGCATCTTCTCTACAGAGTAGTATGGCACTCTGTATGCTTCACCCGATGACTGTCTTTGTATTTACATTGTGTATCTACTGTGTGTTGTATGTTTTCTTCATGTATGGAACAACGTGTCTGGACTGTACACAGAACAATACTTTTCACCTTACCTCGGGACACATGACAATAAACCAAATCCAATTTTGAACTCAATAAAAATCTTTGGTGAATGTACGAACACACAATCTGATCCAAGAATGTCATGTAGGAAGCGTATCTGCCATTCCGACCTTGTCTGGCCTGGACATGACCCCAGACCTACAGCAATATGGTTAACTACTAAGTACCCTGCGATATCCCTAGTAAGCCATTCATTTTAGAGCAATGAAGCGTGGACAATAAAATGCAGGCCCAGGGAATGATGTCCAGATCCAACGAACTAATTCATAAAAGTGAAGGAGCGGTTAAAATATGGTTATAATATGAGAGAACTTTTTTAAAGTTCAATCCGAAATTGATTCATACATTAAAAAAAATGCAATTTATGAAAGTAGATTCGGAAATTTTACCGTGGTATAATAGGAATCTACAAGAAGAGATAGGGCAGTGGAAAGCAAATGGTTATCATTTGAGCTCGACTGCATTGTTCGCCACAAATGTACGTTCCATGACAGTGCACAAACCTAGCAGGAAAGGCTGTACACCCGTGTGTAATATGAGAAGTTACACATATATTGAATGAAAGGAGAAAGCTTAGAATCTTACCAAACAATAACATGACTGTGTGTTAGGAGCACTTAGAATTTCAGCAGAGGAAACCAAAAACTGATAATGGAAAAGGAATACAGAGAAAACTAAAGAGAATCATAAAAGGGACTGTAAAATCTCGTATAGCGATGTACAAAAGGACACACTTGCAAAGACCAAGCTGGATCAATTATCAGCAAAGACCGGAGATTTTACAATGAGATATAAGATAATGGCAAACAAATACACTCATACTTTGTTTCTTCCTTCATAGAGGAAGATACAAACACTCTCCAGGGCACACAAGATAAAAGGACTAACGATATTGAGGACTTAGCAGTAAATGTTATTGAAGGAAAAGTATTGGAGCTTGAAAATTCCCCGCAATTATTCTTCTTCTTCCCAGAATACTGGAAAACTTGGCTGCAGAGATAATGAATGTATGGCTGATCATAATTTAAATCTGTAACGATTCTCGAACGTTTCCGGCAGATTCGAAGTTTATCAAGTATAATTGCACTTAAATAAACATGAGGGAGAGAGAAACGGCAAACGACAGACCTGCAGCCCATTAGACCAGCAGAGCATAACATATAATCTATTGTCATGAATGTGGGAACTTTGCATTTAGAAAACAACTGTATGATTGAGCTGTGTGAACATGGACTTATGGAAGGAAATTCACGGTTAGCAACACAGTAGGAAGATAGTTTTGACGAAGGTACTGGCAAAATCAATGTGGTGGGATCAGTGGCGTATTCTATTCTATTTTGAGAAGGCGTTCCATATGGTTGCACAAAAGACGTTAGTGAGAAAAAGTTAATATGGGATCAGGAACAATATACTGCATCGATTGTGAATTCACTGAGAGGCGAAAACATGGAGGAGGAACAAACGGGTTATTCTCAGGTTGGCGGGCACTGACCAATAGAATCTGACTGCAGAAATGTGTTCTTGGGCCCAAGCTATTCAAAGTCTATGTAAATGATATGGGTATAACAATGTAAACTGCTCAAGTTTGCTGATTATGCAACACTAAATGGGAAAGTTTGTTGTGAGGACAATGCAAAGACCTGGAAAGGGGAGGCATGCTGGATAAGTGTCAATAAAATGGCATGCGGAATAGAGTGTGAATAATGTGAAGTTATTTAAAAATTAGTTTGGGAAGTGATGATCTCCAACGCATGGTGGGTGTCGTATTCATAGATCCGCAAAACTAAACCTGCAGGGTCAGAAACCTTTTAGGAAGGTAAGTCGTGTATTGGACATTATTGCAAGAGAATTTGAGAAGGCAAATAAAAATGAAGCCTTCATGCTCAGTAAGTAGCAAACTGAGGAACAGGCGCAGAGGCCCACATACGCATTTGCAACAGGAGTCGGTCATTCGGCCCACCCTTCTTCTTTTGCCACTCAGGAAGGTCATTGTGCCGTAATCACCACGTGCCTTCCTATCCACGTATCAATTGGTTCTTCTGTCAACAAAGATTCTATCTAATTCAAAAATATTCAACAGCCATTTTCCTCCGCTCTTTGGGGAAGAATGTTGCAGATATTTAGCACCCTATGAGAGAAAAACAAATCCGTTCTTCATCTTAAATGGGGAAACCCTCATTTCATATTCTCCCTGCTAGTTCTATCCTCTTCACGTGACCCTTCGAAGAGCCATGCTGGACTCAGAATATTAACTCAGTTTCTCTCTCCAGTGAGGCTTCAGAGAGGGTGCACAAGAGATTTACCAGGATGCTGCCTGGTATGGAGGGCATTAGCTATGAAGGGCTGTTGAATAAACTCGGTTTGTTCCCACTAGAACAACAGGGGTTGAGGGGCGACCTGATGGAGGTCTACAAAATTATGAGGGGCATAGACAGAGTGAATAGTCAGAGGCTTTTCCCCAGGGTAGAGTGGTCAATTACTAGGGGGCATAGGTTTAAGGTGCGAGGAGCAAGGTTTAGAGGAGATGTACAGGCAAGATTTTCACACAGAGGGTAGTGGGTGCCTGGAACTCGCTGCCGGAGGAGGTGGTGGAAGCAGGGACGGTAGTGACATTTAAGGGGCATCTTGACAAATGCATGGATAGGATGGGAATAGAGGGATACGGACCCAGGAAGTGTAGAAGATTTTAGTTTAGTCGGGCAGCATGGTCGGCACGGCATTGGAGGGCCGACGGTCCTGTTCCTGTGCTGTACTTTTCTTTGTCCTTTGTTCTTTGATGCTGCCAGAGCTGCGGAGTTCATACAGAATTTTCGGTGTTGATTTGAAAGGATACAAGTGTTTGCAGAAGAAGTCAACAGTGAATAGTCAGACTCGTGCACTTGGGGGTTTAGAATTCGATACCGAAGGGAAATCAAAAATTAAGAATTATTTTCATGGTTGGCTGATCAGCCTGAAGTGAAAATATCATTGTTGCCTCTTTCGCTACGTGTACCACCTCCTCGTGACTTTAAAGACGGGACCAAATGTGATATAACCAATTTTGCTCATTACGCATAGTGTTGCGAACATAATTTACGATGAGGAGAAACGTAGGCAGCAAAAGGTACAGTCCGATTCAGTGGACAGATAGTCAGAATACGTCATCTAACAGAACGAAGTGTGAGGTTGTCTACTTAAAAAAAACATGAAAGAGAAGTTTTATTTAAGCAGCGGAAGACTGGAAAATCTCCGTGTTCATTGGGATTTCTACTTTATTTCTGCACATAGCATCTGACGTTAACATACTGGTGCTGTAAGCAATCTATATAGTTGCCCCAGATTCTTTTTTCTCAAATTGATTTGGACACAACTGTGAATAATTATTCATGTAAGTTGACAGCGCTATCGTGAGACCCCGTTTTTGGATCCCTCACTTGAGAAAGCACATGCGTGCTTCGGAGGGAGGGCCACGACTGTTCACTTGACCCTCTCCTGGGAGCAGTAGTTTGTCCTTTCAGGAAACTTTAAGTCAAAAGATTATTATTTACTCAACTTTTACAGAATGCGCGATGACTGCAGTGAAGCATTTAAAAGGATGAAGGGAATTTTTTGACGATTATAGATCCTGGTAGGATCTTTTTCTGAGTACTTAATCCATAGCTGGAGGTTACGGAATTAATGAGCCATGAAGGCGATGGGTACTGTTACATTCAAAGAACAAAGAAATGTACAGCACAGGAACAGGCCCTTCGGCCCTCCAAGCCCGTGCCGACCATACTGCCCGACTAAACTACAATCTTCTACACTTCCTGGGTCCGTATCCTTCTATTCCCATCCTATTCATGTATTTGTCAAGATGCCCCTTAAATGTCCCTATCGTCCCTGCTTCCACTACCTCCTCCGGTAGTGAGTTCCAGGCACCCACTACCCTCTGCGTAAAAAACTTGCCTCGTACATCTACTCTAAACCTTGCCCATCTCACCTTAAACCTATGCCCCCTAGTAATTGACCCCTCTACCTTGGGGAAAAGCCTCTGACTAGCCACTCCTGTCTATGCCCCTCATAATTTTGTAGACCTCTATCAGGTCGCCCCTCAACCTCCTTCGTTCCAGTGAGAACAAACCGAGTTTATTCAATCGCTCCTCATAGCTTATGCCCTCCATACCAGGCAACATTCTGGTAAATCTCTTTTGCACCCTCTCTAAAGCCTCCACATCCTTCTGGTAGTGTGGCGACCAGAATTGAACACTATACTCCAAGTGTGGCCTAACTAAGGTTCTATACAGCTGCAACATGACTTGCCAATTCTTATACTCAATGCCCCGGCCAATGAAGGCAAGCATGCCGTATGCCTTCTTGACTACCTTCTCCACCTGTGTTGCCCCTTTTAATGACCTGTGGACCTGTACTCCTAGATCTCTTTGACTTTCAATACTCTTGAGGGTTCTACCATTCACTGTATATTCCCTACGTGCATTAGCCCTTCCAAAATGCATTACCTCACATTTGTCCGGATTAAATTCCATCTGCCATCTCTCCGCCCAAGTCTCCAGACAATCTAAATCCTGCTGTATCCTCAGACAGTCCTCATCACTATCCGCAATTCCACCAACCTTTGTGTCGTCTGCAAACTTACTAATCAGACCAGTTACATTTTCCTCCAAATCATTTATATATACTACAAAGAGCAAAGGTCCCAGCACTGATCCCTGTGGAACACCACTGGTCACAGCCCTCCAATTAGAAAAGCATCCCTCCATTGCTACCCTCTGCCTTCTACGGCCTAGCCAGTTCTGTATCCACCTTGCCAGTTCACCCCTGATCCCGTGTGACTTCACCTTTTGTACTAGTCTACCATGAGGGACGTTGTCAAAGGCCTTACTGAAGTCCATATAGACAACATCTACTGCCCTACCTGCATCAATCATCTTAGTGACCTCCTCGAAAAACTCTATCAAGTTAGTGAGACACGACCTCCCCTTCACAAAACCGTGCTGCCTCTCACTAATACTTCCATTTGCTTCCAAATGGGAGTAGATCCTGTCTCGAAGAATTCTCTCCAGTAATTTCCCTACCACTGAAGTAGTAATGGGCTAGCATCACTGGGCTAGTAATGCAGAGACCCGGGTTGTCATTTTGGGATCAGGGCTCGA
The DNA here is from genome assembly GCF_047496885.1 of Scyliorhinus torazame. Lineage (NCBI taxonomy): Eukaryota > Metazoa > Chordata > Chondrichthyes > Carcharhiniformes > Scyliorhinidae > Scyliorhinus > Scyliorhinus torazame. The sequence goes on from NC_092716.1 coordinate 117,325,407, forward strand.
ATACCACAAAAGCAGATGGTGAAATTTGAGTTCAATAAACAAACTGGAATTGGAACCATTGTCAATTGGGGTAAAAATCCATCTTTTTCACTCCTGTTCTTCACGTAAGGAAATCTGCCCTCATTATCTGATCTGGTGCTCATGTGACTCCAGACCCAAAGCAAAGAGGTTGACTTTTCAGTATGCGCTCAGAAATGCCGAAAAGGTCACTGCGCACAAGGAACCTGAGGGAGGGGCAATAAATGGTGGCCCACCATACATTCCATAAATTCATTGAAAAACATCACGACTGAGATGAAGAAAAATATCTTCACTCAACGTTTCGTAGAGCTTGCAATGAACTATCTATAAGAAATTGCTGAGAATATTGAAACTATCTATGGCTAGAGTTTTGAATGCTAAAGCAACCAATGGATATTTCGATAACATTGGAAGGTGGAGCTGGCGTAGAAGATCACTAATGATTGTTATGTGCTCCTCTTCCTATTGCTTATGCATATTAAGCTGACAGCTGATCAGATACATTTTGTTTCGATATAGGAATGGTTGGACATTGAGGAGGTTATCCTACTTATGGGTAAGATAACACGAGGGCTGATAGATAACATATGTTAATTGAAAGTAGTACAGAATAAAATTCCCATACCAGCCTCCCCGAACAGGCGCTGGAATGTGGCGACTAGGGGCTTTTCACAGTAACTTCATTTGAAGCCTACTTGTGACAATAAGCTATTTTCATTTCCATTCAATTCAAGAGAAATACACCACCCATAGTTATTAAACCATCATGGACAGTAGGGAGCACATACTGGGAAATCAAATGTGACCAAAGACTCGTTGCCTGTGTGACCTGATGGCCTGCAACGTAGTGCTTCCAGAAAAAAGGTTTAGATAATGTCTGACTTATTCATTATCCCCATAAATTAATTGGATTCTGCAAGACCCGAGTAGATCGGAAAATCTTAAATACAAGATTCCCTATTTTTCAGGCCAAAGAGTGAAATGGACAACCAGAAATTATAGGCACGATAGGCTAGCATCTATTTAATGAAAACCCCGTGAATCCATTCTGAAGGAGGTAATAGCTGGACATAGATACAATTATACCATTATCAGGCAAGTCAACATTGGTTGTGCAAAGAAAATTGTTTTTGGAAAATGTATTAGTACTCCTTGATGAAATAACAAGTCGGGCGGGGCATGGAGAACTGGTAGATGTGATATAATTGGATTTCCAAAAGACATTCAATAAGGTACCAGGATGTGTGTTAGAAGATATTATAAGATCCCATGCTGTGCAGATTTATTTAGGTAGAGCATTGGTTAGCTAACAGAGAACAGAACGTCCAGCTAAATGGATCGAAAACTGTAACTATTGGAGTGCCAGCTGAAGCATGAACTATTTATAGTCCGTATAGAAGAACTGGATGAACGGATCGACTGTAGTGCAGCTTAATCTGCTGATGACAGGGTGTCAGGAAGGAAAACAAGTTGTGGAGATGGCACAAAGCGTGTCAAAGCGATATCCGTAGGAAAATTGAATTGGCAGTCATTTAGCAGAAAGATTATATTATTTGAAAATGTGAGGTGGCACGGTAGCGTAGTGGTTAGCACTGTTACTTCACAGCTCCATAGTCCCAGGTTCGATTTCAGGCTAGGGTCACTGTCTGTGGTCAGACCATTGAAGACCATGTTGAGTGGTTGCTAAAAGCAAATTACTGCGGATGCTGGAATCTGAAACGAAAGAGAAAATGCTGGAAAATCTCAGCAAGTCTGGCAGCATCTGTAGGGAGAGAAAAGAGCTAGCGTTTCGAGTCTGATGACTCTTTGTCAGCTTTGAGTCATTGCGACAAAGAGTCATCGGACTCGAAACATTAGCTCTTTTCTCTCCCTACAGATGCTGCCAGACTTGCTGAGATTTGCCAGCATTTTCTCTTTCGTTTGAGTGGTTGCTGATGCTGTTAGCTATCGCTTGAAGTTGCTGAACAGCGAAAAGCATGTCTGCTGATACACAGTTTGATCAGAAGCCTCAATGCATTCCAGAAGGAGTCCTGTGAAGACGGGGGAAATGCGACTAGTGCAGGTTTGAGCAATGAGCTTCCCGGGGATGGAGAACAGGAAGATTCCTCGGTTATTCTGAAAGTCCACTTTGTCTGCTTTCGTGATGATGATTGTGATAACGGTATTCCTGAAGTCAGTAGGAATTTTTCTCTCTCCCAGACGTACAGGAGCAGCTATTGGAAATTACTGACAATCTCTTCTCCAAATTTCACACTGTTCACTGGAATCTCATCCACTAATGCAGTTTTTCCATCTTTAAGCGTTTAATGGAAGTTTCGGCTTCGACCATGATTGCTAGGACATGAAGATTATCTTTCATGGGTGTTGGGGGATTTCCTCAAACACGTTTTCATCTGTGATTGTAACACGGTTTAGAAGGTCTTTGAAGTAGCTTGATCATCACCGGACGATGTTTTATCTGACTCTCAAGAGAGTGTGGTGATATGCATCACTGTAAATACAAAAGGGGTTAATGTGAACACACTACACCTAGCAAGACACCAGAGGGAGCACCAGAGACATGACACACAGACATTCAACCAATAGGTCAGTAAGATAGGACACGGCCAATGGGCAGTCACGACACACCCAGATGTGATGCTACCAAACCCATATAAAAGGACACAGCACACATGCCTCAGTCCCTTTCCATTGGAGACCCTTAGTGAGTACAGACAGGGATGATTGAAACACATCATACCCACCACATGGATGGTAGCAGACTGGTTAGTTCATCTGAGTAGCTATAGCAGGATTGACAGGATAGTCGAATCCAAGCAGGAGAATTGTTAATAGTTTAATAAATGTGTTAAAGCTAACTCCAAGTCTGAACCTTCCTTTGTCAGAGTGTACATCAAGGGAGCAACTTATGCTCCGTCAAGAGCATGACAAACATGATACCAAGGAGTGACTGTTTAAATCCATATAGTTTCAACTCAGCTGACAGTGACAACCAGCAAAAGCACCCAGGCAAGATGTTCGAGATTCCGATTCCACAGCCGCTCAGGTGCCACGGCAATCTCAGTGCAAACTGGCGTGCATTCAGGCAAAGGTTTGAGATCTTCCTGGTAGCAGCCGACCTACAAGACGTGGCCGATGCTGAAAAGACAGAGCTTCTGCTCACCATCGCGGGTGCAAGAGCAGAAGAAATCTTCAAAACATTCAAGTTTCCAAAAGGCAAGACAAGAGTGAATTCCAGATAGTCCTGGACAAGTTCGAATGATATTGCGAGGAAAAGACAAAGAAACCAACAGAAAACGGTAAAAGAGGCGCCAATACTAACCACGAGGCCGAGGTACCGGTGCAACGAACGACAATTTTGATTGCCGCCATCTTGGAAAAGGTGCCGCACATGGGTAGTTGAGAGAAATGCGGAAAGTAAAGGAACATTGATCTGCGCATGCGCAATCGCTTCATATGCTCTACGTCACAATCGTCATGACGTCAGAGGCCCAGGACCACGCCCACTTAAAGGGGAAATGTCCCAAAACAATACAAAAAAGTTTTAAAGCCTCAAAACAAGGTTTTTTCACCTGGAACGACAGCACAATGCCTGAACTTCGACCAGTAGCTGAAAGTAACCTCCGCAGAACCCTGCAACAAGCAGTTAGCACCACCAAAAGAGATGATACAGTCCCTGAAGACTACGACTCAGATGATGATTTCACCATTGGCGACCCCAGCACCAAATCCGAGCCGCAACGAGATGTGTTCTGCAGTGCAGAATCCGACACAGAACCAGATGTGTTCTTCGTATTTGAGGATCTTCAGCCCAGCATATATGACATCCTGACTCATGAGTGCAGGATTATGCTGCGGCCTGACACCAAGAGACAGAGAGCAGTACAAGCCCACAGAGAGCGGCCTGCTGCCACACAGAGAGTGGTCCACGTACCACGAAGGGTCCCAGCCTCCACACAGAAAGTGATGAAAGACTCCACAGCGAGACAACTGCACGTCTCCACACAGAAAGTGACTCCAGTGACACAAGCCTCCACAGTGAGCTCATGGAGAGACTCCATAATAGAAGCAATGCAAGACTCCGGAGCGCAGTCCTTGCATGAACAAGCAGTGACTTGAGTGATACAAGGCTCCACGGCGAGCTTGTGGACAGCCTCCATGATAGAAACAATGCAAGACTCCAGAGCGCAGTCCTTGCATGAACAAACAGTGATGACAGTGTCCACAGCGAGACCAATGCACGATTCCACACAAGCAATGCAGCAAGACTCCACAGAGGGAGTGACACAGGCCTCCACAGCGAGCTCGAGGACGGACTCCACGATGGAAGGAACGCAAGACTCCAGAGTGCAGTCCTTGCATGAACAAGACCATGAGGGTCTAGCAACCTCCTCTGAGCAACCAGCAGCAGATGATGCAGGTCTGCCACGCTCAAGTGCACAGCAAGAAGACTATGACAGTCTACCATGCTCAAGTGAACAGCAAGAGGACTATGACAGTCTACCACGCTCAAGTGAACGACAAGAAGACACTGAGGCTCTACCCACTGTATGTGCGACAAGTGACGACGGCACCCCACTTCCCATAGCAGATGTGCAACGTGACAGACCTCAGCTAGAATGTACAGAGGCTCTCGACAATCACAGTGAGACTACTGGTGACTCCGGTGACACCACGTTACTTTAAACCTCATTCGCTCGAGCCTCTCCACAAGGAAATGCATTCCTGAATGTTTTGACTCCGGACAGGGTGCATCATAAAGCCTCAGAAGATTCAGGTGAACCTGAAATGACACCGGACGGGGAGCATCAAGAAACCTCAGCTGACTCGAGTGAAACTGCAATGACTCCGGACGGGGAGCGTCAAGAAACCAAAGCTGATTCAGGTGAACAAGAAAAGGATCCAGACGGGGAGCATCGACAAGCCAAAACTGACTCAGGTGCAACAGACCAGACTCCAGATGGGGAGCATTGACAAGCCAACGCTGATTCCAGTAAGCCGGACATGACTCCAAACGTGGAGCGCCGCTAACTCAGTGGCGGCACGCGCAAGTAAACAGCAGATGCCTCAAAGGATGCTGACACGAGTAACTGTGTGAAGGGCTCGTAATATCCATAGAGTGTGATCCTTGAACGCAACAAACACAACAACAAAACCAACCAACACAACAACAACATCAAAGACAATAGCAAGAAGCGTACCAAAGGCAACAACTTCGACAACAAGCACAACAAAAACAACAATGGAACTACGACTGGTATGACATAGTACAACTCTGCAAATGTGGGACACTGTTACTGCTCAGCTCAGTACAATGACATACCATGGCAGGACGACACAGATTCCTTACATCGCCACCGCAAGCATCGAAAGTAAAAAAGAATCCACATCAGACAACAAAGTGATTTGACCACTTCTTGGTTCCGTACGCACAGGGACACTGACGGCGTTTACACAGCAATGCCACCATCAGCATCACTACCTCACCAACCAAACAAGAAAGCCATTCTACCATATTAATTACTGAACCTTGGACACATGCATATGATTTGGACTTATTGTGTAATCATCACTCATCATGATTTGTACATGTCATCACTCGTCTACCTATTTTGTTCAGTTTTCTTTAACACTGTACAGAAAACATGTAACATGAAAAAAGGGGGAATGTTGTGATATGCATCACTGTAAATACACACGGGGTTAATGTGAATACACCACACCTAGCTAGACACCAGAGGGAGTACCAGAGACATGACACACAGACATTCAACCAATAGGTCAGTAAGATAGGACACGACCAATGGGCAGTCACACCACATCCAGACGTGACACTACCACAGGGGGGCATTACACCAACCCATATAAAAGGACACAGCAAACATGCTCAGTCTCTTTCCAGTGGAGACACTTAGTGAGTACAGACAGGGTTGATTGAAACAAATCACACCCACCACGTGGATTGTAGCTGACTGGTTAGTTCGTCTGAGTAGCTATAGCAGGATTGACAGGATTATCGAATCCAAGTAGGAGAATCGTTAATAGTTTAATAAATGTGTTAAAGCTATCTCCAAGTCTGAACCTTCCTTTGTCAGAGTGTACATCAAGGAAGCAGCGGATGCTACGTCAAGAGCATAACAAAACAGAGAGTTCCATTGCATCTTTGCACACGTTTGAGGCCTAAGGTGTTGGGTCCGTAGTTTGCATTGATGACGCTGAAGAAGAACTGGATGCCATGCTTAGTGGCCAGGTGTTGAGACTTCCTCGCTTTCTCAGCCGACCATTTGTTCTTGATTTCCCGAGTTTTTCTTTGTACCTCCGACTTGTCTGGTAGATGAGTTCTGCTCTTTGCTTTGCTTGTTATGTCATGTTGCCAGGAGTGGAGGGCTTTTCTCTTCTTGTTAATAAGAGATTGAATGGTTTGGTCGTTCTCATCGAACCACTCCTGCTCTTTTAGCCGCTGGTTTCTTCAAAACTTGTGATTACGCTTATATTCAAGGCTTTCGAGTTCTCCTCCACTCCACTAGGATTTTGGAGAATACATGGTTGGGATTTCACGCGCATGCTTAGCCCTTGATGTCGCTCAATGTTGATATATGTTTCTGAGCTGTTTCTTTTTCTTCCACTGCTTCTGGTGGAGTTAAATGGACATAGAGGAAGGGATCGCTTTGCTGGTGATGGCGTCTTTTTGATCTCGAAATCAGACAATTCCGAATTCGATTATATGCCCGTGCTTTGATCGTGAATGTTTCCAAGTAGTCTTGAATTGATCTTGTTGGCGTAACAGTGTGGTTCTGATGACAAGCTGAATTCCCTCCTTTCCAATGGCTCCTAAACAGGAAGCCCTCTCCAACCTTGAGTGTGAAATCTCCAAGGAGGATGACATTATCTTCCTTCAGAAGATTGGAGAGTGCGGTGTCCAGCGGGAATAGAAGCCTTTGTTGGACTTAGCATTGGCACCAAGCATTGGTGCATATGTACTCACGACTGTTGCCTGCTGAGTTTTGATAAATTGTAGACAAAGGGTCTTGAGGCGTTCGCTGATGCCGACAGAGAGATCTGAGAGTCGGGTGACGTGTTTGGGTTTGATGCTGAAATCAATTCCCTTCGTCTTGGCTTATCGTCGAGTTTTCCTGTCCAGCGGAAGGTGTAACCACAACCGTTTTCTCAGTGCACTTGGCATGCTCCTCGGGTCGCTTTCAGGGCAGCATCGTCACTGTTGAAGTGCCTGAGTTCACGGGTAATAAGGTAAATTCTCAGTTCCGGTCAATTCTTTTATTCCTTTTACATCAGGGTTCCTAATATTCCTGTTAGATAAAAAACCAAGTGCTGCAAACGCTTTGTGAGGGCCGTTAATGAGATATCAATTGTTGTGTTTGATCTTACTCAAGGCCAGGAAGAATTGCATTGCAACCAGTTACGGGAAGGAACAATCAGCTGATTCCTTGGGTGAATATTTGTGTTGTGTAGAAGGGTTTTGCTGTTTGAAATTGTTTTCTAGTTGTGGTTTAGAAGAAAAAGGGCTGAACATTCTAAAACATAAAAGATTACTTGGGAACATAACAAGGTTGATGCAGGGGCCATGTTACCTCTTCCGGAGAACTATATATGCAGATTATGGAAATAAAAGCTCGACAATGTTATAATGAGATGAGGAGAATTTTTTTTTCTGAAATCGGTGATGGGGGGGGGGGGGGGGGGGCGTGTGCCTGGGGGCGATGGGTCGACTTTGGAGTTATATTCCAATGGGAGCAGTAGAGGTTGGGTCACTTAATAATTAGAGGGTGAATGCAACATGTTTTAGTTGCATGGGTGTCATGAGTTGTAGAGTGGGAGAGAGATGGGAAATATCGTGAATTTCACATAATGCAAGATATCTGATCTTATATTATGTTGCAAATGTTTGTGGCTCAGAATGGCCAACCACTGTTCATAATTCTCATTATCCTTTATCCTTATGCTCACCCAGGGAATCGATTTGACACTTCGTCTGACATTAGTCTGACATTATAATTTGACATTTATTACCAAGAATAAAATTTTGATGACGATCATAGGAGCATTAAATGAGGATGTAGACAAAAGCATGCCGTAGAATGTAATAGATGGACAGCTTTGTTATTCTTTCAAGAATGACATTCTTGTGCATCATAGATAGTTTATGGCGAGAAGCCTTTTTTGTGCGTTGCTCCATATAACTGCTACATATTTCTATTTGCAGATGTGGCATAACTAACTCGCCCCATCTTCTTCTAACTGATTAGACAAAGCGGTTCCAAATTTATTTACTCCTACTTGACACCATTGATGAATACTACATTGATTATTTTATCTACTGGCTTTTTTGATTTCAATAATTGTTGAATGTCCAATTCTCGGAATGTCTTTCTGCTGTTGAATTTTCTGTTGCATATTTCCAGTCCAATACATGACAATACAATCAATCAACAACAAATAGATAGTTGCAGCATTCAGACAACATGATGCCAGGACCCGCGTAACATAGTCACAGAACATTGTTACTGATTATATTATATTAGGTTCCCCGATTGCATTGTGTATATTGATCTCTGCATACTCCATCCCAATTTTCTTCTGTTCCTTTTTCGTCCTTTTCTGGGAATCGGTGAAATCTAGGGCCGCATATGTCAATTTAACATCGGCACATTTTTTGGTCTGTAGGAACAATACCGAATGTTCAATGGCGTATTTTTCTATAACAAATTGCTCCAGACTTTGAATATACATTACTGAGTTCAGAAACATGTGTCTGAGAGTTAATGTTTGGAACAGACTGCTCTATTTTTCGGACCTACCTGTACATGGGCCGGCTCTATCACACGTCTGGGCATCACAGATTTCCCCTCCTCGCTGTAGCTGAGAGCAACATAAGACACCTGCTCACCGCACGCGATCTGAAGGAAAGATGTGGAATAATGGCAGGTGCATATTAAATCACAAAACCAGGATGCAGATCACAAAATGTAACACCGATTCCAAGAATCGAAGCTGTATAATTTGCGCAGGCCGTAGCTGTTGTTATCATTACCTTCGTTAGTGTCGTCATGCAAGCAGATCAGATACAATTCATTCCCAGCGGATGTATTGCAGGATCATATTAATTTATAATATGGGTTCTACGACGTTATGCATGCACAGCAGACCAAAACATAATCTCTTGTACTGCTGGTCAATTAACGCATTTCCAACCTGAGACTTGGTCAACTTCATTTAAACACAAATAGCCTTAGTGATCTGGGATGACTTTCATACAAGGATTCAAATACTAGACTGCCCACAGAAGACCCGCATACAAGTTGGTGCTTGAGAATGTCGGTGGCCACATACTCGAGAGCAAGAGCAGGAATTTCCATGCATTTAAATAGCTTTCCAGCTGATAAAGTCAGGCCGCAAACTTCAACATCGGTTGTTGCGAGAACTGGGGGATTGCGTGAAAACAGAGAAAAGGTATCAGTGACTGTTCATTCACTGCATTATCAAAGTAAGTAATCTTACAACACCAGGTTAAAGTCCAACATGTTTGTTTCGAATCACTAGCTTTCGGAGCACTGTTCCTTCCTCAGGTGAATGAAAAGGTAGGTTCCAGAAACATATAAACAAAGTCAAAGATGCAAGATGATACTTTGAATGTGAATCTTTCCAGGTAATTAAGTCTTTACCGGTCCAAACGGAGCAACTGGAGAGAGGGATAATCACAGGTTAAAGAGGTGTGAATTTTCTCAAGCCAGGACAGTTGATAGGATTTCGCAAGGCCAGGCCAGATGGTGGGGGGTGAATGTAATACAACATGAATCCAAGGTCCCAGTTAAGGCCACACTCATGTGTGCGGAACTTGGCTATAAGTTTCTGCTAGGTGATTCTGCGTTGTCGAGCGTCCTGAAGGCCGCCTTGGGGAACGCTTACCCAAGATCAGACCCTGAATGCCCTTGACTGCTGAAGTGTTCTCTGACTGGAAGAGTCCCCACCAACTGGCATGGGTTTGTGAAATCCTACTAACTGCCCTGCCTTGAGACAATTCACACCGCTTATCTGTGATTATCCCTCTCTCTAGTTGCTCCGTTTGGACCTTTAAAACTTAATTACCTGCAAAGACTCGCATTGAAAGTATCGTCTTGCATCTTTGACTTTGTCTCTATATACATGTTTCTGGAACCTACCTCTTCATTCACCTGAGGAAGGAGCAGTGCTCCGACAGCTACTGATTCGAAACACATCTGTTGGACTTTATGGCTACATTATCAAAGGCGATGGAGATAATGAGAACAAAAAATCAGTCGGCAGATTGCGCCTGACCACAACCCTAAATTGAAGCAGTCTTGATGTTCCATTAGCATCGAAATATCTAAGGTGCAAACGTGCAAGTACATTTCACGATATCAGTGCACCTGAATGAGACTGACCTGTTCAGCAAACTGGTCTTGAAAATTCTCCGTGATCTTTGTACCTATTGGAGAGCGGAATGTGCATGAGCGGTTAAGGTACTCGTGAATTATCTGCGTGACATGTCCACCAAAACATTTCCAACATACGAGCAAAGCGCGCGGTCGGTTCTATTGTTATCTGAGACCTAGTACATTCTGCAACTACTACATTGCACTACAAACTTCGTTCTTTTCACCGCAATATTGCAGCCGTCTCCTGCCTCAAAATTCGGCACATTGAGTGCAGTGTTCAGATGTGAAGATCAGAAAACCCGTTCAATTTAATATTCAAACATTTTAAATTATTCTGGCGTTCTGTTGAGTGTTCGGTCCCGCAGTCAGCACAACAATAAGCCTCGAAGGACAATTGTTCTCACTGCAACTGAAGTGTTCTGAAAATGAGGAAACCAGACTGGACAAGTTAAGCTGCCCGCTACCGCAACGTTCACCGAGGCGAAAAAGCTAATTCTGAAACAGGGTCCACTCAGTCTTACCTTCAGTTTTGGCCGATCTCCATCGCATGATGAGAATTACCAACAGTAGATTTATTAACCCGCCCGCCAAACATCCAGATACCAAGAGATAGAGATACTTGTCATGAATGTTACCTAAAAGTAGTACAGAAAGTCGACAGTTCGTATTTGAATGGTAACATTGGGCTACATCAGCAAGCGATTTGAAAGTCATAGACACACGTCTCACAACCATACGCGCTCATAGAAGTTAGAAATGAACGTCATATTCTACTTCCTTGTTATACCTTATTGTAGAATCATTAATCTTGACAACGTTTAACAATTGTATATCACACATCGAGTATACCTGAGCGATAATCTTGAACTTTAAGTGACTAGAAATTGGTAAAAATAAGTAAATGAATGAGTAACGTTGCTCACGACGTGGACGTGATTATGTGTTCGTATTTTACTACGGATATGTGCACCTGTTTATTTGCATATCATTGTGGCAAGAAAGCTGGGCGACTTGTCAAAAATAACTTTTGAAATGAAAATCCAAAGGGGATGGGGAATGTTTTCACTTCCATGATGTTTGCCATCAATTATATAATACGGGATCCCATCTGAACTTTCGGACACCATTTGTGCTTTGCGCACAATGTTTTGTTATGTGGATATTACTGAGTATAAGATCAGTCCTTTGGCACAATATCGGCTCTCGTCGTGAGGTCAACGGATTTGATTAATAATTATGTGACTCTGTTTAAATAAAGAAATAGAGAGTCAAGGGCAAAAACTACAGGTCAGAAAACTACATGGCACATAAAAAATATAATGGTCCGCAGAATATGGCTGGAAGGGGCAAAGTATACAAACATAAAACAAAATCAAAAGCTGGATCAAAGGGGGAAAACTTTTAAAAAGGGGAAATGGCGGGCTCTTAAATGCAGATACAATTTGGCACAAAATCAATTATATAATGGAATAAATGAGGTTACTGGAATGATCTGATGGCCATTAGAAAAGTTGTCACAAGAAATGAAAAATGGGAAATAAATGTTCATGGGCATGTAACTTTTCGGAGGACAAACAAGGACGGAAGGGTTCTATGGTAGTTTTTTTCGTACGAGATGGAGGACAATAAATAAGTTTGAGGAGGAATATATGGAATCCAGATGGCTTGATGTAAGAAATAACAAGTATGGTAGAATACTAAAGGATTAGCTGCATATTTAATAGTGGCACTAGTCGTGCTCTTCCAAGAATCTTTAAATTCTGGAAAAGTGCAAGAGGATTGGAAAGATGCTAATGTAATAATCGTATTATTATTCAAAAAAGTGGAGACAAAATAAAACAGATCACAATCGGCTACTTAACTTCTGTCATTGGAAAATTGATGGCGCCCATCACTGAGGATGCAATAACAGAGCATTACGACATAAATAACAATCTTAATGTTCTACAAATAGACTATATATTAATATAACAGCGCATGGTGCTGTGGGTAGTATATTAACATGGTTAGAGGCTTGGCTAATTAGTAGAACACGGAGAGTTAAGATAAGAGAGACATTTTCATGATGACAACCTGCAGCTACTGGTTGCCATTTCGATCAGTGCTGGGGGTCACAGTTCTTTACAGTATATGTTAATCACTTGATGAAGGAAGTGGTGCATGAGTGCCATGTTTGCAGACGACACAAAAATAGGTGTGATGACATAACTGATCTACAATGGGATATAAACAGGTTAAGTGAGTGGGCAAAACCTTGCCAGATAGAATATTATGCACGAAAATGTGAAGTTATGCACATTGGTGAGAAGGATAAAAGAGTTGACTATTATTTGAATTAAAACATGTTTGCAGAAGGCTGTAGCACAGACGAATTTCAGGATTTTTGTATATAATTCCCAAAAGGTATTGTGTGAATTGAGCATGGTAGGGAAACAAATGGAATATGGAACTTTAGTTAAAACGAAATGGGGTATAAATTAGGGAAGTCTTGCTTAGAAAAAGTATACAAAACGCCAGGTCGAAAACACCTGTAATAACATTCTGCCATTATATATCGACACTGCCAGGCAGTTAAGAAACGTTTCCCTGGATAGAACATCGGGTACGAAGGGGTTTTCTTATGCAGATTGTTTGCGTAGGTTCGGCTTGTACTCATTAGACTGTTGACGAATGAGCTGCAACCTTATTAAGACGTACAGGATTCTCAGGGGCTTGACAGGGTGGACGCTGAAAAACTGTTTCTCCTGGTGGGGGAGTGCAGGACCAGAAGGTATAATCTGAGATTAAAATTTCACGCATAAAACAGATGAGAAGGCATTTCTTCTCTCAGACGGCTGTGAATGTGTGGATTTTTTATGGCAGAAGGCTGCAGAGGTTGGGCGTTAATATGTTCAAGATTGAGGTCAACAGGTTTTTAATCAGAACGGAATCAAGGGTTATGGTATTCAGGTGCTAAAGTGGAATTGAGGGCTCTTAAATAAGATCTGTTATGATTGTATTACGGTACACCACTCCTACATCTTTCGTTCTTATGTTGGAAAATAATACAGGACAATATTAGTTCAAATTTATGAAAAGAAATGCCTTGGCTGTTGAACATCACCATAAAACGATAAAATCATTGCAGAAAAGAAACATGTCATTCAGTGGATTATGCCTGTCCTGGCAAAAAAAACTAAAAATAAAATAACTGTTCATATTATTCCCACTTTTCAGCACCTGGTCCGTCGTCTTGCAAAAAACAACACTTCAGGTTTAGAATGAATTGAGCCTTTCAGCCTCAGCGGACAAATCGTTCACTGTAACCAAGCCAACCACCATCCTTTCGGTGAAGCCAATATTTCCATATCTCCCTGCTCAACATTCTACCAGCCATCATAAATCTTTCATCGCTGGTAATTGAACTCTCAGCGAGAGAAACGTATATTTCCTGTCTATGCTATTTAGGCCATCCCTACTTTACATAGACTTTTTCATAGAAGATAGGAGCGGAGGACGCCTTTTGGTCCTTCAGGGCTGCTCAGCGATTTATCACGATCATGCCTGATCATCAAACTCAATAGCCTAATCCTGCTTTTGTATAGCTTAATTTGGTCATCCCTGCACGCCGGCCCCAGGCTCTTCTGCTCGAAGGTAAACTCCCTAGCCTATCCAATCTCTCTTAATACCGGGAACTCTTATGACCTGCCAGCATTTTGTAAACTACCTCTGTACGTCCTTCAGATAAATCATCCCTTCATGGAATTTAGCGATCAGAATTGAAAGCAAAACACAATCTGTTCCTAAAAAGTCTTTTTATAAAGTTCCAACATCACCGTTTGATAGGTGAGGGTTTACCAAGAACAGGAGCATGAGAGCAACGTTGTATTCAATTATCCCGGCTGGAGAGCCCGTGGCCTAATTTTGGCTCCAGTCTCTTGACAGTGAGTGTTGTCCTTTTTTCATACGCAATCACTCTCAGATTCCTTCTCCTTTTCACTAAATTTAATTCAGATCCTTGGTATTGGTCCATCGCATGAATATTATATTCCCAATAGATATGCTAATGAATGTATCAGATGTAAAGCCAGATCGCATCTAACACAATATATAATATTTTCCGATTGTTTTTCTAAACATTTCTAACACCAGAGAAAAGATATGAGTACGAGGAAGGATCTTGTCAACTGCTCCATGCAGAACAGTCATTGAAATCTTTAAATGTTGTAAGTATCTTATGTCGTAAGCAGTTATATAAATGTGGTCACACCCAAGGTGCAGGCAGAGAAATGGGTGACCACCAGAAAGGGCAGGTAGTCAGTGCAGGAATCCCCTGTGGTTGTCCCCCTCTCGAACAGGTATACCCTTTGGATACTGTCGGGGGGGATAGCCTATCAGGGGAAAACAACAGCAGCAGCCAGAGCAGTGGCACCACGGCTGGCTCTGATGTTCAGAAGGGAGGGTCAAAGCGCAGAAGAGCAATAGTAATAGGGGACTCTATAGTCAGGGGCACAGATAGGCGCTTCTGTGGACGTGAAAGAGACTCCAGGATGGTATGTTGCCTCCCTGGTGCCAGGGTCCAGGATGTCTCCGAACAGGTAGAGGGCATCCTGAAGGGGGAGGGCAAACAGGCAGAGGTCGTTGTACGTATTGGTACAAACGACATAGACAGGAAGGGGCATGAGGTCCTGCAGCAGGAGTTATAGGAGCTAGGCAGAAAGTTAAAAGACAGGACCTCTAGGGTTGTAATCTCGGGATTACTCCCTGTGCCATGTGCCAGTGAGGCTAGAAATAGGAAGATAGAGCAGCTAAACATGTGGCTAAACAACTGGTGTAGGAGGGAGGGTTTCCGTTATCTGGACCACTGGGAGCTCTTCGGGGGCAGGTGTGACCTATATAAGAAGGACGGGTTGCATCTAAACTGGAGAGGCATAAATATCCTGGCCGCGAGGTTTGCTAGTGTCACACGGGAGGGTTTAAACTAGTATGGCAGGGGGATCGGCACGGGAGCAATAGGTCAGAAGGTGAGAGCATTGAGGGAGAACTAGGGAATAGGGACAGTGGGGCTCTGAGGCAGAGCAGACAGGGAGAAGTTGCTGAACACAGCGGGTCTGGTGGCCTGAAGTGTATATGTTTTAATGCAAGAAGTCTTGCGGGTAAGGCAGATGAACTTAGAGCTTGGATTAGTACTTGGAACTATGATGTTGTTGCCATTACAGAGACCTGGTTGAGGGAAAGGCAGGATTGGCAGCTAAATGTTCCAGGATTTAGATGTTTCAGGCGGGATAGAGGGGGATGTAAAAGGGCTGGCGGAGTTGCGCTACTGGTTAGGGAGAATATCACAGCTGTACTGCGGGAGCACACCTCAGAGGGCAGTGAGGCTTTATGGGTAGAGATCAGGAATAAGAAAGGTGCAGTCACAATGTTGGGGGTTTACTACAGGCCTCCCAACAGCCAGCGGGAGATAGAGGAGCAGATAGGTAGACAGATTTTGGAAAAGAGTAAAAACAACAGGGTTGTTGTGATGGGAGACTTCAACTTCCCCAATATTGACTGGGACTCACTTAGTGCCAGGGGCTTAGACGGGGCGGAGTTTGTAAGGAGCATCCAGGAGGGCTTCTTAAAACAAGATGTAGACAGTCCAACTAGGGAAGGGGCGGTACTGGACCTGGTATTGGGCAATGAGCCAGGCCAGGTGGTAGATGTTTCAGTAGGGGAGCATTTCGGGAACAGTGACCACAATTCAGTAAGATTTAAAGTGCTGCTGGACAAGGATAAGAGTGGTCCTAGGATGAATGTGCTAAATTGGGGGAAGGTTAATTATAACAATATTAGGCGGGAACTGAAGAACATAGATTGGGGGCGGATGTTTGAGGGCAAATCAACATCTGACATGTGGAAGGCTTTCAAGTGTCAGCTGAAAGGAATTCAGGACCGGCATGTTCCTGTGAGGAAGAAGGATAAAGACGGCAATTGTCGGGAATCTTGGATGACGAGAGATATTGTAGGCCTCGTCAAAAAGAAAAAGGAGGCATTTGTCAGGGCTAGAAGGCTGTGAACAGACGAAGCCTGTGTGGAATATAAGGAAAGTAGGAAGGAACTTAAGCAAGGAGTCAGGAGGGCTAGAAGGGGTCACAAAAAGTCATTGGCAAATAGGGTTAAGGAAAATCCCAAGGCTTTTTACACGTACATATAAAGCAAGAGGGTAGCCAGGGAAAGGGTTGGCCCACTGAAGGATTGGCAAGGGAATCTATGTGTGGAGCCAGAGGAAATGGGCAAGGTACTAAATGAATACTTTGCATCAGTATTCACCAAAGAGAAGAAATTGGTAGATGTTGAGTCTGGAGAAGGGTGTGTAGATAGCCTGGGTCACATTGAGATCCAAAAAGACGAGGTGTTGGGTGTCTTAAAAAATATTATGGTAGATAAGTCCCCAGGGCCTGATGGGATCGACCCCAGAATACTGAAGGCGCTGGAGAGGAAATTGCTGAGACCTTGACAGAAATCTTTGGATCCTCACTGTCTTCAGGTGATGTCCCGGAGGACTGGAGAATAGGCAATGTTGTTCCTCTGTTTAAGAAGGGTAGCAAGGATAATCCAGGGAACTACAGGCCGGTGAGCCTTACTTCAGTGGTAGGGAAATTACTGGAGAGAATTCTTCGAGACATGATATACTCCCATTTGGAAGCAAATGGACGGATGAGTGAGAGGCAGCATGGTTTTGTGAAGGGGAGGTCGTGTCTCACTAACTTGATAGAGTTTTTCGAGGAGGTCACTAAGATGATTGATGCAGGTAGGGCAGTGGATGTTGTCTATCTGGACTTTAGTAAGGCCTTTGACAAGGTCCCTCATGGTAGACTAGTACAAAAGGTGAAGTGACACGGGATCAGGGGTGAGCTGGCAAGGTGGATACAGAACGGCAGCACGGTAGCCTTGTGGATAGCACAATTGCTTCACAGCTCCAGGGTCCCAGGTTCGATTCCGGATTGGGTCACTGTCTGTGCGGAGTCTGCACATCCTCCCCGTGTGTGCGTGGGTTTCCTCCGGGTGCTCCGGTTTCCTCCCACAGTCCAAAGATGTGCGGGTTAGGTGGATTGGCCATGATAAATTGCCCTTAGTGTTCAAAATTGGCCTTAGTGTTGGGTGGGGTTACTGGGTTATGGGGATAGGGTGGAGGTGTTGACCTTGGGTATGGTGCTCTTTCCAGGAGCCGATGCAGACTCGATGGGCCGAATGGCCTCCTTCTGCACTGTAAATTCTATGATAAGAACTGGCTCGGTCATAAAAGGCAGAGAGTAGCAATGGAAGGATGCTTTTCTAATTGGAGGGCTGTGACCAGTGGTGTTCCACAGGGATCAGTGCTGGGACCATTGCTCTTTGTAGTATATATAAATGAGTTGGAGGAAAATGTCGCTGGTCTGATTAGTAAGTTTGCAGATGACACAAAGGTTGGTGGAATTGCGGATAGCGATGAGGACTGTCAGAGGATACAGCAGGATTTAGATTGTTTGGAGAATTGGGTGGAGAGATGGCAGATGGAATTTAATCCGGACAAATGTGAGGTAATGCATTTTGGAAGGTCTAATGCAGGTAGGGAATATACAGTGAATGGTAGAACCCTCAACCGTATTGAAAGTCAAAGAAATCTAGGAGTACAGGTCCACAGGTCACTGAAAGGGGCAACACAGGTGGAGAAGGTAGTCAAGAAGGCATACGGCATGCTTGCCTTCATTGGCCGGGGCATTGAGTATAAGAATTGGCAAGTCATGTTGCAGCTGTATAGAACCTTAGTTAGGCCACACTTGGAGTATAGTGTTCAATTCTGGTAGCCACACTACCAGAAGGAAGTGGAGACTTTAGAGAGGGTGCAGACGAGATTTACCAGAATGTTGCCTGGTATGGAGGGCATTAGCTATGAGGAGCGGTTGAATAAACTCTGTTTGTTCTCACTGGAACGAAGGAGGTTGAGGGGCGACCTGATAGAGGTCTACAAAATTATGAGGGGCATAGACAGAGTAGATAGTCAGAGGCTTTTCCCCGGGGTAGAGGGGTCAATTACTAGGGGGCATAGGTTTAAGGTGAGAGGAGCAAGGTTTAGAGTAGATGTACGAGGCAAGTCTTTTACGCAGAGGGTATTGGGTGCCAGGAACTCGCTACCAGAGGAGGTGGTGGAAGCAGGGACGATAGTGTCATTTAAGGGGCATCTTGACAAATACATGACTAGGATGGGAATAGAGGGATACGGACCCAGGAAGTGTAGAAGATTGTAGTTTAGTCGGGCAGCATGGTCAGCACGGGCTTGGAGGGCCGAAGGGCCTGTTCCTGTGCTGTACATTTCTTTGTTCTTTGTTTGTTTGTATTACAGCAATGTCCATGAGAAAAAATGATCAGCTATCCTCTAAAGGGTGGCATTGCCTGCATCCATAATACTCTTTCCACGAGGTTGAAACCGGTAAACTATTGAAATCATAAATTATCTTCTGATATCACGGCACTGAGCCTTACATATTGTCGAGCAGATAGGTAAAACACAAAACAATAAGAAAGCAATGTCCTCTACTGTCATACGATTAAAAAGGGTAACGCATGGTAATAGAGAGATCCAGCTCGCCACCAACGGCTGTATAAAACACATTTCGGAAGAATATTGAAAATTGTAAACCTTACCCCGACTCCGAACCGTGTAGTTGCCATAGGCTGGTGTCTCCAGAGAGCTATGTGAAACCCCGCAGCTATAAAACGAGGTGCTCTCCAATTGAGTAAGAGCGCTTGAAACTTGATATAATCCCTCTTCGTTCTTTATTTTCCAGGTCCTCATCCCAGATGTAATTTTTATGTTATTTCTATACCAAATAAGGTCAAATTCCTCCGGGAAGAATCCAGCTGTTGTACAGAGGAGTGTGAGCGAATGGGAGGGCACGAGAGTAATTTTCACTGGTGTTGGCGGCACTGAGAAAGACATTAATGAAATAGATTAAGATTGTAATTTCCACGTTACAGTAGAAAATAAATGCAACATCTCTTGAGAATTGTTTCGAAATATATATTTGTTGAGGATTTTCGTCTTAAACTCATCGAATCTTTTCTAAATTTCTTGACTTAACATGTTCCTTCATTTGTCTTCATCAAGCATTGATTGAGGGTGTCATTACTTCTGTGGACTAAAACCAATTTTCGTGGCGGTTTATCAGAATCTATCCATTCGGTCTATTAAAATTCAATGTGAATGTTTCATTGAAATGCAAAATGCACCATTAATTAATTACTTACTTAATTAATTAATTAATTAATTCATTTATTCGTTCGTCTAGGCACAGTGGCACAGTGCATAGCACTGCTGCATCACAGCGCCAGGACTTTGGGTCACTGTGTGAAGTTTGTACGTTCCCCCGTGTCTGCAAGGGTTTCCTCCGGGTGCTCCAGTTTTCTCCCACAGTCCAAAGAGGGGCAGGTTAGGCGGCTTAGCTACGCAAAATCGTCCCTTATTGTCCAAAGATGTGCAGGTTAGTTTGGATTACAAGGATAGGGTGAGGCGTCGGCATAGATAGGGTGCACTTTGAGAGGTTCCATACAGACTCGATGGGCTGAATGGCCTCCTTCTGCACTGTATGAATTTCTATTCCACGGTTCCAGTCGTCATTGACAATGCCAAGATGTATTCCGCATCAAATCATTTATATGTGTTTCATTTTTCCCAGGGGGTGACAGCGTCTCATACAATTCATTTTCGTATTGTTTGTACGACAAATACATGGGGAAACCATTTTAGCTATCGCAGTCTGGGATTAACCTTGCGAAAGCAACGCCGACCAGATAAAGCGAATTCATTGTCTTTGCGAAATAAGATATTGGCCCCGATTTTGATCCACCTGAGTAAAGTCAAGCAGTCGTTAAAATTTAGATATTACACATAGAAAGTGATAAATGAGTCAAAGAATATTGTTTTAAACCGTTATTCCAATCCGGTGCATTGACAGAAATCCGCGTCCAGCATTCCTTTTGAATACATTTCCGAGGGTCCATTCGTGGTTCAGGCTTTGTTCATACATTGTTAACCTGCTCAAGTGATGGATGACTGCCTCGCTGTGTCGTTAATGAGGTAATTGTCTCGGTGATTGATTTTGTTTCTTCGTCACTTTCTTGTTGATTTTCAGAAGTTTAGACAAAAAGGCACAATGCTCGCTGAGCTCCAAGCTCTCAACGCCAGTCCAGTTGAATATTCTTGCCAGCAATTTTTTTTTTGACTCAAGTGTTCATCTGATTTAAAACTGACCCCGCACAAAACTGACACATACAAGAGGCATACAAAATGATCAGGGGGTTAGATAGGGTGGACAGTGAGAGCCTTCTCCCGCGGATGGAAATGGCTGGCACGAGGGGACATAGCTTTAAACTGAGGGGTAATAGATATAGGACAGAGGTCAGAGGTAGGTTCTTTACGCAAAGAGCAATGAGGCCGTGGAATGCCCTACCTGCAACAGTAGTGAATTCGCCAACATTGAGGGCATTTAAAAGTTTATTGGATAAACATATGGATGATAATGGCATAGTGTAGGTTAGATGGCTTTTGTTTCGGTGCAACATCGTGGGCCGAAGGGCCTGTACTGCGCTGTATCGTTCTCTGTTCTATGTTCTATGACACCACCTAACACCCTTTAATAAACCTTTCCTAATCAATGTCACGGTCTCATTTCGTTGGTTGTACAAAGTGTCTTCTGCCACCTTCTTTGAATTTCCACTGAAATCCCTTAATCACTGGTCCTTTATTACCAGTAGTGATGCCATGGAAATACTTATTCTGAAACTATCTTAAATCTTGCTTGACCCGCTGAATTTTAGAGTGATTTTAAAAAGAATTGCATGATACACCTTAACATATTACCCCACATATTACAGGCAATATTTCAAGTGGCTTCGACATTGATTTTCAATGAGCAGATGTGGAGTCCGATTCCTCTCTGAACTATTTCATCTACAGGACAATACATGTCAGACTTGCATACTTTAAAATCTCTGTCTGTTCTCCGCATTGAGAAAGGAGCCGATTGTTTGGAGGATAATTTCCGGTTTGAAAAAAAACATTTTGGAGTATTGACAACTGAGATTCCAGAAATGCATCGTCACGACAAGAAGGGACGGGCTATAACTGCGTCACGTAACGCTTCGAGTTTTACAATGAAGCGGGATTTCCCACCAGCCGACGTATATACTGAATGTCGGCAGTACGTGCATTGCGATATCTAGTTGCAGAATGCGGTTGCATGATACAGCAACTTAACCGGATAACGGGCATCTAAATTAAATAGGATTTAAGATGCACCAATCGAATCCAATACAAACCTCGAGGATTTTGAGCCGGGTCCAGTGCAAATCCCACAGACTCCCTTTAGTGCAGAAGGAGGCCATTTGGCTCATCGATTCTGCACCGACCCTCCGAAAGAGCACCCCGCCCAGGCACATAACACCAGATGGCGGAATTATAACTCAATGAGAAAAATATGGAATTAAACGTCGCATGGTGACCATAAAACAATTGTTAATTATCGGGTAAAAAACATCTGGTGCATTAATGCCCTGATTGACTCTTAAATGCCCTCTGAAATTGCATATGCACCCAGCTGCATTCAACAATTGCGAAAACACAAAAAAGGAATACAACCGGGCATAGGTTAAGGCACTGGAAACGACAATGGCAAACCCAGCCCTGCCGACCCTGCAAAATTACCCGTACAACATGAGAGGGCTTGTGCCGAAGTTGGGAGAGCAACTGCATGACATAGATCATTATCACAGAATAATAATTTACATAAAATATCCCAGACATATTACTGGGTATGCCCTGTCTGACCGGCAGAATCGGTGTACAGTCGGGACCGAATTGCCTTGGCAGTCCTCGACATTGACTCTGGAGCTAAGGAAGTCTCGTGGCTTCAGGTTTAAAATAGGCAAGGAAACCTCTTGCTGATTACCACGTACCGGCAACCGACAGCCTATGAATCAGTATGTTGAACACTAATTGGAACAAGCGCTGAAGGACGCTGGCAAAGACGCAGAATATGCTCTCGGTGGGGGACATCAATGCCCATCGCGAAGAGTGGCTCAGTAGTACCACCACAGACTCAGCCGACGAGGTCTTAGAGGAAACTCTTGCTAGAATGGGACTGCAGTAGGTGGGGAGGGAACCGACCAGAGGGAAGACATATTTGGCCTCATGTTGATCAATCTGCCTGCTGCAGATGCATCTGTCGATGACAGTATCGGTAGAAGTGACTACCAACCGGCCTTGTGGAGACAAATTCCCATTGTCACATTGAGGCTACCTCCATCGTGGTGCCTGCTAAATGAGATAAACATCAAAAAGATCTAGCAACTCAAAACAAAGCATCCATGAAGCGCTGAGGACCAAAAGCAGCCGCAGCATATTACTCAATCACAAACTGTAATCTCCAGACTTGGCATATCCCCCACTGTACCATTACCAACAAGCCAGGGGATGAACCCTGGTTCAACGAAGAGGAGAGGAGAGCATGCCAGGAGCATCAGCAAGCATACTTAAATAAATATGGGGTCAACCTGATGAAGCTCTAACACAGAACTACCTATGTGCCGAACAGCATAAGCAACAATTAATAGACAGAACTAAGCGATCCCACAACAAACACATCAGATCTAAGCTCTGCACTCCTGTCACAGCCAACCGTGCATTGTGGTGGACAATAAAGAACTCACTGGATGAGGAGGGGGCTCCACATATATCCCCATCCTCAAAAATGGAGGAATCCAGCACGGTAGTGCAATATACAAGGTTGAGGGATTTGCAACAATCTTCAGCCATAAATGCCGAGTGGATGATCTATCTCCGTCTCCGAGCGAAGACCCCACCATCACAGATTTCAGTCTTCAGCTAATACGATTCACTCCAAGTGATATCAATAAATGGCTGAAGGCATTGGATGCTGCAAACGATATAGGCGCCGAAAATATTTTGGAAAGACTACTGAAGACTTGTACTCCAGAACTTGCCACAACACTGGCTAAGCTGTTCAACTACTGCCAGAACACCGGCATCTACCCAGCAATATGGAAAATTGCGCAGTTTTATAAGCAGGAAAAATCTATCCCAGCGAAGTCTTTATTAGTCTACTCTTCTTCATCAGCAAAGGGATGGAAGGAGTCATTAACAGTGCTTTCACGATGCATTTACACAACAACAAGCTGCTCACTGACGCTCAGTTTGGGCTCCGCCAGGTCACTCAACTCCTGACCTCATTACAACCTTGGTTTAAACAATGAAAAAAGATCTTAAGTCAAGAGTTGAGGTGAGAGTGAGTATGCTCGACATCAAGGCAGCATTTCATCGAGTATGTCATCAAGGTGCCCTAGCAAAACTGGAGTCAATGGTAATCGGGGGAAGATCTCGGCTGGTTGGGATCATATCTGGCACAAAGGAATATGGTTGTAGTGGCTGAACGTCAATTAGCCAAGCTCCAGGACATCATTGCAGGAGATCCTCCTGGTAATGTCCTTGGTTCAACAAACTTCAGCTGCTTCATTAACAACTTCCCTTCCATCATAAGGTGAGAAGCGGGGATGCTCTCAGATGGCTGTGCTGTGTTTAGAACCATTTAGACAAACTTAGAAATATATACAATAGGAAAAGAAGGAGGCTATTTGGCCCTTCGATACTGCTCCGCCATTTATTATGATCATGGCTGATCATCAAACTCAATAGCTTAATCCGGCTTTTCCCCCACATCCTTTAATTCCCTTCACCCTAAGTGCTAATCCAACTGCTCATTGAAAACATACAATGGTTTGACCTCAGATAATTTCTATGGCAATTAACTCCACACCTTTACTACTCTGGGGGAATAGTATTCTCCTAATCTCTGCCCTAAATGCTCTACGCCATATCCTCAGACTGTGACTCCTGGTTCTGGACGCAGCGACCACAGGGACCATCCTTCCTGCATCTACACTGTCTAGTCCTGTTCTAATATTATTAGTTTCTATGAGATCCCCCGTCATTCATCTGAACTCCAGCAAATACAATCCTGTCCAATTCAATCTCTCCTGCTACGTCAGTCCCGCTATTGCAGGAATCTGTCTGGTAAACCTTCGCAGCACTCCCCCTATAGCAAGAACATCCTCACTCAGATAAGGAGACCAAAACTGCACCCAATGTTCCAGGTGCGGCCTTACCAAGGCCCTGTATAATTGCAGCAAGATATCCATGTGCCTGTACTCGAATCCTCTCGCAGTGAAGGCCAGTATATAATTTGCCTTCTTTGATTGCGGCTGTACATGCATGCTTACCTTCAGTCACTGGTGTACGAGAATGTCGAGGTCTCATTGCACATTTGCTATAAACTTTTGAAAATGGAATCCAGAATTTTCCAAACTACCGACGTCCAGGCTACTGGTCTCTTTCCCCTGTTTTCTCTCTCCCTCCATTTTTAAACAGCGGTGTTACATTAGCTACTCTCCAATCTACAGGAAATGTTCTAGAGTCTAGAGAATCCAAGGAGGTGACCACCAATGCATCGAATCTTCTGTATCCATTCCATAAGTATTATGTGATGTAGATTATCAGTCCCTAGGGATTTATCAGCTTTCAATCCCGTCAATTTCTCCAACACCATTTCTCTACTAATATTAATATCCTTCAGTTCCTCGCTCTCACTATAACCTGGGTTCCCCAACATTTCGGTTATCTGATTTGTGTCCTCATTTGTGAAGACAGAACAACAGAATATATATATATTTGCTCAACCATTTCCTTTTCCCCTATTATACATTCCTCTGTTTATGGTTGTAAGGGTCTACATTGGTCTTCACCAATTTGTTTTTTTATTCAAGTACCTATAGAAACTTCTAGTCAGTTTTTATGCTCTGCGCATGCTTGCGATTTATTCTTCTCATCATAATCAATCCCTTGGTCCCTCTTTGCTGAATTCTAAACCTCCTAATCCTCATACATGTTGTTTTCTTGGCCAATTTGTATATTTCATCCTTTGATCGAATACTATCTCTAATTTGCCTCATAAGCCATGGATTGCCCAACTTTCCCGTTTTACATTTGGGCCAGATAGAAATAAACAACTGTTGCAGTTCCCCAATGCGCTCCTTGAATGTTTGCCATCGTTTATCCACTGTCCTCCCGTTAAGGTTAACTCATGTTCCCCCAAATCGATCAAAGCCTACTCACGCCTCACATAATCGTAGTTTCCTTTATTGAGTTTCAGGAACCTAGTATAAAAATCAACTACTTCATTCTCCATCTTGATGCAAAAGTCCATCATTTTATCGTTTGCGACTCCTCAGATAGTGAACAAGTCCATGTCCAAATGCAGCAAGACCTGGACAATATCCAAGCTTAGGGTGGCAAGTGACAAATTTCATTCATGCCACACATGTGTTCATCGGGTGCTACGGTTTCTTCCTACACGCCCAGAAAGACGTGCTGTTAGGCAAATTGGACATTCTGAAATCTCCCTCTGTGTGCCTGGACAGGTGCTGTAGCGTAGCGACGAGAGGATTTTCACAGTAACTAAATTGCAGTGGTAATGTAAGCCTACGTGTGACACTAATAAAGATTATAAAATATTATTGTTATAAAGTCAGGTAATAATCATCCCCTACAGAGGATCTAACCACCCGCCCTAGATATTCAATTGCATTGCCATCACTTAATTCACCATAACCAAGATCCTGCGAGTTACCTTTGGTCAGCCATTCACAGTGGCTACCTGAGAAGGTCAAAGGCTAGAAATTCGACGGCAAGTAACTCACCTCCTGATCCCCGAACCCTGTCCCGAATCAACAAGGCACATGTTTGGAATGTATTGGAATAGTCTCCACTTGCCTGGATGAGTGCAGCTCCAACAACACTCATGAAGCTCGACACTATCCAGGACAAAGCAGCTCGCTTGATTTCTACCCCTTCCACGAACATTCAATACTCCACCATCGACGAACAGTGGGGGCGGTGTGCATTATCTACAAGGTGCATTGAAGTAGTTTGCCGATATTCCTGAGGCAGCTCTGTGATAACCCACGACCACTTACAAGGACAAGAGCAGCAGATACCTGCGAATCCCGCCACCTGGAGGTTCCCTGCCAAACCACTCAGCATCTTGCCTGTTCCTTCACTGGCGCTGGGTAAAAATCCTGGAACTGCCTTCCTACCAGCACTGTGGATGTACCTACGCATCAGTTATTACAGCGGATCAAGAAGTCCGCTCACCACCACCTTCTGAAGGGCAACGAGGGATAGTCAGTATGTGCTGTCTTCGCCAGCTACGCCCACATTCAATGAATTTAAAAGAAAATCAAATTACTTGAATAATTGTAAACTATATTTCCAACAGGTGCAGTGCGACGATTTAAAGTCCAATTGTTAAGGTCCCTTTGAGACCTATGATATTTTAATGTCAATACCTAACCGTCATTGCATTTTCTGTCGTTAATCCTCAATTTCACAAGCTGACGCTCGCTGAATGCCATTACTGCAAAATGCACTTAGTACGTGTTCAGGGATGTTTTACTTCTCAATTCAGAACGTGCATTTTTGGTGAGGTTTTCCAAATGCCTGAAAATCATCCCTTCAGGCTCTCCTAGGACGCCCTTCTGCATGTTGAACAGCACCTCGTTTCATCTATTGACCGAATCATTGTCTCCCGCGTGACCTGCAGGAGCTAGTTAAAGATCCACGTTAACTTCATCTATTCAGATGAACCTCGTGTCAACAAACAGCCATTCATTTAGTTTATCACTGATTTGAACCAGGGTCTTGCCGCTGGCGTCAGATTATGGATCTTCGGCTTCACCAGTGCGATGACTGAGTTCGCGTAACGGGCATTGTGACGTCGCGGCATAGGTGTCATTGCGTTCTTACTGACATTTTCGCCATGCGGTGATGGTAAATTACGCATACAAATATTTAAGCATGGAAATCATCGTTATCACTCTAACTAAATCCTACAGTTGCAAATTAAGATAAACCAAAATTTAATCTGCCTTATTTCATGTAGAACAGTCAATGCATGGATGCACTATTCGAGTGTGATATAATCAGCGAATCAAACTGTGATCGCTGAATGCCGCAAAACTATTGCAGTGGTGAATATGTAACAGAATATTGAAGCAAATGGCTCCATGGATATACTCAATTTTATCATCGTTGACAATATCTTCTATCTGCAAACATGTCCGTTATTTTAAGTATACTGTCATTCAATGCGTATCTTGAAACGACGCCGGCGTTTACATTTAACACCACCCCAACACAATCACCACTACCCCCCCCCCCCCCCTCCCTGCCTTTGCTCGCCTTTTAATATTTGCATGTATTTGTATCAGTTGCTGACATATTGTGTCCTTGGATTAATAATATCGCATATATATTAGACTCGGGGATATGGTAGAGTTGGACCCTTCAGTGATTCCTATTTTTAAATAAATCAAATTACCAATTCGGCTAAATCAAATAAACTGAGGGCCAAATTAACGTCAGCCACTTAAAAGAATACTGTCTGATGCGAACTTAAATCACAAATGAAACTTCAAACACTAAGGAAAATTCTTAAAAGACATCGCGGCCCCTACAGAGCCCAGGCAGGGAAGGACACATCGGTGCCGGTAGACACGGTTACCGGTACCGGACAATTAATGTCACCGGGTTAGAGGGGCAGACAGTCGAGTCTGACAACCCCCTCGCTGGTCGACTGGCTGGACCTTTCTCTGGCGATCTAGGTAAGGCCCAGGTTCACACGAGCTCCACCTCCTGCCTGGACTCTCTCCACACTAGGGTCGAGTAGATGAGTAGCGTAGCGTGGATGTGCAAACGGAACTGCAGCAAAATATGTTTTAAGAAACTGAAAACTGGGTGCAGTCTACCAAAAGTTAGATACATATAGTCCGTGGACTCCATAACGTGGACGTCTTGGAGTTCGTGAACCGATGTACCCCAATGTTATGTGGGGCTGCTGCTTGCATCACCCTCTACCTCAGGTCCCCTAGGGTGTGTGTGGGTGGAGGTAGGGCGTGCTCAGTTGACAAGGGGGATGTGGAAGGGGACGTCAACTGTGGTCCGCCAACTCTTTGGTGATGAGAAGATTTCATGAGATATTTCTGAATAAGGCTCAATTGAGAGTGTCTGATTTTCGTCTGAGATTGTTGTTTTGATACAGATTAAATTCGGTTCATTCAACATTTTCTATTTGTAATCATGCGAAGCAATCAGTCAAATAAGTGCGAACTCTACCAGAAGAGGTCAGAGATTGCATATCCATCAATAAGTGGTTGAGATGCACACTGTGCAAAGTCTGCCCGCCTCCTACCTACCATGGCTCTGATACAATACTCACCATTGCCTGGATATGTATTGCTGCAGAAATAATCATTAAAGGGAAAAATACTGAATGGAGCTGATCGACTACTTTAAACATTCATTTCCATTGGTTTATCATAGAATTTGCAGTGCAGAAGGAGGCCATTTGGCCCATCGAGTCTGCACCGGCTCTTGGAAAGAGCACCCTACCCAAGGTCAACACCTCCACCCTATTCCCATAACCCAGTAACTCCACGCAACACTAAGGGCAATTTTGGACACTAAGGGCAATTTTATCATGGCCAATCCACCTAACCTGCACATCTTTGGACTGTGGGAGGAAACCGGAGCCCGCACAGACAGTGACCCAAGCCAGAATCGAACCTGGGACCCTGGAGCTGTGAAGCAATTGTGCTATCCACAATGCTACCGTGCTGCCCGTATCGACACAGTGTCTGCAGTGTAGGCATCTTGGAGATGCAATGGACTACTCGGGCGGCACAGTAGCACAGTGGGTCGCACTGTTGCCTCACAGCGCTAGGTTAGATTTTGGAGGGATTATATGATTTTCCTAGAGCATCTTCAAGTCTGTGAGACCAGAACGTTAAGGGAGATGACAACATCGGAACACAAGTACCGCGAGTTTCTCTCCAGGCCCGAGTAAATCCTGTCTTGAACAAAGATCACCATTCCCTTATCACTGATATATCAGCATGCGGCAACACGTCCGTGGGTGAAGGCACGGCACCAACACTTGTACCAAATAATGCTATTGGAGATAAAAGCAAATGAATGCGGATGTTGGGATCCATCAGTAAATGCTGAACATCTCTGCAGATCTAACAGCATCTGTAGAGAGAAAATCGAAACGTTAACTCCATTCTCTCTTCACAGATGCTATCAGACCGGACGAGAACGTCCAGCACTTTATATTTTTGTTAGCAATTGGAGATATCCTCTCCAAAACACATTGACATGAAGGACGAATATTCAATAGAACCCGCTATCCCAAGGATTTCCACATTATTTGAAATCATCAATTTTAAATATAGTTTTTAAAAATAAATTTAGAGTACCCAATTATTTCATTTTTTTCCAATCAAGGGGCAATTTAGCGTGGCCAATTCACCTACCCTGCACATCTTTGGGTTGTGGGGTGCAATCCACGCAGACACGGGGAGAATGTGCAAACTCCACACGGATAATGACCCAGGGCCGGGATTTGAACCCGGGTCCTCAGCGCCGTAGGCTGCAGTGCTAACCACAGCCCGATCAATTTTAAATAAATGATTGTGGTTTTCAGAATAATGATTGGCAAATGTCACCCTTTCCGAATTATGGCCCGTCTGGTCAACGATACAAATCTGTGGTAGAGAGAGGATTCACGGAAAATAAGGGGAATGCAACAACAAGTCTGAATTGAAAAACATGCCTCCTTTTGTTAAATAGTTTCGCGCACAATGACGACTCAATGACACCAACCTTGTACAATTAACTCTGTTCCATTTTCACTGGAAACTTTCCTGCTGAAGACTCTGACGCTACAATAATAGACACCAGAGTCCTGGAAACTCACATTAAGGAGATGGAGCTCCGCAGATCCTTGCCTGAAAGGTGTCATTATAGCTTGTTTGTCGGATGACAGTTGTAAAGTCCCTTCCTTGCTGTCTTTTCGCCAATATACATCCACTAGTGTGTTCTGATCGAAAAGCGGGATTGAGCAATACATGGAGACGTTTGCACCTTTCACTGGAGATTCGCGGGTGGGGATCTGGCGAACTGACAGAGAGGTCCCCCCTGTCGCTAACAGGAACAAAAAATACGGATTAGATGCAGAGATCATGATTAACAGGTTTAAAATTATCGGTATAATAAGCAAGAAATAAAAACGAAATTTAATTGCAAAGTGCAGTACAAATGAATGCCTTCTAAAGGAATTCTTGATCACATTTTTCATTTATCAGACCGGTCAGTTGTATACACACCTCCGTAAACAATGCCCAGGACTGAGAAGCACCACTGCACATTAAGCATAGACATTCTGAGGCAAGTCCAATAAACTCTATCACTCGCAAAGTAAGACGTTGGGAAAGACTTAAGTGCGCGGCCATATAGGTGTTTGCAGGTTATCTTGCATTGAGTATTTTGCAAGATGGTGCTGCGTAAGATAGCTGAACGTATACCTTCAAGGTACTGGTTTCATTTTTTTTACGTCAGAGGTGAGAAAACACCTCTGTGGAAAACACTGTGGAATTTAAAACCACCCACATCTCATTGTTGTTCAGTCGAATGTGGACCATTGTTGCATCACGTGAAAGAAATCCGAAATGATGCAACTGCTGAATAACTATCAAAAATAGCAAATTTGTATTGACACGTTCTGGTAGGTGAGCCGATAACGGTCTACCCCAATTCACTCACTTTCCTGTATCGCTCCGTCACGCGTACGCAATGGAAACGCAACGCACTTGGGGCAACATCTATTTTATTGACCAAAATGTTGTTCGGTTTCAAAGTCGCTGCAAAGCAACTGACATTCAGCTGACCTCCTATTTTGTAATTGATAGGAGCTCCGGATGCCAACCGGAATAATAGCAGTGGTAGAACGTAGTCTCATCCCAACACATGCCAGTTTCCACTCAGTAACCCCTTTGGGAAAGGAATTGTAATTTATGTTCAGTCCGGGACAGGTTGATATATTTTTAAAGCAGCATATTGTTTCCGGTGATTGTGAAAAACTATCCGTGATGGATAATTCAGCTGTTAATTAGGTTTTCCTGTTTTTCTGCGGCTGACTGCGTGATGGTAACTTGATACAATTATTAACACTTTTGCCCTGATTGTGGTTGTGAGAACTGCTGGTGAATGGACGTTGCTAGTGAGCGGGGGTTTCTTCTGTTGCCTAGTATGAAATCCGGTAGATGGTATGTTCCTGTTGGTGACCAGGCAGATCTGATGGTTTTCCTTGTTGGTGATCATCTGTGTAATTGATCCAACATATTGTTTAATGCTGTCGGTGATCATATATTTGGACTGAAGTCCGGATGCAAACTTGTTTGCACTCTGGGGACAGTTCCAAATGCTGCTGGCGATTCTGATAGACAATCTTGCGGACGACTGTCTAATCTAAATGGCGCCGCGCTGTGGTTGTTGATTTTCCGTTGCAAGTAATTGTATAATTATATAATTATTGGAATTGGCTGGTACTGCTGTGGTTTATTGGTGTTGTTTTTATATTATACATGGATCGGTTGTGTTCACCTTCACATCCCTTTGCTTCCTGTATTTTGCCTGGCAACCCGCAGGAGCTGCTCCTGGGGCGAAAAGCCAAAGCCCTTCTTCGTCTTTATACGGCTATCTGTGTTACATGATTTTTTTATTGTTATGTTTGCGTAGATCAGATTATATGCCTTTTGTACGTCTAATATGTATGATTTGTTTACGGATGATCATTGCTATGCACGGTGTCCTTTATTTGTGTATGTCTGTGTATAGCTGTGTTTCTTTTCGGTTTGTGTTATATGTGCATATTTATGTGTTACTACGTTGCCCTGTTCGGAAGTTTTATCATGTAATTTCTCTGTGGTTAGGTGGATGTTTCTGTGTGATTTGCATTGTAATCGTGTGAACAATTACGTATACCTTATCAAATAATAATCACCTTCCTGGTAGTTTCACATCAAATTATTTTAGTTTCCGCCTGTTAGAGTTTGTCCAGCCGCTCTCGATTTATCTGTTGTTTTTACTTGTCAAATTTTCCGTCCAGGTTAAGCAATCATTTTTATTTTTTATTTTCATTTGAAAATGACATATTTGAGAGGAGGGCTTGTTGAAGGAGAGGCAGGGGCTCCAGATGGAGTTTGGGTTATAGTCCATGGGGAAGGTGGTGGGACAGCGGCGGAGGGCCAAATGGGCAGTGCATGAGCGAGGAGAAAAGACGAGCGGGATGCTGACCCAGCAGCTGAGGAAGCAGGCAGCAGTGAGTGTGATTTATAGGGTGAGGGACGAGAGGGATGCAGTGGCGATGGACCCTGAGGGGCGAATAAGTATTTGTGGCCTCTATAGGAGTCTGTATCAGTAGGAACCTCCTGCCGGAGAGGATTGCATGAGACGATTTCCTACGGTGGAGGGGGGCGGGGTGGGTGCAGTGGCTGGGGGCCCCGATTGGGATGAGGAAGCTGATGGAAGATATGGGTGCAATGCAGGTAGATAAGGCCCTGGGGCTGGACAGGTTCCCAGAAGAGTTGTACTCCATTTGCCGGTTTAGCACAGTGGGCTAAACAGCTGGCTTGGAATGCAGAACAATCCCAGCAGCGCGGGTTCAATTCCCGCACCGGACTCCCCAAACAGGTGGCGGAATGTGGCGACTAGGGGCTTTTCACAGACTTCATGGAAGCCTACTTGTGACAATACCCGATTATTATACGGGGCTGGATGCGTAGTTGGGGCTGCTGCGAGTGTGGATATAGAATGAGGCGACGGATAGTAAGGAGCTCCCCCCTCCACATTGACGCAGGCTTCCACATCCATTACCTTGAAAAACGTAAAGGATTTGGAGCAGTGTGGGGGCATACCGCCCGATATTGCTGCTTAATGTTGATGTGAATTTGTTGGCGAATGTGCTGGCATCGTGAATAGAGGACTCTGTGCCGGGGTGATGAGGGAGGACCATACGGGATTTGTGAAGTAGGCAGTTGTTTGCGAATGTGCGCAGGCTGCTTAATGTAGTTCGGATACACTCGGACGGGCAGGGTTAGCGGCTGGAGTGGCTGTGGACGTAGAGAAGGCCTTTGATCAGGTTAATGAGCGTATTTCGTTGAGGTGTTGGGCTGGTTCAGGTGTGGTCAGGGATTGTGGAGTGGGTTCGGCTGTTGCACTGTGCGTCAGTGGCGAGGGTTGAGACAAACAGGACGAGTGCGGCGTACTTTGTGTTACATCGTGTGATGAGGCAGGGCGCCTGCTCGCCCCATTTCTTTTAACCTTGGTTATAAAGCCATTGGCAATGGTGCTTAGGGTGTTGAGGAGCTGGAACGGGATTGAGCGGGGTGAGGGGCGGGAAGTGGTGCTGAGCATAGAGTTTCGCTACATGTTGATGATTTTTTTTATGCACTTTGAACCCGGTGGGCAGCATTGAAGGAATTATGGGGATTCTGAGGTAATTCTGCCGGCTATGGGGTACAAATTAAACATGGAGAATAGAGAGATGTTCGCGGTTAATGCTATGAGCCCAGTAATGGTTTCGACACTACTGGTGAGGAGCCAGTCCAGACAGCATTTTACCTTGGAAGGCATGTTGCTGCGGACGCCGATATGTGACAATCATAGGTTTGTGCCAGAGGCGTTGGATGAGAGGCTTTGTCAGAAGCCTTGGTGGAGTACTTTAGCAACTTCTTCATGGGGGGGGCACATTTTCAGGACTGGAGGAGTTCGACGAATTGTGCAAGTTGCCAAAAGGGTACCTGCAGGTGAGAGATTTTGTGAACAGAGAGATGCCGTCCTTCCGGGGCTTCCAGTCTGGTGTTGCAGGACAAGTTGTTGTCGGAGGCTAACTTAGGGGAGGGTTTCGCATATGTACAGGTAATTGATGGAGAGGAAGGCGCGGTGGTGGAGATGATTAAGTGCAACTGGGGGGAGGGGTTGCAAGGGTAGGTGCGGGCCAGGACGTAGGCAGAAGATTTGTGGAGGTGAATGCATCATCCTCGTGTCTGAGGTTGAGCCTCATCCAGTTTAAGGTGGTGCATAGGGCCCACAAGATGGTGGCGAGGATGAGCCAGCACTTCGTGGGGGTTGAAGATATGTGTGCGTGATTTGCGAGGCGGGGGAGGGGGGTGCTGGGGGATTAATAACATCCTCATGTTTTGGGCGTGTCCAAAACAGACGGGGTCTGGCACGGGTTTCCAGCTGTTGTTTCCGAAAGATTGGGTTGGGAGTGGTCCCGAGCTCAGACGTGGAGATATTCGGTGTGTCGGGAGATCCGGGAGTCCAGGTGGTAACAGAAAGCATGCATACATTCGCAAACATCCCGGGAAATATGATTTTGCACTTCCTGCTTTCATGGTATGTAGCTGCAACTAGCGAGGCCAATATTCGTGGACCATTCTCCAATTCCCTTTGGCGGGAATAGCAATTTCAGAGAACAGGTAAGTGTCAACGACGTTGCATGTAGCCTTTCTTCTCATGGAGGCCAGGCCAGGCAATCTGGCAGATTTAATTTCGGAACGAATATTATGAAATCAGATTGGTTTGTACAACAATCATCTGAAGGTCTCTGCAATAGAGAGTCGCTTCCAATTCCAGACTTATCAATTAGATTTAAATTCCATGTTTTCATTACCTTATTTAACTCAGATCCCCCAATCATTATCTTGGTATCTGGATTACTAGTCCAGTGACGGTACCACTATTTCACCGCCTCCTGCCAAGAAAAATAAAAGCTACAAAGGGAAAATCTGCAACCAAAAGCACAGTTGTGCATTATATCAGGAAGCAGGCTGTGATTTGGACTAATGAGGTTTGTCCGGAGATTGATACCGTCAATACTGTAATTGTAAATGTGGAAATAGAGGACATTGGTAATTGCATTACTACATAATTAGCAGTGCCAGCCATCACAAGTGTACACATGTTGAATTAGCACAGAAGACATTATCATTATAAATTTAAGAGCAATGATGTGGAATAATGACACATAATGTGTCAAATCCTATATGGACGATATTTTCCACAGTTACCCTTTAAAATAACTCGGTGATATTTTCAGGAGTCCAAATTATAACATTCTAAAGTTCTATCGATTCAAACCATTTCCTTCTGTTTGAATGTGTAGTTTTATATGATTGCTATTTTTGAAACCTTGCTTCAATTTATAGTTGCATTGAAAGTTTGACCCATTTTTTGTATCCTGTGATATGCTTCTGCGCCGTGGTTAACACATAGACCAGCAGAGCCTGTTGGAACCCAGTTGTCAGCTTTCACACGTGAACACAGCGGCAGAAGTCGATGGCTTTGTGGAAACATAAGAACTTTTTGTGGTTTATTTTAGAGCATCACCATTCTACTAAGTAATGCTCAGTAAATGTTGATTGCGGGCGGCACGGTGACGCAATGGTTAGCACTGCTGTCGACAGTGCTGAGGACCCCATCTCGATCCCCGCTGCAATGTGCAATTTGCACATTCTCCCCGTGTCTGCGTGGATTTCGCGTCCACAGCACAAAGATGGGCAAGTCAGGTGGATTGGTCACGCAAATTGCCCTTAAATTGGAAAAAAAAAACAATAATTGTGTGCTCTAAATTTATGAAAGAAACTTAATTGCACTCCGTTAAAATAAAATATTTGATTCCAGAAATCGTGTTAAATCAGTCACTGGAATTAGAGCCATCGAGTCATAGATGATTACAGCACGGAAATAGGCTAGTTGGCCCATGACGCCCAGTTTTTATCACGAAGCTAGTTCCACTTGCCCGCATTTGGCCCATATCCTTCGATACGCACCCTGCCCATGTAACTGTCCAACTGTTTTTTAAAATAAATAATTGTACCTGCCTCTACCACTGCCTCTGGCAGCTCATTCCAGATGCTCACCGCCCCCTGTGTGAAGAAATGTCCCCTTTGACCTTTTTGTATTGCTCCCATCTCACCTTAAACCTATGCCCTTTAGCACTCCTCTCCTCTACCTTTGGAACAGATGTTGACTATCTACTTTATCTATGCCCCTCATTATTTTATAAACCTCTATAAGGGACTGATTTAGCACAGGGCTAAATCGCTGGCTTTGAAAGCAGACCAAGGCAAGCCAGCAGCACGGTTCAATTCCCGTACCAGCCTCCCCGAACAGGCACCGGAATGTGGCGACAAGGGGCTTTGCACAGTAACTTCATTTAAAGCCTACTTATGACAATAAGCAATTTTCATTTCAAGCCTCCTGCGCTCCAGGGAATAAAGTGTCAGCCTATCCAGCCGCTCCTTATAGCTCAGACCATTAAATACTGGTAGCATCCTCGTAAATCTCTTCTGCATACTTTCTACTTTAACAAGATCTTTTGTATAATAGGGTGACCAGAACTGAACACAGTATTCCAGCTGTGGCCTGATTAATGTATTGTACAACTCCATAAAGACGTCCTAACTCCTCTATTCAATATTCTAACCAATAATGCCTAGCATGCTGAATGCCTTCTTCACCACCCTGTCCTCCTGCGACTCCACCTCGAAGCAGATATACACCTGAACCCCTAGATCTCTTTGTTCTGTAACTCTCCCCAACTCCCTACGAGTAACTGAGTAGGTCCTGCCCTGAAGTGATCTACTAAAACACATCACCTCACATTTATCCAAATTAAACTCCACCTGCCATTCATCGGCCCACTGGCCCAATTGTTCAAGAACCTGTTGCAATCTTATATATCCTTCTTCACGATCTACTATGCCACCAATTTGGTGTCATATACAAACTTAATAACCATGCCTCCTACATTCTCATGCAATTAATTAATATATATAACAAATAACAGTGGACCCAGTACCGATCCCTGAGGCACGTCGCTGGTCACAGGCCTACAGTTTGAAAATCAACCCTCCACAACCACCCTTTGGCTTCGGTCGCCATGCCAATTTTGTATCCAATTAGTGACTTGGATTCCGTGAGATTTAACCTTTTGCAACAAACTACCATGCGGTACCTTGTCAAAGGTCTTGCTAAAGTCCATGGAGACAACGTCAACTGCACTGCCCTCATCTACCTTCTTGGTTACCCCTTCAAAAAACTAAATTAAATTCGTGAGATGTGACTTTCCCCTTACAAAGCCATGCTGGCTTTCCCTAATTAGTCGTTGCCTGTCTAAATGCCTGTAGATTCTGTTCCTCAGAATTCCTTCTAACAATTCAGCCACTACAGAAGTAAGGCTAACCTGTCTGTAGTCCCCAGGCTTATCCCTACAGCTCTTCTTAAACAAGCGCATAATATTTGCTATCCTCCAATCGTCAGGCACCCCTTCTGTCGCTGTCGATGATTCAAATAGCTCAGCTAGGGGGCCGGTAATTTCCTCCCTAGCCTTCCACAACGTCCCATTTCATCAGGTCCCGGGGATTTATCTATTCAAATCACTTTGCAACCATATCTCTTTGTGTGGAAAATTACACTTTCGATATCAATAATTCGGCATACTGCACAAATATTGAAGAAAGAATAAATACTAAAACCAAAGAATTATAAATCAATTAACTAAATATCTGTGCTCTAAAAATTGCGTGTTTGTTTTCAAGGATAAGTGAATGGAACGCATTGAAACCTTTTAGCTGATCACAGCGAGCTTTCAAAGATTTATATCTCTTTTATCATGCCTGCCAACCCTGATTCAAATTCCTGAATAGCTGAATGAATCTGTGAAGAAGAGGATGGTTACAATTGGGGCGGGGTGAGTGGGGGGGGGGGGGGGGGCTTGCGACAGGGGGCTGGTGGGTGAAGAGGGAGGTGAAGATGGAGCGGTGGCTGAGTTGCGGGTTTTGGAATCAGGACAGTTCAAGGAATGCTATTGATATGAACCTCCTAAAGGCACTTCGGGAGCTCACTCCAAATTAAATGTTAAATCATGACATGAATTTGCGAACAAATTTTTGACCAGTTGCCAAATTGACTGAAGACTGATTACTGGGAGATAGCGAAAATACATGACGGGTATGTTCGATAATATAGATTGGTAATAGATGAGGGCAGAACTATGAATTGATCGCCTCCTTGACTTAAGGAAGGGGTTTGGGAACCTCCACCATTCTTTGAGCGATTTTGGCTGCATCTCCTCCTTCCTCTTGGGACAATCCATGATGGCAACGTTGGGAATTGTGCCAGTCAAAAGGTGGCTGTGAAATTCCTCAATGGATGGACAGGAGAAGGAAGACTTGCTTTGATTGGTTATGGGCAGGACACTGCCATCAATAATGTCAGTTGTTATCAGCAGCTGAAGAAACAATTTTTCGATAGACCTTTTACTAGAGAGAAAGACTGGCAGCTACCATCATTTCCATGGGGTGAGTTCTGCAATCTGGTATACAAATATGGATGCACAGCTAGAAATCCACAATTGATTAAATAAGGTGTAATAGCAGATCACCTACTGCTCAGGTGTGACATTATTTCCACAAAACAGCGTGCATTGCCACCGAGATTTGTATTGCCAGAAAATGTTGAATCATTGCCCTCTGTATTTTCCTCGGTGTCATCATTAATATAGCTGGCAAACAGTTGAACACCCTGGAGTGCTCTTTGCAGTATTGCTTTAGACACATTGAAAGGCCCAGTTTAGTCTGAATTTTTGCTTCTTGCCTGCTCATCACCCCACTATTCATGCTGATACGTTACTTCAAACTCCACCATACCTCAACGTTGATATAAATATTTTGTGTCATACGTTATGATTTTATTTAAGAAATCCAAGTACACTACACCAAGTATGCATTCCATGTTCAGTTCGAGCAGGACTCTATCAAACTGTGGTTGACTCTCTTAGCAGACCCGGGCACACCCTTACCTACCATCACAGCTTCTGAAGTCAGATCGGACTTCTTGAAAGTGAACCCTAGGAATGTGACGGGTCCAGACGATGTCCCTGGTCGTGCATTCAGATCCTGCATGGACCAACTGGCAGATGTGTTTGCGGAAATCTTGAACCTATTCTGTTCTGAGGTCCTCACCTGCTTCAAGAAGACCACCATTATACCAATGCCAAAGAAGTACCAGGCAATATGCACGAATGATTATCATGTGGTGGCCTTTACTTCGATTGTAATGAAGTGCTTCGAGAGGTAGGTCATGAGG
Organism: Scyliorhinus torazame; assembly: GCF_047496885.1. Lineage (NCBI taxonomy): Eukaryota > Metazoa > Chordata > Chondrichthyes > Carcharhiniformes > Scyliorhinidae > Scyliorhinus > Scyliorhinus torazame. The sequence continues at coordinate 117,364,965 of NC_092716.1, forward strand.
CACATCAGCTCAATACTCCCAGAAGTCTGGGGCAGCATGGTAGCATTGAGGGTAGCACAATTGCTTCACAGCTCCAGGGTCCCAGGTGCGATTCCGGCTTGGGTCACTGTCTGTGCGGAGTCTGCACATCCTCCCCGTGTGTGCATGGGTTTCCTCCGGGTGCTCCAGTTTACTCCCACAGTCCAAAGATGTGCAGGTTAGGTGGATTGGCCACACTAAATTGCCCTTAGTGTCCAAAATTGTCCTTAGTGTTGGGTGGGGTTACTGGGTTATGGGGATAGGGTGGAGGTGTTGACCTTGGGTAGGGTGCTCTTTCCAAGAGCCGGTGCAGACTCGATGGGCTGAATGGCCTCCTTCTGCACTGTAAATTCTATGAATTCTGTGAAGTCCTGTGTCCATTGCAATTTGCATACCATCACAAGCGGTCCACAACACGCGCCATCTCTCTGTCCCTACACTCATTCTTGGAGCATCTCGACACCAAGGACTCCTACATCAGACTCCTACATATTGACTACAGCTCCGCATTCAACGTCATAATCCCAGCGAAGCTCACAGCAGCGTTCCAAAAACTCCTACTTGGCTCCTCACTCTGCAACTGGATCCTCGACCTTCTGACCGATAGACTACAATCAGGAGGAATAAAGAACAAAATCTCCTCAACGGAGGCTGTATATTTATCTCCCTACTATCCTCCCTATACACCGACAACTGCGTGGCTAAATTTGGCTCCATCTCCATGTACAGGTTTGGTGATGACACAACCATAGTGTGTCGGATCTCGAACAATGAATACAGGAGGGAGATAGAGAAGCTAGTGGAGTGGTGACGCGACAACAATCTCTCCCTCAATTTCAGCAAAACTAAAGAGCCTGTTATTGACTTCTGGAAGCAAAGCACATCCCTGTCTGCACAATAGGGCTGAGGTGGAGATGGTTGACAGCCTCAAATTCCTAGCTGTGCACGTCACCAGAAATCTGATCTCGTCCACCTATGTCGACGCTACGTCCAAGAAAGCACAATAGCAGCTATACTTCCTCAGGAAACTAGGGAAATTCGGCATGTCCATGTGACTCCATGTGACACTTACTAACCTTTACAGGTGCACCAGGGAAAGTACCCTATCTCACTGCATCACAGCCCGGTATGGCGTCTGCTCGACCTGATGACGCTACAGAGCGTCCTGAACAGTCCATCACACGAACCCGCCTCCAATTGACTCTGTCTACACCTGCCGCTGTCTTGGCAAAGCGGGAAGCAGATTCAAAGGCTCCTCTGATGCGGCTCACTCACTCTTTCAACTTATTCTATCGGGCAGGCTATACAAAAATCTGAGAACACGCACTTATAGATTTAAGCACAACTTCTGCCCCGTTGTTACCAGATTCCTAAGCGAACCTCTTATGGACTGTTCTGATCTCTTCACACATCTTCTCGACCCAGTGGTAGTACACTTCTGTAAGCTTCACCCGCTGCCTCTGTGTATGCATTTAAATTGTGTATTTTATGTTTGCCCTATTATGTACTTTATTTTCATGCACTGAAAGATCTGTATGGACTGCACGCAGAACAATACTTTCCACTGGACCTCCGTACACGTGACAATAAACAAATCGAAATCCAAACCTATTGGTTGCTTCCCCATAATCAAGAAACTGTGTTACAATTTCCAAAAAGAAGTGTTGTTCCATAAAGCAATGTTGTATTTTATTATGCTATTCTTTTCTAATTGGATTTTTAAGAGTTTCTTGTTAAAAATGCCAACATCGTTCAAATCACTTATGTCCGTCTCGCTGCCCATAGTTCCCTGTTTACTTTCTCCCAGTTTCTCGGAATAGCTTTTCTCCATATGTAAATTAAAACCCGCTCGGCGGTTTACAAAATCTATGTTTCATAAATATAATCACCGTGATATTATCTCCCATAGAATGTTAAGATGTGCAATAGGTTGGAGCAGAAGAGCTCTACCCCGAGAGGGCGTCGGAGCTCGAGGTTGCCAGCAAGGGAGAGGGACCGGAGCAGACAGTGCGCGCGCTCCAGTTCGCGACAAAGCGACAGGGAACGCAGGGGGAGGCGCTCGAGGTCACCTCAGATGTTGGTCAAGGGTCTCACGCCAACATAAGTCAAATTCGATTGTGCTTTCGAGACAAAAATATCAGCAGTCAAAAGAACATGATGCTCAGGCATCGAGATATAGGGAAAACCCGAAGAAGAGATTGAACTGCTGAAGGATTTGATGATTTTAGAACTGTGAATTAGAAGAAACTGGATGGCTCTGTTAATGCTTACGCTCTCAATTTACAGCGGAAAAAGAAACATCGACAGTGCATGAAGAGAAAGGGCAGCTTTAACAGACCTCTGGATTTCGTTGCGTAACTCCTTCTTGGCCTGTAATGGCATGATGGTAACAGGAGATGTTCTTTACAATTGTGGCGCGAGCGACAGCGGCCTTCCTCTTCTGCCATCATTTCCCAGAGAGTATCCTGCGTCGTTTAGTTTGGTGGGCGTGCCTGACAGAGTAGGTTCCGCTGTACCTATAATGTTCCGTCTGTATATTACTTTCAAATTACTGTTTGAAAGGAATGAAAATTGCAAGATGGTGAAGAAAATATTGCCCACTGAATTTGTCAAATATTTTAAATCCATACGATTTCCAGGTTCATTTTTATCTACGGAAGTTAATTAATGTACGTTCTCACTCTTACTAATCTGGCCTGGCGACCCATTATTCTTGGTATATAACGTCTGTCTTCGACTCTGAACAATGACACGAAATATCTGCTCACAGTTCCTGCCATTACGTTGTTCTACATGACCTACTGCACCCAGCTCCAAACAAGGAACGTTTCCTTGAGCTATTCTTCATTTTATAATAAAACTTACTGAAACTCTTGCAATCTATTTTTTAAAAATTATGCTGAGTTTATAATCTAGTCGGTCGACCTTGGGGGATTTCTAAAATATACTCAATCACCAAGCTTACTCGTAGGTCAAACTCGATCAAGGAGGCATGTGTCCGTCACTAAAGCATAGTCGAAAATCTAATTAATTTAAGAATAATTCCGGCAGTTTCATGGTCGCCATTACCGAAAGCGAATTTGTGTTCCAGATCTGATTACTTCGTTGAATTTGAATTCCGGAATCCCTGCTTAACTTAGTGATTTGAACATATTTCGGAGAACTTTTCACTTGTTATATCAATAAGATGAGGAAGAGTTGGCATATTAAAATCAAAGAACTACAAAATCACGACAATGAAGACGGAGGCCATTCGGCCTCTGGATTCTGCGCATTTCTTTCAAAGTACACAAGAACATACGACCATAAGACATCGGGCAGAATGAGGCGGCCACTCGGCCCATCGATTATGCTCCGCCATTCAATCATGGCTGATATTTTTTTCATCCCCATTCTCCTGCCTTCCCCATCTCCTGCCTTCTCTCCATAACCCCTGAACCCCTTCTTGATCAAAAACCTATCTATCTCTGTCTTTGGTCTCGACAGCCTTCTGCAGCAATGTGTTGTACAGATTCACCACCCTCTGGCTGAAGAAATTCCTCCTCTCTCCGTTTTAAAGGATCGTACCTTTAGTCTGAGTTTGTGTCACAGAACATAGAACAGTACAGCACAGTACAGACCCTTTGGCCCACGATGTTGTGCTGGCCATTTATCCTAATCTAAGATCAACCTAACCTACACCCCTTCAATTTACTGCTGTCTGTGTGCCTGTCCAAGAGTCGCTTAAAAGTCCCTAATGACACTGACTTCACCACCTCCACGCATCAACCACTCTGTGTCCTCTGCTTCTAGTTTTTCAAACAAGTAGAAACATCCTCTCCCTGTCCACTCTATCCAGGCCTCGCAGCATCCTGTAAGTTACAATAAGATCCCCCTCATCCTTCTAAACTCCAACGAGTACAGACCCAGAGTCCTCAACCGTTCCTCATGCGACAAACTCTTCATTCCAGGGATCATTCTTGTGAACATTCTTCAGACCCATTCCAAGGTCATCACATCCTTTCTTAGGTACAGGACCCAAACATTGCTCACAATACTCCAAATGGGGTCTGACCAGAACCTTATGTAGCCTCAGAAGTACCTGCGTGGTCTTGTATTCTAGACCTCTCGACATGAATGTTAACATTGCATTTGCCTTCCTAACTGTCGACTGAACCTGCACCCTACCTAGCCCCACTCCCACTCCCTATCGCTGGAACCCTACCTCATCTGCACATAATTGGACACCAAGGGGCTCTTGGACAATGGACTTAACCTGCACATCTTTGGACTGTGGGACGAAACCGGGGCAGCCGGGAGGAAGGCAGACAGATACGGGGGAACGTCCAAACTCCACATAGATAGTCACCCAAGTTGGGGATGTAAACACGGATTCATGGCGCTGAGAGACAGCAGTGCTGACCACCGTACCGCCGCCATTCGTGGTTAGCAACTGGATTACTTTGTAAAGGATGCTTGTGGATCGGTATTGGACGCACCAAAGATATACCACTCCTGTAGTCTGCATGGAGGGAGTTTGACATTGTGCGTAAAATGAAAGGAAATGAAAGCACTCGCAACTAACTGGGCGATAGTAATCCAAACGATTAATATTTCTTTATGTTCCATTCACATATACTTAGGTTTTACTGTGGAGAGTTTCTGCATGCTTGGAGATAATGGCAGGAGGCATCCCCTATTGCTTCTGTCAATAAAGTGCATTAATAATGGCGCGAATCAGTGGCGTATCCACCAAACAAGAGGGCAATCGAGCCACTTACAAGATAAACGAGGCTCACGTTCTGTCCTTGACGGTCTTCCTCCCCGAGGAAGGGCCGACGATGACATGGGAGACCACTAGCTAAACTTTGCTGACTCCCAGCGGAACCCGGAGAGAAAGGCTATCACACATTGATATTCCATGTCTGACATAGGCCATCTGGGCACTTTAGGCATATCCTATACCCAAGTCAACTCTGCTGGAATGAAACCCACGGGAGCTCCCAATATTGCACCCTGTCCAGCTGCAGCTTCAGCACTTCGCCAGTCGTGCTGTGGTGCCGAAGTGGCTGAGCTGGCGGTCCTCTGTTTCGGCCGGAAAGATCGGGATGCACATCACTGTCCTCAGTTATGAGGTGGCCGCCGTGACTGCGATTGACCCGCCATTACAAATGGTGGATCAGTTCGTACTTTTTCGTGCAATGTCTGCAATATTTATGTGGGAAAACTCACATTCCATCGACTAACTGAGTTAAAAATAATCAATCAGGCTAGATTTAAAAACATATATATGCCCTGTAACTTCTAACATGGTGCTTCCGGAACAATAATAATATTTATTAGTGTCACAATTAGACTTACGTTAACAGTGCAATGAAGTTACTGTGAAAACTTCTGAAACATACTCCGGTGTCTGTTCGCGTACGCTTGAGGGAGAATTCGGAATGTCTAATTCATCTAATAAGCACGTCTACACACTTAGCGTCATTTACATCTTTTTAATCTACAGCCTATAATGAGGCTAATAAACCGATATCCTTGCAATAGAAAATGTCGACCCGTGCAGGCAGGTGTGATGCGTGAGGGCAATTTGATCTATGATACCATCATAGTAGGAACATTTTATTGGAACCGAAGAATACACAAAGTATCGTCAGTAAATACGAAGTAGTCAGTACATAACAAGACACCAATTTAGGTTTAATGCAAAGCTGGACTGCATTACGTTTCCGTCGGTATGACGGAGACAAATAGGTGTTTCTAGTGATTCGGATCTGAATTTAGGATTGAATTGGCAAAAAATATTCCAGTCCAAAGTAATGGGGAGGGAATCTACAGAGACCTTTTTCAGTTTTCATGCCTTTTGGAGTCAATGGCTCACCGATGGGAAAAGCTGCAGCTCATCCAAAGTGTGATGTGCGAGAAATTCTACGATTCTATGATTCTTGATTGTGTGAAAATGCAGGCGTGTAGTTGTGGTTGAAGGACATGATCTGATTCAATGCCGGAGCAGGCTCGAAGGGCTGTATTGCCGACTCCTGTTCCTAATTCCTGTGTTCCAGTGTTCCTATGACAGTGAGATCGAGATTGCAATTTAATTGTGTAACATGCTAAACAACCGAGAGTCATCACATCGTATTGTTCAATGGAAGTGCATGGCGTGATTTATCATTTTGTTAAGTACAGAAAGGTACATGAAAGTGAAAGAAAAAGATAGAGGGAATAAAAGCTGCCATCTGTTTACTGCGAATGTGGAAAACCAATTACACGTTGCGGATGTTGTGGACTCATGAAGCACGAGCGGATATATTTTTATTTACTCATGGGATGTGGGCGTCGCTGGATGAGCCAGCACTCATTGCCGATCCCGAATAGACCTGTGAACTGCTGACATGCTGGGCCATTTAAGAAGGCATTAAAGGGTAAATCACGTTGCTGCGTACCTGGAGGCCAGAACAGGCAGGGACGGGAAATTTCCTTCGGTCAAGGGAGTAATACCATATGGGTTTTTGTAATAATAGACAATGGTTCATGGTCATCAGTATACTTTCATTCCCAGATGTTTATTGAATTCAAATATCATTTCGAACCCGGGTCGTCAGAGCATTACTCTGGGGCCCCGATTACTGGTCGAGTGACAACACCACCGCGCTGTCGCCTCTCCGCTCATGAGGTAAGACATTGGCAAATGTGAGGGATATTTGGTCGTCAAGCTGACGCAGAAGACAATCGGGACAGTGGGGCCAATGCTGCGAAACTGACTGACAATCTTTTCCTGATTTCTTCGTACTTTTGAACAGTAACACAAGCAATGAAATAGTTACCACCAAATCATTAGATTATTGCGTGGAAAACACACAGGATATAAAACATGCGAAACAAAGAAATATGATGACGATGGCTACATATTACAATCCCATCGAACCAACTGAGTATAGAGTGGCATGAATTTAACAGAATAATTATGATTTCTGTACATTTCATGACGCCATCTATGAATATTATCTTTAACAATGTCAATTAAATGTTAAAGTGAAGTGTAACTTTTGCGACTTGGTACCATTCTTATGAATAAGGACTGTTAACCCCGAATGCGGAAAACTGCTTTGTGTGGAAATCCCTGATTGGCACTGGCCTTCCTTGAGTGTACGCACTGAAACAATCAATTATATGTTCAGTTGAGGGATTCGCCTTCACCCGCACTTTTCTTCCATGCATCATATGCAGATTACTTTCAAAACATTGAATACATTTGATCTAATGCATTCTGGTCTCTGAGAGTTATCATTAATCCTGTTTTAATTCGTGGGGTCCAATGGGTGCCTGCAAACGTAGCTTAGTCCATCTAACGTAATACTTTGCTTTATAGTTCATGTTTTATGAATCAAAATTATTATGTTGACCCGTTTCAGTACTTCAGTTTGATTTTTCAAAATTAATTAATTACCACAGTCCACGGCGGAACAATGTTTTAACCGAGCGGGACATCGTATCAATAATTTTAGTTGAATATCATGTCCATCGTGGATTTTCATTCATTCGAAGACTCCGGTCAATTAACATTACAGATTAAGTTGCGAATGCTGATCTAACACGGAGTTTCAGTTCAGACGATTTCCAGACCACACTATGTAAGAATATGTTTTCACTAATTTATTAAGTTTATCATGTTTGGGCACCCTGGGCTCGTGTACGATCAATTCCAGCCCCAGAAACGCAAGAGTCCCAACATAAGTGAGTTAACAAAATAATTTCCATATTTACAGAAACAAGCCCCGGTTCTTTGAAGACCCTTGCAGCGAATGTCACAACACAAGTCGAAAGATGTGCAGCTTGGGTGGATTGGCCATGTTAAATTGCCCCTTATTGTTCAAAAATGTGCAGGTTAAATGGCCTTACCGGTTGACGGGGAAACGGCGGAGGAATGAGGCACGGTAGGGTGCTCTTTTAGAGCGTCGATATTGGCTCTGTGGTGCGCTTCTTCTGCACTATAGGGATTCCATGCAAGCCTTTTGTTTTCATGTAATCAGCTGCGGACCTTTTGGCAGAATATTGTATCTTCTGTCAGCTAAAACTAGCGTCAGATCCCAAACTTAAACATCCGGAAATATTGAACTCCAATACTCTATGTATGTGTGCGCATTTATGAACTATCATTATGCAAATAAAATTCGCCTTACACCCTGCTGGTCCATGCGTTCTAAGGTAGAAATCAAAATAATAACCTACGAATATTCCTCCGATTCTTATTCACCAAGTACCTGAATATAATTCACCATACGACTGATCAGGAACTGATCTCAGACAGATAGATGAGGGTTTTCTAAAGACAGATGCACGAGAACAATATGTTACTGAATCATTCCTGCTGGATAAACTAATGGCCTTATTTTAACCACAAGTAAGTGCAATCGTTTATGATTTCACTTGCAATCACTCTCAGACCTCTTCCTGGTGTAACTGCGTTTAGCACAGATCCCAGCACACAATATAAACCCTTCGCATCCTTCCAGATATTCTATTCCTATTATACACGCTAATAATGCAAAGCCATTTCCTGATCGCATTGCTAATTCAATTCGTAATCTTTTTCGATGTTTCAACACCAAATGTGTACGAAACGGATATTTTCACGAAAACCGCAATGGAAATCTTTAAAAGTAATATGTGTGACAGCAATATCCATAGAGTGGTCCCTCCTAACAGGGGTCCCCGGGGTGTCCATCTTACCTGACACTCCACTCACTGTGAGCGACACACCTGCAGCGCTACACGCTGATCAAGGTGGCACCGCTGTACCGTGCTGTTCGAGAGGGAGGGGTCACTCAAGGCCGAAGACTCTCACGGGCCACAGGCAAGTCACCTCAGGCAATACGGCATGGGAAGCAGCGAACTGCCTCAACTTCAGCTGTGGTTCCTGGACAGTCACCTGGACGTAGTTTGGTGGTGAAATACAGTGGGAATCTATGGCACCTACTGGTCACGGATGAACATAGCCACTAATTAAGTTTGCTCAAAAATATTTTTAAAATAGTTTTTCAATTGACATCATTTTGTTAACCACCAGGTTCTCTGGGCTGACATTCATGCGCACAATTGGCCTTTCATTCCTGTGCAGTATGGGTGTGACAGAGACCTCCCACTCTGACGACACCATAAAGACATGCTGCCGCAAGGAATCCCGAACCCACTATCAACGATCAGGACTCCCATTGCTCCAAATCGCCTCGAGTGATGAGGATGCAACGAGCTGACAATGTGAAAAGAGGCTGATCCACCCGGAGGTGTGTTCGAGGAACACACTACGATCACACACAGTCCATCACGCGAGCCCACCTCTCACCCATTGACTCAGTCTAAAGACCTTCCACCCGGACGATTCTCTCTTCCAACCTCTCCCACCCGGCAGAAGAGACAAAAGTGTAAGAATATGCACTAAAAAAATATCAAAAATAGCTTCTTCCCCGCTGTAACGCTCCTGAATGATCCTCTTCGGGTCCGGTGTTAAAACGGACTGAAATGATCTTTCTCGGTACCTTCACTACAGGTGTAGCACTATATACAGTAGACCTCGCCAGTTGTCTATATTTATGTATTTTCGTTATGTATCCTCGTGTATTTATCGTGTGCTCTATGTTTTCATGCATGAAGTGATCTGTCTGTAATGTACGCAGAACAATACGTTTGACTGTTCCTCGGTACACTTGACAATAAATCTAAAGCTAACTTAATCAAAATCTAACCTCACAAGAGCTCTGGTCCTTATATACTTAATCCGTGGGTCGTAAAATGAATGTCTAGTAAGATAATTGATGAATTGGTCTTAAGCACCAAAACTAGTTCGAATAGACGACATACCCAAAGATTGGAAGACAGCAAGTGCAACTCCGTTACTCAAAATGAGAAGGAAAGCTTAAGCTAGAAAATGGAGGTTATTTGGCCTAACGTTTACCGTGGGAAAATGTTAGAAGCTATTAATAATTAAGTTACAGCAGGACAACTTGATAAGCTCAAAGTAATCAGGCAGATGTTACAAAACGTTTGCCAGGGAATTCAGATTTAAAAAGCTTATTGTCGTTCCTTCAGGATGTTCCTTTAGTTAAAGAGGAAGGAATGGATGCGCTGTGCATAGATCTGCAGACGACATTTGATATCGTTCCACATCAAATACTATTGCAGAAAATCAAAGCTCATGTTAGGACGTGAAAAGTTGGTATCGATATAATATTGGCAGGATAATAACAAGCAAGATTTTGGATAAATGGCTCGTTTTCTGGTTGGTAAAATGTAATGAGTGGTGTGCTGCAAGGATTCAAGCCAGAATCTGAACTTTTTACAATTTATAGAAGTGTCTGGCATGAAGGAATTGAAGGAAAGGTTGCCACATTTGCTGATGACGTTCGAATAGGTAGGAAAGTTCGTTCGTCGATAGATAGAGACCACAAAAACATATTGACAGCTAAAATGAGTTTGCAGAGACATGGCAAATTGAGTTCTATGTGATAAAATGCGAAATTATTATTTTTGATCGAAAGAATAAAGATTATTTAAATTATCAGAGATTGCAGTCCTTGTGCATGGATCACGAAATTGTGTGCCACAGCAAGAAATTGTGGAAGCTGATTGAAGTGTATTATTTATTGAGTGGAGAATTGAATACAAAGGAAGGAATGTTATGTTTCAGATGTATTGGGCACGATTGAGAAAAAATGGTTCTGGTATTTAAGGAAAAAATGGAAGACGTTCGGGGAACTGGGTAGCATGGTGGCTGTCTGTGTGGCATGTTGACGTTCTCCCCATGTGCACGTGGATCATCTCTGGGTGCCCCAGTTTCCCCCCACAATTAAAAGATGTGGGGTTTAGATGGATTGAGTCCCAAAAAGTTTGGATGGGGATAGGAGGCCAAGCAGGGTGCTATCGCTGCAGACCTGATAGACTCCTTCTTCACTGCAGGGACTGCATGATTACATGAAAGTTTACCTAATACCTGGAATGGTTAGGTTATCTTATTTCTCCACCCTATCACCGTAACCCAGTAACCTTTCTGGACACTAACGGCAATTTAGAATGGCCAGTCCACCTAACCTGCACATCTTTGGACTGTGGGAGGAAACCGGAGCATGCGGAGGAAACCCACGCACACACGGGTAGAACGTACAGACTTCACACAGACCAGTGACCCAAGCCGAGAATCGAAACTGGGACCCTGGCGCTGTGAAGCGACCACGCTAACCACTGTGCTACCGTGAAGTGTGGCATTAAGGAATCCTAGATATTATGAAGGAGCTGTGAATCAGCTGGACAATATCTCCATTGTGGTTGCCATACCTGGCCCAAAGGTGGTGATTGTTGGAGGTAAATAATCTCAGTCCTGAGACTAGCGTCCCAATCACAAGCGTCTCCAGGTGCTGAAAAATGACCTAATAGATGTGATAAGTTCGGAAGTGGAAATGTTAGCTGCTGATTACACAATGTGAAATGAAATGAAATGAAAATCACTTATTGTCACGAGTAGGCTTCTATGAAGTTACTGTGAAAAGCCCCACATTCCGGCGCCTGTTCGGGGAGGCTGGTACGGGAATCGAACCGTGCTGCTGTCCTGCCTTGGTCTGCTTTAAAAGCCAGCGATTTAGCCCTGTGTGCTAAACCAGCCCTCATTATTTTTGACTAATGAAATGCTGAACAAGTCCCTGTTCATATTCTGCAAAACCTGGACTACATTTCGGCTTAGGAAGTAACAATCGCGAAACCCAGGTTCCAGCCAATTAAAATAACTCGCAACATATAATCTCCCCGCCCCCCCTCTCCCCACCCCCCACCCTCCCGTCATTCAATAACCATTCCATCATTGAATGCCCCACTGTAAACATCTTGTAGTGACCAGCGATCATAAAATGTATTGAACTAGCAACATAAACAGCCTAGCTGCAAGTGCAGGTCCGAGGCACGGTATTCGACGGCGATTAACCCACCTACTTACTACCCAGATTATGTGCAGAATGTACAAACAAACATTAGGAACGTTATTCAGCACTCTCTACTTTCCTGATGAATGCACATCCAACTAAACCCAGAAGGCAGGGCATCATCCAAGACAAAGCAACCTACCTGGTTCGCATACATTTAAATCACTGCAAGCCCACAACCACCAATACACAAGGCAGAACTTTGCATATTCTACAAGGTTCCCAAATTCACCAAGCATCTTTATAACACATATTTCAAGCCCGCGGGATTTGGTACATAGAAGTACAAGGGCAAAAGTTATATACCAACACTGCCAAGTGCAAGTTCCACTCCAAGTCACACACCATCGAGACTTACTTATATTTCGAAGGCCCAGCGAGAGAATCATAGAATCTCTTCAGTGCAGAAAGAGGCCATTCGGCCCAACGAGCATGCAGCGACCCTCTGAAAGAGCACCCACCTTGGCCCAATCCCCCGCTTTGTCCCTATAATCTCACTTGCGCACTATTTGGCAATTTAGCATGGCCAATCCACCTAACCTGCCCCCATTTGGACTGTGGGAGGAAACCGAAGCACCCGGAGGAAAGTCACATAGACACGGGGAAATGCAAACTTCACACAGTCACCCGACGTCGGAATCGAACCTGTGCTAACCAAAGTTCCTTTGTGTCGCCCCATTATTAGAGTCCAATTCGTGTCTATGTTTTCCTTTCTTTAGAGGCTATTAAAGTAGTGGATTAGGAAAAATCAATACATTCTGTATATCCTGAGCTGCAGGAGACAGGTGAAGAAATTCCTGATATGAGCATGTTATCGAAACTCGAAGTTCATGTGAATGAAAAAAATGAAATGGAAATCGCTTATTGTCACAAGTAGGCTTCAATGAAGTTACTGTGAAAAGTCCCTAGTCGCCACATTCCGGCGCCTGTTCGGGAAGGCTGGTACGGGAATTGAACCGTGTTGCTGGCGTGCCTTGGTCGTCTTTAAAAGCCAACGATTAAAAACCACGGTGTGCTAAACCAGCCCCAGATGTCAATGGAGGTCTGTTTCATATCACGTTAAAAATGGAGGATGGGATGGAGACTGTATCTAGATAATGTAAAGCAATCAAGTTGAATGTCCGTCATGACAATGGGCGCACGAACGCTTACTGGGGCCTCAACTGCTCACTCATTTCATTAATAATTTAGACGATTGCACAGAACTCCACATATGAAAGTTCGCCGATGAGATACAGGTACGTGGAACTGTAAGCAATCAATGGAATTGTAGGGTCACAAAAGCACAGTTATAGATTAGTTGGCAACATTCACATCAACTTAAGATCTGTAATTGGAAGATGATACTTTTCGAATGACGATAATCAAGGAATCGTGGGGCTTCAAAGAGACGCGAGACTTGTGGGAGCATATTTTGGGATGCAAAGACAGTAATGAAAAAGGCGAATACAGGTTTTTCCTGATGCGTATAGAGACAGAATATAACGCGATAAAGGCCATCTGCTGTTGGATTCACTGGATAGCCCATACTTGGAGACTTAACTTGCAGTTCAAGACATTGCGAAACTTGGACTCTGAATTAGGCTACTAATGGAGATTAACCTATTTAACATGGTGCTCTCAATGGCATTTGAAGGTCAAGCGGTTATTTGAGGCATGTTGTCAAAATATCATGGGGATTGATATTGCCGAGTTTTAGATACTATTTCCGCTATTGTCACAATTTCCTCATTCAAAGGTTCGTGAAAATGTGGATCCCTCACGAAATATTAAATGCGAGTTTGCTAGGTGGTTGTTAGCCAAATAGATTACGGGATATCTGGTAAATCGAAGTATATGGAGTCAAATTGAAAATCAACCAGCAGCTGACTTAACGGTCGAATACATTTGTGAGGCTAGATATCCTCCTCAAAGCACATGTTCCGATATTATTATTCTTAGGTTGTAAGCTATTTGAACTGCGCCAATTCTGGTCTCTTGTTGATCTCTGTGTTTGGACAATTCTCTCTTGACAGCGATTGTAGCGCCAATCGCCGACGTCCTAAGATCTGAACTTGCTCTTTAACAGCCCATGCTTCACTGCTCTCGTGTAGTATAAGACGCAGCTACCTACCGCTTTGTCCAAGGAATTAGAGCTCTACCTTATTAACCCCTTAACTGAGACGCTGTCAAATACTTGATAACAGACCTGCTAAAAGGTTTTGGACGATTTAGTCAGCTAAAGATTTGTCTGTTGCACGTGGGTACATGCAAGACATAAGAGAGCACGCCACCTGCAGTTTCATAAAATGGACGATGAAGAAAGTGAATATGTCGATATAGATTAAGATTTTAAAATACATGGGCTGTATCGATACAACAATTGAACTAAAAGTGAACGGGATAGTTAGTGATTTAATGACGATTAAAATAAACTTTATCAATAGAAAGAGCACGATGAATTAAAAAATCCCGATAACAGATGCTCATGCTGAATTAACCTGAAGGTGTAATTAAGGGCAAATGAAACTAAAAGTACTCGGTATGGTGAGATACTTGAAAAACACTAACCTGGATGGATAGGTTCATCTTAGAAATTAAAAATATACGGAATTAATAGTTATTTAATGAGAATTATTTGAAGTTAATTTTAACATTATGCACACCAAAATCGATCCGTTATGATGATTATAGACAAGTGGCATTTCAAACAAATTTAAAGTGCATCGCCTGTTTCATTGTTTCAGCTCGTCTATTGCTGGGACCCCCATAATTAGCTTCGTTATACCTAGATTCAACCAGTCCAATAAATGGGAAACTCTCACGTTCGTCGCACTGTAAATTTGTGATCATACCAGAATTTGCTGTTCATTTCCTAACTTATGTCAGAAGTACCATTAGCGCTGATTAACTTACAGTACAATTGCGGGCAGCACGGCAACACAGTGGTTAACACTGCTGCCTCAAAGCTCCAGGGACCGGTTCAATTCGGCCTTCGATGACTGTCGCTGTGGAATTTGCACTTTCTACCCTTGTCTGCGTGGGTTTTCTCCTGGTCATCGGGTTTCCTCCTACAGTCCAAATATGTGCATGTTAGGTGGATTGGACATAATAAATTGCCCTTAGCGTCCAAAAAGTTTAAGTGATGTTACTGGGTTAGAGAATAGGGTGGAAGCATGGGATTAAGTAGGGAGCTCTTTCCAATGGCCGGTGCAGACTCGATAGGACGAATGGCCTTCTTCTGCACTGTAGATTTTATGAATTCTATGGCGCCTAGTTATCAAAGTCTCAATGTCAAAATGTGCAAAGCTAAATTAAAAGACATCCATGGATTATTTCCTTCATATCACTGTGGCATGCTCTACCGCTAGACCAGCACATCACATGCGGCTCCCACCAAATATGCCGCCTTGCAGACATCCAAGTTGAATCTATGGGCTATTAGTGGCAGATGTTTCAAGTTTTGGAAAAAACCTGACCCCAAGCTCCTATACACAGAATCTGTCACCCTGTTTCGTGTTTTGAAACACGCTTCTTGCTTTTAGCCATTTAAGAATCTTTCAGTATACTGACCGAATATCTTCTTGAGTCGTTTTGTGTCAGATGTTGTTTGAACACTTTTCTTCTATGAGGATTGGACGTTCACCGGTGTGTAGATTGTTCCACATTGAGCATTTAACGAACCTGACAGATGCGAACGTCATGTCTATTAAAAGCTTGCAGAATAGATAAGGGGGTACTGAGGATGAAATGTGCACCAGGTCGATCTAAACATGCTGAGGATTCATAGGAATGGATAGGTCCATTAACCAGAAAACATTAACAGTCAGAGAGAAAGGATCATAATGCGTATTGCGATGACACGACACAAATTAACAACATTGATTTTTTTACCCTACAGGATTGATACATAACGAGAACCTGGAGAGAAGGGATGCATGCGAAACTCTTTAGTACCAACATGAGGCAGACTAGCGAAAGAGTGGTAAGAAAATAACGCCAATCAAGCTCAACAATTTATTAGATTTATGTTGGAAAACCACTGAAATACTCAACATAAAAAAAGTACATTCCTCCTCATTTTGATCATTTAAATTTTAGCCTTGATTATTATCTTCCTTCCTAGAAGGATGTGTCTGAAAGGCACGAACCTGCAGGCAATATTGTCGGAATGGAGGCGAATCTGATCGTTTCGGCAGTCCGAAATTAATCAACTTGAAATTGAAATTATATCTGGATGAAGCTGACGGCTTTGCAAGCACACGGCTAGTTCTGTGACTTTTTAAAAATCATATGACTCTTGAGTTTCGATATAGCGGACTTCAAGCAGAACTAACGAGAAGTAGTAAAATAGCCACAGAATAAACCTGGGCAATGTCTGATCATCCTGATATGTTTGGGTCTCGAGAAAATGTTGTCGGCAGTAATCAGTTATGAGTAAAGTCGTGTTGTTTCCTTTTCTATATATGCAGCGTTTTACAGCGAACGCCGAATGGAATGAAAAACGACAATAAGCTGACATATTGATTGTACATTGTCTCTGTAAAAGTCATAGTTTGTTACCCATTTTTTAAATATTACTTAAGTTTGGCAGTGCTCACGTGGACGCAGTATTCTAATTTACTTGTTTTGTGTTTTTATAGGCAGTATGGTCAAACTTACAAAGCAGAAAAGCGCGGCATAATTATATATTGCCATCCTTAACATCAATATACTAGTTAATTTAGTCTACGTTCTTGTTTGATATAACTCTTCTGTATAGTTTGAGGCTTGGGTAACCTTGCACTTCCGTTGTGCGGTTTGCGTGTTGTGTTGCACTGAAAAGATGACGTATGGGACTGGATTTCCTCTGCCGTGGCAATAGGCGTTGGCTTGCCGCACGGTTTCCAATTACTTACGAGATTTGTGTTTCCCAACTACGTCATCCGACCCTCGAAACCAGAGCAATCCAGATCAAAGCAATGACCCCCGACGCCCAGCATCGAAGTGAATGAAAGCGGAATGAAGGGCCGACGCCCCTGTTTTGCGCCAAACATTGCTGCAAGACAGGCACATTAGAATGTCCAGTAAAATCGACAGGCAGGAAGTAGGTAAGTGTTTAGTGTAAGTGTGGTATATGTCACGAAGCACGCTGATGTTATCTATGAGTGTATCCCAGCTTAGAATATCAATTTGTGGGGGTGTTTAGTTTTGTTTCTTTAATGGTGGGAGGAGACAAGGGAATCAGTACTGAGATAAATAGGGCAGTCGCCGTGTAACAATTGTATACATAAAAATACATATACATAAAAACTTGAATACTCCACTCCACAGCAATTGAGGTATATGAATGACTAAATATACAGACACTTTTTGGAGAACGTAACCCGTTGTCCAAAATAGGTCTGCGATCCCTGGATTACTTAAAACATCCGTCTTTCCGCAAGCAACACCCAAATTTAAAAAATCTGGACGTTAATCCCAGTTTATCGGTACCACACAACACAGGAATGATACTCAGGTCTGGGGAATGTCTTGTGATCCAGTGAAGATATTTAAACTGCCTTTCCAACGGTTTCCTGCTCTGCAGTCGCTCTACTCCCTGGTGTATGTTACATGTAGAACTTGGCCTTCAGGCTTACTGGCTGGAAACTGGCTTCGCCTGCTCGGTGTTAATTGCAGTACTTGCTCCTGAGTGTCCGGCCAATTCTACCGTAGTTCCAGTTTGATTTTCCGGCTCTGTATTTGGCTGTCTGCCTCAATCAAATTTCTTCAGTTTAGACATTATCACATGTATATCTCTTCCCATAAGTCGACGTGAAGTGTTTCTACTCATAATCTATTCACAGCGATTCTTATCAAAAATGTCTTCCACACTCCTTACTTGGAGATACGCATCTCATCTGGACTTTTGAATACTGGCTACTGCTGCCTTTCGCCGGATTTCTACCGGTTGCTGTGCAGGTCGCATCCCAATACGTTTTGTTAAATTCGCTTTACTGCTGCTGCTGGACAAATACATGACAAAAGTGGTGACCACATTTTAAAAATGAATGTATGAATTTGAATTAAGTTTCTCAAAACGTTTCTTATTTGTGCTATTTTATTAACTGTGACATATTTTATGATCGTGGATTAAAAGAGAAGACACCCCAGACAATTTGCCACTCTTCCCAGAAGTCTATTTTAATACTCGGAAAAAAGCATCCGCTCTGACATTTTCTCCCCCGGCAACATTCAGGTTTTTAAAGCGACATGGTCGCCAGAGCAAACTCCATTGGAATAACGGAAGGTTAAGATCTTGAGGTTTATCCAGAAATGTCGAGAGTTGGGGTCCTTACATATGATTGTCTCTGCTGTGTTTCTGGCAAGACGTATCTCAAAATGTTGTAGCACCAGTACCAGGCTGAAAGTCCCTTTCTGCTGGTGCTTTCCACGAAGTCCCAAGTAGCCTGTATTATTGCACCTTGGCGGGCCACTTCACCAGGACCCAATATGTGTCAGATGACACTTAAACACGAAACACTTCTTCAGTGTTTCCCTCCCTACCCCCTCCTCTAACCCCCAAAGAAAACAACCGTGTAAAGATCAAGAGGAAGGCTCGAGGTCAGGGAGAAGTAGAAATAAGTTGAACCGTGACGCCACAGCCTGCAGGTAAGGGATTGGCTGGTGACTGGTAAGTAGTTTTTCTTTTATTTTCCCTCAGGTGTTATCGTGCAGGGCGCAGAGGTTGCTGAGTGAGTGCTTGCTGAGAAGGGGAGTGAATAACAGGTAAGCTCTTTCTTTCTGTTTCTTTTTTTTATCTAGAGTGGGTGGCAGGGAAGGTAGTGCAATGTTCCTCCTGCAGAATGTTTGAGATTAGGGACGCCGACAGTGTCCCTGCTGATTTCATCTGTGGGAAGCGCACCCATCTCCAGCTCCTCAGAAACCGCGTTAGGGAACTGGAGCTGGAGCTGAATGAACTTCGGATCATTCGGAAGGCAGAGGTGGTCATGGATAGAAGCCTCAGGGATGTAATTTCTCTGAAGAATAAGGATAGATGAGTGACGGTGAGAGGGGCTGGGAGGAAGCAGTCAGTACAGGCATCCCCTGTGGTCGTTCCCCTTAGTAACAAGTATACCGCTTTGGATACTGTTGGGGGGGGACTTACCAGAGGTAAGCCATGGGGTACAGGTCTCTGGCACAGAGTCTGTCCCTGTTGCTCAGAAGGGAAGGGGATGAGTCATTGGAGACTCCATAGTTAGGGCGATAGACAGGAGATTCTGTGGGAACGAGGGAGACTCTCGGTTGGTGTGTTGCCTCCCAGGTGCCAAGGTGCGTTATGTCTCGGATCGTGTTTTCAGGATCCTTAAGGGGGAGGGGGAACAGCCCCAAGTCATGGTCCACATAGCTACCAACGACATAGATAGGAAAAGGGATAGTGATGTAAGGCAGGAATTCAGGGAGCTAGGGTGGAAACTTAGATCTAGGACAAACAGAGTTATTATCTCTGGGTTGTTACCCGTGCCACATGATAGCGAGACGAGGAATAGGGAAAGAGAGGAGTTGAACGCGTGGCATCCAGTGTGGTGCAGGAGGGAGGGTTTCAGATTTCTGGATAA
This sequence comes from Scyliorhinus torazame, assembly GCF_047496885.1. NCBI lineage: Eukaryota > Metazoa > Chordata > Chondrichthyes > Carcharhiniformes > Scyliorhinidae > Scyliorhinus > Scyliorhinus torazame. The sequence goes on from NC_092716.1 coordinate 117,384,487, forward strand.
TTGGGGCTCATTCTGGGGTCGGTGGGACCTCTACAAACGGCATTGTGTACACCTGGACCAGAGGGGTACCAATATCCTGGGGGGAAAATTTGCTAATGCTCTTCGGGAGGGTTTAAACTAGTTCAGCAGGTGCTTGGGAACCTGAATTGTAGCTCCAGTATACAGGAGGTTGAGAGTAGTGAGGTCATGAGTAAGGTTTTAAAGTTGCAGGAGTGTACCCGCAGGCAGGAAGGTGGTTTAAAGTGTGTCTTCAATGCCAGGAGCATCCGGAATAAGGTGGGTGAACTTGCGGCATGGGTTGGTACCTGGGACTTCGATGTTGTGGCCATTTCGGAGACATGGATAGAGCAGGGACAGCAATGGTTGTTGCAGGTGATGTGGTTTAGATATTTCAGTAAGCTCAGGGAAGGTGGTAAAAGAGAGGGAAGGGGTGGCATTGTTAGTCAAGGACAGTATTACAGTGGCAGGACGGATGTTTGATGAAGACTCGTCGACTGAGGTAGTATGGGCTGAGGTTAGAAACAGGAAAGGAGAGGTCACCCTGTTAGGGGTTTTCTATAGGCCTCCGAAAAGTTCCAGAGATGTAGAGGAAAAGGTTGCAAAGATGATTCTGGATAGGAGCGAAAGCAACAGGGTAGTTGTTATGGGGGACTTTAACTTTCCAAATATTGACTGGAAACGCTATAATTCGAGTACATTAGATGGGCCCGTTTTTGTCCAATGTGTGCAGGAGGGTTTCCTGACACAGTACGTAGATAGACCAACGAGAGGCGAGGCCGTATTGGATTTGGTACTGCGTAATGAACCAGGACAGGTGTTAGATTTGAAGGTTGGTGAGCACTTTGGTGATAGTGACCGCAATTCGATTACGTTTACTTTAGTGATGGAAATGGATATGTCTATACCGCAGGGCAAGTTATATCTGGGGGAAAGGCCATTATGATGCGATGAGGCAAGACTTAGGATGCATCGGAGGGAGAGGAAAACTGCAGGGGATCGGCACAATGGAAATGTGGAGCTTGTTCAAGGAACAGCTACTACGTGTCCTTGATAAGTATGTACCTGTCAGGCAGGGAGGAAGTGGTCGAGCAAGGGAACCGTGGTTTACTAAGGCAGTCAAAACACTTGTCAAGAGGAAGAAGGAGGCTTATGTAAAGGTGAGACATGAAGGTTCAGTTAAGCCGCTCGAGAGGTACAAGTTAGCTAGGAAGGACCTAAAGAGAGAGCTAAGAAGAGCCAGGAAGGGACATGAGAAGTATTTGGCAGGTAGGATCAAGGATAACCCTAAAGCTTTCTATTGATATGTCAGGAATAAAAGAATGACTAAGGTAAGAGTAGGGGTAGTCAAGGACAGTAGTGGGAAGTTGTGCTTGGAGTCCGAGGAGATAGGAGAGGAACTAAATGAATATTTTTCGTCAGTATTCACACAGGAAAGAGACAATGTTGTCGAGGAGAATACTGAGATTCAGGCTACCAGACTAGAAGGGCTTGAGGTTCATAAGGAGGTGGTGTTAACAATTCTGGAAAGTGTGAAAATAGATAAGTCGCCTGGGCCGGATGGGATTTATCCTAGGATTCTCTGGGAAGCTAGGGAGGAGATTGCTGAGCCTTTGGCTTTGATCTTTAATTCATCTTTGTCTACAGGAATAGTGCCAGAAGACTGGAGGATAGCAAATGTTGTCCCTTTGTTCAAGAAGGGGAGTAGAGACAACCCCGGTAACTATAGACAAGTGAGCCTTACTTCTGTTGTGGGCAAAATCTTGGAAAGGTTTATAAGAGATAGCATGTATAATCATCTGGAAAGGAATAATTTGATTAGACATAGTCAACACGGTTTTCTGAAGGGTAGGTTTGTGAATGGTAGGTTTGCCTCACAAACCTTATTGAGTTCTTTGAGAAGGTGACCAAACAGGTGGATGAGGGTAAAGCAGTTGATGTGGTGTATATGGATTTCAGTAAAGCGTTTGATAAGGTTCCCCACGGTAGGCTACTGCAGAAAATACGGAGGCATGGGATTCAGGGTGATTTAGCAGTTTGGATCAGAAATTGGCTAGCTGGAAGAAGACAAAGGGTGGTGGTTGATGGGAAGTGTTCAGACTGGAGCCCAGTTACTAGTGGTGTACCACAAGGATCTGTTTTGGGGCCACTGCTGTTTGTCATTTTTATAAATGACCTGGAGGAGGGAGTAGAAGGATGGGTGAGTAAATTTGCAGATGGCGCTAAAGTCGGTGGAGTTGTGGACAGTGCGGAAGGATATTATAAGTTACAGAGGGACATAGATAAGCTGCAGCGCTGGGCTGAGAGGTGGCAAATGGAGTTTAATGCAGAAAAGTGTGAGGTGATTCATTTTGGAAGGAATAACAGGAAGACAGAGTACTGGGCTATTGGTAAGATTCTTGGCAGTGTGGATGAGCAGAGAGATCTTGGTGTCCATGTACATAGATCCCTGAAAGTTGCCACTCAGGTTGAGAGGGTTGTTAAGAAGGCGTACGGTGTGTTAGCTTTTATTGGTAGAGGGATTGAGTTTCGGAGCCATGAGGTCATGCTGCAGCCGTACAAAACTCTGGTGAGGCCGCATTTGGAATATTGCGTGCAATTCTGGTCACCGCATATAGGAAGGATGTGGAAGCATTGGAAAGGGTGCAGAGGAGATTTACCAGAATGTTGCCTGGTATGGAAGGAAGATCTTATGAGGAAAGTCGGAAGGACTTGAGGCTGTTTTCGTGAGAGAAGAAAGCAGTTCGAGGAGTATCACCCTAATGAGGTAGTATGGGTTGAAGTCAGAAATAGGAAAGGAGCAGTCACCTTGTTAGGAGTTTTCTATAGGCCCCCCAATAGTAGCAGAGATGTGGAGGAACAGATTGGGAAACAGATTTTGGAAAGGTGCAGAAGTCACAGGGTAGTAGTCATGGGTGACTTTAACTTCCCAAATATTGAGTGGAAACTCTTTAGTTCAAATAGTTTGGATGGGGTGGTGTTTGTGCAGTGTGTCCAGGAAGCTTTTCTAATACAGTATGTAGATTGTCCGACCAGAGGAGGGGCAATATTGGATTTAGTACTTGGTAATGAACCAGGGCAAGTGATAGATTTGTTAGCGGGGGAGCATTTTGGAGATAGTGACCACAATTCTGTGACTTTCACTTTAGTAATGGAGAGGGATAGGTGCGTGCAACAGGGCAAGGTTTACAATTGGGGGAAGATTTTGTCAGACAAGAATTGAAGTGCATAAGTTGGGAACATAGGCTGTCAGGGAAGGACACATGTGAAATGTGGAACTTGTTCAAGGAACAGGTACTACATGTCCTTAATATGTATGTCCCTGTCAGGCAGGGAAGAGATGGTCGAGTGGTGGAACCATGGTTGACAAGAGAGGTTGAATGTCTTGTTAAGAGGAAAAAGGAGACTTATGTAAGGCTGAGGAAACAAGATTCAGACAGGGCGTTGGAGGGATACAAGACAGTCGAGAGGGAACTGAAGAAAGGGATTAGGAGAGTTAAGAGAGGCCATGAACAAGCTTTGGTGGGTAGGATCAAGGAAAACCCTAAGGCCTTTTACACATGTGTGAGAAATATGTGAATGACTAGAGCGAGGGTAGGTCCGATCAAGGACCGTAGCGGGAGATTGTGTATTGAGTCTGAAGAGATAGGAGAGGTCTTGAACGAGTACTTTTCTTCTGTATTTACAAATGAGAGGGGCCATATTGTTGGAGAGGACAGTGTGAAACAGATTGGTAAGCTCGAGGAAATACTTGTTAGGAAGGAAGATGTGTTGGGCATTGTGAAAAACATGAGGATAGACAAGTCCCCCGGGCCTGACGAGATATATCCAAGGATTCTATGGGAAGCAAGAGATGAAATTGCAGAGCCGTTGGCAATGATCTTTTCGTCCTCACTGTCAACAGGGGTGGTACCAGGGGATTGGAGAGTGGCGAATGTCGTGCCCCTGTTCAAAAAAGGGACTAGGGATAACCCTGGGAATTACAGGCCAGTTAGTCTTACTTCGGTGGTAGGCAAAGTAATGGAAAGGGTACTGAAGGATAGGATTTCTGAGCATCTGAAAAAACACTGCTTGATTAGGGATAGTCAGCACGGATTTGTGAGGGGTAGGTCTTGCCTTACAAGTCTTATTGAATTCCTTGAAGAGGTGACCAAGCATGTGGATGAAGGTAAAGCAGTGGATGTAGTATACATGGATTTTAGTAAGGCATTTGATAAGGTTCCCCATGGTAGGCTTCTGCAGAAAGTAAGGAGGCATGGGATAGTGGGAAATTTGGCCAGTTGGATAACAAACTGGCTAACCGATAGAAGTCAGAGAGTGGTGGTGGATGGCAAATATTCAGTCTGGATCCCAGTTACCAGTGGCGTACCGCGGTGATCAGTTCTGGGTCCTCTGCTGTTTGTGATTTTCATTAATGTCTTGGATGAGGGAGTTGAAGGGTGGGTCAGTAAATTTGCAGACGATACGATGATTGGTGGAGTTGTGGATAGTAAGGAGGGCTGTTGTCGGCTGCAAAGAGACATAGATAGGATGCAGAGCTGGGCTGAGAAGTGGCAGGTGGAGTTTAACCCTGAGAAGTGTGAGGTTGTCCATTTTGGAAGGACAAATATGAATGCGGAATACAGGGTTAACGGTAGAGTTCTTGGCAATGTGGAGGAGCAGAGAAATCTTGGGGTCTATGTTCATACATCTTTGAAATTTGCCACTCAAGTGGATAGAGCTGTGAAGAAGGCCTATGGTGTGCTCGCATTCATTAAGAGAGGGATTGTATTTAAGAGCCGTGAGGTGATGATGCAGCTGTACAAAACTTTGGTAAGGCCACATTTGGAGTACTGTGAACAGTTCTGGTCGCCTCATTTTAGGAAGGATGTGGAAGCTTTGGAAATGGTGCAAAGAAGATTTACCAGGATGTTGCCTGGAACGGAGAGTAGGTCTTACGAGGAAAGGTTGATGGTGCTAGGCCTTTTCTCATTAGAACGGACAAGGATGAGGGGCGACTTGCTAGAGGTTTATAAGATGATCAGGGGAATAGATAGAGTAAACAGTCAGAGACGTTTTCCCCGGGTGGAACAAACCATTACAAGGGCACATAAATTTAAGGTGAAAGGTGGAAGATATAGGAGGGATATCAGAGGTAGGTTCTTTACCCAGAGAGTAATGGGGGCATGGAATGCACTGCCTGTGGAAGTAGTTGAGTCGGAAACATTAGGGACCTTCAAGCAGCTATTGGGTAGGTACATGGATTACGGTAAAATGATATGGTGTGGATTTATTTGTTCTTAAGGGCAGCACGGTAGCATTGTGGATAGCACAATTGCTTCACAGCTCCAGGGTCCCAGGTTCGATTCCGGCTTGGGTCACTGTCTGTACGGAGTCTGCACATCCTCCCTGTGTCTCCCTGCAACACTTTGGGCATTCAAATGGTCATTGGATAGACATATGGACGGTAAGGGAATAGTGTAGATGAGCTTTAGAGTGGCTTCACAGGTCGGCGCAACATCGAGGGCCGAAGGGCCTGTACTGCGCTCTCATGTTCTATGTTCTATGTTCTGTGTGTCACAGATATGACATTTGGATCTTAGCAAATTCGCTTTATGCTAGGCATGTCACAAGATTGGCTTTCTTCAAGCGGCCCAACCTCATTTAGGTGGGACAGATGCTCCTCCCAATATTGGCTTTATGCCACTTAGTCAGGAACATAAATTGCACAGTAATTTAATCTTCGAATCACTGTGTTTATGAGCCGTTGAAACATTGTGGGGGGATTTTCATTCTGAATGTCTTCACTTTGAATTGAAGTCCCTAGGGCGTCACACAAAATGCGATTTCCTCTGCCCATCCAGTCAGCAGTAATTGCCAAAATCCTGTTGCAAGTCTATGTCGATGATGAATTGAGACCGTCCAACATTTTGGGTGCAGTTTTTCTATCGTGGAATATCAAACCAAATTCTCTCGGCTCTGGCATTCAGCGCCTTGAGTCCATGCACAGTCTCTGGGTTCCATCTGGTTTACGCACCATGATGCCAGGGGAGCTCCAATTACTCGAATTCAATTAAATACTGTCAGTCTTGAGCCCATACCCAAATTCCTTATGTCCGTAAGATAAGCTAGTTGGGCTTAACTGATCTGGATGTTGTTTCATTTGGACTGTGTCTCACACATCCACAACATTCATTGCTATTCTACTTAGATTGGTCCCACAAATGGATTTGTAACACCGTAGTATCTGTCATATCGCTTCTGCTCTTATCTGAGAGATTATTTAACCATTGGTTTAAATGGACCGGCGCTTCCTCATTTTCCTCAATAATTACAGGTAAGGCACTGTCACAATTTGGTCCTCACGAATTCCTCGTGCTTCGTTACGAACAAGACCTCCTATTTGTTCTCATCTCCTCTGACCCAATACTTACTTAAAATGTTCATATCGCACACTCTGTGTGATTTGCGTGTATCTGGGGTGTGCACCTGATAGATTTCCTCTCTCAGTTTCCTTTCAATGTAACATGACCCAGTGAATCTAGCTTTCTGGAGTTCGCCAGACACAGGTAACAACACAACTACTCGTATAGTGGGTCTGAAAGTTCGCCCCGGCTCGGCTTTGAATCAATGCTGGGTTGTATTTAAATATGTTACTTTTGAGTCCTTCTGCTTCAATTCTATCAATCGATTTGAAGTGAATGCAGTTGTCCCGTACTATCTCATTCTCAATTAGCTTGCTAAAAATGGTGCCATATAACGTGATCTCACTGGCTTCAAACTCGGCTGCAACACCTCCACCATCGGTGTTCGCTTATGAGCCTCTGACTTCATTACAATACAATTGGGAAATACTTTTGTGGATTTTGTTTCCCTGTCACAGGACTGTCCGTTGGCTGTTATCCAACAATTGGCATCAATGCAATCTGGGATCCTGCGATATAATACGCTGGAATGATTTGAATGCCTGCAATGGGATGGTTTCTACTCTCATCAGTCGCTCTGACTTTAAGCTTCTCGGAAAGGTTATTGGAACTAAAGTAATTTTATTCCTTTCTGCTAACTGGAAACATTTTATTTTATGTAACTTCTGGACAACAAATATATTGATGCCACAACATTCCAGGTTGACTCGCGCCTGCATCGATAAACTGTTCATATATTTTCCCCTTTTATCCTAATCATATGGAAGTATTTTACCCATCACACAAATTATTTGAACACGACCCGCACCTGCTGGGCACTCTTCACCTGTGCACGTTGTGCACGCATGTACCTTCTTTTGTCTGTTCCTTCAACCTGTGTACAAATCATACTTCCTTCCCTTGTTATCAAGTCTTTGTTTTCATATTTGCCATTTTAGGATTTGTAACACCGACCGACCGGCCGTTTAATCTCAAGCGTGTTGATTTTCGATGGCCCATATTTTTACAGAGAAAACATCTGGGATCCAATTCTCCATTTCAGAGACCAACTACCGACGCCGTGGCAGGATTAGTGGACTTCTACGACAGCAAAACTGGCACCGTACCTGGACCAATTCACCGACCAATTAAAGGTCTAGCGCCGGGGCCACGTGGAACATGATCGACTCCAATGAGAAATTATGCCGGATTCGCCGTGTTCGGGATTGACACTCAGTAGGCTGACAAGCGGAAGCTGCATATACACACTCCACTCCCTGTGCACACTCATCCCAGACATCGTGGGCAGCAAGGTAGCACAGTAGTTAGCACAGTTGCTTCACATCCCCAGGGTCCCAGGTTCGATTCTTGGCTTGGGTCACTCTCTGTGCAGAATCTGCACATTCTCCTCGTGTGTGCGTGGGTTTCCTTTGGTGCTCCGGTTTCCTCCCACGAAGATGTGTAGATTAGGTGGATTGGCTCTGCTAAATTGCCCTTAGTGTCCAAAAAGGTTCGGTGGGGTTGCTGGGTTACGGGGACAGGTTGGAAGTATGGACTTAAGAGGTGGTTCTTTCCAAGAGCCGGTGCAGACTCGATGGGATAAATGGTTTCCTTCTGCACTGTAAATTATATGAAACAAGATAGTAAAGGTCTGTAAAGATTTAATCACCTGCTAATGCTCGCATTCCAAGCATTGTCTGGCATTTTTGAATTTGTCTGTATATATGTTTCTGGAACATACCTCTTCATTCACCTGAGGAAGGAGCAGCGCTCCGAAAGCTAGTGACATCGAAACAAACCTGTTGGACTTTAACCTGGTGTTGTAAAACTTCTTACTGTGCTCACCCCAGTCCAACGCCGGCATCTCCACATCATGAAACAAGATGGCAGCAAAGGAAGCGGCACCCCGTTGCACTGACGCTGAACGGTGTGGAGGAACGTTGGATGAACCTTTATCCAGTGGTGAGAAGGATGCTGCTAGCTGCCGCCGTTCGCCATGCTTTTATGCAGTGGCAGAGGTCGTGAGCGTCATGGGCAACACTGCTGTGACTGACCAGCAGTGCTGTAAGAAACTGCATGACCACCATCTCAGGACTGCTCTGGCACCATGCCCTGCTCCAGACATCTGTAACTCCATCCCCCCACCCTCACCATGAGGATGGCGGAACCCCCACCCTGTACACGCTGTTACACATACCGGCCAGCATGGGCCGGGTGCGCTGGCCACTGAAGCCGCCAGCTAGCTGCGTCTGTTGAACTGTCGAGCACTGTGCACTTTGTGTTTCCCTTCCCCCCCCCGCAGGAGAAGGCCTCTCATAATCGCCCTGAGGGGGAGAAGCGTACAGCGGGACCACCGGAACTGCAGTTCGCCGCAGTTGAACAGATCGTTGATCGTCTCTAAATCTTGCGGGCAAATGTTTCGACCATGGGTGAAGATGACAAGGCCTGGAGCAATCTGTGCAGGTGATGGCCGAGGCCCAGGGCGGGGCTGACCCGTCATTGGCAACCATGTACGAGAACCAGCTCGACATTGCAGCGGCGTTGCGGAGCGTGGCCCAGTCACAGACGGTGATGACTGAGAGTGTTGGCGGCGATATTGCAAATTAAATTCGAAATCGACAAACACAAATCAGCACTCCGCCTACAGTATAACACAGTGAATTCAATTCCACTGATAACATTGTTGTCGACATATTTAACATTCTAAGCGTAGCGAGCTTTTGGGAACACGGATACAGATTTCATGCGAGACAGCCGCTGGGTTGGTGCAAGCCGTTGATGTGACGTTTTTCGATCGGGAACGATGGCGCATATTGTATCGTCGGATAAGGATAACTTTAATCCCCATGCCGCTCTGCCACGGTCTCTCATGTCGCTGAGGTGAGGAAGGATCTATGTGAATATACTTCCTGATGCTCCCCCTCTATTTCTCTGCTGATTAAGATGATGGATGAAAGGGGGAATTCTGAACATCCTTTACAACGGCGCCCCAAAGCCTCGCAGATCATTCTTTTCGGTGGAATGAGATTCAAAAGATCGAGGCAGAATGGAGCAGCGAGAATACTACTTTACTCAGAAGTTGCCACTTACCATGAAGGCCAATAAAAAAAGATTAACTTTCAGTAATATAGCAACGAATGGTCCTAACATCTGACAATGCTGCAGCCGTAAAGACCTTGAATGTAGTTGGTCCAGAATGTCTGATTTGTGGGAATAGGTCAATATTCTGTGATCGGCGACTGTCCAAAATTTGCAACGCTGGTTGAGCAGTAAATCGGCTTGTACCGTTATTGTTGGAGGAACTACTTGAAAAGTCGAGCGCAAACTATTCTAGTTTCATAGTGACAGGGCAGCCGGCGCCGCGAGTACATAAAGGTACTCCTGATTATTAATAAATATGTGCAATAAATTTCCTGCCATAAACTCTGGGTAATTATTTACATCATTATGCCTGAGTTGCTGCAGCAGAGGTTCCAATGATAAGTAGAACATCGTTTCGAGTTAATCATTTTAGCAGCACTCGGGAATGATGATGATTCAAGACTCAGTGTACAGTCAATGGCCCGATTACGTCATATCGCAAAGCGCACCGACTGATACGCTCACATGAAAACGAACTTCCTCGCATCATTTACCTGTTCTTAACGTCAGACTTTGATAAAACTAAAGATTTCGATTCAGCTTCCCAAGATGTTCAGAACCATGATTCACTGCATGACAATTTTCTCATTTAGTTGCAAAGGTACATTGATCCTGCAGCCATCTTTCCACTGCATGAAAGCGGTTCATTTCGTTCCTAGATGAAATGCTCATTTTTAGCATTTGTCTGTCCAGTTATTTCTCAGTATATACTTCCAAACTATTTTCTATTTTTATCAGCTAAGCTGAGTATTTCGATGTTTGTTTCTTTAATGTTGAGTTTAATGCTTTTTATTTCGATAGGCGCTCGCAACTCTCCATTCGCAACACAAGATGCGGAGTCCGCAGTGACGAGAGGCATCTTTGCATATATATTGCATGTATCCCATCTTTTTAGACAAGTAGCCAGTGAAGGTGCACTGGTGGAGACAGGGAAGGGAAAGGTTCTTGAAGGAAAGTTTCGACAGCAGAATCCGGCTTTATTTCCTCAATCAGGGGGAGCCACCTTGCAATTGATGGACGTGAGATGTGAGGACGCTGTGATCTATTACTGCAAAGTGACACACACAGTGGTCGGAAACGGCACTGGCACTAAACTGGTTGTATATGGTGAGTGTCAGTGAAAGGAATAGTCAGACCCCTTTTGTTTGAGTGACGTGACCATCGTCTAAATTAAAAGCTTTATTTGTTCTGATCCGTTAGGAATGCGAATTTAATTTCTTCATTCATCGTTGTGAGCGTTAATGTCAAGTGAAGTGCTGATTTCCCACCCTTAGCAGCGGTGTCGAAGTGGCGGAGGAGTCGTTTTCATGAAACATCTGTACCGTCCGGTGACGATAATACCACTCGAAATATGAAGACAGAGCAGCTAAACAGGGAGGGTTTCCATTATCTGGACCACTGGAAACTCTTCCGGGAGAGGTGTGACCTGTATAAGAAGGACGGGTTGCATCTAAACTGGAGAGGCATAAATATCCTGGCCGCGACGTTTGCTAGTGTCACACGGGAGGGTTTAAACTAGTATGGCAGTGGGGTGGGTACCGGAGCAATAGGTCAGAAGGTGAACGCATTGAGAAAGAACTAGGTAATAGGGCCAGTATGGCTCTGAGGAAGAGCAGACAGGGAGATGTTGCTGAACACAGCGGGTCTGGTGGCCTGAAGTGCATATGTTTTAATGCAAGAAGAATTACAGATAAGGCGGATGATCCAAGAGCTTGGATTAGTACTTGGAACAATGATGCTGTTGCCATTACAGAGACATGGTTGAGGGGAGGACTAAATGTTCCAGGATTTAGATGCTTCAGGCGGGATAGAGGGGGTTGTAAAAGGGGTGGCGGAGTTGCGCTACTGGTTAGGAAGAATATCACAGCTGTACTACGGGAGGACACCTCGGACGGCAGCAAGGCTGTATGGGTAGAGATCAGGAATAAGAAGGGTGCAGTCACAATGTTGGGGGTTTACTACAGGCCTCCCAACAGCCAGCGGGAGATAGAGGAGCAGATATGTAGACAGATTTTGGAAACGAGTAAAAACAACAACAGGGTTGTTGTGATGGGAGACTTCACATTCCCCAATATTGACTGGGACTCACTTAGTGCCAGGGGCTTAGACGGGGCAGAATTTGTAAGGTGCATCCAGGAGGGCTTCTTAAAACAATATGTAGATAGTCCAACGAGGGAAGGGGCTGTACTGGACCTGGTATTGGGGAATGAGCCCGACCAGGTGGTAGAAGTTTCAGCCGGGGAGCATTTCAGGAACAGTGACCACAATTCAGTAAGTTTAAAAGCGTTGGTGGACAAGGGTAAGAGTGGTCCTAGGATGAATGTGCTAATTTGGGGGAAGGCTAATTATAACAATATTAGGCGGCAACTGAAGAACCTAGATTGGGGGTGGATGTTTGAGGGTAAATCAACATCTGACATGTGGGAGGCTTTCAAATGTCAGTTCAAAGGAATTCAGCACCGGCATGTTCCTGTGCGGAAGTACGATAAAAACGGCAAATTTCGGGAACCTTGGATAACGAGAGATATTGTAGACCTCGTCAAAAAGAAAAACGAGGCATTTGTCAGGGCTAGAAGGCTGGGACCAGGCAAAGTCTGTGTGGAATATCAGGAAAGTAGGAAGGAAATTAAGCAAGGAGTCAGGAGGGCAAGAAGGGGTCACGAAAAGTCATTAGCAAATAGGGTTGAGGAAAATCCCAAGTCTTTCTACACGTAAATAAAAAGCAAGAGCGTAGCCAGGAAAACGGTTGGCCCACTGAAGGATAGGCAAGGGAATCCATGTGTGGAGCCAGAGGAAATGGGCGAGGTACTAAATGAATACTTTGCATCAGTATTAACCAAAGATAAGGAATTAGTGGATGCTGAGTCTGGAGAAGGGTGCGTAGATAACCTGTTCCACATTGAGATCCAAAACGACGAGGTGTTGGGCGTCTTGGAAAATATTAAGGTAGATAAGTCCCCAGGGCCTGATGGGATCTACCCCAGATTACTGAAGGAGGCTAGAAAGGAAATTGCTGAGGCCTTGACATAAATCTTTGGATCCTCGCTGTCTTCAGCTGATGCCCCGGAGGTCTGGAGAATAACCAATGTTGTTCCGTTGTTTAAGAAGGGGAGCAAGGATAATGCAGGGAACTACCATCTGGTGAGCATTAACGTCAGTGGTAGGGAAATTACTGGAGAGAATTCTTCGAGACAGGCTCTACTCCCATTTGGAAGCAAATGGATGTATTAGCGAGAGGCAGCATGGTTTTGTGAAGGGGAGGGCGTGTCTCACTAACATGATAGAGTTTTTCGAAGAGGTCACAAAGATGATTGATGCAGGTAGGGCAGTGGATGTTGTCCATATGAACTTCAGTAAGGCTTTTGACAAGGTCCCTCATGGCAGACTTGTACAAAAGGTGAAGTCACACGGGATCAGGGGTGAGCTGGCAAGATGGATACATAACTGGCTAGGTCATAGAAGGCAGAGAGTAGCAATGGAAGGGCGCTTTTCGAATTGGAGAGCTGTGACGAGTGGCCTTCCGCAGGGATCAGTGCTGGGACCTTTGCTGTTTGTAGTATATATAAATGATTTGGAGGAAAATGTAACTGGTCTGATTAGTAAGTTTGCAGATGACACAAAGGTTGGTGGAATTGCTGATAATGATGAGGACTGTCAGAGGATACAGCAGGATTTAGATCATTTGGAGAATTGGGCAGAGAGATGGCAGATGGAGCTTAATCCAGACAAATGTGAGGTGATGCATTTTGGAAGGTCAAATGCAAGTAGGGAACATACAGTGAATGGTAGAACCCTCAAGGGTATTGAGAGTCAAAGAGATCTGGATGTACAGGTCCACAGGTCACTGAAAGGGGCAACACAGGTGGAGAAGGTAGTCAAGAAGGCATACAGCATGCTTGCCTTCATTGGCCGGCGCATTGAGTACAAGAATTGGCAAGTCATGTTGCAGCTGTATAGAACCTGAGTTAGGCCACACTTGGAGTATAGTGTTCAATTCTGGTCGCCACACTACCAGAAGGATGTGGAGGCTTTAGAGAGGGTGCAGAAGAGATTTACCAGGATGTTGCCTGGTATGGAGGGCATTAGCTATGAGGAGCGGTTGAATAAACTCGTCTGGTTCTCACTGGAACGACGGAGGTGGAGGGACGACCTGATAGAGGTCTACAAAATTATGAGAGGCATAGGCAGAGAGGATAGTCAGAGGCTTTTCCCCAGGGTAGAGGGGTCAATTACTAGGGGGCATAGGTTTAAGATGCGAGGGGCAAGGTTTAGAGGAGATGTACGAGGCAAGGTTTTGACACAGAGGGTAGTGGGTACCTGGAACCCGCTGCCGGAGGAGGTGGTGGAAGCAGGGACGCTAGTGACATTTAAGGGGCATCTTGGCAAATACATGAATAGGATGGGAATAGAGGGATCCTGACCCAGGAAGTGTAGAAAATTTTAGTTTAGATGGGCAGCATGGTCAGCACAGTCTTGGAGGGCCGAAGTGCCTGTTCCTCTGCTGTACTTTTCTTTGTTCTTTGTTCTTTCTTCTAGGAGCGAAAGTAACAGAGTAGTTGCTATAGGGGACTTTAGCTTTCCAAATATTGACTGGAAACGCGATAGTTCGAGTACTTTAGATGAGTCAGTTTTTGTCCAATGTATGCAGGAGGGTTTCCTGACACAGTATGGAGATAGGCCAACAAGAGGCGAGGTCACATTGGATTTGGTACTGGGTAATGAACCTGGCCTGGTGTCAGATTTGGAAGTAAGTGAGCACTTTGGTGATAGTGACCACAATTCGGTTACGTTTACTTTAACGATGGAAAGGGACACATACCGCAGGGCAAGAATTATTGCTGGGGGAAAGGCAATTATGATGCGATCAGGCAATACTTAGTGATGCATAGGATGGGAAAGGAAACTGCAGGGGATGGGCGCAATTGAAATGTGGAGCTTGTTCAAAGAACAGCTACTGCGTGTCCTCGATAAGTATGTACCTGTCAGGCAGGGAGGAAGTGGTCGAGTGGGGGAACCGTGGTTTACTAAAGTAGTTGAATCATTTGTCAAGAGGAAGAAGGAGGCTTTTGTAAAGTTGAGATGTGAAGGTTCAGTGTAAGCGCTTGAGAGTTACAAGTTAGCCAGGAAGGACCAAAAGAGAGAGCTAAGAAGAGCCAGAAGGGGACATCTGTTGGCTGAGGGTAGGGGTAAGGGTGGTGTAAGGGTGAGCCAGAGTTCGCTGGAGTGGACAGGAAAGGAGTCTAGCAGGAAAGACGATTTATCAACAATGGCAGACATTTCCGAAAGTAGTTCATGACTGACAACAAAGAAATATCCCTTTGAAGAATAAGGATTCTATGAAGGGAATAAATCAAACAAGGAAGTGAAGGGCAGCATTAAACTGAAAATAGAAAAGAAACACATTTTGTGGCAATCATTGGTGGTATTCATTTATTTAAACCAGAGAATTGGGAAAAACCAGCAAGAAATGACATGAAAATAGAGCCAGAAGATAAACTATGAAGGTAAACCAGCAAGTTATATAATGATGGACAACAATATATTTTTTACGGATACAAAATGAATTTTGAGGCCAAAGTGAACATAGGCTCCTTAAGAAAAAGACTGAAGAAAAATAATCGGGAACGATTTTTCTTGTGTCAGTCTTGATGGAAAAAACCACAATAACATTCCAAAAATACGAAATAATCAACAGGCAGAAGCGGGCTTGGGGAGGGGGGGGGGGGGTCGTGGTGGAAATTAATCCGATGACAATCACGAGCAAAAATCCTTGCGATTATAATAGGCAGTTCAATCCCCTGGACCTGATGTGTAACATCCCAGGATATAAAAAGAAGAAGCAAAAATGATCGTTGATGCATTCGTCGTGATCTTCTAGGAATCCCGAAATTCTGGAAAATCCCCAGAGGATTACAACACCGCCAATGAGACACCTTTATTCAACAAAGGAGTTCGACAAAACAACAGTCAACTCTCGGCGAGTTATCTTAACTTCTGCCGTTGGAAACATGTCAGAGTCCATTATAAGTTGTGTAAAGGTATGCGTAATGTATTCTAACAGTGTCTTATTGGCTTCATTAAGGGAAATCATGCCTGTCAAATTTAGTAGAATTCCTTGAGGTCGCACGGAGCAGGATAGGAGCAGGGTGGGCAATATATCTAATATATTTGGATTTCCAAAAAGTATTCGATAACGTACCACACAACAGACTACTAAATAAGACAAGAGTCCATATTTGTGGAAATTATGTCAACATGGATAAAGGATCGGCTAACGGATAGAAGACAGAGATTTGGGATATGAACGACATGTTCATGATGGCAGGTCTAAATTGTGCAGTCCTACAGGGATCCGTGCTGAGGCCACAGTTATTTACAATATATGGTGGCCCCTAACCTCCGGCTAGCGGCGGGAAGCTACCCTCTGCTGATAATTAAAGGGAAAAATGCGCTCTTACTTGCCCTCAGATTATGCACTGAAACTTCCTCCCAGTGCGCAGCCTCAGGCCTCCAGCGTCCCGGTCAGCGCAGGCTTCAGTGCTGTGCAGGTGGAGTGCAACCCCGCTCCTTTTGATGGGTCCAGGTTGTGATCGCCCTTTGAGAGCAGGCATGTAAACAGCAGATGTATATTCAAGACAACAGGCAACATATTTAGCAAGTGTTTTAAAGGTATTTTATTTTTGACCTCACATGTTTTTCCCTCTTTCTGTTTTACAGGCATTGCTGTTGTTATTGATTCTTTTAAGTCATTTTTAATTTCATTTTTCATGATAGAAGCTGATTATTTATGAGTGAACATAGGTTTGGTTATTTGTTTAAAAGCTGTGATAATATTAAAATCTGTACTATATTATCATATACCTTTACGTGTGGCATGCTTACAAGTGTTCATATGCTTAAATTTAGATTATGATCATAAGATTTTAAAAGCCCCTCTTGGCATTTTGCTGCAAATCACCTTGTAGCGTCTGACAATTCTTTGATTTATGTTTATAAAATCATAGAATCACTACAGTGCAGAATCAAGCCATTCGACCCATCGAGCCTGCACCAATCATTCAAAGGAGCACTCTAACCAGGCCCATGGCACGCCCTATTCCCCTAACCCCACCTAACCTTTGGACACTAAGAGGCAATCAAGCTAAGCCCATCCACCTAACCTGCATATTTTGAAATATGAGAGCAAACTGAAGTGCCTGGATTAAACGGCGGTGTCACCGTGGTACGCTGGTGAACACTGCTACCTCGCAGTGCCAGGGACACTGGTTCAATTCGGCCCTTGCGGACCTGCCTGTGTGGATTTTGTACGTTCTCCCAGTGTCTGTGTGGTTTCCTCTGGGTTCTCTGGTTTCTTCCCACATTCAAAATATGTGAAGATTAGGTGGATTGGCCGTGCTAAATTATCCGTTAGTGTCCAGGGATGTACAGTTTAGGTTCTGGGGATAGAGGGGAGTAGTGGGCCTAGGTAGGGTACTCTTTCAGTGGTTCGATGCAGATCGGATTGGTCGAATGCCGTCCTGCTGCACTTTAGGTATTATATGTGTCCTAATCCATGGTTCCAGGAATCAGATGCAGACACGGGGAGAATGTGCAAACACCATACAGTGACCCAAGGTCCGAATTGCACATGGTCCATGGTGTTGTGAGGCAGAAGAACAAGGAGCAAGAGTAGGCCATCTAGCCCCTCGAGCCTCCTCCACCATTCAATGAGATCATGGCTGATCTTTTGTGGACTCAGCTCCACTTTTCGGTCGGAAAACCACAACCCTTAATCGCTTTATTCTTCAAAAAACTACCTATCTTTATCTTAAAAACATTTAATGAAGGAGCCTCAACTGCTTCACTGGGCAAGGAATTCCATAGATTCACAACCCTTTGGGTGAAGACGTTCCTCCTAAGCTCAGTCCTAAATCTATTGCCCCTTATTTTGAGGTTATGCCCCAGTAGTTCTGCTTTCATCCTCCAGTGGAAACAACCTGCCCGCATTTATCCTATCTCTTTCCTTCATAATTTTATATGTTTCTCTAAGATCCTCCACCTCCCCCCCCCCCCCCCCCCCCCCCCCGGCCCCGCATCCTAGTAAATTCCAACGAGTACAGTCCCAGTGTATTCAATTTCTCCTCGTAATCCAACCCCTTCAACTCTGGGATTAACCTAGTGAATCTCCTCTGCACACCCTCCAGCGCCAGTAGGTCCTTACTCAGATAAGGAGACCAAAACTGAACACAATACCCCAGGTGCGGCCTCACTAAGACCTTATACAATTGCACCATAACCACCCTAGTCTTAAACTCCACCACTCCAGCAAAGAAGGACAGAACTCCATTTGCCTTCTTATTCACCTGTTGCACCTGTAAACCAACTTTTTGCGACTCATGCACGAGCACACCCAGGTCTCTCTGCACAGCAGCATGTTTTAATATTTTATCATGTAAATAAGAATCCCTTTTGCTGTTATTCCTACCAAAATGGATAATCTCACATTTGTCAACATTGTATTCCATCTGCCAGACCCTAGCCCATTCACTTAACCTATCCAAATCCCTCTGCAGACTTCCGGTATCCTCTGCACTTTTTGCTTTACCACTCAGCTTAGTGTCGACTGCAAACGTGGACACATTGCACTTGGTCCCCAACTCCAAATCATCTATGTAAATTGTGAACAATTGTGGGCCCAACACTGATCCCCGAGGGACACCATTAGCTACTGATTACCAACTAGAGAAACACGCAGTAATCCCCATTCTTTGGTTTCTATTAAATAACCAATCCTCTATCCATGCTACTACTTTACCCTTAATGCCATGCATATTGATCTTATGCAGCAACATTTTGTGTGGTGCCTTGTCAAACGCTTTCTGGAAACCCAGATATACCACATCCATTTGCTCCCCGTTATCTACCGCACTGGGAATGTCCTCAAAAAATTCCACTAAATTAGTTATGAACGACCTGCCCTTTATGAGCCCATGCTGCGTCTGCCCAATGGGACAATTTTCCTCCAGATGGCTCGCTATTTCATCCTTGATGATAGATTCCAGCATCTTCCCCACTACCGAAGTTAAGCTAACTGGCCTATAATGACCCGTTTTCTGCCTACCTCCTTTTTGAAACAGTGGTGTCATGTTTGGTAATTTCCAATCCGCCGGGACCATCCCAGAGTCTAGTGAATTTTGGTAAATTATCACTAGTTCATTTGCAATTTCCATAGCCATCTCTTCTAGCACTCTGGGAGGCATTCCATCAGTGCCAGGAGACTTGTCTACCTTTATCCACATTAGCTTGCCCATCACTACCTCCTTGGCGACAACAATCATCTCAAGGTCCTCACCTGTCATAGCCCCATTTCCGTCAGTCACTGGCATGTTATTTGTGTCTTCCACTGTTAAGACCGACCCTAAAAAACTGCTTAGTTCCTCAGCCATTTCCTCATCTCCCATTATTAAATCTCCCTTCTCATCCGCTAAAGGACCAATATTTACCTTAGCCACTCTTTTTTGTTTTATATATTTGCAGAAATCTTTACGATCTGTTTTTATATTCTGAGCAAGTTTACTCTCATAATGTATCTTACTCTTCTTTATAGCTTTTTTAGCAGCTTTCTGTTGCCCCCTAAAGATTTGCCAGTCCTCAAGTCTCCCACTAATCTTTGCCACATTTTATGCTTGTTCCTTCAATTTGATACTCTCCCTTATTTCCTTAGATATGAACGGTCGACTTTCCCTCTTTCTACCGTCCTTCCTTTTTGTTGGTATAAACCTTTGCTGGGCACTGTGAAAAATCGCTTCGAAGGTTCTCCCCTGTTCCTCAATGGTTTCACCATAACGTCTTTGCTCCCAGTCTACCTTAGCTAACTCTTCTCTCATTGAATTGTTTATGCACAAAACACTCGTGTTTGATTTTCCAATCTCACCCTCCATCTGTACTTTAAATTCCACCATATTTTGATCGCTCCTTCCGAGAGGATACCAACTTTGATATCATTAATCAATCCTGTCTCATTACACAGGACCAGACCTACGACCGCTTGTTCCCTCGTAGGTTCCATCACATACTGTCTCAGAAACTATCGCGGACACATTCTATATACTCCTCCTCAAGGCTGCCTTGACCGACCACGTTAAACCAATCAACATGTAGATTAAAATCCCCCATGATAACTGCTGTACCATTTCTACCTGCATCCGTTATTTTTTTGTTTATTGCCTGCCCCACCATGATGTTACAATTTGGTGGCCTACAGACTACTTCTATCAGTAACTTTTTCACCTTACTATTCCTGATTTCCACCCAAATGGATTCAACCTTATTCTCCAAAGCACCAATGTCATCCCTTACTATTGCCCTGATGTAATCCTTAAATAACAGAGCTCCACCATCTCCCTTACCATCTACTCTGTCCGTCCATATAGTTTGATACGCTTGGATATTTAACTCCCAGTCGTGCCCAGCCTTTAACCATGTTTCAGTAATAGCCACTAAATCATAGTCATTCACGATGATTTGCACCGGTAAATTGCCCCTGCACCTTTTTCCTCCTTGCCAATCCCTCCACAGTGGGAACCCTCGATTATTCCCTGTCCTCCTCCACTATCTCGCTCAGTAGACGATCATGTTCTGCCCTCGTTTCCTTATTCACATGAACCATAAATGAGATAATTTCTCCCTGGGGCTTCCCCCAAAATGCGCGCCGACACCTCCCCATTCTGATTGACTCCACATAATCGCTCATCGCCAACCTCACCATAATCACAAAAACTTCCATCCGCCAACAACCACGAGTTAAAACTCCACCCCGGCCTCTGCTCCGAACATCCAGCCAGTGAGGTGCATGGTACGAGATAACTATCCCGGCATACCCTGCCCACTCCACCCCAACCAAAACCTCCCGACTCGCTACGAAGTAATCAATCCTCGAATATACCTTATACACGTGTGAAAAGAAGGAATACTCCCTTCCCCCTGGGTTCTGAAATCGCCATGGATCCACCATACCCATCCTCTACCTAAACTCCCCTCCCCCCAGCTCCCCTGCCATTCGTACCCTACACATCGACCTGGGGCTCGATCTATCTACCCTCGGTTCCCGGACACAGTTAAAACCTCCTCCCATGATCAACTGGTACGTGGCCAAATCCGGGGATGCAGCCAGCAACCCCCTCATAAAACCAATATCATCCCAATTTGGGGCATACACATTTACCAACACTACCGGTGCCCCTTCTAATACCCAACTCACATTCACATACCTTCCACCTGGATCCCTCACCTCCTTCGCACTCAGGAATCCCATTTTTTGCTCATTAAAATCGACACACCCCTCGATTTCAATCAAAACCCGAGTGAAAAACCTGCCCGACCCACCATTTCCTTAATCTATCCTGGTCCTTCACACGGAGGTGTGTCTCCTGCAAAAAGACAACCCCTGCTTTCAAGCTCCTGAGGTGCGTGAACACCCACAACCTTTTAATCGGCCCATTCAGTCCCCGGACGTTCCACGTTACCAACCTTACCAGAGGTTTGTGCCCCCAATCCCCTTTATCATCTGTCATCTTCCCCACTTAACTCCTGCCCCTTTAATTTCACTCTGTACCTTGCCCATCCCAGATGGCCCCTTTCTTCGCTCTTGACCATACCATCTCTCACACCCTGCAGCGTCGCAGAACCCCCCCCCCCCCGCTTTTCCCCTTCCCCTTCTTCCCCCCTCCCCCACTTCCCCTTTGCCCCCCTCCCCCCCGGCCACCCCTCTTGGCCTTCTCCTCCACCACCTCACTTGTGTTCACCAGCATAACCTGTAAGCGCGGCTGTCACTGCCCAAAGGCACATCCTAATGACCTTCCCCTCCCTCTGCCCCCCCCCCCCCCCCACTCCTCAGCTCAAAGAAGAAGGCTTCCAGCTGGCCTTACCCTCCCCCACCCAAACGAGGACTTCTCCTGAACTCTAGGTAGCTTTCTCCAAAAGCAAACAATCAGATGTTAAACACAAACAGTCCCATAAAACAGGAGGGGGATGGGAACATCCATCCCACAAAAACCTTTCACCCCTACTACCCCTTACAATCTCAACATTGTCAAAATTGAACAGAACCCCCCACAAAAAAAGGCGAAAATCCCCCAATCCCTACACCCACTTCAAACATGCAGGGTTCTGAGGAATGTGGAGAAACAGAGAGATCTTGGGTTCATGTCCACAGATCTCTGAAGGTTGCCACTCAAGTGGATAGAGCTGTGAAGAAGGCTTATAGTGTGTTTGCGTTTATTAACAGGGGGCTTGAATATAAGAGCCGCGGGCTTATGCTGCAACTATACATGACCCTGGTGAGACCACATTTGGAGTATTGTGTGCAGTTCTGGTCACCTCATTATCGGAAGGATGTGGAAGCATTGGAAAGGGTGCAAAGGAGATTTACCAGGATGCTGCCTGGTTTGCAGGATCGGTCTTGTGAGGAAAGGTTGAGGGAGCTAGGGCTTTTCTCTTTGGAGCGGAGGAGAGTGAGAGGCGACTTAATAGAGGTTTATAAGACAATGAGGGGGATAGATAGAGTGGACGTTCAGAGACTATTTCCTCGGGTGGATGTAACTGTTACAAGTGGGCATAACTATAAGATTCAGGGTGGGAGATATAGGAGGGATGCCCGAAGTAGGTTCTTTACTCAGAGAGTGGTTAGGGTGTGGAATGGACTGCCTGCTGTGATAGTGGAGTTGGACACTTTAGGAACTTTCAAGCGGTTATTGGATAGGCACATGGAGCACACCAGAATGACAGGGAGTGGGATTGCTTAATCTTGGTTTTGGACAATGCTCGAGGGCCGAATGGCCTGTCTGTGCTGCACTGTTCTATGTTCTATGCCCCCGACCATTACATAGTGCCAGCACCCCGGTACCAAATCATTGATCAGTCAGTTCTCCCCCAGTTTATGCTCCTAAATGAACTCTTCAGCCGCTTCTGGAGTGTCGAAATAATACTTCCGGCCTCCGAACGTCACCCATAATTTCGCCGGGTAGAGCACCTGAAACCTGATCTGCCGCCGGTACTGCACCGCCTTGGCGTTGTTGAAACCAGCCCGCCGTTTTGGCAACTCAGCTCCGATGCCCTGATAAATCCGGACGTTATTTCCCTCCCAGTCACAGTTACGCTTCTCCCTGGCCCACCGTACAATTTTCTCTTTCTCCACAAATTTATGGAACTCACGATCACCGCCCGTGGCATCTCCCCAGCTCCAAGCTTTTGCCTCAGAGACCAATGCGGTCGGTCCACTTCAGGTGCCTAATCTGGCACCCCTGCTGCCACCAGTCCCGGCAGCATCCTCGAGACGTACCTCGTGGCACTCACACCTTCCACTCCTTCAGGCAGGCGCACTATTCGCAGGTTCTGCCTTCTCGAGGCCTTCTCCTGCTCCTCCACCTTTGCCCTCAGTGTTTTACAAAGGTCTCCTAGGAGCCCCACCTCCGCCTCCAGAGTCACCACACGATCGCTGTGGTCCGGGATCACTCCTTCAATCTCCCGAATCTATGACACCTGCACCTCTCATCCACTCCAAAGTACTCTTCCGAGTGCCACAGCTTCTGCAATGGCCTTTGCATGATCCTCATGCATTTCTTTCCTCTGTTTACGGTATTCCACCTTGATAAAAGTCATCAATTCCTGTATCTCGGGACTTACAGCGTGCCCCCCCCCCCCAAACCTCTCTGTTTTCTGCCGGGTTCTGTGATCAGAAGACAGAACATTCCAGTGGTAAACTACTCCTCTAACATTCACCTACGCCTTTTCATCAAAATTCCACCCGGATCTGGGTAAAAATGGCCCTTTTCTGTGACTTTGAACAGGAACAGCCCTTTATGTGACCAATCACTCCATGGTCGCAAGCAGCAGTTCTCCAAATCATTTATATATACTATGAACAGCAAAGTTTCCAGCACTGCTCCCTGCGGAACACCGCTAGTCACAGCCCTCCAATCAGAAAAGCACCCTTCCATTGCTACTCTCTGCCTTCTGTGACCTAGCCAGTTCTGTATCGATCTTGCCAACTCACCCCTGATCCCGTGTGACTTCCCCTTTTGTACCAGTCTGCCACGAGGGACCTTGTCAAAGGCCTTACTGAAGCCCATATAGACAACTGCCGGAATGGTTGTTAGATGTTCTGGGGTTTAGATGTTTTCAGAAGAATAGGGAGGGAGGTAAAAGAGGAGAGGGAGTGGCACCGTTACGTAGGGCGTGCACCACTGCCGCAGAAAAGGAGGTAGTTGAGGTTGCTTTGTCTACTGAGTCAGTATGGGTGGAAGTCTGATACCAGAATGGAGCAGTCACTTTATTGGGAGTTTTCTACAAATCCCCCAATAGCAGCAGGGAGATAGAGGAACAGATTGGGCGGCAGATCTTCGAAAAGTGCAGAAGTAACAGAGTTGTTGTCATGGGTGACTGAATATGTAGATAGGGCGACAAGGGGGGAGGCCATATTGGACTTGGTGCTCGGCAACGAACCAGGCCAGGTGTCAGATGTCTCGGTGGGAGAGCGTTTCGGTGACAATGACCACAACTCTTTGACCTTTACCATAGTCATGGAGAGGGATAGGGATAGATAGTATGGGAAGGTATTTAATTGGGGGAGGGGAAATTAAACTGCTATTAGACAGGAGCTGAGGAGCATAACGTGTGAACAATTGTTCTTGGGGAAATGCACAACAGTAATGTGGGGGTTGTTTAAGGAGCACTTGCTGCGAGTGCTGGATAGTTTTGTCCCACTGAGACGAGGAAGGAATGGTAAGGTGAAGGAGCCTTGCATGACAAGAGAAGTGGAGCTTCGAGTCAAGAGGAAGGAGGACGCTTACGTAAGGTTGAGTAAGCAAGGATCTGAGTCGGCTCTAGAGGGTTACAAGGTAGCCAGGAAGGAACTCAAAAATGGACTGAGGAGAGCTAGAAGGGGGCATGAAAAAGCCCTGGCGGGAAGGATTAGGGAAGACCCCAAGGCATTCTACACTTATGTGGAAATATCAGGATAATCAGAGTGAGAGTATGGCCGATCAGGGATAGTGGAGGGAACTTGTGCCTCTAGTCTTAGGAGATGGGGAGGCCCTAAATGAATATTTTGCTTCAGTATTTACTAGAGAGAGTGATCTTGTTGCTCATGAGAACAGTGTGAGCCAGGTTAATAGACTCGAACAGGTTGATATTAAGAAGGAGGATGTGCTGGAAATTCTGAAAAGCAGCAGGATGGATAAGTCCCCTGGGCCTAACGGGATATACCCAAGGTTACTGCGGGAAGCAAGGGAGGAGATTGCTGCACCATCAGCGATGATCTTTGCGTGCTCACTCTCCACTGGAATAGTACCCGATGGTTAGAGGGGGGCGAATGTTGTTCCCCTGTTCAGGAAACAGAATAGGGAAATCCCTGGGAATTACAGACCCATCAGTCTTTCGTCTGTGGTGAGCAAAATATTGGAAAGGATTGTGAGAGATAGGATTTATGATTATTTAGAAAAACATAGTTTGATTAAAGATATTCAGCATGGGTCTGTGAGGGGCATGTCATGCCTCACAAGCCTAATTGAATCCTTTGAGGATGTGACGAGACACATTGATGAAGGTCACGCAGTGCATGTGGTGTATATGGATTTCAATAAGGTATTTGATAACGTCCCCCATGGTAGGCTCATTAAGAAAGTTAGGAGGCATGGGATACAGGGACATTTGGCTGTCTGGATACAGAATTGGCTGGCCAGAAGAAGACAGTGAGTGGTAGTGGATGGAAAGTATTCCGCCTGGAGGTCGGTGACCAGTGGTGTCCCACAAGGATCTGTTCTGGGATCTCTGCTCTTTGTGGTTTTTACAAATGACTTGGATGAGGAAGTGGAAGGGTGGGTTAATAAATTTGACGATAACACGAAGGTTGGGGGAGTTGTAGATAGTGTTGATAGTTGTTGCAGATTACAACAAGACATTGACAGGATGCAGAGCTGGGCTGAGAAGTGGCAGATGGAGTTCAACCTTGATAAATGTGAAGTGATTCATTTTGGAAGGTCGAATTTGAATGCTGAATACAGGGTTAACAGCAGGATTCTTGGAAGTGTGCTGGAACAGAGGGATCTTCGGGTCCGCGTACATAGATCCCTCAAAGGCGCCACCAAGTTTAATAGGGTTGTTAAGAAGGCATATGCTGTGTTGCCTTTCATTTACAGGGGGATTGAGTTAAAGAGCCGTGAGGTTTTGCTGCAAATTTACAAAACCCGAGTTAGACCACACTTGGAAATATTGTGTCAGTTTTGGTCGCCTCATTATAGGAAGAATGTGGATGCTTTGGAGAGGGTACAGAGGAGATTTACCAGGATGCTGCCTGGACTGGAGGGCATACCTTATGAAGAAAGGTTGAGGGAGCTCAGGCTTTTCTCACTGGAGCGAAGAAGGCAGAGAGGTGATTTGATAGAGGTGTACAAGGTGATGAGAGGCATGGATAGAGTGCATAGCCAGAGACTTTTCACAGCATGGAAATGGCTGTCACGAGGGGACATAATTTTAAGGTGATTGGAGGAATGTATTGGGGAGATGTCAGAGGTAGCTTCTTTACACTGAGTGGTGGGTGTGTGGAATGCACTGCCAGCAGAGGTGGCGGAGTCACAGTCATTCAGTACATTTAAGCGACTCTTAGACAGGCACATGGGCCGCAGTAAATTGAAGGGGTGTAAGTAAGGTTGATTTTAGATTAAGATTTACAAATACGTGGGCTGAAGGGCCTGTACTGCGCTGTACTGTGCTATGTTCTATGTTCTATGTATAACTCCTGTCCCCGAGGGTCCAGTCTTCATGATCTGCATCAGGACAGTGTTTTTTTCCATTGTAAAGGGCAACCCCGCCCCCACTTACAGGAGGAGTACTCAGCAGCTGTGTAAGCGGGAAAACGAATGGAGCGCAGTCCTTGTCCCCTGAAAGAGGATTATATCACCTCTCCATCCCCAAGTTCTGGGACACATCCAGATCCTCGAGCTGAGGTTGTCTTCCCCGCTTTGAAAGTGGATGTCGGTCCGGTGTTCATGGGGCGAGTCTGGGAGTTGCGTAATACACCGGCGACCGACGTTTGCGAATGGATCATTGAGGCGGGGGTGGTGTGATCGATGATGGTGTTGTCGCTGCAGGCGGTTGGACAGCCACGGCGGGGTCGGAGTGGGGTGGGGCTGATTTCCATGTCTGTGTCAATGTCAGAGTCATCCGATAAAGCATCAGGCATCTCAGCAGCGCGAGTTTCGGCAGGCAGAGATAATGGTGACGGGCGTGGTGCTTTAGGCGGCGATGGGGATCTCGGGCGGACCTGGACAAGCGTGTCATAGAATTTACAGCGCAGAAGGAGGCCACTCGGCCCATCGAGTCCGCACCAGCTCTTGGAAAGAGCACCCCACCCAAGGTCCACACCTCCACCCCATCCCCATAACCCAGTAACCCCACCCAACACTAAGGGCAATTTTGGACACTAAGGGCAATTTATCATGGCCAATCCACCTAACCTGCACATCTTTGGACTGTGGGAGGAAACCGGAGCACCCGGAGGAAACCCACGCACACACGGAGAGGATGTGTAGACTCCGCACAGACAGTGACCCAAGCCGGAATCGAACCTGGGACCCTGGAGCTGTGAAGCAATTGTGCTATCCATAATGCTACCGTGCTGCCCTCCGTAGACCTTTCTAGGGGCTCCCGCATGTGATGGTGCATGTGGTCCAGGTGGCTGACATAATGTTCCTACGCCAGGACCGAGTATGAAACTGAACCCATGGCCCGGAAGACCACGCCCGGTTCCCATGTGGCGCTGGTGCCAAAATTGTGCACGTACACTGTTTCCCCGCCGCGCCCCCCGTTTGAACTCGCGCTGCTGCGAGCGTCTATATGAGTATTTTTAGAGACTGAGTATTCAGCTGTCTTTTACGTGGGGCTCTTCTCTCTTAGTTACAGCTCAGCTAACACAAAGACTCGTGGAGGTAGCAACTCTGGTTAAGATGTCTTTACGTTCCAAACTTGGTCAACCTACGAGGGGGAGTGATTTGGATAAGTGCCAAAATCACTCTGCTTTACATGGCTTTCGGTTCAACAGTTATACAACTCAGTAGCTGTGCCTCAGCTGGACTCAATCACATCCTTGTAGCTGTAGATTATACCTTCAGCAATGAATTTTACTTTATACAGCATGGTAACTGCGTGACAACCTCATGTTGTATTTTTGTCCTGCCCACTGGTCAGCTGTTGCTTTTCAACACCCTTCCTCCAACCTTTATCCTTCGCACTCCTTATTCACAATTCGTCTTATCATATTGTGGTTCCAAGCTATACCATTGCCTGTCTGTGTGCGGGATGCCTGGGGTTGTTGATAAGAACTGCTTTCTCTGAATGTGTTTCTGCTGACCACATTATGTCTGTCGCGACTCCAAAAACAATTTGGTCAGTTTTTTAATCACCATTTTGACAGTTCGGCCGAGCCTCTCGGCCAAATTTTTCGATACTGGTTGGTACGGGAAGGTCCATACATAGCGAATTCTGTTGTGGCTGCAATGAGAGAGGCACTAAAGTGGAGATTCAGGTGCCGTTTACATTTCCAGTAATAGAGGTGTTGATCGCCATGCAAACGGCAATCGATGGGCTGGCAAAGAAAGTGGAGGCACAGTGGGAAACGGTCCTCTGCGGGACTGCACTGCCTCGCTTTGATCAGAAAGAAGCGATCACAGGAAACGGCGAGGGAAGTGGCGCGCATGTGAGTGTGAGGCATACACAGAGCGAGTGGACAGCCAGCGGGCATGAGACAGGGGTAAGACCAGCCCCGGGAGGGGGCCACCACACAAGCGGGGAGAGATAGTGCAGGAAGTACGATACCAAGATGGGCTGCGGCGCACGTCCCGGTAGGGAGAGAGCGCCTTGTGGTGGGGAGGGACACAGGGACAGGGAGGAGAAAGCAAATGGGGGGTGGGTGGGGGGGGGGGGCAGGGAGGGAGGGCACAGGGGGGAGGGAACAGTAGAGGACGGGGGCACAGAGGTAACACAAAGGGGACAGGAAGAAGAGAAAGCACAGGGTCTCGGATTGGTTTGGGCAGATAAAGGCCAGGTTGAGGATACAAGATGGCACCGCAACAGCTACATTGGACGGTCCATAAACAAAGGGAAATCCTGTAGAGTGCAGGGGTACACCCACGTGGCGGACCACACAGTTTGGCGGTCAAGCTAGGATGCCCTTGGCCAAAGTGAAACCACGGAGCTCAGGGGCCCAGTCTGATGGTGGGAACGGTGACACCGGCCATTTGGACGGCCCCCTAGCAAAGGGAAACCCAGAGTGCAGGGGCGCATGCACCATGTAAGGATGTTTGATCCCGCAGGAAGGGGGCAGAGAGACCCCCCACCAAGATTATCACTTGGAATGTCCAGCCACTTAACGGGCCATTTAAAAGATCCAGAGGCTTCGCCCATTTGAGAAGTTTGAAAGTCGACATGGGCTTCCTGCAAGAAACCACCTGAGGGAGAAGAACCGACTGCGGGTAAGGAAGGGCTGGGTGGGACAGACGTACTATTCATGCTACGGGACGAGGGCTTGGGAGGTAGCCATACTGATTAGTAAGAGGACAGTGTTTACGGTGGCAATGAAAGTTACGGATCCAGGGGGACGGCACATCATGGTCAGCTGTGTACCGTCCTGGATGGGACACCGGTCGTCCTGTTTGAGGTGTGCATTACCAGCTATGCACCTACGAAAATGTTCGCAGACTCACTGGCGAGGGGCATCGTGCTAACACAGACCACGCTGATACCTAAGAACGACAAACACTGATGGAATGTGGATCGTATAAACCAATTATGCTGCTGAATGTAGATGCGAAAATACTCAGGATGGCCCTAGCTAAGAGACTAGAAAACCTCATACCAGAAGTGATCGCAGAGGATCAGGCAGGCTTTGTTAAGGGTAGACAGCTAACAGCAAACATCAGGCGTCTGCTGAATGTCACAATGATCGTATCCAGGGAGAAAACATTGGAGGTGATCCTCTCCTTCGACGCAGAAGACGCCTTTGACAGTATTTCATGGAGGCACTGGAGCGATTTGGGCAGGGGACAAGGTTCACCTCGTCGGTGAAGCTCTTACACAATGCCCCCAAGGCGAGCGTTCAGACCAACACTACCAGATATGAATACTTCCAGCTGCACAGACGCACAAGTCACGGATGCCCGCTGTCCGCATTCCTGTTTGCCCTGCCAATCGAACCAAACCCTGGTGATCACTCTGCGAGATACGAAAGGCTGGAAGGGCATCCAAATAGGAGGCAGAGAAAACAGTCTCTCCCTATGCAGATGACCTGCTCATCTACTTCTCGAACCCGCAGAATGTTCTGAAAGTAACCATGCAGATCCAGGAAGAATTTGGGGCTTTCTCGGGCTAGAAATGCAACCTTGGCAACAGCATGGCCTGCCCAGTGAACCCAGGCGGTGAACTACACTGCAGAGGAGAAGAAACATGGGCGGCCAGGCCCTCTCGAACCTGCAATACTACCACTGGGCAGCCACAACCGATATTGTGAGGTGACGAATATGAGAACCGAATACCGAATGGGTGAGGCAGGAGGAGTCATCCTGCAAGTGAACGAGCCTCCAAGCCCTTGCCACTTTTCCGCTCCAACCCCTCCCCCCTCCTCCGGTACAAGACACATTCAGCCCTGTGGTGGTAGCCACGTTGGGAACATGGAACCAAATGTGTCAACATTTTGGTTGAACCAAGATGGCTTCCATGTCCCCCACCTGCGGTAACCACAAATTGCCGCCTGTCATGATAGACGCCACTTTTAAGAAGTGGAGACAGGATGGGGTGATGCTAGCAATCAGGGAGATTTACATGGGGGAGAGATTCGCAATCCTAGACGAATTAACAGAAGGACTGGAGCTACCGAATGGACAAGAGCTCCGGCACTTAAAAATCACAAACTTTCTCTGCAAGGAAACAACGAGGTGCCCTAGGACCCCGAGAGACACATTGCTGGAGGAACTGCTGGACGGAGACAGTATGTAAAGAATAGAATCATGGGATCGCTACAGTGAAGAAGGAGTCCATTCGGCCCATCGAGTCTGCACTGGCCCTTGGGAAGATTACTCCAATTAAGCACACACCTCCATCCTCTCCCCGTAACCCAGTGTCACCACCTAACTATTTTTACATGAAGGGGACAGTTTAGCATGGCCAATCCACCTAACCTACATAACATTGGACTGTGAGAGAAAACTCGAGGACCCGGAGCATACACACGCAGACACGAGGAGAACGTGCAAACTCCAGACAGTCATCCGAGGCTGGAATTGTATACGGGACTCCAGAGCTGTAAAGCAGCAGTGGTAACCACTGTGCAAGGGAAGGGTGAGGGCCGATGAAAGGGGTACGTGTAAAATTGGACATAAGTAACGCCCTATTCTGTAAATTGTATGAGTTTTATATGTCTAATTGTTAAACTGTTCATAGTGGAACATGGTAATACAAATATTGAAAAAATGCTTTGTAGTCCCTGCGCCTGTATGGATCCGCGTGGCATTAGCGCCGGGACCACTCGCGTAGCCCACTCGGCGAATGGAAGATGCCCAAGTGTTTCAGACGATCCAGTTCAGCGTTCACCTTTGGTCGCAGCGTTTATGGTACCTGACGGTATCAGAAATAACGGGTCCGCGCATCCTGATCCGCAATGATCCCAGCCTTTGCGCCCATTGTTGTCCCGACGTCTTTCGTGAAAACGCCTGAAAATGTTGCCCTTACCCCTTCCGGACCATGGGGGTACAGGCGGCAGACACGTTGCAAGTCCAATTTTAAGTGGAGTAGCCGATCAATGCCAGTAAGCCAGGTTTTCTTTCGTGAACTACCACCAAGCGCAAGCATGCCGACTGGGCCCCATCTGTGTTAGTCACGTGGGTGGATCCCTCACGGCCAACGCGTTGCACGTTGCCAATTTGCCATTTTTGTCCCCAAGTTCCAAAGTCGGAGATCGGAGTTGATAATGTTGTAAGTCCGGCGGCTGATCATTATGATCTCTGCTCCGGTAACGAGCTCGATGTCAATGGCGTGTCCGTTCACTTTTAATGCAATTCGGATCGGTGCGACCCTGGGGGTAGTAACGCAGCGTCATTGCTGGTACTGTTCCTCCTGCTCCTCCACATAAATCGCCCGGCCTCTGGAGAGACGGTAACACCTGGAGTTCAGAAGGAAATGAGGCCCTTTTGGACTGGTCCGGCATCCCATCCCTGTTCACAGCCCCCCACCCCGAAGCCAGTTGTGTTCTGTTGCGGGTGAATCCTCCCGGTCACACCTCAGCACGCCATTACAATGGCCTGGAATCCTGCAGTCGCTCGCACTTCACGGCAGCTCGTGTCATCCCGGTCTGGGAGCAGTCAGTCCATGGTCGGCACGGTTATAAATGACTCAGAATGCACTCCATAAGAACATAAGAACGAGGAGCAGGAGTAGGCCATCTGGCCCCTCGAGCCTGCTCCACCATTCAATGAGATCATGGCTGATCTTTTGTGGACTCAGCTCCACTTTCTAGCCCGAACACCATGGCCCTTAATCCCTTTATTCTTCAAAAAACTATCAAGATCTTAAAAACATTTAATGAAGGAGCCTCTACTGCTTCACTGCTATGCCCCCTAGTTCTGCTTTCACCCGCCAGTGGAAACAACCTGCCCGCATCTATCTTATCTATTCCCTTCATAATCGTATATGTTGCTATAAGATCCCCCCTCATCCTTCTAAATTCCAACGAGTACAGTCCCAGTCTACTCAACCTCTCCTCGTAATCCAACCCCTTCAGCTCTGGGATTAACCGAGTGAATCTCCTCTGCACACCCTCCAGTGCCAGTACGTCATTTCTCAAGTAAGGAGACCAAAACTGAACACAATACTCCAGGTGTGGCCTCACTAACACCTTATACAATTGCAGCATAACCGCCCTAGTCTTAAACTTCATCTCTCTAGCAATGAAGGACAAAATTCCATTTGCCTTCTTAATCACCTGTTGCACCTGAAAACCAACTTTCTGCGACTCATGCACTAGCACACCCAGGTCTCTCTGCACAGCAGCATGTTTTAATATTTTATCATTTAAATAATAATCCCTTTTGCTGTTATTCCTACCAAAATGGATAACCTCTCATTTGTCAACATTGTATTCCATCTGGCACACCCTAGCCCATTCACTTAGCCTATCCAAATCCCTCTGCAGACTTCCAGTATCCTCTGCACTTTTTGCTTTACCACTTATCTTAGTGTCATCTGCAAACTTGGACACATTGCCCTTGGTCCCCAACTCCAAATCATCTAGGTTAATTGTGAACCGTTGTGGGCCCAACACTGATCCCTGAGGGACACCACTAGCTACTGATTGCCAACCAGAGAAACACCCATTAATCCCCACTCTTTGCTTTCTATTAATTAACCAATCCTCTATCCATGCTACTACTTTCCCCTTAACGCCATGCATCTTTATCTTATGCAACAACCTTTTGTGTGGCACCTTGTCAAAGGCTTTCTGGAAATCCAGATAAACCACATCCATTGGCTCCCCGTTATCTACCGCACTGTTAATGTCCTCAAAAAATTCCACTAAATTAGTTAGGCACGACCTGCCCTTTATGGACCCATGCTGCGTCTGTCCAA
Source organism: Scyliorhinus torazame (assembly GCF_047496885.1). NCBI lineage: Eukaryota > Metazoa > Chordata > Chondrichthyes > Carcharhiniformes > Scyliorhinidae > Scyliorhinus > Scyliorhinus torazame. The sequence continues at coordinate 117,417,657 of NC_092716.1, forward strand.
TGGGACAATTTCCATCCAGATGCCTCGCTATTTCTTCCTTGATGATAGATTCCAGCATCTTCCCTACTACCGAAGTTAAGCTCACTGGCCTATAATTACCCACTTTCTGTCTACCTCCTTTTTTAAACAGTGGTGTCACGTTTGCTAATTTCCAATCCGCCGGGACCGCCCCAGAGTCTAGTGAATTTTGGTACATTATCACTAGTGCATTTGCAATTTCCCTAGCCATCTCTTTTAGCATTCTGGGATGCATTCCATCAGGGCCAGGAGACTTGTCTACCTTTAGCCCCATTAGCTTGCCCATCACTACCTCCTTGGTGATATCAATCCTCTCAAGGTCCTCACCTGTCATAGCCTCATTTCCATCAGTCACTGGCATGTTATTTGTGTCTTCCACTGTGAAGACTGACCCAAAAAACCTGTTCAGTTCCTCAGCCATTTCCTCATCTCCCATTATTAAATCTCCCTTCTCATCCTCTAAAGGACCAATATTTACCTTAGCCACTCTTTTTTGTTTTATGTATTTGTAGAAACTTTTACTATCTGTTTTTATACTCTAAGCAAGTTTACTCTCATAATCTATCTTACTCTTCTTTATAGCTTTTTTAGTAGCTTTCTGTTGCCCCCTAAAGATTTCCCAGTCCTCTAGTCTCCCACTGATCTTTGCTACTTTGTATGTTTTTTCCTTCAATTTGATACTCTCCCTTATTTCCTTAGATATCCACGGTCGATTTTCCCTCTTTTTACCGTCCTTCCTTTTTGTTGGTATAAACCTTTGCTGGGCACTGTGAAAAATCACTTGGAAGGTTCTCCACTGTTCCTCAACTGTTTCACCATAAAGTCTTTGCTCCCAGTCTACCTTAGCTAGTTCTTCTCTCATCCCATTGTAATCTCCTTTGTTTAAGCACAAAACACGAGTGCTTGATTTTACCTTCTCACCCTCCATCTGTATTTTAAATTCCACCATATTGTGATCGCTCCTTCCGAGAGGATCCCTAACTATGAGATCCTGAATCAATCCTGTCTCATTACACAGGACCAGATCTAGGACCGCTTGTTCCCTCGTAGGTTCCATTACATACTGTTCGAGGAAACTATCGCGGATACATTCTATAAACTCCTCCTCAAGGCTGCCTTGACCGAGCTGGTTAAACCAATCAACATGTAGATTAAAATCCCCCATGATAACTGCTGTACCATTTCTACATGCATCTGTTATTTCTTTGTTTATTGCCTGCCCCACCATAATGTTACTATTTGGTGGCCTATAGATTACTCCTATCAGTGACTTTTTCGCCTTACTATTCCTGATTTCCACCCAAATGGATTCAACCTTATCCTCCATAGAGCCGATGTCATCCCTTACTGTTGCCCGGATGTCATCCATAAATAACAGAGCTACACCACCTCCCTTACCATCCACTCTGTCCTTCCGAAAAGTTTGATACCCTCGGATATTTAACTCCCCGTCGTGACCATCCTTTAACCATGTTTCAGTAATGGCCACTAAATCATAGTCATTCACGATGATTTGCGCCATCAACTCATTTACCTTATTCCGAATACTATGAGCATTCAGGTAAAGTACACTTATGTTGGCTTTTTTTTTACCTCTGTTCTTAATCTTAACACCTCGATCAGTATCCTCTCCTGAGTTATATTTCCTCTTAACCTTTCTCCTAATTTTCCTTGTCGTCGAACCCATATCTTCCTGTAAAAACCTGCCGCGTTGCTTACCAATAATGTTTTCACTTCCCGTTTTATTTCTTTTAGTATTCCTGGTCCTATTCACTGAGCTCCCCTCAGTCACTGTACCTTGTACTGTCGCCCTTTTTGATTTTTGACTATGGCTTCTCTGCCTTACACTTTCCCCCTTACTGCCTTTTATTTCTGTCCCTGTTTTACTACCTTCCAACTTCCTGCATCGGTTCCCATCCCCCTATAATGCAGTCTGAGTGCAATTTTGAGTTTCTGTCAACCAACTGAGAATTTATAGCAAAATGAATTCAGGACTCGAGTGTTGAGAATTTATTCCCTCAAAAAGCAGAGCGGATAGTAGCCGTACATTCCAAGGATCCATCTTTCCTCAAAACCACTGAAGTCCCCAGACGCGTGTATCTGCATTTAACGTTGAGTAAATGTTTTATTTTATTTTAACCACAAGCAACATCTTCCACAAACATAATTGGAACAGCAATTTACAGTGCTTGAATGAAGTTACACGTTTTCCCATTGCTATGTCATGTTGACTGTGCTTCCCCGCTATTTCGATATTCAACGAATACAACAATTTATCCAAGGAAGAATCCCTCGAGTGCAGAAGGAAACCATTTGGCCCATCAAGCCTGCACCGACCTTCAGAATGAACACTCTACCGGTGCCACGGAAAGAATGGTAAACAACACATGGTCACCCAAAACCGGAATCGCAACCGGGTTCCTGGCATTATGAGGTAGCAATGCTGCGTACTGTGGCACCATGCTTCGCTAATTAATACGACACTCTCCTATATGCATACCTTCTGGCAACAAAATTCATTTCATTCCTATAACTCAAGTAAGGTTGTGCCGGTTGACCGCCAATTCTGTCCTTGAGCAGATCTGCATGTCTTTTGATGACCGATCTAGGAATACGACAGATTTCTCTGGTTCTGTTTTGACGTATCTGGACTGCCTAGTATCATTAGAGATTCATTAGAAATTAGAGGATTGGCCATGCAAAATTGCCTCTTAATTGGAAAGAAAATACTTTAGTCCTCTTAATTTAAGAAAAGAAAGGTGCAATGATTTAAACCTCAAGCCCATTTAGGGCCATTGGGGTTGTGATCAGTTGCTTGAATCTTGAAAATATACCATTTGGATTGAAAGACAGAGCGTTAATCAGGACAGCGAAGTAGAAATGTTCACGAAGGAATGGCGGAAGTTTGCAATATACAGAAGGAATTGGGTCAACATCCGAGGCCTGAGGAATCGTCGCCAATGTGAATATGATAAGCACACTAAACGGACATGTGGCAGGAATACCGGTCGAAAATTGTCAGCGTATCAATCCCTGGATAGTTTAGCTACTCGTCTTCACAGTGGAGTATATCAGTTGTACTTCTTTAGCTTTGGCTTTTGACGTATTTATGGAATCAGTAAGAGTCAAAGTTGCATAAGTCAGTTTGTTATCAGTGGATCCATGTTTGGTCTGTAAAACAAACGATTTTAAAAAATGCTTCATATAGTGAGTTAAATAATAATTACTTTACTTTAATGTTCATGTCACCCCAATATGACAATTATTCGAATTCAAGCGACCAGACATGTTAGGATGGAAGGGGCTCGGCCCTCGCCATCCAAAGAGTCCGCGGACTCCCAGTGACCCGCTACAATACTTGTTGGAAGGAGCGTTGCTTGGTAATAGGCGTGTCTTCCGCCGTTCACTTGGAAGTCTTGCCTGAGAGTCGTGGCCCTTAATATTATTGGCGGTGGCCAGAAGAACTGTGCTCATCTGTCTAAGTTTAAACCCTGTTCCCGTACCAGCCTCCCCGAACAGGCGCCGGAATGTGGCGACCAGGGGCTTTTCACAGTAACTTCATTTGAAGCCTACTTGTGACAATAAGCGATTTTCATTTCATTTCATTTCAAACCCATTGAACTGTAAACCCAGGTAAATATAAGGCGTCCAGCACATGAATGGGAGGGATGGCATGTAGCACCTCCAATGGGGCTGCTTTGTGTAAGGGTGCATAGTGCTGGAGGTGGGAAGGTTAGCCGGAAGTAAGTGGAAGGCGAGAGGGCGGCACTAGCCAAGAGAGAGAATCTGATGCAGGCGATCCCGTCATAGAGACCCGCCCCCGCCCTGTTCAGTCGACATCTAAATCAACTTTCGGGTGTTCGACAGGCGAATTCAGTGCACCCGTCAGCCCAAGAATTGATATTGTGCGGGAAACAGCCCTTAACTGGCATGGAATTGGCCACGTTAATACTTCAACTGGCGCACGAGTGGTCTTCCAGTCCAATGCCTTGCCCGTCGGAGTATAACATAACTTCAAGATCGATGCCTGTTGTAAGCCGAAGGGGATCCTTTCCCTGAAAATTCTCGTCTCGCCCTCTACGCCCCGAAAAATACTTTTGCGGGGACGCGGGGCGTAAAATATTATCGATGTTTGCGATTTTCGCGCTTAAGCCGCTGTACCTCTATGTATACGGTGGACTCCTCTCTTTGTTTAGCTTTGCCAGTTTGCCTGGGTGACATGAGGTCCAATTCCGCGTAAGTCAGCTTGTTGTCAGCTGTGAATTGTTCGTCCTAGAAAGCCAATTGCCAACATACATTAACTTACTTTTCTTAGAAGTCCACTTGTCGCAAAGACTTGGCACACAACTAATAAGTGGGGAAGCACAGCCGCATCATGCAGTTACGACTTTGACAGGAACTTATTGCATTTTAATTTTATTTCCACAAACAACATGGCACATCAAATAAATGTCGCCAATTGATGTATAATTATAGTTGTTTCATTATTTAAGACATTTTCAAAACTACCAGAAATTGGAAATACCAATGTCCTTACCAATCGTTGAACCAGTCAAGTCGACAGTGAGCGGTATAGCGGTCTGACTGGACAATATGGTATTTTAAATTTGAAATGTAATAACGTAATATTTAAGTACTCACGGTTAAATTTCCAGTAAACAGATTTGGACAGGCAATAGTGTCAGAAAGAATCTGAACCATCAGCATATGAACAGTTGTAGAGGTTGTGCCAATTGGAGCGACCCTTGAGGTAATTCAGGAGCCAGATCTTAAAACGTGAGGAGTTGCAATCCCCGGTGAGAGAGAAGGAGTTAAAATGTAAAGTTCATGACTCTCAGTCGCCCTGAAGTCTGACTGATTTGATGATAAATCCGTGGAACCTGTCTCGTTGGCACCTGCTATTTATTGTGCTACGTGGTGTGTAAGATCATACGTTATCTGTTGGTTCAGTTTTACATTATGATATTTCTGAATGTTACGACAGAAGGTAGACATTGTAGTTTGTTTTCGTTTTCAGACTTAACACTGGAATGCTTACTTTATTTATTTTATAATTATGAAATATTGTGGCTTTATTTTTCTACTGGGTAACTGGGATGTCAAACTTTGTTCACATTAAAGAAAATATGTTTAAGCGCCTCAACGGTTATAAAACACTACCCAAATGCAGAACATTTGCTTTTCTCTCTTTCTAATATTCATTTTCCTATTTCTGATCAATGTGTGAGTGAAACTTGAATGCTTATTTATACACATAGTGGCCTCTGTGTATAAACGACACCAGTAAAAGATTATGGGGCTGGGGATGGAGCGAGTGGGGACGAAGGGCATGCTGATTTAACCCAAATGAATTAAAATACATTGCGACGGGCAGGCAATGTTGAACATTAGTTGTGGAAGACATATTTTTCAACAAGTGTGCAACCTTTTAAGGGACAAGAGACACGATATGTGTTTCAATGATTGCTGAATATCCGAGTTACAAATCACTCGAGAAAAAGGACCTGTCTTATGATGATGCCAAAATGAATAGTAACCTTGAAAACTGTGAGGATTAAAAGAACCATTCAAGTTTCACTCACACAGTGATCAGAAATAGGAAAATGAACATTAGAAAGAGAGAAAAGCAAATGTTCTGCATTTGGGCAGTGTTTTATAACCGTTAGGGGAAACGACACTTACTTTCTTTAATTAGAACAAAGTTTGACATCCCAGTTACCCAGTAGAAAAATAAAGCCACAACATTTCATAATTATAAAATAAATAAAGTAAGCATTCCAGTGTTAAGTCTGAAAACGAAAACAAACTACAATGTCTACCTTCTGTCGTAACATTCAGAAATATCATAATGTAAAACTGAACCAACAGATAACGTATGATCTTACACACCACGTAGCACAATAAATAGCAGGTGCCAACGAGCCAAGTTGAACTTTTGAATGAAGTTTTTAAACGACTCGCTGACAATGGCTATGTAATCAATCTGAAAAAGTCTCAGCTATGCAGACAAACTGTCAACTTCCTTGGCCTGAGCGTCACAGGCACTGGCAGGGGGCTGACAAATGATTTTCGAGCGAATGTTTCAAGCATTCAAATGCCCACGAAACTCAAAGAACTTCAGTCAATCTTAGGATTGTTAAATTATGCGAAGGCATTCATCCCAAATTATTCTGCATTATCAAAACCTCTTTATGACAGATGTTCACAAAAAAACAATCCATTAATTTTCACCCATGAGGACTATCAATCCGTTGGGAAACTAATGGATGCTGTGGAAAAGGCCATTGGTTTGAATACCAGAAATAGCATTCTGCAATTCATCCTTCGAATTAAAATTGGATCAAAGACAGGGATAGCGATCGCCTACAACAAGGGTGAAATAATTCCAGTAGCTTTCTATTCCTACAATTTTACATCCACCGAACAGCGATATATTGCGAAACACTGAGCGAACCCTGACTTTTATCTTACAAGTTTTAATTAAAGTCAGGCCTTGGCAAGGAAGGAAGCCAATTCTGATACAGACTGCTTGTCATGCTTTGAAAGATTTATACAGGCTGCCAGAGAATGAAAGGAAGGCGACAGCCATTAGATTATGGTAAGTGGTTAACACTCCTCCACGACCATACACTTGCGTGGGAAGACACCCCAGAACAATTTGACTTACAATTCCTTCCTCAAATGGAAGATGAATACCCGGAGAGTGAGAGACAGAATGTACCCCAACACAATCCAGCAGACTACAAAGGAGCCTGGTATTGTGACGGCTCTTCAATGAAAATACTTCAACCAGATGGATTAATGAAATCCTCTGCAGGAATAGGACTAACCAAAGGGCAATTTCTGGAGTGCAGATATATCCCAGAACAAACCATTGCGATCCCTCTAGGACCTCACACTGCACAATATGCAGAAGCAATGGCATTAAAAGAAGCAATGCAACGGGCAGATTCTCAAAATCCAATACTAATATGTACCGATTCAGCATATGCGAGAAATGCATATGAGAGAAACCTCCCCATATGGGAAAGAACTAAATGGAAGACACATAGAAATAAGATTATCAATCATAAGTCCATATGGCATACAGTAGCTATTTTGAGAACAGACAAGCCAAAGATACAGGTATTACACATCCCTGGACACACCAAGGGCCAGCAGCACAGCTATGGTAATAACTTAGCAGACGAGCAAGCAAAGCAAGCTGTAGGGATGTACATAACTGAGGTTAGGGAGGCCAGGGTCAATGTCATAAAGAGACAACAAATAGCAGAAAATCAAGATGATGAATTAAAAATACTGCTAGTCCCATATAAAGCAAACCCGCCTGGATATCCTTTAAAGTATCTCTATCAAACAAATCAAGAAGGGAAGGTATTGGTATCAAGGCCCAAAATATCAGACCGAGTGATCCCTCCTAAAACAAAACGATTGGAATTAATAAGGGAAGCTCACAGAGGTGAAGGTCATCTCCATGGAGGTGCCCAAGCCAAATGTGCACAATTAGGAATGCACTATTGGTGGCCATACATGATAACTGATTGTAAACGATTTGTTGCAAATTGCAAACCGTGTCTCCGCCATAATAAAGGAGCAGTCACGAGGCCACCTTTGATTCGGCCTGCCAAAGCAGACCAGCCAATGGGAAAATGGCAAATTGATTATATTGGACCATTTAGCCCTTCTGTGGGTAAAAAAAAACCTTATGGGCAAAAGAACCAATACATCTTGGAAGTGGTAGATTGCTGTACCGCATTTATCTGGTTAGTCCCGACCGCCCGCTGTTCAGAACTCGCAACGACCACAGCACCCTTGTACTCACTGTTCCCTGTTACTGGATTACCAGCCTGCATACATGCTGACCGAGGCTCAGCCTTCATCGGTAAGGGTTTTAGAGACATGTGTGAACGATCAGGTATACAATTGGAATTCAGCACTCCGTACCATCCCTGATCTAGTGGGATGGTGGAGCGTTGGAATAAAGAAGTAAAGATAGGCCTGGCAAAACTGATGATGATCAGGGGATAAAAGTGGGCTAACCTAGTACCTGAGGTGCAAATGTGTCTTAATAACATGCCTTTAGCTAAGTTAGGCATGCATCGAAATATTACACCCTACCGTTCAATGTATGGGATACACATGAATGACCCTTTAACCCAAAATGCTTCGATACCCCTTCCGGAGCCTGAGCCAGAGCTCACTATGGAATTAAGATCACTAATTTCTGTAACCTCTGACATGACAATTCCCCCACCAGGCAATTGGATGCCTCAAGTAGGTGAGTGGGTGCAGGAGAAAAAAACAGTCCAAACAATCAGGCTTAAGAGCTAAATGGAAACCCCCTTGTGTCATCACGCAGTTATTCAACGAGAGAACTGTGCTGATTGAAGCAGGAAGAGGGGACCGAACCACTCAGAGAACAGTATCTGTGGATAATTTAATGCCAGCACCCAGGTACTTTGAACCTTAAAAGAAATGGATCATGACAATCCATATTTAGGTCTGTATTGACCCCCTACAGAGCAAACTCGTCCCCAAATTAATGATGAAAAAAGAAACTAAACAATCCAAAGACATTCTCAAAACGACGGCTCACAAGCCTGTCACAATTCACCAGTTTAAAGGTCAGCATTTGCAGGCACCCAGTACAGCCAGTATCGCTGCAGTCAGCCCGCCCCCATGGCAGAGGGATAGCTCAGCGATCACAGAACACACTTCTGTGGAAATGATTCTTGACAATTTAAATCCATCAGCACAGTCTGATGAGAGGCACGAAGCGTGCCACCCCCTCGGAAGGTGGTTTAATAAGAAAGGATGTGAAAAACTTTGTCGACATTGTGCACTACTGTTACTTTTTATGCTGGTTACCATGACTTTAATTGTATGGATAGTAGTAATCGTGATAGGGAATGAAACCCTCCAACAAACAGTTTTTCTGAGGAAAGAACTCCAGGCCCCGACACAACTAACTTCAGGCCAAACTTTTCAAAGAGTTGCGCGATCCGCACCTCATAAATTGGACTATACAAAATGTTCCATTCCCGATGGAAATATATGGACACCTGCCCTGGAACCAACCTGTCTTTCCCCAGGAAAGGTTCTCATTCCACTAAATATAATTGTCAATTTGGGAAAATTGAGATAATCACCAAATAATTTCCCATGACGGCCAAATTTCTCAAATGAAAGATTTGGAGGAAACAATGAAGTTTCTAAAATAATCTTCTCCAGAAATATCTTTATGATATGATAGATCCATCTCTCACTGATCCCCAGGAACACCTTTTGGATCAGTATAGACATTGCTATTTCATAGAGTGGACAGGAATCAAAAAGGTAGAGCCATCTCTCGGCTCTCATTTTAAATTCTCTCATTGTACACCTGTACTAGGTGACTATAAAGGCTATGTCATAGGACATGATTACCCCATCAATCTCTCTTATCACAACATAGTATATGATTGGTCAATCCCAGCCTGGAATCAGGTAATGTTTGGAGTAATACCTTCAGAATTTAAATTTTAAAAAACAAATGTACTCGAAAATCCTGGCAACATCACTATAGTTTGTTCATCTTTACTATATGACAGCTGGTACTACCAATCAGGAGACTCCGATAAAAAATGAGACGAAAAAATTTCACAATGCCTAGATCAAAGTGGTCAAAAAACAAATGACACTAATTTTACAGGAAAACTTAAAAGATAATGTTATTCCTCCTGGCTCACAGATCCAGTTGAGACGCGTCAAAAGAATGATGATCACAGCAATCAGCAGAATGAAACCGACCTCATGTCTCTGTTCCGTATCCTGGCACCGAAACAGACATGTGCCCCATATGATATAGCATTTGGAGTAAACGAAACCATTGTTACACTAATGATTCTGACCCGACTAGACCCTCTAATCGATATTCAGTATTCTGTAAACCACACTATCGAGGCACACTCCAGAAATGTCACTGTGACACACATGGATAGCTGGCTAGCGAAGATGCTCAACGCATGGCATGGGTATCTAATAACTTCTCCATTTATGATTGGAAACCTGCTAATCATTCTAGTCACACCATTAAGGCCGTCTACTCCAGAGGATGGTATTTTAAACAGAATTCCTGAGTCAAACGGACTGATTTATTTAAAAATCTTCTTGTATTACCCCCTGAGCTAATCCATCGAAATCTTAAATTGAATTATACTGATAGACTGCGAAGATGCTTACGCAGCTATCCTAACTGTGGAAATAGTACCTCACCAATCAATAGTAAGCAGGAATCATCTCTGATTTCTCTACTTGAGGCTCCACCACCTTTTAGGGTCATAATGAGAAATGACACTTGGCAGAATTTTGTCACCCCTAAATCGAAGAAACCAAACGCATCGTATTTGGTACCACGCTCCGGCCAACAAAGACAGAGACTGATGAGTGTACAATTGAAAAACACTAAATTTCAAACCTCAGCTACCTCTTCAGTCGTACAAGTCTGAGACATTTTCTCGCTGTGGTTAAGTGAGACCACTTATAATCTAAAAAACATATCTTCATATGTCACTATAATGACGAGTCTGACTACGGACTCACTGGTAGTACTTCGAGATCAAACATTGGCAAATAATGACCTCGTTAAAGCTAACTATATGGCCGAAGCAATCAAAAATACCCTACATCAAGTAGTTAGAGGAGAGCTTCCAGATCCTCTGGTTTCCACCATATTTAAACATCTCTCAACTATTTGGCAGTTGAAGGTATTGCAGAAATCCATTTCATGAGTCATGTTACTCAGAGTGAGCGAAATTGAACAGTGCAAATCTGACAGAGGTGATAATCTGTGGTGGTTTAAATACAGAGTATGGAGAATTTCTTTAATAGTGTCCGTGCCAAGTATACAACTGGACACATGTTATTTGCGGATTTATAACCGTGTCCAACTCGGACAAATTGCTTCCAGAGGAAATTTAAAAGCACATGTACGAGTTCACACTCCGTACACTTTAATTGGTCAGGCTGGATTTAACAGAACTTCCTTACAGCCAGTAGAATATTTTTCCGCTGACATGTGTATAGGGACAACCCTGCACTTATGCTTTGATTGGCAAAAGCACCATGATTGTAGGAATGCATCCTGTTCATGGTTGCAACCCCTATTTTTGAAAAACTATCTCGAATTCACATTCTGGGCAATGGATCAGTAGCGATACTCACCTCTGAGTATTGTGATGACTGTCAACTTGCTCCAGGAACATGGATGTTGATGCCACATGAAAATCTAACTTGCTGTGGCTCTGGCCTTAAAAAGGACCACAGGCACGCAGCAGCAGTTTCCATATCCCCAGAGATACACTTCCCATCCACCATTAGGATTTCTAAATTGATCTCTCTCTTAGCACAGATGTATCATGCTCACCTTACTGTCACTTTCACTAATTATGATGTAACTGAGCATATTAGGCATGCCAAAAATGTATTATCACAAGTTCAGATCTTCGATCCTGTCCATGCCCCGGTCTGGATATGCGCCCTTGGTATGGCTGCTGAAGATGTTTTTCCCAAAATGAGTTCCAATTTTCAAGTAATTACTCATGCTGCTAGTGATGTTATTTCCTATTTTTCAGGATTCTTTGGATCTTTTCGTAATGTTCTACATTACGCACTGCCTATCGGTGGCACAATTTGTTTGATTTTACTCATTTCCTGACTCCGCAGATAGACCCTCACTATGTCCTCAGTGTTTCCAGTCCACCTTCAGGATTGAGCCGAGCACATGCAATTCCTTATTAATACAGGACGAGACACTGATCATCAATGGGAATCATTTTGTCTGCGTACCTGCCTTTCTGGACATGAGGATATGTATATGAAATGTCAATCAACCGACTCTCCCAACCCGGAAATCCTTCCGTACTTTGGTTTTCGTACAGCACCGATAGTTTATAGCCTTTTCCAAATGGTGCCTCATCAACGTATTTATATAAATCCCGATAGGATCATTAACCTTCATGAAGAAGGATCCCTTTGCACCTCTGTGGTAATTGTACTGTGTCCTCGTTGTAATCGACGAGGTCTCTTACGTCCTACTGTTACTACACCCAGGAGATCATAGAATCATAGAATCATAGAAGTTTACAGCATGGAAACAGGCCCTTCGGCCCAACCAGTCCATGCCGCCAAGCTTTTACCATTAAGCTAGTCCCAGTTGCCCGCACTTGGCCCATAACCCTCTATACCCATCTTACCCATGTAACTATCTAAATGCTTTTTAAAAGACACAATTGTACCCGCCTCTACTACTACCTCTGGCAGCCCATTCCAGACACTCACTACCCTCTGATTGAAGAAATTGCCCCTCTGGGCCCTTCTGAATCTCTCCCCTCTCACCTTAAACCTATGCCCTCTAGTTTTAGACTCCCCTACATTTGGGAAAAGATGTTGACTATCTACCTTATCTATGCCCCTCATTATTTTATAGAGCTCTATAAGATCACCCCTAAGCCTCCTACGCTCCAGGGAAAAAAGTCCCAGTCTATCCAGCCTCTCCTTATAACTCAAACCATCAAGTCCCGGCAACATCCTAGTAAATCTTTTCTGCACTCTTTCTAGCTTAATAATATCCTTACAATGGCACTCCTTTCAACAGACATGGAGCACAAACGTACTGTCATCAGCAATTTGTTGCCATGACACAATCCCCAACGGGATCTAAATATTGTCACGGTTATCTTCTACCAGATTTAAGTCCGTGCAGCCAGGCTTCCTGGCGACCACATCAGTTTGCAGCTGCTGTGGCCCCGGCCTTTTTTGATCATTTCATGAACCATCATCTTTTTGGTCCTTTCCCGCCACGAGCACCTATTGTTATCACTCCTTTTTGCCTTAATGATAAAAATGGCCCCATACTGGGACCATCTCTGACGTCGTCGCTAAACTCCTCACTCCCTTACCTGGAGATGTGGTCGGATGTGGAAAGTGAGCCCGCCGCCGCCGGTTCATCTTCTCCATTGGTATCTGTTTTGATTGACAGCCAGGCAGATGATCTTGCAACAGTCGAACATCATATCACGGATTGGCGAGACCTTAATGATGTACCTTCAGATTTTGCACCTCTTACGTACCAAGATGCCATAGCAATCATCAATGATATTGAAATTCCCGGCCTTTATAGAGGGGGATCTGACACCGATGTCATCAATACTGTAACAAACCTCGCTTCATTTGCCACGCATCTTACAGATTCTGAAACTGCAACCCTCACTTCCCTTATCGAATATCTCGCTGAATCTGAAACTGATATAAACCCCGAGAATTTTGCAATCGATTCCATCATCGGACGTGACATGCAAATTGACAACTAATTATAATGATCCTATTATTTATGCATAGACATATCTTTAATTAAGTACTGATACCTGAATCGATGCTGGAACCTGTAAAACATTATCTTCATGTGATAAAACAGTTCATCCCAACCACATCATAAAGATGGAGAACGCTTTGTTCCTGTATCGACCAAGATCATCGACAAATGGAGTGTTTAGAAGAAATCGGAACTCTTATTTTTCTAACATCATCCAGCTATCGAGAAGCCCAACATTATTGGAACCAACAGTACTTAATCGACGATCTGTTCCCATTATCAATGAGGGACCAGGAACAATTATTATCCCTTCTGTTCGGTTAATTAAAGCAAACACGAAAATCCCAACCCTTTCACCAGGGATTGATACATTGTATTACCAGTATCTCGAATATGTTTTTTTTTAAGAAAAACTTTGAATTGTATTTTGGGAAAGTACTAAAGAAAGATTTCTCCTAGCATATGGAGGAAGGACTGCATTACAACGATACGAAGCCTTAAAAACTGATCGAAGAATGGGTCACTTTGCGGCACTTACTATTCAAGCCTCAGGCTACAAGCATGAAAATAATATGTTAAGTGATGATCAAGACACTCCTCACTTTGTTGCTGTTATTTGTGATAATACTGTGCATCCTCTTGGGAAGACCAAATGTTTAATTTGTCACCAAGAGAATGGACAGGGAGAAATAAAGCATGCTGCAATTTAGAGATGATAAGTGCGATACAGAATTCTCTTGGAGAGGTTTCTACTCTCCTGCCATTCCCCGAGAAAAGGATCAAATAAATCCTTGGGTTCCCCTGAGTAAGACATGGAACTCGGACAATCTGGCCACCATATGGGAATCGGTAGTGGATAATCCCCAAGTACAACCAGAAAACACTGGAACTTGGTTAAAAGCCGAATATCGAGCAGAGCTCCAAGACACTTCTCTCCAACAATCTGAACAAGCATATGTTCAAAAATATTACACCTCAGAATCAACACAATGTACTCAGGATGAGACTCCTGACACTAGTTTTCTAGTAAAGAAAACAATTTTATTCTATCCCCCCTTTCCAATGAAGATACCCTATGCATCTCAAAAGGGGGGTACAGACCAAATCTGTTCAACCTCGGTATCCCAATTATCCGACATTGGAATCCGTGAGATTTGGAGACTTAACACTTTCCAACCCTCTCACTTCAGAGAATAAGGAAAGTATAGAAGCAACCAGAAAGCTAGACTGTGGAGATAAATACATGAGAATGGATCCAATCTCATCAACACCTCCCACAGACAATCCAAAAAGGGAACATATTTATGATGAAATAAAATACAAAATTGATTCCACTTCTCTACCTCAACAAAAAGATAACGAATCTCAGGGAGCTTGTGGCTACACCCCTGTGACTCACAGGAACAAATCTCCTGAACTTCCTCCCCATCAGAAAAAATAAAAGGGACTAAAATCAAGTAGAGCAAACTCTAATCATTCAGAGAAGTTTCAAATAATTTGTAATTACCTGATGAACTTGATTAAAAAAGAAATTGACAAAACAGCAAAAGAAATAGAGACTGAACTAAATCCTGAAAAAGAAAAACAATTGGCAACTTTAAAAACAGCTTTTTAACAAGGCTTCAGCCTCATGCAAAATGCCATTACCGCCGCTATGGTAGCAAGAGACAGAGAAAAAAAAATCCATTGATTAGGACTATAGAAGTAAAATTTCTGAAATGGGCAGGGAAGCAAATGTTACAACCATTCCTACAGAAACTGTAAACATTATCCCTTATAGACCAACAACGTCTGAAGGATCGAATCCACGGAATCCTCAATAAATGTGAGGATATCCTTGGAAGCGACTCATCTTCCGTTCTAGAATGAAAATGAGAATGAATTACAAGGCAGCCTGCCAAACAAATACACATTACACTGTTCCTTCCAACGAAAGGGTTTCCTTTAGTAGGGAAGGAAGAAGTCAATAATTGTGCAAATGAAAGGACAGATCTGAGTAAGAGCAACTCAGTGATTAATAAGAATTTAGGAGTCTTAATAGAGGCATACAAAATGATTAGGGGGTTGGATAGGGTGGACAGTGAGAGCCTTCTCCCGCGGATGGAAATGGCTGGCACGAGGGGACATAACTTTAAACTGAGGGGTAATAGATATAGGACAGAGGTCAGAGGTAGGTTCTTTATGCAAAGAGTAGTGAGGCCGTGGAATGCCCTACCTGCTACAGTAGTGAACTCGCCAACATTGAGGGCATTTAAAAGTTTATTGGATAAACATATGGATGATAATGGTATAGTGTAGGTTAGATGGCTTTTGTTTCGGTGCAACAACGTGGGCTGAAGGGCCTGTACTGCGCTGTATTGTTCTATGTTCTATGTTCTATGTACCTCAGAATTCGGTTTAAAAATAAGGCAGTAATACAAACAGCATTCTAATTCAAGATGGAATAAAACCACTCCAGCTAAAGGTCAGATAGAGGTTACCACCTGATGGGAGAGACTCCACGCTGTTTCCAAGGACTCATTAATATCAAATTATTAAAGGCTTTTCTTTGATAGACCATAAATCCTTTGGGACGAACTCCCCTCCCGAGAAGTATTCAAAATATAAGGACAGGGAATTCTCCAGATAAATAGATGCAGAAATCTTTCTCAAACTATACCTTTGGACACTTACAATAATGCCTTCACAAAAGTGTCTGTTTTGATATCTGGAGAGGATGTCACCCTGACAAGAGGCAGGCACCAACCAGTGCCTCCCTTGCCAATATATCTTAGAACTCTGGACAATTACACAGACTCTACAACCATTAAAAGATCTATCAGTGAGAGTACATCCAATTAGCCATTTGGCTACAGGTAATTAACCAACAATAAATGCCAAGGTAACAAATGCCTTCCTGAACCGATAAGCAAGTTTAATGTATAAAAAGAGAAGGCATTTTAGCAGAAGTATTCTCTCTCTGATTCTGACCCCACTCTTAGGGCGAGAGGCAGTTCTGTTCTTAGGAAGCTTGTCTCGTTGGACAACACCTGTTGTAAGTATTGTTTTGCAATAACTTCTTAGAAATGTACTAAGAAACTGATAGAGATGCTTTAAGGGTTTTTCCATGTTTAGATATCTCATTCGATTGAGAGAAGTTAGTATGTTAGTAGATAACGAGAAGGACTGTTTAGTCCACTTATACTTTAACTCTGCAATTCAGTATGTATCTATTGGTAGTATTTTCACAATAAAGAAGCTTTAATTAAATTCATACTGTGTGAAAATTAATCTCGAGATTGATCTCCTAGACACTCATTGAGGAAGCCTACGTCGGCATAGGACCCACGACCTCAAGAGGTATCGATTTAGTTATGAGTGACAAATCTGAACTCTCCCTATAGAAAGTAATCGAATCCTGTTTAACTGTCTGAGACCCGGAAAAGCATTCTCCCTTCGTGAGATCTATTCTGAGTCTTGGCAGGAAAACAGATTTCCCTCTTTTAATAGGTTAATCTAGGGAATAGGTTAGTAATAGAGTATTATCAGATCCGGAATAACCTAAATCCACGACAACAGCTCCACGAAGCGATGCGAGTCTACCAGAGATTCCCTGAGCCAAAGCTGAGAAGAGGCTACGGCTTTACTTTAAGCTGTGAGGCACGCTCCGTTCAACCAGACCCTTCGACCAGTTAAAATTAATAGTTTTAATTTTAGAATCTTACAATCATAGAATTGTGCCAATAAATTTAATTATTTATTTTGCAATTTTGGAGAACGTCATCATGCAACTTTAAATGGCTCGGCTGAACCTGCCTCCAAAGCCTTGGGCAACACTTAAATTGATCCTAACCACTCTCCACCCAACAAACAAATGCTCATGTTATCGGAATAAACAAATGCATTAAGCATGCGCCCTCTAGTTTCCGATATGTCTCCCAAAGACAAACATTTATTTGTGTCTACATTGGCCAGTCGCATCGCAATTTTTAATTCCTCCATCAAATCCCCTCAGACATGGGCAGCACGGTGGCGCAGTGGGTTCGCCCTGCTGCCTCACGGCTCCAAGGTCCCAGGTTCGATCCTGGCTTTGGGTCACTGTCCGTGTGGAGTTTGAACATTCTCCCCGTGTTTGCCTGGGTTTCGCCCCCACAACCCAAAGATGTGCAGGCTAGGTGGATTGGCCACGCTAAATTGCCCCTTAATTGGAAAAAATGAATTGGGTAAACTAAATTTTTTTTTTTTAAATCCCCTCAGACATTTCTCTTCTACAGGAGGCCAGACCCACCGTGAGCCGTTCCTGCACCCACGAAATCCCTTCACATCATCTGTAATTTGGGCGGACATTTCATTTAGAACAAGTGTTCTGTAAAGGTTCAGCATAGCCCGTTTTCTATTTGTGCTCTATGATCCCGTAAATGAGGAGAAGCAATTTTACTTAACACTGTCTTTAGGCCAGTAAACCTTCCCACTGCTGCCATTAAGGTGGAGGGAATTAGATTGCAGTATATCGTGGGAGTCTTCAATAATCAACATCTACAACGACCTTCCTTAATCGTAGGCATGAATCCAAACCGCGGTGTGTTTCCCCATGAAAATCAATTTTACTCGGGTTCCTTGATGCAAGACTCGGACAACTGCTGGTCTTGCATTATTTTGATATGTTTGGAGACAATTCACCCAGAACAGCTGCTTTACTCAGTGCAGGAATAATCTTCGTATGGACAGATTAACATGTCAATATAATTATATTGTTTTGTACTCTCACAACATTCCCAAAACAGCCTTTAGAATTTTCAGCCCTGGCGATATATTGAGTGATCCTCTGTTAGATAAATATCCAATGCTGATAGAAAATGGATAAAATATTTTGCATTATTACAAAAATCATGTGGAAAATATAATCCGTACAAGATTATACTTCGAATCTGTAGCGTGCAGTTGCCACACCATCAACGTTTGTGAGGTGAACAGTGAAAGCGATGTATAAATATGGCACTGCCATTCCGACATCGTTTTGCGAAGACAACCACAAACTGGCAAAAAACATAGCATTCGGCCATCTGAGAGATGTCGGATTAGATTTTACCGGGCGAGTAGAAATCAGACTCGTTTAATGCCTCTGGAAAATATATTATTTGAGTGGAGAAGCAGGTTTGCAACAATCTGCTTTTTTATATGCACATACACACTATTGGAACTGCGTGCTGTGAGCTGCTATCCGAAAGATCAATGTTTGAAATTTAATTATTTGTACGATTTCCTGTCAGGCAAAATATATTAGCAATAATTCATTCTACAATGAGCATTGTATTTCAGAAACGTGTATGCATTAAGATTAGTAGCATACGCATATTAAAAATCAATTCCAGATAATTTAATCGCTTCGTTCTTTAGTTTATATTTCCATTGCTTTTACCTATATTTTTTCGAGCACAAAGCTTGTTCACGTTAGTTAAAATACGAAAAAAGGAAAATTAACGAACTTACCTGATCTTCATGCTGAATAGCACCGGATGGCTTTCTAGTTGTACCTGACAGGGGAGAAAATGATACTGAATCGCCAAGGTAATTAAAGCTGTTCCATTTATATGCAGAAGAGACAAATCAGATCTGATTATATTATTTCCCCTGCTTTAGTTCAACCACAAATATAATGATCTAGATGCGGTACGCTTCTGTTATGACCGTTAGGTCTGTGATGGAGATGCCGGAAGTGCACGTTAAATCAATGGATACGCTCTTCTGGATCCATTGTTGTAATCTCCAGATCCCAGCCTGTTAAATTCCAGTGATGAAATAACAATTGAATCCAAGTAAACACACGTTGAGGAGAAATTTAAAAATATATTTACCTTAATCTGTCCGCTGTATTGTACCATTTAACAGTTGGCATAATCATGGCAACATACTGTCACCTCGCTTTGATGATTTACGCGTGTGAAACGTTACCGTCTCAACTTAAAAACTAAATAGTATATTATGATGTGCGGCTGAAAATCAAAAAACAAAAACTCAAAATGGTTCTTACCATTCGATATAATTATTCGAAGTCCTTTTAAAATCATAACTGTCAACATTGCAATTGCCACAGCGCCCGTAACATATCCGGTGATCAGAGCAATAGTGATCTTCGACTCAAAATCTGAGATTTGGATTAAATAAAAAGTCTAAACTGTTGAATATAAATCTGTAAACTGCAGATTTCAGATTTAGAAGCATATTTCCCAAAATAAACACTTGTTAGAATAGAACAATAAAGGACATACATGGTCAGCAATTCCTCCTCATTATGACCTTATTTACCTAATTGAGCTGTCATGTAAACACGCTGACAACATGATAGTTGAAGGTATATGTAAATTATCTTCAGATGCTCCTTAGAACACCATTTTCCCAAGTTTTCCTACAATTGTTGTTCATCCTGTCTGGTGGGCACTATGTTAGCACGCAAAAAATGCGGTGGTTCTACGAGTCGATGACTCCATGGCTGACCTTGGATTACGCCATAGATAAGGTTTGTGAACTTGTTACATTTTTCCCTCTCTCATGCTCCAAACCTCACTAATTTTCCGATCGCATTAATGCTTCGAGCGAGTTTTGACTTAAATGAAAAACACGTCCTTTCGTGGTGAATTTTAAATATTCGGAATGTTAATCTATATAATTAGAACGATGCTGGATTTCATGAGAACCTCATCAGCTGATCTGCGTGGGGTCCCTCCAGGGGCTCCGGTTTCCTCCCACAAGTCCCGAAAGATGTGCTTATTAGGTGAATTGGACATTCTGAATTCTCCATCTTTGTACCCGAACAGGCGTCGGAGTGTCGCGACTGGTGGATTTTCATAGTGACGTCATTGCAGTGTTAATGTAAGCCTACTTGTGACACTAATAAAGATTATTATTATTACTGTTCTTTCTTTACATGTACGTGAGTGCGCGCGCCTTAATGTACCTAACTTGCTTATGATCGGCTTTTAAAATCAAAAATTAACAGATCATTTAGTAAATCTATAGAACCTGCTGTAGAGCGCTCGCAGGCGTAGGGAGACTATGCAAACAACTAATAAATAACTCGCACAATGTTATGCAATAACCCATTATGAGAGACAGATGCTCGAGTATTGCAGTAATTGCAGAAATTGATAAATGCTTTGATATCTGTTTTGACAGTACCTTGGCCAACAAAGGCGTAGCTGGCGTTCGCTGGAATTGAAATTGAAGGGTGATGGACTAGGCAGGTATAGACTGTGCTGTAGCCAATTGCCCGTTTCTCGTCTAAAGTGCTGATTACGTTGTACAATCCCACTTTTGTTGTCGTTTGCTTTGTTATAAATCCGGTCACAATATCGCTGCCATTTTTCTTCCAGGTCAGGTTGTATTCCTTCGGATAAAAATCCGCCGATCGGCATTTCAATCTCAGAGAGCTCAATGAAGCCCTTGCCGGTGGCATGTAGTCAATCGTCAGTGGAGCGGGTGGAGCTATATTGAAAGGAGTATAAAGTGATAAAGAACATTCAGCTGCACATATACCCGTACTGCTGTCACATGGGATACACTGAAGTGACCCGCAAGGGAAGACTTCATGCTTCACAGAATCACTACAGTGCATTAAGAGGGTATTTCAGAAATCGAGCCTGCACCGACACTGTGAAAGCAAACTCTACCAACGTCCACTGCCCCGTCTACAGCACCGTGTCCCCGTAACCTAACACGCACATCACCGGACACGACCTTTGACGCGGGTTCCTTGCATCCACTCAATCGCAGTGTCACCCAGCGTGGGTTGGGATGGGGGTGGGGTAGCCTTCATATCGGTTTAGGAACTGGACATGAGACCAGAGCCAAGGATACTCTCGAGTGTCCACCTGTGTTACCCTGGTCAGCCTGAAAAGGTCAGGAATGGGAATATGTCCGTGTTAGAAGGGAGAGCGTGACGCTTCGTGGAGAGATGCTCACTGAGCGGAAAGCGCACGGTGAGACCCCAGAGAAGGGGAAAGCAACATCACTGAGGGAACAGTCCCGTTTAAATGTTTTTATAATTTAGAGTACCAAATTATTTTTTTTCCAATTAAGGAGCAATTTAGCGTGACCAATCCATCTACACCGCACATCTTTGGGTCATGGGGCCGAAACCCACGCAAATACGGGCAGAATGTGCAAACTCCAAACGGACATGGAACAGTCCCGTTTAAGACTCTACCAGCCAAAGGTCGTCCGACGCTGGTCGTCCAATGGTCAGATGTAGTTACAAAAGTGGCGTAAAAGACTTCCCATATCTAAGGGACAGTGGACAGCACCTATTAAATCCGCCGAGTACTAATACCATACGGCATGGCAGGACACCCACTGCCAGTGGCCCTTCAAGCCACCTGCGCTATGAAATTCTGTGCCAGCGGTTCAATTCAGGGCAGCACCAGTGATATCATACATACATACAAACAATTTACAGTGCAGAAGGAGGCCATTTGGCCCACAGAGTCTGCAAAGGCCTTTGGAACGAGCACCCTTCCTAAGCCCATACTTCCATCCCATCCCCATTCCCCCTCCTAATCTTTTTGGACACTAAGGCCAATTTAGCATAGCCAATCCACCGAACCTGCACATTTTTGGACTGTGGGAGGAAACTGGAACACCCGGAGAAAACCCACGCAGACACGGGGAGAACGTGCAGACAGTGACCCAAACCGGGAATCGAACTTGGGACCGTGGAGCTGTGAAGCAACTGTGATAACCACTATGCTACCGTGCTACCCAAAATATGTGTGACACCGTCCAATCAGCCGCACACACATTGGGGAGGTGACAGACCCTCTCTAAACGAAGGCCCACATGCATATAAATTTGGACAGGGATCAAGAGAGCCAAGAGGCGATGGCAATGGCAATTTAGCTGCAATGTCACGAGTGCAAGGCTGATTGGACTGGACTCACGTGGCCTTGTAGTCGCTCAGGCGTTCGTGAGGCGCCACTTATGAACTGCAAGGGATACAATTTCCTGAACGTTCAGATCAGTGTGACCACATGAAGATAATCATGCAGGTGTGGTCCTTTCCCGGGGAGCATCCATGAAAGTTACATATTGTGGAGCTCGCATATCCCAGTTGTCTTTAAGGGAACGCAGCGCCTGGAGGGATGACTCCTCAGGGGCAAGGGGTACCAAATAGGAAGACGGCTGATGATGCTTCTGCGTAATACACTGGCTGAGGAAGATTACCGCTGCAATTCGGCTTATGCTTCAGCGCACGTGCTGGTGGGACAAGCGATCGGACAGTGGACGCTGTGGTTCCGGTGCTGTGAGAGGTCTAGTATCACAGCCGACACACGTTGTCCCGCATTGTTGTCGGCTGCTGCGCTCTCCACAACTTGGCAAAAAGTAGTTGCAACAATAATTCTTCTTCTTTATCGCTGGAACGATTTCAGTTTTGACTTAATTATTCCTAAGGGATGACTTTGAGCAACCTAACCGCTAAAATATAGAATTATCGCTATTACACATAACAATAGCTGCAAAATTAAACTGTCATGTATGTCAAAATGTTCAAAACATGCCTGTGCCTAATGTGCACGCAAATTCCTAGAGTCTTAGAACTATTACAGAATACAGAGAGACCATTCTGCCCAACGCGTCTGTACTGATTCTCCCCCAGGACACCTCAACGCACTCAATCGCATTATCCAGCATGGCCCGCGAATAACTGCAACTGTCTGTTAGATTTTCTTTTGAAATCATTAATTCTTCCAAATTCCACCACCCTCATGGTCAATGACTTCCAGATTTTTTAATGTCACTGACTGCATATAAATAGTTCCTCCTCAAATTTCGTTTGCCACTCTTGCTGACGGTCTTGAATTTGTGTCCCCATTCCGTGAACCACGAGTTAACTTATGAAAAACTATCATAATATTTTAAGCCGCAATGGTCACGCGTCAATTTTCTAAGGTCTAATATTGGCAAGATTTATTTTTAACATCCCTCTATTTTACTAATAAGCCCTTTTTCCCAATCTCATGATCCCACATCTTTTGCTGGAGACTCTCTCAATATTGCTACTGCCATCGGACATCAAAGCATATAACCGCAAAGATCACTCTATTCCTGCAGAGTCCCGAGAATTGTACCTTTACATCCATATTCCCACTTAATATTAAACATTTAGAAAATCATCGCCTCACACTTCTGAGTATTAACTAACGTCTTCCACCTATACGCCATTATGCTGACGTCCCTGAATTCCCTTGTAGATTAGTCATGTCATCCTTACCATTTGCAGTTCTTCCACTGCTTGTGTAACTCGGATTTTGAAATATGGAAAACGTTACAAATTCTACAACATACAAGTCATCTATCTATAGCAAAATTAATAGTAGTTCCACGACTGTCCTTTGGGAAAATCCATTACCTACAACTTTCTAGTCTTAAAATTAACTGTTTACCAAGGTTTTCTGTTTCTACTTTCTGGTCTTAATCGATTTGTTTTCTTCACATATAATAGATCGATCACATTCGTACACTATGTGCCAAAAACAGAACATATAACATAAGCAGTTTTCTATCTGATAAAATCTACACAAACTTCATCTGCGGCATTGCATTCAGCCAACTTCTCTGAACAAATAATGAGATATTTGATCACGAATTGCCTTTTATTTTCATCTTTAATTAACTCAAATATCTTCGAGTAACGTTTGATTATTTGACGTGATAATTATTTCAGACTAGCTGTCCTTATCCCCTTCTTGAATAGTGTTCAGTTTTGCTAATCTTATATCTTGTGGTACCTGCCACTTTTCTAGGAAACACTAGACGTTAATAGATAATATTTCCATTTTTATAACCTCCAGTTCCTTAGTGGACCTGTTCAAAGTCAAGAGCTTTTAAAATTATTCCAACCCTCAATCTTCAGACATCTGGCCTAACTTAATCTACCTTGGGAGCATTGTAGCTTTACTCTGTGCCTGCTTACTGTTGAAATTCCATGATAAGATTTTCCTCCCCTTTTATTATCACCGCCATTTTATTCACAATTCCCTCTTTGTCAGTCCTATTTTCCACTTCACCTTACTGCAATGGTTACAACGTGAATTAAACATTTGGCTTTCATCATGTTTCAGTTTAATCAGAATCTCATTTTTTTCTCTTCATCAATTTCTCCACATTTCTGATCGCCCTAAAGTTCGCCCTTGGTGGAATGTATGTAGCCTCTACCTGAAGCATCAGTTCTTATAGAGAATATTACCGAGGGCGGCACGGTGGCACAATAGTTAGAACTGTTGCCTCACAGCGCTAAAGACCCGGTTTTGATTCTGCCCGTGGGTAACTGTGGAGTCTGCACGTTCTCCCCGTATCTGCGGTGGTTTACAAGCGGTTCTTAGAGCCCGATGTTGTGCAGGTTAGTTGGATTGATTCACCATGCCAAATGTCCACTTAATGTCAAAAATAATAGGTGGGCTGATTGGGTTCCGAGGATAGATTGGGGCGATGACACAAAAGAGTGTGCTCTTTCGCTTGGTCATTGCAGAGTAAATGGCCCCAAGGGCCTCCTTCTGCATTGTTATGATTCTATGATTGCTTCCCCTCTGATCCGATCTAGCATTCTCTATGCTGGTCGCAACGGTTGAAATTCACCCATTTCTGAAGGCAATGACTATCAGATTAAAGGCAGGAGAAATGCTTCTTTGTTTTTCCTTTTCAGAATACACGCGCTAATACTCAAATCTGAAGTTTGAAATAAACCTATAACGTACAGCTTTGAATTCATTTCACACTGCAACCAACAACTGAACCGCTATTCACCGGAGAATCCTTTTCGGATGTCAGCTTTTCGAACTCTCAATATGTCAAAACTGTTCCACGTTTTTGAAAAAGCTCCGCAATAAACACAGAGAACAGCTGGACTGTTCGATATCTAGTGCAGTTCCCGAAATAATTGACCAATGAAAGCAATATTAATATTGGCACTAACTAATCGCTTCGTGACTAGGTTTGCCTGGCGCCTACCGTAGACAATAAGTTTTACCAACTTTCCGTTTCCAACAGATTGCTTCCGATATTTAGATATGCATTGATATGTTCCGGCATCTTGGATATCCAAATTCAGAAGATGAAGATAAGCGCCGCCTTTCTTTACTTGGAATTTTTTTCTATTATCTTCCAGCAAGAAAGTATTGTTTTCCTTCAGCAACCAATACACTTTGACGTCCGAATGGTCCAACTGGAATGGAAAAGTGCATTGCAATCTAACATTTGTCCCTCTGAACGCCGTCATTGTTTCAGTGTCAGGATTTATCTTGTTCGAACTCGACACAGCAACTATCAAACAAAATAATGTATTATTAAGAGAACGTGATTCATACCATCAAAACAATATTACACTCGAATCTAATAGGTAAATCAGTAATGGGATTTAACGATCTATTTTAGAGTACAGGTAAGGCGAGGTTCCTCCCCCAGGAGAACATGGTGACTTTACGGCAATTCAAAATAGTATTTTCCAGTTTGAACAGATTATAATCTATTATATATTTTTCACGAAATATTGATATACAGCAAACCGTAAAGTATACCCGAATATAATATTCCCAGGAAACATATGCACCAATGTGTTCCAATGGTAATCATGATAACGAGGGAAATGATGTCTGAAGACGCGCGGCAAATAAGGCGTCGCGGATTAAGCTTTTTGTGTTATATCTTTTTCAGACGTATCTGTGACGTTCGGTATCACATGATTGTCGAACCGCGAAGAGGAAAGAATGCCTGTATGTGTTAGAATGTCTGGTGTACAGATGCGAAGAAAAACTAGGAAACTGCAATTCTCGTAAAATTATGCAATGTTTAATAAGATTGCGTCCGATTTTTCAATACATCCAACGGCTGCGTCTTTCTATTAGTGTACAAGCATTCTATAAAGTACGTTCAAAGGTCCTATTTATCCTGCTGAATTGCACAACAAAGGCATTTATGAGTAAACATATTCCCGTCATCTGAAAAGCGGAAACATTAACAATACCCTCATCCCACCGTGCTGACAGCCTAGCTGAAGATTTCGTAAATGTCCTGCTTTATTCTGAACGATTGGAACATGTTACTACAGTTGTATGACTTCCGGTAGCACGATACGAGTATGGAAGTGGATAATTGGAACGCATGTTAAAGAAGTGCATAAGTTTTTCAGTTAATGTTCAGTGTGATTCCATAATTTTGAGGGGATATTTTTGCGATGCACGATGATAATTCTCCGATGTACCTCCCGGCAAGAACGCTGGTTACATTGTCAGAGTAACACGACGTCAGATTACGACTTAATTGTCCACTTCCCGCATAATTCGTCCTCACAGATGTGACGCTGGGTCTACACTTTCCATGACATACCCTGGGAAATGAACTATGCAAATTTAATTCAGAACAGTGGTTGGCAGTTGCTTTCCTGACTCCAATTTCTCTTCAACTGCATATTCCTTTGCCCAAAATCTGGTAAACAGTTTTTGATATCATCAGAGTCTGTTTTCACCCATTATTCTCACCAATCGAGATTGGAAAATTGGGTAGCAAAGTCACGCACATCCACTGTCTGGGGCAAAGTAATTCCATGGCAGTATTGGGTTGGATTGGATTGGATTGCGATAGATACCGTGAAATTGCCTCTCTTTTTTAGATGTGTACCCAGGGTGATGTGCAATTTTGGTGCCTCAGTCATTGAAAATTCTTGTATCCTCGTCCTTGATAATAATACAATCCAACGTATGCTCTTCCATCAAGTATGTGAGAAAGTAACATCTTAGCTGAATGCAAGCGTATTCCAAGCCTTGTTTATCAACTGAAATCAATAACATGCTATTCAACTAGCAAGTGCTGATTTACCATAATTATTTAAGTTAATAGTTATGTATGGTAAGTTTGTTGCAAAATATACAATTATTTAACAATTATTTCCAATAATTCGCCTGGAACGATCCTTCTCAACTAATGTCGTAACATGGAGCACATACTATGTAGAAGGCCTGAGATAGCCACGTCGAACATATATTTTTGTTCGTTATGATGTCGTTGTGTACAACACAGGATGGCTCGAGGGTGCTGAGCTCTGCCTCAATGTTTCGAAACGTTAACTTGCGAATAACTGTGCCGCAAGTGCTATGAAATCAACATGAACTAGTTTATTTTGCTCGTGACTGCAGAAACCGTTGACGATTCTACAGTTTATCGAATTAGATGTAAGTTGGAATGAAACTGCGTTTAGTTTGCACAAAACATTTGTCAAGTTCTATGTGCAGTACTGCGCGTCGCAGTTCGTTATCAGAAAGTGACTCATGCCTTAGGAAGGGTCGGAAAAATTTGCATGACACATTTTAAGGAATATGAGATCGAACCTACGAAGAAGCATGGATTCCGAATGCTTGAAGATCTAAATGCGCGTTAAAAAATCAAACTATAGCAACAGAAATTCCGGACATCGTTTTGCTTTCGTCGTTAACAAGGAGTACATGCCCATTGGAGCATTTATTCTGTGTCCTTTTGGGGTTACGTCAGACGAAAGCCCACAAGTGCAGAGCTACAGACCAAAACGCACGCAAAAATGTGAAAAAGAAATCCTCGAAAAAAAAATCACCTTCCTAATCTGTTAGAAATGAATTACAATATACTGAATTACAATATAGCGACATTAGTTTCCTTCCCGCTACATATATCAAGTGAGCAGTGAATCAATGATAGAATTTATAGTGCAGTAGGAGGCCATTCGGCCCATCGAGTCTTCACCGGCTCTTGGAAAGAGCACACTACCCAAGCCCACACCTCCACCCTATCCCTCTAACCCAGTAACCCCACCCAACACTAAGGGCAATTTTGGAGACTCAGGGCAATTTAGCATGGCCAATCCATCTAACCTGCACATCTTTGGACTGTGGGAGGAAACCCGAGCACCCGGAGGAAACCCACGCACACACGGGAAGAACGTGCAGACTCCGCACAGACAGTGACCCAAGCCGGGAATCGACCCTGGGACCCTGGAGCTGTGAAGGAATTGTGCAAACCACTATCTGTGGTGGAATTTACTTTTGTTTGTAAGCATGGGCGACATTTCCAGTTACTCTCAACACGTGGCCGCAATGCCCCCGCCCCTGGCATTCTTGGGGGGGGGGGGATTCTCTCAGGCCGGGGCCGGGTCGAAGAATCCCTGCGTCCGGCGCGAATCGTGCCAGGCCGCAGCGACACTGGGACGCGATTCCCCTCAGAGCGGAGAATCGGCGCCATTGGCGCCGACGTGGTGCCTTCGACACCGCCCCCCCCCCCCCCCCCAATTCTCGGCCCGGAATGGGCCATCGTCCGGTGCAAAAAGCCCGAGTCTCGCCGGGCCGTTCTAGTTTGCTCTCACCGGGGGACCCTCCGTGCGGAACGGCGCGGAGAGGGAAGCCACTGCACATGCGCGCGTTGCCGCCGGTGCCACTGCGCATGCGCGGACAATTTTGCGTTCAGTTGACGCCGGTATCAGCCGTGCTGGCCCCTGTAGGGGGCAGAATTGCTGATCCTGAGGCCATGTTGACGCCATCCTGAAACGCGAGGGCGCTTCCAACGGCGTAAACACTTTGCCTCAGGATCAGAGAATTCCGCCCTCTGTTTTCGCGGGTATACCGCTAGCGTGTGGTGGCTTCAATGGGAAAACCCATTGACAATCGGTGTGAAGGCAGAATACGGTCGCCAGAGAACGTTGCGCCGTTGAGAAACATGCGGCTGTGGAACGGAGATTTCAGGCCACACTTTCGCGCAAGTGGAGAATCGTGATCGAGATCAGCAGCTTATGAAAATCTGACTCCAAACTCAAGATAACAAGTGGCACAAAGCTTCCAATGAAAATAGCTTTCGGATGTCTACGATTGCATGTACGCCATTTTTAAAAACTTGGCTCCTTTGCAAGTTGCATGCATCACGGAGAGGAGTGCAGTACAAAAGATATCAGAAAGCATGACAATTTCATCAATAGCACTGAGCAGCCGTTTTACCTCGATTACGACGGTGGGGCTCAATTAGCAAGAGTGTGTTGCTGTTTTGATGTGTTTGCTGAAACATGTGGTGGAATTCTTCGTGCCCCGTCGCCGAAATCAGGATGGGCGATTGGGCAGGGCATGAATTGGGACACCGGATTTAGGGAGGCACCGGCTTGATGCCAGTTCACAATGTTCCGCATCTTTCAAATCGGCGTCATCGGGGCCAGCACCTCATGCAGTTGCAACGCCGTTGGCGCGTCATCAGTCGGTCCACCCGTGATGCTCCGCCCCCTGTGGGCCGAGTTGTGGACAACGCCGAATTCGTGCCGCTGACCTCTGCTGGGGCTGACAGAACTTGTGAGGCGGTGGACAGGGTTAGGGTTTAAGCAAGGCCGCCGCCATGTTTTCCGGCACGACAGGTGCAGGCTGTCAGCCCTTCGCATGCGCGGCCTGGGACCTGGCAATTCACCGGCCGTTTTTCATGCCATCCTTGGGTGGTTCACGCGGCGCCAGTGCTAGCCCCCCCTCCCCCCACCCCTCCACCCCAAGACCGCAGTGAACAATCCACGGATTCTCCGTTGACGACGGCACTTAGCTGCTGGCACGGAGAATTCCACCCATGTGATTCTATGCTTTAAAACACTCATTCGAAGTTATGTCGCTGATAAACATTCAAGGCCCTTACGAACCTAGCAGAGACGGTGAAATGTAGAAACATATGAGTTCACAATAAGCAGCGATTATAATGCAAAGCGTTAACGTTTAAGGCGTTTATTTTAACACACAGACTAAAAGCAGTAGCGACCAGACCCTTGCTTAGCAATAAGCTAATAAGCTCAACACCTGAACATGTTGCGTTTGTAAAATTGCGTTTGTAACACAATCTAAAACCGTTTAGCACACTTACAAATGATGTGGAGATGCTGGCGTTGGGCTGGGGTGGGCACAGTAAGAAGTCTTACCCCACTAGTGATGTTGTAAGACTTTTACTGTACGTATCTATATATCACAGTGCTATCTCAATGAAACCAGAGCGATTCAATTCCAAATCTGTCCTGCTCATTTTTTAGACTGTCTTCTCTCCCCGCCGTCTGAGTCAATCTTTCAGTGCCTTGCTAACGGATGCTTCCTTCAATATATCGTCTGCGCATAGTCCAATGGGCCTTCAGCTGCAAGGGCAACTTTGATGACTCCTTGGTTCTTCAGTCTCTTTTATATCGAACGGAAAAGCGACACTCACAAGGACACTGCACTCACAAATTTAGCGGGCTGGCTTTACGCGACCCGCATCTCTCTCTCCCTTTCACCTTGTTACTGCACATTCAGCACTGAAGACAGCTGAATTTTCCTTTATTTAACCATGCGAAAAATCGGCGCATTGTTTTCAATGATATTTGACCTGGACCCCAGTCCCCATGGAAACCCAAACACATACGCTTATCAGTGGGAAGAAATGGCAGGCGTTCCTATGCCCCGCTTCACGACTCGATTTCAGCTGTTCTAAATGACAACATTTGAATAAAACAGCCTTGTAACTGAAATAAAGTGGTCATAGGAATATGGTAACATAGGAAGCGGAGTTTGCCACACAGCCCGTCGGGCTTTTCCTACCGTTTAGTCAGATGATGGCTGATTTGGGCTTAACTACGTATACCTACCTTTGGCACATGTCCCTTAATATCTATCCTTCACAAAAATGTATCTCACATTTAATTTCATCAAATGTTCTAGATTCAGCTGCTGCTTGTGGGAGACATTTCGAAACTTTTTGCATCCTTTGCGTGAATAAATACTTCCAAACATCTCTCCTGAACAGTCTAACCCGACGTTTAGGCTATGCTATGTCCTCTAGTTTTAGAATCTCCAACCCGTGGAAATATATTATGTTTATCTACCTTGTCCTAGAACATAGAACATAGAACAATACAGCGCAGTACAGGCCCTTCGGCCCACGATGTTGCACCGAAACAAAAGCCATCTAACCTACACTATGCCATTATCATCCATATGTTTATCCAATAAACTTTTAAATGCCCTCAATGTTGGCGAGTTCACTACTGTAGCAGGTAGGGCATGCCACGGCCTCACTACTCTTTGCGTAAAGAACCTACCTCTGACCTCTGTCCTATATCTATTACCCCTCAGTTTAAAGTTATGTCCCCTCGTGCCAGCCATATCCATCCGCGGGAGAAGGCTCTCACTGTCCACCCTATCCAACCCCCTGATCCTTTCCTGTTTTTGTCAACATTAATTACCATGTATGCCATTCAAGGTCCACTGTGGGAGATAACGGAGATAGCATCACAGATTGGATATTAATTGAGAAGTTGGATACAGCGATTAGCGGGGACCACTGGATTTTCATACGTGAGGTTTGTGTTCAATGTTGTCCCAAAGTGCTCAGTGTTCAGGATGTTCTTCTAATCATTGAAATAAATTGGTTTGTTCACAGTTGTTTTGCCATGCCCTTTTCAGGAGATCACCCTGTAAGGTTGTACGATCGATTTGCGGCATTCACCGGCATTATAACGAGGTATTAGAGTCAGTAGGGCCTGACTCAGATATTACAAACTTCAGCTGACATAAACACAGGAGATTTTGCTTCCAGGTGGAATAGTCAACACAGTACGCATACCGATAAAGTGCCATGTTTACTGATTATTTCCGTTTCTGTGGATCCTGATAATTGGGCTATTGTGGAGTAACGAGGGAAATGTGCTGTTCTGGTATTTTATGGAAAATGAGGCACTCCGATAAATGACTGGCTAGTGTGTGAGTGTGTATGTGTTGGGGTGGGGAGGGGGGGGGGGGGGGGGGGCTGGCGGAGGAGATAGCCACGAACTCCAAGATTTAAAGATCATTAGCATTAGTTAGGTAGGAAAATGGCCATTGTTTGATGGCTTATTTGTTTTCATTCTTCTCTAAACTAGTTCAATAAAGGACCAGGGCCATTTAAGAATCGTCTTAAACGTATGGATGAACTGGCAAAACTACGTGATATCATTTCATATTCTCGTTATATGAAACTATAATTTACAAAAGTTAATGAAATAAGTTAATGTAATATATGGGAGAAATTAAAATGGAAAATGCTGGACAAATTCATCAGATCTGGCAGCATCTGTGGAGAGAGGAACAGAGTAAACATTTGGAGTCCCAATGACTCTTCTTCAGAGGTAAAGGGAAGACGTGTGACCGATATAGAGTATATAAGACTTGGTGGAGCAGGAGCAGCCTCAGTGATCAAAGTCAGTGATAGGCGAGCCTGAGGGAAATAGCAACGCATATATGTAACGCACGAGACAGAGGCAGTGCTAATGTATTGTGAAGGACTGTGGGTAATGTTTATATTGACTTAAAGATAATGTGCCACAATGAGTTGACAGGAGAATAAAGTCAGTGCACAGTGAAGGAAACTTCAATTTCCACTGGCAGATGGCCCATTGGAGATGGTGGTGGTGGTGTGTGTGTGTGTGGGGGGGGGGGGGGGAGGGGTAATTGGGAGGGTGCGTTGGTAGAGATAAGTGGATAAAAGAACGTCCAGATAGAGGGGTACGGTAGCAGTCAGAAGTTGTTCACCTCAATGTGTTGTCCCGAGGGGTGTAACACACTTCATGGGAAGATGATGTGCTCCTCCTCCTGTTCGCATTGGACTGATTGCAACTTTACAGCAGGCCAGAGACGGACATGTGGTCATGAAAGCATGGTGCCGAGCTGAAGTGACAAATAACAGTAAGGTGGTGGTCATGGTCACGGGCTGAGAGAAGGTGTTCCGCAAAGTGATTATGCAGTCTGCGTTTAGTTTCCCTGATTTAGAGTGAACTGCATGGGCAGCAACACACACAATATGTCAAATTGAACCTGAGTCACGTGAAATATTGCTTCAACTGGAAGTAATGATCCCCGGGGCCTTGAACGGTGAGGGAAGAGGTAAGGTTCGAATTCTTACCCATTCTGCGATTGCAAGGAATATGCTGTGGGAAACAGAGAAACATTCTGGAACATCTTTCCTGCATCAATCCTGTCTGGTACTGCTAGAATTGTATAGATTGCTATGACATCGCCCTCATATTCCTGAACTCCAGCAAATATAATCCTCTATCTCTTCTCAGTCCTACCATCCCAGAAATGAGTCTGATAAACGGTCACTGATCTCCTTACACCGCGAGAACATTCTTCCTAAAACTGCGCCCAATATTCCAGGTGCTATTCCACGCCAGCTAACGCACTAAGCCATCCCTGTGCTTGCAGTAGAATCCTCTCGCTATGAAGGCCATCAACCCATTTCTTTTCTTTATCACCTAGTACCCTCATGCTTGCATTCAGCGACTGGTGTACAAGGACACTCATGTTTCGTTCGAATTCCCCCCTTCTGAAGCCACAATAATCAGGCAATAATCTGCCTTCCTACCTTTGCTGCTGATGAGGGTAATTTTATATTCATGCATTTTATATTGTATATACTGTTTAAGATGGGAGGGAGGCAGAAGACGGGAAATTATCGGCCGGTTAGCTTGACTTCGGTCGTTGGTAAGATTTTAGAGTCCGTTATTAAAGATGAGATTGCGAAGTATTGAGAAATGTATGGTAAAATAGGCATGAGTCAGCACGGCTTTGTCAACGGGAGGTCATGTCTGAAAAGTCTCATCAGAGTTCTCTGCGAAGGTGACAAAGAAGTTAGACAAAGGAGAACCAGTGGACGTGATGTATTTGGATTTCCAGAATGCGTTTGACAAGGTGCTGCCTAGGAGATTGTTAAATAAGTTAAGAGCCCATGGTGTTAAGGGTAAGATCCTGGCATAGAGAGAGGATTGGCTGACTGGCAGAAGTCAGAGAGTGGGGATAAAGTGGTATTCTTCAGGATGGCAGCCGGTGACTAGTGGTGTGCGACAGGGGTCCGTGCTGCGACCTCAACGTTTCACAATATATATTAATGATCTGGAAGAAGGAACTGAAGGCAATGTTGCTACATTTGTAGATGACACAAAGATCTGGAGAGGGGCAGGTAATAGTGAGGAAGCAAGGGAACCGCAGAAGGATTTGGACAGGTTAGCAGAGTGGGCAATGAAGTGACAAATGAAATACAATGTGGAGAAGTGTGAGGTTATGCACGTTGGAAGGAGGAAATTAACATAGACTATTTTCTAAATGGAGAAATGCGTTGGAAGTCAGAAGCACAATGGGACTTGGGAGTCATTGTTTCTGATTCTCTTCAGGTTAACGTGCAGGTTCAGTCGGCAGTTAAGAAGGCAAAGACAATTTTGGCATTCATGTCAAGAGGGCTAGAATACAAGACCAGAGATGTACTTCAGAGGCTGTACAAGGCTCTGGTCGGACCCCATTTGGAGTATTGTGAGCAGTTTTGGACCCCATATCTTAGGACGGATGTGCTGGCCTTGGAAAGGGTCCAGAGGAGATTCACAAGAATGATCCCTGGGATGAAGAGCTTGCCGTATGAGGAACGGTTGAGGAGTCTGGGCCTGTACTCGTTGGAGTTTAGAAGGATGAGGGGGGACCTTATGGGAACTTTCATGATACTGCGAGGCTTGGATAGAGTGGATGTGGAGAGGATGTTTCCACTTGTAGGAAAAAGTAGAACCAGAGGACACCACCTGAGGCTAAAGGGACGATTCTTTAAAGGAGTGATGAGGAGGCATTTCTCCAACTAGAGGGTGGTGAACCTATGGAACACTTTGCTGGAAAAGGCTGTGGAGGCCAAATCACGGATGTCTTTGAGATAAAAATAGATAGGTTCTTGATTAATAAGGAGATCAGTGGTTATGGGGAGAAGGCAGGAGAAAGGGGATGAGAAAAGTATCAGACATGATTGAATGGCGGAGCAGACTCGATGAGCCGAGTGGCCTAATTCTGCTCCTATGTCTTATGGTTTTATGGTCTTATGGTCTTATTTGCCATGAATGTATGCACTCAGCTAACTTCGGTCAATTCTCTGAAGCATCTTTTCATCCTCTTCCACTCAGCATTGTGACTCTGAAAATTTATGGATATATCATTTGAAGAATGAGAGGTTTATAAGATGCTAAAGCAGATTAAGAGAAATGACATAGAGTTGATGGTTCCTTTTTTGTGAGATTCTGGAACAAGAGGCAAGGAGTGGCAGAGTTACAACAGAACTGAAATTATTTTTCTTCACTCAGAAGTCCGGGAATCTGTGGGGAAAAGATAGAAAATCTTCCTTTCCATGTGGATGCTGACGGGATGAAAAGTGTCCTCAAGCCAGACTCCATCATGTTGCTGGAAGCGACAGAAATGAGTGACTGCAGAGTCCGGAGAAATGGGCCCCGACAGGTTGACTGCCCTAACCACCCAGTTCTCGGTGAAGAAAAATGGCAGAAAAGCGAGAGGAGCTGATTCCGAAGGTCACATCATGGTAGCACATGCAAAGGTGGGGAAGAAACTGTAGGCTTGTGACCTAGGCCATGCGGGAAGCAGGGTATTGGAAGAAATCTTCGAGATAGCTGTGGGAGAGCGGTAGGTGGCGTAGTGCTCCTTCACGATGTCGAAGATCCACGATCGCTCCCGGCTGTAGGTCACTGGCCATGTGGAGTTTGCACATTTTCCCGTGTCTGCGTCGGTCTCACACCCACAAAACAGAGATGTGCAGCGGAGGTGGATTCTCTACGCTAAAATTGCCCTTTTATTAGAAACATTTAAAATGTATATTTCTTTAAAAACAAAGTAACTGTGGGTGTCCGTGTGCTTGTCAAATATTGGTATTAAGACTGTCACTGCAAACGGAGCGTCAAGTGACGGAAAATAAGTGTCTGACGTAAATCATGAGAATGTGAGAGACGGGCGGAAACTTGGAAGAGAAAGCCGTAACTTCCGAGTAGTGGCGGAAATCCATGGCCCAACTTTACTGAGAGAGAAATTTGCGCGCTAAGTTGAGCTGAGAAATCGTGCCGTGCATTCAGGTTCCGGCAGCAGACTCCGGACTTCAGCGGGACAGTTCAGCGCAGTTTGAATGTAGTCACGCCCCGTTGTGGCGCAACAGCTACAAACATGAGTTCACGAATTTGAACTGCAGATTTATATTGAAGACAACAGGCATCAAGATTTACACGTGTTTTAACGATATGCTGAAGTTGGTTTAACCATCTTTTTAATTTCTTTTCTGCAGGCACTGCTACTTCATTGTTTCCTTTCGAGTGATTTTTAGTGTCTTTATGATTAAAGGTGAATGTTATTTCATATTTATCAGTGAACACAGGTTTTGCAATTTGTTGTTAAACTGCGTATCTATTTAAATATGTACGAAAGTATTAGATATCTTTACCAGTGGCATGCTGAGAAGTGTGTGTGTGTTTATGTCTTACGACTCACTGGGCTACTGTGATCAATGCCAGCCCAGGTTCTCCGGAGTCACAACACAAGAGAATTATCCAGTTATTGTTTTAATATTCCCGATGGCTTTGGCCCTTAACTGCCGAATGATCACAGTCACATCGATAGTAAATGTAAACACAATTAATGATTATTTATGCTGAGAACTATAATGTAATAAGCAGCAAATAAAACTGGTCAAAAATTAACTAATATCTAATTCCACATGACCTTGCCCCACCCTCTACACCTACCCACATACAAAGACAGACAGACAAAGAGGGATGGAAAGCGGTAAAATTCGTAAGTGAAAGGAAGAAGGTATATTTGTTTCTGATGCTTGTTCTCACCACAATTTTCTTCACTGCAACCTTGCATGCTAAAGTCTTTGACTTGGAGTCTGTCATCGTCTTATTCGTAGAGTCATTCAGTTAGGTTCTATGTGGTTTAGAATTGCATTACTCGCAGGTTTTACTGGGGGCACACGTTACTTCTCTTCAAACTTTGCTCTCAGTTCGAGGTTTGCCTTCAAGCTTCTGTGTTTTCAAAAAAACATAATTACCTCGCTTTCTGAAGAGAGATAGCACCCACAATATGCTTTCGAGTAATTGCTTGCACAGCCTGTAATGATATGCCTGTAAATATATTCATCCAGGCTATCTGCCAGTTCATAAACACAAGAATTCTGGAGAAAAACGGAGAAGTTCTTCCCCTCTGTTTCCTGGTGCCAAACCGAAAGGTTGGAACTCGGAAAATCATTCCAGTAGCATACTTTCCAATCACCACCTGTTACCTGGCAGAGCACAGCCATTTGGTCCAATTCATCATCTACTAGCCAAATCAATCCAATCGATTTCCAACCAATCTTTCTCACTGGTCCCGAATTGTCTCCAACTCCAGTTTAAACCAGCCAGTTATTTCTCCTGTAACTTATGTATTCTTCTCCTTGAATGAAAGATACAGGATGAATAACCTAAAGTGACATGTCCATTAACCATCTAGGGATCAACAATGTAAAGGCAAAATAAAAGAACGGGGGAATAGGGTAACAAACCGAATGACATTGAATGACCCTGACAGAACTTAAATTTTGGCAGCTTAAAACTTCTTTTGGAACAAGAGAAGTCAGAAATTCTCTGAGCACAAAAGTGGAGATTCTTGAAGCAGTGCAAAGTGTAAATAACGCCAATTCCTTACTATCCAGTTAAAGGGTTACTAAAATATTGAAACAACTTGGCTGTGACCTGCTCATAAGTTTTCAAAAGTGTCTCCCTGGTTTTTTTTTTGCTTTTAGCTGAATTCTTCCATGTGTCATGTGATTTTTTTTTGAACGTTGAAAAGTTTAATGGATAGCATTTATCAATGAAAATACTTTCAAAACCACCTTTTAAACGAGTTAACATTTAACATAAAATGTCACTTTACCAGCTGAACAGTCATATTTTGTTAACTAACTATGTAAAATATGTAAATAGTCCAACTCGGGAAGGGGCCATACTGGACCTGGCATTGGGGAATGATCCCGGCCAGGTGGTTGAAGTTTCAGTCGGTGATTACTTTGGGAATAGCGATCACAATTCTGTAAGTTTTAGAATACTCATGGACAAAGGCAAGTGTGGTCCTGAACGAAGAGTGCTAAATTGGGGAAAGGCCAAGTATAACAAAATTCGGCAGGACCTAGGGGGATGTGGATTGGGAGCAGCTGTTTAAGGGTAAATCCACATTTGAAATGTGGGGGTCTTTTAAGGAAAGGTTGATTAGAGTGCAGGACAGACATGTCCCTGTGAAAATGAGGGATAGAAATGGCAAAATTAGGGAACCATGGATGACGGGTGGAATTGTGAGACTAGCTAAGATGAAGAAAAAAAAGATCTAGGCGACTTAAAACTGATGGAGCCTTGGAGGAATATCGGGAAAGTAGTACAAATCTCAAACGCGCAATAAAGAGGGCTAAAAGGGGTCATGAAATATCTTTGGCTCACAGGGTTAAGGAAAATCCCAAAGCCTTTTATTCGTATATAAGGAGCAAGAGGGTAACTAGGGAAAGGATTGGCCCACTCAAAGAAAAAAGAGGGAATTTATGCGTGGAGTCAGAGGAAATGGGTGAAATTCTTAATGAGTACTTTGCATCGGTATTCACAAAGGAGAGGGACACGACAGATGTTGAGGCTAGGGATGGATGTTTAAATACTCTAGGTCAAGTCATCATAAGGAAGGGGGAAGGTTTGGGTATTCTAAAAGACATTAAGGTCGACAGGTCCCCAGGTCCGGATGGGATCTATCCCAGTTTACTGATGGAAGCGAGGGACGAAATAGGTGGGGCCTTAACAGATATCTTTGCAGCATCCTTGAGCACGGGTGAGGTCCCGAAGGACTGGAGAATTGCTAATGTTGTCCCTTTGTTTAAGAAGGGTAGCAGGGATAATTCAGGAAATTATAGACCTGTGAGCTAGACGTCAGTGGTAGGCAAACTGTTGGTGAAGATGCTGAGGGATAGAATCTATTCACATTTGGAAGAAAATAGACTTATCAGTGATAGGCAGCATGGTTTTGTGCAGGGAAGGTCATGTCTTACAAACCTCATAGAATTGTTTGAGGAAATGACAAAGTTAATTGATCAGGGAAGGGCTGTAGATGTCATATACATGGACTTCAGTAAGGCGTTTGATAAAGTTTCCCATGGCAGATTAATGGAAAAAGTGAAGTCGTATGGGGTTCACAGTGTACAAGCTAGATGGATAAAGAACTGGCTGGGGAACAGGAGACAGAGAGTTGTGGTGGAAGGGAGTGTCTCAAAATGGAGAAAAGTGACTAGTGGTATTCCACAGGGATCCGTGCTCGGACCACTGTTGTTTGTGATATACATAAATGATCTGGACGAAGGTCCCGGTGGTCTGATTAGCAAGTTTGCAGATGATACTAAGATTGGTGGAGTTGCAGACAGCGAGGAGGACTGTCAGAGAATACAGCAAAATATAGATAGATTGGAGAGTTGGGCAGAGAAAAGGCAGATGGAGTTCAATCCAGGTAAATGCGAGGTGATGCATTTTGGAAGATCTAATTCAAGAGCGGACTATACGGTCAATGAAAGAGTCCTGGGGAAAATTGATGTACAGAGGGATCTGGGAGTTCAGGTCCATTGTACGCTGAAGGTGGCAACGCAGGTCGATAGAGTGGTCAAGAAGGCATACAGCATGTTTGCCTTCATCGGACGGGGCATTGAGTACAAGAGTCGGCAAGTCATGTTACAGTTGTATAGGACGTTGGTTAGGCCACAGTTGGAATACTGCGTGCAGTTCTGGTCGCCACATTACCAGAAGGATGTGGATGCTTTAGAGAGGGTGCAGAGGAGGTTCACCAGGATGTTGCCTGGTATGGAGGGTGCTAGCTATGAAGAAAGGTTGAGTAGATTAGGATTGTTTTCGTTGGAAAGACGGAGGTTGAGGGGGCACCTGATTAAGGTCTACAAAATTATGAGAGGTATGGACAGGGTGGATAGCAACAAGCTTTTTCCAAGAGTGAGGGTGTCAATTACAAGGGGTCACGATTTCAAGGTGAGAGGGGGAAAGCTTAAGGGAGATGTGCGTGGAAAGTTTAGTATGCAGAGGGTGGTGGGTGCCTGGAACGCTTTGCCAGTGGAGGTGGTAGAGGCGGGCACGGTAGCATCATTTAAGATGCACCTAGACAGATATATGAACGGGCGGGGAACAGGGGGAAGTAGATCTGAGCACAGAGTGGAATGTGATCCTGACGGCAGCGTCCGAATTTGTCAAACGATAAGGAGCACCAGATTGCATCTCACAGTGAGACTTCGTAATCCTCCATCCAGTAGTCAAGGCCCGCTGAGGGCCAGCCCAAAGCCAACACACTGCAGTGATGCTATTGGGGCCCACGGAGGGGGTTGTGGTAGCTGGGGTGGGCGGGTGGAGCGTATGGAGGAGGTACAGTGGAGGATTTGAGCAGCTGTGGTGGGTATGGAGAGCTGGGACAGGGTGGTTGATCTGCTGGTGGACAGGCCCCCTAACAGGCAAACCTGGAGGTGATGAGGTTTTCCCGTGTAATGGTTGGACTCACCATCTGCAGATTCAGGGAGCGCAAGCTCTTCTTGTTGATGAAGGGCAACCCCTCATAGATTTATGCTCGTAGGGGTATATGTGTCCAATCTATCACTACCTGAACCTGGGAAATGCCAGTGATTAAGGCGAATCCTGCTGCGCGAGATTCGTTGTGGCTTGGTCCGGACTGGAGTATTTATAGTCCACTGCTTCGGAATATAGGTCACCGTAATGGTGCAGAGGCACCTGTGTGATAATGTCTCAGCTGTCCCAAACATGTCCTTGCTCGGCGCCTGGAGCGGGTGCCCTCCTCCATATCCCCTCGTTCCAGATGCGCATCATCTGGCACAAGTGGTGCATGGCCTCCTTGGATAGCTAAAGTCTTCGGTGACATGCTCGTTTTGGCAAACCTCAAAGACAGGTGCCAACGGTATAAAGGTCATCTAATGCAACACCTCCTCCTCGGAGTGTTGGACGACTGGCTCTCCAGTCTCACCGGCTGTGTTATTATCTTCTGGGACAGGCTCCTGTTGTGCAAGGTGCTCCATAATCAGCGCCTGTGCCTGCAGCCACCTTGCATCCACAAGGGAAGCTGCGGTCAGGTTGACTGCAATTATTCCTGGCTGTGCTCCAAAATCCATTCTCTGCAGGGGATAAAAGAGCAGACATGTTAGCAAGATGAAGATTCTATTGCGCATTCAATTCCAACAGGCGACGAGGCAAACCTGAGTTGCACTTTTTACAGAACATTACAGAATTTACAGTACAGAAGGAGGCCATTCGGCCCATCGAGTCTGCACCGGCCCTTGGAAAGCGCACCCCACCCAAGCCCAGACCACCCTATCCCCATAACCCAGTAACCCCACTGAACCAACACTAAGGGCAATTTTGGACACTAAGGGCAATTTAGCATGGCCAATCCACCTAACCTGCACATCTTTGGACTGTGGGAGGAAACCGGAGCACCCGGAGGAAACCCACGCACACACGGGGAGAACGTGCAGACTCCGCACAGACAGTGACCCAGCCGGGAATCGAACCTGGGACCCTGGAGCTGTGAAGCAATTGCGCTAACCGCTATGCTACCGTGCTGCCCTTGCTCTCCATTTTCCACGTGCCCCCCGCCAAATTAACTCCCACTGATCATCATCCGGCCTCCTCCGATATGTTGCCTGTCCCACTACATCCGGACCTGATCAGTGAGTGCCAGGGGGAAACATCACTGCTCACCCCCATCCCTATCGACAGACGTACCAGTGGCTGCTGCAACCCGTGTCAGCGATAGTTTCTGAAGCTGCTGTCCTGTTTCACCGGTTTGGTCTACTTTGTGTTGTCCCTCCAGTAAAGTGGCACCTGGTTCTGTAGTGGAGTGGGTCATGGTATACCACCAACTGCATCCATGCTTCCAGGCTTGTGCTCTGCTGGTCATACAGATGGGGCTGAGCGAAGTGGGTGGGAGTCTGCTCGGGACTTAGCTACAATGTGATAGACGGGAATTACTGCGGATGATGGAATCTGAAACGAAAGAGAAAATGCTGGAAAATCTCAGCAGGTCTGACAGCATCTGTAAGGAGAGAAACGAGCTAACGTTTCGCGTCAGATGACTCTTTGTCAAACCTAACAGACTGAGATTTGGGAAATATAGATACTGTGGAGTAAGAATGAAAGATGAGTCATAGCCACAGAAATCCAGTGAAACCGGGTGCTGAAAGCCACAGAAAGCAAGGTGAAAGGGTGCGAATGGCAGTCGCCAGAGAGAACAAAAGATGTGAAAGGTCAAACAGCAGAGAAACTAACATCAGAGGGTGAACTGTAGATGTGGGGGTGGGGGAGGGGAAGGGGGTAACAAAAAGGAGAAAGGGTAAGGAAGGTGGATAAGATGGCGGGGGTTAATATATATTAAGAAAGAGAAGAAAGAAAGAAATGGTAAAAGGCAGTTAGAATGAAATGGTATGAAAACAAATGGGTCGAAGTGGGGTCGAGCTAATTATCTGAAGTTGCTGAATTCGATGTTGAGATCGGAAGGCTGTAGCATGCCTAACCGGAAGATGAGATGTTGTTCCTCCAGTTTTCGTTGATCTTCACTGGAACATTGCAGCAGGCCAAGGACAGACATGTGGGTGTGGGAGCAGGGTCTTTTGTTAAAATGGCAAGCAACGGGAAGGTGAGGGTCCTGAATGCGCACAGACTAAACAACATAACGGACTACAAAGCGAAGTCGAACAGTATTTCTGGCAGCAGCGCACCCCTCCCCAATGAACTCAATGCATTCTATGCTCGGTTCGAGCAGGTAACCAACAATCCGCTGGCGAGTGACCCAGCAGCCCATAATTCACCCATACCCACCATCGCAGCCTCCAAAGTCAGATTGGCCTTCCTGAAAGTGAACCCTCGGAAGGTGACGGGCTCAGACGGGATCCCTGGTCGTGCACTCACAGCCTGCGCGGACCAGCTGGCAGAGGTATTCGCGGACATCTTTAACCTGTCTCTACTCCACTCCGAGGTCCCCACCTGCTTCAAGAAGACCACCATCATACCAGTACCAGAGAAGAACCAGGCAACGTGCCTCAATGACTACCGTCCAGTGGCCCTGACTTCAGTCGTAATGAAGTGCTTCGAGAGGTTGATCATGAAGCGCATCACTTCCATACTCCCAGAACGCCTTGATCCACTGCAATTCGCATACCGCTGCAACCGGTCCACATCAGACACCATTTCCCTGGCTCTACACTCATACCTAGAGCATCTCGAGAACAAGGACTCCTACATCAGACTCCTATGTATTGACTACAGCTCCACCTTCAACACCATAATCCCAGCCAAGCTCATATCAAAGCTCCAAAACCTAGGACTTGGCCCACCACTCTGCAACTGGATCCTCGATTTTCTGACCAATAGACCACAATCAGTAAGAATGAACAACAACACCTCCTCCACAATAGTCCTCAAC
Organism: Scyliorhinus torazame; assembly: GCF_047496885.1. Classification (NCBI taxonomy): domain Eukaryota; kingdom Metazoa; phylum Chordata; class Chondrichthyes; order Carcharhiniformes; family Scyliorhinidae; genus Scyliorhinus; species Scyliorhinus torazame. Next base: position 117,461,340 of record NC_092716.1, read on the forward strand.
ACCGGGGCCCCGCATGGCTCCGTAAATAGTCCCCTACTCTACTCCATGTACACACACGACTGCGTGGCAAAACTTGGTCCCAACTCCATCTACAAGTTTGCTGACGATACGACCATACTGGGCCGGATCTCGAATAACGACGAGTCAGAATACAGGCGGGAGATAGAGAACCTAGTGGAGTGGTGTAGCGACAACAATCTCTCCCTCAATGCCAGCAAAACTAAAGAGCGGGTCATTGACTTCAGGAAGCAAAGTACTGTGCACACCCCTGTCAGCATCAACAGGGCCGAGGTGGAGATGGTTAGCAGTTTCAAATTCCAAAAACCTGTCCTGGTTCACCCACGTCGACGCTATCTCCAAAAATCTGTCCTGGTCCACCCACATTGACGCTACCACCAAGAAAGCTCAACAGCGCCTATACTTCCTCAGGAAACTAAGGAAATTCGGCATGTCCACATTAACACTTACCAACTTTTACAGATGCACCACAGAAAGCATCCTATCGGGCTGCATCACAGCCTGGTACGGCAACTGCTCGGCCCGGGACCGCAAGAAACTTCAGAGAGTCGTGAACACCGCCCAGTCCATCATACGAACCTTCCTCCCATCCATTGACTCCATCTACACCTCCCGCTGCCTGGGGAAAGCGGGCAGCATAATCAAAGATCCCTCCCACCCGGCTTACTCACTCTTCCAACTTCTTCATTCGGGCAGGAGATACAAAAGTCTGAGAACACGCACGAACAGACTCAAAAACAGCTTCTTCCCCACTGTCACCAGGCTCCTAAATGACCCTCTTATGGACTGACCTCATTAACACTACACCCTGTGTGCTTCATCCGATGCCAGTGCTTATGTAGTTACATTGTATATGTTGTGTAGCCCTATTATGTATTTTCTTTTATTCCCTTTTCTTCCCATATAGTTAATGATCTGTTGAGCTGCTCGCAGTAAAATACCTTTCACTGTTCCTCGGCACACGTGACAATAAACAAATCCAATCCAATCCAATCCAGACCGAAGATGCTCAGCAAAGCGATCACCGAGTTTGCGTTTGGTCTCTCCGATATACAGGAGACCACATTGGGAGCCGTGAATGCAGTGGAACAAATTGGAAGAGATGCAAGTGAAACGCTGCTTAACATGGAATGAGTGTTTTGGGCCTGGAATGTTAAGCATGGAAGAGGTAAAGGGGCAGGTGTTAAACCTTCTGTGATTGCATGGGAAGGTGCCATGGGTGATGGCAGAGGTACTGGGTATGGTGGAGGATTGGACTAGATTATCTCGGAGGGAACCGTCTCTGCGGAATGCTGACAGAGAGCGTGAAGAGAAGATGTGTTTGGTGGTGACATCACGCTAGAGTTGGCGAAAATGGCGGAGGATTATGTTTTGCATCCTAGAATGTGATGTGGGTCTTGGGTGTGACACACGGAGACAGGATGGATGAGTACAGGGGCGCAGTAGGCAGGCCATGTTTGAACACAGCTGGTGGTTCTGTTGATTGGGCTGGCTGATAGTTTGATCTGTGAGACCTCTGCCTTGAAATGGGCATGATGTGGAGCTGCTGGCGTTGGACTGAGACACAGTAAGAAGTCTTACAACACCAGGTTGAAGTCCAACAGCTTTGTTTCGATATCACTAGCTTTCGGAGCGCTGCCTTTTCCTCGGGTGAATGAAGAGGTATGTTTCAGAAACATATATATAGACAAATTCAAAGATGCCAGACAATGCTTGGAATGCGAGCATTAGCAGGTGATTAAATCTTTATTGGATCTGTAAAGATTTAATCACCTGCTAATGCTCGCATCCCAAGCATTGTCTCGCATCTTTGAATTTGTCTATATATATGTTTCTGGAACATACCTCTTCATTCACCTGAGGAAGGAGAAGCGCTCCGAAAGGTAGTGATATCGAAACAAACCTGTTGAACTTTAACCTGGTGTTGTAAGACTTCTTATTGAAAGGGGCAGTCTGCGAGAGATGGTGCCAAAGGCCACGGTGCACGTGCCAATTGTCTGGTATGCGCTCTTCTGTTACCCTGCATTGCCTGCTGTGGGACTGCATTTCTGATGAATGCACTGAGGAATGCCAGCACCTGGTATGCCACTGATTTAACATGGACACATCCATCTCGGTGATGGGTCAGTTGGGGTCTGAGTGTTTGCAGAGGGCGGCATGGCTGAGCTCCCAAGTGACCAGAGGCTCTGTGAACATGTTCAGGTTACAGTGCGCAGTGAAGAGATTGAGCAGCCAGGGGTCTGTAACTTCTACCATATGGTTGATTTTTAAAAAAATACTACAGCAATGGTGGTCAATCGCCGGCCATCCCGATCCCCAGAGGGACAGACGGAAACCGTTGATACGTCAGCAAGTCTCTCACCGCAACACCCTCCCCAGCCCCACCCCGGAACTGGCAGCCACCCCTCAACAAGTGCTACAATTCGTAACATTTCAAAAAAAATCTTAACTTCTCTCTCTCCCACAGCAGCCATAGCACTCAATCCCCGTTTCTAAATAGCTGCAGTAAACCGCGCCCGCATGGCGACTGTCGGACAGGTGTGGATCATCGAGGATACACGGAGCATATTGGGTCGAATAATATGTAAATGCATGCAAATACCGGTGTTACATTTTGCCACCAATGGGACCCTGGATCATAGCGATCGGTTCTGCAGCCGGCACAAATATTGATTTTGGCTGGACGCCCGTTTTTCCGTCTGATCGCTCTTCGCATTTCTGGCACCATGGTGCCCTTAATCCAGCACGATCTCCTTTGCCTGTGGACCCTCAGGGGTGATTAATTGATTTGCTTCATCACCAGGTGGAGATGTCGCCTGCCTCTTCTCTCATGAAACCTGCACCTACGTCGAAACACGGAAGAACTTCAGGGATTTTAAGAAACCAAGGTAGAAGTCTGATGATCCTGCAGAGGTGGAATATGACTTCAGACGTTGAATCTGCACTGGATTCTGCAATACCTGTCAGAGAGGTAGTTCACCTTAGTTTACAGGAGGCTTGCATATGTCACCCAAGGCACTAGATTTTGCGAAAGCATTTGACGTAAGCAATGAGGCTTGTACATCATGTAGTCTCTTAAGCAAGACAGCATATAATACATCGCAAAATCCGAATGTACATTAGCTCTGCATCAGCTGGGAGGATAGTCGTGCTAACATTGGTAACCTTGAAGGAGACAAGAGCATCAGTTGCGAGGCCATGACCATCCAAAACCAACTCTGCTTTGCCAGTCATGTGCTTAGGATGTCCCAATCCCGACTGCCAAAGTAAATCTTCGTGCAGCTCAAGGACAGCTTCCAAACAGGAGGAGGACAAAGTAGCACTTCAACGATACACTGATGGCTTACCTTAAGAAAGACCATGCCTGGGAGATCCTTACTCAGAAGAGACACACTTTGAGGAACCTCCTTGGATTGGGTTGGTTTAGATTTGCTATAGTCACGTGTACAGAGGTACAGTGAAAAGTATCTTTCTGCGAGCAGCTCAAACAGATAATTTAGCACATGAAAAGAAAATTCATAATATGGCAAGACAAGGTACACATAGACACCGGCATCGCGTGAAGCATATAAGAGTGTAGTGTTAATCAGATCAGCCCTTAAGTGGTCCTTAGGAGTCTGGTAACAGCACGAGGATGAAGCTATTGTTGAATCAGTTCGTGGGGGTTCCCAGACTTTTGTATCTCCTGCTCGATGTCAGAAATGTGAAGAGTGAGAAAGCTGGATGGGAGGGGTCTTTGATTATGCTGCCCGCTTTCCCAAGGCAGCTGAGATGTAGATAGTCAATGGATGAGATGCGGGTTTGTGTGATGAGCTGGGCGGTGCCCACGACTCTCTGAAGTTTCTTGCGGTCTTGGGCCAAGCAGTTTCCATACCAGGCTGTGATGCAGCCAGATAGGATGCATTGTATGGTGCATCTGTAAAAGTTGGTAAGAGTCAATGCTGACATTCCGAATTTCTATCGTTTCCTCAAGAATTATAAGTGCTGTTGTGCTTTCATGCTGGTACTGTCGACATGGCTGGACCAGGACGTATTTTTGGTGATGTGGTGATTGAAGGGACACAATTCTGCGAGGACACGCAACGGCACGAGGACTCCAGAAATGCAGTTTGAGAAAGCGAATAAATGCGACCTAGACTTCAAGCACTGACAGCACCTTCTGAAATATGGCTCTCCAATCGAGTCATTGGCGATGCCACTATGCACAGAAACAATGACCAGTAATATGGAGTATCCGAGCTGGACACTCATACTTGTTAGCGAGAGATCGCCGAAGATTACATGTGCTCCAAAACAATTCTATCCATTTTAGTTCCTTTCATGGAATTAATATCCTCGTGACAAGTCGAAGATTAAAACATCTTTATTTCACTTTTTGTGACTACAAGCTCACTTTATTCATATCTATCTATCTATCTCTATCTATATACATCTACCTATCTATCAATCTAACGATCTATCTATCAATCAATCAATCAATCTATCTATCTATCTTTCTATCTATATATCTATATTATCTATCTATCTACCTATTTAACTATATGTCTATCTTTTCAATGGAATTAACAGGCTCACGAAAAACTAAAGATAAATAAAGAAAATACATTTCTCTTTCACTTTATGTACATTTTAAACAAATTTAAAAACAGTAAAATTGTAAAACATCAACCCACCAAAACTACCCCGATGTCTCCTGCTTCTGCTCGATTTAAACTGCCAGTAAAATAGCGTTAAAACTTACCAAATATCGGGGCAAGACAGTCAGGTTAGCGTTCTGCCTTGGGTTTTCAGTCAGACGGTTCCGCGCAACCTATCAGGCAAAGCAGGTGAAAATGCCGGACCAGGCGTTTAAGCGTGCCGCTTATTACGCACGCATGTCCTTGCCTTGGGACTTCTGCATCGTCCCGACATGCTTGTATGACCAAGAATCTCCGCAAACGAAAAAAAATGAATGGAAGTTTTGAGCCTATATTTTTCCATGTCAAGAGGAAAGAATTACGCCTCGCTGACACAGTAATCAAGATGGAGTTGTGGGGTGAGCACTGAATAGGACTGGAATATTTCACGTACCCGACAAAAATACTGGCAGAAGTGGGGCCCATGCGGGTACTCAGAGCCAAACCTTTTATTTGCAGGAAGTGAGACATGTTAAAGGAGAAGTTGTTCTGTGATAGAACATGTTCAGCTGGGTGGAGGTAAGTGGTCGTGGACGGGATTGTACAGGCCTGTGCTCAAGGAATAAACGGCGAGCCCTCAGACCCTTTGGTAGCGGATCGAGTTCCAAAGATTGGATAACGATAGAGAAGCTGTGCTCGGAGGAGGCAGGACATTGATCGTTTTTAATTAGACGTAGGGTATCAGAATAATCGGGTCGATAGAAAGGAATAGTTTGGACAAGGGGAGCGAGCCAAGATATGCTGAAATGAGATCCCGGGAAAGGAACATAATAATACAATGGGTCTTCCAGGGCAGTTTGTGGATATTGGAAAAGAGGTAGAAGGCCTAGTGTTCTCTGACGTTGGAGAGAATATCACAAGAGGCAATGAGGTCAGTGTCAGTCCTGGAAATAACGGTTTGGTGTTCTTTGGTGGAAAAACGTTGCAGTCGGAGGTTGGTAGAATTGTCTCAGAGTTCGAGCGGAGCCTCTGCGAGGTAGACATTAGAATGGCAGTCAACACCGGCACCATTCCTCTTGGCAGATTTGATTACAATGTTAGGGTTGAAACGGAGAGAATAGAGTTCACAGAATTCAGACGGAGACATGCATTAGTGGGATGTAGCGACCGATAAATTCTAGGCCTGGTTGCATGAGCGGTCTTCACAAATGTGAATTGGAGGAAGGTGATACAGCCCTGGAAAACGTATCAACGCAAGATGTGTCCAAGTGGAATTTCTGCTAGCTCAGAGTCATCGCGACTGAGTGAATGTTGGAGATAAGCTGACATGTAAGCATCGGGAAGTAGCTCAGCGACATTTGTGACCAGAATATTGTCATACGCAGCGAAAACCACTCGGTCAGGAAGGAATTGGTGAACCTGAATGGTCGCTGGGTTTCGCGGATTCAGAAGAGACTGAAAAAGAGCTTATGGAAACATGTTCTTGTAAGGGACCAAGCATGCGCAGGTTAGATGGATGGGCATGCAATATTGCCCCTGAGTGTCCAAAGATGTGCAGGTTAGGTGGATTTATGGGGTTACTAAACTAGGGCCGGGGAGTGGGCATAAGTCGGGCGTGCTTTCAGACGGTCACTGCAGACTCGACGGTCCTGATGGCCTTCTTCTGCTCTGCAGGGATTGTATGGTTATGTGGTTCTAAGAGATACTATGCGCTATAAGAGATATCTGTACGTAGGAGACGTGTAACATGGCAGATAACCATAATGCACAGAAAGGCACTGAAACTCAGCAGATTGACTAAGTATGTGAAGGGAACAACAAAAATGTGTTCGTTTCGCTGCTCCCTGGAATGAAGCAGATGGAGGGTGCCCACTGCTGCCACGAACGATAACTCGAACGGGTGCGCTCTCGAGCGAGTCCTCGGTTAAGCAATATGGCACGGTGGTCATAGAGAAATGTGGAAACAAGGGAATGAATTTAGTTATTGTGCTGTACGTTGGGGGAAAATAAAGTAGGAGGAAGAGACAGGAAACAGTCAAACAGGTTGAACACTAATCATTTTAAAACACCTCAAGAGTAATAATATCCGGATGCCTGTCTGGCTCACCTTAAAATTGAAATACGTTAGATAGATAAGGAAATATAATATATGAAATATGAAATATAATATATCTTTGCGCGAAGAAGGGTGGTTCATTTTCATGGAACATTTCTGTGACTGTTATGTTGGGACTGGTTCCAATTAAACCTGTACTAGAACTGTGTGATGATAAGTGGAGAACTATCAATGGATTTTAAAAGTAAGAGCCGAGGGATCAAAAACACCATAAAATTCTTTAAATCCAAAGATTACAGGGCAGGATTGCAGAACGAAAAATAACTGAGAGTTAAACTTCTGTCAATGGAATTATTATTGTTACAGTGCTGCGTCAAAACTTCGTTAAAAATTAAGTCAGAAAAAGTACTGGTAATATGAGATCGAATAAGTGCAAAATAATGCACAGCAGCTCTGAAATAAAACAACAGCGGGAAGATATCAAGGATTCGAAGATCTAAACATATTAGGGAATGCGCAGAGTTGTCCACACTAAAATAATCGTTTTGCAATCGACAAATGAGTAATATAAAACAAAACGTCAGGTAAGATCAATGTCTTTCATTTGCATAGCGAAATTGCAGTACAATAATAATTATTGACCTATCAGCAGGAGATAATGGAATCAATATCTATAGTGTTGGGAGATAAAGTAGGGTAAATCACATTACTAATTGTAGTCGAAGGAAGAATGGACATTTGAAGGAAGTGGAAGAAAATGATGCACAAAAATAGAGAATTGATTGTAATGTAGTGTAATAATCGGGTTAAATTTCAAACAATATTAATTTCACAGAATATAGACGTTTTTATGGGAATGCAGCTCACAGAATTTGTGTCAAACATCGAGCAATGGGAAATTAATTAGAGCAGATGGGACGAAAGTAAAGCTTTGGCGACATCCCTGCATCTACAGGAAGATAATGCACTTTAAGGCGCTGATAGGAACCTACATAGATATGACGAAAATCAAGTTAATAGGTTGAAGATAAACTGATTGTCAGGTCCTGAGAATTGAAATTCGGGTATTGTGAGTGTTACATTGTCAGTGTTGCAGATGCGCTGGAATTACAGAATATCAGAATCACCGACAAATACAGTTCAGAAAATGCTCTTCGGCCCACCTAAGCTGCACCCCCGCATGAAATGCAACAGATCTGCCAATCCTAATCCCATTTGCCAGTACTGGGCCCATAGCGTCGAATGTTATGACGTGCCAAGTGCTCATCCAGGTACTTTTTAAAGGATGTGAGGCAAGCCGGCTCTACATCCCTCGCAGGCAATGCGTTCCAGACCGTCACCAACCTCTGGGTATAAAAAACTTTCCTTAAATCCCCCCTGAAATTCCCGTCCCTTACCTTGAAGTTGTGTCCCCTCGTAAATGACCCTTCAACTAAGGGGAACAGCTGATCCCTAACCACCCTGTCCATGGCCATCATAAACTTGTACACCTCGATTAGGTCGCCCCTTAGTCCTCCTTGCTCCAGCGAAAACAACCCCAGCCTATCCAACCTCCCTTCAGAACTGAAATGTTCCATCCCTGACAACATCCTAGTGAAACACTTCTGCACCCGTTCCAGGGCAATCACATGCTTCCTATAATGTGGAAACCAGAATTATATTTGCCCAGAAAGCTGTCATATGGGGCCATCAGGCCGAAGAAGCTATGGAGCTTAACTTGGCACATCTGTGTGCATATTGCTGCGATTTTCACACATTGAAATTTGCACTGAGCTTTGCGTCAACTTGTGATAATGATGGTTTCCCATTATCCTTTTAGTTGTATCATTGCCCACCATAGATGATTACTGTATGTGACAGGGTTGCAGAACGTTGATCCACTCCGCTGCCGGTGAGATCAAGTTATTTTGTTATAGATTTTTAAAAACGCTCATGTTTCTACAATTTAGCCCTAAAACGTGGAGACACCGAAAAGTTAAATATTTTCAAAAATGAGTCGTCAAAAAACAATGGACGGGACCTTTCATTTCTGAGACTAACTGTTGACGCCAACGCAGATTCCGGTGACGTTTCCGACAGAAAAACCGGCGAAGCACCTGGACCGATTCCGCAACCGTTAAAGGGCTAGTATATGTGCCATGTGGAACAGAATTGATTCTAATGGGAAATGGTGCCGGTTTCACCAATTCCGCGATTTACACCCAAATGCTGACAAGCTGCAGATGCATATAAACAATTCGACCTCCACACACACCATCGCAGCCTACAAGATGGCAGAAAGGAGAGCTGCCCTGAGGTTGAAAGACACCGAGCTTGAAACCCTGTTGGATGCAGTGGAGGAGCGATGGATGATCCTGTGCCCCGGCCTGGGAAGGAGACTGACAGCCGACACTGTTCATCGTGCTTGGGCGCAGGTGGCCGAGGCCAAGAGCTCCATGGGCAACACAGTCCGGGCGGTACAGCAGTGCCGAATAAAACTGCATGACCTCCTCGGGGCGGCCAGGCTGAGTAAGTAGCAGTGTGACCCTGGTAATAACCCCATCTCACAGATCCGTAACCCTAAACCTCCTCTCCCCCACAGGATGGCCAAACCCCGACCGTGCACCAAATGGGGGCACCCATACCAGCTGCCTTCGCAGGGTGATATTGCCACTGAGGCCATCAACTACCCACCCCCTAGGCTGCATAGTCATAGTATTATCATAGTATTTACAGTGCAGAAGGAGGCCATTCGGCCCATCGAGTCTGCACTGGCTCTTGGAAAGAGCACCCTACCCAAGGTCCACACCTCCACCCTATCCCCATAACCCAGTAACCCCACCCTACACTAAGGGCAATTTTGGACACTATGTGCAATTTATCATGGCCAATCCACCTAACCCGCACATCTTTGGACTGTGGGAGGAAACCGGAGCACCCGGAGGAAACCCACGCACACACGGGGAGGATGTGCAGACTCCGCACAGGCAGTGACCCATGCCGGAATCGAACCTGGGACCCTGGAGCTGTGAAGCATTTGTGCTATCCACAATGCTACTGTGCTGCATGTGTCGGATAGTCTCACAATGCCGTTTTATGTGTCCCCCTCCACTCCAGGAGAAGGCCGCACACAACCGCTGGGAGCGGCAGGAGGCAGCAGGGAGACAGCCGGATCAGTGGCTCAGCATCGTGACAGAGCACAGGCCCCTAAACGTGGTTGGCGGCAAGGAGGAAAGTGAGGTCACTGATTGGACCTCTGTCGCGGGCGAGGAAGTGAGTGCCCGCTTAGTTGCAGTTCCCTTTGACACGTGTAAAACCCCCTCCCAACCCGACCCCCCAAGCACCCTCACCCCAACCATCATCCACACCCCCACATCCACTCCCGCCCGGCACACAGTCTAATCATGCATCTTGTCTTGTGCCTTGCAAGACCTGCTGGAGGTGGGGTGGGTTCACCTTGTGCCCCCCCGTCCCCAACCAGTGCCACAGCCGTAGCATCCCCGTGAGCTGACCAGTGATGGGAGCAGCTCGGATCGCGGACCTCCGCCCAAGACTCAGGACACCCCAGAGTTCAGATCGCAGGATACCACTGACCTTCCATCAGAGCTCTCTCCAACACCCCCTCCATCGCAGAGACACTCACCTCGGTTGGCCATGTTAGTGAAGAGATTGCTGGGACACTCTCTGGTGTGCACCACACAGTTGACCTGGTATAGCACCTGGAGTTAGGAACTCCCGAGTGAGCGGACGGCCAGAGGGCAGGCTGGTTCGCTGAACCAGCTGCTGTCCAGAACAGCCAATCCCACCGATTGTGGAGAAGCAGTCGCAGAGCCAGGCAATACACGAGGGGTAGTCGGCAAGCATCCAGCATCTGCAGGTGCAGTTGTAGGAGTCCAACCGGGTGCAGCAGCAGAAGGTGGTGCCACCCAGGATAACACTTCATGGGTCGTGTCCATGATGGATGCATTGGGAGTGCCGATTTCACCATGGATCAGCATGTCCATGGCCAGGGGCATTCTGTGTAGGTGCTGGCAGACGACCAGAACAAGTTTGCGAACTCACAAGCGACCATGTCCCAGCACCACCTGGAAACTGCAGCAGCGCTCCAGAGTGTGGGCCAGTCACAACAAGCCACGGCTCAGAATGTCTGCGGCATCGCCCAGGCCCTATCCAACAGGGCCTGGGCAATGACAGAGAGGGAGGGTCTCAGTGCCAGATGGAGATGGCTCAGTCAATGGCTGATGTGCCAAATACCCAGAAGGTGGTGGCACAGTTGCAGGGTGATGTGGTGCAATCCCAGATGGAAATGGTCCACTCCATGTGCTCCATGGCCACGAGCATGCAGAACCTAGTCGAGACGGGACCGGCCTCCAGGACTGGCAGCGCCAAGTGTCGGGGGAGCCAGAGGGGGTAGCCCCCTCGCACCCCCGTTCGATGGAGCATCCCAGGGACCATCGGGCACCACCAGGGAGGAGGACGTGTTGGGGCCCGTGCCCGTGATTCCAGCAGCGGAGGTGCCAGGAAACCACAGCACCTCGGACTCCCGCCGCCCCACCGCTCCTCCTGCCGCTAGCATATCTGGTGGGCAGCGGGTCTAACAGGGCGACATTCTGCCTCCTTGGACACCTGAGGAGCAGCCTGGCCCAACCAGGCCTGGTCGCCGCAGTGACGACCACCAACGGGGAACTTGTTGCAGGATATAGATCATAGCAGGCTGCGTCCACTCCTGCTGTACCGTCTGAGGATCCACCGCGATCCACCTAGATGTAGCCTAAGTGCCCATAAAGCGAGAAAAAGTAGATACCAGTAAAGTTGGCACGGATGCAGGGCACAGTTAAGTTGTCGGGGCTGGGGCTCAACCTTTATATATTTGGCCACAATAAATACCGATTACGACTGTTACAACCTGCCATGGTCCTCTGCCTGCTGGGTGTGAGGAGTGGGCTTGTCTTGGATGGTCGGGGGTGGATAAGGGAAAATGGGCGGACGTTGGGCGGGGGTAACTGGTTGGACGCTGTGAGTGACCCGTGCACCCCCCTCCTCCCCTCCCCCCACCATCCCGTAATAGCCTCCCCGAACAGGCGCCGGAATGTGGCAACTAGGGGCTTTTCACAGTAACTTCATTTGAAGCCTACTTGTGACAATAAGCGATTTTCATTTCATTTCATTTTTCATTTTTATCCCCAACACCGCCACCCCAGGGGTCCAATGGGACCGTTTGATGGAATGGCCAAATCGCATGCAGAAATCATCCAGGTGAGCAGTGGAAAGTTCTACCGTGGGCAGGGGTCAGACGTGGTCGTACGATGCAGAGCACCAGAACCAGAGCTCATCGCAGAGTGGGTTGTCATCATCCTCTATCACCTGGACCAGACCCCGTGTTACTGCCAACCCAGTGTGGCAGGTATGTATCATGAAGGGGGTCGCAGACGGGTGGGTGGTCAGGTGTGTATGGGGCATGGATGCGGTTTCTGTGTCTCTAGCCAGTCCCCCCTCTCCCCCTCATAGTCGGGGAACTGGAGGCGATTTGACCGCCCCATCCCCTTTAGCCCTGGCGCACACATCATGTGGCCTCTCGTGCCCACTGTTGCCCTCCTCCGCATGCTTCGCGTCGGACGAGGCCTGCATCATAATGGAGAGCCCGTCGAGAGCGGTCCAGGTACCTGAACTGCATCTTCAGGAGGCTGAAGCATCACTCGATCATGCCAAGCTTGCTGCATGTGGGTCGTTGCAGCGTGTCTGCATGTTAGTCCATGGCCTTCGGTTAGTGCACAATACATCTTCAATATATGAGCATTGCGAAATCACGTTTCAGTAATACAAATAAACGTCTAAGCAATTGATGCAACTCATTCAAAAAAATGTTCATGCCATTGGAAAAAACAGTACGATATTAGTAAGTAATTCTGCTGTTCGTGGGTACACAGCCACAGATATTTACGGCACTGTTATTGCTGATCAAGAGCATGTTGGACAGATACATGACATGACAATGCTGTGAATAAAAGAATTGCTCAAGAAGTTTAGAATATGACTCATTATCAGTGTTCATGATTTGTTATATGACGTCGTACACACTTCAGAAAACTCTCGTTGTTTCTGTCAAATCAAGATCTGATGAATGTAATTGTCTTGAAAAGTCAATTACTGCCAATCTTCTCCACACATTTTACTTTATCTGCTGCGCATTCCTGGCATGTTTTGCTTTACAATAGATTTCCAATATTCCAGCCATCTTGCTTCTAATTGAACTGTTACATTTTCCAGTCATGGACAGGGGAAGGGGGGACGTGGGCAGCTCATTCGTAATGCTATGTGTACAGTGAATCAGAGCTTCAGGCGAATGGACTCGAGACATCTGATAGAATCCCACCATGGCAACTGCCGGAACTTCGATGAAATTTAAAAAATGAGGAATTGAATGTTTGTCTCAGCAAAGTTAACCATAATGATCGTTCGAAACGTCTTCTCTGGCATAAATCTGACTCAGTGCTGACAGAAATGTGGTTAACTATTAATTTCCCTCTGAAATTATCTGGTAAGTCATTCAGTTCAAGGATAGATACAGAACATAAGAACATAAGAACTATGAGCAGGAGTAGGCCATCTGGCCCCTCGAGCCTGCTCCGCCATTCAACGAGATCATGGCAGATCTTTTGTGGATTCAGCTCCACTTTCCGGCCCGAAGACCATAACCCTTAATCCCTTTATTCTTCAAAAAACTATCTATCATTATCTTAAAAACATTTAATTAAGGAGCCTCTACTGCTTCACTGGGCAAAGAATTCCATAGATTCACATCGCTTTGGGTGAAGAGGTTCCTCCTAAACTCAGCCCTAAATCTACCTCCCCGTATTTTGAGGCTATGCCCCATAGTTCTGCTTTCACCCACAAGTGAAAACAACCTGTCCGCATCTATCCTATCTATTCCCTTCATAATTTGATATGTTTCAATAAGATCCCCCCTCATCCTTCCAAATTCTAACGGCTACAGGCCCAGTCTATTCAACCTCTCCTTGTAATCCAACCCCTTTGGCTCTGGGATGACCCCAATGAATCTCCTCTGCACACCCTCCAGTGCCAGTACGTCGTTTCTCAAGTAAGGAGACCAAAACTGAACACAATACTCCAGGTGTGGCCTCACTAACACCGTATACAATTGCAGCATAACCTCCCTAGTCTTAAACTCCATCCCTCTAGTAATGAAGGACAAAATTCCATCCGCCTTCTTAATCACCTGTTGCACCTGTAACCCAACTTTTTGCTACTCATGCACTAGCACACCCAGGTTTCTCTGCACAGCAGCATGTTTTAATATTTTATCATTTAAATAATAATCCATTTTGCTTTTATTCCTACCAAAATGGATAACCTCACATTTGTCAACATTGTATTCCATCTGCCAGACCCCAGCCCATTCACTGAGCCTATCCAAATTCCTCTGCAGACTTCCAGTATCCTCTGCACTTTTTGCTTTACCACTTATCGTAGTGTCGTCTGCAAACTTGGACACATTGCCCTTGGTCCCCAACTCCAAATCATCTATGTAAATTGTGAACAATTGTGGGCCCAGCAGTGATCACTGAGGGACACCACTAGCTATTGATTGCCAACCAGAGACACACCCATTAATCCCCACTCTTTGCTTCTATTAATTAACCAATCCTCTATCCATGCTCCTACTTTACCCCTAATGCCTAATGCCATGCATCTTTATCTTATGCAGCAACCTTTTGTGTGGCATCTTGTCAAAAGCTTTCTGGAAATCCAGATATACCACATCCATTGGCTCTCAGTTATCTACCGCACTGGTAATGTCCTCAGAAAATTCCACTAAATTAGTTAGGCACGAACTGCCCTTTATGAACCCATGCTGCGTCTGCCCAATGGGACAATTTCCATTCAGATGCTTCGCTATTTCTTCCTTGATGATAGATTCCAGCATCTTCCCAACTACCGAAGTTAAGCTCACTGGCCTACAATTAGCCGCTTTCTGCCTACTTCCTTTTTTAAACAGTGCTGTCACGTTTGCTAATTTCCAATCCGCAGTGACCACCCCAGAGTCTAATGAATTTTGGTATATTATCACTAGTGCATTTGCAATTTCCCGAACCATCTCTTTTAGCACTCTGGAATGCATTCCATTTGGGCCAGGAGACTTGACTACCTTTAGCCCCATTAGCTTGCCCATCACTACCTCCTTAGTGATAACAATCCTCTCAAGGTCCTCACCTGTCATAGCCTCATTTCTATCAGTCACTGGCATGTTATTTATGTCTTCCACTGTGAAGACCGACCCAAAAAACCTGTTCAGTTCTTCAGCCAATTCCCCATCTCCCATTATGAAATCTCCCTTCTCAACCTCTAATGGACCACTCTTTTTTGTCTTATATATTTGTAGAAACTTTTACTCTCTGTTTTTATATTCTGAGCAAGTTTACTCTCATCATCTATTTTACTCTTCTTTATAGCTTTTTTAGTAGCTTTCTGTTGCCCACTAAAGATTTCCCAGTCCTCTAGTCTCTCACTGATCTTTTTCCTTCAATTTGATACTTCCTTCAATTTGATAACTACTGTACCGTTTCTACATGCATCCGTTATTTCTTTGTTTATTGCCTGCCCCACCATAAAGTTACTATTTGGTGGCCTATAGACTACTCCTATCAGTGACTTCTTCGCCTTACTATTCCTGATTTCCACCCAAATGGATTCAACCTTATCCTCCCTAGCACCGATGTCATCCCTTACTATTGCCCGGATGTCATCCTTAAATAACAGAGCTACACCACCTCCCTTACCATCCACTCTGTCCTTCCAAATAGTTTGATACCCTTGGATATTTAACTCCCAATCGTGACCGTCCTTTAACCATGTTTCTGAAACGGCCACTACATCATAGTCATTCACGATGATTTGCACCATCACTCATTCACCTTATTCCGAATACTACGAGCATTCAGATAAAGTACACTTATGTTGGCTTTTTTACCTCTGTTTTGAATCTTAACACCTCGGTCAGTAACCTCTCCTAAATTGCATCTCCTCTTAACTTTTCTCCTAAATTTCCTTATCGTTGAACCCATATCTTCATGTAACAATCTGCCGTGTCGCTTATCATTAATGTTTTTACTTCCCGCTTTATTCCTTTTAGTATTGCTGGTCCTATTCACTGAGCTCCCCTCAGTCACTATATATTGTACTGTCGCCCTTTTTGATTTTTGACTATTGCTTACACTTTCCCCCTTGCTGCCTTTAGTTTCTGTGCTGGTTTTCCTACCTTCCAACTTCCTGCATCGGTTCCCATCCGTATCAAACGCAATTCATATCGCTAATACATATATTAACACAAAGGGTTTTAAAGGCCATCAAATGTATCCACTTCTTCATACAGATGGTGGCCCAATTAATAAAAAGTTTAGTGCTTAATATGTATCTCCTATTTGTCGTTTCACAGAGCAGAGCTATGGAATTAATGGTGAGCACGCCAATGAGACAGAGAAGACACATCCTGAGTGAGACACATCGAAGAGTGAGATTGGGAGCTGGGAATTTGAATCTAGATGGGAAGTGAATTGGTAAGACTGGTCCTATTTGAATGTCAGCAGTGTAATTTATTCTAGAAGTTGTGCAGTAAATGTTAGTAAGGAGCTGCCTGGCCCACTCACGTAACTGAGTGACAGTGAACTCATCTCAGGCCGGTTTAAGAAGGGGTTTTGAATCCCACTCCCAGTCAGACAGAGAAGACACATCCAGAGTGAGACACATCGAAGAGTAAGATTGGGAGTTCGCAATTTGAAGCGAGGTGGGCCATCTGTGTTAGATTTGAAAAAACACTTAAAAACGAATTACTTAACTAGGTAGAGGATTAACTAAACCTAAGGGGAGACCTTAAATTTTACAGTAAAAATCTAGCACCAGAGTCCATATAGTAAATTGTAACTTAATCTACTAACGACTTAAGTGTTAGTTTTGAACCAATTAACTCGTGCTTAAATGTCAATCAGCGGGGTGCAGTGCTCTAACTGTCAAATGTGGGACACCAGTGATACGTCCAGCGTCCGGCTAGACTACGTCTACGGGAAGTGTAACCAATGGCAGCCGCTCAGAGACCGCCTGGTACGGTTGGAGCCGCAGTTGGATGCACTGAAGAGCATTGTTGGTGTTTATCCCACCCAGTGACGCCAATAATGTTGCCCTGTTTTGGTCCTAACATCGCCCAACATCGTCGCCAATACTGTGGGTATTTGTATTTATCTTAGTGAACAACAGGCCTTCCCTTAAATCGATCAAATGACCACACAACCAATTATTTAGTTCAAAAGATGGTTTATTTACATACACAAGTGTTATCTCAGCATGCAAACACAATATCTACGACGGGTTAAACTACACCTATCTGCTACAATAACCTATACTTATCTTCAGGGCGACCGGCACTGTGCAAATGGATAAGGCCTTTATCTGGATTTCACTTGACTGGTTCGAAGAAAGTGGCTCTGTCTCTGCTGGGCTCAACCGCCAGGTAGCGATCGTTGGTCTTGAACTTAGCTGGCTGTTCCTGCTGTAATTGAACTGGCACAGGCCGGATCCAAAGGAGACAGCACACATGATTGTGTCTTCTTTTATCCCTCTGGGATTTCGCGCTCTTTGGGGCGGCCTTTAACCTTGGACCCAATAGTTCGACAGGGCTCTGATCACTCTCTTGAATTTCGGCCAATAAAGGGGCGAGTGCTTTGGTGGCTGGGCGGGTCCTTAGCGGTGATTGACCTTGGCAGTTGTGTTTTGTGAGTAAGGGAAGTGGGGCCGATCAGTCTGTGGCTGTACCGGTTGCTTGATTGGAGTTCTATTGTCCTGGGAAAATGGGCCATTAAAATGCAAACAAGCGGGTGTTTCGATCAGGTCTGGTTACCTGTGTTTTAGGTACACATTGGCTGTGTATCTGTCTGAGTCCTGGGTTAGCTATAATTCCCATGGTCCTTTGCAGGTGGCCATCTTTGATGGCTACAGCATGCACGTGGAGGAAAGCGTCAGAGGTAGAAGTTACAGAGACATGATCACATGCAAGATGGAGGCACACATATGTGCGACCTCTAGAAAGGGCAGGCAGTCAGTGCAAGAATCTCCTCTGGCTGTCTCCCTCTCTTACAAGTATACCGTTTTTGATACTGTTGGGGAGGATTGCCTATCAGGGTAAATAAACAGCAGCCAGAAGAGTGGCACCACAACTGGCTCTGTTGCTCAGCCAAGGATGGGAACGTGCAGGAGAGCGATTGTTAAAGGGTACTCTGTAGTAATGGGCACAGGTAGGCGCTTCTGTGGACGTGAAAGAGACTCCAGGATGTTAAGTTGCCTCCCTAGCGCCAGTGTTAAGAATGTCTCTGAACGAGCACAATACATCCTGAAGGGGGTTGGTGAACAGGCAGAGGTCGTAGTACACATATGTACGAACGAAATAGGCAGGAAGAGTGATGAGGTCCTGCAGAAGGAGTTCAGGCAGTTAGGCAGTAAGCTAAAAAGCAGGACCCCTCGTGTTGTAATCTCAGGATTAGTCCCTGTGCCAGGTTCCAGTGAGGCGAGAAATAGGAGGATCTTGCAGCTAAATACGTGGCTAAAGTGGTGGTGTAAGAGGTAGGGTTTCAGATTTCTGGACCAGTGGGATATCCTGTGGGGCAGGTGTGACCTGCACAAGGTCAGAGGACATCCTGTGCGACTGTTGGAATCTGTGGACTGATCCATATTCATGGCCGCGGCAGTGTACCTGGACGACTATGCAACCACCATCACAGATTTCATCAGTAAGTGTTTCGAGAATACGGGCGTTCCCCAATCGGAAATCCTGGCTTAACCAAACGGTTCAGTCCCTCCTGAAGTCCCGGATGGAGGCGTTCAAGTCTGATGACCCTGACCGATGTAGGAAATCCAGGTACGAAGTGCCTTAAACCATCTGGGACGCCAAAAGAAAATACCTGATCAAACTAGAGTCCCAGGCCTAAGACCCAAACCCACGACGTCTATGGGAGGCCTTGTACGAGATTACAGACAACAAGGCAAGGCCAGGCAGAATCTCTAGGGCTGGAGCATTCCTCCGCAATGAACTGAACAAGTTCTATCCCCGTTTTGAACAGACAGCTAATACATCAGTGCCACCCGCCCCAACAGCTCTGGATACAGCCTTATCCACTATTACAGCTTCTGCGGAAAGCAGAGTCTTCTTGAAAGTGAACCCACAGAAAGCAAGCGGCCCCCACGAAGTCACTTGGGAGCATTCAGATCCTGTGCAGACCAGCTGGTGAGTGTATTCTTAGACATCGTCAGCACCTCGCTTCTCCGCTCCTAGGTTCCCACCACTTTCATGAAGAGCACCATAAGACCAGTAGCAAAGAATAACAAGGTAGCATGCCTCAACGCCTATCGACCGGTCCCCTGACATCTGTTATCATGAAATGCTTCGAGCGGCGAGTCATGGACAGTTTAATGTCAGACCCCCAGATTACTCCGATCCATTCAGTTTGCATATCGCCACAACCGGTCCACAGCAGATGTTATCTCCCTGGCGCTACAATCAACACTTTCCCTGTGCATCTGGATCCTTGACTTCCTTACCAACACACCACAATCTTTCAGGGAAGGTAACAACACCTCCTCCACAATAGTCCTCAACACCGAGGCCCCGCAAGGATGTGTGTTCGGTTCTTTACTGTACTCCCTATACACACACGACTGTGTGGCAAGATTTAACTCCAATTTGATCTAAACGTTTACGGACAATACGACTGTGATTGGTTGTATTTCAAACAACGCCGAATCAGACTACAGAAGGGAGATAGATCACTTGGTTGCATGTTGTACCGAAAACAACCTCTCTCTAAATGTCAGCAGAACCAAGGAACTGATCATCGACTTCAAGAAGCGGAGCACGGCAACCCTCCCCCCCCCCCCCCCCCCCCCCCGCCCCGCGACATGAATTGCTCCAAAGTGGAGATGGTCGGTAGTTTTAAGTTCCTGGAGGTCACCATCAACAGCTGTCTGTTCTGTTCCACTCACATTGATGCAATACTC
This sequence comes from Scyliorhinus torazame, assembly GCF_047496885.1. NCBI lineage: Eukaryota > Metazoa > Chordata > Chondrichthyes > Carcharhiniformes > Scyliorhinidae > Scyliorhinus > Scyliorhinus torazame. The sequence continues at coordinate 117,481,068 of NC_092716.1, forward strand.
AAGAAAGCCAAGAACGTCTCTAATTCCTACAGAAACAAAATAAATTCGGTCTGATGCATCGACTCTCACAAACGTCTATAGATGTGCCATAGAGAACATCCTATCCGGCTGCATCACAGCTTGGTATGGCAAGTGCTTAGCCCAAGATCGCAAGAAACTGCTGCGTGTGGTCAGCTCAGCCCAAGGGATCACACAAACTGGCCACCCGCACATTGATTCTGTCTACACCTCCCTCTCTCTCAGGAAGGCAGATAGCATTGTGAGAGATCGCCCACTCCCAGGTTTTGTTCTCTTCTAGGCCCTTCCATCAGGCAGAAGATACAGAAGCCCGAAGACCCGCACATGCAGACATAGGAACAGCTTCTTCGCCACAGCTACTATACTGCTCAACGACACTCCCTCGTACGGATCTGTTCCCTGTAAGAACAGTGTTCATGATGTCCTGTGCTCCTCTTGCTCACGTATTTGATTTGTTTGGCCCTTGTTCCATACTGAAAGCCATCACTATTTGTCGATGTAGTTTGCTGATTATTCTTGTTGTCTACAATGTATGTACTGTGTACGGTCCCTTGACCACAGAAAAATACTTTGTATTGTACTTCGGTACACGCAATAATCAATCAATCAATCAATCAAGAAGAATGGGTTGCATCTAAACTGGAGAGGCACCAAAACCTTGACTGGAAGGTTTGCTAGAGTCACTCGGGAGGATGGAAACTATTATGGCAGGAGGGTGGCTACCAGAGCGTTAGTTAAAAGGTGTAATAACTGAAGGGGAAATACAGAACAAGAATAAGAGAACAGCATCACCCTGTCTTCTCAAACGCAGTGGATTGAAGTGTATTTGTTTCAATGCCAGAAGGAGAGCAGATAAAGGATATGAACATAGATCGATTACTATTACTTTAAATTATAATGTTGTTGCTATCAGAGAACGAGATTAATGGAAGGGTAGTATTGGTAGGTGAACGCTGGAGGATATATATGCTTCGGGAGAGAGAGAGGGGGATGTAAAGCTGCTGGGGGAGCAGCATTACTGGAGAATGTTATAAGCATACTGCGGGAGGACTTTGGAGGGCTCATACAATGAGGCTATCTGGGTAGAGCTCAGGAATAGGAACGGAGCAATCACAATGTTGGGCGTTTATTACAGGCCGTACAACCTCCAGCGAGAGATAGAGGAGAAAATAGGTAGAGAAATTGTAGATAGGTGCAAAAGTAACAGGATTGTTGTGGTAGGCGATTTTAGCTTCCCCGATATTGTCTGGGACTCACTTAATATTAGGAGCTTGGACGGTGCAGAGTTTGTCAGGTGTATCCATGAAGGAGTCTTGAGGCACTATGTATATAGTCCAACTAGGCAAGGGGTAGTCCTGCATTGATATTAGGGAATACCAAGGGGAAGCGCAGCACGGTAGTATAGTGGTTAGCACAGTTGCTTCACAGCTCCAGGGTCCCAGATTCAGTTCTTGGCTTGGGTCACTGTCTGAGTGGAGTCTGCACGTTCTCCCCGTGTGTGCGTGGGTTTCTTCCGGGTGCTCTGGTTTCCTCCCATAATCAAAAGATGAGCAGGTTAGGTGGCTTGGTCATTCTAAATTGCCCTAAGTGTCCAAAAGGGTTAGGTGGGGATACTGGGTTACGGGGATAGGGTGGAGGCATGGGGCCTAAGTACGGTGCTCTTTACAAGGGCTGGTGCAGACTCGATAGGCTGAATGGCCTCCTTCTGCACTATAAATTCATGATTCTACGAATGAGCCTGGAGAGGTGGTTGAGGTTTCAGTCGGGGAACATTTTGGGAGCTGTGACCACAATTCCGTAAGTTCCAAGGTACTTTTGGATAGGGATGAGGGTAACTCTTGCGTTAAGGTGCTGAACTGGGGAAAGGCAAATTATGATAAGATTAGACAGGAAGTGAAATATTTGGATTGGATGCGGCTGTTGAAGGGTAAATTAACATTGGACACGTCAGCTTCTTTCAAGCGACACTTGATTAGAATTCAGGAAAGCAAACTTCCTGAGAGAAATTAGTACAAATACCGGAAGTTTAGGGAGCCTTGGATAACGAGGGGTATTATCAACCTCGTCAAATAGAAAAAGGAGGCTTTATACGGTCTGTAAGGGTAGTGACAGTCGAAACACTTGAGAAGTATAAATAAAGTGGGATGGCACTTTAGTGGGAAATTAGGAGGGGTCATGAAAAGTCCTTGGCAAGGAGGATTAACGTGAATCCCAAAGCTATTTATTCATATGTAAAAAACGAGAGGGGTGCCAGGGAAAGGACTGAATCTCTTAAAGACAGTGGAGGGAATCTATGTGTTGAGCCATAGATGTACTAAATCAGTGTTCATCAAAGAAAATGACTTTTTGGAAGATAATTCTTGGGTAGGGTGTTTGGACAGCCTGGGTCACGTTGTCATCCAAACAAAGACGGTATTGGGTCTCCTAAAATAAATTAAGGTAGATAGGTATCATGGAACCGATGGGATTTACCCCAGAACACTGAGGGAAGCAACGGAGGAAGTTGCTGGGGCCTTGACAGACATCTTGGTATCCCATTGGCTATAGGTGAGAACCCAGAGGAATATAGGATAACTAATGTGGTACCTCTGTTTATGAAAAGTAGCAGGGATAATCCTGGAAACTATAAGCCAGGGAGCCTCACACCGGTAGTAGGTAATTTTTTGGAGAGAATTCTCAGGGACAGGATTTATACCCATTTGGAAACAGGGATCTGTGCTGGGGCCTCTGCTGTTTGTGGTATAATTAATAATTTGGCAGAAAAATTGCTGGTCTGATTGGTAAGTTCACGGATGACACCAAGGTTGGTGGAGTGGCAGATCGTGTTGAGGATTGTCAGAGGATACAGCAGGACATAGATAGGTTGGAGACATGTGCAGAGAAATTTGAAATGGAGATTAATGCAGACAAGTGTGAGGTAATGCATTTTGGTAGGTCTAACATAGAGGGGAAACATACCGTAAATGGGAAACGTCTTAGCGATATAGAAAGTCAGACAAATCAGGGCGTTCAGGTCCACAGATCTTTGAAACTGGCAACACAAGTGAACAAGGTAGTCAAGAAAGCAGAGGGATACGGCACAATGAAGTGCTGAAGGTTTTGGCCAGGGTAGGTATCTCGACCGGTACAGGCATGTAGGGCCGAAGGGTCTGTTCCTGTACTGTATTGTTGTCTGAACTTTGTCCTTTGTATGTGGCCCTGTTTGCATACAGCAGCAAAACATCAAACACAAGATAGCACGAAACCACACGTTTAATATTTTAATTGTCTATAGCTCCCTTGGTTTACTTCGTCTATAATGGGCCTGATCATTCTTTAATTATACTTTTTGGAGGCGGCCTCCAAAACTCACGAAATATGAAGTGAAGGACAGTCAGCTACTGGGAACGAGAAACTCTTTAATTATGGGTGGTCCATCCAGGATCGAAATAAGGAACGTTCAGTGCCACCATCTGCAACTTTGGACCATGCGCTTAAGAAATTAAGTAATCTAATCAAGGAAAATGATCACATTTACAAAAATGTATTTCTGTCCAATACACATTCCTTTTGAGTACATGATGACACCCACAATACGCTTTCTGGTCTTTGCTTACAGATCCTGTAATGGTAGTCCTTTAAATACATTCATCCAGGCTATCTGCCAGTTCAGACAAGCAAGCTTTCTGTAGAAAAATGGAAAGATTCCTGACTTTGTGCTGCCGGGAGACACATTAAAACCTTGGAACTGTGATCAGTGTTCCAGCAGAATAATATCCGAGCACCACCTGTTACCTGGCAGAAACAGCTTTTGGCCCAATTCATTGGCCAGCAGCTAAATCCATCAAACCGAATCCCAACCCATATCTCACTCTCTGGTGCTGATAAGTCAGAAACTCATGATTAAACCAGCAAGTGATCTTTCCTGTCACTTCTGGATTTTTCCGCTAAGTTGAAGATGCAGACTGCTTGAATGAAAGTGACATGTCCGTTAATCATCCATGGACAAAAACGTACAACGGCAAAATAAAAGAAAGGGACAGTAAGGTAATATACAGGCAATAAACGAGAAGGACCCTTACATGCAGCCCTCCCTAAAAAAATCAAAACTTCTGCGCATGGACACTTCATTTATGTGGTATGCAAGACATGAATCACAATCACATACCAATCGAATCCATCCCCATTATACAAGTTCTTTCCCAGTGTCTACATTGTTACCTAATCACCCCTTAAACGCCTGAAAACGTATCCACAATCACAGTATAATTTCTCGCAATTTGTACAATTTTACCATTGAACTGTGGTAATCATATTCTCCAGCAGAATAATCTTGCATTCCACATTTTTAAATTTTCTATAAACACAAGTGGATTATGGTCTGTGTAAACTAAATTTTGCTGATTGTCATGCCATACATATACAAACTGCTGAAGGTCTAGCAACAAGGCTAAGACTTCCCTTTCAATGGCGGAATATCTTCATTGGCACAGACGTAGCTTATTCAAAAAATATTTCACTGGCCTCTTCATTCCTGCATCGCCGTCTTTTAGTAGCACTGCCCTTACCCAAAGGACACTGCAATGTGTGTTCGTTTTGAATGGTCTGTAGAAGTTCAGGGCAGCCACATAGGTTTCGCTCACTAAAATGGCCATCATTATCTCAGACTCTAGTTGGCGCTCTGTGGGCCACAGAAATGTTCAACATCTCGAACATACATTATTTCCTAGGCTCTAACTGAGCTAGACTCCATGGTTTTTGACAAAACGGATGTGGCCTTATTGCTTCAGGGTTTCTCAGGTTCACATCCTGATGATTTGGCGGAGTGCCCCTGTTGTTTCCCTAAAACCCAGTCCCTGCTCTTTCAGGATATTTATTATATATGTCGCTTGATGTTCCTCGCATAATGCAGTAAGCGTTTTTTAATTGTCTAGTGAATGTTCAACCAAATTTCGAGGATTTCATGTAACCAAACTGCAAGTAGGATTGCCAATGTTGAGGGAAACATTTGGTTCATTTTTAACCAATCAACACATTTCAACCCTCCAACTCTCTTTTCCTTCAGATAGTTACTTTCGACAACCAGTACAGCTTAGCATTCAATGCTCTCAGAGTTCATTGGCTGTGTATGCACTATTCCTTATTTTGCAACGTCTACCTGCTCATCGGACTCTTCGTAATCACAGCCTTTATCAGCCATTGGTAATGTGGACTGAAGAAAATTGTGATTTCCAGATTTAAACTGTGCTTCTTTACTTTCAGAATTGAAATAACACATTATTCACTCCATCAACTTTTTGTTTTTTTGCGGACAGGCTCCCTTGCAGTTCAGAAACGAAACATTTCTGCAGAAAAATTGAGAAGTTCTAGCCTTTCTGCTACCAGGAGTCAAGCTTTAACCTTGTAACTCTGAAAAGCATTCCAGTAGACTAATATCCAATCACCACGTGTTACCTGGCAGAGCACAGCATTTTGGGCCAATTCATCAGCCACTGACCAAATCAATCAAACCGAGTTCCGAGCCAATTCTCTCACTGGTGCCGAAAGATCTGAAACCCCAGGGAGTTGTCTCTCCTGTAACTTTTGTATTATTTTCTTGATTGAAAGATACAGGCTCCTTATCTTAAATTGACATGCCCATGGTGCCATGGATCAAAAATGTATCGGCAAAAATAAAAGAACGGGGAAAATAAGGGGGAAACAAAATTACCTTTATATAACTTATATTATGGCAACTGAAAGGTTAGTTAGGAAGAAGAGAAGTCAGAAATTCTCAGACTAAAATAACGGAGATTCTTGAAGCAGTACAAAATGTAAGTAACACCTGTTCCTTCAGGTACTGCAAAATGGGTCATCTAGTATTCCAATAAAATGGTGTTGACTAGGTTACAAGATTTCAAAAGTGTCTCCAAGGGCTTTTTTATGTTAGCTGTCACTACCCTTGCAACATCTGTTTTTTTATTTTTGTATTTATCGTTAATATTTTTCTGCTTTATCTACCTCAACTACGTTTTTTAAGTTCAAATATCTAAATGCTGTGCTTTGACGCTCGAATACCTCCTGCTGCACGTGTGCATTTCCAGTTTGCAGGCGACGCAAGGGCCGTTAGAGACCACCTGACAGTTGCTCCTTTTGGAAATTAATCTTGTGAAATTAATATGAGGAAACCCTCTCATTCCTCATCACACTCTCTTCCTCATCGTCCCTCCTCTCCCATTGCCCCTCCCTCTCTCTCCTTCCCTCTTCCCTCCTGCCTCCGCTACCCTTTGCAAATATGAGAAGTGACTTAATTGAGGTGTATAAGATGATGAGAGGGATAGATAGAGTGGACGTTCAGCGATGTTTTCCTCGGGTGGATGTAGCTGTTACAAGGGGGTATAACTATAAAGTTCATGGTGGAAGGTACTGGAGGGATGTGAGAGATAGGTTCTTTACTCGGAGAGTGTTTAGACTCCCAGATATGGTATTGGAGTCGGACACTTTAGAAACCTTCAAGCGATTATTGGATAGGCATATCGAGTGTACTAGAATGATTGGGGTAGGTTGATTTGATCTTGGTTTCAGATTAGTTCGCACAACATCGTGGGTCGAAGGGCCTGTACTGTGCTATACAGTTCTATGTTCTACACACTCTCATTCCAGCCAAGAAGATCACACCGAGAAGAGCAGCCCATGTTTCGCTAATGCAGAGCTTGACCCGATACTTGGTGCGGTGGAGAAGACGTGGGACACCATCTCTCCAGGGTGGGCAGGAAGGTAAGTCACGCCAGCATTAACCGGGCCTGGGAGGACGTGGTAGATGGTATATGGGGCCAATGCTGTGGGCCTCACCAGGTACACGGATATCCAATGCCAGAAATAGGTGCGCAACCTCCTTAGGTCAGCTTGGGTGAATACCTTCCTCTGTGCCCCTGACATCACTCCAGTCCATCACTCCACACGAATCCCCGCCCCTCTAGACGCCAACGAGAACTCACCTGCAAGCATGCCCCTTATATTCAACTCTGCATCAAACCCCAATCTGTCCAAAGTTATGTACTCCATGACTGAGGGCAGCAATACCATAGCGATATTAGAGCGTGCCCGCAAGACTTGCAGTGCCAAATGGCGTTGGAACGTTCTGCACTCCATCTGGCATTATCTCTGTCCCATGGAGTAATCCAGCGGCCGTCAAGCATCCCAAGTGAAGAGGACATGTTTGGTCCAGTGCCGTTGACCTCCACAGGGGAGATGTTGGCAGAGTGACCCATCAGCACCTGTGACACTCGGAAGTCGACCGGGATGATCCAGCTCCACATCCTAACGAGGACGCCCGCCAAAGGCACGTCAGGTTACAGGGCGCCACACGCTGCAGATTGCCTCCATGCCTTGTGTGCTGTCTCTGGAAACACGCAGAAGGGGCAGTAGCCAACATAACTCTCAGAAGTTAGACACCAGTTAGGTTGGCACGGGTGCAACAGGTAGGTTAGAGCGAACAATCAGCGCACAATACTGTACAAAGGCACTATTAAACACATTCACACCCACATATGGACCTGTCTCAAATAATGTCTAGACAAATAATTGCGGTATGGAGAGCTGGGACAGTGTGGCTGAGCTGCCGGTGGACAGGAGGGCTTCTAGGTGAACCTGCAGGTGATCAGTTTGTCCCATGTACAGCAGCCCTGGCGTTTCCGTTGGGCGGTCTCCTATGCCAGAGCGTGTTCCATGCCCTGGTCATCCTGGACATCATTCCCATCCTACTTGTCGGGTGACGTCTGCCGTTTTTCTACCTCCTTTAGCACAATCTTCACCCCCCGCCCCCACGCTGCGCAATGTTGTGCAGGATTCAGCAGGACACCATGATGTACGATCCCCTCCAAGGACTATATTGGAGAGCCCCACCAGAGCAGTCCAGTCACTTGAACCAGATCCTTAGGACGCTGATGCACTGCTCAATGATGCTCGACGTTGCTTCATCGGCATCGTAATCGCAGCTCTATGCATCGCTCTGGGGATTCCGAACAGGTTTCATGAGCCAAGACAGCAGCAGGTCAAGGACACTTGTCGGTCAAGAGCCAAGCCCTCACTCAAGTGAATGCCTCGTAGTTTCTGTTGCACGTGCCTGGATGTATGCGTCATGTGCACTACTGCCGTATCAGTTGCAGACCTGCATGATGTGCACATCATCTACACATTCAGGGAATGGATGCGCTTCTTGTTAAAGGGCACCCGCGGGCCCTTTCTAGCCTCACCTTCCTGCAACTGGTCCATAGCCCTGTAGCTTCGAGCACGTAAGGTGCAGATCCAGGTACATTTTAAAAGAGTTGGGTCTCTGCCTCCACCAACAACTCAGGGCAGCGAATTCCAGACTCCCACGATCCTCTGGATAAAAAACGTTTTCTTCATATCCCCTTTACACATTTTCCCATCTTGAATCAATGTCCCCTGGTTCTAGAATTGTCCCCGTGGGGAATCAAACTTCTCCTGTCTACCCCATCTCTTCACCTCATAATTATGTACACCACAATTTAGTCACCCCTCTGCCTTCGTTGTTCCAAGGAAAATAACCCCAACCTATCTAATCTCTCGTCACAGCCACACTCTTCCAGTCCTGACAACGTTAGTGTAAACATCCGCTGCACTCTCACTGGAATAATAACGTCCTTCTTGTAAAGCGGCGACCAGAATTGCACACAATAATCCAGTTGGGGCTTCACAGGTGTACAATACAATTCTAACATTATATCCTTACTTTCATCTCTGCCAATGAAGGATAGCATTCCATTTGGTTTCTTAACAATGTTGTCTATTTGAACTGCTGCCTTTAGGGACTTCCTGGATCTGGGGAATTCCAGCGATGATGGTGAATCCCGGAGCCCGGCCATACATGTGGCCTGGTCCAGACTAACGTTTCTTAGAGCGCAGTGCCCTGGCATACGGGATATCTGTAATGGTGCACATGCACCTCTGTACCCATGTCTGAGTTATCCCAGATAGGTCGCCGCTCAGCGCATGGAAAAATGCGCAAGCAATAACGTCCAGGGTGACCGGCACATTGCCGGCCACCGGGAGCGGTTGTCCTCGTACATACATCCGCTATTCCAGGTGTGTCATCATCTGGCACAAGAGGCACGCCATCTCCCTGCTTAGCTAACGTCTTCGGCGACTTGCTCAGGCACTGGCGGTATAAACGTGGGCTGATGTGACGCCTCCTTTGCACCTCCTCCTTGTCCTGTTCGGTGGCCGCCTCGCCAACCTCTTCCGGAGCAGGCCCCTGTTGTCTAGAGTCCACATCGAGAAGCCCCCGTGCATGCAGCTTCCCTTAATCTACAAAGCCAGTTGCGGCCAGTTAGATTTCAAGCCTTCCTGGTTAAATAGTTCTCTGCAATGGGGCTAAAAGAGAAGCCGTCTTAGCAAGATATGTGTTCTCTTGCCCAACCAATTTTAACAGGCTACTCGGCGACCCAGTGTTGCACTCCAGCTCCACTCTCTGCATACCCAACCAAATCCACTCCAACCCTTCACCCCCAACCCCCTTCGATATGTTGCCTACTACACTATATCCCTGACCCCCATCAGTGAGTATACTCAATGCTCACCCCCATCCCGGTCGACAGGGGTACTGGTGGCTGGTCGCAAAACGTGACAGCGATAGGTTGGTGGCACTTATCCTGTCTCCCCGGTGTGGTCTACTGTCGATGTCCTCGCTGGGTTGGGTGTATATTATCCTGCCCACAAAGTGGCACCTGGTTGTGTTGTGGATGGGTTCGCGCTATGCCAGGAAACGCCACCATGCTTAGAGCCTTGTGCTCGGGTAGTTCATACAGCCAGGGCTGTGCGAGGAGGGTGGGCGTCTGCTCGGGGCTAAGTTGCAATGTGAGTCTGGACCTGTGCGTGACATGGATGGATGGGAGCAGTCGGCAGGCAGCGCTTGTGGACAGTTGGTGGTCCTGTGGAGCGTACTAGCTGGTAGTGTCATCTGTGAGGCCTCTGCCCTGAGAGGGCTAGTGTTACAGGAACAGTGAAGAAGACCATGGTGCATGTGTCCTTTGTGTGAGGTGCGCTGTTCTGTCACCTTGCTTCGCATGTTTGGGGCTGCGGTTCTGATGATTGCACGAAGAGTCCCAGCACCTGGAGTGCCACTGATTGAGCAAAGACAGGTCCATCCCGCTGGTGCGTTAGTTGGGGTGTGAGGGCTTCCAGAAGGGTCGGGCTCCAAGATCATCAGAGGCTTTGTGAACATTTGCAGCTCACAGTGAGCAGTAAACAGAGTGAGCAGCCGGAGACCTGTAACTGCTCGCCCCTCAGCAAGCACAACTCTTTGGAAAGATTTTACAAAATTTGCTTCACTTTTCTCCCTCAGGAACCATGGCACCCAGTCCCCATCTGTAAATACCTGCAGTAAACGGTGTACGTGTGACTTCCGCCTGACACGTGTGGAGCAACCTGTCGGCGTGAAGCATACACTGTCGAACCCGGCTCTGGTATGCAAAAGCGTGCTAATACCTATTTTGCATTTAACCGACGCCAACCTCGATTTTGGCTGGACTATCGCCTCTTCACGTTTCTGGCGTGACGGGTTGGAGAATCCAGCTGGGTTTCCTTTGCCTGTACACCCTAAGAGGTGGATAATTTATTTGTTTCCTCAATAGACGAAGATGTAGCTTGACTCTTCTTTCATGGTACCTGAACGTATGTTAAACGTATGTCAAGCCCTCAAAAGAACTTCAGTTATTTTAAGAGGCCAAGCTAGAAGTGTGATTCCCCAGTAGAGTTCAATCATGACTACAGATTTTGAATCTGGACTGGATTATGCAATACCTGTCAGAGAGCTAGTTCACCTCAGTTTACAGAGGCTTGCATACATCACTTAAGGCATTACAGTTTGCTAAAGCATTTGTAGTAATAATTGCGGCTTGGAAGGATCAACATTAGATGAGGACAGCCTAAATCCCATCGCAAAATCCTAATGTACATTAGCTCTGCATCAGCTGGGTTGACCGACGTGCTAACATTGGTTTCCTTGAAGGAGATATGAGCACGAATATCGAGACCATGATGATCAACACCAATTCCGCTGCGCCGGCCAATTACTTAGGACGTCAGAGTCCCGACTGCCAAACACAATCTTCTTTGCCTAGCTCAAGGAAGGCTTCCGGACAGGAAGAGGAGAAGGGAAGCACATCAAAGATACCCTGATGGCTTAACTTAAGAAATTCAATGCTGAGACACCCTTGCTGAGAAGGGACCTACATCGAGGAACCGAAAGAAAAAATGCTGGAAAATCTCACCAGGTCTGGCAGCACCTGTAGGGAGAGAAATGAGCTAACGTTTCGAGTCCGATGACTCTTTGTTAAAGCTGTTAAGCTTTGCCAGCTTTGACAAAGAGTCATCGGACTCGAAACGTTAGCTCTTTTCTCTCCCGACAGATGCTGCCAGACCTGCTGACATTTTCCAAAATTTTCTTTTTCGTTTCAGATTCCAGCATCTGCAGTAATTTGTTTTTATACTTCGAGGAACCTCCTGATTGACGTGACACAACGTATCAAGAACAGCAGATGGGAAGAGGAGTCCATAAATGGAGCTTGTGAATGGAATTCCCGCGACCTAGAATCCATGGACTGATCCCACCTTCTGAAAACACCTGCCAAGTGTGTGATTGAAGATGTGGCTCTCAAATCGAGCTCACTCGCTACGCCAGGATGCACAGGACACACGACCAGTAAGAAAGTGTATCGTAGCTGGACAATCATACTTGTTAGCCAGTAATGCTGAAGATTACATTCGCTGCAAACCCATTATTACCAGTTCCATCAATAGAATTAACCTCCTCTTGACAAACCAAAATGTTAAGAAAATCTTTCTTTAACTTTTTCAGACTCGAAGCTCAGTTTATACTTAAAGTATTTCAATGGAATTGAAATTCAACTGACTTCTCTATTCCTGAGACTAAGTGTTGGCACCGGGGCAGGTGTCGTGGACTTCCATGACAGCAAAACTGGCGTAAAACCTGGACCAATTCAGTAACCATTGAGGGGGTTGCACCAGCACCACGTGGAACATAATTGCTTCCAATGAGAAATGGTGCTGGATTAGCAATTGACCCGCAAGATGCTGAAAAGCTCCAACCTTATATTCAGACTTCACTCCCCCACAAACACCATCCCAGCCAACAAAATAGCAGCAAGGATAGCAGCGCACCGCTTTATGGACGCCGAGCTTCAGACCCTGCTGGATGCCATGGAGAAGAGATGGGTGGCCTTGGACCCCGAATGGAAAGGGGGCTTTCAACCGCCGCCGTTCGTCGTACATATGCTCTGGTGGCAGAGGCCGTCAGTGGCACGAGCAACACCATCCGTACTGGCCAGCAATGCCGGAAGAAATAGGATGACCTCCTCAGGGCGACCAGGGTGAGTAGTGTGGTCCTGGCACCAATACCCATCCCATGCACACGGAACCCTACACTCCCCCCCCCCCCCCCCCCCTCCACTCCCACTGCCGAGAGCGGCCGCGCGTCGACCCTGCATCACATCACCATACGAGCCGCCGTAGCCGTGTGCCTTGGCTACTGAGGCCACCAGCTACCCATCCCCTGGGCTGCATGCATTGGACAGGCTAATGCTGTGCATTTACTGTCCCCCCCCCCCTCACCCGCCCCCTCCCCAGGGGAAGGACGCCCATAACTGCCGGGACCGGGAGAAAACTACAGGGATTGCCTTCAGCCTATGGCCCCTCATCACGGCAGAGCAGAGGGCCCTGGAAGTGGTCAGCTGTCCCGAGTAAAGGGCCGTCATAGGGGTGCAAATCCGCCTCGAGCGAGGAAACAAGAACCCGCTGAGTTGTGGTTCCCACCCCCAACACAACCCTCACACCACCCTCACCGCCACAACACCGTCACCCACACACCCACACCACCCCCTCAACCCCGCTCTCCAGTGCCTTTCCCATGCTTTCATCATGGGTACCCTTGCTGAGAAGGGACCTACATCGAGGAACCGAAAGAAAAAATGCTGGAAAATCTTTTGTCTAGCAGGACTTGATGCTGATGGGGCGGCGATTTCTAGTGTCCCCCACACCCGGCCACAGCCAGAGCTAGAGTCTCGGGTGCCGGGTAGTGACATGGATGATACTGATATGTACGGGAGCCATTGACACCAGATCTAGGCCACCATGGAGCTCGCCTCCGGGTTGTCGCGGATTCCCCTTCACAGCTGTCTGCATGAATCGCCACCATCGCAGAAGCATATCCTCGGTTGGGCACTTTAGTGAAGATGCTCCTCGGACACTATATGGTGCTCAGCACACAGATTCTACTGTACATCAGGTGGAGCTAGGCTTCCCAATGAGACACGCGGTCGGAGAGCGGGCGACACCATGGGCTATCGTCTGGATTATGGAGATGCCGTCATAGAGCTAAGGACAATATGAGGCGTTGTTTTCGAGCATCCAGCACCTGAAATCGCAGGTGGAGGAGTCCAAAGGCGTGTAGGATCAGGAGCTGGTGCCGGCTATGCATGCCACCCTGGTCATACCACATGGGTGGCGTCCGCCGTGGTGGCCCGCGGTGCGAGGGTTTTGGCTATGGATCCGCATGTTCAAGGCCTGGTGCAATCTGTGGTGGTGGTGACCAAGGACCAGAACAGGGTTGCTCTCCGCCAGCCATATGCTCGAGACACCTGGACGTTGCCGTGGCACTCCTGAGCATGGGCCAGTCACAGGGAGCAATGGCTGAGAGCATTGGTGGCATTGCCCAGGCGCTGTCTGAAATGAGACAGATGCAGAGGGAGGTGGCGCAGTCCCACGGCGATATCGCGCGTTCACTGGCTGATCTAGCACAGACCTAGAAGGTTTAACACCGTTACTCTGTGATGTGGCCCAGGCCCAGATGGACGTAGTCGATTCACTGTGCTCCAGCGCCACAAGAATACAGGCCCTGATCGAGATGACAACGGGCATCCAGGACCGGCACCACCAGGTAGCGGGGGAGCCTCATGGAATAGCTGCACTCTCATCCCCGTCCCCTGGAATACCAGGGGGCAATTGCGCATCCCAAGGGAGGAGGTGATGGGTCCAATGCCGGTGACGCCAGCAGGAGAGGTGCCAGAACAGCGCAGTGCCACCAACTACTAACCCCCCCACCCCTCATGTTCCCTGGCACATTTTTGTGGGCGGTGGTCAGAACACAGCGGCACCACACCGTCGGCCCAGAAGACGCCCGCCAAAGTGGGCCCAGGTCACCGTGTGGGAAACACAGCAGGCTGCCTCCACTCCTGATGCACCATCTGGTGACGCACTGAACAACAATGTGAGGTCCGTAAGGTCAAAAAGGTAGACACCAGTGAAGTTGGCAGGGTGCAGGGCGCAGTTTAGTGATAAGAGCTAGGACACGTATCTGTATATATGTTTTCACATTAAACAACTGCGCACATGCAGGCTCGAAGGGCCTAAAGTCCACCTCCTGCTCCATTCTTCTCTGTGTCCAATCTTCTACGTAACCTGCTTCGGTGCTCTGTCAGAAGGGGTAGGTTAGAACATAGAACATTAAAGCGCAGTACAGGCCCTTCGGCCCTCAATGTTGCGCCGACCTGTGAAACCACTCTAAAGCCCATCTACACTATTCCCTTAACGTCCATATGTATATCCAATGACCATTTGAATACCCTTAGTGTTGGCGAGTCCACTACTGTTGCAGGCAGAGCACTCCACGCCCTTACTGAGTCTGGCTTGGCCGCAGAAGGGGCATGGTTGTGTGGGAGGAATGTCTGAATAGTGTGAATGTGTTTGGCTCAGGGACCACAGTTTAGCAAATGCTCACCATCCAGGTATCCGGCACCCCCCCCCCCCCCATCTCCCCAGAGTTCCCATATCCGAAACCCCAGGGTTTCGAGGGGAGCATATGATGGAATGGCCAGCTCGAATTCAAGGGTCACCCTAGTAGACGGTGGAAAGTGCTAATATGGGCAGGAATCAGACGTTGTCAAATGATGCAACGCACCAGGGCTCATCCCAGTGTGGGTTGTCATCATCATCCATCCCATGCACTTGACCCGCTGTTACTGCTACATAGGGCCCTCAAACTATAGTGCGGCAGGTATGTATCACAGAGTTGTTTCTATGTGGGGGTGGTGGCCGGGTACGGGGTTATGGAGGTGGGAGTGGGAAGCGGTGTCTGTGCCTCTGAGGAGCATCCAGGAGGGCTTCTTAAAACAATATGCAGACAGTCCAACTAGGGAAGGGGCGGTACTGGGCCTGGTATTGGGGAATGAGCCCGGCCAGGTGGTAGATGTTTCAGTAGGGGAGCATTTCGGGAACAGTGACCACAATTCATTAAGTTTTAAAGTGCTGGTGGACAAGGATAAGAGTGGTCCTAGGGTGAATGTGCTAAATTGGGGGAAGGCTAATTATAACAATATTAGGAGGGAACTGAAGAACCTAGGTTGGGGGCCGATGTTTGAGGGTAAATCAACATCTGACATGTGGGACGCTTTCAAGTGTCAGTTGAAGGAATTCAGGACCGGCATGTTCCTGTGAGGAAGAAGGATAAATACCGCAATTTTCGGGATCCTTGGATAATGAGAGATATTGCAGGCCTCGTCAAAAAGAAAAAGGAGGCATTTGTCAGGGCTAAAAGGCTGGGAACAGACGAAGCCTGTGAGGAATATAAGGAAAGTAGGAAGGAACTTAGGCAAGGAGTCAGGAGGACTAGAAGGGGTCACGAAAAGCTATTGGCAAATAGGGTTAAGGAAAATCCCAAGGCTTTTTACACATACATAAAAATCAAGAGGGTAGCCAGGGAAAGGGTTGGCCCACTGAAGGATAGGAAAGGGAACCTATGTGTGGAGCCAGAGGAAATGGGCGAGATACTAAATGAATACTTTGAATCAGTATTCAGCACAGAGAAGGAATTGGAGGATGTTGAGTCTGGAGAAGGGTGTGTAGAAAGCCTGGGTCACATTCAGATCCAAAAAGACGAGGTGTTGAGCGTCTTGAAAAATATTACTGTAGATAAGTCCCCAGGGCCTGATGGGATCTACTCCAGAATAGTGAAGGAGGCTAGAGAGGAAATTGCTGAGGCCTTGACAGAAATCTTTGTATCCTCACTGCCTTCAGGTGATGTCCCGAAGGACTGGAGAATAGCCAATTTTGTTCCTCTGTTTAAGAAGGATAGCAAGGAAAATCCAGGGAACTACAGGCCGGTGAGCCTTACGTCAGTGGTAGGGAAATTACTGGAGAGAATTCTTTGAGACAGGATCTACTCCCATTTGGAAGCAAATGGACGTATTAGTGAGAGACAGCATGGTTTTGTGAAGGGGAGGTCGTATCTCACTAACTTGTTAGAGTTTGTCGAGGAGGTCACAAAGATGATTGATGCAGGTAGGGCAGTGGATGTTGTCTATATGGACGTCAGTAAGGCCTTTGACAAGTTCCCTCATGGTAGACTAATACAAAAGGTAAAGTCACACGGGATCAGGGGTGAGCTGGCAAGCTGGATACATAACTGGCGAGGTCATAGAAGGCAAAGCGTAGCAATGGAAGGATGCTTTTCTAATTGGAGGGCTGTGACTAGTGGTGTTCGGCAGGGATCAGTTCTACCTTTGCTGTTTGTAGTATATATAAATGATTTGGAGGAAAATGTAACTGGTCTGATTAGTAAGTTTTGCAGACGACAAAGGCTGGTGGAATTGCGGATCACGATGAGGACTGTCAGCGGATACAGCAGGATTTAGATTGTTTGGAGACTTGGGCGGAGAGATGGCAGATGGAGTTTAATCCGGACAAATGTGAGGTAATGCATTTTGGAAGGTCTAATGCAGGTAGGGAATATACAGTGAATGGTAGAACCCTCAAGAGTATTGAAAGTCAGAGAGATCTAGATGTACAGGTCCACAGGTCACTGAAAGGGGTAACAGAGGGGAAGAAGGTAGTCAAGAATGCATACGGCATAGAACATAGAACATAGAACGATACAGCGCAGTACAGGCCCTTCAGCCCACGATGTTGCACCGAAACAAAAGCCATCTAACCTACACTATGCCATTATCATCCATATGTTTATCCAATAAACTTTTAAATGCCCTCAATGTTGGCGAGTTCACTACTGTAGCAGGTAGGGCATTCCACGGCCTCACTACTCTTTGCGTAAAGAACCTACCTCTGACCTCTGTCCTATATCTATTACCCCTCAGTTTCAAGCTATGTCCCCTCGTGCCAGCCATTTCCATCCGTGGGAGAAGGCTCTCACTGTCCACCCTATCTAACCCCCTGATCATTTTGTATGCCTCTATTAAGTCTCCTCTTAACCTTCTTCTCTCCAACGAAAACAACCTCAAGTCCATCAGCCTTTCTTCATCAGATTTTCCCTCCATACCAGGCAACATCCTGGTAAATCTCCCCCGCTCCAAAGCCTCCACGTCCTTCCTATAATGCGGTGACCAGAACTGTACGCAATACTCCAAATGCGGCCGTACTAGAGTTCTGTACAGCTGCAACATGACCTCCTGACTCCGGAACTCAACCCCTCTATCAATAAAGGCCAACACTCCATAGGCCTTCTTCACAACCCTATCAACCTGGGTGGCAACTTTCAGGGATCTATGTACATGGACACCTAGATCCCTCTGCTCATCCACACTTCCAAGAACTTTACCATTTGCCAAATATTCTGCATTCCTGTTATTTCTTCCAAAGTGAATCACCTCACACTTCTCTACATTAAACTCCATTTGCCACCTCTCAGCCCAGCTCTGCAGCTTATCTATATCCCTCTGCGATTGCAAGGAGATGCGCGATGGGAAACATGGAATCAAAGTAAATAGGTAAAGGTGTAGGCTATGGGGCCCCTCGAGCCTGCTCCGCCATTCAGTTTAATCATGGCAGATCTTCCAATTCAGCAACCTGTTCCTGTGGTCCCCAATATCCCTTGATCACTTTACTCGCAAGATATGCAACTAACCCCGTCCTGAAAACATACAATATTTTGGCCTCAATTGCTTCCTGTGGTAAATATATTCACAGGGTCGTCACAATCCCTGTGAAAAAACAACTTTTCATCTCATTTGCGAATGGTTGCGCCCGTATCCTTGGGCTGTGACACCTGGATCTGGATCCTGCCCCACCCACCGCGCACCCACCACTCCGCAAGGTCCCATCGGCAACATCCTTCTTGCATACAATCTCTCTGTTATAAATTAATAGCTTTCTATGTGATGCCCCCTCAGTTTGTAAACTTCAGCGAGCGTAATCATCACCGACTCAATCTCTCCTCAAACGCCAGTGCCACCATCCAGGTATTGAGTTTTATAAAAGTTTGCTGCAGTCTCTTTCCACATATGCAACATCCCTTCTCAGGTATGGAGACGAACACGGCACACAAGACTCCAGCTGTCATTACATCGAGGCCCCAGTTGGACTGCAGCAAGCCATCTCTGTTTCTATGAAGTCCAACAGCCTATTTGCCTTCTTCACTGCCCGGTAGCCCTGCATGCTTACTCTCAGCTACCTTCTGTACAAGGTGTTATTGACACCTTGTCAGATCCCAACGGTGGTTAATATACTGGACCAAACTAGCAATCTTTTTATTTTATTTTCAATACTGTGCGAAAATTTCGATTACTCCTAGTACTGATTACATAAGGAATATGGCTTGATTATCTTTACAAACAAAACTTTCGTAAAACAAAAGGAAACGATGTTAAAAGTTTAAACTTGAAACCTAAGAAGAACAGCTTACATGTATCTTTTAACCCGAACACACGATATTCCAATTAAATAGCACGAAAAACGTAAATATAGCCCTCTACTCCACGTTCACAGGAAGGCAATACAAATGATACTTGCGTTCACAGAACATATCACTGTTATTAATGTAGCTCCTTTGGATCACTTTCCGAAAGCCTGTCTCAGTGACAGCTTTTCAAGACCTCTCTTGGTCTCTCTCCAAACGCTTCTGCCTCCACCTGTTCCAACAGGTTTCAGTTCGCTCTCCGAACCCCGGTCGGCCCCTCAAACAAAGTTTATGTCCTCGGGTGTCCAGACTTGAACTCATCATCGCAATCTGGGCTTTTGATTCGCCACTGCCGTTTACACAAAATAACAGGGCTGTGCTGTGAATATGCAATTAACCTCAAATTTAAGAACAAAAGAGACCATCAGATTATGTAATGGCTAATGGCAGGTGAGGTCTGAGTGTCCTAAAGGACAATGCATCCTGAGTGAATCACCCCGGCTGAACAGGTCTCCTCTTTATTCCCTTAAAGGAGTTTAAATCTGAATGGGGCAATGTAAATCAGATGGATACCTCCGAGTAAGTGTTTTAGCCTCAGTTTTAGCCTCAGCCTACTAACCCCTACATTTCTCACTATATCTCGATCCCATTTCTGGGTCCAATTTCCTAATATCTCCCTACCGTAACATAAAGACACCCAGTTCTCATTGCACAATTTCCTCTCAAAACCAGGAGCCTAATAATCTGCTTTCCTGATTTATCTGCATAAGTAGAAAACGTCATGGGTATGCTGGTAAAACTCCACCCGCCATGCTTTTTCTCAAGCACTAAAAGTGTTCAAATCACACTAAAGCATCTTCTTCACAGCACAGCTGTTACGCGTATTCTGCACATTTGAAGATATTTCATTTATTTTACGAACTTATATCATTAATATGCATCGTGAGTAACTGGGGGCCTAGCACTACACCTGTGGAACCCCATAGGCTACTGCCTGGCACTTCAGAAAATATTTGGTTATTCCTGAACTTCGGTCCCTGTCTACCAACCAGTTTTTTTTCCAAAAGGCCATAGGACCATAAGACATAGGAGCAGAATTTGGCCACTCGGCCCATCGAGTCTGCTCAGCCATTCAATCATGACTGATATTTTGTCATCCTCATTCTCCTGCCTTATCCCCTTAACTCCTGATCCCCTTATTAATCAAAAACCTATCTATCTCTGTCTTAAAGACACTCAGTGATTTGGCCTCCACAGCCTTCAGCGACAAAGCGTTCCACAGATTCAACACCCTCTGGTTGAAGTAATTCCTCCTCATCTCTATTTTAAAGGATCGTCCCATTAGTCTGAGATTGTGTCCTCTGTTTCTAGTTTTTTCCACAAGTGGAAACATCATCTCCACGTCCACTCTATCCAGGCCTCGCAGTATCCTGTAAGTTTGAATAAGATCCCCCCTCATCCTTCTAATCTCCAACGAGTACATGCCTAGAGTCCTCAACAGTTACTCAAATGACAAGTTTTTCATTCAAGGAGTCATTCTTGTGAACCTCCTTTGGACCCTTTCCAAGGCCAGCACATCCTTCCTTAGATACGAGGCCGAAAACTGCTCGGAAAACCCCAAATGGGGTCTGACCAGAGCCTTATACAGCCTCAGACGTACCTCCCTGGTCTTGTATTCTAGCCCTCTTGACATGAATGCTAACATTGCTTTTGCCTTCTTAACTGCTGACTGAACCTGCCCGTTAACCTTAAGAGAATCGTAAACAAGGACGCCCAAGTCCCGTTGTACTTCTGATTTCCGAAGCATGTCCCCATTTAGAAAATAGTCTATGCCTAAATTCCTCCTCCCAAAGTGCAAAACCTCACATTTTTGCACATTGTATTTCATTTGCCACTTTATTGTCCAGTGTCCTAGCTTGTCCAAATCCTTCTACAGCCCCCCCTTGCTTCCTCAATACTACCTGTCCCTTTACCGTTCTTTTCATCATTTGCAAACTTAGCAACAGTGCCTTCAGTTTCTTCTTCCAGATCATTAATGTATATCGTGAAAAGTTGTGGTCCCAGCACAGACCCCTGAGGCACACCATTAGTCACCGGCTGTCATCCAGAAAAAGATCCCTTTATCCCCACTCGCTGCCTTCTGCCAGTCAGCCAATCCTCTATCCGTGCCAGAATCTTACCCTTAAAACCATGGGATTTTAACTTATTTAACAGTCTCCTATGCGGCACCTTGTCAAAGGCTTTCTGGAAATTTAAATAAATCATGCCCACTGGTTCTCCTTTATTGAACTTCCTTATTATCTCCTCAAAGAACTCTAGCAGATTATCAGACACGACCTCCCTTTGACAAAGTCGTGCTGACTCAGTCATATTTTACCATGCACTTCCAAGTGCTTTACGATCTCATCTTTAATAACAGACTTTAAAATCTTATCAATGACCGATGTCAGGCTAACTGTCCCATAATTTCCCGTCTTCTGCCTCGCTCCCTTCTTAAACAGTGGTGTTACATTAGCCACTTTCTAGTCCTCTGGGACCCTTCCTTCATGCAGTGATTTCTGAAAGATCTTCACCAATGCCTCCACAATTTCCTCAGCTATCTCTTTTAGGACCCTGGGGTGCAGTCCATCCCGTCCAGGTGACTTATCCACCTTCAGACCTTTTGGTTTCCCCAGAACCTTCTCCTTAGTAATGGTCACTGCACTCACCTCTGCACCCTGGTTCCCTGGAGCTCTGGCATCTTCCACCATGAAGACTGATGCAAAGAATTTCTGCCATTTCTTTGTTTCCTATTATTTCTTCTCCAGTCACATTATCCAGTGGTTCAATGTATATTTTTGCCTCTCTTTTGCCTTTTATGTATTGGAAAAAAACTCTTCCTATCTTCCTATATATTACGAGCTAGCCTGCACTCATACTTCATCTTCTCCCCACTTGTTGCTTTTTTAGTTGTCTTCTGCTCAATTTTTAAAGGCTTCCCAATCCTCTGTCTTCCTACTAATCCTCGCCACTTTGTACGATTTCCCTTCAGCTTTTATGCTGTCCTTGACATCCCTCGTCAGCCATAGATGTCTTGTCCTCCTTGGGATGAATTTCTGTTGTGCCTCCCTAATAACCACCAAAACCTCCTCCATTGCTGTTCCACTGTCTTCCCTGCTAAGCTCCTTTTCCAATCATCTCTGGCCAGCTCCTCCCTCATGTCTTTGTAGTTACCCTTATTTAATTATAATACCGTTGCATCTGATTGCAGCTTCTCACTCTCAAACTGCAGGATACATTCTATCATATTGTGGTCACTGCTCCGTCAGGGTTCTTTCACTTTAAGTTCCCTAATCACGTCTGCATCATTATACAGCACCAAATCCAGAATTGCCTGTTCCCGAGTAGGCTCTGTCAGAAGCTGCTCCAAAAAAACATCTCTTAGATTTTCCACAAATTCCTTTTCTTGGGATCCACTACCGATCTGCATTTCCCAGTCCACCTGCATATTGAAGTGTCCCATGATTATTGTAATATTGCCTTTTTCACACGACTTTTCAATCTCCTGATTTATTTTCTGCCCAACGTCCTTATTACTGCTAGGAGGCCTGTACATAACTTTCATCAGGGACTTTTTACCTTTGCGATTCCTCAACTGTACCCACAGAGATTCTATGCCTTCTGATCCTATATCGCTCCTTGCTATCGATTTAACTTCATTTCTTACTAATAATGCAACTCCGCCCCCTTTCTCCATTTGCCTGTCCTTTCGATAGGACATATATCGTTGGATATTTACATCCCAACCCTGATCCCCTTGCGGCTACATCTCTGTGATGCCCACAATGTTGTACCGGCCAATTTCAATGTGCGCAACAAACTCATTTACCTTGTTCCGTATACTTTGCGCATTTAGGTACAACACCCTAAATCCCGCATTGACCACCTCCCCTTTCACGCTCCCCTCAGTCCCTGTACCCTGTAATGTAGCCCTTTTTGATTTTTTAATATGGCTTCTCTGCCTTCCACTCTCCCCCTTATTGTTTTTTGTTTCTGGCCCCGTTTTACGTCCGTCCGTCTTCCTGCATCGGTTCCCATCCCCCTGCCACATTAGTGTAAACCCTCTCCAATAGCATAGTAAACACATCGGTTCCAGTCCTGCCCAGGTGTAGACCACCCGGTTTGTACTGGTCCCATCTCCCCAAGGACAAGTTCCAATGCCCCAGGAATTTGAAACCCTCCCTCTTGCAGCATCTCTCGAGCCACGCATTCATCCGATCTATCCTGACATTTCTACTCTGAGTAGCTCGTAGCACTGGAAGCAATCCTGAAATTACTACCTTTGAGATCCTACTTTTTAGTTAAACTCCTAACTCCCTGAATTCAGCTTGTAGGACCTCATCCCGTTCTCAATGCACTTCGCCAAACCTTTGTGCTTTAATTTTACACTCTAACCTCTTATAGATCATAGATCATAGAATTTACAGTGCAGAAGGAGGCCATTCGGCCCATCGAGTCTGCACCGGCTCTTGATAAGAGCACCCTACCAAGCCCACACCCCCACCCTATCCCCATAACCCAGTAACCCCACCCAACACTAAGGGCAATTTTGGACACTAAGGGCAATTTATCATGGCCAATCCACCTAACCTGCACATCTTTGGACTGTGGGAGGAAACCGGAGCACCCGGAGGAAACCCACGGACACACGGGGAGAACGTGCAGACTCCACACAGACAGTGACCCAGCAGGGAATCGAACCTGGGACCCTGGCGCTGTGAAGCAATTGTGCTAACCACTGTGCTACCGTGCAAGACCTTGTCGAAAGCCTTCTGAAAGTCCAAATAAACCATTTGCACGATGGTGAAAATCTACTAGTTGCATCCTCGAATAATACCACAGTTTTGTCAAGAATGATTTGTCTTTCTTCAATTCATCCTGACTCTGTCTGATCCAGATATGATATTCCAAGTTGTCTGCTATTATCTATTTTATATGGCACAATCGCATTTTCCCACACGACCGATGTCAGGCTGATTTCTGCCGCGCAACCAGTGCAGGTCATCAGTTCTCTGCATGCGCGGCTCTGGACCCCGTGATTCTCTGCCTGTTGCCCTGGCAATCCACGGGCGTTTTGCCCGGTGCTGGTGCTAGCCCCTCCCCTGTATCTGAATCGGTGAGGGGTTTGCACCGATTTTCCCCGTGAAGCTTCCGCAGATTCTCCATTCGCGCAGGCACTGAACCTCAGGACGGAAAATCCAGCCCTGTGATTCTCAATGGTACCTGATTTGTGTCCTCTTTCTGAAGACATATCAAAAATGTGGGAAGGGAATGAAGAGTTGTGGGTTTTGATGGAGTGCCATTTCTTTGTCCAGCAGCTTCGAGATTCTCGTTCCATGCATGGTTTCGAGTGGGGACGTTCGGGACACAAACTGACAATAGTTTCCTGGGTACAGGAATTCATTCAAGTGGGGTGAAAAAAAAGAAAGGCAGTTGCAATTGGATATATACAGTTAAGGGAATAGGTACTGTACCCTGTAGCCAGGACCAAGAGTCACGGGGGGTATGCCATGTAGCTGGAGCCAGCGGTAAGGGTAAGGATATTTGGAGTGGGAGAAGAAAGATACAGTTGTCCTGATTTATAAATGTACTAACTCTATGATAGATAGAGGAAATCGTTTCTACGGAGATAATACGTGCAGCTGGGCGCTAAGTTTATAAAAACACATAAGCACAGACGTAATTATCTCCAGATAACTACCTTAGCCACAAGGAAATTGGTCTTTACTGTATAAGATTAAAGGAGTAAATGCTTGGCTCAAAGATTGGAGCGAGAGGCTGGGGCCAGAGGACATGGGATATTGGCACCAGGACTGTGGACAGAGGGAACTCATCCGTGGGAATGTGATCCGCTGTAAGTAGGGCTTTATACTAATTAGTTTCTGGGGTAAGTTGCTGTTTAGAAAATCAAAGTGTTCGGGGAAGGTAGGAGCACAAGCTAATGATGAGGCTAACTCTTGCAAGAGAATGAAATAAGGAGACAGACCGCGTGAACGTCATGATAAACTGGGGAGTCGGACAAGACTACGGAAAATTAATAATAGGACAAATAGAAAGTTTTTTTTTCTGAATGCATATAAGCTCCGAATAATATTAATAGGGGCTGGTTTAGCATAGTGGGCTAAATCGCTCGTTTGTAATGCAGAACACAGCCAGCAGCGCGGGTTCGATTCCTGTACCAGCCTCCCCGAACAGGTGCCGGAATGTGGCGACTAGGGGTTTTTCACAGTAACTTCATTGAAGCCTACTTGTGACAATAAGTGATTATTATTATGTATTAGCAGTACAAATAAAGAACACAGGGTCTTATTTGGTGGTGATTACTGTGACATGGTTGCAACAAGAACAGCTCTAGTAGGTGAGTATCCAAGCGTACTCACTGTTTCAAAAGGCTAGATGCAAAGGGAAAATAGGTGGGGTAACTTTGTTCGTAAAGGGAGTGATTAGTGCTGTCGTGAGAAATAATATTGGCACTTGAGATCAATATGTTGAATTAGTCTGGTATAAATTAGAATAGAAAGATGAGTGCCTTGTGGGGGTAATCACTAGGTCCCCGCAGATTAGCTCTGCAGTATGACGCAGTGTAATCCAGGAAATACTGCGGGCTTGTAAGAAAGGACCGACAATAATCAGGAATGATTTTAATATGCACATCGGCTCGATTCGTCAAATTCACAAACGTAGCCTCGGGAAAGAAATGTTGATAGAGTGGGTTCAAGATTGTTTTTTGGAACATTATGTTGTCGAATCGACTAGGGAGCAGACTATTCTGGATAGAGTATTGTGTAATGCTCCAAAGAACAGTGACGATAGCATGCTTCATATTCGAATCCTGTTTGAGCGTAATAAATATGAATCCCACACGAGTGTACTGGTGTTAAACCAAGATAATCTATATAGGCATGATGTGGCCCTAATAGATTGGACAGAAGGACTGCAAGTGCTCAGTTTTCTCTCCCAGTATCGGAGGGCCGTGGCTTTCCGCTCATACTCGGATGTTACGGGAGGATATGACCGAGGTATTTAGAATTCGGAAGGATGTGGAGAGTGCATATACTACTCATACAAGTGGAAAGAATGTGAACGAGGGGAAACAAACTCAAATCAATGAATAGACGAACGAAGCTGGCACGAAGACAAACGTTTACACTGCAATGAGTTTACACTGCAATGCACTGCCCAGTGTATGGTTGTGTCCAGTTCAATAAAATGATTCAACACAAAACTATACAGTTATCTAAAAAGGAAATAAAACATGTGCTGGATTATAGTTCCTTCGAGTCATAGAGCACATAATAGGCACTTCAGCCAATCGAATCTGCACCAGTCAAAAACTATTCTAATCCCATTTCCCAGCACTTGGCCCATCGTCTCATACGCCTTTGAATCTCAAATGCACATCTATGTATCACGTAAATTATATGAGGACCTCTGCCCCTACCACCCTTTCAGGCAGCGAATTCCACATTCCCAACACCCTCTCGGTAAAAATATTTTCCTCACACCCCCTCTAAACCTCCTGCCGTTTTTATTAAAAATCTATGACCCCTTGTCATTGATCTCGCCAACAAGGGGGATGTTTCTTCCTGTCTACTGTATTTTTGCTCCTGAAAATTTTATACATCTTAATCATGTCCCTCCTCAGTCTCCTCTGCCCTCAGGAAACCAATCCAATCTCACTTCGTGGCTAAAATTCTCCAGCCAAGGCAACATCCTGAGACATCTCCTTTGCACCCTATCAAGTGCCATCACATCTCGCCTATGATGTGGATTCTAGAACTGCACACAATAATCTAACGGTGGCCCAACCAACCTGCACACAGTTACTGCGAAAAAAAACGGGTGTGGCAAGATCCCTTGCTTATTCGGCGAGCCCGTGCAGACACGATGAACTAAATCACTACCTTTTGCACTGTAACAATTCTATCCAATTATAGTAGAGCTCAGTGACATTAAAATTTTTAAAAAAAAATTAGAGTACCCAATTCATTTTTTCCAATTAAGGGGCAATTTAGCGTGGCCAATCCACCTACCCTGCACATCTTTGGGTTGTGGGGGCGAAAACCACGCAAACATGGGGAGAATGTGCAAACTCCACACGGACAGTGACCCAGAGCCGGGATTGAACTTGGGACCTCGGCATCGTGAGGCAGCAGGGCTAACCCACTGCGCCACCGTGCTGCCCAGAGCTCAGTGACATTAAGATGCACCTTTTTCAGATATAAATATTCGAAATCCTGACATTGCACACAAACGGTTGGTGCTTCCTATAGTTCTATTTGAAGATGGCATTTTTAAAAGTTGGATTTTTCATCTTACCATCGACTATTCCTTACTGCTCTCCTCCTGATCAGTCTCTATTTTTGGTGTGTATGAAAATAGAATGGGATGTTTCAGTACAAGGAAATGTACTATCAGCGTCTGCTTTAACAGTTTTATATTTTTTTTCAGAATTACGCTTTACAATTGTAACTGAGGGTCACATGTATGAACTTACACGGGGCAACCCGTCGCCAACCTACAAGTGCTAAAGATTAGGGAAGTTATCAGTGACAAGACCATGTGCATGCTTATGGACAGTATCAATGTCTCTTACCTCATAATATTGTAAAATGTTACAGTCAAACATTAGTGTGAAAAATTTATTTTATGCAAATATTGTTTATTTTCCATCCAAAAATATATGATATGCTTGTCGACGGGAAAACGACCAAACAGTAACAAGTGCGGAAGAAAACAGGAGGATGAGAAAGATGGCGTTGATGTCCAACAATGCATACGGGCCTGATATATATGCAATAGAACAGATTTTCAGGTTTTGAGTCCTCATTCTGCAAACTCTCACTGATTTATGATGTAGAGGTGCATTATCTTTTCACTTTGAATGTTCTTTTATTCAAATTTTGTATCGCATGTGAACGTCGGTAAATGTGTTGCTGATTAGGAATTGTCATAGAGAACTGTCATGGGAATGTCACTTCAAGAAATGTTTGTGTGCTCAAGTGGCTGCAGTGATGTCACAGTGTGGGTGGAGTTGAGCTCTGGCTGTGCTTTTTAGATTCGCTTTGAGGAAAAGCTTGGTGTGTCTGTGTTTTCTGGTGTTACGTTTTAGTGTTGGAGCTGCAGCCAGCCAAAGATGGTGTAATATTGATCTATCTGCCATCTAAAGACTATCTCTAGATCAGTTGGTGCATTAGGAGTTATAACTGCTCTCAGTAGAGAATTTAAACCTGATGTGTTTCTGTCAAGAGAGTTCTTTTTGTCTTATGGATGTTGCAAGGAGTTTTAAGAGTTACTTAAAGAGTACTGTATTCTTTGGTGGATTTATTGGTGTTGATAGTTGTTTACTGTGGGTTTATAAAGTGTTAACTGGTTTCATAAATAAACATTGTTTTAATTTAAATGTACTGTAGATTTCTGTTGTATTACACCTGTATAGTAACCCGTGTGGTTCCCATAACCACAATCTATTAAAAGTTGTAGGTCAGGTGAACCCCCTGATACACGTTAGGGTTCTCTAAACCCTGGCCCATAACAAATTGGGGGCTCGTCCGGGCTAAACATATATCTATTCGGATGGCTTTGTGAACTTAAAGACAATGAGGGGTGAGCATATTGTGGTTGATTTTCTGGTGTGGTATTTCAGTTTAAGTAGGGAGTGTGTTGTGGACAATGGCTGTTTCAGAGGCACTGAAGTTTTTGGGAGTGGAGAGGGCCATACACAGGCTTTAAGAGTTGGCAAAAACTTTGCACTTAACATTACCTCACAAAATGTGAAAAGGAGAGGTAATTATGGCGGTGGCTAAGCATTTAAAATTGCCTGAGATACAGTCTGACTCACTGGAAATGGCAAAAATTCAGTTACAAATTAAACAAATGGAAAGTTATAAAGAATTAAAGCAGCTTGAATACGAAAGAGGTAGAGAGGAAAGAGAGAGAGAAGAAAAGAAACCAGAAAGAACCGCCCAAGCAAAACAAAAATAAAGAGAAAGGGAGATACCGATCAGGGAAAAAGATAAAGAGAGAGAGTTTGAACTTCAGAAAATGGCCATGAATCATGACAGTCAGTTAAAATTGGCAGACGTAAAGGGAAACGTACAGTTGGATGACAGTGATGAGGATAGTGAGAAAGAGCGTCAATGTCGAAGGCTTGGTGCGAAACTATTTAAATATGTCCAAGCATTGCCAAGGTTTGTCGAGAAGGAGGTAGAAGCCTTTTTCATTTCATCTGAGAAGGTGGCTAAACAAATGAAATTGCAACACGACATGTAGGTATTACTGATCCAAATAAAGCTGGTAGGTAGAGCTAGTGAAGTGTTTGCATGACTACCGGAGGAGGTATCTGGGACGTATCAGGGGGTGAAAAAATTCATCTTCGGTGCATATGAATTAATGCCTGAAGCCTACAGACAAAGGTTTATAAAGTTAAGGAAATAATTTGGGCAAACATTCATGGAATTTGAAAGGTTCAAACAAAGTAATTTTGATAGGTGGATAAGGGCTTTGAAAATAGACCAAACGTATGAAGCTATCACAGAAATTATACTTTTGGAGGATTTTAAAAATTCAATTCCTGATGTAGTGAGAACTCATGTGGTGGAGCAGAGGGTTAAAACTCAGAGGTTAGCAGGCGAAATGACAGATGATTATGAATTAGTTCATCAATCGAAGCTTGGTTTACGACATCAGTTTCAGCCTGTGAGGGATAAAACTGGGACATGAGAAATACTCAAATGGCAAAGGTAAAGGAGATCTGATGGGAGATAATAAGGAGAGTGTACGTCAGACAAAAAAGGAAATCCAGGAGGGTGGACGAGACATGAAAAGTTTCAAATGTTTTCACTGTAATAAACTAGGGAATGTAAAGTATCAGTGTTGGTGGTTGAAGAAAAGCACTGGGAAGGCTGATATGGTAAAACAGCTTAAGACAGTGGGGTCTGTTAAAGTGATAAAGGAAAGCCCAGGGGAGCAAAGGATGTGCAAAGGGTTGTACAGCCTGGCCAAGAGGTGATAGATCAGAAGGTGCCAGATCTCTTTAAAGAATTTACTTGTGTGGGTAAAGTTTACTCATGTGTACCAAAAGGAGCAGGTAAAGAAGTCATAATTTTAAGAGATACGGGAGCTAGCCAATCATTAATGGTAAGGGATGAGGAGATATGTAGTTTGGGAAGAATGTTGCCGGAAAATGTGGTAATAAGTGGAATTCAGGATGAGAACAGTAGTGGTCCATTATATAAGGTAAGGTTGGAAAGTCCAGTGAAGAGTGGTGAAGTGGTAGTAGGAGTAATAGAGAAACTATCTTGTCCAGGAATACAGTTTATCCTGGGTAATGACACAGCTGGATCGCAGTTTGGAGTGACGCCTACTGTGGTTGATAAGCCAGTGGAAAATCAGACAACAAAAGTGTTGAAGGACGGATATCCTGGGATTTCTCCAGATTGTTTAGTAACAAGGTCGCAATGTCACAGGTTAAGAAAAGAGGAGAAATCAAAGAGTGAAGATAAAGTTGAAGTTCAATTATCAGAAACAACTTTTGATCAGATGGCTGAAAAAGAACAAGAACAGGTGGAGGATGAGGCAGATATTCTTAGTTCAGAAAAATTGGCGGAGTTACAAAAGAAAGATAGAACATAGAACATGGAACATAGAAAAATACAGCACGGAACAGGCCCTTCGTCCCACGATGTTGTGCTGAACCTTTGTCCTAGATTAATCATAGATTATCATATAATTTACAGTGCAGAAGGAGGCCATTCGGCCCATTGAGTCTGCACCGGCTCTTGGAAAGAGCCCCTACCCAAGGTCTACACCTCCACCCAACACTAAGGGCAATTTTGGACACTAAGGGCAATTTATCATCGCCAATCCATCTAACCTGCACATCTTTGGACTGTGGGAGGAAGCCGGAGCACCCGGAGGAAACCCACGCACACATGGGGAGGATGTGCAGACTCTGCACAGACAGTGACCCAAGCCAGAATCGAACCAAGGACCCTGGAGCTGTGAAGCAATTGTGCTATCCACAATGCTACCGTGCTGCCCTTAAGAACAAATTATTCTACACTATATCATTCTACCGTAATCCATGTACCTGTCCAATAGCTGCTTGAAGGTCCCTAATGTTTCCGACTCAACTACTTCCACAGGCAGTGCATTCCATGCCCCCACTACTCTCTGGGTAAAGAACCTACGTCTGACATCCCCCTATATCTTCCAGCATTCACCTTAAATTTATGTCCCCTTGTAATGGTTTGTTCCACCCGGGGAAAATGTCTCTGACTGTCTACTCTATCTATTCCCCTGATCATCTTGTAAACCTCTATCAAGTCGCCCCTCATCCTTCTCCGTTCTAATGAGAAAAGGCCTAGCACCCTCATCCTTTCCTCGTAAGACCTACTCTCCATTCCAGGCAACATCGTGGTAAATTTCCTTTGCACCTTTTCCAAAGTTTCCACATCCTTCCTAAAATGAGGCGACCAGAACTGTACACAGTACTCCAAATGTGGCCTTACCAAAGTTTTGTATCGCTGCATCATCACCTCACGGCTCTTAAATTCAATCCCTCTGTTAATGAACGCTAGCACACCAGAGGCCTTCTTCACAGCTCTATCCACTTGAGTGGCAACTTTCAAAAATGTATGAACATAGACCCCAAGATCGCTCTGCTCCTCCACATTGCCAAGAACTCTACCGTTAACCCTGTATTCCACATTCATATTTGTCTTTCCAAAATGGACAACCTCACACTTTTCACGGTTCAACTCCATCTGCCACTTCTCAGCCCAGCTCTGCATCCTATCTATGTCTCTTTGCAGCCGACAACAGCCCTCCTCACTATCCACAACTCCACCAATCTTCATATCGTCTGCAAATTTACTAACCCATCCTTCAACTCCCTCATCCAAGTCATTAATGAAAATCACAAACAGCAGAGGACCCAGAACTGATCCCTACGGTACGCCACTGGTAACTGGGATCGAGGCTGAATATTTGCCATCCACCACCACTATCTGACTTCTATCGGTTAGCCAGTTCGTTATCCAACTGGCCAAATTTCCCACTATCCCATATCTCCTTACTTTCTGCATAAGCCTACGATGGGGAACCTTATCACATGCCTTACTAAAATCCATGTACACTACATCCACTGCTTTACCTTCATCCACATGCTTGGTCACCTCCTCAAAGAATTTAATAAGACTTGTAAGGCAAGACCTACCCCTCACAAATCCGTGCTGACTATTCCTAATCAAGCAGTGTCCTTCCAGATGCTCAGAAATCCTATTCTTCAGTACCCTTTCCATTACTTTGCCTACCACCGAAGTAAGACTAACTGGCCTGTAATTCCCAGGGTTATCCCTAGTCCCTTTTTTGAACAGGGGCACGACATTCTCCTCTCTCGATGTAGAAATAAAACGGATGTATCAGAAAGCATACACGGAATAGGAATCTGAGTGTATACCAGAGTACTTTTACCGTAAAAGTGATGTCTTGATGAGAAAAAGGAGACCTTTACATATGCAGGCGGATGAAAAGTGGGCAGAGGTTCATCAAGTGGTATTGCCTGAAGAGTATAGAAAGGAGGTGTTGCGAGTAACACATGAGGTACCAGCGGGAGGTCATTTGGGAGTAAGAAAAACTCCAAGCTAAAATACAAAAACATTTTTATTGGACAGGACTACTTAAAGGTGTAGTTAAATTTTGTCTATCATGTCACACATGTCAAGTGATAGAGAAACCTCAAGCAGTGATAAAACCAACGCCCTTAATACCCACTCCAGCATTTGAAGAACGTTTTACAAGGGTCTTAATTGATTGCGTAGGACCGCTTCCTAAAACGAAAAGTGGGAATCAATATCTTTTGACTATAATGGATGTGTCTACTAGGTATCCAAAGGCAATTCCGGTACGTAATATTATTGTAAAAAAGTTTGTGGAGGAGTCACTTAAATTGTTTACTAGACATGGACTACCCACAGAAATACAATTGGATCAAGGATCAAATTTTACCTTAAGTTTATTCAAAGAAGTTATGGATAGCTTAGGAATAAAACAATTTAAATCAACTGCGTACCATCCAGAATCGCAGGGAATGTTAGAAAGGTGGCATCAGATATTAAAAACAATGTTGAGGGCTTTTTGTCAAGATTACACAGAGGCTGGGGAGAAAGGTATTTCATTCATACTGTTTGCAATTGGGGATGCACCAAATGAGTCAACCTGCCCTTTACGGGCAGCACGGTAGCATTGTGGATAGCACAAATGCTTCATAGCTCCAGGGTCTCAGGTTCGATTCCGGCTTGGGTCTCTGTCTGTGCGGAGTCTGCACATCCTCCCCGTGTGTGCGTGGGTTTCCTCCGGGTGCTCCGGTTTCCTCCCACAGTCCAAAGATGAGCGGGTTAGGTGGATTAGCCATGCTAAATTGCCCATAGTGTCCAAAATTGCCCTTACTGTTGGGTGGGGTTACTGGGTTACGGGCATAGGGTGGAGGTGTAGACCTTGGGTAGGGTGCTCTTTCCAAGAGCCGGTGCAGACTCGATGGGCCGGATGGCCTCCTTCTGCACTGTAGATTCTATTAATTCAGTCCTTTTGAACTAATTTTTGGTCATGAGGTAAGAGGACTACGTAAATTGATTAAGGAAAAAAATGGTGAGTGAGAAAACAGATCTCACATTATTGGATTACGTGTCAAATTTTAGGGAACGTTTAAATAGAGCAGGAGATTTGGCAAGATAGTATTTAAAAGTTGCACAAAATGTGATGTAACGGGTCGCGCACTAGAAATCCAAAGTTCATAGTTTTATCTGTGGATATAAAGATTTAGTATTGTTACCAGCGGTAGGTGAACCTTTGAAAGCAAGGTTTTGTGGACCTTATCAGATTGAAAGGAAATTAAGTCAGGTGAATTATGTGGTAAGAACGCTGGATAGAATGAAAATTCACCACGTGTGCCATGTGAATATGCTTAAAAGATACTTTGAAACGGAAGGAGAGCAAAACGGGGATGTTTTAATGATTCTAAATAAAAGTGACGAACCAAATCCAGATGATTTTGAATCTGACATGCATCAAATTAAATTGGAAAACGAGGAGGTTCTTCAAAATTGGGATAAATTGTGCTTGTGCTTTTAAAAATCGGTAACTAGGCGCTGTGGCTGACGAGGGAGAGAGAGGGGATATTACATGCAGAGGCGCGAGGATGGACTGGCAGGACTGACACTGGCCGGACTGGTGGAGGGGACGCCCTGCCAGAGCCGAGGGGTTGATGGATGGTGATGGGGGGATGGGCCGTGGGCCCGGGGTGACCACATTGGGACTGGGATAGTGTCAAGGCATGGACAGTCAATGCCGTGGCATGGAAGTTAGCCATCTTGCTGCGCACATCAGTGACCACCTATGGCAGCCCCTGGTTCTGCGAGTGACACTGGGCATATGGGTACCCGCACCCCACCTCACGCACGCAAAGCAACCTCCAGCACCCCTGCAGCACACACTGCCTACTAGCACCCACCCTTCACAACCGACCACCACTCGCCGGGGGGGGGGGGGGGGGGGGATCACGTGGCCCACCCACAGGCAACGCCCACAGCGAGCGCCAGATATGGGATACAGAACTTCCTGCTGGCATTGGGGCGTCAGCAGATGGTACCTCTGACAAAGGGACTGGTGCCAGGCCCAGAGGCCCTCACGGTGCCGGGCACAGAAGGGCCCTGGGGAGAGTGGATGAGATAGGAGGGGGCGGGGGGACATGCAGGGGCAGTTTCGGCAGTGCTAACCACGGCCACCATGTAGTCCGTTGGACCTGGCTCGGCACTGGGGCATGCACCATTCTAACATATGTGCATTGCACCCCTTGCAGATACTGGATATTCAGCTATGGTGGCCTTCCTGCTAGTTGACGCAGACCTGAGGGACGCAACATGGTTCTATGAGCTCGAGCTCTCGAGTCGGAGCGAGCTGCAGCAATGGTGCTTTCGGCAGATGAACGGTAGGCAACTGAGGTTGGAGAGCGAGCCGCCCAATAGGCTGAGGAGGAGGAGGTGCAAACGATGAGCCACATGAGCCTCGCGTGTACCAATGTCATCTGTGCTTGTAGGATCTGCGGGAGCGGGTATGCCATCGAATAATCCGACTGAACAGGGGATACTGTAACATATCCGTTGGATCATCGCACACCGAACAACGCACGGGAATGGAGAGGATGCCAACTTCGAGTGGCCGTCAAGGTGACGGTCACCCTTAACCTTTGCGCCATGGGGTCTTTCCAGCAGCCGAGTGGGGACCTGTCCGGAATTTCGCAGAGCTCGGTCTACAGGTGCGTTTGTGCCACCACAGAAGCCCTAATGCCCAGTAGACACAATAGACCCATTTCAATGTGGACCTAGCCCACCAGGATGCCCTGGCAGCGGGGCTCGCCGATATGCACCTAGTCCAGGGGGTGATCCAATGGATACATGTCACTCACCGACGAGCACCTGATAATGACAGGCCACTCTACACAAACCGGAAGGGATTTTACTGGATGGGTGCATCTGATATTTGACCATCAGCGGCGCAACATGCACGTCTGCATTCCATAAAAAGGCAGTGTGCACAGTAACTTCATCCTTGTACATGCAACGATTCCTGCTCTCTTCGAGCCCCCCCCCCCCCCCCCCCCACCCAGTGAGGGGAAGGAGTTGTCTCCTGGGCGACAGGGATTATCCACTGCGGTCGTGGCTGACGATGCCTTTCTGGAGGCCACAGACCGACATGCAGACCAACAACAATGGCTTCCATACAGCGACGAGTATCGTGTTTGAGTGCTGCTTCGGCATCCTGAAGATGCAGTTTAGGGGCCTGGTCTTCTCTATAGGGGCCCTCCAGTATGACGCTTGGAGGGTTACACACATCGTTCTGCCTGCTGAGCCACCCACAGCATCCTGCAGCAGAGGGGCGACATGCTGGAGGAGGAGGAGGAGGATGAACGCCAGTCTTCGTCCGACGAGCAGGATGCAGGGGATGGCGAGCATGGGCAGGACATGTGGCCCGGGCAGCCACAGGTGGCTGCACAACGTGTGTGCCATGGCCAGTGCGCGCGAGAGCCTATCCGCCTCCACCTTCATCGACTGAAGGGGTCTGGTCAGGGCTTTGCACACAGCACCCAAACCCCACACATCCACCAAGCCACCACCACCTCCCACCCGCCTGCACCGCCTGAAACCCCCTTCCTGATACCTGCAGCAGCACAGGGTGTGGGCTATGCGTTGGCAGTAATAGCGGGTCTGTTCCATGGGTTTGAGGGTGATGTCAATACAGTCTGTGATGAGTTCTGGTGATGTGCATCATTTGAAAACATCTGACTCCAGCCTACGTTAGCACTTTCCACCATCCACCTGGGTGATCCTGCATGCGAGCAGTCTATTCCATCACACGGTCTCATCAAAGATCTTGGGTGGGAGAGTTGAAGAAGGTGGGTGAGGTCTGGGAGAATGGGGTAGAACACTGGTGTGGTGAGTGCTGGCACAACTGTCGTCCCTCCGAACATCTTCCCATTCCCCGCCCTCCACGCCTACACTGCAGACAGCCCAGACAAGTCCACCCCTCATTCACTTCTGATAGAGCACTGAGGCAGCTTGCAACATTGTTTGCAGGTGTTTAATGTGAATACATATGTACAGATACGTTCCCTAGCCCCTACCACTAAACTGTGCCCTGCACCCGTGCCAACGTATCTGGTGTCTACTTTTCTGCCCTTATGGAACCTAACGCTACATATAGGTGGATACGCAGGTGGTCCATCAGGAATGGAGGTGGCCTGCTGTGGTGCCCACACTGATGGCTGAGTCCCTTTTTGCGGGTGTCTTCGGGGCGACCGGGCCTGGATGGGCCTGCCTGCAGCACAGGTGTCCGAGGTGGCGCGTTGTCATCCTGATCTGACCGTTGCCACCACATGTGCCTGGGGCAGGAGGGGGGAGTTCAAGGTGCTGCGCTATTCCAACGTCTCCGCTGCGGGAGTCACCGTCACGGGACCTATCACCTCCTCCTACCTTGGGGTGCCCAATGACCCTCGGACTACTCCATGGGACATGGTTACGAGCGGATCGATCTCCTGATGTTCCCCGCCATCTGGCACAGCCAGCCCTGGTGGTCCCCTGCTGTCACAACTGGGGTCTGCATTCTCGCGGCTATGGAGCACAGGAAGTGGACGATCTCCATCTGGGTCTCCACAACATCACGCTATTACTGTGCCACAATCATCTGGTTCTGTACCACATCAGTCAGTGACTGCACCATGACCCTCTGGGACTGGGCCACGTCCCTCTGCATCTTTGCCACGTCAGCCAGCACATGGAAAATCCCACCGATGGTCTCAGCCATAGCCTGCTGCGACTGGGCCACAGTCAGGAGTGCTCCTGCAAAGACCAGTTCGCTGTGGCAGAGAACCATAGGCCTTGGACATACTGATACTTATCCAAAATCCTCTTGCCCAAGGCTCCAACATGTACGCCAGCCATGTGGTTTTGGCCTGGATGGCACACAAAGCCAGCACCACCTCCTGTTCCCGCAAGTGGTTTGACTTCTCCACCTGTATTTCTAGGTGCTGGATGCTCGCCTACAGCCCGCCACATGGCTCTGTGCTGTATCTCCATGATCGATGCGACTGTCCATTCCAGAAGGCCGAAAACCGGCTGGACAACAGGTAGTCACTGGGGTCGGCCCGCCCACTGACCACAAGCCCGTCGCGAGTTACGTCCTCCACCTGATATACCAGACCAGCGTGTGGTGCACACCAGAGGGTGTTCCAGGAGCCTCTTCACTAAAGTGCCCAACCGAGGTGAATGTGTCTGGGATGGTGGATGATGTTGGAGACAGCTGTGGTGGGATCAGTGTCATCACCGGACTCGTGCTCTGGGTTAGCCTGGATCTCGATTTGACATCTACCATCCGCATCGGTATCATCCTTGTCACTGCTCGGCACCCGGGCTCAGGCTCTGTATGTGGCTGGGTATGGAGGGCCCCAGAAGGACTCACCCATCACCAGCAGATCCTGCAAGACACAAGACAGCATGCATGATTAGACCATGAGCCGTGAATATGTGGCGTTGGTGGGGGGGGGGGGGGGTGGAGCGAGTTGAGGGGAACTTGTGCATGTGGGTGAGGTACGAGGTTGGTGGGGTCTAAGAGTGATATCAGGGTGGTGTGGCGGTGAGGGTGGTGTGAGAAATGGTGTGGTTTGAGGGTGGTGTGTGTGTGGGTGTGGTGTGAGCTTCGTGTGGTATGAGTGTGGTCTGAGGTTCTGTGGGGGTGGAGTGAAATAGATGCCAGGGTGGTGTGGGGGTGAGGGTGATATTTGGCGACTGATAGGCCTATCATGGGGAACCACAAATCAGTGGACTCTCACTTCCTTGCTGATGCCGATCTCTACCCCGGCGTCTGCTATTTCCGCGGGCCCATCAACCATGTTCCGGGCCGCAAGTCTGCCGTAGTGAGGGCTTGCAGGTCCTCTGGTTCCCCTCCAGGCCTCTTCCAATCCGGTGGTTATCGGCTGCCTCCTTGTGTGGAGGGTGGGGGAACAGACAATGCAAAAGCGTCAGACTGTCTCACGAATGCAATCCAGGGGATGGGTATCTGGTGACTTCACTGGCCAGGGCACTCAGTCATGACAGCTGGTATGGCTAATGGCATGTGATGTAGAGTGGGGGTTTGGCTGCCCACCGGGTGGGGCGGTAGGGTTATGCGTCTGTGGACAGTGGTTATTACCAGGTGCAGAGTGCTGCCTATTCATCCTGGCTGCCGTGAGGAGGTCATGATGTTTTCCCTGCATTGCTGGCCGGTCAGAATGGCATTGCTGATGGCACTGACTGCATCTGCCACCTGCGCAGAGGCACAGTGAACGGCGGTGGCTGGCAGCCACCTTTAGAGGCCTGGGTACAGCATCACCCACCTTTCCTTCATGGCATCCAGCAGGGTCTCAAGTTCGGCATCCATGAACCTCACTGCCGTCGTCTTTACTGGGACAGTGTGTGTGAAGTGAAGTGTGTATATGTGGCTGTAGCTTGTCATCCGGCACTGTTTCTCTTTGGAACCAATTGTGTTTCACACAGCGCCAGTGCTAGCCCCTCAACAGTCACTGAGTCGGTCCATGTATGGCACCAGATTTGCTGCCATTGTAGTCCATGAATCCTGCCCTGGCGTCAACAATTAGTCTTAGGAATGGATAATCCCTCCGATTACCTCCCACTGGTATCACAACACGAGCAGATAGATCTACCTTAACCCTTCACGTCTCTATTAGGCAATGTGGAAGTCCCATTCAAAATCAAAGGGAAATAGTTTTTCATCACTCTTACTGCAAAGGGCTAAATGAGATCATCTCTAAAGCGTTTCTTAGCCTCTCTGGAGGGGTTGTTTTCCATGCAAGTAATTCTGTACGTTGTTACCTCTGATAAATGGCCACAATTCTCCAACGACTCTTTCAAATGGTATGCAATTTCATATCAAATTATCAGCATTTCAATTTCACAGAGCTTTCCACAGGCTAAGATGTGAAGGGATGACCCAGAGCGATTAGGCTGCGCATAGCAACTGGATGGAAAGCTGTTAATCTAATTAGCCGGACTAAGGGATGAAGTGTCAGAAAATACAATAAATTCAATAGAGATGACAATACAAGAGATCAAGTCAGAAATGAGTGAAATGACGATCAGAATGTGGAAGGAAGTGACAGAGTATACAAACCTAACAGTGCACCACAGGTAAGGCTAGAGGTTAAAAAAGTGCAAAAAAGGAAGGTAAAGTCTTTTTGTCGAACCTATCAAAACAGATAGGTCTAAAGCAGCAGTATAAGTAGATATATGTACTCTAAGAGACATGACAAGGACACGACTGCAAGCAGGCAAAGACAGCGCCTGGATATTCAAGGTTGCAGGACCTTTCGGAAGTGCAGTACATTAGAAAAATGACTGAGGTCTAGCTCTGTCCCTTAAGAATGTTAATGGCACAATCGAGAGATATTACTAAGTTCAGGATTTAAAGATGTAGAATCTGTTTGGTAAAGATGAAAAATGGTTAAGTTAAGATGTCACTTGTGAGAGTCGTTTGCACACCCCCTAGCAGTGACTGCGCTGAAGGATGGGCAAAGAGTAAGAAGTAATGGGGACTGCGAGAACGTTTCAACGATAATCATTGTTGATTTTAATCTACATTTCGATTAAACAAATCAGATTGACAAAGACAGCCTGGAATCGTGCTGTTGTCAGAGGACTGCAGAAGTATATGTTGTACAATATTGTACAAATATGGCGTTTTAGCTCAGTGATGAGAAGATTTTTGAAACGATAATTCTTCACAAAGTTGATGGAGACTTGGGAAATCTTCCGTTCAATAAGTGAAGCCAGCATCCATTTGTGAGGAGCAAACCGTGTTTAACTGATTTGCTACAATTCTTGTTTTGGAGCTGACTAAGATGCTTCAAAAGACTGTTATGGATTCTAGCATACGATGTTGCAGATTTCCTGAAATAAATGCGGTATTGTTATTATTTTTAAATGACACGGAGTGCCTTAAAATATCATCTGAGGAGGTCACATGATTCTGCAACTGCAATGTTCTCAAGCTTGCGAAAGGCTCCGAGCGAATTATAAGCAAATAAACACAAACATGTAAACATTTTTCAAATCAATTATTCCTAAAATAGACAATGGCTTTCACCGAATGCGTGAATTCTTCTCTCCTAAATCTAGTGAATCTAGTCAATCCCATAATAAATGCACAATCTACTTCTATCGGAAATACAAGACACGTTCTAATATAAGTCCCAGACATCGGATAACTAGTTTCCTTAGTTGAAAGCATGCTTGTGGACTCTGTGGCCGAGGTCACCTTTGGCTTCATGTTGTATAAAAGTCACAAAGCTACCAAGAATCACATCCACCTTCAAACATCATGATACGGACATAATGATCAGCAACTGCTGTTTAACAGGAAGATCTAGAAAATGGCATCGAGAAACAACCAATGTTTTTCTCGCTAAGATGTGGAGATGCCGGCGTTGGACTGGGCTTTGCTTTCTTCAGTGGCGTGCGGTATTTTCAGAACTGCTCTGTTATTTAGCGAGAAACAGTAAGAATTCTTACAATACCAGGTTAAAGTCCTACAGGTTTGTTTGGAATCACTAGCTTTCGGAGCACTGCTCCTTCCTCAGGTTCACCTGAAACAAACCTGTTGGACTTTAACCTGGTGTTGTAAGAATTCTTACTGTTTCTCGCTAAATAACAGAGCAGTTCTGAAAATACCGCACGCCACTGAAGAAAGCAAAGCCACATTGATAGAAAAGCAAATGATCCGAGAGGACAACGGAAGATGTGAGACTCTGTGCTGTGGGTCATCGGGGCATAAGCATCCCATTGAAGCAGTGGTGTCCTACTAAGCTCGATGGTCGGGCTTGAATGGAGGAGATTGAATGCGCTGCGAGATTCGGTGTGAAGGAATCTTGGAAAGCGATCTTGGAACACTGGACGTGGACCCTTGTTCAAGCTGTCGGAATGGGAGTGAAGTTTATTGCAAATTACAAAGGGGTCATTAAACACGGAGATTGAAAACTGCCGGCAGACCACAGAGTTTGTGTTGGCTGATGGTCAGACAAACCCATGGGTGGCGGAACCAATAGAATCTGTAGGAAAAACATTTGCCATTTTCTTTCGAGTATGGTGTGTCGGACCACAGTTCACTTGCTTAGTTCACATCAACTGCAAACTTTATTAGCATATGAAATAGATGTGCACATTTATCTTTCCAAACTTGAATGTGGCTGTAAAGATGCAGCTGGGGCATGGAATACTGAACATTTGAATCATTGCCACGTATTTGTATTGAGATATTTCAAACCGTTCTCTTCTGGTGAAATATAATTCATTTTTATTGTTCAATAAATATTTTCGGCCTTCAGTTAAAATGTAATCAGCAGCTTTCTGTGAATGTGTTCAGTAAAATTTCTCCATCGTTTCGAAAGAAAGGTTACGACATATCAAGCCAGGTTTCACTCTAGGGTCGGACTTTTCCAGCATTAACATCAGGTATGGTCTTGTGACTGTGTGGGCTCATCCTGGACCAGAAATCATTGAATATAAGTGATTTTATGAATCCTTGAAGAAACTAATATGTGGAATTAGCGGACATGGGGGCAGGGTTGGATGTGAAGTATAAGTATATGGCACTGGCTGAGCACAAAATGTTGGTAAGACTTTCCTGAGTGTAGAAAATGTGACCGCAGATTATTTGAAAATCTTCAAATGACTTTGTCTGACGCTAAGCCTTTTTGACTGTAGTACGTGGAACAGCAGATTATTTGAGAACTTTCAATAAGGTTCACTGAGAGACCACGAAAGTAATTTGCATTAATAAAAAAATGCAGAAAATTAAATAAATTATATGCTTCGTTCAAATACGCACCATTTAGAAATCAAAAGGGAGAAACATGAAACGGGTATACTGCAATCAAATTAGCACGAGACATCTGGAAATTGAAACATAGAAAAATAGTAGCAGGATGAAGCCATTCGGCGCCTGCTGCGCCATTTATTTTGATGATGGCTGATCATCAAGTTCAATACCCTATTCCCGCCTTCCTCCGATATCCCTTGATCCCCGAAGCTCCAAGAGCGATACCTAATTTCTCACAGAACGTTTTGGCATCAATTACATTAAGTGGTATGGAATTCCACAGATTCTGTGTGAAGATGTTTCTCCTCATCTCAGACCCTTATCCACAAACTATGACCCCTAGTTCTCGACTCCCCCACCATCGGGAACATTCTTTCAGAATCTACCCTGTCTAATCCTTTTAGAATTTTGTGTGTTTCTATGAGATCCTTCTCACTCTTCTGAACTCCAATGAATATAATCCTACACGAAGAGAAAATGCTGGAAAATCTCAGAGATTTCCCTGAGGATTTTCCAGCATTTTCTCTTCCGTTTAAAATTCCAGCATCGGCAGTAATTAGCTTTTATGGTGTAATCCTAACCGTCCCACCATCCCAGGAAATAGCCTGGTTAACATTCACTGCACTCCCTCCATTGCAAGAACATCCTTCCTCAGGCAATAACAGAAAAACTGCACACAATACTCCAGGTGTGATCTCACCAATGTCTGTATAATTAGAGTAAAATGTCTCTATTGCTATACTCCAATCCTCTCGCTTTGAAGACCAACATATTATTTGCCTTATTCACTGTCTGCTGTACCTGCGCACTTAAGATGAGCGACTGATGCACAAAGACACCATTTTCTCGCTGAGTCTCCACCTCCCTCAATTTCTGCACACTTGAAATTATCATAATCTTTATTGTCACAAGTGATAAGCCCCTCGTCGCCACATTTTGGCGCCTGTTCGGGTACACTGAGTAAGAATTTCAAATGTCCAAATTACCTAACAGCACATCTTTCGGGACTGGGAAGGAAACCGGAGGCCCAGAGGAAACCCACGCAGGTGTCCCCAGCCGGGAGTCGAACCTGGGACCCTGGAGTGTGGAGCAACAGTGCTACGCACTATGCTAGCGTGCTACCCAGATAATTTGCCTTCGTATTTTTGCTGCCAACGTGGATAACCTCACATGTATCTACATTATACTGCATCTGCCATGCATTTGCCCACACACTCAGACTGTTCAAATCCCGCTAAAGCATCTCTGTATCCTCCTCACAGCTTACCCGCCCACTCAACTTTGTATCATCTGCAAATTTGGAGACAATACATATAGTTCCCTCTTCAAATCACTAAGACATTATGTGAACAGTTTGGATCCTTAAACAGATCCCTGTGTTACCCCACTCGTCACTGCCTGCCAATCAGAAAAACACCCATTTATTCCAATTTTTGGTTTCGTGTCTGCTAACCAACTTTCTATTCACCTCAAGACACTGCCAGTAATCTCTTGCACTTTAACTTTACATATTAACCTGCTGTGTGAGACATTGTCAAAAGCCTTCTGAAAGCTAAATAAACCACTTCCATCGGTTCTCCTTAGTCAACACTACAAATTACATGTTCAAAGAATTCCACAAGATTTGTCAAGCAGGGTTTTCCTTTCGTAAATCAATGCTGACTTTGTTAGATTACGCCACTGCTTTCCAAATAATCTGCTATGATAACCGGGATATTGGACTCCAGCAATGGCTCAACTACCGATGTGAGGCTCACTGGTCTATACTTACCTAGTTTCTCTCTACCTCAGTTGTTGAATAGTGGGGTTACATTGGCTACCCTCCAAACTATAGGAACCATTGCAGAGTCTAAATAATTTTGGAAAATGACCAGCCGTGTATTTTCTATTTCGTGGGCGACTTCCTGAAGTACTCTGAGATGGGGCAGCACAGTAGCGCAGTGGGTAGCCCTGCTGCGTCATGGCGCCGAGGTCCCAGGTTCGATCCCGGCTAAAATCCCGCTAAAGCATCTTTGTATCCTCCTCACAGCTTACCCGCCCACTCAACTTTGTAGTAGACTTTGTAGGTCACTTTCTGTGTGGAGTTTGCACATTCTCTCCGTGTTTGCGTGGGCATTGCCCCCACCACACAAAGATGTGCAGGCTAGGTGGATTAGCCACGCTAAATTGCCCCTTAATTGGAAAAATGAATTGGGTACACTAAATTTATATTTAACATAAATAAGTAGTCTGGGATGCAAATTATCAGGCTCTGGAGATTTGTCCGCCTTTAATCCCATTAATTTCCCGTAAGCCATTTATTTACGAAGACTAGTTTCTTTTACTTCCTCAATAAAACTTGTGATTCTCAGAACTTCCAGTATATTATT
The DNA here is from genome assembly GCF_047496885.1 of Scyliorhinus torazame. NCBI lineage: Eukaryota > Metazoa > Chordata > Chondrichthyes > Carcharhiniformes > Scyliorhinidae > Scyliorhinus > Scyliorhinus torazame. Next base: position 117,525,603 of record NC_092716.1, read on the forward strand.
CATGTCTTCATTTATGAAGCCAGAATCAAAGTACTAATTTAGTTCCTCAGCCACCTCGTTGTTCCCTGTTATGAATTTCCCCGTTCCTCAGTGTAAGGGGACGTTAGTTTTTATTAAACTTATTTTTCTTTAGATACCTGTAGAAACCTTTACTGTCAGTTTTATGTTCCCCACCAGTTTACTTTCAAATAGCATTTCCACTCCTTGATTAATCGCTTGATCTGCTTTTGCTGAATTTTAAACTGTCCCCAATCCTCAGGGCTATTTTTTTTTCTTGACAATTTGTATCACTCATCTTTGAATCTAACACTGCCTGTCATTTCCCTTGTAAGCCATGGTTTGGCCACAATTCCCTTTCTACTCTCACACCAAATAAGAACAAACCAATTTTGGAGTTCACAGATTCATCCCTTGAATGCATGTCATTGTGTGACCGCTGATCTTTCTTTCAATAATGTTTCCTAGTCCATCATTGCCAGCTCATGCCCCATACCATGATAGTTACCTTTATTGAGTTTCACGACCTTGGTCTCAGAATCAACTATCTCACTATTCACCTTGATGAAGAATTCTACCAGATTGTGGTCATTCACCCCCAAGGGTTCACTCACAACTAGATTGCCAATAAATACTTCCTCATTGCACAAAACCCTGTCCAAGATGGTCTGTTCCCTTGTTGGTTCCTCATCATACTGGTCCTGAAAGCCATCCCAAATGTACTCCAGAAATTCATCCTCTACTGTACTGTGAATATTTGAACATAAGAACTAGGAGCAGGAGAAGGCCAACTGGCCCTTCGAGCCCGCTTCGCCAGTCAATGAGAACATGACTGATCTTTTGTGGACTCAGCTCCACTCTCTCGCCCGGACACCATAACTCTTTATTCCTTTATTCTTCAAAAAACTATCCATCTTTGTCTTGAAAACATTTAATGAAGGAGCCTCAACTGCTTCACTGGGCAGGGAATTCCACAGATTCACAACCCTTTGGGTGACGAAGTTCCTCCTGAACTCAGTCTTAAATCTACTTCCCCTTTTTTTAAGGCTGTGCCCTGTATTTCTGCTTGCACCCGCCAGTGGAAAAAACCTCGCCGCATCTATCCTATCTATTCTCTTCATAATTTCATGTGTTTCATAAGATCCCCCCCCCCCCCCCCTGCCCGCCCCCCCCCCCCCCACCACCACCACCACCACCAGCATCCTTCAAAATTCCAACGAGTACAGTCCCAGTCTACTCAACCTCTCCTCGTAATCCAACCCCCTCAACTCTGGGATGAATTGAGTGAATCTCCTCTGCACAACCTCCCGCGCCAGTACGTCCTTTCTCAGGTAAGGAGACCAAAACTGAACACAATATTCCAGGTGTGGTCTCACGAACACCTTCTATCGTTCTAGCATAACTTCCCTCGTCTTAAACTCCATTTCTCTAGCAATGAAGGACAAAACTCCATTCGCCTTCTTAATCACATGTTGCACCAGTAAACCAACTTGTTGCGACTCATAATAATAATAATCGCTTATTGTCACAAGTAGGCTTCAATGAAATTACTGTGAAAAGCCCCGATTCGCCACATTCCGGCGCCGGTTCGGGGAGGCTGGTTGAGAACCCGTGCTGCTGGCCTTGTTCCGTATTATAAGCAAGCTGTTTAGCCCAGTGTGCTGAACCTGCCCCTGATACACTAGGACACCCATGTCCATCTGCACAGAAGCATGTTTTAATATTTTATTATTTAAATATTAATCCATTTTGCTGTTATTCCTACCAACATGGATTACCACACATTTTTTAACATTGTATTCCATCTGCCAGACTCAAGCCCATTCACTTAAACAATCCAAATCCCTCTGCAGACTTCCAGTATCCTCGGCACTTTTTGCTTTACTACTAACCTTACTGTAGTCTGCAAACTTGGACACATTGCACTTGGTCCCCAACTCCAAATCATCCATGTAAATTGTGATCAATTGTGGGCCCAATACTGATCCCTGAGAGACACCACTAGCTGCTGATTTCCAACCAGAGAATCACCCATTAATCCCCACTCTTTGCTTTCTATTAGTTAACCAGTCCTCTAGCCGTGCTACTACTTAACCCTTAACGCCATGCATCTTTATCTTATGTGGCAACCTTTTGTGTGGCTCCTTGTCAAAAGCTTTCTTGAAATCCAGATATACCACATCCATTGGCTCCCCGTTGTCTCCCGCACTGCTAATGGCCTCAAGAAATTCCACTAAATTGGTTCGGCATGACCTGCCCTTTATAAACCCTTGCTGCGTCTTTCCAATGGCACAATTTCCATCCAGATGCTTCGCTATTTCTTCCTTGATGATAGGTTCCAGCATCTTCCCTACTACCGAGGTTACGTTAACAGGCCTATATTAACCTGCATTGTGACTGTCTCGTTTTTTAAACACTGGTGTCACGGTTGCGAATTTCCAATCCACTGGGACCACCCCAGAGTCTAATAAATTTTGGTAAATCATCACGAGTGCATTTGCAATTTTCCTAGCCATCGTCACGACCTCCTTAGGGAGAACAATCATCTCAAGACCTTCACCTGTCTTATCCTTATTTCCATTCGTCACTTGCATGTTATTTGTGTTTTCCACTGTGAAGACCGACCCAAAAATCCTGTTCAGTTCTTCAGCCATTTCTTCATCTCCCATTATTAAATCTCCCTTCTCGTCCTTTAAAGGACCAATATTTACCTTCGCCACTCTTTTTTATTTTATATGTTTGTAGAAACTTTTCCTATCTGTTTTTATATTCTTATCAAGTTTACTCTCATAATATATCTTACTCTTCTTTATAGCTTTTTTTAGTAGTTTTCTGTTGCCCCCTAAAGATTTCCCAGTCCTCTAGTCTCCCACTAATCTTTGACATTTTGTAAGCTTTTTCCTTCAATTTGATACTCTCTCTTATTTCCTTAGATATCCACGGTCGATTTTCCCTCTTTCTACTGTCTACTGTTGGTATAACGTTTTGCTGAGCACTGTGAAAAATTGCTTGGAATGTTCTCTACTGTCTACCCAGTCCCAGTCTACCTTAGCCATCTCTTCTCTCATCCCATTGTAATCTCCTTTGTCTAAGCAAAAAACACTGGTGTTTTATTTTACCTTCTCACTCTCCATCTGTATTTTAAATTCCACCATATTGTGATCGCTCCTTCCGAGAGGATCCCTAACTCTGAGATCATTCATCAATCCTGTCCCATTACACAGGACCAGACCTAGGATCGCTTGTCCCTCGTAGGTTCGATTACATACTGTTCATGGAAACTATTGTGGCTACATTCTATAAACTCCTCCTCAAAGCTGCCTTGACCGTCCTGGTTAAAGCAATCTTCATGTGGATTAAAATCCCCCATGATAACTGCTGTACCATTTCTACATGCATCAGTTATTTCTTTGTTTACTGCCGCCCCACCGTAATGTTCCTATTTGGTGGCCTGTAGACTACTCCTATCAGTGTGCTTTTGGGATTACTATTCCTGATTTCCACCCAAATGGATTCAGCCTTAGCCTCCATAGCACCGATGGCATCCCTCACTACTGCTCAGATGACATGCTTAAATAACAGAGCTACACACCTCCCTTTCCATCCACTCTGTCCTTCCGAATAGTTTGTTGTTACCCTTGGATATTTAACTCCCAGTCGCAACCATCCTTTAACCATGTTTCAGTAATAGCCGCTACATCATAGCCATTCACGAAGATTTGGCCGTGAACCCATTTACCTTACTTTGAATACTACGAGCATTCAGGTAAAGGACCCTTATGTTTACTTTTTTTTACCTCCGTTTTGATTTTTAACAACTCTATCAGTAACGTCTCCTAAGTTATTTATCCTTTTAACCTTTCTCCCAATTTTCCTTATCGTAGAACCCATATCTTCATGTAATAATATGCTGCTTCGCTTTCCATTTATGTTTTCAGTTCCTGTGTTATTTATTTCAGTATTACTGGGCCTATTCACTGAGCTCGCCTCAATCACTATACGCTGTACTGTGGCCCTTTTTGATTTTGACTATGGCTTCTCTGCCTCCTTCCTCTCCTCCTTACTTCCTTTTGTTTCTGTCCCCGTTTTACTTCCCTCCTACTTGCTGCATTGGTCCCCACCCCCCTGCCACATTAATTTAAACCCACCCCAACAGCACTATAGCCTCCCCCGCCCCCTCCCCCCAGGACCTTGGTTCCAGCCCTGCCCAAGTGCAGACCAGCCGATTTGTCCCACATCACCCAGAAACGGTTCCAATGCCCCAGGAATTTGAATCCGTTCCTTATGCACCATCTGTCGAGTCACAAATTGATCCTATCTATCCTGACATTCCTACTCTGGCTAGTTCTTGGCACTGGTAGGAATCCTGAGATTACTACATTTGAGGTCCCACTTTTTAGTTTAACTCCTAATCCCTGAATCAAGCTTGCAGGACCTCGGCCCGTTTTTTGTCACCTATATCATTGGTGCCTATATGCACCACAACAGCTGGCTGATCACCCTCGACCCCCGAATGTCCTGCAGCCGCTCCGAGCCATCCTTGACCCTTGCACCAGGGAGGCAGCATATCATCCTGAAGTCTTTACTGCGTTTGCAGAACCGCCTGGCTCTTTCCCTTACGATTGAGTCCCCTATCACTATAGCCCTGCCATTCTTCCTCCTGCCACCTTGCGCAGCAGAGCCAGTCTGCTGCTGCTTTCCTCTAGTGAGGCATCTCGCTCAACAGTATCCAAAGCAGTGTATCTGTTTTGCAGGGAGATCACTGAAGGGGACACCTGCACTGCCTTCCTGCTCTTGTTCTGTCTTTTCGTCGCCCATTTTCGATCTCCCTCAGTATTTCTCACCTGTGGTGTGACCAACTCTGCGAACATGCTATCCGCGATGTCCCCTATCACTATAGCCCTGCCATTCTTCCTCCTGCCACCTTGCGCAGCAGAGCCAGTCTGCTGCTGCTTTCCTCTAGTGAGGCATCTCGCTCAACAGTATCCAAAGCAGTGTATCTGTTTTGCAGGGAGATCACTGAAGGGGACACCTGCACTGCCTTCCTGCTCTTGTTCTGTCTTTTCGTCGCCCATTTTCGATCTCCCTCAGTATTTCTCACCTGTGGTGTGACCAACTCTGCGAACATGCTATCCGCGATGTCCTGAGCTTCGCGGGTGCTCCAAAGTGAGTCCACCCGCAGCTCCAGAGCCTTCAAGCAATCTAACATTAGCTGCAGCTGGACACACTTCGTGCACATGAAGGAGGCTGGGTCAGTGGACGTGTCCCTGAGCTCCACATCACACTCGAGGAGCATGACAAGGGTCTGGGATATCCTGCCATGTCTTAAACCTTAGGTTAACTTATGCAATTACAATGGCAAATTTTTTTTTTTTTTAATTCATAGGCAAATGAAAAGAAAATCTACTTACCAGTCACTAACCAGGGATAAAAAAAACACCTCCTGCCCACCCAGCTTCTAATTCCCACCTGGCTTCAAATTTCCAAATTCAGTCTTCCATGTGCCTCACTCTGGCTGTGTCTTTTCTGGCTCACTCCGAGAACTCAGTGGGAGTGAGTGCAAATTGCTCTTTTAAATTGGCCTGAGATGACTCCCCCACCTGCTAATGTTAGATCAAAGTAGCTCCAATCAGTGCCTAAGGTGACTGACAGTTATCTGCCATTCAGTTATGTGAGTGGGTGGGGCTCCCATTATTAAACTTCACTGCACAATTTCTAGATTTAATTAAATTCCTGAAATTTAAAAAGGAACAGTCTTACTAATTCAATTCAATTCCCACTTAGCTTCAAATTCCCAAACTCACTGGTCGATGCGCCTCACTCTGGCTGTGTCTTCTCTGGCTCACTGGGCTCACTGGAAGATCTCACTCAATCTATTTGCAGACTAACGACACCCATGATCTCAGATATTCCTTTGTCACATGCATCTCTGATTTCCTGTCTATTGTTATTCCCAACATTACCGCTGCAGTTTGGTGATCTGTATACCAACGAAGGCGTTTTGCTCCTTGGTGTTTCTTATCTCCACCCAGAAAGATTCCACATCGTCTTACCTCACCATTGTATCAATATCTTCTTTAACCAACAATGCAACTCCACAATGCTCTATGTGCTTTGAATGACACATTCGGCCTCACGGATGTTCCAGTGTCCCCAGGCGCTGCTCCAGCTCCGAAACACGGGCTTTCAGAAGCTGTAGCTGGAGATACTTCCTCCACTCATGCTGGCCTCGGGCACTGCAAATGTTGCTGGCCTCACACATGCAGCAAGAGGAACAAACACAGCCTTTGAGTTCTCCTGCCATGATTTACCCATTTAAATTAAAGCTTTCGAAGATGCTTAACATTAGATTAAATCCAATGCGCTATATCCCTTCTTTGCTTGTCCTCGTTTCTACCAATTCGAGTTCTTCCAGAATATGAATTTATTTTGAATCTATAATTGATGTAAGCTGTAAAGACTTATGGAACGTGTCCACTACTTAACGAACAGCTCTCTTCCTTGCAGCATCAGCTGAAGCCGGGCAAGACCACTTTCTGAAGATTTGAAAGTTACAAGCAAGGAGAAGAAGCAACTGGCACTTCTTCCCACTTTGCACCGAATGTGGCAAGATTTAACTCCAACTCAATTTATAAGTTTGTGGATAACACAACTGTGGTGGGTCGTATCTCAAACAATGACGCACCAGACTACAGAAGGGAGATACATCACTTGGTTACATGGTGTACCGAAAAACTCCTTTCTCTAAATGTCGGAAAGACCAAAGAAATGATCATCGACTTCAGGGAGCGTAGCACAACACAACCCCCCATCTGCATCAATGGCTCCGAAGTGGAGGTGGTCGATAGCTTTAGGTTCCTGTGGGTCACCATCACCAACAGCCGGTCCTGGTCCACTCACGTTGATGCAACAGTCAAGAAAGCCCAACAACGTTGCTACATCCTACGGAATCTAAATGGATTCTGCATGTCTGCATCGACTCTCCCAAACTTCTACAGATAGGCGATGGAGAGCATCCGATCCAGCAGAATCACAGCTTGGTATGGCAACTGCTCGGCCCAAGATCTCAAGAAACTGCAGAGTGTGGTGAACTCAGCACAACGCATCACACACGCTTGCCACCCCCACATTGATTCTGTGCACACCTCCCGCTGCCTCAAGAAGGCAGACAGCATTATCAGAGACCCCTCCCACCCGTGCTTTTCCTTTCTCCGGACCCTTCCACCCAGGCAGAAGGTACAGAATTCTGAAGCCCCGCACATCCAGACATTGGAACAGCTTCTTCCCCACAGCTATTAGACTCCTCAAGGACTCACCCTCGGGCTGATCTGTTCCCTGTACGAACACTATTCGCGACGCCCTATGCTGCTTTTGCTCATGTATTTGCTTTGTTTGGCTCCTTGTTTTGCACTGTAACCAATCACTGTTTGTCGATGTACCATTTGTCAATGTACTCTGTTGGTTATTCTTTTTGTCTACTATGTACGCACTATGTACGTTCCATCGGCCGCAAGGAAATACTTTTCACTGTACTTCAGTACATGTGGCGATAGAACATAGAACATAGAAAAATACAGCACAGAACAGGCCCTTCGGCCCACGATGTTGTGCCGAACCTTTGTCCTAGATTAATCATAGATTATCATTGAATTTACAGTGCAGAAGGAGGCCACTCGGCCCCTTGAGTCTGCACCGGCTCTTGGAAAGAGCACCCTACCCAAACTCAACACTTCCACCCAACACCAAGGGCAATTTGGACATTAAGGGCAATTTATCATTGGCCAATTCACCTAACCCGCACATCTTTGGACTGTGGGAGGAAACCGGAGCACCCGGAGGATGGAGAGGCTTTGGGAGAGGGTTCAGAGTCGGGTTACCAGGATGTTGCCTGGTCTGCAGGATGCTAGCTATGCAAAGAGTCTCAATAGACCCGGACTGTTTTTATCAGAACCCCGGAGGATGATGACTAAGTCCGATGAATATCAGTACAAAAATTCATCCTTCATGTGTTTGGAACCGCTGTAAGACCGAAAGGATTATGAGGAGCATGCATAGAGTGGGTGAGCAGGCACTTTACTCTTGAGTGGATGTCAGCCACCAGGGGGCATAGGTTTAAGTGAGGCAAAGTTGAGAGATGTGCGAGGCAGGTTTTATTGCACAGGGTGGGGAGTTCTGGAACGCATTATCAGATGAGGTTGTGGAATCAGATATATTAACGGCGTTCAAAATAGTCAACAACAAATACATGGATAAGATGGATATAGGGGGATGCGGCACGAGGAAGTGCTAAGTGTGGTATCATGACCGTGAAAGCATTGGAGGACCGAAGGTCATCTTCGTGTTCATTGTTCTACAGGAGCTCGCTTCGAGGAAACGATGTAAACAAAGGTTCGAAATCATTGAAATTAAATATAATACTCTTTGAAAAGTACATAACCAGAGAACTTGGAGACACTGCAATAGAAGACATATCATTAATATGAGCTAGCTGCGGAAATTGGACACACAGAATACGGGTCATGTATGTAACCTCGCTGGGCACCGAGGAGTGACGGTTATTGAATAAGGTCATGAATATCAGCTAGCTGGTGAACTAGGAGGCATTGTAACAGAAAAAGGGTCATGTATACCAGCTCTCTGACGAAGTGACAGACCAACGTTATGAATAAGGCTGATGAATATCAGCAATAAATCAAATCAAATCAAATCTATTGGAAACTCTGCTGCAAATTCTCAAGTTTAAAACTTAAAGCACACTCTGCCTGTGGCTTCACTCAGGACGTGCTATCTCTCCCACTGCCCATGCGCAAAGCTAACTGTGAGTGTGCTTTGAAAGTCTTTACTTAAATAGAGATGAGATGACTCACACACCAGTTCAGCTTCCAATTATATAATCAATGCCGCTTGCCAGCCAATCAGGCTTCGGGATATTGAGAGAAATCGCCACTCAGCAATTTGGGACACCTCCTTATTTACTCTTGCTCACCTTTTATCTTGATAACTAAACTTATTGAAAATCGAAATAAAAATGAATAGACTTACCAATTCAATTCCCACTCTGCCTCAAAGTACTAAGTTTGAAGCTCAAACATCACTCTGCTTGTGCCATCACTCCGGATGTGGCCACTCTCCCACTGCTCATACGCAAAACTCTGAGTGAGTGCACTTTGAAGCTTTTATAGCTTAAATAGACCTGAGACTGTCTGAGATGACCCACACACCGGTTACGCTTCAAATCCCCAAGTTTAAAGCTGAAGTCTCACTCTGCCTGTAGCCTCACTCCGGATGTAGCCTCTCTCCTGGCGTGTGGGATAAAAGCTCACTGTGAGTGCGCTTTGAAAGTCTTTGTTTAAATTGAGCTGTAACAGTCTGAGATGCCGTACACACCAGGTAATCTTCAAATCATGTGATCAACACCTCTTGCCTGCTCATCAGGTTCCAAGAGATTGGCAAAAAACTGTCACTCAGTTATTTGGGGCAGCTCCTCATTAACCCTTATTAACCTTTAATCTGGATAAGTAGACTTACAGAAAATAGAAATGAAAAAAAATAGACATATCAATTCAATGCCACTCTACTTCAAAATCCCAAGCTTGTGATAGAAAAAATAACATATAAAATAAAACTGGAATTGGAAAAATAAAGGAATAATGGAAAGCAAAAACGCCAAGTCAAAAAAAAAAAGAAAATGAAAAAGTACGAATAAAGAAAAGAGGAAAATGAAGGATTAAAAGCAAAGGATTAAAGGATTAAAAGCTTGAACTACACCTCCAGAGGAACATGTTAGTAAAGGAGGAAACATATAAAGACAGGGTCGAGTATTTCAAGGAGAAAAAGGACTGGAATAACCACAAAACAAGTAGAGATATTCATTTATATAATTATTCTGTTTGCACTGAGAACTTTCACTTCGCTGAAAACCTTCGTTTGGTGCCTAATGGTCCACATCATCTAGCTGAAGTATATTTCACCCCATTTAATAAGATTACTGCGAATTTGACTTTGTGAAAAATATTGGATCTCCATGTTCCAATGTGTCCTGTCAGGCAAAGTATGAATGTCCACAAAAGATAAAAGCAAATTACTGAGGATGTTTGAATCATTTTTAAAAATCTTTATTGTAATAAGTAGGCTTACATTAACACTGCAATGAAATTACTGTGAAAATCCCCTAGTCGGCACATTTTGGCAAAATCATAAAATATCAGCATGAAACAAAGGTCGATGGCTCACCTTGCGAATGGCAAGCTGCTTCAAGTGGTCCACCCAGGCTTCATGTTAGTTTCCCTGCTGCATGTTTTATGTATTCACCATTTGAACTGAAACGTGTGGGGGTACGCTTGGGTAATTTGGAGACAACACAAAAATTGGCTGTGTTGTGGGCAATTTAGAATAAAGTAAAAAGTCTTACAACACCAGGTTAAAGTCCAACAGGTTTGTTTCAAATCACTTGCTTTCGGAGCACTGCTCCTTCCTCAGGTGAATGAAGAGGTATGTCCCAGAAACATATCTATAGACAAAGTCAAAGTTGCAAGGCAATGCTTTGAATGGGGCTGTTTAGCACAGGGCTAAATCACTGTCTTTGAAAGCAGATCAAGGCAGGCCAGCAGCATGGTTCAATTCCCGTAACAGCCTCCCCGAACAGGCGCCTGAATGTGGCGACTAGGGGCTTTTCACAGTAACTTCATTGAAGCTTACTTGTGACAATAAGCGATTTTCATTTTTCATTTTCATGCGAGCATTTGCAGGTAATTACGTGTTTACAGATCCAGAGATAGAGGTAACCCCAGGTTAAAGTGGTGTGAATTGTCTTTAGCCAGGATAGTTGCATTCAGAAGACAGCCCTGAACGTCACTCAAGCACAACGCAACGTGATCCACGCTCTCAAGACCAACCGCATCATCGTCATCAAACCAGCAGACGAAGGAGGGGCCACCATCAAACTGAACAGAACGGACTACTGCAAAGAGGTGTACCGAAAACTCAACAACCAGGAACACTACAGACAGTTACCCGCATTTCCGACCAAGGAATACACCCGCCAGCTCAACAGGCTGATCAATACCTTGGATCCAGACCTTCAGAGAACCCTAGGTGCTCTCATCCCACGTACTCCCCGCGTTGGAGATCTCTACTGCCTCCCGAAAATACACAAGGCCAATACACCAGGCCGTACTATCATATCAGGTAATGGGACACTGTGTGAGAACCTCTCTGGCTACATCGAGGGCATCTTGAAATCCATCGCACAAGGAACGCCCAGCTTCTGCCGTGACACGACGGATTTCCTAATCAGCACCCATGGACCACCAGGAACATTCCTCGTCACAATGGACGTCTACGCACTCTACACCAGCATCCCCCATGGAATTGCTGCAACTGCCTCAGTACGCAACACCGACAACTGCCAATCTCCAGATGCAAATCTGCAACTCATCCGCTTTATTCTGGATCACAACGTCTTCATCTTCGACAACAAGTTCTTCACCCAGATGCACAGAACAGTCATCGGGACCAAATTCGCACCTCAATATGCCAACATATTCATGCACAAGTTTGAACAAGACCTACTCGCTGCACAGGACCTTCAACCGACGTTATACACCAGATACATCGATGACATTTTTTCCCTTTCAACCCACGGCGAAGAAACACTGAAACGAATACACAATGACATCAATAAGTTCCATCCCACCATCCGACTCACCATGGACAACTCTCCAAAATCGGTTGCATTATTGGACACACTCATTTCCATCAAGGACGGTCACCTCAGCACATTGCTTAACCGCAAGCCCACGGATAACCTAACGATGCTCCACTTCTGCCGCTTCCACCCTAAACACATTAAAGAAGGCATCCACTATGGATGAGCCCTCCCTATACAGAGCATGTACTGAGACGAGGACGAGCGTAACAGACATCTACAGAAACTGAAAGATGCCCTTGTACGAACGGAATATGGCGCTCGACTTATCGATCGACAGTTCCAACGCACCACAGCAAACAATCGTACCAACCTCCTCAGAAGACAAACATGGGACACAACCATTCGTCGTCCAGTACTCCCCGGAGCAGAGAAACTACATCTTCTTCACAGTCTTGAACACTTTATCTTGCCAAAGTCATCCCCACACCCCCACTACTAGCCTTCAAACAACTGCGCAACTTCAAACAAGCAATTGTTTGCTGCAAACTACCCAGCTTTCAGAACAGCAACTACGACACTACACGACACTGCCATGGCAATCTTTGCAAGACGTGCCAGATTATCTACATGGGTACGACCATTACACGTGAGAACGCCACTCACAAGGTACGTGGTACATACTCGTACCACTTGGCCAACGTTGTCTACCTCTTACGCTGCAGGAAAGGATGTCCCAATGCGTGGCACGTTGGTGAGACCATGTAGACGCTGCGACAATGGATGTACGGACATCGCACGACAATTGCCAGGCAGGAATGTTCCCTTCCAGTCGGGAAACACTTCAGCAGTCAAGGCATTCAGTCTCTGATCTCCAGGTAAGCGTCCTCCAGTGCAGCCTTCAGCACACGCGACAACGCAAAATCGCCGAGCAGAAACTTAGAGCCAAGCTCCGCACATATGATTTTGGCCTCAACCGGGACCCTGGATTCATGTCGCATTACATTCATCCCCCACCAACTGGTCTAGGCTTGCGAAATCCTACCAATGTCCTGGCTTGAGACAATTTCACATCTCTTTAAGCTGGGGTTACCCCATCTCTGGATCTGTAAACCCCTGCAAATGCTCGCATTCAAAGCATTATCTTACATCTTTGACGTTGTCTGTATGTATGTTTCTGGAACATACCTCTTCATTCACCTGAGGAATGCACAGTATTCCGAAAGCGAGTGATTTCAAACAAACCTATTGGACTTTAACCTGGTGTTGTCAGACTTCTTACTGTGCTCACCCCAGTCCAACGCTGACATTTCCACATAATGGAGAACATAGCTGTATGTTCCAAAATGATATTGATTCGTAGGTGGAGTGGGCAGGAAAGTGCCGGGGGGAGTTTAACTTTAATAAGTCTGAGTTAATGCATTATGGGAGATCAAACAGTAAAGAAAAACCCAATAAACAGGAATATTTTTAAGGGGTAGATGAAGTGATGGATCTTGGCATACATGTGCACGGGTCCTGAAAAATAGAAGCAGAGGTAGATTAGGAGGTATATGGAATGTTCTCCTTCACTGGGGTGACACGGTGGCAAAGTGTTTAGCACTGCTGCCTGGGACCCATGTTCAATTCCGGCCTTGGGTCACATTTTATGTGGAGGTTGTATATTCTCCCCGTGTCGGCGGGGATTTCTACCGGTTGCTCCCGTTTCCTCCCATAGTCTAACGATTTGCAAGTTAGGTAGATGGGCCATGCTAAATTGCCCCTTAGTGTGGACTTCTAGAACAGAACAGGGGATTGAGCCTAGGTAGGATGGTCTTTGAAAGGGTCGGTGCCGACTCCATGGGGACTACAGGTAGCGAGGGAGGGGATTGCTGCGCCGTTGGCGATGATCTTTGCATCCTCACTCTCCACTGGAGTAGTACCGAATGATTGGAGGGAGGCGAATGTTGTTCCCCTGTTCAAGAAAGGGAATAGGGAAATCCCTGGGAATTACAGACTCAGCAATCTTACGTCTGTGGTGAGCAAAATATTGGAAAGGATTCTGAGAGATAGGAATTGTGATTATTTAGAAAACATAATTTAATTAAAGATAGTCAGCATGGATTTGTGAGGGGCAGGCCATGCCTCACAAGCCTCATTGAATTATTTGTGACTGTGACGAGACACATTGATGAACGTCCGGCAGTGGATGTGGTGTATATGGATTCAGTAAGGGATTTTATAAGGTTCCCCATGGTAGGCTCATTCAGAAAGTTAGGGGGCATGAGATACATGGAAATTTGTCTGTCTGGATACAGAATTGACTGGCCAAAAGAAGACTGTGAGTGGTAGTGGTGGATGGAAATAATTCCGCCTGGAGGTCGGTGACCCATGGTGTCCCGCAGGGATCTGTTCTGGGACCTCTGCTCTTTGTGTTTTTTTTAAATGATTTGGATCTCGAAGTGCAAGGGTGGGTAAGTAAGTTTGCCGATGGCATAAAGACTGGGGGAGTTGTGGGTATTGTTGAGGGTTGTTGCATGTTACAGCAGGTCATTGACAGGATGCAGAGCTAGGCTGAGAAGTGGCAGATGGAGTTCAACCTTGATAAATGTGAAGTGAATCATTTTCGAATGTCGAATTTGAATGCTAAATACAGGGTTAAAGGCAGGATTCTTGGAAGTGTGGAGGAACAGAGGGGTCTTGGGATCCACGTACATAGATCCCTCAAAGTTTCCTACCTTGGGTGACTGTCTGTGTGGCGTTTTCACTTTCTCACCATGTCTACGTGGGTTTCATGCGGGTGCTCCGGTTTCCTCCCACAGTTTAAAGATGTGCAGCTTACGTGGATTGGAATGTCAACTTGCCCCTTAGGGAAAGGTTATAGGGCCTAGGGCTAGTGGTCTTTCAAATATACGTTGCAGACTCGATGGGGAAAATGACCTATTCTGTACTGTAGAGTCTCTGTGATTATATTATTCTCTTAATATCCCATGACTATTGCATTTCTATGCCTTTGGTTCCACACCTGTGCTACAGAGCCAACCGTGGTGCTAAGAATTTGGCTGCGAATGAGAGGCAATTCCCTTCAACAGCATCCAAGACGGTATATCTGTTTTGCTTCATTGATTGATTGATTTGATTTATTGTCACATGTACCGAAGCACAGTAAAAAATATTTTTCTGCGGCCGAGGGAACGTACACAGTACGTACTAGACAAAAGAATAATCAACAGATAACATTGTCAGATGGTACATAGACAAACACTGCGGAACAAGGGGCCAAACAAAGCAAATACATGAGCACGACCAGCATAGGGCGTCGTGAATAGTGTTCTTGCAGGGAACAGATCAGTCCGAGCGGGAGTCCTATCCCTCAGTATCTTCTCTGGCAGCTTCCCTACACCTGACATCAGGCTCATCGGTCTATGATTACCTAGATTACCCCTGCTAAACTTCTTAAACAAGGGGACAACATTAGCAGTTCTCCAGTCCTCCAGTACCTCGCCCATGTTCAAGGATGCTGCAAAGGTATCTGTTAAGGCCCCAGCTATTTCCTCTATCACTTCCCTCAGTAACCTGGGATAGATCCCATCCGGACCTGGGGACTTGTCCACATTAATGCCTTTTAGAATACCCAACACATGCTCCCTCCTTATACCGACTTGACATAGAGTAATCAAACATCTATCCGTAACGTCAACATCCGTCATGTCCCTCTCCTCTGTGAATTCCGATGCAAAGTGCTCGTTAAGAATCTCACCCATTTTCGCTGCTCCACGCATAACTTTCCTCCTTTGTCTTTGAGTGGGCTAACCCTTTCTCTCGTTACCACCTTGCTCCTTATATATGAATAAAAGGCTTTGGGATTTTCCTTAACCCTGTTTGCTAAAGATATTTCATGACCATTTCGGGCAGCACGGTAGCACAAGTGATTAGCACTGTGGCATCGCAGCGCCAGGGTCCCAGGTTCGATTCCCTGTTGGGTCACTGTCTGTGCGGAGTCTGCACATTCTCCCTGTGTCTGCGTGGGTTTCCTCCGGGTGCTGCGGTTTCCTCCCACAGTCCAAAGACGTGCTGCTTCGGAGGATTTGCCGTGATAAATTGCCCTTAGTGACCAAGAAAGGTTAGGAGGGGTTTCTGGGTTACGGGGATAGTGGGGAAGTGAGGGCTTAAGTGGGTCGATGCAGACCCGATGGGCTGAATGGCCTCCTTCTGCACTGTATGTTCTATGTTCTAGGAACCCTTTTAGCCCTCTTGATTCCTCGTTTCAGATTGGTCCTACAGTCCCGATATTCTTCCAAAGCATCGTCTGTCTTCAGTCGCATAACCCTTATGTATGCTTCCTTTTTCTTCTTAACTAATCTCACAATTTCACCAGTCAACAATGGTTCCCTAATCTTGCCATTTCTCTTCCTCATTTTCACAGGGACATCTCTATCCTGCACTCTAATCAACTCTCTTTAAAAGCCTCCCACATATCAAATGTGGATTTACCTTCAAACAGCTGCTCCCAATCCACATTCCCCAGCTCCTGCCGAATTTTTATATAGTTGACCTTTAGGACCACTCTCGTCTTTGTCCATGAGTATTCTAAAACTGACGGAATTGTGAACACTAATCCCAAAGTAATCCCCGATTGAAACTTCAACCACCTGGTCGGGCTCATTCCCCAACACCAGGTCCAGTATGGCCCCTTCCCGAGTTGGACTACTTACATACTGCTCTAGTAAACCATCCTGGATGCTCCTTACACATTCTGCTCCATCTAGACCTCTGACATTAAGTGTGTCCCAGTCAATGTTGGGAAAATTAAAATCTCCTATCACCACCCTGTTGCTCCTACATCTTTCCATAATCTGTTTACATATTTGTACCTCTATCTCACGCTCTCTGTTGGGAGTAATGTAGTACAGCCCCAACATTTGTACCGCACCCTTCCTATTTCTGAGCTCTGCCATTATCTCTTCATTGCTCGAGTCCTCCATAGTGATCTCCTTCAGCGCAGCTGTGATATCCTGTCTGAGCGGTAATGCAACTTATCCACCCCTTTTACCTCCCTCTCTATCCCGCTATTGCCAATTATGCCCTTCCCTCAGCCAAGTCTCAGTTGTAGCAATAATATCATACTCCCAGGTACTAATCCAAGCCCTAAATTCATCTGCCTTACCTACTACACTTCTTGCATTAAAACAAATGCATCTCAGACCACCAGTCCCTTTGCGTTCATCATCTGCTCACTGCCTACTCTTCCCCTTAGTCACGTTGACTTCATGATCTAGTTCCTTACTGGCTTTAGTTACCACCTCCTTACTGTCCACTAACCTCCTCATTTGGTTCCCATCCCCCTGCCGCATTTGTTTATCCCTCCCCAAAAGCGTTAGCAAAAGCACCCCCAAGGATATTAGTTCCAGTCCGGCCCAGGTGTAGACCGTCCAATTTGTAGTAGTCCCACCTCCCCCAGAACCGGTCCAAATGGCCCAAAAGTCTGGACTCCTCCCTCCTGCACGATCTCTCAAGCCACGCATTCATCCTGCCTATTGTTTCATTTCTACTCTGACTACCACGTGGCACTGGTAGCAATCCTGAGATCACTACCTCTGAGGTCCGACGTTTTAACTTGGGTCCTAACTCCCTAAATTCTGCTTGTAGGAGCTCATCCCATTTTCTACCTGTATCATTGCTGGATGACAACTGGATGTTCATCCTCCCCCTTCAGAATGTTCGGCAGCCGATTTGAGACATCCCTGACCCGTGCACCTCGGAGGCAACATACCATTCGGGAGTCTCGTTTTCGACCACAGAACGCCTGTCTGCTCCCCTTACAATTGAATCCCCGATGACTATAGCCCTTCCACTCTTTTTTCCGCCCTTCTGTACAGCAGAGCCAGCCATGGTGCCATGAACCTGGCTACTGCTGCCTTCCCCTTGTGAGCCATCTCCCCCAACAGTATCCAAAACGGTAATCCAGTTTTGGAGGCAGATGACCTCAGGGGACACCTGCACTGCCTACCTGCTTTTTCTCTGCCTTTTGGTCACCCATTCCCTTTCTCCCTCAACAAACCTAATCTGTCTCACTTGACAACAGCTCCTCCAGAAACCGCCTTCTGGATACAGTGACCGCAATGAACTGATGCAAAATTTCCCTGCAACAGGCAATCAGCGACTCTGCTCTGCTGCCCTCTGCTGGAGTCTCACCCTGCTGTGCATCCACTTCTGTATATGTGATGTCATTAATACTCTCAACCTCACGGATACCTGCTGGGCCGAAGGGATCCTTTCTGTAAAGCAACATTGCAGTACTCTTTGAAATACTTTGTTTTGCCTTTAGATTTGTGCTAGGTCAAAGATCAACTCCGTCCACTGTTTGCGAAGTGAATTTATTATATTAGTAATGGAAATTGAACATTACTTTGTAAGTAAGAGATCTTTACAAAGTCGCAGTCACTTAATGATTTGGAACGTTCAGCATTGTAACTTACATTGTTTCAATTCAATCATGTAAAATGGGCACACCTTGCATTCAAACAACAGTGCTTCGAGGGTCTGGACTGGACTGCCTGAGGGTGGGGGTGGAGGTGGGTGGGTGGGTGGGGGTAGGGGTGAGTTGCCTCACATCCTTTGAAACGTTCCTACGTGAGCACTTGGCACTTCATAATATTCAATGCTACAGGCCAAGTGCTGGCAAATCATTTAGGCGCGCAGGTCAGGTCTCTTTGATGCTTTGTTGCATACTCGAGTGATTGTCCGAAGGTCCCATTCTGCACTTATTATTCTGTGAATCTGCGAGGACCAGATAGGGTCATAAAGAGTACTATGAATAGAATAGGATATTGTCATTATTACAAAGCAAGGCCATACTATTTTCATACTTGTAAAGCTAGATTTATTCTACGCGATGAAATTTATATTATCCGCTTCAGGATCTATTAGCAATCAAAGTACAATGTCCATATCGGAGATCATTTGAATTATCAGGTCCTGTCGACGAATCTTCCAATTCTTTTAAGCTCCTCTTATTTGACTGCAGCGTATTCCGTACATCTTTCCTTGTGCATCTGCATTCCTCTTTTAGTTGAACCAATCGTATGTGGGACTGCATAAACCAAATTTCCTTTGCCACTTCCCTCCGGGAACTGTAACTATAAATAAACACACTGGGTCATATTACTTTCAACATTATTTTTCACAACGGTAGCTAAAAAATTACTTTGATACGCAGTTGTATAATCTCCAACTGAACAGAATTGCGTTTATTAGTATGATGCCTGCATTCAGAATAGAACTATGTCATATTTTAACATTGAACTGCAAAAATATCATAATCAGAAACTTATAAACGATTAATCTTCGTATTTCGTGAGTCCTAATGTATAATTCGAGTACGTGTGGGTCAAGAAAGAAATTGCCAAATAGATACATGTCTTTACATACAAGAGTTCATCATATTGCTCAGAAATTAATCCCCATGATTGGCCAGCCATTAAATTCAGACTGTCTGACCTATAATTGTCTGGCCTCTCACACGCACTATTGCAAAATATTGGCGCAAAATTCATCGACCTCCAGTCATCTGGTAATGCGCCTGAATCTGGTAAGGATAAAAAAATGCACACCCGACAATCCGCTGTATCTCTAGTATATTTAACGTTTTAAAGATAATTCAGCTAGTCCTGGTTATTTTAACATCTTCAAGAATGTAGTTCCTCCAGAACTTCCTCTCATTAAAAAGCTTGTGAGTTTTTCACATCATGCAAATAGGGCATTATATTTCCAGCGTGACAACAGATACTTGATGTGCTTAACCACATCTGCATCGACGCATACGTGACAACATACATCTCTGATTGGCTGCAGTTATTCGCAGCTCTTGAAGTACTGGTGAAAGGCATTTGGGTTTTCCTGAATTGTACCTGCAATTATTTTTGAGACATTTAGTTGCTTTTCTAATGTTATTTCTTGGCTGTTTTAGGCTTTCTACAAGATTCAGATTTGTGTGACATTTTATTTTCCTGCTTAATGTTACGTTGTGTGATTCTATTTAATCAAGAAGCTCTAGATTTGGCAGTGTACCAACAGTGTTGTGGAGATATGTCTACGTTGTGCCCGCACAATCTAGCTTTTCAATGCCTCACAATATGTTCACAATATTATTCCTTCCACAAGCTTTCAGTTCAAATCTCAGCATCAAAATACAGCAACGTCCTCAACTTTGAACCTTTATGCCAGTTCTGTTTTTGCTCCGTGGTGCTATGTGAGATGCATTTTGGCCATTATCTCAAAAATAGATCACGATATCTACTTATTCGGGGGTTTCCTCAAGATATATCAGGAATTGCGCGTACTTGTGTTTGGCGTGTTATATGTTGGCTGTACAAGCCTCCTAAATGCAATTGAACACCAACCTTTTTATTCCCTGACTCCCTCCCGGAAAGCTCAATAGGAAGCTAGGTTCATAGACTTTCTACAGTGCATAAGGAGGCCATTCGGCCCATCGATTCTGCACCGGCCGGCCGAAAGCGCAGCCTAACTAGACACAATCCCACGCCCTATTCGCGTAACCTTACCGAAACATTGGACATTTAAGGGCAATTTAGCGTGGCAAATCCATCTAACTTGCACATCTTTAGACTGTGGGAGGAAATCGGATCACCCGGAGAAAACCCACGCAGACGCGATGAGAATGTGCAAACTCCACACAGACAATCATCCAATGTCAGAATCGAACCCGCTCCATGGCGCGGTGAGGCAGCAGTGCTAACCACTGTGCCACCGTGTCATTCATTTTTGCCCTTCATTAAGCTTCGTCACAACAACAATATCGTGACAATTACGCGGCCATCTGTGCCCTCAATTATTGACTTTATTTCTCATACTTGCTCCCGTCATATATACCTTTAAGAGTGCGAAATGTCCGTGCGGTACACTTTTTAACATATGCTTCCTCTGTCTTCTGTTTTTCACTCACTCAGGGATTGCCCATCTCTGACCCCTGCACAGAAACTTTCCTTCGTTTTCCTCCCCTTGACAATCTAGTTTCACTTCACCCCACCGCCACACGCCAATTCACCTTCCCGCCCAAAGGCACAAGCAAATCTCCCTGCAAGGATATTCGCCCTAGTTTTGGTCTTGATGCAGACCCTTCAGCTTCGATGTTTCCCGGTGTTGTACACCGATCCCAGTGACTCAGAAATATTATGCCGTCCTACCTACACTAGCTTTCTAGCCACACGTGCAATTTCTGAATGATCCTATTTGATACTGTCCAGCATGTGGGGCTGGTTGCAATTCTGGCCTGACTTCTTTAGAACTTCAAGATCTTCTTCCCAGCTCCATGAAATTGATTTTGAGCTGCCCTTTACCTTTCCCTCTCAATCCACTGACACGAACGCGGACCGTGATCTCCAATCGACAACAACCACCAGAAAAATGCCCTTTGGTCTCTCCACTTCATTCTTGACGCAGTACCAGGAAGGCAATATATCTTCTTAGACTCATTTATGTTGCCATATAATCGCCAGTCCAGTTAACTAACCCACGAACCCCCTGTCTGTAATGGTGTTCCTTCATTCTTCATCACCTCTTGTACAACAGAGCTAGCTGAGGTCCACAAACCTGTTTCCGACTGTGCTCCTTTCTAGAAACAATAGCCTCAACAATTCTGAAAACTAAATGCCGAATAGTTACCAAGACCACGGGAACACTTGCATTCCGTGCCTGTTTCTCCTGGACTGCCTCACTGCAACCCATTCGCTTTCTGAAAGCAGTCGTATACGCTGTAGTGTTATCACTTCGCAGAACATGCTCTCGACATAGCTCACAGCCATACGGATGCACCACAGTTATGTTAATGGACCTCCCAAAACCGGAGCCCACGTTTTTGCGGCTGATGACACTTCCTGTACATCTGGTTATCTAGGACACAAGAAGCGTCCGTATCTGCCCCCATATTGCAGGAAACGTTTTCCACATGATCGAGCTGTCCTGCCATGACTACCATTTCGTCATAGACTCAAAGACTGAAAGTACTTATCGTGCCATCATGAACCTATCTCGGGGCTTTTCACAGTAACTTCATTTGATGCCTACTTGTGACAATAAGCGATTTTCATTTTTCATTTCATTCTAATGCCATTTTTCACGGTATGATGTTTCAAGTGTTCATCTAAATGCTTCGCTCGTGATGCAAAGGTTTTCACTACGACCACGCTTTGAGGCTGTGAAATTCGGATTCCCACCACCCTCTAGGGGAAAACGTTTTTCTTTGATCTCCCTTTAAGTTTCCTGCCCAGTACTATACATAGACGCCCTTCCTTTATTGATCAATCTACTAAGGGGGAAATGTTTTTGTCCTATCTACGTTATCTATGTCTTTCATAATGTTGTACACCTCAATCAGGTCCCCACTCAGCGTGCTCTGTCCCAAGACTATTAACCTCAGGCTAAAGAGCATTTCATCATAGCTGAAACGCCCGCCCCAGGCAACATTCTGGTAAATATCCTTCACACGTTTATTTATTCAATACCCTCCTTCCTTTACTGTGACGTCAGAACTTTACATATATCTTAAGTTATGGTTTACCGAGCGTTATTTAAAGATCACCGTAACAGCCGTGCGCTTACATTCTATACAACGGCTATTATAGGCAAGTATCCCACATGCCATTTTAATCATCTTATCAACCTGTCTTGCTGCTATAAGGAACTTATGGACATGTACCCAAAGTCCCCTAGTCATCTGTACTTCCTACAGTCCTACTGTTCATTGTGTATTTCCATGACTTCCAATCCTCCAGAACAAAGTTGGGCGCGGAACAGTGGCACAGTGCCTCACAGTGCAAGGAATCGGGATAAATTTGGCCTTGGGTGACTGTGTGGAGTTTGTACATTCGCCTGGTGTGTGCATGGGTTTCCTATGGGTGCTCCAGTTTCCTCCCACCGTCCAAAGATGTTCAGATTGGGTGAATTGGTCATGCTGAATTGACCCTTAATGTCCAAAAACAATTGGTTGAGTTACTGAATTACAGGCCTATGGCCTAGATCATGTGCTCTTTCCAAGGGTCGGTGCAGAAGTGATGGACCAAATTGCCTCCTTCTGCACGGTGGGGATTCTATGATTGATTGATTGTTTGAATGCATCATCTCACACTTCTCAGGGTTGAATTTTATTTATCACAGTTTACCACTTTGACCAAATCTTCTTTCTCACCATGCAATCTAAGACATACAACCTCGCTACTTAGCACACAATCAATTATTGAGTCATCTGAGAATTGACTGATTATACACTGCCATCCCCTCACATTCTCGTTCTGGTCATTAACATATGTATATACAGGAAGCGACAAGCACCGATCTCTGCCATACATTATTATATAACGGCTTCTACTCACAAACGCAAACTTCGACCAACACTATTTGCCTGTTACAAAACCAGATTTACCTTCTCGCACAGGCTCTCCAGAAGAGAACTTCAATTAGCTTGACTTTCCCTGGACAAGCAGGGAACAAAACTTAAAATTAACAAAAGCAAATTTAAGTTAAGGGATACATTGCAAGCAAACGGGTTACGTTTTATCGAAAAGATTTTTAAATATTAAATTGCACTTGCTTACTCACCGAGTTCGCAGTAATTATTTAAATGGCTGAAACGTCCAATATCTATGCTGTTGATCATAATGCAGGTTTATAAGATATACGCTAGGTTGTGTTCTTCTGTGCTCCACATTCAATGTTTAGATTTCGCCTACCTTCCTTGAAATGGAGAATGTTTCCACAGTGTGATCGAGCTAAAAGAATATATATTTACGAATGCCTTTCACAGATGTGCTGCGAAATATATGTAGATATGCAGTAATATGTTTGAAGGTATTTTGGCTCTGTGACTACAAAAGGTACAAATAAGATGCGGTTAAATGAGATAACCATTAATTCCACACAGGGTGGCACAGTGGTGCAGTGGTTAGCACTGCTGCCTCACAGCTCTGAGGACATGGGTTCGATTGCGACACGGCTCGCTGTCCATGTGGAGTTTGCACATTCTCCCCGTGTTTATGTGGGTCTCACCCCGAAGATATGCAATCGAGGTGGATTGGCCATGCTAAATTGGCCCTTAATTAGATAAAAAATCAATTTATTACTTTAAATTAATTTTTTTACACATTCATTCTGCACATGTATGTGCTTACAAAGACAGTCATAATGGAACATTTCTATAAAAAGAAGATTGTCTTCGGAGCAGGTACCTTGTGTTTATACATAGCTGAGATAATGGGATAAAGATGATGTAATTAATGCGAGGAGCCAATGCC
Source organism: Scyliorhinus torazame (assembly GCF_047496885.1). Classification (NCBI taxonomy): domain Eukaryota; kingdom Metazoa; phylum Chordata; class Chondrichthyes; order Carcharhiniformes; family Scyliorhinidae; genus Scyliorhinus; species Scyliorhinus torazame. Next base: position 117,549,534 of record NC_092716.1, read on the forward strand.
ACAGCGAGCAGATTAGTTTCAATCTAGAAAAGATACCAACACTTGCAGCTGTTGTCTGAAAGTTGTTCCCTCTCCCTTAAAGCAGTATTTCCATGACATCTTTACTTTAAGTGTACCAGCAAGTGACCATGTGTTTGCTGATCTTACTTATCAATGGCTTTCGACCTGTGGTGGGATTCACTTAGTTGGAGGTAAAGAAGGTATCAGTTAGAAATAGTAGTGTTTCTTTTTATTGTAACAAATTGTTTAACTGTTCATTGCAAGATATTTTCTACGATGTTAATATTGTACAACATAGAACATAGAACATTACAGCGCAATACAGGCCCTTCAGCCCTCGATGTTACGCCGACCTGTGAAACCACTCTAAAGCCCATCTACACTATTCCCTTATCGTCCATATGTCTATCCAATGACCATTTGAATGCCCTTAGTGTTGGCGAGTCCACTACTGTTGCAGGCAGGGCATTCCACGCCCTTACTCCTCTCTGAGTAAAGAACCTACCTCTGACATCTGTCTTATATCTATCTCCCCTCAATTTAAAGCTATGTCTCCTCGTGCTAGACATCACCATCCGAGGAAAAAGGCTCTCACTGTCCACCCTATCCAATCCTCTGATCATCTTGTATGCCTCAATTAATTCACCTCTTAAGCTTCTTCTCGCCAACGAAAACATCCTCAAGTCCCTCAGCCTTTCCTCATAAGATCGTCCCTCCATACCAGGCAACATTCTGGTAAATCTCCTCTGCAGCCTTTCCAATGCTTCCACATCCTTCCTATAATGCGGCGACCAGAATTGCACGCAATACTCCAAATGCGGCCGCACCCGAGTCTTGTACAGCTGCAACATGACCTCATGGCTCCGAAACTCAATCCCTCTACCAATAAAAGCTAACACACCATACGCCTTCTTAACAACCCTCTCAACCTGGGTGACAACTTTCAGGGATCCATGTACATGGACACCGAGATCTCTCTGCTCATCCATACTGTCATGAATCTTACCATTAGCCCAGTACTCTGTCTTCCTGTTATTCCTTCCCAAATGAATCACCTCACACTTTTCTGCATTACACTCCATTTGCCACCTCCGAGCCAGGCGCTGCAGCTTATCTATGTCCCTCTGTAACTTGTAACATCCTTCCGCACAGTCCACAACTCCACCGACTTTAGAGTCATCTTCAAATTTACTCACCCATCCGTCTACGCCCTACTCCAGGTCATTTATAAAAATGTCAAACAGCAGTGGCCCCAAAACAGATCCTCGTGGTACACCACTAGTAACTGGACTCCAGTCTGAACATTTCCCATCAACCACCACCCTTTCTCTTTTTCAAGCTATCCAAATTCTGATCCAAACTGCGAAATCACCCTGAATCCCATGCCTCCGAATTTTCTGCAGTAGCCTACCATGGGGAACCTTATCAAACGCTTTACTGAAATCCATATATACCGCATCAACTGCTGTACCCTCATCCACATGTTTGGTCACCTTCTCAAAGAACTCAATAAGGTTTGTGAGGCACGACCTACCCTTCCCAAAACCGTGTTGACTATCTCTAATCAAATTATACCTTTCCAGATGATTATACATCCTATCTCTCATAAACCTTTCCAAGATTTTGCCCACAACAGAAGTAAGGCTCACTGGTCTATAGTTACCGGGGTTGTCTCTACTCCCCTTCTTGAACAAGGGGACAACATTTGCTGTCCGCCAGTCTTCTGGCACTATTCCTGTAGACAAATATGACTTAAAGATCAAAGCCAAAGGCTCAGCAATCTCCTCCCTAGCTTCCCAGAGAATCCTAGGATAAATCCCATGTGGCCCAGGCGACTTATCTATTTTCACACTTTCCAGAATTGCTAACACCTTCTCCTTATGAACCTCAAGCCCTTCAAGTCTAGTAGCCTGAATCTCAGGATTCTCCTCGACAACACTGTATTTTTTCTGTCTGAATACTGATGAAAAATATTCATTTAGCACGTCTCCTATCTCCTCGGACTCCGAGCACAACTTCCCACTACTGTCCTTGACTGGCCCTACTCTTACTATAGTCATTCGTTTATTCCTGACATATCGATAGAAAGCTTTAGGGTTATCCTTGATCCTACCTGCCAAAGACTTCTCATGTCCCCTCCTGGCTCTTCTTAGCTTTCTCTTTAGGTCCTTCCTAGCTAACTTGTAATGCTCGAGCGCCCTTACTGTACCTTCATGTCTCATCTTTACATAAGCCTCCTTCTTCCTCTTGACAAGTGTTTCGACTGCTTTAGTAAACCATGGTTCCCTTGCTCGACCACTTCCCCCTGCCTGACAGTTACAAACTTCTCAACGACACGCAGTAGCTGTTCCTTGAACAAGCTCCACATTTCCATTGTGCCCATCCCCTGCAGTTTTGCTCTCCATCCGATGTATCCTAAGTCATGCGTCATCGCATCATAATTGCCTTTCCCCCAGATATAACTCTTGCTCTGCAGTATATACCTATCCCTTTCCATCACTAAAGTAAACGTAATCGAATGGTGGTCACTATCACCAAAGTGCTCACCTACCTCCAAATCTAACACCTGGCCTGGTACATTGCCCAGTACCAAATCCAATATGGCCTCGTCTCTTTGACCTATCTACATACTGTGTCAGGAAACCCTCCTGCACACATTGGACAAATACGGACCCATCTAAAGTACTCGAACTATAGCGTTTCCAGTCAATATTTGGAAAATTAAAGTCCACCATAACAACTACCCTGCTGCTCTCGCTCCTATCCAGAATCATCTTTGCAATTATTTCTTCTACAGCTCTGGAACATTTCGGAGGCCTATAGAAAACCCCAAACAGGGTGACCTCTCCTTTCCTGTTTCTAACCTCAGCCCATACTACCTCAGTAGACGATTCCTCATCAAACGTCCTATCTGCCACTGTAATACTGTCCTTGACTAACAATGCCACCCCTACTCCTCTTTTATCACCTTCCCTGAGCTTACTGAAATATCAAAACCCTGGCACCTGCAACAACCATTCCTGTCGCTGCTCTATCCATGCCTCCGAAATGGCCACAACATCGAAGTTCCAGGTACCAACCCATGCCGCAAGTTCACCCACCTTATTCCGGATGCTCCTGGCATTGAAGAAGACACACTTTAAAACACCTTCCTGCCTGCCGGTACACTCCTGCAACTTTGAAACCTTACTCATGACCTCACTACTCTCAACCTCCTGTATACTTGAGCTACAATTCAGGTTCCCAAGCCCCTGCTGAACTAGTTTAAATGCTCCCGAAAAGCATTAGCAAATTTCCCCCCCAGGATATTGGTACCCCTCTGGTCCAGGTGTAGACCATCCTGTTTGTAGAGGTCCCACCGACCCTAGAATGAGCCGCAAGTATCCAGAAATCTGAAACCCTCCCTCCTGCACCATCCCTGTAGCCACGTGTTCAACTCCTCTCTCTCCCTATTCCTCGTCTCGCTATCACATGGCATGGGTAACAACCCAGAGATAATAACTGTGTTTGTCCTAGATATAAGTTTCCACCCTAGCTCCCTGAATTCCTGCCTTACATCCCCATCCCTTTTCCTACCTTTGTTGTTGGTACCTATGTGGACTACGACTTGGGGCTGCTCCCGCTACCCCTTACGCATCCCGAAAACACGTTCCGAGACATCACGCACCCTGGCACCTGGGAGGCAACACACCAACTGCGAGTCTCTCTCGTTCCCACATAATCTCCTATCTATCCCCCTAACTATGGAGTCTCCAATGACTAATGCCCTACTCCTATCCCCCCTTCCCTTCTGAGCAACAGGGACAGACTCTGTGCCATAGACCTGTACCCCATGGCTTACCCTGGTAAGTAGCAACCCCCCCCCCCCCCCCGCAACAGGATCCGAAGCTGTATACTTGTTACTAAGGGAAACGACCACAGGGGATCCCTGTACTGCCTGCTCCCTCCCAGCCCCTCTCACCGTCACCCATCTATCTTTATTCTTCGGAGTAACTACATCCCTGAAGCTTCTATCCATGACCTCCCCTGCCTCCCGAATGATCCGAAGTTCATCCAGCTCCAGTTCCCTAACGTGGTTTCTGAGGAGCTGGAGATGGGTGCACTTCCCACAGATGAAATCAGCAGGGACACTGATGGCGTCCCTCGCCTCAAACATTCTGCAGAAGGAACATTGCACTACCTTCCCTGCCATTCCCTCCAGATCAAAAAAGAAAAAGAAAGACAGAGCTTACTTGTTATTCACTCCCCTTCTCAGCAAGCTGTCACTCAGCAACCTCTGCGCCACGCACGATAACATCTGAAGGAAAATAAAAGAAAAACTACTTACCAGTCACCAGCCAATCCCTTACCTGCAGGCTGTGACATCACGGTTCAACTTCTTTCTATTTCTACCCGCCCTCGAGACTTCCTCTTGATCTTTACAGCGGTTGTTTTTTTGGTTAGACGTGGGGGTAGGGAGGGAAACACTAAAGAAGTGTTTCGGTTTAAGTGTCGCTTGACAACAGCTCCTCCACAAACCACCTTCAAGTTAGGGTGAGCACATGGACGCATGCAAATTTCCAACAGCCAATCAGCAGCTCTGCTCTACTTCCCTCCGCTGTGTTCATAATACAATTTGTTTTCCTTTACCACATAGCTATTAGTCAGTGGAATCACTCCTGGAGCTAGCTATCCATTCGTAACAGATCTAAAAAAATAAAAATAAAAAAGTGTTTGCGGTTCTTGTCCGGTATTGGAACAAATGTTGGGGGTCGGGCCCAGTGTCTTAACAGTTGGTAAACAGCTTTTCTGAGGCAGTATTTCATTTATGTGCTATGAGAAACAAAAGGCTGTGGATCACGACACCATGAGCGCGGAATTGCTAAGACTGTGTTCTGGCAACGATCTGCGCCCTCGGCAAACATTTCCAGAACATTTACAACACTGCCATCTTAACAGCAATGTACACATTTGCACAATAATAAGCTATTTACGTAGATCAGGGCAAATGGGCCCATCAGTTTCCTCTCAATAACAAGTTAACATGGAATTCAGCACCACCAGGACTATGAAATGACAATTATACAGCAATGCCGCGCTACACAGACGCGCAATTTGGATTCCACCAGTCCCACTTTGTTCGTAACTCATAAAAAAACTTGTTTCAAAAATGATCTTATGGGCTGAATTCAAGCGGTAACGTAAATTAATGCTCTTCACGTTAATGAACGTTCAACCAAAAATGGAAAAACGGCCAGCTCAGCTGATGTCAGAGAAAGAAAAAAAAAGTAAGAATCGGACTTGTTATGTAAAGCACAAAATAAGATGTACTTCATAAAATCACAGAACTGTGGCACGAAGACAGGCCCTTCGACCCAATCTGTTCCATGCCATCCAAAAAGCCCATCTAAGCTCTCCCTATTTGCCTGCATTTAGCCCATATCCCTCAAAACCTTTCCTTTCCATGTATCTGTCCAAGTGCCTTTTCAATGCTTTCATTGTCCCTGCCTGTACTTTGTTGTTGCCACTCAATCTTCTCACACTCAGGACATTGCAGCAGGAGCTTCACAGGTTCAGGTCCGAGGGCCAATCGCCTTCAGCTGTTCCATGAATGAGTTATGCTCTGTCATAACGTCTGAAGCGCGGATGTTCGTCGACGAATGTACAATTTCAGTTACATTCACGGTCATCAGACAAGGAGGCAATCGGTCTCCATGTGCAACAAAACCTGGGCAACATTCAGGTATCAGCTGATAAGTGAAAAGTAACATTCACATTTTTCAAAATAAATTTAAAATACCCAGTTATTGTGTTATCCAATTAAAGGCCACTTTAGTGTGGCCAAACCCCCTATCCTGGACACATTTGTGCTGTGGGGGTGAAACCCACGCAGACATGGGAAGAATGTGCAAACTCCACACAAACAATGACTCGGGGCCGGGATCGATCCCGGGTCCTCTGCAAAGTAACAACCACTACACACAAATGACTTGTCTAACTTAGGCTATCCCGAAGTTGCCATTATTTAGAAACGTAACTTGAAGACCCGTATTCTCACTACAGTGCAGAAGGAGGCCATTCAGTCCATCGAGTCCGCATCGACCATTTAAAAGGGCACCTACCTGGGCTCCGTCCCCTTATGTCCACATAACCTGCACATCTTAGGACACTAAAGGGCTATTGTAGCATGGCCAATCCACCTAACGGCACCAACTGGGGGACAAACCTGGATTTCCTACGGTGAGCAACTCACCATTTGAGTAACCAAATGCTGTCAATCACTGAACAAGTTACGAATCAAGAGTGAGAAGGAAGAGGCGCCACTTTCTTGGAACAGTATAGGTCCAACAACACCGAAGAAGCTCGTCACGTTCCAAGCGCTCGGAGTGCGATGAATATACGAGTGGTTAATGCATATTGTGATTTGTGTTTGTTGAAGTAATGTTAGTAAAGCCACTTAGATCAAATTATCCAGATTATATGCCTGCTAAAGCTGTGATTCAGGCGTTAATAGTTATACAGGGTGTGATAGAATGTTTTCAGTACTTGACCAGGGGTGAAGTTTAGTCTGGGGAAAGCTCGGGTGGCGCGGTAGCAGAGTGGTTAGCGCTGCTGCCTTATGGAACTGAGCAGCGGGGTTCAATCCTAGCCCGTCATGTTCCTTGTGGAGTTTGCACGTTCTGCCTGTGTTTGCCTGGGTCCCACTCGCACAAGCAAGAGATGTGAAGGCTAGTTGGATTGCTTCGCGAAATTGGCATTTAATTGGAAAGGAAATGAATTGGGCACTCTAAATTAAATACAAATACAATATAAAAATAAATTGACAAATTCTGGCAAGGATATAACTGAGTTACAGGTGCAAGTGTCGCCTCCTGTGATTGAAATAGCGGTGGCAAGCTGCATTTCGAAACAAGAGGAGCAGAAATCGAGGAGCAAATACAGGGAAGCTGGGTTCCGTTATCTGAAACAAAATATTTGAACAAATAGCTGATAAAACAGAAGAATAGATGGAGGATGGAGCATTACTTGAGGGAAAGAAAGCTGGTCAAATTACAAACGAGGCAGAATCATATAATCAACAGTACAGAAGGAGGCCATTCGGTCCATCGAGTCTACACCGACCCCTGAAAGAGCACGCTGCCTGAGCAACTCCACCTAACCGTTGCACACTCCGGGACAAATAAGCATGCTCAATCCACCTAACCTGCACATCTTTGGACTTTGGGAGCAATATGGAGCACCCGCAGAAAGCCCACGCAGACACAAGGAGAATGTGCAGACTCCGTACAGATGGTGAGCCAAGGCGGGAATCGAACCCAAGTGCCTGGCACTGTGAAGCAACAGTGCTAACCATTGTATTATCATGCCACCCCATTCAGAGCATTCTGATAAAGCAGTTGTATCATAAAGCGTATAGAGAAATAAAATCTGATTGTACATCAAAGTATTATTTCATCAGAAGTGACGTATTACTGAGGAAGTCGAGAGCTTTACCTATTCAGGTAGATGAAAAATGGGGAGACATTCATCAAGTGATATTACTGTTGGTTTAAAGAAAGGAGATTTGACCTTAGCATATGACATTTCAGTAGGGACTCATTTGGGATGAAAGGAAACTCAAGCAAAAATAGAAAATAATATTTTTATTGGGCTCCACTGCACAAGGAAGTTGTTGATTTTCTGGTACATATCACACATGTCAGGTAATAGGAAAACCTCAAGTGGTAATGGCAAACGCTATCCGTAATAACCATACCAGAATTTGAGGAGACTTCGACTGGGATGTGAATTTTGCATGGGACAGCTTCATAAAACGGAAAATGAGAATCAATATTTGTTGACCACAATGAATGTTTCGACGTGATTTCTGAAGGTATTTCCACTTCGCAATATTACAGTGAAGAGGGTATTGTAATGATATGTATAGTACAAATATAGTAAAGGGTTAACAAGAGAGATTACATGTATATCAGCAACAGGTGGCGTCATGGAGTGATCATATAAAAGGCTTGCATGCTGGGAGAAGCTGATGGAGATTACAATGTAGAAAAATAGTATGAGGTTGAGATAGAGTGTAGTTTACATATTAAAAAGAGTATTGATTACTGTATCACAGATACAGTACTATTATTTTGTTATCTGTTACTCTAGGGGCTGATTTAGCACAGTGAGCCAAATAGCTGGCTTTTAAAGCCGACCCAGGCAGGCAAGCAGCGCGGTTTCAATTCCCGTACCAGCCTCCACAAACAGGCACCGGAATGGGGCTTTTCACAGTAACTTCATTTGAAGCCTACTTGTGACAATAAGCGATTTTCATTTCAGTAAAGTGTGCAAACCTAATCAATTTTAGTAGTGTAAGATACATTAGTTTTGATTTGAACTTTTATTTTTATGTTCTTTGTCCAACACTACATCTGGGACTATCTTGGAGAACAAAACAAGGAATATAACAGGTTATAGAGGAGTTAACTATTTATTTTACAAGGTAAATGCTACCAAAATAAACCCAATCAGATCAAACAAACAGTTTATTTCGAAGTTATTTCGGGAAGTTATGGACAATTTCGGATTAAAACAATTGAATTCAAACGTGCATCATCCAAAATCGTCGGGAACTAACGAAAGGTGGCATGACATTCAAAAGCCATATTCAGGGCCTATACTCAGGATTATCCAGTGGATTGGGATAAAGGAATTCCATTTGTACTTTTTGCAATTAGTGATGCCACGCTAACTGAGTTCAATCAATTCGAATTGGTTTTTGGTCATGAGGTAAAAGGACCACCTCAATTCATCAAGGAGGAACAAGTGAGTCAATGTGTGGAAACAATATTATTGGACAATGTGACAGTTTTTAGGAGAGATTAACTTGGTCTGGTGAGGCTGCTGCAAAGCATTAAAATTCTTATAGCATGTAGTGGAAAAATACATTTGTAGTTCGTAGTGGGGAGCAAGTGGTAGTTGAACCATTAAAAGGAAGATTTACTGTGCCTTATGACATCGAAAGGAAATTGAATGAGGTGAACATTTGATACGAATGCCAGATACACAGAAAACACACAAAGTGTGCCATGTTCGTATGCTCAAAGGGCATTTTGATATGGAAGATAAACGAAAGAACGAGAATGTGTTAGTCGTTGTATATCATTGAGAAACGATAATTCCAGACGATGCTGAATTTGACATTCCACTAATTAGATTGGACAATAAAGACTTAATAAGCAATTTGGGGGAATTTAATGAAATTGATGCGAGTGATGACGACAGGAGACAAAGACCTGTTGGTTATTTTTTCAAAAAAAGTAAATGTTCATCAAAATAAACATATGACAATCGAGATGGTGACATTCAGTTTGGTATTGGCGTTGCAACATTTTGCCATTGATGTTGCTATCAATTCGTCCGAGAATATTGTTCATACAGACCTTAAACATTAACGTTGCTGAAAAAGTTCAAAATCGCAAGGTAAGACTATTTGTATGGAGTATATTGCTACGAGCAATTAACTATAACCACGGTACATGATGTAGCAGGAAGTTAAAATATGTTCTAGGCTGTGACATGTTAGAAGGATTAGACGAATGAATATGGAAAAGAAAGTCTGAAACGGACGATACTAAATAATTACGTTTACATGTCTAAATATCATAAGATATGCACTTTATAGAGTTCTAGCCGGCGAAAAGGCTGTGGCAAAATAAGCCTTTTTTTTCTTGCTGATTATTTTTTTAAAAGATGTATGGTTTGATGAATGTAGGAAATTTGTATATGTAGATTGTATCATGTGTCTGTTGCAGTAATTGTATCAACATAAATTAGCCATGATGTGGAGATGCCGGTCTTGCACACAGTAAGAAGTCTGAGAACACCAGGTTACAGTCAAACAGGTTTGTTTAGTATCACCAGCTTTCGGAGCTTACGAACATCTTGCCAAGGCCATCCCCACACCCCCACGACTTGCCATTAAACAACCACGCAACCTCCCACTGGCCATTGTTTGCAGCAAACTAGCCAACCTTCAGGAGAACAGTGACCACGACACCACGCAATCCTGCCATGGCAATCTCTGCAGGATGTGCCAGATCATCGACATGGGTACCACCAATACACGTGGAACACTACCCACCAGGTACGCGGTACACACTCGTGCGACTCGGCCAATGTTGTCTACCTCATATGCTGCAGGAAAGGATGTCCCGATGCGTGGTACATTGGCGAGACCATTCAAGTGCTGCGCCAACAGGTGAACATACATCGTGTGACAATCACCAGGCAGGAATGTACCCTTCCAGTCGGGAACACTTAAGCAGTCAAGGGCATTCAGCCTGTGACCTTCGGGTAAGCATTCTCCAAGGTGGTAATCATGACGTGCGACAACGCAAAATCACTGAGCAGAAACTGATAGCCAAGTTCCACACACATGAGTATGGCCTTGACCGGGACCTTGGATTCATGTTGCACTACATTAACCCCCAACATCTGGCCTGGACTTGCAAAATTCTACAAACGGTCCTGGATTGAGACAGTTAACAGTTCTTTAACTAGTGATTTTCCCTCTCTCCAGTTGTTTCATCTGGACCTGCAAACTTAATTACCCACACAGGCTCGCATTCAAAGTATTGTGTAGCATCATTGGTTTTGGCTATATATGTGTTTCTGGAACCCACCTCTTCATTCACCTGAGGAAGGAGTTGCGCTCCGAAAGCTAGTGATTCGAAGCAAACCTGTTGGACTTTAGCCGAGTGTTGTCAGACATCTTACAATTCCCACCCCAGTCCAATGCTGGAATCTCCATATCATGGCTACCATCGACACAGCAAACCACCGGCTCAAAGTGGAGGGGATCTCCAAAAAGATCACGCATATAGACACTGACATTAAGTTTCGACAAAGATGCAAGAAAGGACACAAGATCCCGAAAGGACTACAGATCACAAACCCACTCAGGTTGACTTACAACACAGGCTACGCTGAGAGACTCTGCCATCGCAACTCTCTCACACTGCTCAACCACCGCGGACACCAGCTCTACAGCAGATGCCGCAACCTGGAAAACAAGATAGAGTCCATATCTTCCACTCAGGACACAGCAGACCAGCTGCAGGACACCGCCAAACATATGAGACTACGGTATGACTCCACCTATATGCACACCGAGAACAGGAAGATTCAGAAACTCGGCATCGTCACCAGTAGCAACCAAGCCTCCCCGGTACCAGAACAGAAACAATACAGGGAAATCTATTGTCAACTTGTCGGACTACACCCTTCAACCAGACGAAATCGAAGTCCTCAGCCGAGGGCTCAATTTCTGCACCACCATCAAAATGGACCCCATCAGTCCCGCGGCAGACACGGAAACATTCATCAGGCAAATGGGCTCCGGGAGTTCTTCCACGGGCCCCAAGAGGCCGACAGCGACCCGAACGAGACAACTAATGAACCAGAACAGAAGGCCGAGAGATATGCGGTGCAGCAACAGAAGAGGAAAGAGTCGAATTAGACCTCTCCGGAAGGCCGCTGCCCTAGACTCGACATGTATGCTCAGGCCGTCAGGAGTCGCGACAATGCCAGATTCATCAGTTGCATTCACAAGACAGCCCTGAATGTCACTAAGCACAACGCAACGCCATCCGGCACTCAAGACCAACTGCAACTTTGTCATTCAACCAGCAGACAAAGAAGTGGCCACAGTCATACTGAACAGATTGCACTACTGCAAAGAAGTGTGCCGACAACTCAACAACCCGGAACACTACAGACAGTTACCCACAGATCCGACCAAAGAACACAGCCACCAACACAATAGACTGATCAAGACCTCAGATCCAGACCTTCAGAATACCCTACGTACTCTCATCCCACGTACTCCCCGCATTGGACATCTCTACTGCCTCCCGAAAATACACAAGGCCAACACACTGAGCCACCCCATCGTATCATGCAATGGAACTCTGTGCGAGAACCTCTCTGGCTACATTGAGGGCATTTTAAAACCATTCGTACAAGAAACGACCAGCTTCTGTCATGATACGATGGACTTCTTAGAGAGACTCAGCACCCATGGGCCAATTGAACCAGGAACATTCCTCGTCTTGGCACTCTATACCAGTATCCCCCATGACTACGGCATTGCTGCAACAGCCTCAGTACTCAACATTGACAACTGCCAATCACCAGACACAATTCTACGACTCATACGATTCATCCTGGATCACAACGTCTTCACCTTCGACAACAAGGTTTTTATCCAGACACACAGAACAGCCATGGAGACCAAATTCGCACCTCAATACGCCAACATCTTCATGCACAAGTTTGAACATGACATTCTCACAGCACGGGGCCTACAGCCGACGTTATACCGCAGATACATCGATGACATATTTTTCCTTTGGACGCACGGCGAAGAATCTCTGAAAGGACTACATGATGACATCAACATGTTCCATCCCACCATCAGACTCACCATGGACTACTCTCCAGAATCGGTTGCATTCTTGGACACACTCATCTCCATCACGGATGGTCACCTCAGCACTTCACTTTCCCGCAAGCCCGCAGATAACGTCACAATCCTCCATTTCTCCAGCTTCCGCCCTGAACACATTAAAGAAGCCACCCCCTATGGACAAACCCTCCATATACACAGGAGCTGCTCAGACGAGGAAGAACATAGCACACATCTACAGACGTTGAAATATGCCCTTGTACGAATGGAATATGGCACTTGATTCTTCGATCGAGAGTTCCATCGCGCCACAGCAAAAAAACTGCACCAACCTCCTCAGAAGAGAAACTTGGGGCACAACTAGCAGACTACACTTCGTCGTCCAGTACTTCCCTCGGGCGGAGAAACTATGACATCTTCTTTGCAGCCTTTCACACGTCATCGATGAAGATGAACATCTTGCCATGGCCATCCACCCCCCCCCCCCACTTGCCTTTAAACAACCGCGCAACCTCAAACCGACCATTATTTGCAGCACACTACCCAACCCTCAGGAGAACAGCGACCACGGCACCACACAACCCTGACATGACAATCTCTGCAAGACGTGCCAGATCATAGACATGGGTACCACTATTACACTTGTGAACACCACCCACCAGGTACGTGGTACATATGCGTTGACTCGGCCAATGTTGTCTAGGTCATACGCTGCTGGAAAGGATGTCCCAAGGCCTGGTACATTGGCAAGACCATGCAGACATTGTGCCAACGGATGAATGTACATCATGCGAAAATCATCAGGCAGGAAAGCTCCCTTCCAGGCGGGGAACACTTCAGCAATCAAAGGCATTCAGCCTCCGATCTTCTGCTCAGCGATTCTGCCAAGGTGGCCTTCAGGACGTGTGCCTTGGCAGAATAGCTGAGCTGAAACTGATAGCCAAGTTCCATAGACCTGAGTATGGTCTCAACCAGGACCTTGGATTCATGTCGCATTACATTCACCCCCCACTATCTGTCCTGGTCTTACAAAGTCCTACCAACGGTCCTGGCTTGAGACAATTCACATGTCTTTAACGTGTGATTATCTCTCTCTCTCCAGTCGCTCCGTTTGGACCTGTAAAACCTAATTACCTGCAAAGTCTCGCATTCAAAGTATCGTGTTGCATAATTGACTTTGTCTATATATGTGTTTCTGGAACCCATCTCTTCATTCACCTGAGGAAGGGGCTGAGCTCCGAAAGCTCGTGATTCGAAACACACCTGTTGGACTTTAACCTGCTGTTGTCAGACTTCGTACTGCAACATAAATTAGGTTAAGGTATCCAGATTATATGTCTGCCAAAAATGTGATTAATGGGTTAACAGCTGGGCAGACTGTGATGTCACTCATGGGAGGTGTTGGGACGGATTTCGGTGCGATTTCAACTTGCCCTGTGTCTGTAGTTTTAATTTGATTTTTAAGAGTTCTGATCTGGCTACTGAGGAAAGGAGTCTTGTTTCTCAGATTGACTTCTGGAAGCTTCACTCCCTGGGCCATTGTGCATAAAGCTGTAAACCACTGCGTGTTAACTGCAATAATAAGTGACATTTGACCTGGCTGTGCGGATTTTGACGAATTAAAGGTTGCTAAGTAGATAGTTTATAAAGTTTATTAGAAAATTTATCAGATCAAAGATGTGGAGGTACAGAGGAATTATGGCGGTTAGAGTATTGGGTGGGGAAGAGGGCCAAGGTAGGGTACTACAGAGGGTCAGTGCAAACTCGATGTTCCGAATTGCCTCTTCTGAAATTTAGGTATTCCATGGTTCGACGGGAAAGTAAGATCAAATACCTTTTTTACTTTTTTGTAATAACTCTTTAATTGTTCAGTCAAAAGCTGTTTTCTTTCCCTTGGATGTTACAGGCGTTAATACTGTATTAATAATCACGTTTGGTTTAATATAAAAGATCCAGTGTTGGCAGTGGAAGAAATCCGAAGGAAGTATCCTTTCCTCACAGTATACAAATATAAAAATTGTTGGGCTCGTGTCCGGTTTCCTAATATAAATTGGGATCTGGCCCAGATATCGTAACAGAAGCCGACTTGATATGGCATGCCATCTACCACCTTTAATATTAACTCCATTCATCACGTGAGCATAATGCATGCAGTTTTTGCACGATCTATAAGTGGGATTATCGCAGCTCACCACATATTCTTCTAAAACACTTGCCCAAACACATAAACTCTGTTACCGAGTTGCACAAGGGCAGAACAAGGCAAGGAACGCCATGCAATTCCTATCTATGCACACAACCTCCGGACTCGGAATGAAATTGCGTTCCTTCTCTGCGTTTGCGTCGAAAAACGATAACTCCTTTCCTAAAATTGCTGTGAGTGAACGCACTTGTTTCACGTTGCTCGATGAATTCAAATGCAATTTGCCATAGATTGAGCGGCATTAACAGCACACAAAGAGCCAAATCGGCTTATTGTATACACACGGGTTAACAAAGCTTTGACTATAGTACACCCATGTTCCAGTGCTTGGCCCATAGCTATGGAGGGTATAGCATCACAAGTCCATATCGAACTACTTCTTAAATATTATGAGAGTTTCTGATTTAACAGCTCTTTCAAGGCAGAGAGTTTCAGATTCCCAAGACCCTCTGGTTGAAAAGTTCCATCCTCAATCAGCCGTTTAGGCTCCCGCCTCTAAACTCAAATCTATGCACTTGGTTATTGTCCTCTTTAGTAATGGAATAAAAATTGTCTTTCCTACCAACCTATCTATGCCAGTCATACACACACAAACGAAAATATGTGCAACGTCGGTGGATTGGCCACGGTAAATTGCCCCTTGATTGGAAAAAAAATGAAAGAAAACATATCCTTACAAAAAAAAATCTTTTTTTTTCAACAAATCATTTTTTCCAATTACGGGCAGTTTAGAGCGGTCAATCCACCTAGCCTGCACATCGTTGGGTTGCAAGGGTAAACACGGGCAGAATCTGCAAACTCCACACGGCCAGTGACCCGGAGCCGGGATCGAACCTGAGATGTCGGCGTCGTGAGGCAACAGGCCTAACCCACTGCGCCACCGTACGGGTCTCCCCCAAAATAATCTGATACACTTCAGCTCGCCTCTCAACCTTGGGTGCGGCAAGAAAAACAGCCCCAGCCTATCTCCAAGAGAAAATGCTGGAAAATCTCAGCAACATATGTAGGGAGAGAAAAGAGTTAGCGATTCGAGTCCAGATGACCGTTTATCACTCTTTAATGTCCGTGTCTTCCGCCAACTTCACGATCATAGGTCCAAATCATTGGTGCAGACCGCAATTAACGAGAGTCTCAGTGCTGTGCCCTGTGGAATCCCACTGGAAACAGACTTCCAGTCACAGAACCATTCCTCTAACATAAAACTCTGCTTGGTACCTCCAGTCAATTTTGGATTCAATGTGCCTCTTCACCTTGGATCCTGGAACACTTACTTTCATGTGCAGGCTGCCAAGAGAGGGCTTATTAAGAGCCTTTATAACGTCCACATCGGTCACATGGAATACGTTAACGTCATCAACACTTCTGTTTGCTTCCTCAAAAAAATCTATTGTTTTTTTCATACACGATCTTTACTTAACAAAGCCATTATGAGATCCCTGAATAATCAGTTTCTCTGCCAGAACAGATATATCCTGTCCCGCAAATTTTCTTTGGTAACTTCCCTACCACCGATGCTACACTGACTGGCCTATAATTTCCTTTGCGACCACCTTTTCTTTCGAAATGAAACGATAATGTTAACAAGCTTCCAGTCCTCTGGCATACAACATGTGGCGGGGAGAATTTGAAAACTCCTCCTAGTGCCCCTTACATCTCCTCACATACCTCCCTCAACAGCAAGAAGTCTTACAACACTAGGTTAAAATCCAACAGGTTTGTTTCGAACCACTAGCTTTCGGAGCACTGCTCCTTCCTCAGGTGAATGAAGAGGTGGGTTCCAGTAACACTTATATAAACAAAGTCAGTGATGCAACATGATACTCAGGTGAGCCTGAGGGAGGAGCAGTGCTCCTAAAGCTAGTGTTTCGAAGCAAACCTGTTGGACTTTAACCGCGTGTTGTGGGACTTCTTATTGTGTTCACCCCAGTCCAACGCCGGCATCTCCACACGAGGGCTTCCCTCAGCAGCGCAGGGTACATTCCATCGGGGGCCAGCAAATGTAACCATTGTGAGGCGGCTGAACATGTCTGTTGGTCTCCTCCCTCCATGTTAATTTCCTTTCATATTTCACAGTCCTCCACACCGACGTTCACAGCTGCATCGGCCTTTTCCATTGTGAAGACCGAATCAAAGCAGTCACCGAGGGCTGGTCCCACGATTTACGTGTCCATACACAACCATACGTGGTCCCATTTTCCCCCCAGAAATGTCTTTCTGATTTTCTGTTATATATTATATATGTATAAACCCTATGGGTTTTCCTTTATACTTCCCGCCAAAGCGTTTTCACCCACCTCCTTAACTTTTCTTATTTCCTATTTGTATTCCCCTTGCGCTTTTTATACTCCTCTCGGCACTCGGCCCTCCTGAGTAGTTGGCATTTACCATAAGCTTCTCCTTTTTGTTATTTAATAATGACCTGAATATCCTGGGTGCCCTAGCCCTGGTCCCACCCTTGCCCTTTCGATCGCCTGCTTTAGACTTCCTTATTTGAAGTCTGCTTCATGACGCATGACACTTTTATTTTACTGGTGGATGCACCACGCTCTTGACGTATTGACGGAAGTACAGATTCACGATAAAGATCTCTAAAGTGAAAAATGTGCCAGATTAGAGGGGACAATTATGAAATATTTGCTGTCAGTTGCCACTGAGGTTAGCAACGAACGTTTTTCCTTCAAAATCGACGTCATTATTGAGAGGTTGAAAACGTATTCCCGTCGTAATGTTCTCTCTTCCATCTCTTAATTTATAAAGGCCAGAATTCACGTTGAATGACAATTCCTACTTACATGCTGCGGTCCGCAAACAGATTATTCAATTTGATCGTTTATATTACGTTGTCCGCCATATTCTGCCGTGACATAGATGCCCAATAGACAGTACGTATTGCACATTGTTTCTAATTACTGTAACTACGATGCAAATATCCACAAAGAAAACCGTCAGCGGTAATTAACAAAATCAGCAATGCATTTTGTTCCGTTAACAATGACTGTAACATGTGGACAGTTAAATCAGCTACACTAAGAATCTCAGTAAGCTCATTAAGATATTAATTTTAACATTTAAATTAAAATCGATCGTCCATCGGGTGGAGCAACAGTTGGTTGCACTTAGGAGCATGCAGATGGAGGAAAGCGTCACAGATAGCAGATATATAAATGTGGTCTCACCGAAGATGCAGGCAGCAGCCAGAGCAGTGGCACCACGGCTGGCTCTGATTTTAAGCAGGAAGGGTCAAAGCGCAGAAGAGCAATCGTCAGAGGGGACTAGAAAATCAGAGGCACAGATAGGCACTTTTGTGGACGTGGAAGATACTCCAGGATGGTATGTTGCCTCTCGGGTGCCAGGGTCCAGGATGTCTCAGACCAGGTCGCGGGCATCCTGAAGGGGGAGGGCAGACAGGCAGAGGTCGTGGTACATATTGGTACGAACGACATAGGCAGGAAGGGGGATGTGGTCCTGCAGCAGGAGTTCAGGGAGCTGGGCAGAAATTTAAAAGACAGGACCTCAAGGGTTGTAATCTCGGGATTACTCCCTGTGCCACGTGCCAGTGAGGCTAGAAATAGGAAAATAGAGCAGCTGAACACGTCGCTAAACATCTGGTGCAGGAGTGAGGGTTTCAGCTATCTGGACCACTGGGAGCTCTTCCGGGGCAGTGTGACCTGTATAAGAAGGACGGGTTGCACCTAAACTGGAGCAGCATAAATATCCTGGCCGCGAGGTTTGCTAGTGTCACAATGGAGGGTTTAAATCAGTATGGCAGTGGGGTGGGTACCGGAATAGGTCAGAAGGTGAAAAAATTGAGGGAGAACCAGGAAATAGGGCCACTATGGCTCTGAGGAAGAGCAGGCAGGGAGATTTTGCTGAAAACAGCAGGACTGGTGCATATGTTTTAATGCAAGAAATATAACAGGTAAGATAGATAGAACATGGAGAACATAGAAAAATACAGCACAGAACAGGCCCTTCGGCCACGATGTTGTGCCAAACTTTTGTCCTAGATTAAGAACAAATTAATCTACACCCCACCATTCTACCGTGATCCATGTACCTATCCAATAGCCGTTTGAAGGTCCCTAATGTTTCCGACTCAACTGCTTCCGCAGGCAGTACATTCCATGCCCCCACTACTCTCTGGGTAAAGAAGCTAACTCTGACATCCCCCTTTATCTTCCACAATTTACCTTAAATTTATGTCCCCTTGTAATTGTTTGTTCCACCCGGGGAAAACGTTTCTGACTGTCTACTCTATCAATTCCCCTGATCATCTAATAAACATCTAACAAGTCGCCCCTCATCCTTCTCCGTTCTAATGAGAAAAGGCCTAGCACCCTCAAACTTTCCCCGCACGACCTACTCTCCATTGCAGACACCATCCTGGTAAATCTCCTTTGCACCTTTTCCAAAGCTTCCACATCCTTCCTAAATTGAGGTGACCAGAACTGCACACATTTAATTTCATTTTCAGTACCCCAAATGTGGCCTTACCAAGGTTTTGTACAGCTGCATCATCACCTCACGGCTCTTAAATTCAATCCCTCTTCTAATGACCGCTAGCACACCATAGGCCTTCTCACAGCTCTATCCACTTGAGTGGCAACTATCAAAGATCTATGAACATAGACCGCAAGATCTCTCTGCTCCTCCACATTGCCAAGAACCCTACCATTAACCCTGTATTCCACATTCATATTTGTCCTCCCAAAATGGACAACCTCACACTTTTCAGGGTTAAACCCCATCTGCCACTTATCAGCCCAGCTCTGCATCCTATCTTTGTCTCTTTGCAGCCGGCAACGGCCCTCCTCACTATCCACAACTCCACCAATCTTCATTTTGTCTGAAAATTTACTGACCCACCCTTCAACTCCCTCATCCAAGTCATCAATGAAAATCACAAACAGCAGAGGACCCATGACTGATCCCTGCTGTACGCCACTGGTAACTGAGCTCCAGGCTTAATATTTGCCATCCACCACCACTCTCTGACTTCTATCGGTTAGCCAGTTCGTTAGCCAACTGGCAAAATGTCCCACTATCCTATGCCTCCTTACTTTCTGCACATGGGGAACCATATCAAATGCCTTATAAAAATCTATGTACACTACATCCACTGCGTTACCTTCATCCACGTGCTTGGTCACCTCTTCAAAGAATTCAATAAGACTTGTGAGGCAAAACCTACCCCTCACAAATCCGTGCTGACTATCCCTGATCAAGCAGTATCTTTCCAGATGCTCAGATATCCTATCGCTCAGTACCGTTTCCATTACTTTGCCTACCACCGAAGTAGAACTAACTGGCCTGTAATTCCCAGGGTTGTTGCTATTCCCTTTTTTTAACAGGGGCACGACGTTCGCCACTCTCCAATCCCCTGGTACCACCTCTGTTGACAGTGAGGACAAAACAATAATTGCCAAAGGCTCTGCAATTTTATCTCTTGCTTCCCACAGAATCTTTGGATATACCCCGGGAGGCCCGGGGGACTTGTCTATCCTGAAGTTTTTCAAAATACCCAACACATCTTCCTTCCTAACAAGTATGTCCTCGAGCTTACCAATCTGTTTCACACTGTCCTCTCCATCAAAATGGCCCCTTTCATTCGTAAATACTGAAGAAAAGTACTCGTTCAAGACCTCTCCTATCTCTTCAGACTCGATACACAATCTCCCGCTACTGTCCTTGATCGGACCTATCCTCGTTCTAGTCATTCTCATATTTCTGACGTATGTGTACTGGGGTTTTCCTTGATCCTACCCGCCATAGACCTTTCCTGCCCTTTCTTAGCTCTCATAATCCTTTTCTTCAGTTCCCTCCTGGCAATCTTGTATCCATCCAGAGCCCTGCCTGAACCATGTTTCCTCAGCCTTACATAAGTATCCTTCTTACTCTTAACAAGACATTCAAGCTCTCTTGTCAACCATGGTTCCCTCAGTCGACCACCTCTTCCCTGCCTGACAGGGACATACATATCAAGGACACGTCGTATCTGTTCCTTGAAAAAGATCCATATTTCAATTGTGTCCTTCCCTGACAGCCTATGGTCTTCACTTATGCACTTCAGTTATTGTCTGACAGCATCGTATTTACCTTACCCCAACTGTAAAGCTTACCCTGTTGCACGTACCTATCCTTCTCCATTACTAAAGTGAAAGTCGCAGAATTGTGGTCACTATCTCTAAAATGCTCCCCCACTAACAAATCTATCACTTGCCCTGGTTCATTACCAATTACCAAATCCAATATAGCCTCCTCCTGGTCCAACAATCTACATACTGTGTTTAAAAAAAAGCTTCCTGGACATACTGCACAAACACAACCCCATCCAAACTTTTTGATCTAATGAGTTTCCACTCAATATTTGGGAAGTTGCAGTCACCCATGACTACTACCCTGTGACTTCTGCACCTTTCCAAAATGTGTTTCCCAATCTGTTCCTCCACATCTCTGCTGTCATTGGGGGGGGGGGGGGGGGGGGCGGCGATAGAAAACTCCCAACAAGGTGACTGCTCCTTTACTATTTCTGACTACAACCCTGACTACCTGAGTAGGCAGATCTTCCCCGAACTGCGTTTCTGCAGCTGTTATACTATCTCTAATTAACAATGCAACCCCCCTTCCACCTCTTTTACCACCCTCCCTAATCTTATTGAAACATCTATAACCAAGAAACTCCAACAACCATTTCTGCCCCCCTTCTATCCAGGTTTCCGTGATGGCCATCACATCGTAGTCCCACGTGCTGATCCATGCCTTAGGTTCACCCACCTTATTCCTGATGCTTCTACTGTTGAAGTTATACACGCTTCAACCCATCTCCGTGCCTGCAAGTACTCTCCTTTGTCAGTGTTACCTTCCCCACTGCCTCACTACACGCTTTGACGTCCGAAACGTCGGCTACCTTAGTTGCTGAACTGTAGATCCGGTTCCCATTCCCCAGCCAAATTGGTTTCAACCCTCCCAAAGAGTACAAGAAAAACTCCCTCCCAGGATATCGGTGTCCCTCTGGTTCGGATGCATCCCGTCCTGCTTGTACAGGTCCCGCCTTCCCCAGAATGCGCTCCAATTATCCAGATACCTGAAGCCCTCCCTCCTACACCATTCTTGCAGCAACGTGTTCAACTGCAGTCTCTCCCTATTCCTGGCCTCGCTATCACCGGCAACAAACCAGAGATGATAACTCTGTCTGTCCTGGCTTTTAACTTCCAGCCTAACTCCCGAAACTTGTTTATTACATCCACACCTCTTCCTACCTACGTCGTTGGTATCAATGTGCACCACGACTTCTGGCTACTCCCCCTCCCCCTTAAGGGTCCTGAAGACACGATCCGAGACATCCCTGGCCCTGGCACCCAGGAGGCAACATAACTTCCGGGAGTCTCGCTCGTGTCCACAGAATTTCCCATCTGTTCCACTAACCATTGAGTCTCCTATCACTATTGCTTTTCTATTCTCCCCCTTCCCTTCAGAGCCCCAGAGTCAGACTCAGTGCGAGAGACCTGGCCGCTAGGGCCTTCACCCAGTAGTTCATCCCCGCCAACAGCATTTAAAACGGTGTACTTGTTTTGAAGGGTAACGGCCACGAGGGATCCCTGCACTTTTTCCCCATTCATTTTCTTTCCCCTTGCTCTTGTCCTGTACCTTGGGTGTGGTAACCTCCCTGTAACTCTTGTCTATTACCCCATCTGCCTCCCGGATGATGCGAGGTTCATCCAGCTCCAGCTTCAGTTCTCTAACACGGTCTCTGAGGAGTTGGAGTTGGGTGCACTTCCCGCAGGTATCGTCAGGGGGTTCACCGGTGGTATCCCTCACCACCCACATCCTACAGGAGGAGCATGCAACAGCCCTAGCCTCCATCTCCTCTTACCTTACAGACTATAGCTGCCGCGTGGGTCAACTGGAACTCCGCCCTCCGACGCTGCTCCCAGTCAGCTGCACTCTCTGTAAACTCACGGTTTCCTTCACGCTCTTTGAGGAAATTTAGGAAATAAAATGAAAGGAGCACCTTACTCCCTCCTCAGCTAACTCCCTCAGTCATCAAACTCTCACAATA
The DNA here is from genome assembly GCF_047496885.1 of Scyliorhinus torazame. Taxonomy (NCBI): domain Eukaryota; kingdom Metazoa; phylum Chordata; class Chondrichthyes; order Carcharhiniformes; family Scyliorhinidae; genus Scyliorhinus; species Scyliorhinus torazame. The sequence goes on from NC_092716.1 coordinate 117,572,226, forward strand.
GCACTCAAATGCACCCAAATTCAGCACTCAGTGCAAACAAAGTCTGCTCTGTAGCACACTCCCATTTATACTGTGAATCTAGCCTCTGGAAACTGGCCTAATCCAATTAACTAATTAACATGCTCTCGCTGCAAGCAGCTACAAGTAGAGCCTTTGTTTAAAGCTGATTGAAAATTCACCATCTTCGAAAACAAATAGCAACTTTTAAGTTAATTAACTGAATAAACGAAAAACTAGACTTTATATATAAATGGACCCTTATTACCCTCAGTCACCAAACTTTCACTAGAGCACTCAAATGCACCCAAATTCAGCACTCAGTGCAAACAAAGTCTGCTCCGTAGCCGGCTCCCATTCATACTGTGAATCTAGCCTCTGAAAACTGGCCTAATCCAATTAACTAATTAACAAGCTCCAGCTGGAAGTAGCTACAAGTAGAACCTTTGTTTAAAGCTGATTGAAAATTCAGCGTCTTCTAAACCAAACAACTTGTCGGTGAATGCTCCAGTCTCCTTCTTAATCCCCAACCTTACATGCCCCCCCCCCCCCCTTCTGCCCTCCCAGCCCTGTGTCTGTGGTGGGAGTGGGACCACCTAGAGCCTGGTGCTGTAGGCACCCTCCCAGGTTGAAGGCCCTGCTGTCTGCCTCTATCCTCCCACCCCTCTGTCTGAGGTGGGAGTGGGACCATCCAGGGCTGCAGGTCCTGCCTTCTATCCTCCCACCCCTCTACCTGAGGTGGGAGTGGGACTACCTGCGGCCTATTGCTGCAACCCCCCCCCCACCCCTGGGATGAAGGCCCTGCTGCCTGCCTCTGTCCTCCCACCCCTCATCTTGAGGTGGGAGTGGGACCACCTGGGGCCTATTGCTGCAGGCCCCCTCCTGCGGTGAAGACCCTGCTGCCGGCCTCTGACCTCCCACCCCTCTACCTGGGTGGGAGTGGGATGTCCAGGGCTACAGGTCCTGCCTTCTGCACTGAAATTCCTCTGCCTGAGGTCGGATTGGACCACCAGGGGCTCGGGCAAAGGACTTTGTTTCGGGCCCCTGCAGCACTGAAGAGCGTCGTCCGCCCGCCTTTTTAGCATCTGTGGCGGGTGTGGGGCAGTTTGGGACTTTGCTTTAGCCCCCTCCAGGGCTGAAGACCGTTGCCCCGCTCTGCTGAGGCCCTGCAGCACATTTCCTTTGTTGCATCTACTGTTGTGGTGCCACACCCATCACCCCACCCACCCCCCTACCCTTCCCTCTAGCACCTGGATATCAGTTGCACGGCCGGGCTGTACCAGGGCTGGGAATGACCAGCACCTCAGGGGAATCCTCCATTCTGCCCGGGCACGGCGGCCAAGAACATATGCGAGGGCGACAGCCTCTCGACCTTCTGCTGCTTTCGCGGCCCCCACGCCCTTCCGCCTACTAACGCGGCAACTTGGCGTCAAGTGTTATGCCCACCGCACCATGACCATCGAGGCGTGCACTCGTTCGATGGCCGGGGCCGTCGGCCCCTCGGCCATCGGGGCCGCCTCGCGGATGTACGGCAAGGCCGTGTTTTCCTGCGGGCCGAGCAGGCGATCCACCGGGCCCTGGAAAGGGGGCTCGCGGTGGGCGGGACACACGGGGCTGTGGGCCCGCTGGAGGCCATCACCGAGCGTGTCATTCTTTCAAACGTCCCGCTCGCCCTCCCCACTGAGCTCCTCCTCCCCATCTCAATTTACTGGAGGAGGTCAGCTCCGGGGTGGCGCCGCTGACTCTCGGCTTTAGGGACCCCTCCCGCCGCCATGTATACTCCTTCCGGCGTCAGGTTTTTATCCGCCTGACCCGGGAGGAGGTCACGGAGGGAGGTTTTGTGGTCTCCCACCAAGGGAAGGACCACAAGGTATTTTGGTCGACAGGTGACATGCAGGGGGCTGGGGCATATTCGCCGGAACTGCCCCACCCTAACGACCGCCGTTAATAACACCTCCACGGCGACAGCGGCTGCACTAGCCCCCACTCTCCTCTACCATCGTCTGCCCAGCAGCCGCCCCCCGATAACACCGCGGCAGCTGGCGGGGGCGGGGGGGGGGGGGGGCTCCGTTAGACCAGAGGCAGCCTAAAAAGGCTAAAACGAGGACGGCACGGCGGTCAGACCGGGCCCACTCAGACCTTGGAACCATCACGGGTACTGACCCCGTGCCCGTCTCAGCCAATTCCGACGTCGCAGAATCACCTCCGGATACCGCCGCTGTCTCACAACAACACGAGGGGCCCGGAGAGACCACCTCACAGTCTCCGGGGGACAGTGGGAGCCTGTGTATGGCCCCAAGCTGGAGGCTGTTCTGGCCTCGCCACAACCCCAGGAGCTGGGCGATGCGGGGGGGGGGGGGGGGGGGGCGACGCTGCCGAGGGCCCTCCAGCGGTGGAGCAAGATGAGACTGTCCCCCGCAAGCGTCGCCTGTCCAAGCCGGAGGAGGTGGTGTGTCTCGCTGCCCCCTACCCGGGCAAGCGGGGTTGGGTTTCTCCGGTGTTTATACCAGCCACTGTGAAGCCCAGCCCCGGTAAAAAGAAAGCCAGGGCGGTCTCCAAGGCCGTCCAGGCGTCCGAGCTGCCGTCGTCTCCGAGCAGGGAGGCCAGGGGTCGGGCGGAGACGTGCCCCCCGAGGGTTCGTTCCCCGGTGGAGTTTCACTCCTCGGTCGCCTCCTTTTGTTCGTCGCCAGGGGCCGGCGGCAGCCACCACAGCCCCTATATATTCGGATCGTGGGCTGGCGACGGCGAGGAAGGCACCCTGCTCACGACACCAAAGCAGACGATGCCAGAGAGCTCAGGTTCCATCCCGCAGCTGTTCAGTCGCCGCCGCCCACAGACCCTGAATCGCGGGGGGCGGGGGGGGGGGGGGGGGGGGTTGGGGAGCCTGCGAGGGACCCGCCTGAGGACGATCCAGGGGGTGGGATCGACTCGGGCCTCGGGCTAGCCGGTGGGCCCGTGTTGCCCGCCACACTCCATGTGGCGGGGGATCGGGCTCGGAGGAGGAAGGCTGCTCGGTGACGGGTGAGGAGGAGGATTTAGATGCACTCTGCAGCGAGGCAGAGGGCGCCCTCACACCCGGCAACGAGTCTCCCCTCATCGGCTCGGGACAACTCCGAGCATTTTTGTAAATGTGTCATGGTCACCAGGACTGTGTACGGCTGGCCCTGGATAGCTGGGAAAATCTGGGACTGCTCTTCGAATCTGCCCGCGTCGATGCCAAAGAGATGCGGGAATTCCAACAGGACCAGGGGGAGCAGCACCAAGCTGTTCTGTTCTGCTCCCTCTGTGCACTGAATAAAGGTGTTGGTGAATGATAAACACTACTACTGACATGAAGGTAGCCATAGCCAGCCTCAACATCAACGGCAGCAAGGACGCACATCGCCGTTTCCAGTGTCTCTCTATCCTTCGGGATGGAAAGTACAGGGTGTACTTCCTGTAGGAAACCCAAACCATTCTGGGTGACGAAGCTCGGTGGACCCTGGAGTGGCCTTCATGAGTCACTTGGCCCCACGTTCGGGCGGGGTGGTTTTCTTGTTTGGCTCCACATTTTCAGCCGGAGATCTTGGGGGTCAAGGAGCCAGTGCCAGGCGGTCTGTTGCACTTAACGGTCCGCATGTCTACGCTCCCCCGGTCGGGCCGCAGCAGGCGACTTTCATTAAAAAAGTGTCCACTCTTCTAGGTACCACCCCGGTCGGCGAGTGCATCGTCCTCGGAGGGGATTTTAATTGCACCCTCCAGGACAAGGACCGTGGTGGAGTCCAGGGCTGCTCGGCGGTGGTGGTGAAGTTGAGGGACCTGGTTAGGTCCTTCGACTTGGTGGACGTCTGGTGGACTCTCCATCCTGAATTGCGGCTGTACACCTTTGTGCGCCCTCCGTTCAGAGCATCCAGAATCAACCATCTTTACATTTCCAAGACGTACTTGCCCAGCGTTCCGACGGCCTCTGTGGAGCAGGTGCCGTGCTCGGATCACCATCTGGTGTGGGCGGGGCTCGCACCGTCCCGCGCTCAGACACAGTCTGGCACGTTAACAACCTGCTGCTGGAGGACGAGCGGTTCCTGGACTCGTCTCGCCGTTTCTGGGCCGGCTGGAGGTTTGAGGCTATGGTGGGACGTGGGCAAGACAACGTCCACGCCTTCGGTCAGCGGTTCACGGAGGTTTCAACGGTGGGACGGAACTCCACGATCGCCAAATTGGTTGAGGAACTCTTCGATCTGGAGTCACGTCTTGCTCAGCCCGATGAGGACCCGGGCGGGTGTAGAGAGAAAAGAATGGGTTGCTGCGGGACCTGCAACTTGCCGGGTCCTGCGGCGCGTACGTCAGGTCACGGATCCGTCTCCTGACGGACATGGACCGCGGCTCTCCCTTCTTCTACTGGAAAGAGGACGCGGGGCCCGTCGAGAGATTTCTATGCTGCTGGCCGACGACGGGTCCCTCATCTCGGATCCGGAGGTGGTCAGGAACCATCAGGGACATTTACTCCGACGACTTCTCTCCGGATCCGTCCAGCGAGGACGCTTGCAGAGTTCTGTGCGAGTACCTGCCGCAGGTCGGGCCGGAGGGCGCCGGGAGGCTCAATCAAACTATCAACCTCCAAGAGCTGAGCGGCGCCCTGGACAGCTTGTCACGGGGCAAAACCCCCGGGCTGGACGGGCTGACTGTGGTGTTCTTCTGGGCGTTCTGGAATGCCCTGGGGAGCGACAATGCGGGGCTCCTGGGGGATTGGATTGCGACCGAGGAAATGCCCCTTTCGTGGCACAGGGCGGTCATTGCCCTGCTGCCCAAGAAGGCGATCTCCGCCTACTTAAAAACTGGCGGCCGGTCTCCCTCCTCAACACAGACTACAAAATCTTTGCCACGGCGATAGCTTTACGCCTTGGCCCCGTGCTGGAGCACATGATTCACCCTGACCAGGCCTACACAGGGCCGAGCTGCGCCATTTATGACACCATCCATCTGGTCAGGGACATTATTCATTTCACCCAGGTGACTGGTATGCCGAGCGACACTCCTGTCTCTTGACCAGGAGAAGGCATTCGACAGGGTGGGGCACGAGTATCTGCTCGGGACTCTGCGAGCTTTTGGGCTCGGGACGCACTTTGTCGCCCGGATCCGATTACTGTACGCCACCTCAGAGTGTCTGATTAAGGTTAACGGGTCCCTGATGCCGCCCCTTTGCTTTGGGAGAGGGGTGCGTCAGGGCTGCCCCTTGTCCGGCCAACTTTATTTTGTATGCATGGAGCCTTTCCTGCACCTCCTGCGGAGGTGGTTGTCAGGGCTGGTTCTGCACGAGCCGGACCTGGGGGTGGTCCTCTCGGCTTACGCTGCTGACGTGCTCCTCATTTTCACTGACCCCGGTGACCTGCGGAGGATGTGGGAGTGCCAGGTTTTGTACACCGCCGCGTCCTCTGCTAGGATCAACTGGGCAAAATGTTCCGGACTCCTGATCGGTCCGTGGCAGATGGACCCCCTGCCGGACGACCTCAAGCCCTTTAGCTGGAGCCGGACCAACATCCTCTACTTGGGAGTCCATCTTTGCCCACCAGCGGAAGCCTGGCCGGCGAATTGGCAGGAGCTGGAGACCAAGGTCACCACTCGCCTGGGACGCTGGGCAGGACTTCTCCGAGTGCTGTCCCACAGGGGTCGAGTTCTCATCATAAACCAGCTGTTCGCCCCTATGCTGTGGTATCGGCTGGTCATTTTGACCGCTCCTCCTGACATTGTCACACGCATCCAGATAACATTGCTTCGGTTCTTCTGGGACAAAGGATTGCACTGGGTCGCTGCGGAGGTCTTAAGTCTCTCGATTGCGGAGGGCGGTTTGCCGCTGATGTGCCTTCGCAGCCAGATTGCGACTTTCCACCTTCAGACTCTGCAGCAATACTTGTAAGTTGAGCCTCCTCCATGATGTTGTGTCCTGCCGACGTATTTCTTCTGCCAGGTGCACCGCCTGAACTATGACGTGCAGCTCCTGTTTGTAGACCGGAATGTTCTTCGGAATTATTTGTTGGCTCTGCAGTCTTGCACCAGGATTTCTTCAAAGTCTGGAACACGGACGCCACGCGCCGCAGCTCTCCCCGACAGGTGCAGTGGCTGTCGTAAGGGAGCCCCTGCTCAGGACTCCGCACCGCCGCCAATATCCATTCAGGTGGCTGGCGGAGCGGAGGGCTGTGACCAGGATCGGGAACATGCTGGGTGGTGGAGGAGCGGGCTAGACGACACCCAACGAGCTTGCCAGCTGCAGAGTGGTGTCTGTCCGGTGCGCGGCCAATGCTATCCAAGACCTCAAAACGGTCATGCTCAGCCCTGTGGGCACGCTTATGTGGTGGCATCCCATCTGAGCGGACCCCTGCTCGCATGGAATTCCACATTGGTCCCAGACCCCGGAACCCCCACACCCCCGGTTGCTGGTGCCCCATAGCCCCAGCCACCTCGTGGAAATACCCTTTGTGCCCTTTCGCACTGCACGGAGGGGTTTCCTGTACGGCCTGCTGTTCCGCACCTTCCACCTCCTTGTCCTCATCCGCCACCCGGACACGACTTGGCGTGCTTCGTTGCCATCCGGCGGCGGAAGTCCCCACTGCAGGTCCCTCTGCGGAGGTGTCCTCCCCATAAAACATGGAGACCTGGGGTGGGGGGGGGGGGGGGGGGGGTACTGCGCATGGCACTGCCGTGCAACTATCATTTAAATCACTTCACTGCTCTGCCAGAGACCTGGTGGAGACCGTGGAGCACGTTTATGTTGTATGTCCGAGGCTGTACTCCCTTTTTGGCTTCTTGACAACGTTGTTTTTGAGTGTTTCTTTGCACTTCAGCCCCACGCTCCTGATCTATGAACATCCGGTGCGCAGGTGGGCAGAGAAGGTGGAGGACCCCCTCGTGAACCTGCTCCTGGGCCTGGCCAAACTTGCCAGGCAAGTTTTTAGGTCCAGGCAGCGGGCGGCCGAGGGGGTCGTCCAGCCTGATTATCTGCCCATTTTCCGCCATCTCGTGTCCGGCCGGGTGTCCCTGGAGAGGGAGCATGCGGTGTCCACGGACACACTGGAGGCTTTCCGTGCTCGGTGGGCACCGCAGGGGTTGGATTGCCTTATCGACCCCGGTTTTCACACTTTAATTTGACTGGTTTTTGATAAGTTTCTGTTTCCTTTCTCGTTCTTTTTCGGCTGTGCTCCACTCGTCGTTTTGGGGCACTCCCCTCTTTTGTTTTCTCCATCAGTTACTTTATGTTCTTTTGTTTAGTTTTCATACGTAGCATCACGCCAGTGTCAGTGGCAGATGCTGGCCTAATCCTGCACGTGCAGATAAACGTACAGCTCACAGATTCACAAAACCACAAAAAAACAACAAAAAATAATAAAAAATAAAACACATACACAAAACATAAATTGGAGTAGTGAGACCCTAGAAAAGGTCTAAACCAAACAGCAACTTTGAAGTTAATTAACTAACTAAAAGAAAGACCAAACTTTAGATAAAAATTAACCCTTATTATCCCTCAGTCACCAAATTCTGAACTTAGAGCTCGGATTAGTACTTGGAACTATGATGTTGTTGCCATTACAGAGGCCTGTTTGAGGGAAGGGCAGGATTGGCAGCGAAACATTTGAGGATTTAGATGTTTCAGGTGGGATAGAGGGGGTGTAAAATGGGTGGAGGAGTTGCGCTATGTGTTACGGAGAATATCACAGTTGTACTGCGGGAGGACACCTCAGAGGGCAGCGAGGCTACATGGGAAGAGATTAGGAATAAGAAGGGTGCAGGCACAATGTTGGGGGTTCACTACAGGGCTCCCAACAGCCAACGGGAGATAGGGAAGCAGATAGGTAGACAGATTTTGGAAAGGAGTAAAAGCAACAGGGTTGTTGTGATGGGAGATTTTAACTTCCCCAATATTGACTGGGACTCACTTAGTGCTAGGTGCTTGGACGGGGCTTGGTTTGGGAGGAGCATCCAGGAGGGCTTCTTAAAACAATATGTAGATAGCCCAACTTGGGAAGGGGCTGTATTGGAGCTGGTATTGGGCATTGACCCCGACCAGGTGGTAGAAATTTCAGAAAGGGAGCACTTCGGGAACAGTGACCGCAATTCAGTATGTTTTAAAGTGCTGGTGGACAAGGATAAGAGTGTTCCGAGGGTGAACGTGCTAAATTTGGGGAAGGCTAATTCGAGCAATATTAGGCGGGAACTGAAGAACATAGATTGAGGGCCGATGTTTGAGGGTAAACCGACATTTGACACGTGGGAGGCTTTCAAATGTCAGTTGAAAGGAATTCAGGACCGGCATGTTCCTCTGAGGAAGAAGGATAAATATGGGAAATTTCGGGATCCTTTGATAACGAGAGATATAGTGGGCCTCGTCAAAAAGAAAAAGGAGGCATTTTTCAGGGCTAGAAAGCTGGGGACAACCGAAACCTGTGTGCAATAAAAGGCAAGTAGGAATGAACTTAAGCAAGGAGTCAGGAGGCCTAAAATGGGTCACGAAAGGTCATTGGCAAATAGGGTTAAGGAAAATCCCAAGACTTTTTACGTGTTCATAAAAAGCAAGAGGGTAGCCAGGGAAAGGGTTGGCCCACTAAAGACCATGGGAAGGGAATCTATGTGTGGTGCCAGAGGAAATGGACGAGGTACTAAATGAATACTTTGCATCAGTATACGCCAAAGAGAAGGAAATGGTGGATGTTGAGTTTGGAGAAGGGTGTGTAGATAGCCTGGGTCACATTGCGATCCGAACAGGCGAGGTGTTGGGCGTCTTGAAAAATATTAAGGTGGATAAGTCCCCAGGGCCTGATGGGATCTACCACAGCATACTAAAGGGGGGAAGAGAGGAAATTGCTGAGGCCTTGACAGAAACCATTGGATCATCACTGTCTTCAGGCACTGGACAATAGCCAATGTTGTTTCTTTGTTTAAGAAGGGTAGAAAGGATAATCCAGGGAACTACAGGCCGGTGAGCCTTACGTCAGTGGTAGGGAAATTACTGGAGAGAATTCTTTGAGACAGGATCTACTCCCATTTCGAAGCAAGTGAAAGAATTAGTGAGAGGCAGCACGCTTTTCGGAAGGGGAGGCCGTGCCTCACTAACTTGATAGAGTTTTTCGAGAGGTCACGAAGATGATTGATGCAGGTAGGGCAGTGGATGTTGTCTATATGGACTTCAGTAAGGCCTTTGACAAGGTTCCTCATGGCAGACTGATACAAAAGGTGAAGTCACACGGGATCAGAGGTGAGTTGGCAAGAAGGAGACAGAACTGACTAGGTCATAGAAGGCATAGAGTAGCATTAGAAGGGTGCTTTTCTGATTGGAGGGCTGTGACGAGTGGTGTTCTGCAGGGATCAGTGCTGGGACCTTTGCTGTTCGTTGTATATATAAATTATTTGGAGGAAAATGTAACTGGTCTGATTAGTAAGTTTGCGGATGACACAGAGGTTGCTGGAATTGCGGATAGCGATGAGGACTGTCAGAGGCGACAGCAGGATTTAGATCGTTTGGATACTTGGCCGGCGAGATGGCAGCTGGAGTTCAATCTGGACAAATGTGAGGTAATACATTTTGGAAGATCTAATACTGGTACGTAATACACAGTGAATGGTAGAACCCTCAATAGTATTGACAGTCAGAGAGATCTTGGTGTACAGATCCACAGGTCACTGTGAGTGGCAACACAGGTGGAGAAGGTAGCCAAGAAGGCATACGGCATGCTTGCCTTCTATGGCCAGGGCATTGAGAATACAAATTGGCAAGTCATGTTGCAGCTGTATAGAACCTTAGTTAGGCCACACTTGGAGTACAGTGTTCACTTTTGGTCGCCACATTACCAGAAGGATGTGGAAGCTTTAGTGAGGGTGGAGAAGAGATTTTCCAGGATGTTGCCTGGTATGGAAGGCATTAGCTATGAGGAGAGTTTGAATAAACTTGGTTTGTTCTCACTGGAATGAAGGAGGTTGAGTGCGACCTGATAGAGGTTATAAAAGTATGAGGGGCATAGACAGAGTGTATAGTCAGAGAATTGTTTCGAGGGTACAGGGGTCAATTACTAGGGGGCATAGGTTTAAGGTTCGAGGGCCAAGGTTTGGAGGATATGTACGAGGTAAAATTTTTATTCAGAGGGTAGTTGGTGCATGGATCTCGCTGCCGGAGTAACTGGTGGAAGCAGGGACGATAGTGACGTTTAAGGAGCATCTTGAGAAATACATGAATAGGATGAGAATGGAGGGTTACGGACCCCGAAAATGTAGAAGATTTTAGCTTAGATGGGCAGCATGGTCGGCGCAGACCTGGAAGACAAAAAGGCCTGTTCCTGCGCTGTATTTTTCTTTGTTCTTTGTTCTATAACGTTTATTATAGTGCAGTTTTTGCAACGATAATGGTGTGTGTGTTTCTCTACGTTTTACGTTACAAAAAATCAGAGCAGGGTTCATTCAATTTTCTGTGAAAACTCATTCTGTATTCGGTGAACAATTGCTGCAGGAAACTCAAGTCAATGTTCTTTTTCCACTTCTGAGCCTCTGATTTCGTACAGCAGTTTGAATAGATAAACATAATCAAAGAGTGTGAACACAACTTTAAACCAGTGGAGAACAAACGTTTGCAACAGTATAAAAGTAATTCCCTCTTTACATTGATTTTGACGTATGTAAACATACCATTTCTCCAGAAGCAGGAGATCCATCTTCAGCTGTCACTATGCATTGAAAATAAAAATTGCAAAACGCAATTGTCAGATTCTCTTTTTTTTACAGAATTTGTGTGATACAAAAATAACTCCAGCTTTGAACAAACAGACCATATTATGTTATAGATATGCATTAACAGAACGAATATGAATCATGAGCCAAATCATGATTCAGGGGGCTGGTTTAACACAGTTAGATAAACAGCTGGCTTGTCATGCAGAACAGTGCCAGCAGCGTGGGTTCAATTCCCGTATTGGCTTTCCCGAACAGGCACCAGAATGTGGCGACTAGGGCATTTTCACAGTAACTTCATTGAAGCCCGACTTTTGACAATAAGCGATTATTATTCCTATTATGATATTCTAATCTTTTTCAATCTTGAATTTTTGTCATGCGAAAGATGAACATAAAATATCGGGATCGAATTCAAATTAAACTCTTTATATGCATTTTTCTAGCATGCGCAGACCATTCAAATATTTAACTGAAAAATGAAACGGTCAATTCTGCACTCAAGTTTTGACTGACATACGATCTTTTCTCTTCAAACGTGTTCAATTTAAATGGTTAAATCTGTCCTTACCCATGCAATTAAATAAATTGCAATGCCTTCCGATGATGATCCCAAGCACGAGACAGACGAAACCGCTGATGACGCACCCACCAACCGTGAACAAGTGAAATTTTGGGCCGATGTCTGCAAAGGTAATGAATGTTGCTGAGAACGTTCTGTGTGTATGCCCCACGACAAAACCAATAAATCCAAAAGGACTGAACAATTATCGACATAAAAAAATATTCAATTACCCTATTTCCTGTATCTGTGCAACACTAATTTGATTCAGGCACATGGAATTTCAAATGAGAGCAATAGTACAACATTAGTTGACCTCGTTGTTCTGTCTTCATTCATACGTGCATTGTGTTCCTTCAATTTTTCACCCACATGCTGAACGGAACGGACTACCGTGTACCGACAACTCAACAACCAGGAACACTACAGACAGTTTCCCACAGATCCGACCAAGGAACACACCCGCCAACTCAACAGACTGATCAAGACCTTGGATCCAAATCTTCAGAGCACCCTACGTGCTCTCATCCCACGTACTCCCCGCGTTGGAGATCTCTACTGCCTCCCGGAAATACACGAGGCCAACACACCAGGCCGTCCTATCGTATCAGGCAATGGGATCCTGCATGAGAACATCTCTGGCTACATCGAGGGCATCTTGAAACCCATCGTACAAGGAATGCTCATCCTCTGCTGCGAAACGACGGACTTCCTACAGAAACTCAGCACCCATGGATCAGTTGAACCAGGAACATGCTTCGTCACAACGGACATCTCGGCGCTCTACACCAGCATACCCCATGATGGCAGCATTGCTGCAACAGCCTCAGTACTCAATACCGACAACTGCCAATCTCCAGACGCAATTCTGCACTCATTCGCTTCATTCTGGATCACAATGTCTTCACCTTCGACAAAAAGTTCTTCATCCAGACGCACGGAACAGTGACGGGGACCAGCTTCCCACCTCACTATGCTAACATCTTCATGCACAAGTTTCAACAAGACCTCCTCACCGCACAGGAGCTTCAACCTACATTATACACCAGATACATCAATGACATTTTTTTCCTCTGGACCCATGGCGAAGAATCACTAAAAAGACTACACGGTGACATAAATAAGTTGCATCCCACCATCAGACTCACCATGGACTACTCGCCTAAATCGGTTGCATTCTTGGACACACTCATCTCCATCAAGGATGGTCACCTCAGCACTTCACTTTACCACGAGCTCACGGATAACCTCACGATGCTCCACTTCTCCAGATTCCGCACTAAACACAATTAAAGAAGCTATTTCCTATGGACAAGCCCCCCGAATACACAGGATCTGCTCAGACGAGGAGGAGCGTAACAGACATCTACAGACGCTGAAAGATGCCCTTGTATGAATGGGATATAGCGCTCGACTCATCGATCGACAGTTACAACGCGCCATAGCAAAATACTGCACCAAGCTCTTCAGAAGACAAACATGGGACACAACCGACAGAATACCCTTCGTCGTCCAGTACTTCCCCGGAGCAGAGAAACAACAACATTTTTTTCGCAGCCTTCAACACCTCATCGATGAAGATGAACATTTTGCCAAGTCATCCCCACACCCTCACTACTTGCCTTCAAACAACCGCATAACTGCAGCAAACAACCCAGCCTTCAGAACAGCGACCACGACACCAGAAAGAAAAGAAAGAAAATTGCTTATTGTCACAAGTAGGCTTCAAATGAAGTTACTGTGAAAAGCCGTTAGTGGCCACATTCCAGCGCCTGTTCAGGGAGACAGGTACGGGAATTGAACCGTGCTGCTGGCCTGCCTTGGTCTGCTTTCAAAGCCAGCGATTGAGCCCTGTGCTAAACCTGCCCCTTTTCCAACCACAAAACCCCTCCATGGCAATCTCTGCAAGACGTGCCAGATCATTGACATTGGTACCACTATTACACATGAGAATACCACCCACTAGTTACACAGTACATACTCATGCGACTCGGCCAATGTTGTCTACCTCATACGCTGCAGGAAAGGATGTCCTGAAGCGTGGTACATTGGCGAGACCATGCAGATGCTGTGACAACGGATGAACGGACATCACGCGACAATCACCAGGCAGGAATGTTCCCTTCCAGTCGGGGAGCACTTCAGCAGTCAAGGACATTCAGCCTCTGATCTCCGGGTAAGCGTTCTCTTCAGGAAGCGCGACAACGCAAAATCGCCGGGCAGAAACGTCTAGCCAACCTCCGCATGCATGAGTATGGCCTCAACCAGGACCTTGGATTCATGTTGCATTACATCCCCCCCCCCCCTCCCACCATCTGGCCTGGGCTTGCAAAGTCCTACCAACTGTCCTGGTTTGAGATAATTCACACCTCTTTAACCTGGGGCTACCCCTATCTCTCGATCTCTGAAGACGTAATTACCTGCAAATGCTCGCATTCAAAGCATTGTCTTGCATCTTTGACTTTGTCTATAAATATGTTTCTGGAACATACCTCTTCATTCACCTGAGGAAGGAGCTTTGCTCCGAAAGCTAGTGATTTGAAACAAACCTGTTGAACTTTAACCTGGTGTTGTTGGACTTCTTAATGTGCTCACCCCAGTCCAACGCCGGCATCTCCACATCATGGCCTTCAGTTTTTGTTTAGGCTGTATTGTTGAGTGTCACTTTTCAAACATTTACCTTGGACAAGCTGGGTCTGACAGTAGATTTGCTATCCCCAACTCGGAAGACACACAGTCGACAGTTCGCAATTCTGGCTTTGCAAATGAAAATTAACATGGGAAGCATCTTTTCAGTGTGCATTTTAAAAAGCTTTACTCGTATCGTTTACATGAGCTCTGAGGTAGTCAATGGCTGATGGCAAAAGGCATATGCCGTTTTCAGTGCAATAGTGCTTCGGTTGAACGGGAATGATATGTACTCGAAGCAATAAACTAACAAAGGACAACTGGGGGCATTTGACTCTCAGAATAAACAAGGCTGTAGTTAATACGTGTAGAAATGTTTCTCAACTATCGACAACTGAAGACGGTCTCGCAGTTAGAGACGAACATAGGACACCTGAGAAGCACAGAATGAGGCAGGGCTCTAGGACGATAGACAGTTTAACATGCCATTTATGTTTAATGTCATTTGGAGCTGGTCTCAAAGCTTAACATTTAATATTTTGATTGGTAAGCTTTAATAATTTATGAAGTCCAAAGAGTGCACTTTGGAGACGCCAAGAAGAGAGAATATACTGGGAAAAAATGATTATGTCGCAATGGAGAAAAATATTACGGGCGAGATGGTGGCGTTGTTGCATTTGTAACTGGACAAGTAATCCGTGGACGCGGGGTAATGCTCTGGAAGCTCAGCTTCAAAACAGCAGATGGTGCAATCTGAATTCAATCAATACAAAGCTGGAATTTAACTTTATGAACGTTGTGAAAGCATAGTTAATTTTCGTAAAGACCGAATGTTCTTTAGGTAAGAAAAAACTGCCGTCCTTGCATCTTATGGCCTGGCCTTCCTTTGACTCTTCAATGGCGTAACACGCCTCTCAGTTTGCACTGAGTGCTGCATTTGTTGCATTTGAGTGCTATAGTGAGAGTTTGGTGACTGAGGGAGTGCTGAATTTGGTGCATTTGAGTGCTGTAGGGAGAGTTTGGTGACTGAGGGAGTTAGGTGAGGACGGAGTAAGGTGCTCCTTTCATTTTGTTTCCTACATTTCCGCAAAGAGCGAGAAGGGAGCCAGGAGATTACAGAGAGTGCAGCTGACTGGGAGCAGAGTCGGAGGGCGGAGGTCCAGTTGGTCCACAGGGCAGTTATATTCTGTAAGGTAAGAGGGGATGGAGGCTAGGCCAGTTGCATGCTCCTCCTGTAGGATGTGGGTGGTGAGGGATACCACCGGTGTCCCCGCTGACTATACCTGCGGGAAATGCACCCAACTCCAGCTCCTCAGAGACCGTGTTAGGAAACTGGAGCTGGAGCTGGATGAACTGCGGATCATCCGGGAGGCAGAGGGGATGATAGAGAGGAGTTACAGGGAGGAAACCACACCCAAGGTACAGGACAAGAGTAGCTGGGTTACAGTCATGGGAAAGAATACAAACAGGCAGACAGTGAAGGGATCCCTCGTAGCCGTTCCCCTTCAAAACAAGTATACCAATTTGGATGCTGTTGGGGGAGACGACCTACTGGGGGAAGGCCCTAGCGGCCAGGTCTCTGGCACTGAGTCTGGCTCTGGGGCTCAGAAGGGAAGGGGGGGAGAATAGAAAAGCAACAGTCGGAGATTCAATAATTAGGAGAATAGATAGGAGATTCTGTGGTCGCGAGCGAGACTCCTGGAAGGTATGTTGCCTCCCGGGTGCCACGGCCAGCGATGTCTCGGATCATGTTTTCAGGATCCTTAAGGGGAGGGGGAGCAGCCAGAAGTCGTGGTGCACATTGGTACCAATGACGTAGGTAGGAAAAATGGTGTGGAGGTAATAAACGAGGTTAGGGAGTTAGGCTGGAAGTTAAAAGCCAGCACAGACAGAGTTGTCATCTCTGGTTTGTTGCCAGTGCCACGTGATAGCAAGGCGAGGAATAGGGAGAGAGTGCAGTTGAACACGTAGCTGCAGGAATGGTATAGGAGGGAGGGTTTCAGGTATTTGGATAATTGGAGCGCATTCTGGGACCTGTACAAGTAGGACGGGTAGCATCTGAACCAGAGGGGCACCAATATCCTGGGAGGGAGGTTTTCTAGTACTCTTTGGGAGGGTTTAAACTAATTTGGCCAGGGAATGGGAACCGGATTTGTAGTCCAGCAACTAAGATAGCCGATATTCAGGACGCCAAAGCCTGTAGTGAGGCAGTGGGGAAGGGAACACTGACAAAGGAGAGTACTTGCAGGCACGGAGATGGGTTGAAGTGTGTATACTTCAACGCAAGAAGCATCAGGAATAAGGTGGGTGAACTTAAGGCATGGATCGGTACTTGGGATCATCACGGAACCATCACGGAAACTTGGATAGAAGAGGGGCAAAAATGGTTGTTGGAGGTCCCTGGTTATAGATGTTTCAATAAGATTAGTAAGGGTGGTAAAAGAGGTGGGAGTGGCATTGTTAATTAGAGATAGTATAACAGCTGCAGAATGGCTATTCGAGGAGTATCTGCCTACTGAGGTAGTATGGGTTGAAGTCAGAAATCGGAAAGGAGCAGCCACCTTGTTAGGAGTTTTCTATAGGCCCCCCAATAGTAGCAGAGATGTGGAGGAACAGATTGGGAAACAGATTTTGGAAAGGTGCAGAAGTCACAGGGTAGTAGTCATGGGAGACTTCAACTTCTCAAACATTGAGTGCAAACTCTTTAGATCAAATAGTTTGGATGGGGTGGTGTTTGTGCAGTGTGTCCAGGAAGCTTTTCTAACACAGTATGTAGATTGTCCGACCAGAGGGGAGGCAATATTGGATTTGGTACTTGGTAATGAACCAGGGCAAGTGATAGATTTGTTAGTGGGGAGCATTTTGGAGATAGTGACCACAATTCTGTGACTTTCACTTTAGTAATGGAGAGGGATAGGTGCGTGCAACAGGGTAAAATTTACAATTGGGGGAAGGGTAAATACGATGTTGTCAGACAAGAATTGAAGTGCATAAGTTGGGAACATAGGCTGTCAGGGAAGGACACAAAGAACAAAGAACAAAGAAATGTACAGCACAGGAACAGGCCCTTCGGCCCTCCAAGCCCGTGCCGACCATGCTGCCCGACAAAATTACAATCTTCTACACTTCCTGGGTCCGTATCCCTCTATTCCCATCCTATTCATGTATTTGTCAAGATGCCCCTTAAATGTCACTATCATCCCTGCTTCCACCACCTCCTCTGGTAGCGAGTTCCAGGCACCCACTACCCTCTGCGTAAAAAACTTGCCTCGTACATCTACTCTAAACCTTGCCCCTCTCACCTTAAACCTATGAAGTGAAAAAAGTGAAATGTGGAACTTGTTCAAGGAACAGGTACTACGTGTCCTTGATATGTATGTCCCTGTCAGGCAGGGAAGAAATGGTCGAGTGAGGGGACCATGGTTGACACGAGAGGTTCAATGTCTTGTTTAGAGGAAGAAGAAGACATATGTAAGGCTGAGGACACAAGGTTCAGTCAGGGCGCTGGAGGGATACAAGATAGCCAGGAGGGAACTGAAGAAAGGGATTAGGAGAGTTAAGAGAGGGCATGAACAATCTTTGGCGGGTAGGATCAAGGAAAACCCCAAGGCCTTTTACACATATGTGAGAAATATGAGAATGACTAGAGCGAGGGTAGGTCCGATCAAGGACAGTAGCGGGAGATTGTGTATTGAGTCTGAAGAGATAGGAGAGGCCTTGAACGAGTACTTTTCTTTTGTATTTAAAAATGAGAGGTGCCATATTGTTGGAGAGGACAGTATGAAACAGACTGGTAAGCTCGAGGAAATACTTGTTAGGAAGGAAGATGTGTTGGGCATTTTGAAAAACTTGAGGATAGACAAGTCCCCCGGGCCTGACAGGATACCAAAGAGTCTATGGGAAGCAAGAGATGAAATTGCAGAGCCGTTGGCAATGATCTTTTCGTCCTCACTGTCAACAGGGGTGGTACCAGGGGATTGGAGAGTGGCGAATGTCATGTCCCTGTTCAATGAAGGGACTAGGGATAACCCTGGGAATTACAGGCCATTTAGTCTTACTTCGGGGGTAGGCAAAGTAATGGAAAGGATACTGAAGGATAGTATTTCTGAGCATCTGGAAAGACACTGCTTGATTAGGGATAGTCAGCACGGATTTGTGAGGGGTAGGTCTTGCCTTACAAGTCTTATTGAATTCTTTGAGATGGTGACCAAGCATGTGGATGAAGGTAAAGCAGTGGCTGTAGTGCATGGATTTTAGTAAGGCATTTGATAGGGTTCGCCATGGTAGGCTTATGCAGAAAGTAAGGAGGTATGGGATAGTGGGAAATTTGGCCAGTTGGATAACGAACTGGCTAACCGATCAAAGTAAGAGAGTGGTGGTGGATGGCAAATATTCAGCCTGGAGCCCAGTTACCAGTGGCGTACCGCAGGGATCAGTTCTGGGTCCTCTGCTGTTTATTATTTTCATTAATGACTAGGATGAGGGGGTTGAAGGGTGGGTCAGTAAATTTGCAGACGATACGAAGATTGGTGGAGTTGTGGATAGTGAGGAGGGCTGTTGTCGTCTGCAAAGAGACATAGATAGGATGCAGAGCTGGGCTGAGAAGTGGCAGATGGAGATTAACCCTGAAAAGTGTGAGGTTGTCCATTTTGGAAGGACAAATATGAATGCAGAATACAGGGTTAACGGTAGAGTTCTTGGCAATGTGGAGGAGCAGAGAGATCTTGGGGTCTATGTTCATACATCTTTGAAAATTGCCACTCAAGTGGATAGAGCTGTGAAGAAGGCCTATGGTGTGCTAGCATTCATTAACAGAGGGATTGAATTTAAGAGCCGTGAGGTGATGATGCAGCTGTACAAAACTTTGGTAAGGCCACATTTGGGTACTGTGTACAGTTCTGGTCGCCTCATTTTAGGAAGAATGTGGAAACTTTGGAAAAGGTGCCAAGGAGATTTACCAGGATGTTGCCTGGAATGGGGAGTTGGTCTTACGAGGAAAGATTGAGGGTGCTAGGCCTTTTCTCATTAGAACGGAGAAGGATAAGAGGCGACTTGATCGAGGTTTAGTAGATGATCAGGGGAATAGATAGAGTAGACAGTCAGAGACTTTTTCCCCGGGTGGAACAAACCATTACAAGGGGACATAAATTTAAGGTGAATGCTGGAAGATATAGGGGGGATGTCAGACGTAGGTTCTTTACCCAGAGAGTAGTGGGGGCATGGAATGCACTGCCTGTGGAAGTAGTTGAGTCGGAAACATTAGGGACCTTCAAGCAGCTATTGGATAGGTACATGGATTACGGTAGAATGATATAGTGTAGATTAAGTTGTTCTTAAGGGCAGCACGGTAGCATTGTGGATAGCACAATTGCTTCACATCTCCAGTGTCCCAGGTTCGATTCTGGCTTGGGTAACTATCTGTGCGGAGTCTGCACGTCCTCACCGTGTGTGCGTGGGTTTCCTCCGGGTGCTCCGGTTTCCTCACACAGTCCAAAGCTGTGCAGGTTAGGTGGATTGGCCGTGATAAATTGCCCTTTGTGTCCAAAATTGCCCTTAATGTTGGGTGGGGTTGCTGGGTTGTGGAGATAGGGTGGAGGTGTTGACCTTGGGTAGGGTTCTCTTTCCAGGAACCGGTGCAGACTCGATGGGCCGTGTGGCCTCCTTCTGCACTGTAAATTCTACGATAATATCTGATCAATCTAGGACAAAGGTTTGGCACAACATCGTGGACCGGAGAGCCTGTTCTGTGCTGTATTTTCCCCTGTCTATGTCAGTGACAGTAAACCGTGAGCAAGGAGTAAAACTAGACTTAGGTACCATAAAGGACAATTGCAACTGCCACGACCAAATGAAAGATACACTGCAGTAACGCAACAACGCTCGTTCGGCAGACTCGATGGGCCGAATGGCCTCCTTCTGCACTGTAAGTTCTATGATAAACTTCAAAACGCATGACGGCTACCATCTAGATGTATGATGATAGCAGATTCCAGAGATCAACACCACCTGAAGGTTCCCATCCAAATCATTCGGCAGCGTGCCATGCAAATGTGCCGCCGTCCCATCAGGATGACTGGGTCAAATGAAGTTTCTTAAATTGCTTCCCTCACATCACTATGAGTGCGCCTCAACCCCAGAGACTGCAAAGGTTCAATATGTCAGATCATGGCCACCGCCTGAAGGGAACGCACTGCTTGGGGAGCTGGTGGGAGAGGGTAGGAGAGCGGCATTTCAGGGGCATCTTGACAAATATATGAGTATGGTGGGAATGGAAGTACACACACTCCGTACGTGCATACGGTTTTAGTTTAGGCAGGTACCATGGTCGGCGCGGGATTGGAGGACTGAAGGGCCTGTTCCTCTGCTGTATTATTCTTTGTACTTTGAAAATTGGAATTGAGGGAAAGAATCACCGGACCATTGACAGGTTCAACGAAAAGAATGTCCATCATCATCATTGCATCAGATCGATGGTCTGCAGTCCTGTCACATTCAGTCATTAATGGTGGTGAACAATACGCCAACCGATTGGAGGACGATGTTCAACAAATATGTCCGATCTCAGTGATCGTCGAGCCTATGACATTAGCTGAAAAGTTACGCCTAAAGCAGTTGCATTCATCCTCAGAAGTGCCGAGTTGATCATCCATTTCGATCTGCCCCTGACGACCCCTGCAACACAATTGTCTGTCTTCAGCCTATTCGATCCTTTCACGTGGTATCGCGAATGACTGAAGGCATTGGATGCTGCGAAGGCTACATGCCTGAGAATATTCTGACACTGTTAATGAAAACATGTTTACGATATCCTGCATGCACCATAGCCAAGTTTCTGAGTACAACATTGGAATCTGCTCTGCAGGTATGCTCTGCAGACAGAATGCAAGACAAATCCGTCCCGGCATAATAGCTCCCCATCAGTCTACTCTCGACCACTAGAAAAGTGATGCAAGTGTTAAAAACTGTGCAATCAAGCAGTACTTACTTTGAAATGTCCTGACCACTGATGAATAGTTTGTGTTCCTCCATGACCACTCAGCTACTGATCTCTATGTAGTTTTGTTTAAAGCATAGATAAACAGGTGTACTCCAGAGGACAGGTGGCAGTGACTGCCCTAGACGTCATTTGACAGAGTAAGGCATAAATCCACCCCAAAAGCTACAGTCACTGGAAACCAATTATACAAATCCCACTCGTAAATTCATAGAGAACACGAATGAGATCGCTGTGTTTGTTGTTTGTCAGATATAATAAGTCCATACGTTATCGTAGGAGTTCCTCAGGGTTGTGTCTTAGGGATAATGATCTTCAGCTGCTTCATCAAAATTATTCCTTACTGCATTATGTCAGAAGTGAGAAGTTGCATTGACGATTGCACAATGTTGAGCAGCAAAGGAGAATCCTTAGAGCTGAAGTGACTGTAAACAAATGTCGCAAGACCTTGACACTTTCCAGGCTTGCGTTGATACGTGAAATATAAACTATTTAACTACCATCCCTTGATATTCAATGTTATGATCATCTGTTAAGTCGCAAGATCAGCCTCCCGGATGAAAGCAGTCGATTTCCGCGTGAGAACAGCTGGTGAGTCAGTTTCAGCGGGAGCATTGCGGAAGTGGTTGCTGGGAGGTAAGTCTGTCCTTTAAAAGCACTTGTCTTTGCAGGGGCAGGCCAGTCGATTTCGGCGGGAGAACAGCTGGTGAGTCAGTTTCAGCGAGAGCATTGCGGAAGTGGCTGCTGGGAGGTAAGTCAACCTTTAAAAGCACTTGTCTTTGCAGGGGCAGGCCAGTCGATTTCGGCGTGAGAACAGCTGGTGAGTCAGTTTCAGCGGGAGCATTGCGGAAGTGGTTGCTGGGATGTAAGTCTGTCCTTTAAAAGCACTTGTCTTTGCAGGGGCAGGCCAGTCGATTTCGGCGGGAGAATCAGCTGGTGAGTCAGTTTCAGCGGGAGCATTGCGGAAGTGGCTGCTGGGAGGTAAGTCAACCTTTAAAAGCACTTGTCTTTGCAGGGGCAGGCCAGTCGATTTCGGCGTGAGAACAGCTGGTGAGTCAGTTTCAGCGGGAGCATTGTGGAAGTGGTTGCTGGGAGGTAAGTCTGTCCTTTAAAAGCACTTGTCTTTGCAGGGGCAGGCCAGTCGATTTCGGCGTGAGAACAGCTGGTGAGTCAGTTTCAGCGGGAGCATTGCGGAAGTGGCTGCTGGGAGGTAAGTCAACCTTTAAAAGCACTTGTCTTTGCAGGGGCAGGCCAGTCGATTTCGGCGTGAGAACAGCTGGTGAGTCAGTTTCAGCGGGAGCATTGCGGAAGTGGCTGCTGGGAGGTAAGTCAACCTTTAAAAGCACTTGTCTTTGCAGGGGCAGGCCAGTCGATTTCGGCGGGAGTGGAGCTGGCTGGTTAGTCAATTTCAGCAGGAGCTGAGAATTTTTCTTTTTTTTTAAATTAGTTTTTTAGGCGGGAACAGGAAGTCGACCCACGGACGTCTGGGAAGACACTCACCAATAAATTCTGGTGGAGAGGAAACCCAAGACACTACACGTGTAGTGTCTCCCACCCGCCCTCCTCCTCTAACCTAATAATAAAACCCATTGGTCTGAGGTAAGTACCATATTTTATTATATTATTATTATTTTTTATAAAAAATTAATTTAGTTGTTAGCCAGATCTTGGTAGAAAGTAAGAGGAATGGCAGGGAAGGGAGTGTAATGTTCCTCTTGCAGATGTTTGAGGTGAGGGATGCAGTTAGTACCCCTGCTGATTTTACCTGCAGGAAATGCTGCCATCTCCAGCTCCTCCAAGACCGAGTTAGGGAACTGGAGCTGGAGTTGGAAGAACTTTGGATCATTCGAGAGGCAGAAGGGGTCATAGATAGCAGCTTCAGGGAATTAGTTACACCAAAGATTGGAAATAGGTGGGTAACTGTAAGAGAGACTGGGAAAAAGGAGTCAGTGCAGGGATCCCCTGCAGTCGTTCCCCTGAGAAACAAGTAAATCCCGCTTTGGATACTTGTGGGGGGGGGGGACTTACCAGGGGTCAGCCATGGGGTACGGGCCTCTGGCACGGAGTCTGTCCCTGTTGCTCAGAAGGGAAGGGGGGAGAGGAGCAGAGCATTAGTAATTGGGGACTCTATAGTCAGGGGCACAGATAGGAGATTTTGTGGGAGCGTGAGAGACTCACATTTGGTATGTTGCCTCCCAGGTGCAAGGGTACGTGACGTCTCGGATCGTGTTTTCCGGGTCCTTAGGGGGGAGGGGGAGCAGCCCCAAGTCGTGGTCCACATTGGCACTAACGACATAGGTAGGAAAGGGGACAAGGATGTCAGGCAGGCTTTCAGGGAGCTAGGATGGAAGCTCAGAACTAGAACAAACAGAGTTGTTATCTCTGGGTTGTTGCCCGTGCCACGTGATAGTGAGATGAGGAATAGGGAGAGAGAGCATTTAAACACGTGGCTACAGGGATGGTGCAGGCGGGAGGGATTCAGATTTCTGGATAACTGGGGCTCTTTCTGGGGAAGGTGGGACCTCTACAGACAGGATGGTCTACATCTGAACCTGAGGGGCACAAATATCCTGGGGGGGAGATTTGTTAGTGCTCTTTGGGGGGGGGTTTAAACTAATACAGCAGGGGCATGAGAACCTGGATTGTAGTTTTAGGGTAAGGGAGAATGAGAGTATAGAGGTCAGGAGCACAGATTTGACGTTGCAGGAGGGGGCCAGTGTTCAGGTAGGTGGTTTGAAGTGTGTCTACTTCAATGCCAGGAGTATACGAAACAAGGTAGGGGAACTGGCAGCATGGGTTGGTACCTGGGACATCGATGTTGTGGCCATTTCGGAGACATGGATAGAGCAGGGACAGGAATGGATGTTGCAGGTTCCGGGGTTTAGGTGTTTTAGTAAGCTCAGAGAAGGAGGCAAAAGAGGGGGAGGTGTGGCGCTGCTAGTCAAGAGCAGTATTACGGTGGCGGAGAGGATGCTAGATGGGGACTCTTCTTCCGAGGTAGTATGGGCTGAAGTTAGAAACAGGAAAGGAGAGGTCACCCTGTTGGGAGTTTTTTATAGGCCTCCTAATAGTTCTAGGGATGTAGAGGAAAGGATGGCGAAGATGATTCTGGATAAGAGCGAAAGTAACAGGGTAGTTATTATGGGAGACTTTAACTTTCCAAATATTGACTGGAAAAGATATAGTTTGAGTACAATAGATGGGTCGTTTTTTGTACAGTGTGTGCAGGAGGGTTTCCTGAAACAATATGTTGACAGGCCAACAAGAGGCGAGGCCACGATGGATTTGGTTTTGAGTAATGAACCAGGCCAGGTGTTGGATTTGGAGGTAGGAGAGCACTTTGGGGACAGTGACCACAATTCGGTGACGTTTACGTTAATGATGGAAAGGGATAAGTATACACCGCAGGGCAAGAGTTATAGCTGGGGGAAGGGCAATTATGATGCCATTAGACGTGACTTGGGGGGGGATAAGGTGGAGAAGTAGGCTGCAAGTGTTGGGCACACTGGATAAGTGGGGCTTGTTCAAGGATCAGCTACTGCATGTTCTTGATAAGTATGTACCGGTCAGACAGGGAGGAAGGCGTCGAGCGAGGGAACCGTGGTTTACCAAGGAAGTGGAATCTCTTGTTAAGAGGAAGAAGGAGGCCTATGTGAAGATGAAGTGTGAAGTTTCGGTTGGGGCGATGGATAGTTACAAGGTAGCGAGGAAGGATCTAAAGAGAGAGCTAAGACGAGCAAGGAGTGGACATGAGAAGTATTTGGCAGGAAGGATCAAGGAAAACCCAAAAGCTTTCTATAGGTATGTCAGGAATAAGCGAATGACTAGGGAAAGAGTAGGACCAGTCAAGGACAGGGATGGGAAATTGTGTGTGGTGTCTGAAGAGATAGGCGAGATACTAAATGAATATTTTTCGTCAGTATTCACTCAGGAAAAAGATAATTTTGTGGAGGAGAATGCTGAGCCCCAGGCTAATAGAATAGATGGAATTGAGGTACGTAGGGAAGAGGTGTTGGCAATTCTGGACAGGCTGAAAATAGATAAGTCCCCGGGACCTGATGGGATTTATCCTAGGATTCTCTGGGAGGCCAGGGAAGAGATTGCTGGACCTTTGGCTTTGATTTTTATGTCATCATTGGCTACAGGAATAGTGCCAGAGGACTGGAGGACAGCAAATGTGGTCCCTTTGTTCAAAAAGGGGAGCAGAGACAACCCCGGCAACTATAGACCGGCGAGCCTCATGTCTGTAGTGGGTAAAGTCTTGGAGGGGATTATAAGAGACAAGATTTATAATCATCTAGATAGGAATAATATTATCAGGGATAGTCAGCATGGCTTTGTGAAGGGTAGGTCATGCCTCACAAACCTTATTGAGTTCTTTGAGAAGGTGACTGAACAGGTAGACGAGGGTAGAGCAGTTGATGTGGTGTATATGGATTTCAGCAAAGCGTTTGATAAGGTTCCCCACGGTAGGCTATTGCAAAAAATACGGAGGCTGGGGATTGAGGGTGATTTAGAGATGTGGATCAGAAATTGGCTAGCTGAAAGAAGACAGAGGGTGGTGGTTGATGGGAAATGTTCAGAATGGAGTACAGTCACAAGTGGAGTACCACAAGGATCTGTTCTGGGGCCGTTGCTGTTTGTCATTTTTATCAATGACCTAGAGGAAGGCGCAGAAGGGTGGGTGAGTAAATTTGCAGACGATACTAAAGTCGGTGGTGTTGTCGATAGTGTGGAAGGATGTAGCAGGTTACAGAGGGATATAGATAAGCTGCAGAGCTGGGCTGAGAGGTGGCAAATGGAGTTTAATGTAGAGAAGTGTGAGGTGATTCACTTTGGAAGGAATAACAGGAATGCGGAATATTTGGCTAATGGTAAAGTTCTTGGAAGTGTGGATGAGCAGAGGGATCTAGGTGTCCATGTACATAGATCCCTGAAAGTTGCCACCCAGGTTGATAGGGTGGTGAAGAAGGCCTATGGAGTGTTGGCCTTTATTGGTAGAGGGATTGAGTTCCGGAGTCGGGAGGTCATGTTGCAGCTGTACAGAACTCTGGTACGGCCGCATTTGGAGTATTGCGTACAGTTCTGGTCACCGCATTATAGGAAGGACGTGGAGGCTTTGGAGCGGGTGCAGAGGAGATTTACCAGGATGTTGCCTGGTATGGAGGGAAAATCTTATGAGGAAAGGCTGATGGACTTGAGGTTGTTTTCGTTGGAGCGAAGAAGGTTAAGAGGAGACTTAATAGAGGCATACAAAATGATCAGGGGGTTGGATAGGGTGGACTGTGAGAGCCTTCTCCCGCGGATGGATATGGCTGGCACGAGGGGACATAACTTTAAACTGAGGGGTAATAGATATAGGACAGAGGTCAGAGGTAGGTTCTTTACGCAAAGAGTAGTGAGGCCGTGGAATGCCCTACCTGCTACAGTAGTGAACTCGCCAACATTGAGGGCATTTAAAAGTTTATTGGATAAACATATGGATGATAATGGCTTTGTGTAGGTTAGATGGCTTTTGTTTCGGTGCAACATCGTGGGCCGAAGGGCCTGTACTGCGCTGTATTGTTCTATATTCTATGTTCTATAAACTGAACCGGATAGACATCATTCAGGATGTCCGATATGATCGGAGACGAATCAAGAGAATGAAGCTATATTTTGTTTAGATTACAATAATATTATCCTAGATTTTGCAGTCATGGCTATTTTGTCAGCTCGGACAATGCTGCCAGGGTACATTACTGTGTTTAGCAGATGGATTTGGGAAATACCAGTATTTCTTGGTCATTAACCTATACGTCCACCTCGATCGATGCGCCGAGTAGCCTGATGCTACTCCTACTTTATATTTTCCCAGTCAATGCAAAGGTGTTAGTGCCTTTGACGTGACAGCGAAGATTGAACTGTTGTCCACAGTATAAAGTGAGTAATTTTAACGCCCGCGATTAATGTCACCTCTATCATATGAAGCTTTCAATGTCGTCAAAAGCAGAAACTGTGTACCTATAACTCACCTGTAAATTGAATTCAATCTTCTGAACAATCAGCATCAGGTTCTCCTGCAATCTAGATTATTGCTGCCTCTTAAAATTGACATTTGCACGTCTGTCCTATTGAGTGCAAGATGGAAAGCTAGGAAAAACAATCCACCATTTTTTTAGAAGTATCAAAGGACAGCTGAAGGTAAACTGTTTGACGTTTATAACAATTCAGGTCCGCCGAAACTATGTCCTTATTTGGAGCAGAATGAAAACATTCGTTCCTTCAGCCCATTGGTTAAGATCATGCTGATTGAATTGGAACCTGCCACATATCCATCATATTCATTCGTCCACTTTTTTAACAAGGGCCTATCTATTTTAGCTTTAGAAGTATTTGAAGTTTCTGTTTCCACTGCCTTTTGTGGCAGAGAGTTCCAAAGGCTCACAACTCTCTGAGAAAAACATTTCTTGTAATCTGGCTTAAATGGGTGACACGTTACTTTTTCAATATTGATCCTGGTACATAATACTGCCCGGAGACGAACCATGCTCTCCACATCACCAATGCTCCTCTGGATCTTAAATATTTCAATCAAATTTCCTCCAACTTTTCTGAACTTCACTGCATAAAATGCTAGCCTCCTCAACATAACGACATATGACAACAGACCCTTCCCTGGTGTCATTCTCATGAATCTCCTGTGAACTGTTTTCAAAACAATTATATTCTGCCTTATATATAGAGATGAATACTGTTCACGATAATCGAGAGGTAATCTCATCATTGTGCTGAAAAATAGAATCTTAACTTCCTAACATGCATATCAAATTCCCCTCACAATTGTCAGCGGTTTCAATTATTAGGTTCACGTGCATATTACCCATTTTGTGATTGCTAAATAAGGACACTGAGATTCATCTGTATCACTGATCTCTACCGTTCAGAGAATTTGCTTCTACTTTGTTTTGTAGAATCTCTATAGTGCAGACGGAGGCCATTTAGCCTATCGCATGTGCACCGACCATCTGTAAGAGCACACTAACTAGGTCCAATTCCCTGCCTTTTCCCGTAATCCTACCTCGGATGCACATGGTGGACACTAAGGACAATGTATCAATGCAAGCCCACGAGGACACGAAGAAAACATGCAAACTCCAGCAAAGGGCAGCACGGTAGCACAAGAGGATAGCACTGTTGCTTCACAGCGAAAGGGTCCCAGGTTCGATTCTCCGCTGGGTCACTGTCTGTGTGGAGTCTGCACATTCTCCCTGTGTCTGCGTGGGCTTCCTCCGGGTGCTCCGGTTTCCTCACACAGTACAAAGACGTGCAGGTTAGGTGGATTGGCCATGATAAATTGCCCCTAGTGACCAAAAAGGTTAGGAGGGGTTATTGAGGTACGGGGATAGGGTGGAAGTGAGGGCTGAAGTGGGTTGGTGCAGACTCGATGGGCCGAATGGCCTCCTTCTGTACTGTATGTTCTAGGTTCTTTGTTCCACACAATTACCCAACGTTGGAATTGAACCCAAATCCATGGATCTATGAGGCAGCAATCCTAGCCACTGTGCCAACCCTCATAATGGTCCATTTTGCAGATACTTTGCCTCCTTACATAACACGTCCACATCTCTTTGTTAGCTTTGTGTGTCCTCTTCACAACTTACTTTCCAAGGTCTCTAAGTGCGATCATCAAATTTAGCAACCATGCATTCCGTTCTTTTAACTAAGTCGTTTATAAGCATATTAAAAAGTTGAGGCCCCATCAACTATCCATGTGGAACATCATGGTTACATATTGCCAATCGTAGAATGCCCCTTTTATGCCCATTCATCGTTTCCTGTCAGCTGACTAATCCTCAGTCTACGCAAATATGTTCCCACTACGCCTTGAACTTTCATTATCTGCAGTGGCCGTTTGCATGGCAGCCTATCAATGTTTTCTAGAAATGCAGGTACACTTCAATCACCGGAGGGACTTCATTCACAGCATATATGACTCCTTCAAATAAATCCCATAAATTGGTTTCACTTTCACAAACCGTGTTGACTTTGCCTGATTTATTTGATTTTTGTTTAACCGCCCACCAATAACATGTTTATTAATACCTTCTAACCTGTTTGAAAATGAGACATTAAGGTAACAGGCATGTACTTTCCTCCTTTCAGTCTTCCACCCCGTTTTGAATCTAGGTTTATATTGATTGTCACGTGTACCGAGTACTGTAAAAAATATAGTTCTGAGTACAGTCCAGGCAGATTGCCCCATACATGAAAACATAGAACTTATAGTAAATACACAAGGACACATAATGAAAATGCATAAAATAGATAGAGGGTGAAGTATCCGACATATAGTGCTACAGCTGTAGAGAAGATGCATGTAAAAGATCTGTGCAGTCCAAAATATCAGTTCAGACCCTCAGGGGGTCATTCAGGAGTCTGGTCCCAGCGGGGAAGACAGTGGTTTTGAATTGGTTGGTGCATGTTCTCAAGCATTTGTATCTTCTGCCGATGGAGGAGAGAATGGCCTCGTAAGAGGGGTCTTTGAATGTGATGCCCATTTTCCCATGGCAGCGCGAGATGTGTACAAAATCAATGGGCTTGAAGTAGGCTCGCGTGATGGATTGCAATGTGTTCACGACTCTCTGTAGTTCCTTACGTTCCTGGGCCGATCAGTGGCCATGCTAAGTTGTGATGCACTCAGATAGGATGCTTTTAATGGTACATCAATAGAATTGTTCAGAATCGTATGTGGACATATCGAATTCCCTTAATTTCCTGAGGATGTAAGGGTGCTGTTATGCTTTCTTGGTGGCAGCATGGACGTGAGTGGTCCAGGAACGATTGTTGGTGATGTTTACACCTCGGAATATGAAGCTGTCAACCATCTCCCCCTTGGCACCGTTGATCCAGACAGGGGTGTGGACGACCCTTCACTTCCAGAGGTCGATGACCAGCTCCTTTCGTTTGTTGCAATTGAGGGAGAGATTTTTGTCAAAGCACCATGCCACTACATTTTCTATCGCCTTCCTGTACTCTGACCCGTCTTGTTTGCGATCCGACCCACTATGGACATGTCATCAGTAAATCTGTAGATGGAGTAGGAGCCGAATCTTGCCACATGGTGATGTGTGGGTAGATAGTATAGTAGGGGACATAACATTGAGCATTGCAGGAACCCGATATCGAGGACTATCGTGGAGGAGGTGTTGTTGTTGTTCCTTACTGATTGCAGTCTGTGGGTCATGAAATCAGTTGCAGAGGGACAATCCGAGTCCTAGGTTTTGGAGTTTTGATGTGAACTTGGCTAGGATTATAGTGTTGAAGGCAGAGCTATAGTCAAATACCAGGAATATGTCATAGGCTTGTCGAGATGCACTAGGGATGAGTGTACGGCCGGGGCGTTAGCATACGCAGTGGGCCGGTTGCAGCAGTTGGCGAATTGCAATTTATCAAGACAATTTCGAAGGTTGAAGATGTTGTGTCTCATGACTAACCTCTCGAAGAACTTGACAATAATAGACGTCAGGTCCACTGGTCGGTAGCGGTGAATGCACTGTTGCCTGGTACTTCTATACCACCGGTGTCATAGTGGTCTTCTTAAGCATGTGTGAAACTTGGAACGGAGTAAGAAGGAGTGAAAGATATCTGCAAGCACACCCGGCAATTGGTCCGTGCAAAATCAGAGGGATTAGTCAGCACTCCTTGCTTCCCATTGGTTTGCTTTCGAGAAGGGTGATCTAACTTCTGAGGCTGTGACGGTTGGAATTGATGTTTCCGAGGCTATTGGGGCAGGTGACATTGGTTGCTTGGCTTTGCGCTCTCAACCAGCATATAATGCATGAGTTCATTTGGAGGGGTGCTCTGTTCCCCGAGTAGAATCGTTTTGAGCAGGAAGCCAACAAATCTATGTCACCTGCCCCAGAAATGTCGGACACACCCATTCCTACAGAGGTTACATTTGTCATTTGGCATTCTAATACAACCATTTTCGAAAACAAGGAATGTTGGATAATTAAAACTAATGCATCAACATTCAATAACCACTCAGTTTACGGAACTTGGATGAAGTCTCTTAAGAGGGCAGTACGGTAGCACAGTGGTTAGCATGGTTGCTTCACAGCTCCAGGGCCCCCGGACCGATTCCTGGCTTGGGTCACTGTCTGTGTGTGCACGATGTGTGGGTACCCGCCGGGTGCTTCGGTTTCCTCCCACAGTCCAAAGATGTGCAGGTTAGGTGGATTGGTCATACTAAATTGCCCATAGTGTTCAAAAATGTTAAATGTGGTTATTGGGTTGTGGGGATAGGGTGGCGGTGTGGGCTTAGGTGGGTTGGTCTTTCCATTGCGGACTCGATGGGCCCAATAGCCTCCTTCTTTAAATTCCAATGTAAACTCTAAGATACTATGAAGCACGGGGTTAACAGCACCCAGGTCCAACAATTTTCAAAGTTCCATTTTTCTGATGGTTGCAATTCCAAAGTTCCAGTGCCAAATAGATTGCTTGGTATTAAAACAAATCTCAACACGCCATTAAACGGAGTTTGACTGGACTCTGGATGTCCTATTGTTATTTCATTTTGGTCGTTGTGCAATTCTGAAGCAAAGAATTCTCTACATTCTCTCGACCGAAATAGCCCAACTGCCCTTCTCAGCATATATGCATCTCTTGGCGCTGTTATACTCACACCTTTATTTTTGCTTTTAAAAGCGTATTTGTTTGCCACAAGCAGTCTCTATGATTGTGGTCCACAGTCTGATCAGTTGACGACTAACCACTTTGTCCTTAGCACTCAGTGAATACCTCTCGATATATTTTGCCGCCAGATTTTAATTTTTTCTCAACTGGAAATGCCCGGATCATGAATTCGTTCAAACATGTCGTGCTTGTAAACCCTCAAAGATTTCCACTCCTATTTAGCTTTAAAAAATATATAATAGTTGTAATCCTTGGCTTCGGCACCATCCCTCCAAAATTAGTTTCATTTATACATCTGTTTATTTGTCATGTTATGATGTGCAGAGTAATTTAAAGGCGGCAATGGTTTCTAGGCAATGCCGTTTACAAATACAAGCAAAGCCATTTAATTTGCATTATGTATGCCTAAGAATAACCACTGAAACTTTTGAATTTACAATTGACTTGATGACCTGTAAATGAGCAAATATTGAGTACACAATCTTAACTGTTTAAATAAATTATCATAGAATTTACATTGCAGAAGGCGGCCATTCGGTCCATCTAGTTTGCACCGGCCCTTGGAAAGAACACCCTACCAAAACCCACACCTCCACCCTACTCCCACAACCCAGTAATCCCACCTAACCTTTTTGGACACGAACGGCAATTTAGCATGGCCAATCCACCTAACCTTCACATTTGTGGGCTGTGGAAGGAAAAACGAGCATTCGGAGGAAATCCACACAGACATGGGGAGAACGTGCGGACTCTGCACAGACAGTGAGCCAAGCCGGGAGTCGAGGCCGAGACCCTGGAGCTGTGAAGCAACAGTGCTAACCACTGTTCTATCGTGCACCCCCAAATTGTTGCTTTAGAACGTTTTGTTTTGAAATAAAGGTTATCTTGAGATCAAGAGGTGTTTTACAGATATCCTGTGACATAGACAATATTAATCCTGCTGTATTACGTAGCTTCCATCGTTTCCATCTATAACATAATCAAATTGTCCCTTACTCAGCGACATTGCTCAGAGATGTAAACCACTATTTAATTCCTCAGAAAATCCTATTAACGCATTATAAAAACAATAATGCTTGTAGGTCATGGTATTATTTGGATTGAACTCGGGGCACCTTTTTCCGAAATAATTATGGGGAGAATTTATTCGTCATCAGGCCATTCGTGCAAATATCTGAGAACATCCAAGTGAATTGCCGTGAACGCCCGTTTGTGGCCCGTTTTTCTAGTGTTTCCGAAGAACTACCCATCAAGTTTCAAGACGATTATTTCAGTTGCATGATTCAAGAAATATTCCAGGATTTACGGAATTTAACTGGACTGAAAGTATCGTGGGTGATACTGGTCTCTAGATATTTTCAGGTGAGAGCAGGTGAGATCTTGTTTTTCTGGATAGAGTTAAATATTCAGCACCATTGTAATGAAAGTACAACTCCAACTATTGTGACCGACACCCCTCCACTAGTCCATAGAATTATAAATGGACGAACACTTCATTTATCGTATTGCTAGGGATTGGCTTTTTTTTTGGATGCCATTTTGCCAAATCACAATTAAAACATTTTTATTTGATACACGGTTTGCGACAAATTATAATGGTTCAGATGGTTGTGAGATTTAAAAAGCCTTATATACATGGTTGCTTCTTAGATCATTGAATACGTAGAGATAGACCGTTGTTAACATTTTTGAAAAATAATTAAACAATTCCCTTGGGTTTTGCTGTGAGATGTGTTGATTTTCTAAATATTCAGTACTTAATAATTATCCCTGAACCCCATTCTAAAGGAATTTTGGTTTATGTCTTGTGACAATTTTATTTGCAGAATATTATATCGTCACCAAATATGTGTAATTTAACACTAATCACTTAACATTATAAAGGGACAATGTAGTATCTGATTTCATTTTTATCCAGAATCCTTCCGCTCTCCTTTGTGATGGAGCAAACTGTACTTTATTCTATTTTCGCTGGAGGAATTATGAAACGATGTTCTATTATTCCTTTTCTTAATTCATTCGTACCTCCTGCAGCCTTTGCACCGGCAAATTCGAGGTGTCATTCTGTTCAACAGAAGCATCGATCACGAAACAGAATAATCTCTATCACAAGTATCGGGCAAGTGAATACAGAAATTTCAGGAGAGGTACAAAAACTGAGATACCGTTATTCTGAAGAGTCTTGAGGAGAAAATTGCAACAGAGGGCAACACCCTTCCTACCCAGATTTTATATTCACTTGCAGACTCTGGACGTGCGTTATCCAATTTCACGTAAATAATAGTTCTCAGGGCTAATCCTACGCAAATCCCGCAATAACATTGAAAATGATAACTAAAATGGTAAATACTCGTTGTCTTCTTACCTGGGTCAGAACCAGTTAGCAGGTGAACAGATATTTTCGGAGCCTGCAGCGTCGTATGGGACACCAGACAAGTATAAGGTGTTCCTCTCAGGACTGGCTGTGACTCATGCAGAATACTGGAAGCTTGATAGAGACCGGCTTTATTCAAGCGCTTTGTTGTTTTAATCCCGGTGATAATCCTGCTTGAACCTTTGTACCACTGCAAAGTAACATCTTCCGGGTAAAAGTCAACTGTTTCACATACGAGATGAAGATAGACGTTTGCATTTTCATCAGGCGTTTTCCAGAGTATGGTTGGAGTATGTGGAGCAGCTATAATGGGGTTCAGGGACAATTATTAAGTACTGAGTAATTAGAAAATTAACACATCTCACAGCCAATAATTCCGCAAAACCCAAGAGAATTGTTTAATTATTTTTCCAAAATGTTAACAACGGTTTTTCTCTACGTATTCAATTATCTAAGAAGCAACCATTTATATAAGGCTTTTTAAATCTCACAACCATCTGAACCATTATAATTTCTCGCAAACCGTGTATCAAATTAAAATGTCGTTTTAATAGCGATTTGGCAAATATGGCATCCAAGAAAAAAGCCAATCCCTAGCAATACGATAAATGAAGTATTCGTCCGTTTCTAATTCTATGGACTAGTGGAGGGGTGCCGGTCAAAATAGTCGGACAGCTGTACTTTCATTACAATGGTGCTGAATATTTAATTCCATCCAGAAAAACAAGATTTAATTTATTTCATTATGATCTCACCTGAAAATATCTAGGGACCAATATGACCCACGATAATTCCAGTCCAATTAAATTCCATAAATCCTGGAATATTTCTTGAATCATGCAACTGAAATGATCATCCTGAAATTTTATGGGTAGTTCTTCGGAAACAATAGAAAAACGGGCGTTCACAGCAATTCACTTGGATGTTCTCAGATATTTGCACGAATGGCCTGATAACGAACGCTCCATAAATTCTCCCCATAATGATTTCGAAAAATGGTGCCCCGAGTTCAATCCAAATAATAGCATGACCTACAAGCATTGTTGCTTTTATAATTCGTTAATAGGATTTTCTGAGGAATTAAATAGTGATTTACGGTAAACCAGAGGGACTTCTCTGAGCAATGGCGCTCCTCCCAACTCCACAGCATCACTACAGCGCTGAAGGATGCTTTCGGCCCATCGAGTCTTCGAATTTGCTACCCATTTGCACTCTCCCTTCACCATGCCCTATCCTTTTAACTCCATAAACTAACTTGCAGATCCCTGGACAGTAAGGGACAATTTAGCATGGCAAATCGATCTAGCCTGTACATCTTTGGACTGTGGGATGAAACCGCAGTACCCGAAGGAAACCCACGCAGTCACTGGGAGAACGTACAAACTCCACACAGATAATGATTCACGGCCGGAATGAAATTCGGTTCTCTGGAGCTGTGAGGCAGCAGTGCTAACCACTCTGCCACCGTGCCGCCAACGCGGTTAGAAATTTCCGAACAACCAATTCTATTTCAAGGTTAAGCCATGAAATGCGTTTCGCTCTTCTTCTGTATAACGTCAACAGTTAAGAAAAGTTATGCTTTTATAGGCATCACACATAGTATAAGGCATCCCAATATCATTTTTGGATAAGTTGAAATATTGTATTGGGTACCTACATGCAATTTTCAAATTGCCAGCTTTTGGGATTGTCAAAATGTACCAAATATTATATAATTTTCTGAATTACGTTGAAGTAAACATATATGGGCCTAATCAAATCCACGTGACGCAATTCTAGTCGAACTTATATTTATATATTTGAGAGAATAATCCAAACATTCCACCCGACAACAATATTTACCGTGAACAACAACTGTTGATCCAGTTCCGTTATTCATCCTCGCTCTTGCTTCTTTGATACCGCAATAATAAACCCCGGCTTCACGCAAACGAACATCAAGGAGCTGGAAGGTGCTTTGCCCTTTCCTCTTAAAAACATGTTTCCTCATGTCTGAAATCGGTTGCATAAATACACTTTCGCCGAGTTTCCACCAGAAAACATGCACTTCTGAATTATCTGACAGAGGAGTGAATGCACAAGTGATGGTAATATTTTGTCCAACCATCACAATCTTGTGTTTAGGTCTTTGCAACACTTGATTATCGGCATAACAATTAACTTTGAAAGAGGGAAAGAGAGAAAATATACAATCAATCAATTGATAATTGCAGATCAGGATTACAATAGCTTATAGTTTTGTTGGAATAAACACAATGAAGGCTTCAAAATAAAAATTAACGCGACCGGTACCTGTGGCGATCATGCCCAGGATCAAGAAGGACTGAAGAAGAGCGCGAACAATCATATTGGAGAAAGTAATAACCATCTCTATCAGCATACAAAACTGTGGCGAATTTATAGGGCACCTTTGCAGTTGGCCTGTTGTAAACTAGGAAATGATGACGTGCGGTGCCGCCAGTTTGCAGTAGCTGTGTAATGAAAGACGTGCTGAAATATAGTTTGTGGTGGTAGGATGGAACTTTGAAGGATTTTGAACATTACGAGCAGGATGTTTCGAATTAACTAAAATAAAAACCGCCCTGGTCAGCCCTTTATTTGATACATTGGTTCATCTGGGTTCGATATTTACAGGTTTGGAAAAAAATGTTCTTTTAGAAAGATGAATATCTTCGGTACTTTATTTGGATACGTAACTTGACCGTCAACTATAAAAAGACAACTGCAAATAAAAATTGCAGACATAGAGTCAACTATGGAAATATAACATTTTGCTGTGTCGTTAAATCGAATTCTCTCTTTACACGCGCTGCCAGAACATAAACCTTTATGTGACATGGCTTACGTTGGAGTTAACAGGTAAGTGTTCATTTTTAACGAAGTGATCTCCCCATATATTGGTCTTTTGTTTATTTCACGGCGTCTCCGTCTCCGAAAACTTTGAGAACTGCTGACAGAATACAATTAGTTCAATAATATGATCATGAATCGGCAACTTGGCTATTCGAACCGGATGCACCATCCATCAAGATCACTTTATAATAGCATTGTGGACTTTATATCACTTCCTTACCTTCACAGCAAGCCACAAACCCCTGCCCCCCGAAAGCCCTTGACTTTCTTTTAAAGTTCAAATCTATGCATCAATAATTTTAATGATCCGGCCTCCAATACTCTCTAAGGTAAATCATTCGCGAGCTTATACCAAACTTCATGCTTAATCACATTTCAAACCAGTTCTCTGAGAACACATTCTCTCACGAGAGCAAACATTCTCGCAGCAATCGTCCTGTGAAGTTCCTTTAGAATCCTATATGTTTCCGTAAGATCAAGATCACTTCCTAATTGTTAAACTACAGCTAAGTACAAACGCAAGCTGCTCAATCTTGTCCGATAATGCGACCCTTTCATACTTAATGACACCTCTCCTAACTATTGAAAATGCAATTATATCGCCGACTGTTTAGGGTAACCAACACTACACATAATTTCAAGGTCCGGTCTAACTATTGTCCTGTACTGTCGTTGCATAACCTGCCGATCTTTGTCACATTGATTATTCCCTTGAAACACAGATCAATATTTCGATTGCCTTGCGGATCTGTTATTTGTTCTCCATGGTAACGGTTTGTGATCCATTTAGCAGGCTGCACGGATTGCTCTGTTCCCGGTATTCTGCAGTAACAGTCCAATTAAATCATATTCACATTTTCTCTTGTTCTCTCCAAAGTGGACATCACATTTTCCAACACAAAACTACACCTTCCGAATTTCTGTCTACTCAGTTCATACAATCATAGAGTCCCCAAGAGCAGAAGGAGGCCGTTTCGCCAATAAAGTCTGCATTGACCCTCTGAGCTCCATATTAGAACCACTCGCCCGTAAAACCTTAACCCCTCCCCCTACCTTTGAACACTGAGAGACAATTTACCATGGCCAATCCACTTAATCTGCACACCATTGGACTGTGGGAGGAAAACGCAGCACCCAGAAGAAACCCAGGCACACACAGGGAGAAAGCGCAAACTCCACACAGACTGGTGCCCGAGGCCGGAATTGAACCCGGCTCTCTGGCGCTATGAGGCTGCAGTGCTAATCAATGTGCGACCGTGCCCGCGCTTCAGCGATTCATATCCCTTGGCAAATTGTCTGTGCGTTTTCACATCTTACTTTCCTGTTTATGTTTTGGATTTGAAGCAAGCTTGACGAAAGGATGCTTGTCCTCATAAAACTGTAGGATTTATGAAAAACACGATTTCATGTTTTTCGAACTTTGTTTCCGCTGCTTGATCTCATTGTGGTTTTCAAAATGTGCTGCAAGTGCATGCTTCCAAATGAATTGCACCATTTTCTCGCCTTTGGATTCCGAGGTCGCAACATGCTGTGCTCCAATTGCAACACTTTAAATGTGACGAGTAGCGAAGTGAGAAGGAATGTCATTCAGATTATTTGTTGTATTTCAGGCCAGATATATTACTGAATATTAGCCGAGTGAAGATTTTGTCTGACAATAAATTCAAGCTTATGGTGGAATTGGCTAAAAATTCAGTTTCACGCGATAAACCGAGAAGCTTTATTTAATTTTACTTAAGTTTCACATGAAAGAACCTGGGTGGAATTCTCCATTAACCAGTCTCCAGCATGAAATTGGGACCGGTGCTGGTTCAGCAATTCTCAGCCCACTGAATAGCGGCCCATTATCCACCATCTGTGGCGAGATTCTCCACCCCCCCCCCCCCCCCCGCCTCGTCGGAGAATCGCCGGGTGCTGGCGTGAATTCCGCCCCCGCCGGTTGTCGAATTCTCCGGCACCAGATATTCGGCGGGGCGGGAATCACCCCCCTCCCCCCCGTGATTCTCCGGCTCGGATGGGCCGAAGTCCCGCCGCTGAAATGCCTGTCCCGCCAGCGTAGATTAAACCACCTACCTTACTGGCGGGACAAGTTTCTGGCGAGCGGGCTCCGGGGTCCTGGGGGGGGCGCGGGGCGATCTGGCCCCGGGGGTGCCCCCACAGTGGCCTGGCCCACAACCGGGGCCCACCGATCCGTGGGCGGGCCTGTGCCATGGGTGCACTCTTTTCCTTCCGCCTCCGCCATGGTCTCCACCATGGCGGAGGCGGAAGAGACTCCCTCCACTCCGCATGCGCGGGAATGCCCTCAGCGGCCGCTAACGCTCCTGCGCATGTGCCGCCCAGAGATGTCATTCCCGCGCCAGCTGGAGGGGCACCAGAGGCCTTTTCCGCCAGCTGGCGGGGCGGAAATTCGTCCGGCGCCGGCCTAGCCCCTTGAGGTTGGGGCTCGGCCCCCAAAGATGCGGAGCATTCCGCACCTTTGGGGCGGCGTGATGCCCGACTGATTTGCGCTGTTTTGGGCGCCAGTCGGCGGACATCGCTCCGATACTGGAGAATTTCGCAACTTATCGGCAACTGGAGCTGCGAGCTCCATGACAGCTGCCTCCTAGTAACCTGCGAGGCTGTGAATCTGAGGCATTTTACTGCCAGTATTTCTGGCGTAAATGACGATGTGCTTTATGTCCCATTTCATATACTATGGGCGAGATTCTCTGACAGCCCCCCCCCCCCCCCCCGGCCCCCCGCCGGGTCGGGGAATCGCCGGGGGCTGGCCGAATTCTCCGGCACAGGCGTTTCGGCGGGGGCAGGAATCGCCCACGCCGTTTGCCCCCCCCGGCGATTCTCCGGCCCGGATGGGTCGAAGTCCCGCTGCTGGAATGCCTGTCACAGACATAGACATAGACATAGAACATAGACATAGAACATACAGTGCAGAAGGAGGCCATTTGGCCCATCGAGTCTGCACCAAACCACTTAAGCCCTCACTTCCACCCTATCCCCCAAACCCCAATAACCCCTCCTAACATTTTTTGGACACTAAGGACAATTTTAGCATGGCCAATCCACCTAACCTGCACACCTTTGGACTGTGGGAGGAAACCGGAGCACCCGGAGGAAACCCACGCAGACACGGGGAGAATGTGCAGACTCTGCACAGACAGTGACCCAAGCCGGAATCGAACCTGGGACCCTGGAGCTGTGAAGCCACAGTGCTAACCACTGTGCTACCATGCTGCCCTGCCGGCGTGGATTAAACCGCCTCTCTTACTGGCGGGACAAGGCAGTGCGGGCGGGCTCCAGCATCCTGGGGGGGGGGGGGTGTGTGCAAGGCGATCTGGCCCCAGGGAGTGCCCCCACGGTGGCCTGGCCCGTGATCGGGGCCCACCGATCCGCGGGCAGGCCTGTGCCATGGGGGCACTCTTTTCCTTCTGCCTTCGCCATGGTCTCCACCATGGCGGAGGCGGAAGAGAGCCCCTCCACTGCGCATGCGCGGGGATGCCGTGAGCGGCCGCTGACACTCCCGCGCAGGCGCCGCCCGGCAATGTCATTTCTGGCAGGGCACCAAAGGCCTTTCCTGCCAGCTGGCGGGGCGGAAATCAGTCTGGCGCGGGCCTAGCCCCTCAAGGTTAGGGCTCAGCTGCTCACGATGTGGAGACATGCGCAACTTTGGGGCGGTGCGATGCCGGACTGATTTGCGCCGTTTTGGGCGCCAGTCGGCGGATATCGCGCTGATTACGGAGTATTTCACCCTGGGTGTGGAGAATCCAGCCCCACAGTTTTCGCGATAGCGTTGGGACATAGTCCCTGAAACGGCGAATCCAACCCTAACTGTTGACGCTAGGGAGTGCTGGTTTCTCTGATTCTGGCGTGGGAACGAGGGTGTTTTATATCAGAGAAATTGGTGTAAAATGGCTACTGCTTTGCTGGGGGCGAGTATGCCGGCTGCATAAAGCACCCAGCTCTA
This sequence comes from Scyliorhinus torazame, assembly GCF_047496885.1. Lineage (NCBI taxonomy): Eukaryota > Metazoa > Chordata > Chondrichthyes > Carcharhiniformes > Scyliorhinidae > Scyliorhinus > Scyliorhinus torazame. The sequence continues at coordinate 117,612,961 of NC_092716.1, forward strand.
GCTGCGACGTGACCCCAAGAATTGCTGGTTCCATGGCCACGTATGCGCACGGCGGTGGCCTGCAGCAGCTGTGCCATGCTACATGCTGGAGGCCGCTAAGGACATGGTCTGCAAAATAGTGCCCCCTTATGCCAGCTCGTGCACCCTGGGCTTTCCCCCACAGTGGCACCAGGTCCTACTAAAGTGCCCCTTGCCCGCGGATCGGCCCTCCCTAGACTATGGCGGCGCTAGACAGGGTCTACAGCCACCACGCTGAGTCCCCGACGGATGAGACAACACGCGATCAACGTCGTCGGCAACTCGGCCAGTCGGGGGCTGTGCTCAAGTTGCGGGCCTCAGACAATGTCCTGAGTCCATCGATATGTGGCGCAGTGTATTTGAAGAGTACGCTGTATGGGAGGTGGCGCCTCATCGCTGCATGTGTCTGTCCGTCTAACAGTGTTGGTGTATGTGTTCCGCCCCACCCCAGGAGAAGGCCGTGCACACTCACCATGACCAAGCACGTTGTCAGTGGCCCAGAGGAAAGGGAGACCGCCGGGTGGAGCACTGTCATGTGCGGGCAAGTGAGACCGTGCCAAGTTTATGATTGAACTTGACATATTAGTGAGGAGACGCCTAAGACACTATCTGATGCACACCACATATCTCATCCAGTACAGCACATGGAGGTAGGAGCTCTCAAGGGGCTGGACGGTCGGAGGGCAAGCTGGACCCAGAACCGTCCAGACAGGTCCTTGGCTTCTGGAACATCCAGTCCCAAACATTGTGCAGATGCAGTCAGAGAGCCAGGGAGTACAAGAGGGGTCTTCGGCGAGCTTCCAGTACCTGTGGACACAGATGCATGTCCAACTACATGGAGGAGCAGGGTGTGGTGCTGGCCATGCATGCCATGCAGGCCCACATTGCACGGCTGGCGTCCACTGTGGAGACAAAGAGACGACGGTTTCGGCCATGGATCATTATGTCCGTGGGCTTTCTCTGCAGGTCTGTGAATTCTTTGCAGGACCCAGTCACAGCAGGCCATGGCTGCGAACGTTGGAAGCATTGCCCCACTCTGGCCGGCGTGGCATAGACACTGGAGGAGGTGGCCGAGTCTCTGAGTGAGGTGGCCCAGTCCCAGAGCAAGGTGGACCAGTACCAGAGGGAGGTGGCCCAGTCACTGGCTGATGTTGCACAGACCCACAGGTTGATGGCACAGTCGTAGCGTGATGTGGTGCAGTCCCTGATGGAGAGCGTCCACTCACAGTGCTCCATGGCGGCGAGCATGTAGGCACTGGGAGAGACCAGAGCGGGCCTCCAGGACTGGCTTCGGCAGGTGGCATTGGGCGTCCTCAGGGGATGGCTACGCTCGCACCAACTTCCCATGGAGTATCTCGGGGCCCAGCGGGCACATCGAGGGACGAGGGGGTGATGGGGCTCATGCCGGTGACGCTCGCAGGGGGGCAGCACCTCGGACTCCCCCCTCACCCCGGCCCTCGTGTACCTGCTGCACAGTGAGAAGAACAGGGTGGCACCATGTCAGCCGGAACACCCAAGCAGTGGCCGGCCCAACCAGGCCTGGGTCGCACCAGCGGGGCAGGGGTTGCAGGTCAGGAGTCACAGCAGGGTGCTTCCATTCGTGCTGTATGGTATGGGGAAACATCTAGGCATAGTGTTAGGGCCCAAAAGGCCAGAACGTTAGACACCAGTTAAGTTGGCATGGGTGCAGTGTGCAGTTCGGTCACAGGGGCTAGGGCACAGACTGTATATATTAGATGACAGCGAAGCCCACTGTCCGGGCATCCTGATGCGCGCGGTCCACAGGGAACTGGATGTAACAGTCCACCAGGGCATACACGGCATCCCTCATGGCACAGATGCACCTTTGCGCTGATGGCTGGGTGATGCTGGACAGGTCCCCACTAGGCTACTGGAAGGACCTCATGGCATAAAAGTTTAGGACTACCGTTTTTTGCACTGAGTGCAGTATTTGGTGCAATTTGAGTGCTATAGTGAGAGCTTGGTGACTGAGGGAGTAGAAGGCTTCATTTTTATCTAAAGTCTCGTCTTTCTTTTATTTAATTAATTAACTTAAAAGTTGCTGTTTGGTTTAGAATAAGGTGAATTTTCAATCAGCTTTAAACAAAGCTTCTACTTGTAGGCACTTGCAGCTGGAGTTTGTTAATTAGTTAATTGGATTAGGCCAGTTTTCAGAGGCTAGATTCACAGTATAAAAGTGATCCCCTACAGTGCAGACTTTGTTTGCACTGAGTGCTGAATTTGGTGCTTTTTGAGTGCTATAGTAAGAGTTTGGTGACTGAGGGAGTGCTGAATTTGGTGCACTTGAGTGCAATATGAGAGTTTGGTGACTGAGGGAGTTAGGTGAGGAGGGAGTAAGTTGCTCCTTTCATTTCATTTCCTACATTTCCGCAAAGAGTGTGAAGAGCGTTTACAGAGAGTGCAGCTGACTGGAAGCAGAGCCGGAGGGCGGAGATCCAGTTGGTCCACAGGGCAGTTATATTCTGTAAGGTAAGAGGGGATGGAGGCTAGGCCAGTTGCATGCTCCTCCTGTAGGATGTGAGTGGTGAGGGATACCACCGGTGTCCCCGCTGACTATACCTGCGGGAGGTGCACCCAATTCCAGCTCCTCAAAGACCGTGTTAGAGAACTGGAGTTGAAGCTGGATGAACTTCGGATCATCCGGGAGGAAGAGGGGGTGGTGGAGAAGAGTTACAGGGAGGTAACCACACCCAAGGTACAGGACAAGAATAGCTGGGTTATAGTCAGGTGGGAAAAAACAAATAGGCAGACAGTGCAGGGATCCCTCGTGGCCGTTCCCCTTCAAAACAAGTATACCGTTTTGGATGCTGTTGGGGGGGATGATCTACCGGGGGCAAGCCCTAGCGGCCAGGTCTCTGGCATTGAGTCTGGCTCTGGGGCTCAGAAGGGAAGGGGGGAGAATGGAAAAGCAATAGTTGAAGGATATTCAATGGTTAGGGGAATAGACAGGAGATTCTGCAGACGCGAGCGAGACTCCCAGAAGGTATGTTGCCTCCCGGGTGCCAGGGCCAGGGATGTCTCGGATCGTGGCTTCTGGATCCTTAAGGGGGAGGGGGAGCAGCCAGAAGTCGTGGTGCACATTCGTACCAACGATGTAGGTAGTAAAAGGTGTGTGGAGGTAATAAACAAGTTTAGGGAGTTCGGCTGGAAGTAAAAACCAGGACAGACAGAGTTGTTATCTCTAGTTTGTTGCCGGTGCCACGTGATAGCAAGGCTAGGAATAGGGAGCGAGTGCAGATGAACACGTGGCTGCAGGAATGGTGTAGGAGGGAGGGCTTCAGGTATTTGGACAATTGGAGTGCATTCTGGGGAAGGTGGGACCTGTACAAGCAGGACGGGTTGCATCAGAACCAGAGCGGCACGAATATCCTGGGAGGGAGGTTTTCTAGTACTCTTCGGGAGGGTTTAAACTAATTTGGCAGGGGAATGGGAACCGGATTTGTAGTCCAGCAACTAAGGTAGCCGATATTCAGGACGGCAAAGCGTGTAATGAGGCAGTGGGGAAGGGAACACTGACAAAGGAGAGTACTTGCAGGCACGGCTATGGGTTGAAGCGTGTATACTTCAACGCAAGAAGCATCAGGAATCTGGGGCGAGATTCTCCGACCCCCCGCCGGGTCGGAGAATCGCCGGGGGCTGGCGTGAATCCCGCCCCCGCCGGTTGCCGAAGTCACCGGCACCGGAGATTCGGCGGGGGTGGGAATCGTGCCGCGCCGGTTGGTGGGGCCCCCCCCCCGCGTGATTCTCCGGCCCCCATTGTAGATCCCCAAATTTCTTTCTCTGTCAGTCTGGCCTCAATAAAAGTTGAGACGGATTCGCACGTAAAAAGAAGTTATTTATTTAGCTTGCAAGCTTAATCATCTTACAGAAACGTAAAAGACATCCAGCCTCTTACACCCCAGAAAAACGACTGACTAAAAGACAAAGGGATCTCTGCAAAATCAATTCAAATGGTATCAAGTTTCACATACTCGACGGACATAGGTCAGCCTATGTCCCTCCTGACCTGTTTAATCTATTCTGATTGGCTCACTTCCAATCCCTTTCTCTGGCCCCTATCAATGCAGCATCACTCTCATAGACACACCTCTTCCTGCTTTTTCCATGCGGTCTCAAACCCCTTTGTCCCTAACTGCCAGAATCAAAGTGGCTTATTTCTACATTACATTAACTAGTATCTCTAAAGTAACTATTTTATATCACATTCATCATTCCCTCCTTTTATCATTCCATGATAACCGAACTATCCAATCCATAGCTACGGTTCCTCATCTAAAAAGATCCGTCGCTGCATTTCCAATTCCTGTCTTAGCCCCCCTTCATCTGCCTCACCCTCATGGATTTTAACAGTTAAATTTTTTTTCTCGGTGATTGGGGCGGTGATCTGATCTAGTGCACCCCGCATTCTACCCATCACACATTTAAGGATGGCCAGGCCCACAAAGATGCAGCCGATAGCTACCACTAGATACATGGCCATATTTATCAACCAGTCCTTCCATCCTCCAAATCCCCAGTTACCCCAAGAGCCAGGATCCTGCATCCCGTCCAAGTGATCCCGTATGCGATCCATAAATTTAGTGATGTTAGCGGTCAAGTCCTGAACCCCCATAATACACTTGCCCTGTACTATGGCGCATACCCCACCCTCACGGGCCAGAAGATAGTCAAGAGCATACCGGTTCTGCATTGCAAACAACCGTAGCTGAGACAACTCCTTAGTTATTGCCCCGAGGGCCCCCAAGGTTTCATTTCCCAAGATGGTAAGGCCGCAAATAAAATAATTCCGATCACTAACAGCCAAGGAACCCCCCACACCTCCCAGTGTCAATACGCTCAGAATGCCCCACCCGGCTGAGTGGCCCCGGTTGGGTGCAAGAACCTGAGGTTTTTTCCAGTTCTCGCAAAATTCAGCAGAGACTGCCCGGCATGCTAACTGATTATGCAGGTTCCACGCCGAAGGGCAGGGGACTGTGGTAGGGACTAGAGTCCCTATAGCAATTCGGCGGGGAAATGGGGGTGACAAAACATTGGTCGCCGTACCATTAAATAAAAAGTAGTATCCTTGTTCCGTGTGGAGACTAGCATCACAATCAGCATATCGGTTGCGTAAGGACCTCCCAGTAGCCCAGTTTATCCAATTTTGAAATGCCCATTCGGGCCGCCCAGCAATGCGGAAAGCCCTAGTCCCAACAGTGATATGAGAGACATTCGCCCAGCCACAGAGGAGCTGGAGGCCGGCGTTCAATGGAACGCAAGTGATGTTGTAACAAACGCATTGGCCAGACGCCTGGGTGATATGGCACCTCCTGTCCGTACAGGTGGGAAACAGACATGTTATATTTGTGTCCACCTCTACCAGCAAACAGCCATATCCTTCACTGCTGAAGCAATTCTCGTACGACCGGGAATCCCTATTGGGAGTGAAGTGGCTAGGTATGTACGCCCTCCACCGTCGCAGCCTATCGTACTGTGAATGGGAATTATCCCGAGGAAGGGGAAGGCAAATAGCCGGTGGTGCTGAACCCTGATCGTAAGGAAGAGTGACTTGCTCGGGCAGTGGTTCGGAATGCTGACAATGAACCACCGTTTGGGGAGTGCCCCAAAGCGGTGAAACAGAAAATAACCTAGACACCGCTGCGGGGTTTGGGTAGCAGACAACCCGTCCCTGGCCATACAGACGGTGGTAAATCTGGTAGAAGAGATTCATACTACCCGGGTTTTCCTCAGTTTGGCCTTTAATTAACTTAAGTGTATCTCCCGGTAACCTACGTTCTAGCTGTACTTCCCTTCTCACACGCCCCGTCCTCTCTCTAGTCCCTTTCTCTTTCTCATGGTCTCTTCCTACACTCTTCTGACAGCCTGATGTTACCTTTATTGTACCACTTTTAACACATCCAAAATCAAATTTACATGTATTCCAAAAACAAGGCAATGTCCATATAATGTTCCCTTCCCATCGCCGGGACCGGTGCAGCTGCTTCATGACTCCCACATTCTCCTTAACTTTGATGACCTTCCATGAGTCGATACCATGTCCTCGTATATGGGGGCAGTGAAGAACATCACCTGTGCATAGGTGATGTATCCTTGTAGATTGGTTGGGGCTACACAGATACATAATATTCCCCTTTTCCATGTCCATCGCCAATAACACGCCAAGCGAAGTGAGGCCAAATATCAGACAGACGATGCGCAGCCACTCCATCATGCTCCACACCTGGAAAATAGCACTGGAGAAGGGAGGCAGGTTAGTATCCGACCTTTACAGTAGTGGAGATGGACTCAATTTACAGTGATGTAGGTGGACCCAAGCACCTCGCCCTTCCACTTTAACTGCTGTGGGGGTGGTAAGGAGAACTTGGAAGGGCCCGTCCCATCGCGGCTCCGACCCCTTCCTAGTCCAATTTTTGACCATGACATAACTACCGGGCTGGACTGAAAGTGAGCTAGGTACTGGGGGCAATGGCTCGTGAGCCGCGCGGACTTGGCCATGGAGTTCCTTGAGCACTTGCGTAAGGGCTAGAACATAGGTGGTCATTTCTTCAGTCATCTGATGAAACTGAACCCGTCTGGGAACCTGCAGGCTCCAAGGAGTTCTAAGAGGCCTGCCATAAAGAATCTCGGTGGGAGAGAGCCGGGCTGGTCCCGCAGGTGTAACCCGCAGCTGGAAGAGGGCAACGGGGAGCAACTTAAGCCATGTCAGTCCCGTGTCTGCTCTTAATTTAGCCAATTTAGTTTTGAGGGTCTGATTGTGTCTCTCAACCAACCCGGCTGCCTGCGGCTGTAAGCACAGTGTAACTGCTGGCGTATGCCCAACTGGGAGCAAAACTCCTTGTTAATTTGTCCAATAAAATGAGGCCCATTATCAGAACTTAACTGAGCTGGTATACCGTACCGGGGAATGATTTCCCTCATCAAGACTTTAACCACAGTAGCAGCTTTATTATCGATAGTCGGATACGCCTCGACCCATCTGCTGAACACATCCACAATGACCAAAACATATTTGTAACATTGACACCTTTCCAACTCAATGTAATCCATTTGGAGCGTCTCAAAGGGACCACTGGGCAACGGGGTTTGCCCCTTCCAACAAGGGATACCTTTTCCGGTGTTATATTGCTGACAAATCAAACACCGATTACTGATACTTTGGGCCAACCCCTGCATTTTAGGGTGCCACCAAGTGTCCAGCAACAAATCACTAGTCCCTCGAGCCCCACAATGAGTTGCAAAGTGTACACATTCGATGACCCATAAAGCCAGCACATCAGACATACAAGTCTGATGTGCAGGCGTGGTCCATAAAGAGGAAACAGAATCATATGTACAACCTAACCGTTTCCACATTTGTTTATCACTCTCAGGAGCGTCCTCCTGTAACCTTATGACGTCTTGGATGGTTGGCATTGGCTTGTCAGAAGCAGACATATTCATAGTAGATCGTTTAGTCTGACTTAACATTTTAGGCACCATCACTTGCTGAATTTGTGCGGCTGTGCGCGCTGCACGATCTGCTCGTTCATTACCAACGTCAACTGGGGTTGTACCATTCGTGTGGGCAGCGCATTTAATAACGGAAATCTGCGCTGGCAGAAGGAGGGCCTGCAGTAGGTCATTAACTAAACCCCGGTTGGATATTTCTGTGCCTGCCGAGGTAAGGAATCCCCTATTCTTCCAGAGTTGTCCGAAGTCATGAACTACCCCGAAAGCATATCGGGAGTCCGTGTAGATATTTACCCGGCGATCTCCCCCAACTATACATGCACGGGTGAGGGCAAAAAGTTCGGCTTGTTGTGCTGAGTAAGGGGTCTGGAAAGCTGCCGCTTCTAAAATCAGACCATCCTGATCTATGATTGCATAACCGGACAGTCTCCGGCCAGTGGGGCTTACTAATGCACTGCCATCAACATACATAATCATGTCAGGTTGTTCTAACGGAATATCACTCAGATCGTCCCTTATTGTTGTAGTTTCCTGAATCAAGGCTAAACAGTCGTGACCAGGCGCATCCTCATGGACAGGGGGACCGCTAAGAAAACAGGCTGGATTGATAGTGGTACAATATTTAAATGTCAGACGTGGATTGTTCAAAAGGTATATTTCATACCTATTCTGACGAGCTGCGGTAAGATGCTGAGTCTGCAGTTGCCCCAATAGTGCGATTACCGAGTGGGAGCTATACACCGTAATATCCTGTTGTAGAGTGATGTTGGCAGCAGCCTGCAAACTATTGTATATCGCTGCCAAGATCTGGGTGCAAACAGGGTGGCCCAACGCCACTGGGTCGAGTTTGGAAGAGTAATATGCTACGGGCCGTTGCTTGTCCCCATGTTGCTGAGTGAGTACCGCTGTTGAACATCCTTCCAGAACAGTACAGTATATCTGGAATGGTCGGTCGTATAGGGGCCTACCGAGGGCCGGTGCTTGTAGCAAGGCCTGCTTCAGGCAACGGAAGGCCTCGAGTGCCTCGGTGGTGAGAGTAAAGTTTCCCTCTTTACTCGTGTAAGGTGTCAGCAGCTTTGTATAGACAGCGATGTTTGGTATCCACTGCCGACAATAATTCACCATACCCAGCCAATGACGAACCTCCTTGGCTATTGTAGGGGCGGGGAATTGGCATATTGGTTCAATCCTACTTGGGTCGAGACTTCTTTCTGTGGCTGTAAGTAAAACTCCTAAGAACTTAACTTTTCTCTGAGCCACCAAGACCTTTGCTTGTGAAACAACATAACCCAACGAGGATAGGTGGTTCAATAATTGGATCACATCATCCCTATTACTGGGCTCGTCAGGACTTGCCACCAATATGTCATCTACATACTGCACTAGAGTGGAACCATGCTCCAATGTCAAGGCCTGGAGTTGGGTCTGCAAACATCTGGAGAAGAGTGTAGGTGAATTGACGAACCCCTGTGGCAGTCGGGTCCAGGTATACTGCTGCCCATTGTAAGTGAAGGCAAACAAATATTGACTTTCAGTCGCAAGTGGGAGGGCAAAGAAGGCGTGCTGAAGGTCAATTACGGCGAAGACCCGGGCTTGTGCTGGAATTTGAGCCAGTATGTGGGCAGGGTTAGGGACGAGGGCATGTAACGGCTGTGCGATGGCATTAATTGAACGTAAATCCTGTACTAATCGGTACTGGTCTGGTTTGGCTGGTTTAGGCACAGCAAGTATGGGGGTGTTACATTCTGATTGGCAAGGGACCAAAATACCCTGTTTCAACAGTTCTTGAATTAATTTATCTATTGATGGAGCAGCTTGAGATTTCAGGGGGTATTGCCGAATGGAAGGTAGCTTTGCATGATCCTTAATCATTACCTTGATAGGTGTAACATTTGTCTTTCCCACTTGTGATGGGTATTCCGCCCAGACCTGTGGATTGACATATTCCAACACATCATGTCCCCTGTGATGCTGCAGTCGAGTGTTAATCGTTTCAGGGACCTCAAAATATTTTATGGTAGTGCCGTCTGGCATGGCTTGAAGTGCGTAGTCTGTTGGATCTGAATGATCCACTGCCCTCCTGACCATTCGTCCCATATCCCTGGCATAGTACTGGTCATGGACCTGACGTGTAATATGAGGGCTTACCGAAGCTGACTGTGGCCATAAATGTGGTGATATTGTAACAAAATCGGCTGTACCTTCTTTTCCCGTGACTGTGGCTGTAACGTTGACTGGCCATTCGGTCTCAAGTAATGGCCGGTATTTGTCCTCCAACTCCCTGTTTCGTCCAGTTCTGTCATAGGCCAGGGTAACGTGATGCAGTGACTGTTCAACGTCTAACGTCCACCACTGGGGGGTGATAGAAATATAGCACTGTTGTCTCATCCTCCATGATGTAACCGTTACCCCCTCATCTCCGCATTCTAGCTGTAGCTGGAAGATACACAGTAAATCTCGGGCCAACAAGTTACAGTCCAATCCAGTAGTCACTACAAACTGATGTTCTGCAGACGTATTCTCGTAAGTGACTGTCACAGGTTCTGAAATAGGATACTCACACACCTGTCCTTGGAACCCTGATAATTGCTGCGTGTGGTCGGATATTGGTAATTTAAGTGTTGATTGCACAGAAGACATCGCTGCCCCTGTGTCGATTACAAATGAGTGATGTTGATCTCCTATCTGCAGAGAGATAATAGATGCCCTGTCGGATTGGAGAGTCCTTATGGCTAAATTAGCTAGTCAATCCTGTGTTGGGAAAGGGTTTTCCTGGGAGAAGTCAGTGTATCTCATCTGTCCTCCCCTTGGTGGGTACCCTCTCCTTTGGGTCGGATAATCTCCTTCTACTGTCTGTCTTTTAAAGGGGCATTCCTGTTGCCAGTGATCTACACGGCCGCAATTAAAACATGCATTGCTCCCTCTATTTCTGCCCCGGCCTCGTCTTCCAGTAGACCAATGGCCCCTCAGAGGGGGCTGCGGTTGTAGAGCTGTTGATTCGTTCAGTGGACCATAAAAATGGGGTGAGGGTCCCTTTGGGTGGGTTTGGTATCCTCCTCTTCGCTGATCCACCCACCCAAAGTCACTATATTGGGGCTCCTTCTGGTAAACTACCATTTCTGCCGCTTGTTGGGGTCGCAGATCATCCTTTTTCATTACATACTCAGTCTTAACCTTTGTAACTGAGCCTCCTTCTTGGCCTACACCCTCCTTCCAGTAAAATCTGACTGCCCTTGCCATCTGGGAAGGGTCGTTCTCCGTCCAATTCATGTTATTACATTTCACAGCAGTAACCACAGAAGGTGGTAGGCAATGCATTAACATAGCACAGTATTGAGGGGAATTCTGACCATTTTGATACAGCAAATCGCCTGACTGCCCCCGGTAGATTTCATTAAAACGCCCCAGAAATTCCTCTGGCTCTTCAGTCTTCTTAGGTTTTAGGTCTAAGATAACAGAAAGATTTATGGGCCTTTGAAATGTGCTATTCAACGCATTTAAGATCTGTGTCCTATCGTCGTCTAACGCATAGGCCTGCTGGAGTGCGGCATGACTAGCATAATTCAGGTGGTTAAGATAATTGCGGTACTCTGCTGGGGTTAAAATCTGCTGGACTAGGGCCCAGAGGTCCCTTGAATCAGCTTGATAAATTGAGATAGTAGTTCTCAATGAATCCACAAAGGCAGCAGGAGATTTTTTCCTATCTGGGATTGTAGTCATAATAGCCATCATCTCGCTGGGTGTCCATGGGAAGTAAACGTCTATTGTGGGGTTTGCAGCCGCAGTCCCTGGATCAGGGTTTCGCATCTTCCTAATCGGTAACTGTCTCCGAATGTCACCAGGGGGCACTCTAGCTATTTACCCTGGTTGTTCCAAGACTTCAACGTCTCTCCCTGTCACTAGGGGGAGTTCTTTCTCTTCAACCGAAGTTGTTTCAGCTTTCTTTGTTCCCAACTCTTGTGATTTCTCCTTAGTTTGGGGAGACTTAGGTGATATGCTTAATTGTTTCTGGTGAGCTTCAAGCCCCTCTCTTGCTGTCCGAGATCTTGTCCTAGAGCTAACTGGGCTTGTGGGACAAAGTTCCTTTTGCTCTTTCGGTTGTGAAGTTGGTAAATCAGGACCCACACTATCACCCAAAAGGGCTTGAGTTTCTGGCATATTTGAAATCTGGGGAGCAATGGCTGGGTATATATTATTGTACTCTGGTGGTTCTGGAATGAGCGCAGACCATACTATGGGTGCAGACGGAATTTCTACTGACTTTTCCGACTTATTGAATTTTTCTTCTTCTGACAATTCAAGGCCAGCCATTGAACTACGTAGTTCACCTCTTGTGTGACCCGGGTCCTTCCTGTCTCTATTTGCTCTTTTTTTAAATGCACATTCCTTTTTCAAGATCTGTAATGTTTTTAGGTTACCCTGTTCACTAATTGAAATCCCCATTTTAAGGGCGTTATCCTGCCAGCTGGACAACATAATCTTATCTTTTTCCTCTTGACAATATTGCCTCCATAATCCAATTAATTCTTTAGTTTTCATACCTTGATTTTTTTTCCATATCTGTCCCTGGATTTTCTTAACCATTTCTAGGTCTTTGGTTCCCCCTAGTGGCCATTCATCTCCCATTTTAGTTCTTAACTGTGCTGACAATTTTCTAAAGTCCTTTGCTTTGTCCGGATACTTATCACATAATATTTGCAGTGGCATGCCTGGATCATTTGTGCTATCCAAGGAATTTCCCATAATCTCAACTAGTCCTTGGAACTGCGTTTTTCCGCCACTACAGTCCAAGGAAAATTCTTTAACTTAATCAACTATATTTTTAACACACAGACATATAGAGGTGAACCATTTTTCAATTTAAAATGTTACATCTACCTCTCATAACATAACCCAACCGAATTAATTTACAAATACAGTTGAACCATTTATATTTTAAATGTTACATCAACAGTACAGCCTACCCCAGCCGAATTAACTCACAATTAAAGTTGAACCATTTATCTTAAATGTTACATCAACAATACAGCCTGCCCCAGCCGAATTAACTCACAAATAAAGTTGAACCATTTATCTTAAATGTTACATGAACAATACAGCCTGCCCCAGCCGAATTAACTCAGAAATAAAGTTGAACCATTTATCTTAAATGTTACATCAACAATACAGCCTGCCCCAGCCGAATTAACTCTATGAAATCCCATCAATTAAAATGCTTATCCCCAGACTGACCTGTGATTTCGTCGAGGCGGTCTTTCTGTGCCAACCGCGAGTGACCAGACTAATCAGACGATAAGAAGAGGGGAACAATCAATGCTGGTCGTTTTCCAGTTCTACATTGAGGGCCCTTTGTTCCCCATCCTCCTGTTCATAATCAGTCTAATTCTGATTTCGCAGTTGGATCAGGATCGCCCTGAGAAATCCCGGGTTTCGGCACCAAATGTAGATCCCCAAATTTCTTTCTCTGTCAGTCTGGCCTCAATAAAAGTTGAGACGGATTCGCACGTAAAAATAAGTTATTTATTTAGCTTGCAAGCTTAATCATCTTACAGAAACGTAAAAGACATCCAGCCTCTTACACCCCAGAAAAACGACTGACTAAAAGACAAAGGGATCTCTGCAAAATAATTCAAATGGTATCAAGTTTCACATACTCGATGGACATAGGTCAGCCTATGTCCCTCCTGACCTGTTTAATCTATTCTGATTGGCTCACTTCCAATCCCTTTCTCTGGCCCCTATCAATGCAGCATCACTCTCATAGACACACCTCTTCCTGCTTTTTCCATGCGGTCTCAAACCCCTTTGTCCCTAACTGCCAGAATCAAAGTGGCTTATTTCTACATTACATTAACTAGTATCTCTAAAGTAACTATTTTATATCACATTCGTCACCATGGGCCGAAGTCCCGACGCTAAAATGCCTGTCCCGCCGGCGTAAATTAAACTACCTACCTTACCGGCGGGACAAGGCGGTGCGGGAGGGTTCCGGGGTCCTGGGGGGGACGCGGGTGATCTGGCCCCGGGGGGTGCCCCCACGGTGGCCTGACCCGCGATTGGGGCCCACCGATCCGCGGGCGGGCCTGTGCCGTGGGGGCACTCTTTCCCTTCCGCCTCCGCCACGGTCTCCACCATGGCGGAGGCAGAAGAGACTCCCTCCACTGTGCATGCGTGGGAAGCTGTCAGCGGCCACTGATGCTCCCGCGCATGCGCCGCCCCGAGATGTAATTTCCGCGCCAGCTGGCGGGGCACCAAAGGCCTTTGCTGCCAGCTGGCGGGGCGGAAATTCGTCTGGCGTCGACCTAGCCCCTTAAGGTTGGGGCTCGGCCCCCAAAGATGCGGAACATTCCGCACCTTTGGGCCGGAGCAATGCCCGTCTGACTTGCGCCGTTTTGGGCGCCAGTCGGCGGACATCGCGCCGTTTCCGGAGAATTTCGCCCAAGGTGGGTGAACTTAAGGCATGGATCGGTACTTGGGACTATGATGTGGTGGCCATCATGGAAACTTGGATAGAAGAGAAGCAGAAATAGTTGTTGGAGGTCCCTGGCTATAGATGTTTCAATAAGTTTAGGGAGGGTGGTAAAAGAGGTGGGGGGCGGGGGGCATTGTTAATTAGAGATAGGATAACAGCTGCAGAAAGGCAGTTTGAGGAGTATCAGCCTACTGACGGAGTATTGGTTGAAGTCAGAAATAGGAAAGGGGCAGCCACCTTGTTAGGAGTTTTCTATAGGCCCCCCAATAGTAGCAGAGATGTGGAGGAACAGATTGGGAAACAGAATTTGGAAAGGTGCTGAAGTCACAGGGTAGTAGTCATGGGTGACTTTAACTTCCCAAACATTGAGTGGAAACTCTTTAGATTAACAAAGTTTAGATGGAGTGGTGTTTGTGCAGTGTGTCCAGGAAGCTTTTCTGACACAGTATGTAGATTGTCCGATCAGAGGAGGGGCAATATTGGATTTAGTACTTGGTAATGAACCAGGGCAAGTGATAGATTTGTTAGTGGGGGAGCATTTTGGAGATAGCGACCACAATTCTGTGACTTTCACTTTAGTAATGGAGAGGTGCGTGCAACAGGGCAAGGTTTACAATTTGGGGAAGGGTAAATACGATGTTGTCAGACAAGAAGTGAACTGCATAAGCTGGGAACATAGGCTGTCAGGGAAGGACACAAGTGAAATGTGGAACTTGTTCAAGGAACAGGTACAACGTGTCCTTGATATGTATGTCCCTGTCAGGCAGGGAAGAGATGGTCGAGTGAGGGAACCATGGTTGACAAGAGAGGTTGAATGTCTTGTTAAGAGAAAAAAGGAGACTTATGTAAGGCTGAGGAAACAAGGTTCAACAGGGCGTTGGAGGGATACAAGATAGCCAGGAGGGAACTGAAGAAAGGGATTAGGAGAGCTAAGAGAGGGCATGAACAATCTTTGGTGGGTAGGATCAAGGAAAACCCCAAGGCCTTTTACACACATGTGAGAAATATGAGAAAGACTAGAGCGAGGGTAGGTCCGATCAAGGACAGTAGCGGGAGATTGTGTATTGAGTCTGAAGAGATAGGAGAGGTCTTGAACGAGTACTTTTCTTCTGTGTTTAAAAATGAGAGGGGCCATATTATTGGAGAGGACAGTGTGAAACAGACTGGTAAGCTCGAGGAAATTCTTGTTAGGAAGGAAGATGTGTTGGGCATTTTGAAAAACTTGAGGACAGACAAGTCCCCCGGGCCTGACGGGTTATATCCAAGGATTCTATGGGAAGCAAAAGATGAAATTGCAGAGCCGTTGGCAATGATATTTTCGTCCTCACTGTCAGCAGGGGTGGTACCAGGGGATTGGAGTGTGGCGAATGTCGTGCCCCTTTTCAAAGAAGGAACTAGGGATAACCCTGGGAATTACAGGCCAGTTAGTCTTACTTCGGTGGTAGGCAAAGTCATGGAAAGGGTACTGAAGGATAGGATTTCTGAGCATCTCGAAAGACACTGATTAGGGATAGTCAGCACGGATTTGTGAGGGGTAGGTCTTGCCTTACAAGTCTTATTGAATTTTTTGAGGAATTGTTTGAAGGTAAAGCAGTGGATGTAGTGTACATGGATTTTAGTAAGGCATTTGATATTGTTCCCCATGGTAGACCTCTGCAGAAAGTAAGGAGGCATGGGATAGTGGGAAATTTGGCCAGTTGGATAACGAACTGGCTAACTGATAGAAGTCAGAGCGTGGTGGTGGATGGCAAATATTCAGCCTGGATCGGTTACCAGTGGCGTACCGCAGGGATCAGTTCTGGGTCCTCTGCTGTTTGTGATTTTCATTAATGACTTGGATGAGGGAGTTGAAGGGTGGGTCAGTAAATTTGCAGACGATACGAAGATTGCTGGAGATGTGGATAGTGAGGAGGGCTGTTGTCGGCTGCAAAGACACATCGATAGGATGCAGAGATGGGCTGATAAGTGGCAGATGGAGTTTAGCCCTGAAAAGTGTGAGGTTGTCCAATTTGGAAGGACAAATATGAATGCGGATTCCAGGGTTAACGGTAGAGTTCTTGGCAATGTGGGGGAGCAGAGATATCTTGGGGTCTATGTTCATACATCTTTGAAAGTTGTCACTCAAGTGGATAGAGCTGTGAAGAAGGCCTATGATGTGTTAGCGTTCATTAACAGAGGGATTGAATTTAAGAGCCGTGAGGTGATGATGCAGCTGTACAAAACTTTGGTAAGGCCACATTTGGAGTACTGTGTACAGTTCTGGTCGCCTCATTTTAGGAAGGACGTGGAAGCTTAGGAAAAGGTGCAAAGGAGATTTACCAGGATGTTGCCTGGAATGGAGAGTAGGTCTTAGGAGGGAAGGTTGAGGGTGCTAGGCCTTTTCTCATTAGAACGGAGAAGGATGAGGGGCGACTTGATAGAGGTTGATAAAATGATCAGGGGAATAGATAGAGTAGACAGTCAGAGACGTTTTCCCCGGGTGGAACGAACCATTACAAGGGGACATAAATTTAAGGTGTCTGGTGGAAGATATAGGTGGGATGATATATGCTTCCGGAAATATATTTTGCACTTTGTCAATTCGATTAACACTAATTCGACATAACATATGGTGTGCAGTAAATTGATGTCTACGTTTCACTTTTTACGGTGTTTGGATGTTTTGGAAAACTGTTTCAAACATATTTTGATGACCCGATTTCGATTGGAACGTATGTTTTTTTAATATCAATTTCAGCAGCGAATGGGTTGAATGTGCAATGCGGAGATTCGTTACTGAACGATTCTGAACGATTTAAGTTATGTCTCTAAGCACAATTTCATGTAAATAGCTAATACCAGATCTTAAATAGTCCAAAAAACAGGCGAAATAAGAAAGAATGAGAAACTTATGAATATTTCATTCATGATTTTATGCGATGAAATTGTGGCATTAATAAAGTCTTTCTGACCAGATAAATGTTAGAAACAATAATACTCGCCTTTTAAGTAGTTCATTGCATATATTTTACTGCACTCTGGGTCACGGAGAAAATGTAGGTCATTATTCACGTGGCGAAATATCTGACTCATGGCAAGAAGTGTGGTAGATGTTTCCGTAGTGCAGCAATAAGCAAAAATGAAATGTTACTGTTGAAGGTTGATATCCGCCAGCCGTCGGAGGAAATAAACCGCTTACTTTGCTTATCATAATGCGCGTTTACCTTTGCAATACACCATTAGGACTGCAAACCTTACGAAATAGTTAACATACTGGAAAGTGGAGAGCCAAACGCCCACACAGGAACGTCTGCATTGCTGTAAACGAATTTGATCAGCTTATGATAATTAGTTAAACTTTCCGTGTCTTATTCTTCATATACTAGAGAGAGAAGAAAGAGATAGGTTTGGCAAAATTATACAATCATTATCTGCAAGCCCAAACCAACACATTAACCAAAACGTTGAAGCGCGACTTTACATTTGCATTGAACAAAATGTTCGAAAACAGAATAGGGGGCGGGTGTGAAAAGAAGGGGGGAGGCCAATCGACAAAAGAGATGGGAAGGGAAGGAGAAGACACTGGACACATGTAAATAGCAAAGAACTGCTCATGTACAATTAGCGACCCAGGTAAGGACTCTGAACCAAAAAATAGATAGGGATCCAGTGGAGGGGCTGGGGGGAGGCGGGGGGGGGGGGGGGGGCAAGGAGAGGGGATAGGTACAGAGGAAAATAAGTTGTATATTGTAACGGACGTATATATCCTAACCGACATTGTACTTTTCCTACTACAGCATGAGGGAGTTGGGAGTATAGAAAGAGCGCAGCTGAATGCATCGGAGACGTGAGTAAACTTAGCACATTTGATTTTATTATTTTGTAGGCTTTTGCTGAACCTTAAATTTATCCCAGTCATCCAGTTTACCACTAGCCTTTGCAGTATGGTATGCCCTGGTTATTGCCAATATGTCCATGCGATGGGGAATGTGAGCGTAGCTCCCCTTCCACTAATTCTGCCAGTCCTGCTGTCCACAACTGTCTCGACTTGTGTCTACATGGAGCACAGTCAGTGGACCACCTCCCATGGCACTGCACCACAGAACGCTGTGACTGTTGCACTATGTTCTGGGTCTGCACCACATCAGCCAATGATTGGACCATCTCCCTCTGGGAATGGGCCACCCCCCTCTGTGTCAGTACCACGACGGCCAGCGGTTGGGCAATGCTGCAGGGCAATGCTGCCGACGTTCTCAGACATGGTCCGCTATAACTAGACCATGGTCAGGAGCGCCGCGGTAATGCTTAGTTGGCTCAGACTCATGGCTGCCGGTGAGAGGGAAGCCCTGTCTTTGGAGTCGGCGACCGCCTGCACAGATTGCCCCAGGCCTTGGAAATGCTGATCCATTGCCAAAGCCCTCGCCCCAAGGCTTCCACCGCGGATGCTACCCATGTGATGTTGGTCTGGGTGGCACGGCTGGCCGGCACCACCTTCTGCTACTCCACATGGTTGGTGTTGTGGAAATTATAAGTCAGCACTTCGAGTTTTCGCCAAAGGTCTTTTAATTAAATGCGAGGTTTGTGGAGGGCTGAAGAGACAGCAGCCATTCGAAATGCCCTGTCTTACAGAGGGAAAGCAGAAATTTATATTATGCAGTGAGCAATATCTGGGACAAGTAAACTGCTTTAGATTAGAGAGACAGAAAAACAAGCAAGCCGGAGTCATATTTTAATAATCCAACCTTGGGTTCCTTGCCAAAGCAGCAGAAAATCATGTTGTCAGCAAAACACTGTGCAGCTGTACGCTTGTTTACATTGCATGACTTCTGACTATTTCATACCGAACTCTTGACTGAAATAAGGTAAAATATCCATCATGCTTTGCCAAGTGCGTATTCTCATGGAATATAGTCAAAAAGCTTGTTACAATGAATAGCCTTAAGCAGGCCACTAATTCGCACACTAAAGTCCCTTCTTTAGCTGAACTCCTTCGCCTGCGCCTGCAGGTGCTGCATGTTCTCCAACAACCGCATAATCGATCCCACCTCGAAGCTGAAGAGGCCCAAACCGCAAGTGCGATGTCGATCTCGATTTCAACATGATCCGGATCTCGGAGTGCCGGATCCCGCCTATGAACCGACAACAGCGCTCGGCCCATGAGGTCCAGCCGCCGGAGCACCCGACCCAGCCCCCGGCCATGAGACCCGGCCCAGAGAGGCCGGCCCAGTGACCCGAACTGTAAAGGCCCGCCTCGCGACCTGACTTACCGGAGAACGGAAGGAAGATTCCATGCTGAGGCACGACCATGCCTACTCCAAGATCGCCCTCCAGGAGCACCCAACCAGACCACCAAGGATGGAGAAGATCATGGGAGCCGGTCCAACCTGACTAAAGATTCCTGTGTCTGCAATCCAAGACCCACGAAACGGTAGAGACCCCGTGCAAGGACCCGAACGCGCCGCAAAGTATCCCTGTACTTGCAGAATGTCGGGTAATGCCGGATCCCAAATAAGCCGCCCCGCAATCCCAAAATTGCATCCAGGACCCGTGACTCTCTGCCTGACACAATTGCGACAGCGAAACCTCCATCAGTCACAACCACTTACATCCCACAAGGTCAACCGTCTCCCACCGGATCCTGGGACCATTCAGAAGCTGCCGCCAACCGAGGAAGCGAGGGGAATGCGGTGGTAAGCAGGTGAGAGTCAAGCAACGCAGGTTCAATACTCCTTTCCCCAGCTTATTCCTGGCAAACCTCCTAGCGATAAAAAGCAAGCCGGACATACTTTACGCCAGACTGACCATTCAGAGTGAAAAGGAGATTGCTGCGTGCTCTGTTTCACAGAGACATCACCCACCTCTGCCTCAACGGACTGTATCATACAGCCTAAAGGCTTCTCAATTCAGCAGTTGGACCTGATTGTGTCAAGAGGCAAAGTAAAGGGCAGAAGTGGCTTGCCTCCTCGTCTATTCCCCCTGGTTCTCGATGTGGTGACCCTCGCGACATACTGTTTCACGGACCTGAAATACCTGACTGTGAAGTGCCGCCCTTACTACCTCCCACATGAGTTCATCCATTAACACGGCGGTCTACAGCCACTCCAGGCAGAAGTGAAGATGGCACTGGACGAATTGTACACAGTTATGAATAACAATTAAACCGAACACCCAGAGGCGTTGTTCATCGTGGGCGGGGACTTCAACAACGTCGACCTCAAGAGTGTACAGACAAAATTCCACCAACACATATCGTGTACCACCAGGGCGGCAACACTCTTGATCACTGCTACACAAAAAGCAAGGCTGCCTACCGTTCCATCCCCGACCGAACTTTAGAAAATCAGACCATAAGACGGTGCTCCTTCTCCCAGCATACAATCAGAAAGTTAAGTGGGAGAATCCGGTTAAGAAGGTCATGCAGTGCTGGTCAGAGGAAACAGATCCTACTTTACTCCTTGGAGTCAGTGGTCTGGTCCATATTTAAGAATTTAGCAACCAACCTAAACGAATATGTCACCACCATCACAGACTTTATCATTCATGTGTGGACGACTGCGTGTCAAAGAAATTAGTATGTATGTTCCCCAAACAGAAACCTGGCTTAATTGGGAGACTGACCGCCGTCTGAAGGCCAGGTCAGAGCACTGAAGTCCGTTGACCCTGACCTCTCCTCCAAATCCAGATACGGCCTCCACAAAATCATCAGGGTTGCAAAGAAACAATATCCGACCAAGCTAGTGTTACAGATTCTCGTCGGTTTTGGAAATGCCTAAATAACATAATATGTTACTAATAACAGCCGAGAAGAACCTCTAGGAGCAGCACACCCCTCCCCAATGAAACACTGCATTATATGCTTGGGTCGAGCAGGGAACCATCAAACCACTGTCAACTGCCGCAGCAGCCTTGAGCACACCCATACCCACCGCAAGTGCTTCCTAAATCAGATCAAACTCCCTGAAGGTGAACGCTTGGAAAGCGATGGGTGCAGATGGGGTCCCTGGTTGCACACTCAGATGCTTTGCGGACCAGATGACAGGTGTGTTTGCGGACATCTTCAACCTTTCCCGACTCAATTCAGAGCTCCCCACCTGCTTCAAGAAGACCACCATCACCACCACATCAACTCCATACTCCCAGAATGCCTAGACCCACTGAAATTCCCAGACCGCTGCAACCGATTCATAGCAGACACCATCTCCCTGACCCTACAATCAACCCTGGAGTATCTCGACTCCTACATCAGTCTCCTATTTATTGACCACAGCTTTTGCTTCAACACCATAATCCCAGCGAAGCTCATACCTAATCTCCAAAATCTCGGACTTGGCCCCTCACTCTGCAACTGGATCCTCGATTTTCTGACATACAGACCACAATTACTAAGAATAATACTTACATCTCCTCCACGATTGTCCTCAATACCGGGGCCCAATAAGGCTGCGTAATTACTCCCTCGTTCTATACACCATACGCATACACACGACTGCGTGGCAAAATTTGGCTCCAACTGAATATACAAGTTTGCTGATGACATTACTGTAGTAGGTCGGATCTCAAACAACTACGAGTCAGAGTACAGGGGGAGATAGAGAACCTGCTGGAGTGGTATAGCAGCAATAATCTCTCCCTCAATGCCAGCAAAACAAAAGAGCTGGTCATTGACTTCAGGAAGTAAAGTAGGGGGTGGTTTTGCACATTGGGCTAAATAGCTGGCTTGTTCAGCAGATCAAGGCCAGCAGCGCAGGTTCAATTCCCGCGCAGGTACCAGCCTCCTCGAACAGACGCCAGTATGTGGTGACGAGGGGATTGTTACAGTAACTTCATTTGAAGCCTACTTGTGACAATAAGCGATCTTCATTTCATTCATTCATTTGTACACACCACTGCCTGCATTAATGGGGCCGAGATGGAGATGGTTGACAGCTTCAAATTCCTTGTTGTGCGAAACACCAAAACTCTGTCCTGGTCCACCCACGTTGACACTACCACCAAGAAAGCACAACAGTGCCTATACTTCTTCAGGAAAGGAAGGAAATTCGGCATGTCTGCATTGACACTTACCAGCTGTTACAGGTGCACCATAGACAGCATCCTATCTGGCTGCATCACAGCCTTGTATGGCAACCACTCGGCCCAAGACCGCAAGAAACGTCAGAGAGTTGTGAACATTACACAGTCAATCACACAATCCCGCCACCCACCCATTGACCCTGTCTACACCTCCCGCTGCCTTGAGAAAGTGGGCAGCATAATCAAATACACCTTTCGTCCTGCTTATAACTCACTGGGCTAAATCGCTGGCTTTGAAAGCAGACCAGGGCAGGCCAGCAACATGGTTCGATTCCCATACCAGCTTCCCCGAACAGGCGCCGGAATGTGGCGACTAGGGGCTTTTCACATTAACTTCATTGAAGCCTACTTGTGACAATAAGCAATTTTCATTTCATTTTCTTCCATTTGGCAGGAGATGCAAAGTGGTGAGAACACGCAATAGCAGATTTAAAAATAGCTTCTCCCCCGCTGTTCTCAGACTCCAAAACGACCCTCTTATGGACTGATGTGATTAATATTACACTCCTGTATGCTTCACGCAATACCTTTGTCTATCTATTCAGATTGTGCACATTGTGTTGTCTTGTTAAATATTTTCTTTTCATGTATTATATGATCTTTTTGAGCTGCAGCCAGAAAAATACTTTCCACTGTAGATCCATACACGTGGCAATAAAGTAATCCAAGCCAATCCAATCATGTTGTCCCTGACTCTTTGACTGCATCTCTACGATCAATGGAACTGTCCATTACAGAAACCCGAAACCTATTGGATGGCAGCTAGTGTTTGGGGTTTGCTACACTCTGACCGGCTGTCCTCTCAGGAGTCCGCACCTAATCCTGATGTACCGGGGCATTTTTGTGGTGAGCACCAGATCATGTCCCAGGAGTCACTTCACTAAACTGCCTAATCGAGGTGAGTGTCTCTGGGATGGAGCAAGACAGCTTTGACGGGAAAGCTGTATTATCCTCGGACATGCGCACCGGGGTTTACTTGGTCTCATAAATGGCGCATCCCATGTCAGAATTCTTGTCGCTGCTCGCCATCTGGAGACCTGGCTGTGGCTGGGGGCGGAGGACAAGAGAAGAACCCTCCCCATCACTAGCAGGCCCTGCAAGACACAAGAAAAGATAGATGGTTAGGCTTTGGGTTGGGGGATTATTGGGGGTGGTGGGTGGTGTCGGTGAATAGATAATGTGAGGGTGGCGTGAACTTGAGGGCGGTGTGTGGGTGAGGGTGGTGTGGGGGTGAGGGTGTCGCGTGGGTGGTATATGGGTGGGGGTGAGGGTGCACTTGGGGAGGGTGACACACACGTCATGGACCACCACAACTCAGTGGAGTCTCACTTCCTCGCAAAAAGCTGATCTTCATTTTGGCGACAGCCCTTTGATCGGGCCCACCAAACAGGTCCATGGCCTACAGGTCTACCATGGTGAAAGGACAACGGGGTGGCCTTCCTTCTCCAGTCTTCTCCCGCTCCCAGTAGTTATTCCCCTGGGGAGGCGGGGGCAGAAGCAGGAACTGCACAATGTTAGACAATCCGATGTATGCAGCTCAACGGGTGGGTAGCTGGTGGCTTCAGTGGCCAGGGCATCCGGCCATGGCGGCCAGTATGGTTGCTAGCATGTGGTGGAGAGTGGGGGTTCGGCCACCCTCTAGGTGGATGGGTTGGGTCACGGCTGAGTGGAATAGGGGCTAGTGTCAAGGGCACAGTGCTTCCTACTAAACCTGGCCGCATGAGGGGGGGTGCCATTTCTTCTGGCACGTCTGCCGCGTCCGGATGGTGTTGCTCATTGTGCTTACTGCCTCTGCCACCTGCGTTCAGGTACAGCGAACGGCGGCGACTGGCATCCTTGTTCCCGGCTCAGATTGCAGGGTTGTCAGCCTCTTCTCCACAGTATCTAGGAGGGTCTCAAGTTTGGCGTCCGTGAATCCCGTGGCCGCTCTCCTTACCACCATGTTGTTGCCTGGGATGGTGTACATGTGACGAGTGACCTGTTCTATGCAGCTGCAGCTTGTCAGTTTCCTCAGTGTCAGTCGCGTATCTGGCAAATCCGGCACTGTTTTTCATTTGAATTTGTTGTGTTCTGTGTGGCGCAGCTGCTGGTACCTCAATAGTCATTGAATTGCTCCAGGCAGGGCACCAGGTGTGTTGTCGTGGAAGTCCACGAATCTTGCCCTTACGTCAACACTTAGTCTCAGGAACAGAGAATTCCGCCATCTATTTTATACCATGCACATTCATGCATGGTGAGGATTGCGAGGGATTCCGAATATTGAGGAAGGACACAGGTTGATTTCCAGACGTCA
Source organism: Scyliorhinus torazame (assembly GCF_047496885.1). Lineage (NCBI taxonomy): Eukaryota > Metazoa > Chordata > Chondrichthyes > Carcharhiniformes > Scyliorhinidae > Scyliorhinus > Scyliorhinus torazame. The sequence continues at coordinate 117,637,266 of NC_092716.1, forward strand.
ATGGATATGCGAAGAGGACGGGAGTTTGGTGTTGAGATTAATTATCAGCTATGATCAACAGGAATGCTATAAGCATTGTGGAGAGCACATATGCTTCACAGCTCCAGGGTCCCAGGTTCGATTCCCAGCTTGGGTCACTGTCTGTGTGGAGTCTGCACATTCTCCCCGTGTGTGCGTGGGTTTCCTCCGGGTGCTCCGGTTTCCTCCCACAGTTCAAAGATGTGCGGGTAAGGTGGATTGGCCATGCTAAATTGCCCATGGTGTCCAAAATTGCCTTTAGTTTTGGGTGGGGTTACTGGGTAACGGGTATAGGGTGGAGGTGTAGACCTTGGGTAGGGTGCTCTTTCCAAGAGCCGGTGCAGACTCGATGGGCCGAATGGCCTCCTTCTGCACTGTAAATTCTATGATTCTTTATAATCTCTAAACAGGTCCTCTTTCCTAGACTTGCCTATGCTGTTGGTACCGCCGTGGACCACAACAACTGGATGTTCCCCCTCCCTCTCCAGTATCCTTTCAAGCCGGTCAGAGATGTCCCGCACCCTAGCACCAGGCAGGCAACATACCATGTGGGACTCTTTAACCTGCTCACAAAGGATACTATCTATCCCCCTGATAATAGAATCCCCTACAACTACAACTTGCCTATTTACTTACTCCCCTTGAATGGCCTGCTGAGCCATGGTGCCTTGGTCAGCTGACTAATCCTTCCTGCAGCCCTGTTCGCCATCCACACAGGGAGAAAGTGCCTCATACATGTAATGACAACCATACTGCCCTGATTTGCAAAATGCTACTAACTGTCCTGGCTTGAGCCAATTCACATCTCGATTACTTGTGATTATGACTCACTCTACTCACACTGTTTGTTCCTGTAAAGACTTGTTTACCTGTAAAGACTCAGATTTCAACCATTCTTCACCTTCCAATTTGTAACTATCGTGCAATTGTGTCTCTCCTGTGTCGGCTGTGATTCTCTCCAGGGATTTTGACATGGGATGGTCCAATTTAGGATGCAAGTCACAATTTAGGTCAAGTCCCGGAATGATCCGATGTGAGCCTAAGTTTTGTAAAACTCGGGTTGTCCCAATCGGGAGCACAAGTATTTGACTAAAGAGCCAGAATGTTCTCCAGAGAACCACAGGCATTGGTTTGTCCATAATCCAAGAGGGACTAAGTTGTATATTTGTATTGATTGATATTGCTGTGTCTCTAGCCCTACCCTTAAAGCCCAAATGAAATACTTGTTCCACTCAAACTTATCTGGTTCTTCACCATTGATGCGTTTCCTGTACGAATACGAGGCCCAAATGTAAACTCTTTAGATGCCCAAAAATCCTTGGAAATGTCACTGTCCCATTCACATGCCTCACATTCCACTTGAAAAGATTGAAAGGGGATCTCACACCAGGGTCAGCCATTACCTCTGAAAATTAACGAATAAGGAATCCTATCAAGCCAAGGTGAAGCGATCCCACCAGGACAGCGGGCAGGCCCACTCCAATGACCAAACGAACACAGAATAGTGGAAAATTTCGAACAACTAACTTAAGCACCCACCCTCCCCTTCTCCTCCCCGAACACAACACTCCGCAACAGTAATATTAAATCTATCCAGGACAAAATTTATCAAAATTATATTGTTATCTTCTACTTTCAGGGAGTTTGCGTACAGAAGCTGCAGTGTACCAGGTAGGGCAGTGGATGTTGTCTATATGGACGTCAGTAAGGCCTTTGACAAGGTCCCTCATGGTAGACTAGTACAAAAGGTGAAGTCACACGGGATCAGGGGTGAGCTGGCAAGGTGGATACAGAACTGGCTAGGTCATAGAAGGCAGAGAGTAGCAATGGAAGGATGCTTTTCTAATTGTAGGGCTGTGACCAGTGGTGTTCCACAGGGATCAGTGCTGGGATCTTTGCTGTTTGTAGTATATATAAATGATTTGGAGGAAAATGTAACTGGTCTGATTAGTAAGTTTGCAGACGACACAAAGGTTGGTGGAATTGCGGATAGCGATGACGACTGTCAGAGGATACAGCAGGATTTAGATTGTTTGGAGACTTGGGCGGAGAGATGGCAGATGGAGTTTAATCCGGACAAATGTGAGGTAATGCATTTTGGAAGGTCTAATGCAGGTAGGGAATATACAGTGAATGGTAGGACCCTCAAGAATATTGAAAGTCAAAGAGATCTAGGAGTACAGGTCCACAGGTCACTGAAAGGGGCAACACAGGTGGAGAGGGTAGTCAAGAAGGCATACGGCATGCTTGCCTTCATTGGCCGGGGCATTGAGTATAAGAATTGGCAAGTCATGTTGCAGCTGTTTAGAACCTTAGTTAGGCCACACTTGGAGTATAGTGTTCAATTCTGGAGGGCATTAGCTATGAGGAGCGGTTGAATAAACTCGGTTTGTTCTCACTGGCACGAAGGAGGTTGAGGAGCGACCTGATAGAGGTCTACAAAATTATGAGGGGCATAGACAGAGTGGATAGTCAGATGCTTTTCCCCGGGGTAGAGGGGTCAATTGCTAGGGGGCATAGGTTTAAGGTGAGAGGGGCAAGGTTTAGAGTAGATGTACGAGGCAATTTTTTTACGCAGAGGGTAGTGGGTGCCTGGAACTCGCTACCGGAGGAGGTGGTGGAAGCAGGGACGATAGTGACATTTAAGGGGCATCTTGACAAATACATGAATCGAATCGGAATAGAGGGATTCGGACCCAGGAAGTGTAGAAGATTGTAGTTTAGTCGGGCAGCATGGTCGGCACGGGCTTGGAGGGCCGAAGAGCCTGTTCCTGTGCTTTGTTGTTCTTTGTATATCCGAAGAAAATAAAAAATTGTAAACACGCATAAAAATTGAAGATGCAACAATACAACAACGAAATTGTCACTCTCAGAAAATATGTACAGGACTTGTACAAAATCACATTCACAATTTATTCATATAAACGAAGAATGTAAAAACTACTGAACACTAAAACACACAATAACGTCAACCTTTATAAAACAAATAAATTATTAAACAGAGTTCAAACTGATTTTTTGAACAAACAAGGTTGCATCTTATGGGGAGTCAAAAAAGTGATCCTTCTGCCACAACAGATACTCGGGCGGGGGATGGTGATAATAAACCGAACCGAATATCCTTCTTACAGAAAGTGGATTTCGCCCCGTTGGAAGCGGCTCTCTGCTTTGCCAGGTTGGCACTGAGCTTTTGATACAGCGGCCCCTTTTCGCCTTCCCACTTTGACCGTCCCATTTTGCGTCCTGTTGTTCTGTGGCCCATGGAAGGTCCTGTTCTTTCATCTTAAAATTGTAAAATCTAGGGCAGCACGGTGGCGCAGTTGGTTAGGCCCGCTGCCTCACGGCGCCGAGGTTCGATCCTGGCTCTGGGCCACTGTCCGTGCGGAGTTTGCACATTCTCCCCGTGTTTGCGTGTGTTTCACCCACACAACCAAAAGATGTGCGGGCTGGGTGGATTGGCCACGCTAAATTGCTCCTTAATTGGAAAAAATGAGTTGGGCTCCCTAAATTTATTTTTAAAAATGTAGGGTCATAGAAGGCATAGAATTTACAGTGCGAAAGGCGGCCATTCGGCCCATCCAGTCTGTACCGGCCCTTGGAAAGAGCGCCCTCCTTATGCCCACACATCCATCCTATCCCTTTAACCTAGCGACACCACCTAATCTTTTGGACACTAAGGGACAATTTATCATGGCCAAATTATCATGAATTGGGTGCGCTAAATTTATTAAAAAATTTAAAATGTGAAATCTTACATTGACCGCATATGGGAGATCCCCAGTTCGACGTCTCAGTCTCAGTGTGCGATGAGCACGCTCTAATCCGGGGGCATGTGAAATCTCCTTATCCCATCAATCTGGACAGCATGATGGACACATATTCCGAGGTGGTATTGCTCTCCATCCCGATCGGCAACCCACGAAGCAGATATTCCGCCTGGTTTCGACGTCATTTAATTTAGTCTTTGAATTTTTGTTTGATACCATCACTGAATAAAATTAATTCTCTCGCGCAGAGATTCGGTCACTATGATCGGACAGGGCGGCCTCCACATTTTTAATCACAGCCCCACGTGCCTCCATAGATTTCCTCTCACCTTATATTTTACTGGCTATCGCGGCCAGAGGCACGTCAACCTATCTTTTTACTTGATCTGCCAGAATTTCATAGTCATTTCTCAACTCAGCCGCCCCGATGCGGCAAATGTCGTGAGCCGCAGCCATTTTGCCGCTTGTCCAGTCCTGTGAAGCCTCGGAGTCGGAGGAACCTGGAGGGCCGGGTTTTTTGTATTTTTGCTTTGGTTAGCCATGTTGAGTTGCCTGGTGTTCAGACAGCAATTCGCAGTGCTTTTAAAGTTTGTGCTGCAGTCGATCTGCTGTTAAAGTCGGGATTACCGCGAGAGCCTCGGGTTGTGTCTTCCCACCTGTACATCTGCCACCGGAACACAAACGTTTTGTATTATATTTGCTAGTAAATGTTTTACATTATGATTTACAGGCTTCTACAAAGATCTTACTGCAACATGAAACCATAACAGTCAATTCTGAGATAATTAAATGAATAAAATAATAAAATGCCAACAAGTCGGAAGCAACATTTTACGATAACATGGTGGCACGCTGATTAGCAGTGCTGCCTCATAACACAAATGACCAGTGTTCAATTCGGACCTTCGTTGAATGTGTGTCGTTTGCACATCCTTCCTTTGACTGCATCGTTTTCTTAGAACTATGGAATAGAACCATAACATTCCTACACATCACAAGGAGCTAATTCAGCCCTTCAATTCTGCCTTGATCCTCTGAAAGAGTACTCTACCTGGACCTTTTCCCCCACGATATCCCTGGAACGTAAACTGTACATCCCTGGACACTAAGGGGAAACTTAGCATGACTAATCCATGCATGCTGTATTATTAAACAGAGTTCAAACTGATTTTTTGAACAAACAAGGTTTGGACTGTGGGAGGAAATCTGACCACCCGGTACAAAGCCAGGCAGATACAGGAGAATGTGCAAACTCCACACATGCACTCACGCCAGGCTGGAATTGAGCCCGGCCCCTCGCACAGTGAGGCAGGCGTTTCAACTACTGTGCACCTTGACATGACCAATTCCGCATGTTGATTTGGTTTCCTCCCACAGTCCAAAGATATGCAGTTAAGGTGGATTGGCTTTGTTCAGTTGTCCCTTCAGGTCCACAGGTGAGGTGGAGTTATGGGGATAGACCTTTGTCTGGTGCTCGTTTGTAGCCTTGGTGATGACTCGATGGCTCCAGTGGCTTCTTTCTGCACTAGGGTTTATATTTCTATGAACAGAAATCAAAGACAAATGAAATGTTACAAGCGCAATGACAGCAAAAATCCTTGCGTGCTTTGATAATTGAATGCCAAGAATCTAAACAAAATTATGCAGATATTTTAAAGCATGTCACATGTAAAAGTATATGATAACATACTAAAGATTTAAATAGCTTCGCAGATTTAAAGCAAATAAAAAAGCCTATGATCTTTTGTAAATAATCATCTTTAACTATAATAAAATTCTTTAAAAAGCGATAATGCCAATATAAAACAAACAGCAAGCCAACCGTTACAAATACCACAACATACTTTTAAAATATTTGTAAAATATGTTGCCTGTTGTGTTCCATCTAAATTTGTTGGAATCATAGAATCACGAAAGTGTGGATGGAGGCCATTCGGCCCATAGTTTCTGCTCCAGCTCTTGGAAAGAGCAGCCCACTTGAGCCCACACCTCCAACCTATCCTCGTAACCCAGTAAACCCATATAACCGTTTGTTCACTCAGAGGCAAGTTAAAATGGCCACTCCACCTAACCTGCACATCTTTGGACTATGGGTGCAAACCGGAGAATGCGGAGGAAACACGCGCAGACACTGCATACTACACTTTACGGCAATCATGGTAGCATAGTGGTTAGCACAGTTGCTTTGCAGCTCCAGGGTCCCAGGTTTGATTCGCGGCCAGGGCCACTGTCTGTGCAGGGTTTGCACGTTCTCCCTGCGTCTGAGTGGGTTTCCTCCGGGTGCTCCGATTTCCTCCCACAGTCCGAAAATGTGCGGCTTAGATGTATTGGCCATGCTAAATTGCCCTTAGTGTGCAAACGTTTAAGTGGGGTTACTGGGTTAGGGGGATAGGCTAGGGATGTGGGCTTGAGTACGGTGCTCTTTCTAAGAGGCGGTGCAGACTCGATGGGTCGAATGGCCTCCTTCTGCACTGCAAATTCTATGAAATCCTATGAAAGGCCAGAATTGATTTCGGGTCCTTGGAGCTGCGTGTCAGCAGTGCCATCCATTGGGCCGGGCTGGAGTCTGCGAAGAAAGTCCCACTGAAGGTCCCAGGTTGCCACATCAAGATGAGCATTCAATACATTATGAGTACGTCGATAAGTGCGCAGTTTCCCTTTTTGAATCTGCGGCCTTTGGCTTCCTGCCGCTAGCATTAATAACACGGGAGCACACTTGTGAGCACTGCTACCTCACAACACGAGGAACTGGTGCTCAATTTGAACCTGTGTTTGCACATTCTCTCCGTGTCTGCATCGGTTTGCTGGAACCAGAGAACAGAACCATAACATTCCAACAGTGCAGAAGGAAGGCATTCTGCCCATTAAGTCTGCACCGACTGTCTGGAAGAGCACAGTACCGAGGCCCACTCCCCCACACCATCCCAGGAACCAAACCTTTACATCCAGAGACAGTAAGCGGCAATTCGTCTCGGCCATCCCTCCTAACTGCAGCACCCGGAGAAAATCCAAACAGACAAGGGGGGAACGGTATGAACTCCACATCGACAGCACCCAAGGCTGTAATCCAACTCGGGTGCCTGTCGCTGTGAGCAGCAATGCTAACTACTCTGTGACAGTGCCACTACCATTTCCTCAAGGTGCTTTGGCTTACTCCCACATTCTAAAGATATGCAGCTAACTAAGATGAATTTGCTTTGATAAATTGTCCTCAGTCTTTAACGGTTAGGTATGGGTAAAGGTGGGGGCGTGGGCCTGGTCAGTGTTTTCTGTGGGAGTGTTGGGGGAGACGCGATGATTTGTTTGGCTTTATTCAGCACTGCAATGACTATGATTCTTGAAACACAAATAGGATGTTAGAAGGAATGTCAGAGCAAAAGGACGTGGGGCAGGCAGCACGGTGGCGTAGTGGGTTAGCCCTGCAGCCTCACGGAGCAGAGGTCCCGGGTTCGATCCCGGCTCTGGGTCACTGTCCGTGTGGGGTTTGCACATTCTCCCCGTGTTTGCGTGGGTTGCACCCCCACAACTCAAAGATGTGCAGGGTGGGTGGGTTGGCCACGGTAAATTGCCCGTTAATTGGAAAAATGAATTGGGTACTCTAAATTTATATCAAAAAAGACGGAAGACGATTTTAAAATCATCTGACTATAATCGAAAAATAAAACATGCAAACACCGTTAAATGTGCCACCCGTAACCTTAGAACAAACTTCACTTAATCGAAATAAAACTACTTTAAAATAACCCATAATAACAATAACAAAGGGTCATCTGGACTCGAAGCGTTAGCTATTTTCTCTGACCGGCTGAGATTTTCCAGCATTTTCTTTTTCACTTCAGGTTCCAGCATCCGCAGTAATTTGCTTTTATCCATAATAACAATAATTCCTGTATAAACGAGAGTAAAAAACTCATAAAACAGTTCTCCAGACATTTAAAGCACTTTTGTTAAAGTCAAAGCCTGTTCTTGAGTGCGTGCCCTCAGTGGACAATCCCAACCTGCCCCGATACGAGGATAGGGCTGCACGCCTCTGGCGCCGCATTGGCGGATGCAGAGGCAGTCCTGCTGGCACCCAGAGGAATGTTTGATGGGAAAAGTAGCGCAAGCAAAGTAAAGTTGAGAGTTATGTTAAGGTCCCAGAGACTTGAGGAAATGCAGCAGAATTGTTGAGAATGAAATAGGGCCCCTAGCAAAATTGGATATTTATTGGGAGCAACAAACAAACTCGAAAGCATGACATCGCAGCTCGCACACGTTATGCGCTCCTCCTGCACTTTGTTTGAAGCTGTGAATACTTCCAGTGTCCGTGGCAACCACATATAGACGAAGTGTACCGAACCACAGCAGCTCGGTAGTCGCTTTTATGAACCGGCAAGGCTGGTTAACCCTCTGAGCAACATCCGCGGTGGATGGATTTCGTGAAGATCACACTCGCGGATTGTGTTCGCACATTCAATGAGGTAGCCACGCCACAGGAAAGGACTGAACAGACAAATAGTCGATAGAAGACCACACAGGCAGAATAGTGGAAGACATGTGGTGCAGGGTCGATTCCTCATTTTTAAAATGCCGTTTTAAAAACTGTTGGGATGGACAAATTCTCGGGGCTAACAGTCAGCGTCAGCACTTGTGACACTGATGCAAATGTAAGAAGAAAGACAAATGCTAGCGGATTCAATTGTATGGGTAAAGGACAGGCGCCTCTGCGGCCGCAAAATAACGTCAGGTGGCATGATTCCCCTCTTGCGATAGCGTTAGGGATATCTTGGAACAGCTGAAGTGCATTCTGAAAGGGAAGGATTAATAGCCCTGTATCGCGGTACATATCGGAATCGGCAACATAAGTTAAAAGAAGATGAGGTCTGAGAAGGAGAATGTAGGGGTCTTAATTTAAAACGAAGGATCTCAAAGACAATAATCATGGAATTACTGCCATACTAAATGCTGGAGAGAATACAAGTAAATGGATATACCAGACGAATGTGTGGCTGGAGAATTGATGTAGCAGAAAGGGATTCAGATACGTGGGGCATTGGGACCAGTTTTTAGGAAGGTGGAACTCGTCAAAATAGGGCGGGTTGCATCTGAGCAGCAGCAGGACTAATAATGTCCTCATGAAGTGTTTGCTAGTGAAGTCGGGAGTGTTGAAACCAAAATTGCAGGAGATGGGAACGTGAAGACGGAGGCAGGAAGGAACATGGATATAGAAAATAAAACCCAGAAATGAAAGGAGCATAAGCGTAAGGCGGACGAAACAAGGACGAAAAACAAATATTATCACAATGCAAAATCGAGCTACGGCGACTAACACTGTTAAAATACATGTCTCATAGAAAATACATAGAAAATACAGCACAGAACAGGCCCTTCGGCCCACGATGTTGTGCCGAACCTTTGTCCTAGATTAAACATCGATTATCATTGAATTTACAGTGCAGAAGGAGGCCATTCGGCCCTTTGAGTCTGCACCAGCTCTTGGAAAGAGCACCCTACCCAAACTCAACACCTCCACCCAACACCAAGGGCAATTTGGACATTAAGGGCAATTTATCATTAGCCAATTCACCTAACCCGCACATCTTTGGACTGTGGGAGGAAACCGGAGCACCCGGAGGAAACCCACGCAGACACGGGGAGGACGTGCAGACTCCGCACAGACAATGACCCAAGCCGGAATCGAACCTGGGACCATGGATCTGTGAAGCAATTGTGCTATCCACAATGCTACCGTGCTGCCCTTAAGAACAAATAAATCTACACTATATCATTTTCCCGTAATCCATGTACCTATCCAACAGCTGCTTGAAGGTCCCTAATGTTTCCGACTCAACTACTTCCACAGGCAGTGCATTCCATGCCCCCACTACTCTCTGGGTAAAGAACCTACCTCTGATATCCCTCCTATATCTTCCACCTTTCACCTTAAATTTATGTCCCCTTGTAATGGTGTGTTCCACCTGGGGAAAAAGTCTCTGACTGTCTACTCTATCTATTCCCCTGATCATCTTATAAACCTCTATCAAGTCGCCCCTCATCCTGCTCCGCTCTAATGAGAAAAGGCCTAGCACCCTCAACCTTTCCTCGTAAGACCTACTCTCCATTCCAGGCAACACCCTGGTAAATCTTCTTTGCACCTTTTCCAGAGCTTCCACATCCTTCCTAAAATCAGGCGACCAGAACTGTGCACAGTACTCCAAATGTGGCCTTACCAAAGTTTTGTACAGCTGCATCATCACCTCACGGCTCTTAAATTCAATCCCTCTGTTAATGAACGCGAGCACACCATAGGCCTTCTTCACAGCTCTATCCACTTGAGTGGCAACTTTCAAAGATGTATGAACATAGACCCCAAGATCTCTCTGCTCCTCCACAATGCCAAGAACTCTACCGTTAACCCTGTATTCCGCATTCATATTTGTCCTTCCAAAATGGACAACCTCACACTTTTCAGGGTTAAACTCCATCTGCCACTTCTCAGCCCAGCTCTGCATCCTATCTATGTCTCTTTGCAGCCGACAACAGCCCTCCTTACTATCCACAACTCCACCAATCTTCGTATCGTCTGCAAATTTACTGACCCACCCTTCAACTCCCTCATCCAAGTCATTAATGAAAATCACAAACAGCAGAGGACCCAGAACTGATCCCTGCGGTACACCACTGGTAACTGGGATCCAGGCTGAATATTTGCCATCCACCACCACTCTCTGACCTCTATCGGTTAGCCAGTTCGTTATCCAACTGGCCAAATTTCCCACTATCCCATGCCTCCTTACATTGTGCAGAAGCCTACCATGGGGAACCTTATCAAATGCCTTACTAAAATCCATGTACACTACATCCACTGCTTTACCTTCATCCACATGCTTGGTCACCTCCTCAAAGAATTCAATAAGATTTGTAAGGCAAGACCTACCCCTCACAAATCCGTGCTGACTATCCCTAATCAAGCAGTGTCTTTCCAGATGCTCAGAAATCCTATCCTTCAGTACCCTTTCCATTACTTTGCCTACCACCGAAGTAAGACTAACTGGCCTGTAATTCCCAGGGTTATCCCTAGTTCCTTTTTTGAACAGGGGCACGACATTCGCCACTCTCCAATCCCCTGGTACCACCCCTGTTGACAGTGAGGACGAAAAGATAATTGCCAATGGCTCTGCAATTTCATCTCTTGCTTCCCATAGAATCCTTGGATATATCCCGTCAGGCCCGGGGGACTTGTCTATCCTCAAGTTTTTCAAAATGCCCAACACATCTTCCTTCCTAACAAGTATTTCCTCAAGCTTACCAATCTGTTTCACACTGTCCTCTCCAACAATATCGCCCCTCTCATTTGTAAATACAGAAGAAAAGTACTCATTCAAGACCTCTCCTATCTCTTCAGACTCAATACACAATCTCCCGCTACTGTCCTTGATCGGACCTACCCTCGCTCTAGTCATTCTCATATTTCTCACATATGTGTAAAAGGCCTTGGGGTTTTCCTTGATCCTACCTGCCAAAGATTGTTCATGCCCTCTCTTAGCTCTCCTAATCCCTTTCTTCAGTTCCCTCCTGGCTATCTTGTATCCCTCCAATGCCCTGTCTGAACCTTGTTTCCTCAGCCTTACATAAGTCACCTTTTTCCACTTAACAAGACATTCAACCTCTCTTGTCAACCATGGTTCCCTCACTCGACCATCTCTTCCCTGCCTGACAGGGACATACATATCAAGGACACGTAGCACCTGTTCCTTGAACAAGTTCCACATTTCACTTGTGTCCTTCCCTGCCAGCCTATGTTCCCAACTTATGCACTTCAATTCTTGTCTGACAACATCGTATTTACCCTTCCCCCAATTGTAAACCTTGCCCTGTTGCACGTACCTATCCCTCTCCATTACCAAAGTGAAAGTCACAGAATTGTGGTCACTATCTCCAAAATGCTCCCCCACTAACAAATCTACCACTTGCCCTGGTTCATTACCCAGTACTAAATCCAATATTGCCCCTCCTCTGGTCGGACAATCTACATACTGTGTTAGAAAAGCTTCCTGGACACACTGCACAAACACCACCCCATCCAAACTATTTGATCTAAAGAGTTTCCACTCAATATTTGGGAAGTTAAAGTCGCCCATGACTACTACCCTATGACTTCTGCACCTTTCCAAAATCTGTTTCCCAATCTGTTCCTCCACATCTCTGCTACTATTGGGGGGCCTATAGAAAACTCCTAACATAGTGACTGCTCCTTTCCTATTTCTGACTTCAACCCATACTACCTCAATAGGGTGATACTCCTCGAACTGCCTTTCTGCAGCTGTTATACTATCTCTAATTAATAATGCCACCCCACACCTCTTTTACCACCCTCCCTAATCTTATTGAAACATCTATAACCAGGGACCTCCAACAACCATTTCTGCCCCTCTTCTATCCACGTTTCCGTGATGGCCACCACATCGTAGTCCCAAGTACCGATCCATGCCTTAAGTTCACCCACCTTATTCCTGATGCTTCTTGCGTTGAAGTATACACACTTCAACCCATCTCCGTGCCTGCAAATACTCTCCTTTGTCAGTGTTCCCTTCCCCACTGCCTCATTACATGCTTTGGCGTCCTGAATATCGGCTACCTTAGTTGCTGGACTACAAATCCGGTTCCCATTCCCCTGCCAAATTAGTTTAAACCCTCCCGAAGAGTACTAGCAAACCTCCCTCCCAGGATATTGGTGCCCCTCTGGTTCAGATGCAACCCGTCCTGCTTGTACAGGTCCCACCTTCCCCAGAATGCGCTCCGATTATCCAAATACCTGAAGCCCTCCCTCCTACACCATTCCTGCAGCCACGTGTTCAACTGCACTCTCTCCCTATTCCTAGCCTCGCTATCACGTGGCACCGGCAACAAACCAGAGATGACAACTCTGTCTGTCCTGGCTTTCAACTTCCAGCCTAACTCCCTAAACTTGTTTATTACCTCCACACCCCTTTTCCTACCTATGTCGTTGGTACCAATGTGCACCACGACTTCTGGCTGCTCCCCCTCCCCCTTAAGGATCCTGAAGACACGATCCGAGACATCCCTGGCCCTGGCACCCGGGAGGCAACATACCTTCCGGGAGTCTCGCTCGCGACCACAAAATCTCCTATCTATTCCCCTAACCATTGAATCATGGCGGTGTGTTTTAATGCGTCGAACATTAACTATCAGGTAGATGTACCAAGAGTACATATATATATATAAACAGTTCTGGTACAGCTGCAATTGCACAGACATGATTGCATGGCTAACACAGATGGAAACAGAATATCCAGGGGGATGCATTATTTTTGACGTACAGACAAAAATGGATTGGATATGGGGTAGTATTGTTAATTAAAGAGGAAATCAATGCAATAGTGAGGAAATACATTTGCACGGAAAACCATGATATAGAACCTGTGTGGCAGGCGATATGAAACACCAAGGTGTAGAATCCGTTGCTGGGTGTTGTTTTAGAGCCCCAAATAGTAGTAGAGATTGAAAGACACGTATTGCAAATTAAATCAGAGATGCATGCAATAAGTGTGCATCCATAATCACTGGAGACTGTAACTTACATATAATTCGGACAAAGCAAACTTTCATTGGTATAGTAGAGGAGCAGTTCCTGGCGTGTGTATCCCCCTATGTGTTCCGACGATGTTCACGGTGGCACAGTATTTAGCACTGGTGCCTCACGGCGACATGGACCCGGTTTCAATTCCAGCCCCTGGTGACTGTGTGGAGTTTTCACTTTCTACCCGTGTCTGTGTGGTTCTGCGGTTTCTCCGGTTTCCTCTCACAGTTCAAAGATGTGCAGATCAGGTGGATTGTCCATGCTGAATTGCACCATCGGGTGGAGTTGCAGAAATAAGTCGATGAATTCGGCCTAGGTAGGGTGGTCTTTGAAAGGGTTGGTGCAGATCGAATGGGACGATTGGTCTCCCTCTGCATTGTCGCCCTTCTAAGTTAAAATGTTAAATGTGTGTACTCTCGTTAAAAATGTTGCAAGACCGGCTGAGCTTTGCCACCTTTCTATATTTCCCTTTCAGATTCCAACATCCAAAGCGCCCCCCCCCCCCCCCCCACCCCGTGTATGTACTGTACCTTCCGTACACTCTCAATATCATTTTTAAAATTTGAAAACTCTCCAAATAACCTACAGGCCTCCTAAAACCCTGGAAGAAATCGAAATATTATTATTCAGAGATTAAATAGATTTCTGGGAAAGGGAGGCTAATTTAACTGGAAGCTTTGATTTGCAAACAAAATGCCATGCCGATTGACAGGTAGAACACAGAAAGTTGTTTAAGCACCATAAGCATTTGCATTCAACAGTTCGTCAAGTCCAACATTGCAAATTGAGATGTGGGATGGCGGGGGACGGGTAGGATTGGAAGAATTATGTTCGATTACTTTCCTATTGGTTTTCACAGTATAGGAAAACAACACGCCTGTGACTTCAGCAGAACTAATAAAAATCCAGAACGGAGTGATAAGGAGAATAAAACCCGCCCTATCCATGGTCCAGACTGTTTCTTTGCGCTGACTGGAATTATCACAAACTGTAACTGAGCATCTGGACCCTCAGCAATTGGATAAACGTATACTCACAGGAGATAAATGATACCGAGCTCAATGTAAGTGAGAAATAATAGTTTATGGTATGGTAGTATTAATGTAATAGAGAGAACTATGTCTGCCAATACGTCCTTAAATGAATTGAACAGTTTCTGCAAGTTGGCCCTTGAAAAAAACTAAGCGCTCATGGAATGCACGGCAAGGGCGTGGTCAAATTAACCAACGGCTAAAGTGTTGGAAGACAAAGAGAATGCCTTATGTATTAAATAATAGAGGCGGTATTGTGGCACAGTGGTTATAATTGCTGCATCGTAGCGCCAGACACCGGGATTCAGCCTTGGGTGACAGTTTGTGTGGCGATTGTATGTTCTCCACGTACCTGCATGGGTTTCCTTCATGCTCGCCGACTGCCTCCCACAGGCCCAAAATATTCATGTTGGAGTATTGGCCATGCTACATTGCCCCTTTGTGTCCAAGCATGTGCATATTAGATTGATTAGGCATACTCAATGTGCAGAGTTCGGAAGACAGGATAGGGGATTAGAACAAAGAACAAGGAACAAAGAAAAGTACCGCACAGGAACAGGCCGGTCGGCCCTGAAAGCCTGTGCCGACCATGCTGCCCGTCTAAACTAAAATCTTCCACACTTCCTGGATCCGTATTTCTCTATTCCTATCCTATTCATGTATTTGTCAACATGCCCCTTAAAGGGCAGCACGGTGTCGCAGTGAGTAACACTGCAGCCTCAAGGGGCGGAGGTCCCAGGTTCGACCCCAGCTGTGGGTCACTGTCTGTGTGGAGTTTGCAAATTCTCCCCGTGTTTGCGTGGGTTTCGCCCCCACAACCCAAAGATGTGCAGGGTAGGTGGATTGGCCAGCCCTTAATTGGAAAAATGAATTGGGTACTCTAAATTTTTTTTTAAAGATGTCAGTTAAACGCCACAACATCCCTGCTTCCACCACCTTCTCCGGCAAAGAGTTCCAGGCACCCACGACCCTCTGTATAAAAAACTTGCCTCGTACATCTCCTCTAAACATTACCCCTTACACCTTAAACATATGCACTCTAGTAATTGAAACCTCTACGCTGGGAAAAAGCCTCTCATATCCACTCTGTCTATGCCCCTCATAATTTTGTAGACCTCTATCAGGTCGCCCCTCAACCTCCGTCGTTCCAGTGAGAACAAACCGAGTTTATTCAACCGTTCCACATAGCTAATGCCCTCCATATCAGGCAACATCCTGGTAAAACTCTTCTGCACCCTCTCTAAAGCCTCCAAATCCTTCTGATAGTGTGCCGACTAGAATTGAACACTATACACTAAGTGTTGGCTAACTAAGGTTCGATACAGCTGCAACATGACTTACTAATTTTTATACTCAATGCCCCGGCCAATGAAGGCAAGCATGCCGTATGCCTTCTTGACTATCTTCTTCACCTGTGCTGCCCATTTCAGTTACCTGTGGACCTTAGTCTTAGATAAGGTGCTCTTTCAGAGGTTTGGTACCGACTTGTTGGGCCAAATTACCTCCTTCTGCGCTGTAATGATTCCATGCACTCTACGGTTGCATATTTGCTGGTACATCGTCACGCGATCTTTAGTGAAGTCATCAGAGCATTTCCGCTGATTTAAGTTGTCCCAGATGTGATAAACCTCAAATCATGTTGCAGGAAATCGTTTTGTCGATGTGTGGCACCTCCATAATCTTTCACTGTGTGGTGATTTGAGACTAACAAAAGAGAAAATTGGCGACTACGATTGAGGAAAGATTAAAACAGCTGAGGCACAAATAGTCCTTATGCAAAGTGGAGACGGCGACGAGTGCAGAGGAGCGGGTAAACTGCGTCGGATTCACAAATTGTCGAAGGAAGAACCACTGATGCAGAACGCTGACCAAAACGAAGACAACCTTGAGTAAGAAGAACAACAGTTTCCAAAACGTGCTTGCCATTGCAATTGGGTGGTTTGGAAGCTGAAGAGACTACGCACATGGCAATGTAAAACTGGCTAACGGGTATTCAGTATAAGCCACTCCTCGAATGACACAACTACAGTGCAGGAAAAAATAATATTGTGCATCAGGAGACCTTTTGTTTCAAATGTCAAAACGAAAAAGAAGGGAGAAAGGTTGATTGAAGTATAATCTCTGGGAGTAATTATGGTGTTTCGGATGCATTGGATGCAGTTGAAGAAGGCGGTGAGACTTGCAACTCCTATGAAGAGACTTTTCTGATTTATTTCTGATTTCAATCAATGTCAAAGGACATAATGTTAGCAACATTTTACAGTTCGATCGGGCATAAAACTTTCATTCTACTGACAAACTTGCTTAATTCAGCAAAGTCGGGAGATACGACACCGAATGTCAAATGTGTGAGGATAGTGACACTTCCAGCATTCCGTATGATGACATCTTCAGGACGTGTATCGAATGGCAGCTCCTTACTGACCGTGTGCTTTGGTAGCAATAGCAGTTTAATGTACTTAAGAGCACACAGATGGCAGAAAGGTGTCATAGAGATGTGGCCACATCCACGGTGCAGGCAGACAGATGGGTGACCGCTATAAATGGCAGACAGTCAGTGCAGGGACCCCCGTGGCTATTTCCCTCTCTAACAAATATAACTATTTGCAAAATATTGGGTGGCGGGGTGGGGGGTGGGGGGGTGGCCTATCGGGGGAAAACAACAGCATTGGCCAGAGCAGTGGCACCACGGCTGGATCTGTTGTTCAGCAGGGAGTGTCAAAGTGCAGAAGAGCAATAGTCATTGAGGAGTTCATAGTCAAGGACACAGATGGACGCTTCTGTGGTTGTGAAGCAGACTCCAGAATGGTGTGTTGACTCCCTGGCTCCAGTGTCCGGGCTGTCACTGACCGTCTGAAGGGCATGCTGAAAGAGGGGGGGGGGGGGTGATAAGGCAGAGGTCATGGCTCATATTGGTACCAAGGATATAGGTAGAAAGCGGGATTAGGTTTTGACCTCCCTTCATTCTCCACATCTCTGGAGAGTGTCGGCCTAAACTGTTGAATGTCTCTTCATACGACAATCCCCTCATCTCTGGAATCAATGCAACGAACCTCCTCCGAACTGATTCCAAGGCCATTGCATATTTCCTCAAATAAGGGGACCAAAATTGTGCACAATACTCCAGGTGTGGTCTCACCAATGCCTTGTATATTTGCAACAACACTTCCATACATCTATATTCATTCCTTCATCTACTGATGCTAACTTCCATGTGCATTCTTTGTTATCTGCTGTACCCGCATGCTAGCTTTCTGTGACTCATAAACGAGGACTCCCACATCCCTCTGCAATGGAGCACCACAGAGTCTCTCTCCATTCAGCTAATAAGTTGATTTGCCATTTTCACGACCAAAATGGAGGACCTCACACTAATCCACTTTGAATTCCATCTGCCACATTTTGCTTGACACTCCTAACCTATCTGTATCCATTTGTAAGGTTCTTATTTCCTCACTGGAATCATAGAATCATAGAATTTACAGTGCAGAAGGAGGCCATTCGGCCCAGATAGTCTGCAACGGCCTTTGGAAAGAGCACACCATTTAAACACACACTTCCAACTTATCCCCATAACCCAGTAACCCCACCTATCCTTTTGACACTGAGGGCAATTTAGCACGGCCAATCCACCTAGCCTTCATATCATTGGGTTGTGGGAAGAAACCAGAGCATCCGCAGAAAACCCATGGAGACACGGCGAGAACGTGCAGGCTCCGCACAGGCAGTCGCCAAAGCCAGGAATCAACCTGGGACCCTGGAGCTGTGAAACAACTGTGCTAACCACAGTGCTACAGTGTTGCCCGACTGTTCCAACTATTATTGGATTGTCTGCAGCTGTTTCTACAGAACATTCTATCCCTGTATCCAATTTGTGTATATATTGGATTTCGGCGGCAGCGGTGCGCAGGGGCCTTCTGGGAGGTGAGTACTTACTTTAAAAAGCCTTGCCTTTACAGGAGCAGCCCTTTGGATTTCGGCGGCAGCGGTGCGCAGGGGCCTTCTGGGAGGTGAGTACTTACTTTAAAAAGCCTTGCCTTTACAGGAGCAGCCCTTTGGATTTCGGCGGCAGCGGTGCGCAGGGACCTTCTGGGAGGTGAGTACTTACTTTAAAAAGCCTTACCTTTACAGGAGCAGCCCTTTGGATTTTGGCGGCAGCCGTGCGCAGGGGCCTTCTGGGAGGTGAGTACTTACTTTAAAAAGCCTTGCCTTTACAGGAGGAGCCCTTTGGATTTCGGTGGCAGCGGTGCGCAGGGGCCTTCTGGGAGGTGAGTACTTGCTTTAAAAAGCCTTGCCTTTACAGGAGCAGCCCTTTGGATTTCGGCGGCAGCGGTGCGCAGGGGCCTTCTGGGAGGTGAGTAGTGAATTTAAAAACCCTTACCTGGTCCTGTGTCTGTTCTTCTTTTCTGTTTTATTTGTTTTTATATAAGGCAGGAACCGGAAGCTCGACCCGCGGACCTCTGGGAAGTCCCCCCCACCCCCCACCAATAAATTCTGGTGGAGAGGAAACCCGAGACACTATACGTGTAGTGTCTCCCACCCGCCCTCCTCCTCTAACCTAATAATAAGACCCATTGGTGTGAGGTAAGTGCCATATTATATTATTATTATATTATTAGCATTGTGCAGGTCAAGGTTCAGAGGTGGAGGAGCAATCTCTGTCAGCGAGAGAACCTGAGAACATCTAAGACACTCAGAAGGTAAGAAGGTAAGTAAGTGATTTTTACTCATTTTTACTTTTATACCTTTTTTCAAATTGTGTGTGTCGGGGGGAAACTGAAGTGACATCACGGAAAAGCTGTGGCCAGAGTGGCTGGTTGGGATTCTACACTAAATTTAAAAAAAATTTGAGTATTTGGCAACTAATTAAACATAATAACTTAATTATAATTTAGAGGGATATCTAAGCCAGAGATCGGAGAGTACTATAGTTAGCTATCGCATTTCTATTAGAAATCTAGTGCTACGAAACAGATAGTTGACAGTAACTTTGAAATTTAAAAAAGATTTTTTTTTAAAAAGACAAATTTTAATTTTAATTTTAATTAATTGATGCAATGTCAGTTAGAGGGGTGCTGTGCTCTGACTGTGAGATGTGGCAGGTCCGGGAGGCTTCCAGCGTCCCGGATGGCTTCATCTGCAGAAAGTGCACCCAACTGGATCTCCTCACAGACCGCATGGTTCGGTTGGAGCAGCAATTGGATGCACTTAGGAGCATGCAGGTGGCGGAAAGCGTCATAGATCGCAGTTATGTAAATGTGGTCACACCTAAGGTGCAGGCAGAGAAATGGGTGACCACCAGAAAGGGCAGGCAGCCAGAGCAGTGGCACCACGGCTGGCTCTGATGTTCAGAAGGGAGGGTCAAAGAGCGGAAGAGCAATAGTAATAGGGGACTCTATAGTCAGGGGCACAGATAGGCGCTTCTGTGGACATGAAAGAGATTCCAGGATGGTATGTTGCCTCCCTGGTGCCAGGGTCCAGGATGTCTCCGAACGGGTAGAGGGCATCCTGAAGGGGGAGGGCAAACAGGCAGAGGTCGTTGTACATATTGGTACTAACGACATAGGCAGGAAGGGGCATGAGGTCCTGCAGCAGGAGTTCAGGGAGCTAGGCAGAAAGTTAAAAGACAGGACCTCGAGGGTTGTAATCTCGGGATTACTCCCTGTGCCACGTGCCAGTGAGGCTAGAAATAGGAAGATAGAGCAGATAAACACGTGGCTAAACAGCTGGTGTAGGAGGGAGGGTTTCCATTCTCTGGACCACTGGGAGCTCTTCCGGGGCAGGTGTGACCTGTATAAGAAGGACGGGTTGCATCTAAACCGGAGAGGCATAAATATCCTGGCCGCGAGGTTTGCTAGTGTCACACGGGAGGGTTTAGACTAGTATGGCAGGGGGGTGGG
Source organism: Scyliorhinus torazame (assembly GCF_047496885.1). NCBI lineage: Eukaryota > Metazoa > Chordata > Chondrichthyes > Carcharhiniformes > Scyliorhinidae > Scyliorhinus > Scyliorhinus torazame. The sequence goes on from NC_092716.1 coordinate 117,657,562, forward strand.
CACAGGAGCAATAGGTCAGAAGGTGAGAGCATTGAGGGAGAACTAGGGAATAGGGACAGTGTGGCTCTGAGGCAGAGCAGACAGGGAGAAGTTGCTGAACACAGCGGGTCTGGTGGCCTGAAGTGCATATGTTTTAACGCAAGGAGCATTACGGGTAAGGAAGATGAACTTAGAGCTTGGATTAGTACTTGGAACTATGATGTTGTTGCCCTTACAGAGACCTGGTTGAGGGAAGGGCAGGATTGGCAGCTAAACGTTCCAGGATTTAGATGTTTCAGGCGGGATAGAGGGGGATGTAAAAGGGGAGGCGGAGTTGCGCTACTTGTTCGGGAGAATATCACAGCTGTACTGCGAGAGGACACCTCAGAGGGCAGTGAGGCTATATGGGTAGAGATCTGGAATAAGAAGGGTGCAGACACAATGTTGGGGGTATACTACAGGCCTCCCAACAGCCAACGGGAGATAGAGGAGCAGATAGGTAGACAGATTTTGGAAAAGAGTAAAAACAACAGGGTTGTGGTGATGGGAGACTTCAACTTCCCAAATATTGACTGGGACTCACTTAGTGCCAGGGGCTTAGACGGGGCGGAGTTTGTAAGGAGCATCCAGGAGGGCTTCTTAAAACAATATGTAGACAGTCCAGCTAGGGAAGGGGCGGTACTGGACCTGGTATTGGGGAATGAGCCCGGCCAGGTGGTAGATGTTTCAGTAGGGGAGCATTTCGGTAACAGTGACCACAATTCAGTAAGTTTTAAAGTACTGGTGGACAAGGATAAGAGTGGTCTGAGGATGAATGTGCTAAATTGGGGGAAGGCTAATTATAACAATATTAGGCGGGAACTGAAGAACATAGATTGGGGGCGGATGTTTGAGGGCAAATCAACATCTGACATGTGGGAGGCTTTCAAGTGGCAGTTGAAAGGAATACAGGACCGGCATGTTCCTGTGAGGAAGAAAGATAAATACGGCAATTTTCGGGAACCTTGGATGACGAGAGATATTGTAGGCCTCGTCAAAAAGAAAAAGGAGGCATGTGTCAGGGCTAAAAGGCTGGGAACAGACGGAGCCTGCGTGGAATATAAGGAAAGTAGGAAGGAACTTAAGCAAGGAGTCAGGCGGGCTAGAAGGGGTCACGAAAAGTCATTGGCAAATAGGGTTAAGGAAAATCCCAAGGCTTTTTACACGTACATAAAAAGCAAGAGGGTAGCCAGGGAAAGGGTTGGCCCACTGAAGGATAGGCAAGGGAATCTAAGTGTGGAGCCAGAGGAAATAGACGAGGTACTAAATGAATACTTTGCATCAGTATTCACCAAAGAGAAGGAATTAGTAGATGTTGAGTCTGGAGAAGGGGGTGTAGATAGCCTGGGTCACATTGTGATCCAAAAAGATGAGGTGTTGGGTGTCTTAAAAAATATTAAGGTAGATAGGTCCCCAGGGCCTGATGGGATCTACACCAGAATACTGAAGGAGGCTGGAGAGGAAATTGCTGAGTCCTTGACAGAAATCTTTGGATCCTCGCTGTCTTCAGGGGATGTCCCGGAGGACTGGAGAATAGCCAATGTTGTTCCTCTGTTTAAGAAGGGTAGCAAGGATAATCCCGGGAACTACAGGCAGGTGAGCCTTACTTCAGTGGTAGGGAAATTACTGGAGAGAATTCTTCGAGACAGGATCTACTCCCATTTGGAAGCAAATGGACGTATTAGTGAGAGGCAGCATGGTTTTCTGAAGGGGAGGTCGTGACTCACTAACTTGATAGAGTTTTTCGAGGAGGTCACTAAGATGATTGATGCAGGTAGGGCAGTAGATGTTGTCTATATGGACTTCAGTAAGGCCTTTGACAAGGTCCCTCATGGTAGACTAGTACAAAAGGTGAAGTCACACGGGATCAGGGGTGAGCTGGCAAGATGGATACAGAACTGGCTAGGCCATAGAAGGCAGAGAATAGCAATGGAGGGATGCTTTTCTAATTGGAGGGCTGTGACCAGTGGTGTTCCACAGGGATCAGTGTTGGGACCTTTGCTCTTTGTAGTATATATAAATGATTTAGAGGAAAATGTAACTGGTCTGATTAGTAAGTTTGCAGACGACACAAAGGTTGGTGGAATTGCGGATAGCGATGACGACTGTCAGAGGATACAGTAGGATTTAGATTGTCTGGAGACTTGGGCGGAGAGATGGCAGATGGAGTTTAATCCGGACAAATGTGAGGTAATGCATTTTGGAAGGTCTAATACAGGTAGGAATATACAGTGAATGGTAGAACCCTCAAGAGTATTGAAAGTCAAAGAGATCTAGGAGTACAGGTCCACAGGTCATTGAAAGGGGCAACACAGGTGGAGAAGGTAGTCAAGAAGGCATACGGCATGCTTGCCTTCATTGGCCGGGGCATTGAGTATAAGAATTGGCAAGTCATGTTGCAGCTGTATAGAACCTTAGTAGGCCACACTTGGAGTATAGTGTTCAATTCTGGTCACCACACTACCAGAAGGATGTGGAGGCTTTAGAGAGGGTGCAGAAGAGATTTACCAGAATGTTGCCTGGTATGGAGGGCATTAGCTATGAGGAGCGGTTGAATAAACTCGGTTTGTTCTCACTGGAACGAAGGAGGTTGAGGGGAGACCTGATAGAGGTATACAAAATTATGAGGGGCATAGACAGAGTGGATAGTCAGAGGCTTTTCCCCAGGGTAGAGGGGTCAATTACTAGGGGGCATAGGTTTAAGGTGAGAGGGGCAAGGTTTAGAGTAGATGTACGAGGCAAGTTTTTTACGCAGAGGGTAGTGGATGCCTGGAACTCGCTACCGGAGGAGGTAGTGGAAGCAGGGACGATAGGGACATTTAAGGGGCATCTTGACAAATATATGAATAGGATGGGAATAGAAGGATACGGACCCAGGAAGTGTAGAAGATTGTAGTTTAGTCGGGCAGCATGGTCGGCACGGGCTTGGAGGGCCGAAGGGCCTGTTCCTGTGCTGTACATTTCTTTGTTCTTTGTTCTTTGTTATATATTGTCAATATCTGGGACCCAAGGACTGTACCCTCTGGCTCCCCACAGTTTTACCTTGCCATTCAGAAAAAGACCAATTTGTCCCGATACTTTGCCTTCTGTCCATCGGCCAGTTTTCAATCCATGCTAATGTGTGAATTAACCTTCGATGCAGCACCTAATTAAACGCCTTCCAGAAGTTCAGATATACTACATCTACATGATCCCCATTATCCACTTTGCTCGTTACGTCTTCGATGAACTCTAGCAAATCAGCCAAACATGTTTTGCCCTTCATTAAATCATGCTGAAACTGATTGATAGCTTTTTGACTGTCCAAATTTTCCGATATTACTTTCTTGATAATTGATTCTCACAATTTCCCAAAAACAGATGTTAAACTACCTGGTCTGCAGTTTCCCCGATTCTGCCTCTCAACATATGTGAATAAAGGCCTGATATTAGCATTTTTGCAATCCAGTTGAACTTTTTGCGTGTCGAGGAAATATTGGAGTATTATTACCAATGCATCCACTATCTCTGCTGCAGCTTCCTTTAAAACAGTAGGATGTCGGTGATGAGACCCGGGGCGTGTCTACTATCAATCCCAATAGTTTGTTGAGTACAGTCTCTCTAATGATGTTGATTGTTTTAGTTTCCTCCCTTTCTATTATATCTGACTTGTACGTTCCTACAGGAATGGTACTGATGGACTCCACCATGAAAACTGAGGCAAAGCATTGATTGAGCACCTTTGTCCTTTCTATATTCCCCACTATTAACTCCCCGGTTCTATCTTTCAAGGGACCAACATTCACCACAGCGACTCTCTTCTCTTGTATGTATTTATAGAAGCATTTGCTATCATTTTTGATATTTTGCGCTAGTTTTCTTTTGTAATTTAACTTTGCTCTTTTTATTATGTTTTATTAGCCTTTTGTTTATGTGGGAAAATTTCCCGATCTTACAACCTGTCACTGGCCTTTGCAATATGATATACCTTACTTTTGGTCTTTATATTATCCTTGAAGTCCTTGTTCAGCAAGGATGTTTTTTTTGAATTTGTAACGCCTCTAACCATCTTTCTTCCTCAATGGGATATATTTTCGTTTTGAGGAAATGACTATCTCCTTAAACAGCTGCTGCTGCTCATGAGGCTATCTTTTAGCCTTCCTGCCCACTCGGGCAAAATCTGTCCCCGTGCCGATATAATGTCCTTTATCTAATTCCCGAAGGGAAACTCCATCTTCCCGTCCTCATACTGAATTTTTAATACTACCATATTATGTCTACTACTCACTGCAGGATCTTTAACTATTAGATCATTAATTAATCCCTCCTCATTGCACAATACATAATCTGGAGTTCCTGCACCCTGGTGAGTTCCCCAACATACTGTCCAAGAAACAATCTCTCATATACTTATTGAACTCTGACTCTCGGCTTCCCTTCCCAATTTGATTCTTCCCATCTCTGTGCATATGATTATTCTTATACCTTTCTTACAAACCCCAGTATTTCCTGGTTTATACTGCAGAACTACTGTTTGAGGTCTATAGATTACTCCTGCCAAGGATTGTTTCCCTGTACTATTTCGTATGTATACTTAAACAGATTCCACATCGTGATTTCCACACATATGTCATTTCTCATTACAGCACTGATTCATTTCCTCAGCAGGATGGCTACGAAACCTCCTTTTCCATTCAGTCCATCTCTCCGAAATACTGCGTTCGCTTGAAACCATATTTCAGATATTGCCACCAAATCATACACTGACCTTTATATGTGGATGTGCTCCGGTTTCCTCCCACAGTCCAAAGATGTACAGGGTAGGTGGATTGGCCATGAGAAATTGTCCTTAGTATCCAAAAAGTTTTGGGTGGTGTTACTGGGTTACGGGGTTATGGTGGAGGCGTGGGCTTAAGTAGGCTACTCGTTCAACGGCCGGTGAAGACTCGATGGGGTGAATGGCCTCCTACAGCACTGTAAATTCTATGATTCTATGTGCACCGATAAGTCATTCAATTTGTTCTGAATGCTATGTGCATTTAGATACAAAGCTTTCAAATTTGTTTCACTGTAAAATTTCTGTTCCATAATTCCTTGGTGAAATGTTACAGTGGAACAAATTTAAAAGCTTTGTATCTATATGCACAGAGCCTTTAGAACAAACGTAATGAGTTAACGTTGCACATGTAAACAACAAGGTATGATTGGGTGGCGATTGGGTGGTATCGTTCTCTCCCCATCCAATCCTTGTGCTTGTCAAGATGCATTCTGAATGCTGGTAATGTATCTGCTTCTACGGCCTCCTCTGGCAATGCATTCCAGGCACTGACCACCCTCCGTGTAAAAAACCTGCCTCGTTGTTCCAGTGGTGGCGATGTGCTGAGCGCAAGCACATCAGTTAGCTCTCCTCCCAAGCAAACCCAACAAAGCCACCTTATCGCGACTTTCGGATAGAAAACCCACCAAAACCAAGCCAAAGACATAGAACATATAACATAGAGCAGTACAGCACAAAACAGGCCCTTCGGCACTCGATGTTGTGCCGAGCATGTCCGAAACCAAGATCAAGCTATCCCACCCCCTGTCATTCTGGTGTGCTCCATGTGTCTATCCAATAACCGCTTGAAAATTGCTCAAGTGTCCGACTCCACTATCACAGCAGGCAGTCCATTCCACACCCTAACCACTCCCTGAGTAAAGAACCTATCTCGGACACCACTCCCTCCTATATCTCCCACCCTGAACCTTATAGTTATGCCCCCTTGTAACAGCTACATCCACCCGAGGAAATAGTCTTTGAATGTCCACTCTATCTACCCCGCTCATCATCTTATAAACCTCTATTAAGTCGCCTCTCATCCTCCTCTGCGCCAAAGAGAACAGCCCTAGCTCCCTCAACCTTTCCTCATAAGACCTATCCTGCAAACCAGGCAGCATCCTGGTAAATCTCATTTGCACCCTTTCCAATGCTTCCACATCCTTCCTATAATGAGGTGACCAGAGCTGCACACAATACTCCAAATGTGGTCTCACCAGGGTCATGTACAGTTGCAGCATAACCCCGCGGCTCTTAAACGCAAGCCCCCTGTTAATAAACGCTAACACACTATAGGCCTTCTTCATGGTTCTATCCACTTGAGTGGCAACCTTCAGAAATCTGTGGACATGAACCCCAAGATTTCTCTGTTCCTCCACATTCCTAAGAACCCTGCCGTTGACCCTGTAATCCACATTCAATTTTTTTCTACCAAAATGAATCATCTCGCACTTATCAGGGTTAAACTCCATCTGCCATATTTCGGCCCAGCTCTGCATCCTATCAATGTCTCTTTGCAGCCTACAACAGCCCACCACCTCATCCACTACTCCACCAATCTTGGTATTATCAGCAAATTTACTGACCCACCCTTCAGCCCCCTCCTCCAAGTCATTGATAAAAATCACAAATAGCAGAGGACCCAGCACTGGTCCCTGTGGTACACCGCTGGTAACTGGTCTCCAGTCTGAAAATTTTCCATCCACCCTCTGTCTTCTATGTGACAGCCAGTTACTTATCCAATTGGCCAAATTTCCCTCTACCCCACACCTCTTTACTTTCTTCCTAAGCCGACCATGGGGAACCATATCAAACGCTTTACTAAAATCCATGTATTCTGCTCTTGACCTTCACGAATCCGTGTTGATTATCCCGGATTAATGTGCATCTTTCTAAATGGTCATAAATTCTTCAGGACATTTTCCATTAACTTACCGACCACCAAAGTAAGACTAACCGGCCTATAATTACCAGGGTCATTCCCAATCCCTTTCTTGAACAGAGGAACAACATTCGCCACTCTCCAGTCCTCTAGCACTATCCCCGTGGACAGTGAGGATCTAAAGATCAAAGCCAAAGGCTCTGCAATCACATCCCTTGCCTCCCAAAGAATCCTTGGATATATCCCACCTGGCCCAGGGGATTTGTCTACACTAAGGTGCTAATACATCCTTCCGCAGAACATCTACCTCCTCCAGCCTACCCGCCTGTATCACACACTCATCCAAAAACATGGCCCCTCTCCTTGGTGAACACTGAAGAAAAGTATTCATTCAACGCCTCTCCTATTTCTTCTGATTCCATGCACAAGTTCCTTCCCAGGAAGTTACTACTGTACTTGACCGGCCCTAACCTCACCCTGGTCACTCTTTTATTTCTCACATCAGAGTAAAAAGCCTTGGGGTTTTCCTTGATTCGACCCGCCAAGGACTGCTCATGCCCCCTCCAAGCTCTCCTAAGCCCTTTTTTAAGCACATATCTTGCTACCTTGTCACCCTCAAGTGACCCAACTGAACCTTGTTTTCTCATCCTTACATACGCTTCCATTTTCCCCTTGACAAGACATTCAAACTCTTTTGTGAACCATGGTTCCCTCACACGGCCATTTCCTCCCTGCCTGACAGGGACATACCTATATCAAGGACACGCAGTATTTGTTCCTCGAACAAGCTCCACTTTCCATTTGTGCCTTTCCCTGACAGTTTCTGTTCCCATCTTATGCTCCCTAATTCTTGGAATTCTTGGAACATTCAGACGAAATGAGAATAAAAGGAACATTCCTGGAAATAATAAATCAAGGGGACGGTGATACATTATGAGTAGAAGTGAAGGAAAGGGGCAGGAGCTCCGGGCGCGCAGACAGGTGGCCCCACATGGCGAGACGGAGATTCAGGTGGACCATAAAGGGGAAGTGCTGGTGAACCGACCAGCGGAGCAGGAACAGGATGTGGCAACCGCGCCCCCCCCCCACCCCCCCGCCCCCAGACACACACATACACCGCTGCCCCGCACAGGGGGAAGGATGGTGAAGCGTGCTGAAAAGGGAGTCAAACGCCATGAAGGAGGTGATCAGGGCGGAGCTCCACATGATGATGAAGGAGATGATGGCAGAGGCGGCGATCAAAATGCAGCAAACCATAGAAGGCCTGGGAAGGAAGGTGGAGGCACAGGAGAAAGCAATGCTGGAGTAGGAGAAGGCTGCATCGTACCAGAGTGACAAGCTTGTCGCTCTGGAAACCGAGGTGAGAAGGTTGGTGACCACCCAGGGGAGCCGAAAAGCGAAAGTGGAGGATCAGGAAAACAGGTCCAGACACAGAACTAAGAATAGTGAGTCTGCCAGACGGGATAGAGGGCAGTGATCCAACGAGCTACATCGCCCAAATGCTGGGCAAGCTATTGGGGAGGAAGTGCTTTCCAAACCCCCCAGAAATATACAGGGCGCACAAGTAGCTTCGAACCATGCCCAAAGCCGGGGGGGGCAGTCCAGAGCGATCAAAGCAAAGCTGCACCGATTACAGGACCTGGAAAAAAATCTTAAGGCGGGCCCCACAGACGAAATTGTGCACATGGCAAGGGAAGTATATCAGGATGCACCAGGGCATTGGGGCGGACCTGGCATAAAAGAGGGCCTGTTTCAACAGAGCAAAATCAGCACTCGACAAAAATGCGGTGGGCGATTTGGGATTTTATTCCCGCCAGACTCTGGGTAACATTGAAGGGAAAGGAACTGTACTTTAACATCCCAGTGGAAGCTGACTAGTTTGTTAAATCAAACAAATTGGGGGAGGAACAACAACAATGAATGCTGCAGGGGCGGAAAAAATAATGGGAACAAAGAGCGGAGGACAGACCGCAACCAGAGACATTAATATCACAAACTGTATGCATATTTATTCTGTTTTATGCGGGACTGTGCTGCCTCATTTTCGGGTTTGTCTCTTCTCTCAATGTGACGAGGGGGAGCAGAGCAAGGGGAGTGAGAAAGAGAAAAGCAGACAGGAGGGTGAGATAAGGGATGGCAGGAGGAGAGAATGCACGTCCAGATCCGGAAAAGAACTGGGAAGGGAGCCACAGTACTAGCGAGGAGGGCCAACAAAGGAGGGGAGAAATAAAGGAAGGCCACGGCCCACATCTCAGGGGAGAGGGAGCGCCTGGCATGAAATGGGTGGACTGAAGTGGAGGAAGAACACACCGGCTAGACAAAGGGACAGAGGCTAGGAGGAGAGGGGTAGGGGGAGTAGCGAACAAAAGAGAAGCAAAGGGAAGGTTGAGGTAGAAAAACAGAACGGACACAGGCTTCTGCAGGCATGAAGCAGGGCGAGGAACCAGGATGGCGCCATGATCGTCACTCGGGTGGGAATCAGGGCGAATGGAGACCCAGGAGTGCAGGATCACATCCACGTGGCATATACATAGCTGACGGCCATGCTCGGCACCCGGTGGACAAAGGGAAACCCCGGTGCGCTGAGGCCCGACCAGATGGTGGGAGTAGCGACCGTGGCCATTTTAGATGACCCCATTACAAAGGGAAACCTTTGCAGAGTGCAGGGGATCGTCCGGCATGTTAGCAAGGGTAATGCCGCAGAACCGGGGTGTCATAGATTCCTCATCTGGATTGTTACCTGGAACATAAGGGCAATTAACGGCCGGTGCCATGATCCAGAGTCTTTGCTCACCTATGAAGCATAAAAGCCGACATAATCTACTTACAAGAGACGCACCTGAGGGAGATGGACTGACTGTTAGGCGAGAATTCCCAAACCAACACTGCAAAGAAGAAAATCAAATGGCTTTATCGAACCTACAATACTACCACCGGGCAGCAACGACAGGAACAGTGAGTAGTGGGTATACGAACCTGGCACAGGATGGGTACAAATGGAGGAGGCCTCCTGGAAAGGACCGACCCACCGGGCCCTGGCTGCAGCCACACTCCCAAGCTCTTCAGCAAGATACACAACAAACCAAGTGGTAGTGGCCACGCTGAGAACGTGGGCCCAACTGAGACAGCACTTTGGGCTAAAATGTTCCCCATGGCCCCCATCTGCGGCAATCACAGATTCCCCCAGCCATACTAGATACCACCTTCAAAAGATGGAGGAACAACGGGGGCACACTGACAATCGGGGACTTTTACTTGGGGCACAGACTTGTGACACAGGAAGAGCTGACGAGGAAGTGGAAACTAGCAAAATGACAGTAAATGAGACACCTCCAAATAAAATACTTCCTCCGCAAAGAGACATCAGAGTACCCCGGGGCCCCAGAAACCACACTGCTAGAGGACATGATGGGAACAGACAGCAAGGAGGGGGGCCATGTGGGAAAATATACATACAGTTACTGGACAGAGCTCGAACACCATTGTATGAGACCAGACTAAATTGGGAGGATGAACTGGGGACAGAGGTAGGGTGGGTCTCTGGATCGAAGCACTGAGCAGGACTAACTCCACCATTTCCGGCGCAAGGCTCAGCGAAATGCAGCTCAAGGTGGTGCACAGAGCGCACCAGACCAGAACCCGAATGAGCAGGTTCCTCCCGAAGGTAGAGAATAATTGTGAGCGGTGCCAGAGGGGCCCGGGGAACCACACACACATGTTCTGGGTTTGTCCCAAACTTGCTGGGTTCTGGACAGCCTTCTACGAGGCAATGTTCAAGGTGGTGGGGGTGAGGGAAAAGCCATGCCCAATAGTGGTCATCTTCGGGGTATCGGAGCAGCCAGAGCTACACATGGGGAAGGGGGCTAACGCCCTTGCTTTCGCTTCCCTAATAGCACGCCGGAGAACCCTGCTCGGATGGCGATCAGCAGCCCCACCCACAGCTTCAGACTGGCTTGCTGACCTCTCGGAATTTCTCCACCTGGAGAAGATTAAATATGCCATCCGATGGTCTGTGGAAAGCTCTTTAGATACTCGGGGGCAGTTTGTCCGCCTGTTCCAAAACCTGTTAGAGGCCAGCAACGAGAAGTAAGTTAAGAATAAAAAACCATGATAGATTAGGAACCAAAAGACTGCGCAATCCAGGGGAGGGGTGGGGAGACGGAAGGAAGGTGGAGAAACCACAAAAAGAAGAGAAGAGAAGGGAGGGGGTAAACGCCCCCCCTCTCTAGAAAATAAAATAAAGCACAGCTGAAGCTGTGGGACAGGGGCACTAAGCAAGCAAGGGGAGTGCAAGGGGAGTGCTACTCTTTGCCCTCTGTGACCAAGCCAGTTCTGAATACATCTTACCATCTCACCCATGTGCGGATGGGGTGGGGGGGGGGGACCATGGACCGAACCAGAGGGTGGCAAAATGTATATAGGACCAATTAAAGGAACTACGAAATATACCGTTCTGTACAATAAAGTAAATTAACGCGGGTAAGACAAATGTGTTGCATATATACAATTGCTTATAAATATGAGAAATGCCAATTACAGATTTCAAAAACTAAACCTGCCTCGCATATTTCCTCTAAACTTTGCCCCACAGACCTTAAACCTGGGAAAGAGTGCCTGTCCATCCACTCTACCATGTCTCCCATGATCTTGTCCATCTCTATCAGGTAACTCCTTCAACTTCCGTCCTCCTAATGAAAACAGTCCGAGTCTATCCAGCCTCTCTGAATAGCTAACACGCTCCAGATCAGGCAACATCCTGGTAAACCTCCTCTGCACCCACATCAAAGCCTCCATATCCTTCTGGTAGTGTGGTGACCAGAATTGTGCGCAATATTACAAGTGCAGCCTTACCAAGATTCTATAAACTTCAGCATGACTTGCCAGTTTTTATACTCGATGCCCTTTTCAATGAAGGCAAGCATTCTGTGTGTTTCTTGACTACCATGTCCACTTGTGTTGCCACTTTCAAGTACCTGTGGACCTGCACAACCAGATCTCTCTGACTTTCTATATTCATAAATGTTTTGCCACTTACGGTATATTTCCCCTCTATGTTAGGCCTATCAAAATGCATTACTTGATACATTTTTGGATTAAACTGCTTTGCCATTTTCAACCTATCTATGACCTGCTGTATCCTCTGATGATCCTCAACACTGCCTGACACTCCACCAAACTTGGTGCCATCTGCAAACCTTCTAATCAGACTAGCCACATTTTCCTCCAAATCGTTGTGTATACGACAAACAGCAGAGGCTCCAGCACAGATCCATGTGGAACTGCACTAATTACAACCTTCCATTCAGAAAAAGACAATTCTACTGCTACTCTTTGCCCTCTGTGACCAAGCCAGTTCTGAATACATCTTACCATCTCACCCATTATCCTGTGTGACTTCACATTGTGTACCAGTCTGCAATGAGGCACCTTGTAAAAGGATTTACTGAAGTCAATGTAAACAACATCCACCACCCTCCCCACATCAATCAGCTTAGTCACCTGCTCGAAAAACTCGATCAATTAGTGAGGCACGAACCCCCCTTCACAAAACCATGCTGTCTATCGAGAATGAGTCCATACTTTTGCATGTTTATATATCCTGTCCCTGCGAATTCTCTCACATACCTTACCTACTACCAACAGAGGCTCACCGGTCTATGGTTTCGAGGATTCTCCCTGATACCTTTCTTAAACAGCGGTAGCACATTAGCTCTTCTCCAGGCCTCTGGGATATCACATATAGCCAATGAGGTCACAAAGATGTTAGTCAAGGCCCCAGCAATTTCCTCCGCTACTTTCCTCAGTATTCTGCTGCAAATCCCATCCGGCCCAGCATGTCATCTACCTTAACATATTTTAAAAGACCCATACCCAAAGGCCCAAAGGCAGCATGGTAGCATTGTGGATAGCACAATTGCTTCACAGCTCCAGGGTCCTAGGTTTGATTCCGGCTTGGGTCACTGTCTGTGCGGAGTCTGCACATCCTCCCCGTGTGTGCGTGGGTTTCCTCCGGGTGCTCCGGTTTCCTCCCATAGTCCAAAGATGTGCAGGTTAGGTGGATTGGCCGTGATAAATTTGCCTTTGCCCAGTTTAGACAGACAGACTCTCGGCGGTTGTGGCAAGGACTAAACAACATAACGGGCTACAAAGCGAAGCCGAACAGTACCTCTGGCAGCAGCACACCCCTCCCCGATGAACTCAATGCATTCTATGCTCGGTTCGAGCTGGTAACCAACAATCCACTGGTGAGTGCCCCAGCAGGCCATCATTCACCCATACCCACCATCACAGCTTCCAAAGTCAGATTGGCCTTCCTGAAAGTGAACCCTCGGAAGGCGACGGGCCCAGACGAGATCCCTAGTCATGCACTCAGAGCCTGCGTGGACCAGCTGGCAGAGGTATTCACGGACATGTTTAACATGTCCCTACTCCACTCCAAGGTCCCCACCTGCTTCAAGAAGACCACCATCATACCGGTACCAAAGAAGAACCAGGCAACGTGCCTCAATGACTACCGAACAGTGGCCCTGACTTCTGTCGTAATGAAATACTTCGAGAGGTTGATCATGAAGCGCATCACCTCCATACTCCCAGAACGCCTTGATCCACTGCAATTCGCATACCGCTGCAACCGGTCCACATCAGACACCATTTCCCTGGCCCGACACTCATCCCTAGAGCATCTCGAAAACAAGGACTCCTACATTAGACTCCTATTTATTGACTACAGCTCCGCTTTCAACAGCATAATCCCAGCCAAGCTCATAGCAAAGCTCCAAAACCTAGGACTTGGCTCCCCACTCTGCAACTGGATCCTCGATTTTCTGACCAACAGACCACAATTAGTAAGAATGAACAACAACACCTCCTCCACAATAGTCCTCAACACCGGCGACCCGCTAGGCTGCGTACTTAGCCCCCTACTCTACTCCCTGTACACACACGACTGCGTGACAAAACTTGGTTCCAACTCCATCGACAAGTTTGCTGACGATACGACCATAGTGGGCCGGATCTCGAATAACGATGAGTCCGAATACAGGAGGGAGATAGAGAACCTAGTGGAGTCATGTAGCGACAACAATCTCTCCCTCAATGCCAGCAAAACTAAAGAGCTGATAATTGACTTCAGGAAGCAAAGTACTGTACACACCCCTGTCAGCATCAATGGGGCCGAGGTGGAGATGGTTAGCAGTTTCAAATTCCTAGGGGTGCACATATCCAAAAATCTGTCCTGGTCCACCCACGTCACCGCTACCACCAAGAAAGCACAACAGTGCCTATACATCCTCAGGAAACTAAGGAAATTCGGCATGTCCACATTGACTCTTACTAACTTTTACAGATGCACCATAGAAAGCATCCTATCAGGCTGCATCACAGCCTGGTATGGCAACTGCTCGGCCCAGGACCGCAAGAAACAGACTCAAAAACAGCTTCTTCCCCACTGTCACCAGACTCCTAAATGACCCTCTTATGGACTGATTTCATTAACACTATATCCTGTATGCTTCAACCGATGCCAGTGCTTATGTAGTTGCATTGTATATGTTGTGTTGCCCTATTATGTATTTTCTTTTATTCACTTTTCTTCTCATGTACTTAATGATCTGTTGAGCTGCTCGCAGAAAAATACTTTTCACTGTACCACGGTACACATGACAATAAACAAATCCAATCCAATCCAATCCAATCCAATTTAACACCTTAACGCGAGGGTTACCCTCATCCCGATCCAAAAGTAACCTAAAACTTATGGAATTGTGGTCACTATTCCCAAATGCTCCCCTACTGAAACTACAACCATCTGTCCAGGCTTATTCCCCAATACCCAATCCTATATTCCCCAATACCAGATCCACATATTGCATCAAGAAGTCTTCCTGGATACACTTTGCAAACTTTGACGCATCCAAGCCCCTTGCACTAAGTGAGTCCCAATCAATGTAAGGGGAATTAAAATCCCCTGCCACAAACAGCCCTATTTCTTTTGAACCTATCCAAAATCTTTCCCCCTATCTGCTCCTCTATCTTTAGCTGGTAGCTGGGGTTCCAGTCATAAACACCCAGCATTGTGATTGCCCCCGTCCTGTGCTTGAGCTTTACCAGTTTTCGAATTCCCCCTGAAGCTGATATCTCCCCCACCCCCGTCCCCCCGTATTCAGTCTAAATCCCTATCTACAGCCATACATATGCAATTCATTGGGCTTCTGGTCCCAGCGTGATTCAGATGAATAGAGTCCCATTGGAATAATTGCCTTCTTTCCCAGTACTGGTGTTCAATGTACCCATGTTCAATGAATTAAACGAATTCTCCGACGCCAATCTTTGAGCCGTACATTTCCTTCCTTAATATTATTGATTCTGTACCAAATAGCTCATGACTCAGGTAGTAACAGGTAGTAATCCAGAGGTTGGATTGGATTGGATTTGTTTATTGTCACGTGCACCGAGGTACAGCGAAAAGTGTTTTTCTGCGAGCAGCTCAACAGATCATTAAGTACATGGGAAGAAAAGAGAATAAAAGAAAATACATAACAGGGCAACAGAACATATACAATGTAACTACATTAGCACTGGCATCGGATGAAGCATACAGGGTGCAGTGTTAATGACGTCAGTCCAGAAGAGAGTCATTTAGGTGTCTGGTGACTGTGGGGAAGAAGCTGTTTTTGAGTCTGTTCGTGCGTGTTCTCAGCCTTCTGTATCTCCTGCCCGATGGAAGAAGTTGGAAGAGTGAGTTAGCCGGGTGGGAGGGATCTTTGATTATGCTGCCCGCTTTCCCCAGGCAGCGGGAGGTGTAGATGGAGTCAATGGATGGGAGGCAGTTTCGTGTGATGGACTGGGCGGTGTTCACGACTCTCTGAAGTTTCTTGCGGTCCTGGGCTGAGCAGTTGCCATACCAGGCTGTGATGCAGCCCGATAGGATGCTTTCTATGGTGCATCTGTAAAAGTTGGTAAGGGTTAATGTGGACATGCCGAATTTCCTTAGTTTCCTGAGGAAGTATAGGCGCTGTTGTGCTTTCTTGGTGGTAGCGTCGATGTGGGTGGAACAGGACAGATTTTTGGAGCAGTGCACCCCTAGGAATTTGAAACTGCTAACCATCTCCACCTCGGCCCCGTTGATGCTGACAGGGGTGTGTACAGTACTTTGCTTCCTGAAGTAAATTACCAACTCTTTAATTTTGCTGGCATTAAGGAAGAGATTGTTGTCGCTACACCACTCCACTAGGTTCTCTATCTCCCGCCTGTATTCAGACTCATCGTAATTCGAGATCTGGCCCACTATGGTCGTATCGTCAGCAAACTTGTCGGTGGAGTTGGAACCAAGTTTTGCCACACAGTCGGGTGTGTACAGGGAGTAGAGTAGGGGGCTAAGTACGCAGCCTTGCGGGGCCCCGGTGTTGAGGACTATTGTGGAGGAGATGTTGTTGTTCATTCTTACTAATTGTGGTCTGTTGGTCAGAAAATCGATGATCCAGTTGCAGAGTGGGGAGCCAAGTCCTGGGTTTTGGAGCTTTGATATGAGCTTTGCTGGGATTATGGTGTTGAAGGCAGAGCTGTAGTCAATAAATAGGAGTCTGATGTGGGAGTCCTTGTTTTCCAGAATCTCTAGGGATGAGTGTAGGGCCAGGGAAATGGCGTCTGATGTGGACCGGTTGCAGCGGTGTGCGAATTGCAGTGGATCAAGGCGTTCTGGGAGTATGGAGGTGATGTGCTTCATGACCAATCTCTCGAAGCACCTCATTATGACTGAAGTCAGGGCCACTGGATGGAAGTCAGTGAGGCACATTGCCTGGTTCTTCTTTGGTACCGTTATGATGGTGGTCTTCCTAAAGCAGGTGGGGACCTCGGAGTGGAGTAGGGACAGGTTAAACATGTCCGCGAATACCTCTGCCAGCTGATCCACGCAGGCTCTGAGTGCATGACTAGGGATCTCGTCTGGGCCCGTCGCCTTCCGAGGGTTCACTTTCAGGAAGGCCAATCTGACTTCGGAAGCTGTGATGGTGGGTATGGGGGAATTATGGGCTGCTGCGGCACTCGACAGCGGATTGTTGGTTACCTGCTCGAACCGAGCATAGAATGCATTGAGTTCATCGGGGAGAGGTGCGCTGCTGCCAGAGATGCTGTTCGGCTTCGCTTTGTAGCCCGTTATGTTGTTTAGTCCTTGCCACAACCCCCTAGAGTCTGTCTGTGACTCTAGCTTGGTTTGATATCCTCTCTTGGCATCTCGGATGGCTTTGCGGAGGTCGTATCTGGATTTTTTGTATAGGGCAGGGTCGTCTGTCTTGAACACCTCAGATCTGTCCTTCAGTAGAGAGTCAATCTCGCGATTGAGCCATGTTGGGGAACGCACGTACTGCTTTCTTTGGCACGCAGTCGTCCACACATTTGCTGATGAAGTCTGTGACGGTGATGGCATACTCATTTATGTTGGTCGCTGAGTTCTTAAATATGGACCAGTCCACTGTCTCTAAGCAGTCACGTAAGAGCTCTTCTGTCTCCTCGGACCAGCACTGCACGACCTTCTGAGCTGGATTCTCCCGCTTGAGGTTCTGCTTGTATGCCGGGAGAAGGAGCACCGTCTTATGGTCTGATTTCCCAAAGTATGGTCGGGGGATGGAACGATAGGTGCCCTTGATTTTTGAGTAGCAGTGGTCAAGAGTGTTGTCGCCCCTGGTGGGACAGGAGATGGGCTGGTGGAATTTTGGCAGTACACTCTTGAGGTTGGCCTTGTTGAAGTCTCCGGCCATGATGAACAAGGACTCCGGGTGTTCTGTTTCGTAGTTGTTTATACCTGTGTATAGTTCAACCAGCGCCTTCCTCACTTCTGCCTGGGGTGGGATGTAGACTGCTGTGATAATGGCTGAAGTGAACTCACGTGGAAGATAATATGGGTGGCACTTCATGGTCAGGTATTCCAGGTCTGGGGAGCAATTGGTCGCCAGGATCACCACATCCAAGCACCAGGTGGAGTTGATGAGGAGGCACACCCCTCCACCCTTCACTTTGCCTGATGATGCCATGCAGTCCGCCCGGTGAATTGAGAAGCCTTCAGGTTGTCTGACACAGTCCGGTGAGGCGGGGGTGAGCCATGTCTCTGTGAAACAGAGCACACAGCAGTCTCTTACTTCCCTCTGAGAGGTAAGTCTGGTGTTAAGATCATCCAGCTTATTTTCGATCGCTTGGATGTTTGCCAGGAGTATACTAGGGAGAGGGGTCTTGATACTGTATTGCTTTAGTCTAACCTGCAGACCGCCGCATTTCCTTTGCTTCCTCGGTCGGTGGCTGCTGCTGGGTGATCCTGGGATCCGATGGGAGATGCCTGCTCTTGTGGAAGGTAGGTGGTTGCGTCTGGCGGGGTCCAGGGCGCTGGCGGGGACCAGGGCGCTGTTTACGTATCTGGGGTCGCGTCGGGCAGGATGCTGGGCACTGGTTGAGGTAGAGGGGTTGCTAGGGGGGCATGTTTGCGATCTGGATGGGTCCGGGCGTTCTGCGGGCGAGGAGATACCTTGCAGCGCGTTTGGGTCCTCGCGTGGGGTCTCTGCCATTTTGCGGGTCCTCGGTCGTGGGCAGGGGCTTCCTAAGGCAAGTCGGGCAGGGTCCCGTGGTCTGTTCCCTTCCTGGGCGCTCCTGGGGTCGGATCTTGATGTAGGCCCGGTCGGGCCTCCACGTGGATTTTTCTTTCTTCCATCACCAGGTAGATCGGGTTGTTGGGCGAGCATCTCCAGGTCGGGTCGCTGGGCGGGTCTCTCGGGGTCACGTTGGGCCGGGTCTTGCCGTCGAGGGTCGGGTCGGGAGCTCCGGGGGCTGGGCGGAGGTAGTTAGGCCGGGTTGGGAGCTCCAAGGTCCGGGTCGTCTCCAAATCGAGGTCAGAGCGTCACTTCCGGTTTGGGCCCGACCTTCTTCCAGGTCGCGGAGGTCAGATCGGGTCGGGTCAAAAGGACTCCAAGGGCCTCGGTGCATGCTCAAGCTTGCAAGAGAATATCAAAGAGAGAGGTTAGTAATAATGTAAATTTAGAATTAATTTTTAAAAGATTAGAACGAGTATAAGTTAAGTACAAAGCGGATCTGTTTGGGAGAGCTCGCAGAGAGTTGCCTCGTTCCGGCGCCATTTTGTAGCAGGATCATTACCTTTGAGGATATTCTTTTTTATTTAGGTCCTAGATGCACATACCCCCTGAGCAGAACCTCTGCCCTTGTTCTACCTATGCGATTGGTACCTATGTTGACCACGACAACAGGATCTTTCCCGTCCAACTCCAAGTTCCTCTGTAGCCCAGTTGAGATATTCCGAGCCCTGCATCAGGTAGGCAGCACAATCTTTGGAATTCTCGATCCTTGTCACAGAGAACAATGTCAAAGCCCCGAACTATTCTCTGTCCAATTACGATGATCATTATTTTCTCTTCCCGAACTTGAATGGCTCCCGGTATCACGGTGCTATGGTCTTCTGGTCTTATCTTCCCCTTCGTCCCAGGTCCCACCCACACAGGGAGCAAGAATCGCAAACCTGTTGGACAGGGACAATCACTTGCAACCATACCTTCCTGTCTGTCACCACTGGTCACAGCGAAAACAGCGCCGGAGGAGTGAGCCGGGAGATTTAAAAAGACCGGGAGGAGGGAGCCGGGACAGCGAAAACAGCGCTGGAGGAGTGAGCCGGGAGATTTTAAAAGCGCGGGAGGAGAGAGCCGGGAGATTTAAAAAGCGCGGGAGGAGAGAGCCGGGACAGCGAAAACAGTCCCGGAGGAGAGAGCCGGGAGATTTTAAAAGCGCGGGAGGAGAGAGCTGGGACAGCGAAAACAGCGCCGGGCGAGAGAGCCGGGAGATTTTAAAAGCGTGGGAGGAGAGAGCCGGGACAGCGAAAACAGCACCGGAGGAGAGAGCCGGGAGATTTTAAAAGCGCGGGAGGAGAGAGCCGGGACAGCGAAAACAGCGCCAGAGGAGAGAGTGCGGGGAGATTTTAAAAGTGCGGGAGGAAAGAGCCGGGACAGTGAAAACAGCGCCGGAGGAGAGAGCCGGGAGATTTTAAAAGCGTGGAAGGAGAGAGCCGGGACAGCGAAAACAGCGCCGGAGAAGAGAGCCGGGAGATTTAAAAAGCGCGGAAGGAGAGAGCCGGGACAGCAAAAACAGCGCCGGAGGAGAGAGCCGGGAGATTTTAAAAGCGCGGGAGGAGAGAGCCGGGACAGTGAAAACAGCGCCGGAGAAGAGAGCCGGGAGATTTAAAAAGCGCGGAAGGAGAGAGCCGGGACAGCAAAAACAGCGCCGGAGACGAGAGCCAGGAGATTTTAAAAGCGCGGGAGGAGAGAGAGCCGGGACAGCGAAAACAGCGCCGGAGGAGAGAGCCGGGAGATTTTAACAGCGTGGGAGGAGAGAGCCAGGACAGCGAAAACAGCGCCGGAGGAGAGAGCTAGGAGATTTTAAAAGCGCGGGAGGAGAGAGCCGGGACAGCGAAAACAGCGCCGGAGGAGAGAGCCGGGAGATTTAAAAAGTGCGGGAGGAGAGAGCCGGGACAGTGCTGGGAGAGGTGAGTGCACAAAAGGTGTGGCAGGAGTGCCTTTCGTCACGGAGTGCTGATTGGAACAGAGTGCATCTGTGTTTAGGTGAATGACTGAGTGCTGATTGGAACAGAGTGCATCTGAGTTCAGGTGAGTGACTGAGTGCTGATTGGAACAGAGTGCATCTGAGTTTAGGTGAATGACTGAGTGCTGATTGGAACAGAGTGCATCTGAGTTTAGGTGAGTGACTGAGTGCTGATTGGAACAGAGTGCATCTGAGTTTAGGTGAGTGACTGAGTTTGGGTGAGTGGCTGTGTTTTTGTTGGTGTTCGAGTTTATCCTTGAGGTTCTATAAAGAAAATTTAAAAAATATATATCTAAATTTATTAACTAGTTGAATATGGCTGGACAGGTGATGTGCTGTTGCTGTATGATGATGGAACTGGTGGATCCCATTGAGACCGTCAGTGACCACATCTGCAGCAAGTGTTGGCTGCTCGAGGAATTTTGGCTCAGAATTGACGAGCTGGAGACCGAGCTGCACACACTGCGGCACATCAGGGAGGGGGAACATTACCTGGACGCTTTGTTTCAGGAGGCAGTCACACCCAGTAGAATAAGTTCTGTTAATTCGGACAGTGGTCAGGGACAGAGTGGTGTGACTGCAAGGGAAGCAGGTAGGGGAATCCTGAGTTTAGGAGTTGAGGAGCCTCAGCCCTTGACCTTGTCCAACAGGTATGAGGTACTTGCTCCCTGTGTGGATGAGGAAGAGGGCTGTAGGGAGGATGCGTTGACTGACCACTGCACCGTGGTACAGGAAGCCATTCAAGAGGGGGGAGCAAAAAGACAAGTGGTAGTTGTAGGGGATTCTATAATTAGGGGGATTGATGGCATCCTTTGTAAGCCAGATCGAGAGTCCCGCATGGTATGTTGCCTGCCCGGTGCCAGGGTGAGGGACATCTCTGATCGGCTTGAAAGGATTTTGGAGAGGGAGGGGGAGGATCCAGTTGTTGTGGTCCACGTTGGGACTAACAACATAGGTAAGACTAGGAAAGAGGACCTGTTTGGGGATTATCAAACACTAGGGACTAAATTAAAGAGCAGGTCCTCCAGGGTTATAATCTTTGGATTACTACCAGAGCCACGTGCCAATTGGCATAGGGTTGAGAAAATTAGAGAAGTTAACACGTGGCTAAAGGAGTGGTGCGGGAAAGAAGGATTCCATTTCATGGGGCATTGGCATCAGTACTGGGGCAGGAGGGACCTGTACCGTTGGGACGGTCTTCACCTGAACCTTTCGGGGCCAAGTGTTCTAGCGAATAGGATAAATAGGTTGGTCACAAGGACTTTAAACTAGCAAGTTGGGGGGAAGGGAAGTGTAAAGATATGGACAGTATAATGGTTAATGGAGATCAAGGCAGCAGGTTATGTGATAGGTTATTATGTAGAGATATGGGTTCAAAGACAAGGAAAATTAGGAGAAAGGGTAAGAGGAAAAATAAATTGCGAAAAGTTACTGATCAAGGTGTTAGGATTCATAACAAAGACATAAAAAACAGCATAAGTGTACTTTACCTGAATGCTCATAGTATACGAAATAAGGTAAATGAGTTGATGGTGCAAATCATCGTGAATGACTATGATTTAGTGGCCATTACTGAAACATGGTTAAAAGATGGTCACGACTGGGAGTTAAATATCTAAGGGTATCAGACTATACGAAAGGATAGAATGGATGGTAAGGGCGGTGGTGTAGCTTTGTTGTTTAAGGATGGCATCCGGGCAATAGTAAGGGATGATATTGGTGCTATGGAGGACAAGGTTGAATCAATTTGGGTGGAAATCAGGAATAGTAAGGCGAAAAGGTCACTGATAGGAGTAGTCTATAGGCCACCAAATAGTAACAGGATGGTAGGGCAGGCAATAAGCAAAGAAATAACAGATGCATGTAGAAATGGTACAGCGGTTATCATGGGAGATTTTAATCTGCATATCGATTGGTTTAACCAGGTTGGTAAAGGCAGCCTTGAGGAGGAGTTTATAGAATGTGCCCGGGATAATTTCCTGGAACAGGATGAAATGGAACCTACAAGGGAACAAGCGGTCCTAGATCTGGTCCTGTGTAATGAGGCAGGATTGATTAATGATCTCATAGTTCGGGATCCTCTTGGAAGGAGCGACCACAATATGGTAGAATTTAAAATACAGTTGGAGGATGACAAGGTAAAATCAAACACTAGTGTTTTGTGCTTAAACGAAGGCGATTACAATGGGATGAGAGAAGAACTAGGTAAGGTAGACTGGGAGCAAAGACTTCATGGTGAAGCAGTTGAGGAACAGTGGAGAACCTTCTGAGCGATCTTTGACAGTGTTCAGAAAAGGTTCATACCGACAAAAAAGAAAGACGGTAGAAAGGGGGAAAATCGACCGTGGATATCTAAGGAGGTGAGGGAGAGTATCAAATTGAAGGAAAAAAACATACAAAGTGGCAAAAATTAGTGGGAGACTAGCGGACTGGGAAGTCTTTAGGGAACAACAGAAAACTACTAAAAAACCCATAAAGAAGAGTAAGGTAGACTATGAAAGTAAACTGGCTCAGAACATAAAAGCAGATAGTAAAAGCTTCTACAAATATATAAGACAAAAAAGCGTGGCTAAGGTAAATATTGGTCCTTTGGAAGATGAGAAGGGAGATTTAATAATAGGAGACGGGGAAATGTCTGAGGAGCTGAACAGGTTTTTTGGGTCAGTCTTCACAGTGGAGGACACAAATAACATGCCAGTGACTGGTGGAAATAAGGATATGATAGGTGAGGACCTTGAGATGATTGTAATCACTAAGGAGGCAGTATTGGGCAAGCTAATGGGGCTAAAGGTAGACAAGTCTCCTGGCCCTGATGGGATGCATCCCAGAGTGTTAAAAGAGATGGCTAGGGAAATTGTAAACGCACTCGTGATAATTTATCAAAATTCACTAGACTCTGGGGTGGTCCCAGAGGATTGGAAAGTAGCAAACGTGACACCACTGTTTAAAAAAGGAGGTCGGCAGAAAGCGGGTAATTATAGGCCGGTAAGCTTAACTTCGGTTGTAGGGAAAGTGCTGGAATCTATCATGAAGGAGGAAATAGCGAGGCACCTGGAGGGAAATTGCTCCATTGGGCAGACGCAGCATGGGTTCACAAAGGGTAGGTCGTGTCTGACTAATTTGGTAGAATTTTTTGAGGACGTTTCCAGTGCAGTAGATAACGGGGAGCCAATGGATGTGGTATATCTGGATTTGCAGAAAGCTTTTGACAAGGTGCCACACAAAAGGTTGCTGCATAAACTAAAGATGCATGGCATTGAGGGTAAAGTGGTAGCATGGGTAGAGGATTGGTTAACTAACAGAAAGCAGAGAGTGGGGATAAATGGGTGTTTCTCTGGTTGGCAACCTTTAACTAGTGGGGTCCCTCAAGGATCAGTGTTGGGCCCTCAGTTGTTCACAATTTACATAGACGATTTGGAGTTGGAGACCAAGTGCAATGTGTCAAAGTTCGCAGACGACACTAAGATGAGTGGTAAAGCAAAAAGTGCAGGTGATACCGGAAGTCAGCAGAAGGATTTGGATAGGTTAGGTGAATGGGCTAGGGTCTGGCAGATGGAATTCAATGTTGCCAAGTGTGAGGCTATCCATTTTGGGAGGAATAACAGCAGCATGGATTATTATTTAAACGGTAAGATGTTAAAACATGCTGCTGTGCAGAGGGACCTGGGTGTGCTGGTGCACAAGTCGCAAAGAGTTGGTGTGTAGGTGCAACAGGTGATTAAGAAGGCTAATCGAGTTTTGTCTTTCATTGCTAGAGGGATGGAGTTCAAGACTAGTGAGGTTATGCTGCAATTGTATAGGGTGTTGGTGAGGCCGCATCTGGAGTATTGTGTTCAGTTTTGGTCTCCTTTCCTGAGAAAGGACATATTGGCACTGGAGGGAGTGCAGAGGAGATTCACTAGCTTGATCCCAGGGTTGAGGGGATTAGATTATGATGAGAGGTTGAGTAGATTGGGACTGTACTCATTGGAGTTTAGAAGGATGCGGCGGGGGGGGGATCTTATTGAGACATATAAAATTATGAAGGGAATAGATAGGATAGATGCAGGCAGGTTGTTTCCACTGGTCGGGGAAAGCAGAACTAGGGGGCATAGCCTCAAAATAAGGGGAGGTAGATTTAGGACGGAGTGTAGGAGGAACTTCTTCACCCAAAGGGTTGTGAATCTCTGGAATTCCTTGCCCAGTGAAGCAGTTGAGGCTCCTTCTTTAAACGTTTTTAAGAAAAAGATAGATGCCTTTCTAAAGAATAAAGGGATTTGGGGATATGGTGTACGGGCCGGAGAGTGGAGCTGAGTCCACAAAGATCAGCCATGATCTCATTAAATGGCGTAGCAGGCTCGAGGGGCCAGATGGCCTACTCCTGTTCCTAGTTCTTATGTTCTTATGTTCTTATATTAAATTAGTTATTCTAAGGGGTGTTATTCCCTCTTGGACCACAGTATCCATGTAACCCCCACCGGTCCCTGATGCCTCACTGCATCCGAAACTGAGAATTAAACAAATCAACTCTCAGCCAGAGTTCCTCGAGCAAACTGCACTTACGACAGATGTTGTCACGAGGAACCACAATGGGGTCCACCAGATCCCACATCACTTGACAACTCAACACTTGACCCACAATCTCTATTTTATTTAATTCGATATTAATTTGTTTTTAAAAAATGTTTAACTGTATTTATATGTCTCCTTATTATCTAAGTCTGAAACAATTCCTAACAAGTCATGTGAAGTGAATTTTCAAGTTTAGCACAGCTTTCCTATTAACCAATCAATTTATAGCCTTCCTGTGCTGTCACTTTTTAATTGTTTCCCCCCAGTTGGAACACTCAGTAGGTCATGAATGAGTGTGCCACTTGCCTTCATGACTTTCAGTTCCGGTTTTGCTCGCACTGCTCAGCTCAGCTCCAGTTCAAAAAGGTCTCAGGTCTCACATGGTAAGGAATTTATACCACTTACCTTTACGAGTTACAATTCTAGTTTCTCCCGCTCTGCTCACCTACGCTTCCGAGGAAAGTCGCTAACTCCAGAGGAGTCTGGGGCCACATCTTTGTGATAGGCAGCCAGTCATTTAGGCTTGGCAGGAGCATCCTGTTAGCTGCGAATATCACTTGCACTGGTACTGCAAAGTAAAAACGTGAAATGGCTGGCTTGATGTGTTCCTCCTTTATTGATGCTTTTCACATCTACAATGTCCTGGTTTAAAATGGGCTTCCAGTCCGAAAGTGGTTGTCTGAGGTGAATTGCTGCTTTTCCGCTTTGTACAGCAGCAACGATCTGATCAGGGCAGCCATCATTTCGCAGGATGTTTTGAAAGCACCGTAATTCAGGACAGAACTGATGAGATTATAGTATGTATTTTCTAGTGTGTTAGACATTGATAATGGACGTTGCTGCAATAATAGACGTGGAAGCAAAATTGAAGCTTGGGTGACGAGGGGGGAAGAAGCAGCATGGATCTGTAATCATCAACCATACTGCAAGTGGAGTACGGCAGATTTTTTCCGTCCTTTTATTTCAATTATTTTTTATGCGATGTGGGCTTCGCTAGCTTGGTAATCATTTCTGGCCCAGGACAATTGCCCTTGAGAAGGTGGTGGTGAGCTGTCTTTTGAACTGCTGCAGTCCATGTGGTTTAACGTGTGTTGGAGGGGAATGTCCGAGTTGTCATGTTCCCTTCTATATATGCTGACCTTCTCCTTCGAGATGCTCGTGGTCGTGGTTGTGGAACGTGCTCTCCAATGAACTTAGGTGAGCTCCTGCAGTGCATCTTTGATATGGTACATTCAGCCGCTACTGTGCATCGGTGGTGGAGGGACTGATGTTTTGTGGAAGACTGCCAATCAAGTGGGCTGCTTTGGCCTGGATGGTATCGAGCATCTTGAGTGTTGTTGCAGCTGCATTAATCCAGCCAAGTGGCAAGGATTCCATCACATCTGCTAATGTTTGTCTTGTACGCGGTGGACAGATTTTGTGGAGTCAGGGGGTGAGTTACTCGCCACAGGATTCCTAGCCTCTGACCTGCTTTTGTAGCCACGGTATTTATATGGCTTGTCCATTTCAGTTCCTGGCAATAGTAAGCACCAGAATGTTGATAGTGAGGGAATCATATAATCATATAATAGAATCATAGAATCCCTACTGTGCTGCCGGAGGCCATTCAGCCCATCAAGCCTGCACTGAGCTCTCAAATAGCTGGTTTAGCACAGGGCTAAATCGCTGGCTTTTAAAGCAGCCAAAGACAGGCAAGCAGAATGGTTTAATTCCCGCACCAGCCTCCCCGAACAGGCGCCGGAATGTGGAGTCTTGGGCCTTTCACAGTAACTTCATTTGAAGCCTACTTTTGACAATAAGCGATTTTCATTTCATTAACTAGAACCACTCTCCCACCCTAATCCCATAAGCCCATTACCCCACATAACCTGCACTTCCTTGGTCATAAAGGGGTAATGTGTTATGACCAATCCACCTAACCTTTGTACTGTGGGATGAAATCGGAGGAACCACACGTAGACACGGGGAGAACGTGCAACCTCCACAAAGACCATCACCCAATGGCATAATTGAAACCCAGTTTCTGGTGCTGCGAGGCAGTAGTGCAAACCATTGTGCCCATATGCCGCCCCTAATGTCAGTGATTGTAATGCCATTGAATGTCACGAGGCGACGGTTGAGTGTTACTTGCTACTTGTCAGCACAAGCCTGGATATCATCCAGATCTTGTTATTTTTGCACACCGACTGCTTCAGTGTCTGAAGAGTCCGAAACAGTGCTGAGCATTGTGCGATCACCAGCGAAACTTCCCACATCTCACTTTATGTTGGAAGCCGAGACATTGGTGAAAGATCTTATCTTGGTTGGATCTAGGATGTCCTTTGGAACTCCTGAAATGATGTCCCGGGACTGAGATGACTGACCTTTGACAACCACGACCATTTTCCTTTATGTGAAGTATAAGTCCAGGCAATGGAGAGTGTTCCCCCCGATTCACATTGACTCCAGTTTGACTAGTGCTCCTTGATGCCATATTCGATCAAATTCTGCCTTGATGCCAAGGGCAGTCACTCTGTTGGCAGCTTTGAAGTTCAACTCTTTCTTCCATGATTGAACAAAGGTTGTAATGGTGGCAGAAACGGAGTAATCTTGCCGCAACCCAAACTCAGCGTCAAAAATTATTCATAAGCAAGTATCACACGATAGCACTGCTGATGACACCTTCCATCATTTTACACAAATGATTTAGAACAGACTGATGTGGTAGTATATGGCTGGGATGGAATTGTCCTGCTTCTTGTGTCCAGGACATACCTGGGTAATTCTCCACGTTGCCGGGTAGATGCCAGTGTTGTAGCTTTCCTGGAACACCTTTGCTCGGTTTGCAGCAAGTTCTGTAGCACAAATATTCAGTACTATTTCCAGAAGATGATCAAGGCACATAGCTTTTGCAGTATCCCGTGCCTTTCGTCATTCCTTGATATCACGTGGAGGGAATCAAATTGGTTGATGACAGGCATCTGTGATGCTGGGGGCCTCTGAAGAAGACCGAGATGGATCAGCTACGTTGCACTTCTGCTTGAATGTTAAAGTGAATGCTTCAGTCTTATCTTCTGCACAGATGTGCAACACTCATCCATCACTGAGGATGACGATATTTGTGGGTCTCCTCCAGTGAATTGTTTAATTGTCCACCACCATACATGACTGAATATGGCTGGACTATAGAGCTAAGAACTGCTCAGATGGTTGTGGGATCGCTGAGCTCTGTCTATCACTTGCTGCTTATGTCGTTTGGCATGCAAGGAGTCATGTGTTGCAGCTTAACTAGGTTCACGCCTATTTTTCTCTATGCTTCCTTCTGCTCCTGGAAAGTCCACCTGCACTCTTCATTCCACCAGTGTTGTTCCCCTGGATTGGAGGTAATGGTAGAGTGAGGGAATATGGCGCTCCATGAGATTACAGATTATGGCTGAGTACAATTCTCCTGCTACTTACGACCCTCAGCACCTCATGGATGCCCAGTCTTGACTTGTTATATCTGTCTCAACCTGTCCCATTTTGTACGACGGTAGTGCCACACCACACAATGGACGGTATCCTCAATATTAAGACGGGACTTCTTCTGTACAACGATTGTGCAGTAGTCACTCCTACCTGTACTGTCATGGTCATTTGCACTTGTGACAGGCAGGTTGGTGAGGTTGAAGTCGAGTTTCTTTTTCCGCCTTGTTGATTCCTTCACCTGTCGTAGACACATTCTAGCAGTTATCTCCTGTTGAACTTGGTCATCTCGGTCAGTAGTGGTGTTACTGAACCACTTTTGGTGATGAACATTGAAGTCCAGAAGTCCATTGAAATAAAAAAGTACGTTTTGTTTCCTTGCCACCCTCCGTGCTTTGTCAGTACTGATTCATCTGCGGACTGTGGCCGCTGCCTGGTAATCAACAAGAGGTTTCCTTGCGCTGTCATGCGAC
This sequence comes from Scyliorhinus torazame, assembly GCF_047496885.1. Lineage (NCBI taxonomy): Eukaryota > Metazoa > Chordata > Chondrichthyes > Carcharhiniformes > Scyliorhinidae > Scyliorhinus > Scyliorhinus torazame. The sequence goes on from NC_092716.1 coordinate 117,686,312, forward strand.
GTCACGGCGGCACAGTTGTATGCAGTATGACGAGACTTTCTTTCCATCTTACTAACTTTGTAACAGTACGATACAACTCAATGGCATGCAAGTCCGTTTCAGAGGGCATTTTAAAGTCGACCACGTTTAAAGTTAAAGTTGGCAGATTTCCTTCCCTGAAGGATGTTACTGAACAAATTGCTTTTTCCTCGACAATCGACAATGGTTTCATGATTATCATTGGACGTTTAATCGCAAATATTTGTTGAAATCAATTTCCACCGTGACGAGTTTTCAACCCGGGCTCCCAGAGTATTACCCTGTGTCTCTAAAGCACCAGGCCAATTATAATACCGCAATGCCTCTCCCTCCCTGATGGAAATTATACAAACACCTTTCATACACCAGATGCTTTCATACACCAATTTTAATTGCTGATATTCTTCAAAACGTGCCGACGTATCGCAATTTGTGTGTCCATTTTCAATTTGTCCAATTGCTGAAAAACTGTCAGTGGAATAGTACGTTCTTAAGTACACAACTTTGATTCGGGAATTTATTTGGCTGAGGTGGCGAGTTTTGAGCTAAATGGAGCATCCGGTGAATTTCAGATCGGCTGGTGCTTCAGGAAAACCAAGCCAGGCACTGTGATGCTTAGCGTGTCATTTGACATTTGAATATTTTTCTTTGATAATATGTGTCATTTCCTCTGTTTCAGGTCATATCATATGGATACATTTCTGTTCGAATCGCCGAGGCAATTGCCAGAGAAGAGACGGATGTGTTTTGAATATGTCTATGCACGATGTATGTATTCTGCTGTGGATTACGTCCATTTTATTCACAGGTAGGTTATGTTGTTTATTTGTTCCCATACTGTGGTCCATGTCGCTTTAGTATCTGGTACACCACACAGCTATTGCTTCTGCTTTGTGCCTCACGTATAATTATTATATTTCATTTTTTGTAGCTGGTATTCGCGCCCAGTTTCAAGTCACCCAAGCTCCCGTAAGCACGAGCGTCCTCCTGGGTTCAAACGTCACATTCGTTTGCACATTCCCTATTTTTCAAGATAACTTAGACGCGGAGGTGTATTGGTGGAAACTTGGTGAACTCAAATTTCTTCAAAGAGACTCAGACAGCAGGAAAAACATTGTAATTTTTAAGCGAGGGGGAGCATCCTTTCACCTTCTGAATATCAGTGCCCGGGAGTCCGGGGTTTATTACTGCGGAGTCAAAACCCTGGAACACCGGTTTGTAAATGGAACGGGCACAACAATCAAAGTTTTCGGTAAGTGATGTTGTGAGGAGAAAGAAAACATCATAGATATGCGTGGTGTTTTTACAGTTTTAAATTAAAATTGTTTATCAAAATCCGGAAATTAATCGATTCCTCTCAATGGTCAGACTGACTGATTGGTCCCTTTGCTGCGCACTTAGCCACATTAATGTGTTTTTTTCAGGCAGCAGCAGCATAGTTTAAATTGAGAAACTCGTGTTTTCTAAACCGGATGGAATATTAGCTGTACGTGCATACGGCAACCGCGCTCGACGTTCTTGAAATGATTTACCGGTTTTTATATCCATCCGTCGAAATTACATTGAGTGTCTTCAAAACAGTTCGAACAAATGTTCCCAGTTTCCCTTCAACAAGAATGAATTGTACAATCCCTTTCAAAACATTATCAGAAATTCTGATCCATTTACGCAATTTCCACTCAATAAATATTAGAACTGTTAAAGAACGTATGAACAAAATGCTTGTCAAAAAATCTGTAATGGCCGTGCTGCGATGTCTTACTCTGTTCATTTGATAAATATGAAAGCTGTGCTGAACCAAATTTAGAAATTGTATGTATGTCTGTAAGTTAGAGTTGTTTAAAGTGGCTTTGAACAGTCCTTTCATATTGTGACTTTGATCTTAAATTGCAATGTTTGGAGCATCCATGTAACATGGCTGTACGTCGCTCATTGTGGACGAGAACCGAAATAAATGTAATTGTAACCTACGACTCGGAATAAAAATAATATGTTTCTCTAATTATGCTGCTGTCGAGCTGGAGTGGAAATAGACCGTTTTCGATCAGAGCCTGTTTCAAGTTCCTCAATGAAAAGCTATTTAAAAAAATATTCCCGGATAGGAACATAAATATACATCTTTTCCAACAAATGGAACTGGTAGAATATTACTTTGGTGAGACTGTATTTTCTTTCCACGATCGATTCACTTGTCTCCAAGAATATTATCATGTTTAAGTCCCACCCATTAATTACCAATTTGTTTAATTGAAGTATATGCATTGGTCTTTCGTGGACAAACTTCCATATTCAAAGAATCACGCAGCACCGAACCGAAATATTTAATCTCCTATGCTTCTGCTGGTACTTTATAAAGTTTGTTCATTCACCCTAATTCCCTTCAGTTGACCCTCCAACCTATGTTCGAACACTGACAGAAAAAATATCGGTAAATTATATTCATGCAATAAATACAAGTTATCAGCAGATATTTAACACTCAAGCCGAATATGACTGCATTGTCAATTGCATTAGATAAAGGAAATGTTAATTGTATAATCAAGGACAAACTAACCCATCATTTGTTAAATTAATTGATCCTTCTTATGCTTTCTAGTTCCACCAACTCCGTTGTGCATTTTGTCCAAAAGGCGTGAATTAAACTCCTCTGGTCTGGATCTCCTGTGCAAAACAAGTGCATTTTACCCAGAAGAGCTAAAGCTCACTTGGTATAAAAATGGGATTGAGGTTATGAACCACACGTGGACAACCATAAAATTGAGCAGTGGTGGACTTTATGATGGTTCTAGTCTGTTGAAGGAGACACAATCTGTCAGAAGCGGAGATGTTTTTACCTGTCAAGTTTCTCACGCCACGCTCCCTATCCCAGCAAATGTTTCATTTATTGCACCGATTTCGAATCAAGGTAATGGATAGCATCCTTATCAAATCATTGAGCTGGTATATAAAAGTGTGCATTTCCAATGCAATTTCATGTCGACGGAACACCGGCTGCAGTGCAATACGTGGATCAATGGTAAACACTGGGAATGCGGCCCTGAGGACCTGGGTTCGAATCCCGGCCCTGGGTCACTGTCCGTGTGGAGTTTACACGTTCTCCCCGTGTCTGCATGGGTTTAACACCACAACCCAAAGACATGCAGGATGGGCGGATTGGCCACGCTAAAATTGCCCCTTAATTGGAAAAAATAATTCGGTACTCTAAATTTGTGGGAAAAAAAGAAATACACTACATTTTATTCAGATTTCAATTTTTCATTTCCTAAAAAACAAATACCCTGAAATATTTAATCTCCAAGGCCTCCCTTTCAATACTCGCTACAAGGTTAAACGTTGGCCACCCACTGCTTCATTAAAGCATCCTTACAACCATCTAAGTCTAGTGTGCAGTGAAATCTAGCCCCACTTGACCCGGAGCCGCAACACAATTGAAATTAATCAGTACTTCTCAGAAAAACACCCAAAGTATTTTGTCCTTAGCTGCCGATGGCTACAGTCACCAGGTTTGTAAATTTAAACAAAATCACGTTTATTAATGACGGTAACAAATACAACAGGTTAACTATGACCTAATTCCTACCCCCCCCCCCCCTCCACAATAAACCGCGTTTAACCGTTACACATACACAAGACAGATAAATACAGAGGGGAGAATAGAGCTATAAAATAATTAGAAAAGTAAATAGTCAAGCATCTTTATTTCAGATTTTTGTTTCGAGGACCCGTTCGCTCAATTTCGGCTTTCAATTCGAAATTTCTGTATCCAGTCTGTAATGGTTTTCACTCTAAATCCGGTAAGGTCTCTGCAGTTGCAGATATACAGAAATTCGTTTGGAGAAAACAAGAGTGTGAGATAGAGAGCAGGACCTTTCCTCTGTGCATTCAGTACTCAAACCTGTCTGTCCCCTGGCTCTGTGAAGAAACGGGAAATGAGGGGATCAACAGGAAAGACCATTAGATATCTATATTTTACAAACGTTTCTTGCTTTTCCTTTTCATCCTGGCGTGCAATTAGTCGCTATTACATAAGAACATAGGAACAAGGAGCAGGAGTAGGCCATCTGGCCCCTCGAGCCTGCTCCGCCATTCAATGAGATAATAGCTGATCTTTTCTAGACTCAGCTCCACTTGCCGGCCCGAACACCATAACACTTAATCTCTTTAATCTTCAAAAAACTATCTATTTTTTATCTTTAAAACATTTAATGAAGGAGCCTCAACTGCTTCACAGGGCAAGAAATTCCATAGATTCACAAACCTTTGGGTGAAAACGTTCCTCCGAAACGTAGTCCTAAATCTACTTCCCCTTATTTTGAGGCTATGCCCCCTAGTTCTGCTTTCACCCGCTAGTGGTAACAACCTGCCCGCATCTATCCTATCTATTCCCTTCATAATTTCATATGTTTCTATAAGATCCCCCCTCAACCTTCAAAATTCCAACGAGTACAGTCCCAGTCTACTCAACCTCTCCTCGTAATGCAACCCCTTCAGCTCTGGGATTAACATAGTGAATCTCCTCTGCACACCCTCCAGCACCAGTACGTCCTTTCTCAAGTAAGGAGACCAAAACTGAACACAATGCTCAAGGTGTGGCCTCACTAACACCTTATACAGTTGCGGCATAACCTCCCTAATCTTAAACTCCATCCTTCTACCAATGAAGGACCAAACTCCATTTGCCTTCTTAATCACCTGTTGCAGCTGTAAACCAACTTTTGCGACTCATGCACTAGCACACCCAGGTCTCTCTGCACAGTAGCATGTTTTAATATTTTATCATTTAAATAATAATCCCTTTTGCTGTTATTCCTGCCAAAATGGATAACCTCACATTTGTCAACATTGTATTCCATCTGCCAGACCCCAGCCCATTCACTTAACCCATCTAAATCCTGCTGCAGACTTCCGGTATCCTTTTGCACTGTTTGCTTTACCACTCATCTTAGTGTCGTCTGCAAACTTGTACACATTGCACTTGCTCCCCAACTCCAAATCATCTATGTAAATTGTGAACAATTGTGGGCCCAACACTAATCCATGAGGGACACTACTAGCTACTGTTTGCAAATCAGAGAAACACCCATTAATCCCCACTCTTTGCTTTCTATTAATTAACCAATTATCTATACATGCTACTACTTTACCCTTAATGCCATGCATCTTTATCTTATGCAGCAACCTTTTGTGTGGCACCTTGTCAAATGCTTTCTGGAAATCCAGATATACCACACCCATTGGCTCGCCGTTATCTACCGCACTGGTGATGTCCTCAAAATCGAGTATGCACCGGCCCTTGGAAAGAGCACCCTATTACTGGAGTAACATTAATAATCCTTTAAACGCTCTGATCGCCATAAAAACACTTTATACTTTAGTCATAATATATTTTAAATGAAGCGTTCTGCATGCATATAGTCTTCTACCATCATTTCATGTTGTTAACCAGGTGATGAAAAGTCTTTCGACTATCCAACACTTTGTGGGAGTACGGCAGTTGCAATCCTATTTCTATTGCTGATCGCAATCATTGGCCGACACTGCAACCGAATTAAAAACGGTAATAAAGTTTATATGTTGTAGTCCGTTCAGATGAAATTGATTAGATGTACGAAATAGTAGAATAGCTTGAATTAAAGCTAACGGATGTTTGTATCAGGTTTATGAACGTAATAATCTTTTTTCCTGAAATCGGTTGTTTCACAGAATGAAAACATTCCCCTCTATCATATGTTCCATAGTCGCCTCAATACATTCCATTTTATTTGTTTTGAGATGTAATATAACAAAATAGTCATCTGGCATTGTAAATGTCAGAACAATGGAAATGTTTCTCAACTTGTCATTTTGCTGCCGTTGCAGATTGGACGCTATCGGTAGAAACATTTCTCGGTAATAAATCTATATGCAACTGCTCGACTCTCCAGACAACCCTTTAGCTTTTTAAGATTGTAGAGCTTCCGTTTTCAAATCTATTTGATTGTTTTTATTATCATAGAATCCTACAGTGCAGAAGGAAGCCATTTGGCCAATCTAGTATGCACCGGCCCTTGGAAAGAGCACCCTGCTTTAGCCGACACCTCCATCCTATCCCCGTAACCCAACAACTCCGCCGAACCTTTTTGAAACTAAGGGGCAATTTAGCATGACCAATTCACCTCGCCTGCACATATTTGGATTGTGGGTGGAAACCGGAGCACCAGAAGGAAACCCAAGTAGACACGGAGAGAAAGTGCAAACTGCACAGTCACCCGAGGTTGGAATTGAACCCGGGACCCCGGAGCTGTAAAGCAGCAGTGCGAATCACTGTGCCACTGTGCCGCCCAATTTTTAAATAAAATAGATTTTTCTTCCACTTTTTACTGTTCAATTGGCCTTCATGTTGGAATAATAATCTATTTTTTCATTAGGAGCCTGCCGATATGTGGAGAATACAGAACATCATGAAAAGCAGGTCAGTGTGCATCATTTTTCCTGTCATTATCCAGTCAGTACATTTAAACTACACTTCATTCAAATATGTTTTAGATTTGCTTATCAACTAACAACCGTTCACATAGATATGCAATCCAATATTCGACAGGCCATCTGAATTACGATGTTGTGAAATGGGTAAAACTGTGGTTCTAGTGAAAATGCCTGTGCTGTATTGTTCGGAAGGGTATGAATAGATCATCAACAGGGGCGAAAATGTGTTACGTGCTGTGCAGTTGCTCCTGCTTAAGATTGTGCGAAAGTCCATGAGCTTTAACTTAGTACATGCTCGGAAGCAGCCGTTTTGGACTTCAGGCCGGAATCTAAGACCATAAGACCATAAGTCATAGGGGCAGAATTACTCCACTCGGCCCATCGAGTCTGCTCCGCAATTCAATCATGACTGATATTTTCTCATCCCCATTCTCCTGCCTTCTCCCGATAACCCCTGATCCCCTTATTAATCATGAACCTATCTATCTCTATAAGACCATGAGACATAGGAGCAGAATTAGAATCTGCATTGTTCGGCCTCACAGGTAAATCATATCCATTGGTTGACCTATCGGGAGTGATCAAAACCATATTTCACTTAGTTTCTTCCACAGTCAAAGTGACACAAATTGAAAAACAAAAGGAAACATATAAATAATCGAATAACTATTGTGAAACATTCCCATCTGTCACCAGTTCTGGTGTAATTTGTTCCAGCCCTGCCAAGCATCATCATCAATGTTTCACTTTTTCATCCTTGTTTTACATAATTTAGAATATAATTAAATAAACGCATTTCATCAGTTCATAGTCCGAGTCGTGGATTGACTAGTGTTCCAGGTTGCATTATGCTCGAAGCGCTCCGGTATAATTGGGAATGTTAAACAGCTAAAGAAATCAACAGTGTATGCCACTGTATGTAATAAACATGGCAGAAAAAATGAGTCCAGCGCCTTTCGTTAAGGCTTATTGGTTGTTGCAACTTTCTTAACAGCTTAACAGGGACTTTCTTAACAGGGAAATTATTCGATTTTTAAATTATGAGTGGAAAAACTGTAAACGTCGAAAACATTCAGCTTATCAGTATGAGACAATATGCTTTTCAGCAGGTAATAGCTGATCAATGTGGTTAATTGTTTTGAAGAGCTTGTCAAATGAGTGGCAAGGTGAGGCCGTACATGTTAATTAAATTGATTTCCAAAAATCTTCTGTTAAAATAGAGCATCACCGAGACAGTTCGCTAAAGTTAAACATAATCACATTGAATGCAGATGTTTTGTGCCTGCTTAGGAAATTTGCAACAGAAATTCATGATAATAGCCCAAAACCCAAAACTCAGATTGGCAGTGTGGTAAGGTTCTGTGCTGAGGCTTCGACTATGAACAGTATGTATTAATGTCTTACTGGGATACAACACCACATATTCAAAATTGCAGATGACAAAAATATACACGGCAGGGTGTATCCTGTAGAAAGAAGTATGTAATTGCAAAGGTATGTCAATAGTTTAAGTAAATCTACAAAACTGTAGCAAGGGAATAACAATGTAACCAGAGTCCAGGTCATCCGATTTGCAGTTATAAACCCTCGATACTCTGCTGTCCAAATATTTAAAGAGTATGAAATCTGGAGGTACAGGGCATTTAGTGTCGAAGCATGTATACTAATGTAATACCATATCCATGCGAAATATTGCTTTGGCCTGAGGGTCTGTGTTATTGCCGTGATTTGTGGAGGCAATCTGGGGACGAGTGGCCCTTTCTCAAAAACATCGAGCTAGACCTGTCAGGAGTGGAATCCGGATCCAATTCTCGAGATACAAAATGATAGAAGGTTCATAATCGCTTCCCCATAGCGCAATTGATTTTAAATAGATGTACTTTTTCTGAAACAAAATGTGAATTGATTCCCACCTAAATCGTTCAGATGGGCTGAGACCACAGATGAACACTCATTAATCAAACGGTGGATAGGAATTCTGGGACACAAAGTGATCTGCTTCTGTTGCAATGTTCCAATGTGTGTCAATTTCAATTAGCAGTTTTTTTTAAAGAACATTGATGCAATTTTGCTCGCAATTTAAAAAGTGAACCAACTGCATTCTCGATCGTTGATTTCACAGACGGAGCAAGTCACCTCTGATAACAAGCTGACCTATGTCTCTCTCGACCTGAGTGGCTCCAGGAAAACTGGGGAGCTGAAAAATAACGACATAAATACCGAGTATGCCCAGCTTAGAACAACAGCACAAAGCAGAGGAAGAAATATTAACTACACAGATGTCACATTCTAATAATATTGATTTATGTTGTGGTGCCCAGTTTACTGTTGTGTATAGATGTCATTTATCTCTCAAATATTGTTCGTTCGCACATTCATATAACTTATTTATTGCAGTTAGACTCTGTCAACTCAGAAAGAACCATCGGTATATGATGTCCAATGCAACTGAAGTGAATGATGTGTGTTGTTTTGTACATGTATGTATTCATACATAAATATTAATCTTCGTCAATTCTGGACAACTAAATTTGGAGCTGTATATTTGTTTCATTGAGGAGGTGGTGGAGAATCTTCTTTAGTATATGACTGGTTTTCCAGTTCAACCACTGAGTAAGTATTTGCTTACGCAGGCCAAGAGGTGTTTTCGTCGTGATTACATTTATTTCTCTTTATCACTGTCTTGTGTGTTTGATTATTCTACATTATTAGCCCTCATCTCTTAATTTCGAACAGAGATCTGCGATTAACCTTATACCGATCTGAGAATGTTTGCGATGATTGAACATATTTTGACTATGGTACATTTTTAACAGCAAATCCCTTACAATCATGTGTTCAGCTCTTTCAAAAATTGAGCTTTCCGCTTTTGAGGAATGATAGAGGTCATGAAACTCTGATGAGTGGCATAAGTAGAAAGAATACGGACCAGCAGGTAATTATGCCCAAAGTAGCTCTTCATATTAGGTGTTAATTCATTGAGGTGTTCTAAAACAGAACGGAAAATTATTGATAGGGGTACACGAGAGGTAGAGTAACATAATGGCGGATAAGAGAAGTGGAATGAGTTCATCGCTGATGGTCAACTGAAATACGCATTTTATAATCATGAATTATTGCCAATTTCAATGTATATATATCTGGGAAAATAGCTCACCATTTCTGATCATTCCACCAGCCCGGAATTCGATTTGGTTAAGAAGATTACGGCAGTAGTTAGCACTGCAGCCTCACAAGCCATCCTCTTAGTTGTAATATTTCTGATGGAATTCTGTATTCTAGTCGACAAATCCATTATGGTTAACAAATAATAACTAGCATTATTTGTTTTAGGCAAGGCCCATGCATTCAATTATGACCCAAGTAAAAGGTTCCACAAATTATAGAATAGATATTCAGGGTGCGCATTTAATTATCATTTGAGGGTTTCACAGTACCTGACATGTGTGACAAGTACAGGTAAACTCAATTACAATTTTTTGAGTCTAGATGAATAAAAATGTTTTTGTATTTTTGATAAAGTTTTCCTTTCTCCTGAATTACCAGCTGTAGAAGTGGCATCCGCATCACACAAAAACTCCTTGCTGTATCTCACAGGAAATACCACTTGATGAACTGCTGCCCATTTTTCATCTGCTTGAAGTCTCAATTTCCTCATTAATACACTGTTTCTAATGTAATAGCACTCCGATAAGCACACAGATCCTACTTGTGCATTTTTTTTTCTGATACAAATACCTTACATTCTCCGCTGTCAGGATTCACCATGGCGCCGGCAGCCTGGGGATTTCCCGATGACATGGGGCTGCCTATATTGGGAAACGCCATTGACTGGCTGGTGAGATGGAGAACTCCGGGGCACGCCGCACTGGGGCCGTGATTCTCCCCTAACCGGCGGGGCGGGCCGTACCGGCGCCGAAGAGTGGCGTGAACCATTCCAGCATCGGGCCGCCCGTAAAGTGCAGAATACTCCGCACCTTCGCCGGCGGGTTTGGCACCGTGCCAACCGGCGCCGAAGGGCCTCAGCTGGCTGACGCAAGTTGCTGCATGTGCGGGAGTGTCATCCCAGCGCATGCGCAGGGGAGATCGTCACCGCACCGGCCATGGCGGAGATCCACAGCAGCCGGTGCGGAGGGAAAGAGTGCCCCATGGCACATGCCCGATCGCTAGCCAGGCTACCATGGGGGCACCCCCCAGGGCCAGATCCCCCCGCGCCCACCCCTCCCCCGAGTACCCCGTAGGCCACCCGCAGCGCCAGGTCCCGCCGGTAAGTACCAGGTCTAATTTACGCCGGCGGGACCGGCCTAAAACGGGCGATGCTCAGTACATCGCCGGCCGGAGATTCGCCGGGGTGCCGGTGCCAGCGACCGCCGACTGGCGCCGCGCGATTCCCGCCCTCGCCAAAACCCCGGCATCGGAGAATTCGGCAGCCGGCGGGGTGGTATTCACCCCCCCCCCCCGTGATTCTCTAGCCTGGCGGGGGGTTGGAGAATCCCGCCAATGCTTCTTGAAACACATCAATTGTGCAACGTTCCACTGGTCAGTCCATGACAGTAGACATGAACCCCACCGCTGGTACAGATACCATAACCCAAAATAAATAGTACCCTTGAAAAAAGTAATATGCCCATTATTCCTACCACCTATTCACCACTTTCACCGGCCTCTTAAACCTTAACTTACATACCGAAACACCACTCTTCCCTTTCAGGCAATACTCCTTCCGAACTACATATCTTCTTATCTCTTGCCATTGTAGATTATTTTTCACCTGTATCCCTTAACATCGTAATCTCGTTTCCTACTCCACTTGGAAACACGATGAAACTTGACCCTCACAAAAAAATATAAAAGAGGATCTGACATATGTTCATATACCAACCTCTGAACAAGCTGTGGACACAGTTGAACCTCTTCCACAGGAACCATATTTTATTTTCCACTTGAATAAAATGCACTGTCTTATCTTGTTTTAACAGGTCTGCTCGTTGCCTCGATCAGCTGTCACTTACTCATTTCCACAGCTTCTATCCTTCACAGATTGAAAGTGATGCCAAAAACTAGAGCTTAATTTGGGAATTAATGCAAAATAATCTGCCATTTCGGCTGCCAGTCCAGCAATGTTAGCCTTGTCCTCTTCCACATGTGCTTTCAAAACTGCGGGAACCGAATCTTTAAATTCCTCGAAAATGATGTTTCCCGAAGAGTGCCATAGGTTTAGTCTATTTTTATTGCTCTTATCCACCAATCAAAAACATTTTGTTTAATTCTTTAAAGTTCTATATGTGTCTGACACGGTATTTCCCTTTCAATCATAAAATCTGTCTTTAGTCTTATGGCAGTATTCATATACACTTTGCATGGCTTTTCCTGCCTCATCATCATGCCTAGATTCCTCCTCAGGTACTGATGCAAATACTTCAATAGCTCTACCTACCAACATTTTATCGACAATATCCACATAGACTTTGGCTACTTCCATTATCTAGACTCTTTCCCAAATGAATTAGCAGGTCTTCCACATTTTCTCGTCAAACCTTGGCATGGCTAATATTTTTTTTACAAATATAGACACCAGGCTTTTGAATAAGAGAGGTTGCTCCTTGCTCTCGACATGCCTCAGATTCCGCCTTTAACTGCCTCTTTATTCATTGCAGTTCGAATTTTCCTTTCGTCTGCCATTCGTCTTTTTCCTTTGCGTCTGCCATTGCCAATCACGATTTTTCCGTATCCCTTTCTTCCTTTTCCATTCTTTCGGTTTCCACCTGAAGTTTCTTCCTTTTCATTTCCTTTAGAAAAGTCCTCTTGCACTTATTTTGACTTGCCATAGCCATTCTCATCTTTTCAATTCGTTCAGTTCTATGTCTTTCTGTTTACCTATTTCCTGAATTTCCAAATTGTCTTATTTGTAGTTGAATGCTTTCTATTTCTCACGATTCACCCAGTAATTCCTGCAAATTTAAATGCTGAACTCGCGGTTGTATTATCTCCATCTTCCTCTCCCTTTGAGGTAACTTCAACTGCAGTTTCACCGCCAAATGGAAACACTTTTTTAACCATCCTTTGTAGTTGGCTCGAGAGACCTCTTCCACACTCAGCAAATTATGTTTAAGTGAAGGAACCATTTCCAAAGTCAATCGCTATGTTACTGTAGGGCGTGAAAGGAAGCACCAGTTCCACACACCCTCGCTGTCTTTCAATAAAATAATCCAAAGTCAAACAAGGAATTATACTTTTAAATCCTGGTAGTTATACGCTAACCTTGGACCAGACCCCAACAGTTGCGAGGATAGCGGACAGGAGTGCAATATTTTATTGAATAGATAAGACTGACGAAAGGGTCCTTCACTCCAGGGATTATTCCATACATGAATAGGGATTATGGTATATTAAAAGAACGTTAATACTAACACAGTATTACTAACTTTAATATCATGAAGAAAAGGCTTACTATTACCAGTTAAGCAATATGTAACAATAACAAATGAATCACTGACTCAACTGCTATATTTTATCGCCACTCAAATAAAATCCATCTCAGTTCAAGATGTACCTTGAAATACAAGTAACCAACCCAGGAATACGTGTTTTATAGAGATGCATTGGTAAATTGCATTTTCAGAAAATGGTGTTGTCTTTAAAGGCAAAATCGTTTTTTTAAACTGTTCTGAAAGACGCTGCTGGATACCTCCGTTGCATCTGAAACACCGCAGATTCTTTGGACCATTTTACTTGCTAAAACGTGTCACCGAGGTGTCATTAATAATGAGGAGAACAAAGCGCAAGCACAATACAAGCTAATATTTATTTAAGCCAATTAATCATTGAATTACCAACAAAATGTATTCTAGGGGTACCCAAGATCCGCTGATACTACCAGCAATGATGACGTTCTGAGGCTATGGATTTAATCTCTGGGTTCACATAGTCCGTCTTCACAATGATGGCATTTCCTTCCTTCCTTCCTTCCTTACGTCCTTCCTTCCTTCCTTCCGTCCTTCCTTCCTTCACTCCCTCCCTCTTTCCTTCCTTCCTCCCTCCTTCCTTCCTTCCTTCCTTACGTCCATCCTTCCTTCCTTCCGTCCTTCCTTCCATCTCTCCCTCCCTCCCTCTTTCATTCCTTCCTCCTGTTTTCATTCCTTCTTTCCTTCCTTCCATCCTTCCTTCCTTCCTTCATTCCTTCCTTACTATGTTCCGTCCTTCTTTCCATCCTTCCTACCTTCTTTCTCACGTTTCTTCCATCCTTCCTTCCTTCTTTCCTTCCCTGTCAATGCAACCTCCCCATCGAGTCTTGGCTCCTGATGTGCCTCGGGAGCCTTTCATGATCCTGCTCTAAGTCCATTCTGGATTTAGTGTTATGTAATGAGCCAGACTTGATTAAAGATCTTAAAGTAAGGGAACACTTAGGAGGCAGTGATCATAACATGGTAGAATTCAATCTCCAATTTGAAAGAAAGAAGGTAGAATCAGGTGTAAAGGTGTTACAGTTAAATCAAGGTAACTGCAGGGGCATGAGGGAGGAACTGATGAAAATCGACTGGGAGCAGAGCCTAGTGGGAAAGACAGTAGAACAGCAATGGCAGGAGTTTCTGGGAGTAATTGAGGACACAGTACAGAGGTTCATCCCAAAGAAAAGAAAGGTTATCAGAGGGGGATTAAGCAGCCATGGCTGACGAAGGAAGTTAGGGAATGCATCAAAGCAAAAGAGAAAGCCTATAAGGTGGCAAAGAGTAGTGGGAAGTCAGAAGATTGGAAAGGCTACAAAAGCAAACAGAGGATAACAAAGAGAGAAATAAGGAAAGAGAGGATCAATTATGAAGGTAGGCTAGCCAGTAACATTAGGAATGATAGTAAAAGTTTCTTTAAATACATTAGAAACAAACGGGAGGCAAAAGTAGACATTGGGACGCTCCAAAATGATGCTGGTAATCTCGTCATGGGAGACAAGGAAATAGCTGAGGAACTAAATCAGTACTTTGCGTCAGTCTTCACAGTAGAAGACATGAGTAATATACCAACAATTCAGGAGAGTCAGGGGGCAGAGTTGAATATGGTAGCCATCACAAAGGAGAAAGTGCTAGAGCAACTAAGAGGTGTAAAAATTGATAAATCTCCGGGCCCAGATGTGCTACATCCTAGAGTCCTAAAGGAGATAGCTGAAGAAATATTGGAGGCGTTAGTTATGATCTTTCAAAAGTCGCTGGAGTCAGGGAATGTCCCAGAGGATTGGAAAGTCGCTGTTGTAACCCCCCTGTTCAAGAAGGGAACAAGGAAAAAGATGGAAAATTATAGGCCAATTAGCCTAACCTCGGTTGTTGGCAAGATTCCATTGTTAAGGATGAGATTTCTAAATTCTTGGAAGTCCAGGGTCGGATTAGGACAAGTCAGCATGGATTTAGTAAGGGGAGGTCGTGCCTGACAAACCTGTTAGAGTTCTTTGAAGAGATCACAAATAGGTTAGACCAAGGAGAGCCAATGGATGTTATCTATCTTGACTTCAAAAAGGCCTTTGATAAGGTGCCTCACGGGAGACTGCTGAGTAAAATAAGGGCCCATGGTATTAGAGGCAAGGTACTAACATGGATTGACGATTGGCTGTCAGGCAGAATGCAGAGAGTTGGGATAAAAGGTTCCTTTTCGGAATGGCAACCGGTGACGAGTGGTGTCCCGTAGGGTTCAGTGTTGGGCCACAGCTGTTCTCTTTATATATTAACGATCTAGATGACGGGACTGGGGGCATTCTGGCTAAGTTTGCCGATGATACAAAGATAGGTGGAGGGGCAGGTAGTATTGAGGAGGTGGGGAGGCTGCAGCAACATTTCGACAGTTTAGGAGAGTGGTCCCAGAAATGGCTGATGAAATTCAACGTGGGCAAGTGCGAGGACTTGCACTTTGGAAAAAAGAATAGAGGCATGGACTATTTCCTAAACGGTGACAAAATTCATAATGCTGAAGTGCAAAGGACTTGGGAGTCCTAGTCCAGGATTCTCTAAAGGTAAACTTGCAGGTTGAGTCCGTAATTAAGAAAGCAAATGCAATGTTGTCATTTATCTCAAGAGGCTTGGAATATAAAAGCAGGGATGTACTTCTGCAGCTTTATAAAGCATTAGTTAGGCCCCAGTTAGAATACTGTGAGCAATTTTGGGCCCTACACCTCAGGAAGGACATACTGGCACTGGAGCGGGTCCAGCGGAGATTCACACGATGCCCCCAGGAATGGTAGGCCTAACATACGATGAACGTCTGAGGATCCTGGGAATATATTCATTGGAGTTCAGGAGGTTGAGGGGAGATCTAATAGAAACTTACAAGATAATGAATGGCTTAGATAGGGTGGACGTAGGGAAGTTGTTTCCATTAGCAGGGGAGACTAGGACCCGGGGGCACAGCCTTAGAATAAAAGGGAGTCACTTTAGAACAGAGATGAGGAGAAATTTCTTCAGCCAGAGAGTGGTGGGCCTGTGGAATTCATTGCCACAGAGGGCGGTGGAGGCCGGGACGTTAAGTGTCTTTCAGACAGAAGTTGATAAATTCTTGATTTCCCGAGGAATTAAGGGCTATGGAGAGAGAGCGGGTTAATGGAGTTGAAATCAGCCATGATTGAATGGTGGAGTGGACTCGATGGGCCGAATGGCCTTACTTCCGCTCCTATGTCTTATGCTCCTTCGTGCCCTTTGCCATTTCCTCTGGCTTTCTGCTAATGAGGTCTCTGGACGGAGTCCCATCACCCAATGGTCTGCTTGATGACATTTTGACAGGCCACCTGTACTCGACCCAGCTTTCCATCTCTGACGGTGTGGCCTGCACATCAACTGTTCCCATATAAGGTGACAGTAAAAACTCTGGTTGACAGAAAATCTGGCCCGATCTTGGCTGCTGACAATGGACCTGTGCATACCAATAGCGTGTGATAATCTCCTAATAGTTGATTGATGGGACAGGTCCGTCATGTTCTGGCAGCTTGTCTGTTGGTTGTGTATTCAAAATTGGCCTGTTTGAATTCCCATGGGGCTGTGTGCTGGAGTGACTGTGGATTGATTTAAAGAGCCCGATTCTTTAATGTAATATACCCAATTTTAATTGTGTCTAAAACTAGGCTTTGCTATCTTACCACATTCCACATCACAATATAAAGTGAATTCAACGTCTGGCTGCTTCAGTCCCTGACTGCTCCCACGAAGTATATAATCTTAATGATGCAACAGAATTCTCCATCACGCCAGTCGTCCAAAGGGGTTTCCTATTGTGCCAGCCCCACTCAGTCGGGAAATCCCCAGGCGTGAGTGCACTGCCGGCACATTGGAGAATCCTACCAGTGGAGAATCCAGTCCATTTTCTGTAATTATCTACTCCCGAGGGAAGCATATTACAAAACTCATTTGCCTAACTTCAGGTAAACAATACACATGGCTTAAATGAATTATGATTTTATTTTTACGACGCTTTAATTACACCTCTGTCACCAACGTGCCTGTCTCTAAACCAGGGGTTAGATAATACTTCAGCAGATGCATACGCACACCAACCCAGGTGTTTTAAACTTACGACACCAAATACGTATAACACAATATGTACCTCCAACTCCTGCATTCATCACACTTTGCATAAACCTTTAGTTCAGCTCACGGCGCCGAAGAGCCGAGTTCGATCCTGTGGAGTTTGCACATTCTCTTTGTGTTTGCGTGGGTCTCACCCCCAGAATACAAAAAAAATGTTGAAGGACGGTGGTCGTGGTGAATGTCATGCACAGCAAATGGTCCCCTTTTACTTGGATGTTTCATTTTCTTCAGTGGTCGTGGAAACATAACGCACCAGGGAAATTGAATAGTAATACATCACTTGCGCCTTCTATGTTGTGGATATATTTTGTGGAAACAGCTGAGTTAGAAGAAATAGTATTCTCAGCATCTGATGCGATCTTATTTTCATTTTTCAATATTGTAGGTCCACTTTACCCTCTGGTCAATTGTCATTCCATGAAAATTGATGTCGGACCCTTCAATGACTTCAAGGTCACTCATTGACATGGGGAAATGCGAATATTCGCAAGATTTGGGTTTTTTCATTGAATTCGATGCGAATCCTAATTGCCACAAAGCGACACAAGCATGAACAGTGTTCTTCCCGTGCTCATTTCGTCTCACCCAATACCCCTTTACATGTTCCCATCAAACACTCTGTGATTTGCGGCTATCTGGGATGCGTCCATTTGTGCTACAGAATTAACTTTCAGTGGTTCGCCTAACACACGCAACAACGCGAGCACTCTCTTCCTGGTTGTAAGACTCTGAGTCTGGACATTCTTTTCAGATATTCTTTGCCATACCCTGATAAGCGGTCTCTATATTGTTTCATTTGAGTCACTCTTCTGCAATTCTATCAAACTCTTTCACAGGCGCGTGGTTCTCTGTGTCTGACGCATTCTGGTTGAGATTGTTAAAGATGCAGATACCGTGACCGCACTGGCCTCAATCTGGAAACGCAAATGCTCTCTCTTTGCTCTGTGCCGATGAGCCTCTGATGGTGTCACCACGCAATCCAGAAAACACCAGTCTTATCTGTTTGCAACTTCTCTCTGGCAGAATTCCCTATTGATTGTTCAAATACCGTAGGCATTATATCATCGTGGACTCTGCTATAACAAACTTCTTGTTTTCTATGTATCTTTCTGCTTGTAGCTTCGCTCGTTCAATGTCCTTACATTTTGAAATACAAGCTACAGCTAACCCTTCTACTATTTGTAAATGTGGTGCTATGTTTCAATTCACTCACTCTTCATAGATTAGGTACGTAAGTCTACTTCCAATTGAGCTGACAATTTCATCAGTTTGGTTTGTCGCAACATTTCAAACTCGCCTTGTAACAATTATCAAAGACTAATTATTAACTCAAAGTAAAGACAAATGCACATAAACAAGACTAGACGCCGTGAAGACAATTTAGCATAATAATTAGGAATGAAACGCACAGTTTATATAGATCATGTTACTTGCTCCAAAATACATCTAAGATCCCTGAACTCTTGATGACTTCCTTATCCCAAACAACAACCAAATTAAATCCAACCTATAAAAACCGCACAACACAGAGTTGATGGTCAGGTATGGAAAATGTATTTTCTAGTTCAGAGATGATATTTGCACTCCATTTTATGAAAGGTCATGCACTGCCTTTCTCGATGACTGAGAGGCTATCACATGTCAACAGGCCTCCAGGTTGCAAGAGGTAAATTGGCATCCAGGCTGCGAGATGCAAACTGGCCTCCAGTCTGCCAGATGTAAGCTCGCCTGCCCACTGGTCAGGGTGCTGATAATTTCTCCCCTTTGCTTCTACATTCTGTGATAATGGATACCTACCACTAGAAAATTCTATAACTCTAGAAATTGACACGTATATGTCTTACTGATCTAGCAATCGTCCAGCTGCCTCCAGTAACGTACACTTCCCACCTGGTTCTATACAGATGCTTACTGCTCTCGTCACTGCGAAACATCCATTGCAGCCGACTTTTTGAATGCTACCACTAGGTAGATTTCTACCTGTGGCTGTGCAGATCGCACCCAATTATACCCTGTGGTATTCGTGTTACTGCTGTTACTATGCAAATCACTAACACAGATACTGTAATCGAATTCTTAACAGTGAACTTTGAGGGTGAGAGATGGCTGGTGGTGATTTAAGCTGAGGATCAAAACCCCTCAGTCCTGGGAAAAGTTGATAATGTTGGTCATCATGAATAACCTCAGACGCTATGCTAGTTGCCCCTACGCTGTTGGCTTCTTTCTGCATCACGAATCCTAAATGGTGGTGTACGTTGCAAACACAAGGAATATCTGTTCAACTATAAAAATGAAATGAAGTCAGGCGTGTCGATAGAGTAAATCAGGAAATACCTTTTTCATTGGCAAAAACACGGGCATTCAGAGGACATAATGTCAACTTAAGTGGCAAAGAAACTAAACCGCCAAAAGTAAGGTCTGTATTCTGAACAAATGTTTTCATCATATAGAATCCAGAAAGAAGATTCAGTGGCAACTTTCTGAGGTAAATTACTGTATACATAATTTACAAAGAAAATCTTGCTCAGACAATGCAGAGAAATTGGAGAGCATGGACAAATGTGTAATTATTTTCAACAAGTCGGTTGAGACAATAGTCGGCCCAATGTCCGCTGACTGGAGCAGAACTCTGAATGATTCGATTAATATTGGTTGAAATGTTGTAGAAACCTTTTCGAAGCTAATTTCAACTTAAATGGAGACCAGACAAAGGGTCAACCGCATGTTGTCCATTGTATCCTGGTATATTTTACATTGAACACCACTGGCTTGGCCATAGGAGACAGAGGGTAGCAGTGGAAGGATGTTCGAATGGAGGTCTGTAACAAGTGGTGTTCCGCAGGGATCAGTACTGGGACCTCTGCTATTTGTAATATATATAAATTACTTGGAAGAAAACGTAGTAGGTCTGATTAGCAAGTTTACAGATGATACTAAGTTTGCAGGAGTTGCGGATAGTGATGAAGATTCTCTTAGAATACAACAGGATAGAGATAGTTTGCAAAATTGGGCAGAGAAATGGCTGATGGAATTTAAACCTGTAGATCTAATTCAGGTGGGAGCTATAAAATTAATGGCAGAATCATCAGGAGCATAGAGACACATAGAGATCTGGGTGTGCAGGTCCACAGATCCTTAAAAGTGGCAGCACAGATGTAAATGGTGATGAAGAAATGATATGGCATGCTAGCCTTTATAGGATGGGGTATCGAATATAAAAGCTCTAAAATTATATTACAGTTATGTAGAACGTTGTTTCGGCTACATTTGGAATACCGTGTCCAATTCTGGTCACCACACTACCAGAAGGAAGTGGGAGCTTTGGAGAAGTACAGAAAACGTTTTCCAGGATGTTGACTGGTATGGAGCGTATTAGCTATGATGAGAGATGGAATACAGGGGGATAGTTCTCACTGAAGAGACGAAGGATGAGGGGCGACCTGGTAGACGTTTATGACATTATTCGGGGTATTGATAAGGTGAACAGTTGGAGGCTTTTCCCAGGGCGGAATGGTAAATTACAAGGGATTGCAAGTTCAAGGGGAGGGTGGGGGAGGGCGGGGGGGGGGGGGGGGGGGCAGGTTTAGTGGAGATGCACCGCAAAAGTGTTTTACACCGAGGGTGGTGGTGGCCTGAATGCACTGCTAAGTGAGGTGGTTGAGCCACATACGCCAACGACCTTTAAGGCTTCTCTGGATAAGCACATGAACTGACGGGGTACAGAAGGATACTGGCAGTTGGTTTAGATAGGGCACGTGATCGGCGCAGGCTTGGTGGGCCGAGGGTCCTGCTCCTGTGCTGCATTCTTCTTTGTTCTTTGTTGAGGAGCGTGCCATTTCATACTCAAACATTCTCGGTAAAGGGCAATGTAAACATTCCTGCTTGATGGAAGGGATAGTCCAGAGGGAAGAATATCATGGTGCAGTGAACAGAAAGTTTCACACAACGCAATAACTAAACTATGATTTCACGAAACATACAGTTAATTGAAATGCAGAGAACATGCGACATTCACAGAGAAGACAAAAGGAAGCTTGAACTGGCTTCCGAGGCTTTCTCTCTTTTGCCTCCAGATATGAACGACTGAAAACCAATAGATTCTGTCAGCCGGAGCAGCCTTTAAAACATGCAGATGGAAATGAGCTTAATTTCATTACTCCTGGTGCCTGCCCTAGTTGTCTGATCTGTAAAGTCTCGTGGGGCTAAATCGTTGGTTGCGAATCAGGGAACATTTTCCACTATGCTGCAGTTAACTTGGTGCTTGACATATTGATGCCCCAGATATACTCATCAAACCGTCCCTTCTGATCTAAGTAGCAATGTTGGAAATAAATCTAGGCCAACGGTGGAAACTATAGCAGAAACCGCATCGCAATTTTGGTAAAAGGTCAAATAAATTCGTATGTAACTGTGTAAAATATATTCACCCTTCAATTGCTTGTCCTTAAATGCCGGCGTTTCTGCAGATACATCGATTTAACTGCCATCTAATGGCCCTCTCATTACGTTGCCATTTCCTTGTATGTTTCCCATGGGGATATGGAAATAACCAAGTCTTGATTACTGATCATGAAAAAATTAATTGAATCCTGAGTAATCATGTTCAGCAGCACTGGAAAAGTCGGTCAGGGCTGCACGTGGTGCAGTGGTTAGAATTTAGACTACAGCCCTGAGAACCCGGGTTCGAATCCCAGCCCTGGGTCACTGTTCGTGTGTCTGCGTGAGTTTCACCCCCACAACCCGAAGATGTTAGGTTAGGTGGAATGTCCATGTTAAATTGCCCCGCAAAGAACAAAGAAATGTACGGAACAGGCCCTCCAAGCCTGTGCCGACCATGCTGCCCGACTAAACTACACTCTTCTACACTTCCTGGGTCCGTATCCCTCTATTCCCATCCTATTCATGTATTTGTCAAGATGCCCCTTAAATGTCACTATCGTCCCTGCTTCCACCACCCCCTCCGGCAGCGAGTTCCAGGCACCCACTACCCTCTGTGGAAAGAACTTGCCTTGTACATCTACTCTAAACCTTGCCCCTCTCACCTTAAACCTATGCCCCCTAGTAATTGACCCCTCTACCCTGGGGAAAAGCCTCTGACTATCCACTCTGTCTATGCCCCTCATAATTTTGTAGACCTCTATCAGGTCGCCCCTCAACCTCCTTCGTTCCAGTGAGAACAAACCGAGTTTATTCAGCCTCTCCTCATAGCTAATGCCCTCCATACCAGCCAACATTCTGGTAAATCTCTTCTGCACCCTCTCTAAAGCCTCCACATCCTTCTGGTAGTGTGGCGAACAGAATTGAACACTATACTCCAAGTGTGGCCTAACTACAGCTGCAACATGACTTGCCAATTCTTTTACTCAATGCCCCGGCCAATCAAGGCACGCATGCCGTATGCCTTCTTAACTACCTTCTCCACCTGTGTTGCCCCTTTCAGTGACCTGTGGACCTGTACTTCTAGATCTCTTTGACTTTCAATACTCTTGAGGGTTCTACCATTCACTGTATATTCCTTACCTGCATTAGACCTTCCAAAATGTATTACCTCACATTTGTCCGGATTAAACTCCACCCATCTCTCCGCCCAAGTCTCCAAACAATCTAAATCCTGCTGTATCCTCTGACAGTCCTCATCGCTATCCACAATTCCACGAACATTTGTGTCGTCTGCAAACTTACTAATCAGACCAGTTACATTTTCCTCCAAATCATTTATATGTACTACAAACAGCAAAGGTCCCAGCACTGATCCCTGTGGAACACCACTGGTCACAGCCCTCCAATTAGAAAAGCATCCTTCCATTGCTACTCTCTGCCTTCTATGACCTAGCCAGTTCTGTATCCACCTTGCCAGCTCACCCCTGATCCCGTGTGACTTCACCTTTTGTATTAGTCTACCATGAGGGACCTTGTCAAAGGCCTTACTGAAGTCCAGATAGACAATATCCACTGCCCTACCTGCATCAATCATCTTAGTGACCTCCTCGAAAAACTCTATCAAGTTAGTGAGACATGACCTCCCCTTCACAAAACCATGCTGCCTCTCACTAATACGTCCATTTGCTTCCAAATGGGAGTTGATCCTGTCTCGAAGAATTATCTCCAGTAATTTCCCTACCACTGAAGTAAGGCTCACCGGCCTGTAGTTCCCTGGATTATCCTTGCTACCCATCTTAAACAGAGGAACAACATTGGCTATTCTCCAGTCCTCCGGGACATCGCCTGAAGACAGTGAGGATTCAAAGATTTCTGTCAAGGCCTCAGCAATTACCTCTCCAGCCTCCTTCAGTATTCTGGGGTAGATCCCATCAGGCCCTGGGGACTTATCTACCTTAATATTTTTTAAGACACCCAACACCTCGTCTTTTTGGACCTCAATGTGACCCAGGCTATCTACACACCCTTCTCCAGACTCAACATCCGCCAATTCCTTCTCTTTGGTGAATACTGATGCAAAGTATTCATTTAGTACCTCACCCATTTCCTGTGGCTCCCTTGCCTATCCTTCAGTGGGCCAACCCTTTCCCTGGCTACCCTCTTACTTTTTATGTACGTGTAAAAAGCCTTGGGAGTTTCCTTAACCCTATTTGCCAATGACTTTTCGTGACACCTTCTAGCCCTCCTGACTCCTTGCTTATGTTCCTTCCTACTTTCCTTATATTCCACGCAGGCTTCGTCTGTTCCCAGCCTTTTAGCCCTGACAAATGCCTCCTTTTTCTTTTTGACGAGGCCTACAATATCTCTCGTTATCCAAGGTTCCCGAAAATTGCCGTATTTATCCTTCTTCCTCACAGGAACATGCCGGTCCTGAATTCCTTTCAACTGCCACTTGAAAGCCTCCCACATGTCAGATGTTGATTTGCCCTCAAACATCCGCCCCCAATCTAAGTTCTTCAGTTCCCGCCTAATATTGTTATAATTAGCCTTCCCCCAATTTAACACATTCATCCTAGGACCACTCTTATCCTTGTCCACCAGCACTTTAAAATTTACTGAATTGTGGTCACTGTTCCCGAAATGCTCCCTGACTGAAACTTCTATCACCTGGCCGGGCTCATTCCCCAATACCAGGTCCAGTACCGCCCCTTCCCTAGTTGGACTGTCCACATTTTATTTTAAGAAGCCCTCCTGGATGCTCCCTACAAACTCCGCCCCGTCTAAGCCCCTGGCACTAAGTGAGTCCCAGTCAATATTGGGGAAGTTGAAGTCTCCCATCACCACAACCCTGTTGTTTTTACTCTTTTCCAAAATCTGTCTACCTATCTGCTCCACTATCTCCCGCTGGCTGTTGGGAGGCCTGTAGTAAACCCCCAACATTGTGACTGCACCCTTCTTATTCCTGATCTCTACCCATATAGCCTCACTGCCCTCTGAGGTGTCCTCCCGCAGTACAGCTGTGATATTCTCTCTAACCAGTAGCTCAACTCCGCCACCCCTTTTACATCCCCCTCTATCCTGCCTGAAACATCTAAATCCTGGAACGTTTAGCTGCCAGTCCTGCCCTTCCCTCAACCAGGTGTCTGTAATGGCAACAACATCATAGTTCCAAGTACTAATCCAAGCTCTAAGTTCATCTGCCTTACCCGTAATACTTCTTGCATTAAAACATATGCACTTCAGGCCACCAGACCCGCTGTGTTCAGCAACGTCTCCCTGTCTGCTCTGCCTCAGAGCCCCACTGTCCCTCAATGGTCTCACCTTCTGACCTATTGCTCCCGTGACCACCCCCCTGCCATATTAGTTTAAACCCTCCCGTGTGATACTAGCAAACCTCGCGGCCAGGATATTTATGCCTCTCCAGTTTAGATGCAACCCGTCCTTCTTATATAGGTCACACCTGCCCCGGAAGAGCTCCCAGTGGTCCAGATAACGGAAACCCTCCCTCCTACACCAGCTGTTTAGCCATGTGTTTAGCTGCTCCTATTCCTAGCCTCACTGGCACGTGGCACAGTGAGTAATCCCGAGATTACAACCCTAGAGGTCCTGTCTTTTAACTTTCTGCCTAGCTCACTGAACTCCTGCTGCAGGACCTCATGCCCCTTCCTGCCTATGTCGTTAGTACCAATATGTACAACGACCTCTGCCTGTTTGCCCTCCCCCTTCAGGATGCCCTCTACCCGTTGGGAGACATCCTGGACCCTGGCACCAGGGAGGCAACATACCATCCTGGAGTCTCTTTCACGTACACAGAAGCGCCTATCTGTGCCCCTGACTATAGAGTCCCCTATTACTATTGCTCTTCCGCTCTTTGACCCTCCCTTCTGAACATCAGAGCCAGCCGTGGTGCCACTGCTCTGGCTGCTGCTGTTTTCCCCTGATAGGCTATCCCCCCCGACAGTATCCAAAGGGGTATACCTGTTCGAGAGGGAGACAACCACAGGGGATTCCTGCACTGACTGCCTGCCCTTTCTGGTGGTCACCCATTACTCTGCCTGCATCTTTGGTGTGACCACATTTATATAACTGCGATCTATGACGTTTTCTGCCACCTACATGCTCCTAAGTGCATACAATTGCTGCTCCAACCGAACCATGCGGTCTGTGAGGAGCTCCAGTTGGGTGCACTTTCTGCAGATGAAGCCATCCGGGACGCTGGAAGCCTCCCGGACCTGCCACATCTCACAGTCAGAGCACTGCACCCCTCTAACTGACATTGTGTCAATTAATTAAAATTAAAAGTTTTTTTAAAAATGTTATATATATTTTTTTTTAATGTTTTTTTAAGTTACTGTTAACTATCTGTTTCCTAGCCCTAGATTTCTAATATAAATACGAAAGCTAAATATAGTACTCTCCGATCTCTGGCTTAGATACCCCTCTAAATTATAATTAAGTAATTATGTTTAATTAGTTACCAATGCTTATTTTTAAAAATTTAGTGTAGATTCCCAACCAGCCACTCAGGTTACAGCTTTTCTGTTTCCCCCCGACACACACAATTTGAAAAAAGGTATAAAAATAAAAATGAGTAAAAATCACTTACTTACCTTCTTACCTTCTGAGTGTCTTCGCTGTTCTCAGGTTCTCTCCCTGACAGAGACTGCTCCTCCTCCTCCGATTGGAAAAAAAAAATTGGGTACTCTAAATGTGCATTAAAAAATGGAAAAACCCGTCGGCCCACCGCCTCTGCACCGGTCAAAAAAAAACTCTTGAGCATTCTGGTCCAATTGTCCATCCGACTGCCATAGAACCATATGCCTTATACTCACCAGTGCATATCTAAATTATTATTAACTGTTATGAGGGTCTCTGCCTCCACCGTTCTTTCAGCCTGTGGGTTCCAGACTCACACCACTCTCAACCTGAAACGCTTTTCGCACATCCGCTCTAAACCCCCAGCTTGCTGTATCTGCATGCCCTGCTAAGTTAAGGGGCCGTGCACATGCACGTAAAAGTTCCTCTAAATCATCGGTTCATTGTTTCTCCTCCAAAGTGTATCAACTCACACTTATCCGGATTGAATTCCATTCGTCACTGATCAGCCCATCTGACGAGCACGTCTACATCTTATTGTAAGAACCCATAAATTTGTGTATCATTCATTGACTTACTGATCAACTCTCCTACATTCATGGCTAAATTCTTTACAGAAACCACAGACAACAAGGCTTCCAAACTAATGCCTGCAGATCTCACTGGATACATGCTTCCGGTCAGAGAAAAAAACCTTCCACCATCACCCTCTACTTTCGGCCGCTCAACGTATTCTGTGTCCATTTTGCATACCACGAGCTATTTAAATTGCTGTCAGTCTCCCATGTGGGTCCTTAGCAAAAGCCTTGCTACAGTCCACGTAGACTATGTCAAATGCATTGTCCTCATCTACAACCGGGCACCTCTTCGAAAATTTCAATTAATTTGGGGAAACATGATCTCCCTTTAACAAAACCATGCTGATATTTCTTGCTTATTCAATACGCCTCTGGCGCTTCTGCTGCTTTGAACCATCGATGTCGGCCATATGCTTCTATCTTCATTTTTAACACAATGCTGGATGCGGTGGCATAGTGTTATTTTCACTGGCGAAGTGATCCAGAGATCCAGAATAATGATGTGGGGGCCCAGGTTCGAACCCCACCACTGCAGGTGATGGATGTAAAGTCAATAAAATATCTGAATTAAAAAGTTTAATAATGACCATGATACCATGTCAATTCTCGAAATAACCCATCTTCTTCACTAATGTCCTTTCGGGTAGGAAATCTGCCATCCATACCTGGTCTGGCCTATACGTGACTCCGGACACATATCAATGTGGTTGTCTCTCAAGGGCAATTAGGGATGGACAATAAATTCTGGCACATCGAATATTTTTTTAAAATTCGATATCCATGGATCACTGGATTTGTTGCTCCCATCCTTTTTCTTTATTTGAACAAGTTCGCTCTGTACTCTCCCGATTAGCATCTTGGGTATTTGCCGCTGATCTGTCAGATATTTACTTAAAAGTCTCTGCTCAAAGTCACATCGGACCACATCAGACCTGATCTCAATTGACCTCCCCCCCGCCTCCCACCACAACCCACTCCCAGTTTAGAACTTTGATTTCAGCCCCATCCTTTTCCTTTTGCGTAACAATCATTTTGAATCTAACTGATTATAATTGCTGGCTACAAAATGCTGCCCAATAATACTTCAACCAATTGTCCAGATTTGCTATCTAAAATTACGTCCAAGAAGTTCTTTTCAGACTTTCTATGTACTGACTTGGAAAGTTCTGTTGGATGTGGCTGAAGAATTGCGCTCACTCTGAACCTTTCACACTCTGACTACTCCAGTTACCTTTGGTGAAATTGAAATGCCCTACATTCACGACACTGGTACTTCTACACTTCTCTGTAATTCACCTACATATCTGCTCCTCCGTTTCTCTCGGACTGTTCGCGGCCCTATATAATACTCCCAGCTGTATGATTGCTCCTTTTTGGGTTTTAATTCGTCCCCACAAGTCTTCACTTGAAAACCTTCCATAATGCAATTGATTCCCTGCTCAAATTTGTGACAGCCCTCTGTTTTACATCTTTCCTTGATTCGCTCCCTCAACAACATCTCAGTGACAGCAATGACAGCCTACCACCATGTTTAATTTGAGCCCCCAAATCATCTGTTCGTAAGTCTCCTGGCATTACCATCCAATCTTACCAAACCCCCTTGTGATTTAACTTGCCTCGAACTTGTATGCCTTTCTGACTAACTTGCTTTCTTTCCAAATGTTGGCTGTGCAGCTCCATCTGCGGAACCTTCTCTCAAGATCCCATCCTCTTCCAAGGTAAGTAAAACCCTCCCGAACTGCACGAGCAAACCTCCCTGCAAGGCCTCTGGTTCCATTGCAGTTCAAGTGCAACTCCTCTGCTTGTACAGGTGCCACAGTCTCCAGAAAAATATCTCAATGTCCCAGAAGTCTAAAACCCTCCCTCCTTCAGCATCTCTCCAGCTGTGCATTCATCTGGGCTAGCTTTCTATTTCTATACTCACTGGCCCATGGCAACGGACGTCATTCAGAGATTTCGGGGTCATGTTTTATAAATTACTTCCGAGCTGCATCATCCGTTTTACTACCAATAGCGTTGGTGCCGATGTGTACCGCAGCATCAGTGGATTTGTCCTACCCCTTCAGTATGTCCTGCAGCCTTTCAATGGCACACTGACCCTGGCACCAGGGAGGCAACATGCCTGGAGTGCATTTTGCGATCACAGAAACACATCACTTTCGCCCTGCGCTCTTCATCCTCCGCTCTTGTGCAAATGAGCCACCCATAATGCCCTTAAGATTTTTTAAATTTCGGGTACCCAAGTAATATTTCCCAATTAACGGGCAATTTAGGATGGGCACTCCACCTAACCTGCACATCTTTGGCTTGTGGGGGCAAACACGGGGTGAATGTGCAAACTCCACACGCAGTGACCCAAAGCCGGGATCGAGCCTGGGACCTCGACACCGTGAAGCAGCCATGCTTAACCACTTAAGTACCCTCAAGTTGGCTGCTAATACCCTTAAGTTGGCTGCCACTCTTTCCCCTGACAGCCATCCCCCACAATAGTGTTCAGAACGGTGCATCTGTTAGAAAGGGGATGACTCGAGGTGCTTCCTGCATTACCTGTCCTCCTCTAAGTTGTCTGGTTCCCAACATGCCCTTTCTGCCTGTTCAATGTTCACGTGCAGTGCGACCACCTCAGTAAACGTGCTATTCCCGACTTGCTCAGCATTGTGTATGTTCCAGCGTGAAGCCATGTTCCGTTCCAGCTCCAAAATGCGGTTTTCCAATAACTGCAGTATTACACACTTCATGCACACATGGTCACCAGGGACAGCTGAAGCTTCCATGATATGCCACATGGTCTTGGTTTGATGGATGCTGAAAGGATGTTTACCCTTGTGGGCGACAATTGAACTAGGGTCACAATAGGGTAAGAAGACCCCATTAGAAAAGGAACGTTTTTTTCAAATGGCCGTGAATCGTTGGAAGTTTCTTCACCAGAGATTCGTAAAGGGAGGGATATACATTGACTAGCAACGGAGACAAATGTTATCGTAAGGAGAAGGAATGTGGATTTGAGGCCATAATCAGATAAACTAAATAATCTGATAAAACAGATGAGGATGATTTACTCATGCTCGCAATCCCTCTGCTGGCTTGCATGTTATTGTGTCATGACTACCTGAGACTGGCGCACAAACAAATTGCACATCTTTTCATGTAAAAACAAAAATGTACACATTTTAGTAGCTTTCGTCTTCTTGGATCATGTGCTCTTGAGAATCTCAGTTTTAACAAATTACAATTATCCTTTAAAAAGTATCTTGATGCGCTCTTGCGCGGCATGACATTCAAGGCTATGGGCCAAGATCTAGCAAATTACATTAGCTAGGTAAGTTCAGGTATTTTTCATTTGTCGATGCAGACTTGATAGGTCAAAAGGCCTTTCCTGCACTGTATATTTCATTGATTATGTGGTCTACAAAATGCCCTGCAGAATTGGCAAATGTATTAGCGCTACTCAGTGTATTAAGAATCTTACATTGCCGCCTTTATAATAATTATTTCATCAATTGAAGATGTTAGGTCAAAACCCTGGTTTAATGATGGCTGTAAAAGGGGTAGAGAAAGGTGAGTGGATGGAAAATCACATATATCTCATATGGTGGAACATGCGGTATCCTATAAATCTGCGAGGCTCCTTTCCAAATGACGTGGTGTCGGTTTCTCCGCACGTGATTTCTTTAAATTCATTTATCAGATATGGGCGTCACTGGTTTGGCCAACATTTATTGCCCATCTATACATGCCCTTCAGAAGGTGATGGTGAACTAGTTTGTTGCACCGCTGCAGTCCTTGAGGTGTAGGCGCGCACACTGTGATATTAGGGAGGGAATTGCAGCAACAGTGAAGGAACACCGATATATTTCCAAGTCACTGGGGTGAGTGACTTGACGGGGATCCTCCAGGTGATGTAGTTCCCATATATCTGCTGCTCTTGTACTTTTAGATGGCAGCGGCCCTGGGTTTTGAATGTGCTGTCTGAGGAACCTTGGTGAATTAATGCTGTGCATCTAGTAGATTGTACCCTGTTCGTAGGTGGTAGTTGGTTGTCATGTTTGTGAAATGGTGAGCCACCAAGAAGGTTGCTTTGACCTGAATGGTGTCGAGCTTCTTCAATGTTTTTGGAGCTGCACTCATCCAGGCACGTGGAGATTATTCCATTATACTCCCTAACCTGTACCTTGTAGACGATGGACAGGCTTTGGGTGGGTGTGGGGGGGGGGGGGGGGGGGGTTCAGACGATTAGTTGCTCGTCGTAGGGTTCCTATCCTTTGACCAGTCCTAGTCAGCCAAAATGTGAATAGGACTAGCCCAGTTCAGTTTCTGATCAATTGTAGGTGATTCAGCAATGGTAATGTCATTTAATGTCAAGGAGGGCCGGTTATATCCTCGTTTGTAAGAGATTGCCAGGCACTTGTGTGGCAGGAATGTAATGTGCCACTTGTCAGTCCACGCCTTGATGTTGTCCAGGTCTTGCTGCATTGCTTCACTATCACGACTGGTGCGGAACATTGTGCAGTCATCCGCAAATATCCCCACCTCTGACTTTGTGATGAACGGGGATCACAGATGAAGCTGCTGAAGGCGTTTGGGCTGAGAACTCTACCTTGAGGAACTCCTGCAATGATGGCCTGGAGCTGAGATGATTAACTTCCAACCGCCACAACCATCTTCCTCTGTATGACTCTAACCAGCGGAGAGTTATCCGCCTAATTCCCATTGACTCCAGTTCAGCTAGGCTCCTTGATGCCATACTCTGTCAAATGGTGCATTGATGTCAAGAGAAATCACTGTTACCTCACCTCTGGCATTCAGCTCTGTGGTCGATGATTGAACCAAGGCTGTAATAGAAAATAGAACATACAGTACAGAAGGTGGTCATTCGGCCCATTGAGTCTGCACTGACCCACTTAAGCTCTCACTTCTACCCTATGCCCGTAACCTAATACCTCCTCCTAACCTATTTGGCCACGAAGGGCAATTTATCATGGCCAGTCCACCTAACCTGCACGTCTTTGGACTGTGAGAGGAAATTGGAGCACCCGGAGGAATCCCACGCAGACACGAGAGAACGTGCAGACTCCGCACAGACAGTGACCCAGCGGGGAATTGAACCTGGGACCCTGGCGCTGTGAAGCCACAGTGCTATCCACTTGTGCTACCGTGCTACCCAATGAGGTCAGGATCTGAGTGACGCTGGCGCAACACGTACTCAGCGTCTGTGAGCAAGTTATTTATGAGTAACTGTCCCTTGATAGCACTGTTACTGACTCGTTTCATCACTTTGCTGATCATGGAGTATAGACTGAGAGGGCGGTAATTGGCTGTGTTGGATGTGTTCAGTTCCTTGTGTGCAAGGCACACTTAGTAAGTTTTCCATATTATCGGGTAGATGCCAATGATGTAGCTGTACTAGTACAGCTGGGCCAGGGGTGAGGCGAGTTCTGGAGCACAAGTCTTCAGCACTATTGTCGGCATATCGTCGGCATTGATAGCCGTTGCAGTATCCGGTGCCTTCAGCTGTTTCTTGGTGTCACATGGAGTGAATCGTATTGGCTGAAGACTAGCTTCTGTGATACTGTGGCCCTCTGGACAATACCGAGGTAGATCATCCACTCGGCACTTCTGACTGAAGATTGTTGCGAATGCCTCAGCTTTGTCTTTTGCACGTATATGCTGGGCTCCTCCATCATTGAGGATGGTGATATTTGGGGGATATTTATGTTGAAGAGATGTTCCAGAGTCTCGGTATCAAGCGGACTTCATTTCAACTAGTGCGGTATTTCCCTCATTCCGACATAAGCACGTGATGTCCCCAATCCATTACCTGCATCTGTTTTAACGTTTGTATTAAAATTATCCAAACAACTTAATGGTGTCTTCTGCATTATTAACACACCTTGGATGATCAGCCAATCGTGAATTTGACTTTATCCTCCAGAACAGTATTCAGTTTCATTCAGGTCTATAATCATAGGGAATTGGGTTGTTTTTATCAGCCACGATGTATTTCCCAGAAGAAACCCCTGGCAGTGGTACGATGGCACAATGGATAGCAGAGCTGCCTCACAGCTCCAGTGACCTGTGTTCATTTCCGGACTTGGTTGACTGCTTGTGTGGAGTTTGCACTTTCTCCACGTGCATGCGTGGTTTCTTTCGGGTGCACTGGTTTCCGCCTACAGTCCAAAGATGTATTTGTTAGTTGGATCGTCTATGCTAAAAAATAGCCAACATGCCTTTCTATGCTGCCTTTGGCTTCTTGCACAGTACAGCAATAACGCTCACATCACTCGCATGAATTGCCACCTTAAATTGCTTGGCATAATTCGATGTCGCCAAAACTGGTGCGCTGGTCACCAGTCTCCAAATTGTAAAATACCTCCTGACATTCTGACGTCCGAAGTATTTTCTGTGTTTTTTTTAAGAAGTTCAGCCAGTGGAGCAACCACAGTGCGAAAATCTAGAACGAATTTCCAGTAAACTCCACTTATGCCCAGGAAGCTTAGTACTTCTCTTCTCGGTGATGGCATTCAGAACTCGCAATGCCTTTCATTTTCTAATTCTTGGAATCAACTGACCGTGTCCTACTGTATGGCCTATGAATGTAACTTGGGCCTTTGCAAATTCATGTTTAGCTAATTTGATCATCAGTCTAGCATGCGGTAGATAATCAAATAGTTATTTTAAACGATCCAAATTATCTGTCCACGTTTGACTAAACACCAGCTGATCATCTATGTATACTGCACAATTATGTAATCCAGAACAAACCTTGTTCCTTACTCTTCTAAATGTTTGTGGCACATCCTTCATTCTGAACGGCATGAACTTATACTGAAGCAGAACATTAGGCTTCGCAAAAGTCACAACATCCTTCGCCCTTTCTGATAAAGATGTTTGACAGTATCGTTTAAGTAAGTCAAGTCATGAGCAGCACGGAAGCATAGTGGTTAGCACTGTTGCTTCACAGATCCAGGGTCTCAAGTTCAATTAGTGGCTTGGGTCACTGTCTGTGTGGAGTCTGAATGTTCCCCCCGTGTGTGCGTGGGTTTCCTCCGGGTGCTCTGGTTTCCTCCCACAGTCCAAAGATGTGCAGGTTAGGTGGATTGGCCATTCTACATTGCCCTTAGTCTCCAGGGTTACTGGGTTACGGGGACAAAGGGGGAAAGAGTGGAGGCATGGGGCTTGAGTAGGGTGCTCTTTCCAAGGGCCGGTGCAAACTCGATGGGCTGAATGGCCTCCTTCTGCACTGTAAATTCTATAAGTTTGGTAATAACACCAGCTCATCCCACCTTTTCAATATCGTCTTACAAACGAGGAATAAGATACTTATTTCACGAACTAATTGCACTGACTTTTCTAAAGTTCACACAAGATCGTTGCACTCCATTGTGTTTTTGTAGAATCACAACAGGTGAGCTACAATCGGTGCAACTTACTTTAATTATATGGCTCTAAAGAATGCTTTCAATCTCCTCTTGAACCTCTGCCAACTTCAGTGTACTGAGTACAATTATTCTGTAATTGGAATATAAGTTACGGCTTCTACGTCATTCATATTTAGTCTTATTTTTCTTCGTTTGTTTTCCCAAATAGCTCTATGTTACTGGCACGAGCACAGTAGCATAGTGGTTAGCACACTTGCTTCACAGCTCCAGGGTCCCAGGTTCGATTCCCCGCTGGGTCACTGTCTGTGCGGAGTCTGCACGTTCTCCCCGTGTCTGCGTGGGTTTCCTCCGGGTGCTCCGGTTTCTTCCCACAGTCCAAAGATGTGCAAGTTAGGTGGATTGGCCAAGCTAAATTGCCCTTAGTGTCCAAAATTGCCCTTATTGCTGGGTGGGGTTACTGGGCTATGGGGATAGGGTGGAGGTGTTGACCTTGGGTAGGGTGCTCTTTCCAAGAGCCGGTGCAGACTCGAATGGCTGAATGGCCTCCTTCTGCACTGTAAATTCTATGTAATTCTATATAACTCTTTCAGGAAACTGATTTTATTCCTGAAGGCAACTCAGTGACTTATCCAAATTTGCTCTTACTTCCTCACTGTCCAATCTAATTTTAGGAATGATAAATCCAGATGATTCTGAATTTCAGAACCATCTGGATTTATCTCTTCTCCCTAAGTTATGAAGACTAACATATCATCATTCTTTCTTCACCTGTCAATACATATTTTGTGCATTTTTTCCCCTTAAATTTAGAGTACCCATTTTTTCCAATGAAGGGGTAATTTATCGAGGCCAATCCACCTAGCCTGCACATCTTTGGGTTGAGAGGGCGAAACACACGCAAACACGGGGAGAATGTGCAAACGCCACACGGACAGTGTGCAAACGCCACACGGACAGTGGCCAAGAGCCAGGATCGAACCTGGGACCTCGGCGCCGTGAGGCAACAGGGCTAACCCATGTGCTGCCCTTATTTTGTGCATATTAATATGACACAGTCTTGTAAGTTTTCTTTCTATCTGGCGTTCATATCAAATGATTCACCACACTCAATTTCTTTTTGATTTGATAAGGTCTACGACATCTTGCTTTCAGTGGTTCACCTACCATTAGTAATAGTACTAATATTTTTGTCCCACGGAAACAACTTCGTCTTTCGAAAATTCTGATTTTCTTTATCACATGCTGTGATAATATTAAATGCTTACCAGCCATCTCATTTGCCGTAATTGATCTCCCCATAAAATGTGAGACATAGTCCAACAACGTAGTCACAGAACGCTGACTCACCATTTATTCCTTGATCAATTCAAGTTCCTCTCCTACTGTATGAGATAAATCAATCGGAATTGACTGAATTTAGTTGATTTATTAGGTGTATTCCTGATTGCAGAAGTACATTTTAATTACTTTATCCCAATCTCCTGGCTAATCCCGACTATAGGTCCTCAACATGGTCTTTAAAGTTTGAGGCCATCTTCCTATCGCTCTCTGTGATTCTTGTTGATACGTTTAAATTGAATTACTCCTAAACTATCCTTAACTTCCCTTAATAACTTCAACTTAAAATTGGATTCTTGATCCGTTTGGATACCTTTTAGTAGTCTGTGTCTCATGAAAATAAATAAATACATTAATTAACTGCTCTAAAAACCGCTTAGGTGTAATAATGATCAAAAATTCTTGATTCCCACTTTTTGCTGCAGGAAGGAGTCCCGCGCAATCAATTGGACCCGAGTAAAAGGTTATTTAAATTCTGGAATTGGGATTGATGGAGCTTGTTTCATTACTGCTTGACGTTTTCTGTACAGATGTGACATGCACACAAAGATTCAACTGCATCCTTATGCAGTCGGCCAATATTTATTTTCTATTTTTGAATTGTCCTTACTACTAAAGAACCACATACTGGAACCTCATCTGCTTTCTGCGAATCCCCCAATTTATTACTTTTGTGATCTTATTGTCACAAAATCTGGAAACGCCACAGAGTTTGCTTCCAGCAATACCTCATTTATGTGACTTTTCAATGTCTTTTCAATGACATCGCTCCCACCTATTATGCAGTTAAATCATCACAGAGGATTAACTGTACCCTTGAACAAGGTAACTTCTCCATTACTTCAACAACCACTTCACCACATTTCACTGGATTCTAACCATATCTTACAAAGTGGAATGTATTTCTGCCAATGCTCATTCTCTCACCATTAAGCATTGACTTGCTCTTATGTCCATTAAGATCTTAACCTCCTTACCTACTCCACCGTGTACATACGAGTAAATTGTACCCTGACAAAAAGTGTTTAAAACCATTTGGCACATGATTACCAACCAACCTCTGAACAGGCTTTACACACTTTTGCAATTCTTTAGTTGCAACCAAGATTCTTTTGCCACTTTGATAAAACCCACTGGGTTATCCTGTTTTAACGAATCTAACTTTCCTGTACTTGTCTTCAGCCACGCACACTGCCAATGTGTGCATCCAACTATATTACGATTAAATCACTTATGTGTTCTTGTCTCTGTTCCACTATTGCAGCACTATTTATAGCCCGAGGCAAACTCTCCTTAATATCTCGAAATAGAAGTCCATTGTACTGAGCACCTGTCGATTTGAACCAGCAATAGCCACAGTCTCCGGCCCCTTCCACTTCAATTGTTTAGCTACTTTATCAAATGTGATTAAAAAGATTTCTGCATCTTTCTTATCGAACTTTGCCGTGCTTGATAATATTTAAATCTATCAGCACTCTGACTTTGACTACAGGGGTCACTCTTTACTCCAGTCTTAACTCACCGTCGGCCTTTAACTCATTCATATTAAGTTAATCTTGCCTTTCCCATTCCATCTCCCTGTCCTTCTTTTCTATTTTGTGCAGTTAAAATTCTCCCTCTTTACTCTTGATATTGCTCCTTTATTTATTTTATGATGTCATTGTCTTCCTCTCTTCACTTTTCTTCGAATTCAAGCTGTCCCATTTGTAATTGAATTGTAGCCAATTTCAATGCATTGGACTATGTTTTCGGCAAATGTATATACTAAGTTATCGCGATCATTATCTCTACTTCCCTCGCATCTCCAGGTGAAGTTGCAGTGTGTTCACTAAACAAAACGGTTTGCTTGAACTACAATTTACAAGCCAGTTCTAAGATGTGTAGGTAGGTTGATTGGCCATGCTAAAATTGCCCTTAATGTCAAAATTGCCCTTCGTGTTGGGTGGGATTACTGGGTTATGGGGATGGGGTGGAGGTGTGGGCTTGGGTAGGGTGCTCGTTCCAACAGCCGGTGCAGACTCGATGGGCTGAATGGCCTCATTCTGCACTGTAAATGCGATGATTCTATGATTCAATCCGAGTGACCCCTTTCGCACACATTAATTCTGAGCCGCAGAAGAAACATTTTGCAAGTCACTTCCTATTTGGAATAAAATAAAATGGACGTCTGCAACATGACAACAGGTACTCCGGCCCAATCTATCCATGCCAGGCAGTTTTTACCATTAAGCTTGTCCCAATTGCCCGCATTTGGCTTGTATCCCTCTGTACCAGCTTTCCCATATAACTGCCTGAATGTTTTTAAAAAGACAAAATTGTACCCGACTCTACTACTGCGTCTGCCAGCTCGTTCCAGACACTAACCACCCTGTGTGAAAACGTTGCTCCTCTGCACCCTTTTGTATCTCGCCCCTCTCAACTTGAACCGATGCCTTCTAGTTTTAGACCCCCCGACACTTGTGAAGAGATGTTAACTATCTACCCTTTTTATGCCTCTTATTATTTTATAGGTTTACTCCTACACTCCAGAAGAAAAGTCCCAGTCAATGCAGCCTCTCCTTATAACTCAAACCATCATATCCCGGGGGCATCCTAGTAAATCTTTCCTGCACTCTTTCTAGTTTAATAATATCCTTTCTGTAGTAGGGTGACAAGAATTGTACACAATATTTCAAGTATGGTCTTATTAATGTCTTGTGCAGCTTCAGCAACTTTTGTATTCAATGTTCTGATCAATAAAACCATGCTTGTCAAATGCCTTTTTCATCACCCTGTTCCCCTGTGTCTCCACTTTCAAGGAGCTATGAATATGTCCTCCTAGATCTCTTTGTTTTATAACTCTCCGCAACTCTCAACCATTAACTGAGTTGGTTCAGCCCCGATTCGATCTGCCAAAATAGAGGACCTCGCATTAATCTAAATGAAACTCAATCTGCCATTCATCGGCCCACTGGCCAAATTGATCAAGATCCCACTGGAATCCTAGCTAACCTTCTTGACTGTCCACGAATAATAATAATCTTCATTATTGACGGAAGTAGGCTTGCATTAATACTGCCATGAACTTACTGTGAAAATCCCCTCATTGCCACACTCCGGCACATGTTCGGATACACTGAGGGAGAATTCAGATTGTCCAAATTACCTAACAACACACCTTTCAGGACTTGTGGGAGGAAACCGGTGAACCCGGAGGAAACCCACACAGACATGGGAGAAAGAGTAGTCTCCGCACAGACAGTGACCTATGCTGGGAATCAAACCTGGGAAACTGGCACTGTGAAGTAACAGTGCTCACCACACAATGCTGCCCACCATGCCACATACTATGCCACCAATCTTGGTGTGTTCTTCAAACGTACACAGAACATAGAACAATATACAGCACAGAACAGGCCCTTCGGCCCACGATGTTGTGCCGAACCTTTGTCCTAGATTAATCATAGATTATCATTGAATTTACAGTGCAGAAGGAGGCCATTCGGCCCATTGAGTCTGCACCGGCTCTTGGAAAGAGCACCCTACCCAAAGTCAACACCTCCACCCAACACTAAGGGCAATTTTGGACACGAAGAGCAATTTATCATGGTCAATCCACCTAACCTGCACATCTTTGGACTGTGGGAGGAAACCGGAGCATCCGGAGGAAACCCACGCAGACACGGGGAGGGTGTGCAGACTCCGCACAGACAGTGACCCAAGCCGGAATCGAACCTGGGACCCTGGAGCTGTGGAGCAATTGTGCTATCCACAATGCTACCGTGCTGCCCTTAAGAACAAATAAATCACCACTATATCATGTTACCGTAATCCATGTACCTATCCAATAGCTGCTTGAAGGTCCCTAATGTTTCCGACTCAACTAGTTCCATAGGCAGTGCATTCCATGCCCCCACTACTCTCTGGGTAAAGAACCTACCTCTGACATCCCCCCTATATCTTCCACCATTCACCTTAAATTCATGTCCCCTTGTAATGGTTTGTTCCACCCGGGGAAAATGTCTCTGACTGTCTACTCTATCTATTCCCCTGATCTTATAAACCTCTATCAAGTCGCCCCTCATCCTTCTCCGTTCTAATGAGAAATCATTGCCTCCGAAAATCTCATCTGAATCATTAATATAAATAACAAATAATAGTGTACCCAGCACTGATCACTGAGGCACATCGCTCGTCACAGGCCTCCAGTTTGAAAATCGACCCACTGCAACCACCCATTGTTCCCTATCGTCAAGCCAAGGTTTTATCCAAGCGCCTGACTCACCCTGGATCCCTGAGATTTAACCTGATGCAACAACCTTCCATGCTGTACCTTGTCAAATGCCTTGCCAAAGTCCATGTAGACAACGTTGACAGCAATGTCCTCATCTACCTTCCTGATCACGCCTTCAGAAAACTCAATAAAATTCGTGAGACATGATTTACCGCTCACAAAGCCATACTGACTGCACCGAATCAGTCCTTGCCTCTCTAAACGTCTGTAGATCCTGTCTCTCAGAATACCATCTGACAATTTACACACCACAGACGTTAGGCTCACAGGTCTGCTGTTCACTAGCTTTTCCCTGTGGCCTTTCTGGAACCAAGGCACATTTGTTGCCATCCAATCTTCAGACACCTCATCTGTGGCTGTCCACGATTCAAACATCTCTGCTGGGGGACCCGCAATTTTTTCTCTTGCCTCCCAGACCAAAACTAGGAATTATACTGTTTAATCCCAGGAAGAGAGCCCCGCCCCGCCCCCAACCTCGCCACACACACACGCACACGGACATTTTTGTTATTGTGCCTGGACAAAAACTACACTTGGATGAGGAATACGGACAAGATTCCAACAATGTTTCCATTTTGGAAGCCGAGGAAAGGACACTTCGCTCCACGAATGATTCCACTGACATCAAGTGAACGTTTATATTAAAATTAACGTCAGGATTAACACAAGATTAAAGTCATTAACATCCAAGGAAAAACAGTTTTTCAATTAATAGTTAAATCGTTCAGGGAAAAAATTAAGGAAAATAATTTGAGCTTACATTCCCATCTCTTCCTAAATTTCAATTGAGCAAAATCCAGACACATATGCCAAATGTCACTTGTTAATACAGTGAAGACTCAATGCCTTACATATTTATTCGCAAAGTCCTTGGGATTGAACCTTTCAGAGTCAGTCTGACATACAGACGTCCTTTCCACTGAAACCAGAGCACAGCTCTCAAAACGAAAGTAAAGCATCACAGAGGGCGGAACTGATAAGGAAACCAAGAAACCAACCCAGCCCCTCTCATGAGTGATATCACAGACTGCCCAGTTGGTCACCCCTTAATCACAATTAATCTGGATACCTTAACCAAAGTTATTTGAATAACATTACTGTAACAGACACAATGTATCTGCATTGTGCAGCGTATACTCAAATGTCGTGAGGCCGATTTCCACCACAAGCAATCTCCAAATCCGCAAGCACTGTGGAACTGCTTAGGATTCTTGATGAGTCTCTCGATGATATATGACACTTCCAATACTTTGACAGTGCCTTCCGCAAACGGCTGATATTGACGAATAATTCACCCATCACCTGAAATATACTAGCTCAGCTTTTAGACAGATTAGCAATCGCTTATCTAAAAATTGCAAAGTCAAACGTGATACGTGATCATTTCCTGCCTGAATGTGGCTGAAATATGGACAAAGAAGAGGGCACATCAGCAATCTATGAGGCATACATTTAATGCTGCCTTGCGAACATCGTACTGATCAACTGTGAGGATAGATTCACAGACCTCAGTGCCCTCTCAGGATTAGGCATCTGAAGGTTCGAGGCTGTGACCATTTGGAATCTGCTTTCTTGTGTTGTTCAGATAGTTCTGATGCAAGGTGTCAGATTCCCAAATCTGGTATTCTTCTCATATTCTCTGTGTTAATTTCCAATTGCCTCTTTATCGCCCACTCTGCCAACCTATCAATATCATTTTGCAGATTATGTGATTCACAATATGCACTTGCAGTAGAGTGGGGGAGGCGTAGCAATGGCACGAAGTCATAACGTTCGTTTGATTAGCCTGTGCAGAAATTATGGACAAAATGGCCCCCTTCTCATAACTCTGTGATTCTGTGTTTGTCAGAGGCCTTGCCATGGAGAATGAGCCAGTTGGTCGTTGATGGTTAACAATTGCCAAGTAGTTAAAAAAATAAAGCAGCCAATGTAATAGCATTTTGTCAAGATATTGCGCTGAACAATTACCGGCACATGGCTTTATAAACCGAAAAGAGGTTCAATGTGTGATGATGTTCATTTTTAAAAATTTTGAGCACCCAATTCATTTTATTCAATTAAGGCGCAATTTAGCATGGCCAAACCACCTTGAGTAGCTGCAGCTGCTCTCTGTCTCTGCTGCTGAGTGCTGGCTGTTGCTGACTTGCCTGCAGGAAGGAGAGAGAGAGGGTGGAGACCGGAAGGAGAGGGGAAGGAACAACAATAAAAACAATTAGAACAACAAGAGGAAGGTGGCTGCAAAACATGATGGGAATAAAGCCCCTTTATACTGTTTGTTTGCTGGGCCCCTCACGGGCTGAGAGCCCAGCCCTGCCCAGTTCTCCCAACTGTCAGGCCTTCCTCATTCCACCTGGTGAGCTTGTTCCAGGGCGGGGAAATTGAATAGTTGCTGGGCCCCCTTGGGCTGAAGATCCCTTACACAAGCAGGGAGGAGATCGGTTCCTTTGGGTGATCGTTCTACGGTGGAGCACAGACTGTGTTTTGCTGAGCCCTACTTGGGCCGACGACTCCTGTAAACCAGCGTCACTTACCTCAGTGTGGTGACATAGGGTGGAAGCACGGATCCCCAATCCTCCCACCCTCCAGCATCACCCGGAGTCTCAGGAGTCTCTCACCTCGGGCACCATTCCATCTACGGTGCCCCACCCTCCTTTCTTGCTGACCTCCTCCAAAAGTGCTCCTTGTTCTCTCTTCCCTTCCCTTCCCTGCTTTGCTCCCTTGTATACCTTCCAAGGGGGCGAGTACATCATTCCACCTCACTCTTCCCCTGACAACCCCCTTCCCACTATCTATTTTGTCAATTAAATTCCAACGCGACAAAGCCCTCATTGGGGTAGACGTGGCACTTGCCCTAATGGCTACTCCACCTACGCTGGTGGTGGGGCCGACCAGAGCCACCTATGTGGGGGTGGTAGACACTTCCGCCTCTACTGACCCGAAACCTGGACGAAACCTGCTCACCCACCGTCACCATAGAGGCGTGTGTTCGTGCACTGTCCGGGATCGTCTGCCCCTCGGCCATTGTGGCCGGCTCTCGAATGTACAGGAAAGTCCTGTTCTTCCCGAGGGCCGAGAGGGCGGATCACCTCGTCCTTGAAA
This sequence comes from Scyliorhinus torazame, assembly GCF_047496885.1. NCBI lineage: Eukaryota > Metazoa > Chordata > Chondrichthyes > Carcharhiniformes > Scyliorhinidae > Scyliorhinus > Scyliorhinus torazame. The sequence continues at coordinate 117,728,997 of NC_092716.1, forward strand.
AGGGGACCTACGTGGCAGTGGACCATCTTGAGGCCACTGCCGAGCGGTTCATATTGTCCAATGCCTTACCTCCGTACCAAGCTCCTCCTCCCCCACGTCCACCTACTAGGGGACGTTTGTTCTGCGGTAGCGCCACTCCCTCTCGGCCTGAAGCAGCCCCCCCTCAGGCACAGCCACTCCTTCCGCGCCAGGCATTTATCCGCTTGGCCCGGGAGGCTGTTTTAGAGGGGTATTCGAGGTCTCCCATCTACGGGAGATCTTCCGGTTATTCTGGTCTGCAGATGGCGTGCGGTGTCACGCCTGCAAGAAGGTGGGGCACAAGCGGAAGAATGGTCCCACTTCCAAAGCCACCAAGGAAGCTGCGAGTGGCACCGTCAGCCCCACCCCATCCATTGGCATTATCACCCCGACCCAACAAGGGGACACCATGCTGGCGCAGACTGGCTGGTCGGCCGCCAGAGTGGAGGAGGGAGGGCATCCACCAGGCTGCAAGGCCCGAAAGAAGGCAAGGCGGGAATCTGATGCAAATACTCCGTACCCCTTCAGCCGAGATACCCGTGCGCCCCAGAACTCCGGCCTGGGGGCCACCGCCGACACTCAAGCTCATCCCGGGCCCATTGACGCCTCAGTGTCGGGTACCGGGCGCGAATTCGTTTTGGCGCGGGTCAGCAAGGGGGGGGGGGGGGGGTGATGCGCGTGCTCCCCGGCTGGCGCAGACGATGGCAACATCTCGAACCCGGGGGGGGGGGGCTTTGCGAGAATGGAGATTTTTCGGCGCAGGGCATTCCTTGGAGGGGGAGGGGGAGAGGAACATCATGACCCCTCCTGGAACAGAACGGATAGCACACCGATACCTGACCCTCGACATTGCACCGCGCCCCCGAAAGAGATTAGACAAAGTCCATCAACTGTCGACCCCTCAGCTGTCGCCGCCCCCCGAGCAGGACGCCTTGGTTCGGGTGCAAGTACGACCCCCGAGGACCCGTTCCGCCCGGTGTCATTTTGCACGACAGAGCCGTTCCTTTTTACAGTGGCGGAGGGCTGTGACGGCTCCCTGACCTCAGGGCGATTGGCTGGTGATGATGAGGAGCGCTTCCCCATTCCATCCCAGCCTCCGACGCCAGCAGTCCCCATCTCCACCCCGGAGCTTTTTCCGGAACTGTTCCCGTCTCTATCCGGTGACCTCGTGTCGAAAGAGGAGGGGAAATCTGAGCCACCACCTCACTCTGGTCTGATACAATTAGAGGAGTCTGCGAGGAACCCGTCGGTTGACGATCTGGGGTGTGGAATCGAGGCGGACCCAGGGGTGGTTGGTGGGACCGTGCCATCCGCCAGAGTCAATGTGGCGGAGTACTCAGTCACAGACGGCGACTGCCCGGAGGAGGACATTTGCTCGGTGGGGGGGGGGCACGAGGGATCATTTTGGGCCCATCAGCAGCGAGATGGTGGACTCCCTCGTGGCCGACACCGAGTCGCCCCCTCATCCCCCGAGGGGAACTCTGGGATTTTCTGTGTGCAAACAGCGGGAGCCGAAACCGAGTGCAGCTAGCCCTCGACTGGTGGTCGGACTTGGCGCTACTCATCCGGTCTTCCCGCGCTGACGTTAAAGAGGCGGTAAACGCGGGTGCTTCTGAACAGCGCTGGCAGAAATTTTTCCTCACCGGACTCGTGAGGGAGCAGAGGGGCGCAGGCCTGCGCCCCTCTGCTCCATCTGAGCACTGAAAAGGTGAAGGTAGCACTTTGCTACTGACGTGGAGGTGACCAGAGCTAGCCTCAACACTAGCGGCAGCAGGGATGCTCTCAGCAGGTTCCAGAACTTCTTGGTCCTCTGAGACGGGAGGTATGCGTCGTGCTTCCTGCAAGAAACCCCCACCGCTCTGGGAGATGAAGCCGCATGGCTCCTGGAGTGGTGGGGAAGGTTCTACATGAGTCACCTAACCTCACGTTTAGGCGGGGTGAGTATCTTGCTGGCGCCACATTTTAAGTTGGAGATCTTGGGGGGGGGGGGGGGGGGGGTCAAGGAGCCAGTGCGAGGGCGGTTGCTGCACTTGATGGTCTGCGAGTGGGTCGAGGTACTTCACTTTGTGACTGCCTACGCTCCCCAGGCTGGCCAGCAGCAGATGACTCAACTTGGCACCATCGCCATGGGCGCGTTCATCATCGGGGGGGGGGGGGGATTTTAATTACAGCCTCGGGACAAAGGACCGCCTTGGTACCCAGTGCAGCTCTCGTGCAGTGGTGAAGTTAAGGACCTTGGTCGGTTTCTTTGACTTGGTGGACGTCTGGCGGACTCTCCATCCTGACTCCAGCGTCTTCACTTTTGTGAGGCCTGGGGTTGGAGCGTCCAGAATTGACCGCCTCTACATTTCAAGGGAGTATCTGCCCCGTGTCCCGACAGCCTCTGTGCAGCAGGTGCCGTGCTCGGACCACCGTCTCGTGTGGGCGGGGCTCACCCTGTTTCGCGCTCAGTCGCGGTCCGTGTACTGGCATTTTAACACCCTGCAGCTGGAGGACGAGTGGTTCCTTGCTCGTTTCGGCACTTCTGGACCGGCTGGAGAAGGAATTGGGGAGGCTTCCCCTCCTTGAGTCTATGGTGGGACGTGAGCAAGACTCACGTGCGAGGGGGTCGCCAAAGAGGCGGAAATCCAGGGTCGAGGAGTTGGTAAAGGAGGTGCTCGACCTGCAGTCATGTCTCGGTCAGCGCGGTGAAGACCCGGCCCTGCGGCTCGTGTACGGAGAGAAGAACGGCGCACTGCAGGACCTGCAACTTGTCGGATCCCGGGACGTATATGTGAAGTCGCGGATCCAGATCCTTACGGACATAGACCGCGGCTGCCTCTTCTACTGGCTGGAAAAAAGACGCGGGGTCCGTCAGCAGCCCCTTACGCTGCTGGCCGACGACGGGTCCATCGTCTCGAATACAAAGGAAGTTTGGGCACAAATCCGAAACTTCTACAGCGCTCTCTTCTCTCCGTATCAATCCACCGAGTATGCTTGAAGAGTTTTGTGGGCGGACCTGCCGCAGGTCGGCCCAGAAGGTGGGGGTAGGCTTAATACCCCTATAAGCCTGGGGGTGCTGACCGGCGCCCTCGACAGCCTGTCCAGGGGTAAAACCCCAGCGCTGAACGGTCTGGCCATGGAGTTCTTCAGTGCGTTCTGGGATGTCCTGGGGAGCGACTATGCAGTGGTCCTGGGGGAAAGTATCGCAACAGTGGACATGTCCCTCTCATGGTGCAGAGTCGCCATTACCTTGCTGCCAAAAAGGGGGGGATCTCCGCCACCTCAAAAACTGGTGTCCGGTCTCCCTACTCAGCACGGATTACAAGATTTGCCAAGGCAATGAGATTGCGTCTTGGCACCGTGCTGGACCACATGTTCCACCCTGACCAGTCCTACATGGCCCCAGGTCGCACAATCCATGACAACATTGATCTGGTCCGGGACCTGGTCCATCATTCCCAGTGGGCTCGTATGTCGAGCGTATTCCTGTCTCTTGATCAGGAGAAGGCATTTGACAGGGTGGAGCACGAATATTTATTCTGGACTCTGCAAGCATTCGGGTTCGGGACGCAATTTGTCGCACGGATCCGACTTCTGTACCAACATTATTCTATTTGTGTGGAGCCTTTCCAGCGCCTCCTGCGGAGGAGGCTGTCAGGACTGCTTCTGCATGGGCAGCGTATTGGGGTGGTCCAGTCGGCTTACACTGATGACGTGCTCCTCATGTTTACTGACCCTGCTGACCTGCGGAGGATGCGAGAGTGGCAGGCTGTGTCCTCCAACGCGTCCTCTGCCAGGATCAACTGGGTCAAATGCTCCGGACACCTGGTTGGTGCGTGGGAGACAGGCTCCCCTCCCAGAGGAGCTCAGGCCTTTCACCTGGAGCAGGATGAGCCTCCTCTATTTGGGAGTCCACCTTTGCCGGGCTGAGGATTCCTGGCCGACTAACTGGCAGGAGCTGGAGACCAAGGTCGCCGCTCGCTTGAGACGCTGGACAGGATTGCTGCGAGTGCTATCTTACAGGGGTCGAGTTCTCGTCATAAACCAGCAGATAGCCTCCATGTTGTAGTACCGGCTGGTCACATTGATCCCTCCCCCTGACTTTGTCAAAAAGATCTAGAGAATGCTTGTAGCGTTCATCTGGGACAACTGACTGCTCTGTGTCGCTACTGAGGTTCCGAGTCTCCCGCTTAGGGAGGGAGGCCAGGCGCTGGTGTGCCTTCGCACCCAGGTGGCAACCTTCCTCCTTCAGACCCTGCAACTATACATTTACGTTGAGCCCCGACCACGATGCTGTGCCCTGACGACGCATTTCTTCCGCCAGGTGCAAGGACTGAATTATGACGTGCAGCTCCAGTTTATAGATCTGCAGGGTCTTTGTTATCCTCTGCTGGCCTTGCCCGTCTTTTACCAGGGCCTGCTCAATGTCTGAAACTTTGTCACCTCGCGCCGCAGCTCCCCCCACCCCCCCCCCCCCCCCCCCCGCCCCGCGTCAGGAGTTGTGGCTGTCATCATGGAGCCGCTGCTCAGGAATCCGCACCTCCACCAATACCATTTCAAGTGGCTGGCAGAGGGGTGAGCTGTGGCTGCCGGGGTGACCAGGATCGGGGACGTGCTGGGTGGCGGAGGAGTGGGCTGGATGAGACCCCATGAGTTAGCACAACGTGCAGCGGCGGACCTCCGGCTCGCAGTCAATGCCATCCGATACCTCAAAACGGTCGTGCTCGGACTCGATGGCACTCGTGGTTTGGAGGACGCGCAGGTGTGTGGTGGTATCCCGTCTGGACGAAGCCCTGTCCTGACGGAATTCCATATTGGTCCCAGGCCCCGAAGCCTCCCTCGGGGACTGAAGCCCCACAATCCTAGCTGCCTCACGGAAATACACTTCATGCCGTTTCGCACTGCGCGGAGGGTTTCCTGTACGAGCTGCTGCTGCACACCCTTCACCTCCATACCCTCACCCGTGGTCCAGACACGCCTTGGCGTGCCTTGATGCCGTCCGGCAGCGGAGATCCCTTCTGGAGGTCCCTCTATGGAGGAGTCCTCGCGCTCAATCTTGGGGGCCTGGGGTGGAGGGTGTTGCATGCAGCAGTGCTGCACACTCACCTATTGCACCGGTTCACGGACTCCCAAGAAGTCTGTCATTTTTGCGGCCTTGTGGAATCGGTGGACCATGTCTATGTTTCATGTTTTAGGCTGCACTCCCTTTTTAGTTTTCGAACCAATCTTTTGCTGGGGATTTGTTTGCACTTCAACCCCACGGTCCTAATCTACGGGCGCACGGTGCGGAGAGGGACGGGGAAGGTGGAAGACCTCCTAGTGAACCTGCTCCTGGGCCTGGTGAAGCACGCCATTTGTAGGTCCAGGCAGCGGACAACCGAGGGGGTCATCCAGGCAGACTGTCTGCCCCTCTTCTGCGGCTACATTGGCGGCCGGGTGTCCCTGGAAAGGGAGCATGCGGTGTTCACAGGCGCCATCGAGGCCTTCCATGCCCGGTGGGCACCGCAGGGGTTGGGGTGCTTTATTGACCCCTTTAACTGCACGGTTATTTGATATCTTTTAAGTCTCTGTTGATCTTTGTTATGTTTGGGCAGTGCCCCTAACAGGAGCGGCCTGATGCTCAATCAATAACTCCAGAAGCGAGATTGGATGACAATTGAAGGCTTTATTGGGCTACTTGTTTCCCCCAGCAATGCAGGTACAGAATGCAGCTGCTAGGGAGACACAGGCTCTTATACTCCGCCTTACTGGGTGGAACTAGCAGGCAGGCTTCACCAATGATATTGCTGTCTCAGGTACCTCCCACACCAATGGTCTTACAGCATCAAACTGAGTACCGTAATACGCCTAATACCGACTACCACCTTCACCCCCTGTTAAAAAAAGAGTCTGGTGGAGGTGGTTGTCTTGCGTCATACAGTGGTAGAGGTTGAGGTTATGATGGTACCCGGTATACATTAGAACAGTGTTTTGCCTTGTCACATGTCGCAACTATTTACAGTATTTATTTACATTCAAAAGAAAGCAATTAGTCGGTCAGGGGCCCTGGTCATCCTCTGCGATCGTCGCAGTTTCGGCGGTAATGCAGGCGCGGCTCAGGCACCCGTGGCTCCAGGAGCGTGGCTTCGCTTTCTTCGGCAACTTCACCACCCCTAGATGGGACTGGTGGGAGGACCGACCCACCTGTGAAGGGGACGACTCTGAGGTGCGCCGGTGGGAGGGAGGGTGGTGTTGGGAGTGTGGGTGAGGATCCAGCGGGCGCCAGGTCCCGTAGGGAGACCATATCCTGTCGGCCGTCGGGGTATGCCACGTAGGCATATTGAGGGTTAGCGTGAAGGAGGTGGACCCTCTCGACCAATGGGTCTGACTTGTGCTCTCCCACGTGATTGCAGAGCAGGATGGGTCCAGGAGCTGCCAGCCAGGTTGGGAGCGAGGTCCCAGCGGACGACTTCCCAGGGAAGACAAGGAGATGTCCGTGAGGTGTTAGCTTGGTCGTGGTACACAGCAGTGATCGGATGGAGTGGAGAGCATCCGGAAGGACCTCCTGTCAGCAGGAGACTGGGAGATTCCTGGACCGTAGGGCCAGTAGTCCAGACCGTTCCGTTCACCCTCTCTACCTGTCTATTTCCCCGGTAGTTGTAACTGGTCACCCTGCTCGAGGCAATGCCCTTGCTGAGCAGGAATTGATGCAGTTCGCCGCTCATAAAGGAGGACCCCCTATCGCTGTGTACGTAGGCGGGGAAACCAAACACTGTAAAGATACTGTGGAGGGCTTTTATGATGGTGGCTGCGTTCATGTCGGGGCAGGGGATGGCGAATGGGAAACGGGAGTACTCAGCAATCACATTCCGGAAGTATGTGTTGCGGTCGGTGGAGGGGAGGGGCCCTTTGAAGTCCATACTGAGGCGTTCAAAGGGATGGGAAGCCATTATCCGGTGCACTTTCTCTGGCCTGCAGAAGTGCGGTTTGCACTCTGCGCAGATTTGGCAGTACCTGGTGGCGGTCCTGATCTCCTCGATGGAGTAGGTTAGGTTGCGGGTCTTGCTGAAATGGAGGAATTGAGTGACTCCAGGGTGGCAGAGGTCCTCGTGGAGGGCCTGGAATCGGTCCACTTGTGCGTTGGCACATGTGCCATGGGGTAGGGCATCAGGAGACTCGTTTAGCTTCCCGGGATGACACAAGATCTCTTAGTTGTACGTGGAGAGCTCGATCCTCCACCGTAAGATCTTATCGTTCTTTATCTTGCCCCGCTGTGCATTATCGAACATGAAAGCAACCGACCGTTGGTCAGTGAGGAGAGTGAATCTCCTGCCGGCCAGGTAATGCCTCCAGTGCTGCACAGTTTCTACTATGGCCTGGGCCTCCTTTTCAATGGAGGAATGGCGGATTTCTGAAGCGGAGGGTGTGTGAGAAGAAGTCCACGGGTTTGCCCACTTAGCTGAGGGTGGCTGCCAGAGCTGCGTCGGACGCGTCACTCTCGAACTTGGAAGGGAAGGGATTCACCGATTGCGTGCATCGTGGCCTTTGCAATGTCCGCTTTGATGTGGCTGAAGGCCTGGTGGGCCTCTGCCGACAGGGGAAAAAACGTGGATTGGATTAGAGGGCGGGCCTTGTCTGCATAGTTGTGGACCCACTGGGCATAATATGAAAAAAAATCCCAGGCAGAATTTCAGGGCCTTGGAGCAGTGGGGGAGGGGAAACTCCATGAGGGGGCGCATGCGTTCTGGATCTGTGCCTATAACTCCATCAGACACTGCATTGCCGAGGATGACGAGATGGTCGGTGCTGAACACGCATTTGTCCTTGTTGTAGGTTAGATTAAGGATTTTTGCAGTATGGAGGAATTTTCGGAGGTTGGTGTCGTGGTCCTGCTGGTCGTGCCTCAGATGGTGACATTATCGAGGTATGGAAACGTGGCCCGCAAATCATACTGGTCAACCATTCGGTCGAACACCTGTTGGCAGACCGAGACTCCATTTGTGACACCGAAGGGAGCCCTTAGGAAGTGGTAGAGCCGCCGATCTTCTTCGAATGCAGTGTATTTGCGGTTGCTCGGGTGGATGGGGAGCTGGTGGTAGACGGATGTTAGATCCACCATGGAAAAGACCTTGTATTGTGCAATCTGATTGATCAAATCAGATATGCGGGGGAGGGGGTACGCGTCGAGCTGCGTATACCTGTTGATGGTCTGGCTATAATCGATGACCATCCTTTGCTTCTCCCTGGTCTTTACAACCAATACTTGAGCTCTCCTGGGACTGTTGCTCGCCTCAATAATACCTTCCTTCAGTAACCGTTGGACTTCCGACCTAATGAAGGTCCGGTCCTGGGCACTGTACTGTCTGCTCCTGGTGGTAATGGGATTGCAATCCAGGTGAGGTTCGCAAAAAGGGAAGGTGGATCATCCTTGAGGGTCGCGAGGCTGCAGACCGTGAGGGTGGGGGGGGGGAAGAGGGCCGCCAAATTTAAAAGTTAACCTCTGGAGGTTACATTGGAAGTCTAACCCTAGGAGCGCGGCAGCACAGAGATGCGGGAAGACGCAGAGGCGTAAATGCTTTAATTCCCTTCCCTGGACCGTGAGTTTCGCTACACAGAACCCTTTGATCTCTACAGAATAAGTCCCAATGGGAAGAGAACAGCGCCTTACCATTTTGGGGTGTATGAAGCTCTCTGTGCTCCCGGAGTGGATCAGGCAGGATGTTTTGTGCTCATTGATGAGCACAGTCGTCGTCGCGGTCGAGAGTGTTCGGGGCCGAGACTGGTCCAGGGTCACCGAGCCAAGTCGCGTCATAAGTTGGAGGTTTTCCTCGGGCAGTGTGTGGTCATCCGAATCGGGGTCCTGAGACTCCAGTCAAGATGGCGGCGCCCACGGGTCGCACATGGCTGGGGGTGGGCAAGATGGCGGCACCCATCCGGTCGCACGTGGTCCCTGTGGAATCAGATGGCGGCACGTGGCTCTGGAAAAGGAAGATGACGCCGCCCGCTGTCCGCACATGGCTCGTGGAGAGAGTTGGGGTGGCGGTCCCGGTTCGTCCCCGGACACCGCGGCGACCGCCCGGGCCTGGCGTACTGCCACATGATGGCCCTTGTTGACGCACCCTTTGCAGGTGGAGGAGCGGGCTGTGTAGCCCTGCCGGGGGTGCTTGGCTTGCCCGCAAAAATAGCAGCGCCCCCCTCCCGGGGTTGCCTGGTAGATTCTGGGGGATGGGGATGCATCGGAGTCGGCGGGGGGTTTCCACGCTGCCCAAGGGGTTTGCACACAGTCGGGGACATCCGGGCGAGCGTTTCGGGAGGCCACATCCAGGGAGCTAGCAAGGGCCCATGCCTCCTTGAGGTCTAGTGTCTCTTTTTCTAGCAGCCGCTGGCGGATTTGGGAGGACAGCATACCTGCAACGAATGCATCCCGGATCAAACGTTCTGTGTGGTCGCTGACTGAAACTTGTGGCCAGTCACAGTTCCTACCTAACACCAGGAGCACATGGTAGAATTCCTCCAGCGATTCCCCGGGGATTTGTCACTTCGTCGGTAGCAGATGTCGGGCGCAGACCTGGTTCACTGGGCAAATATCATGTCCTTTCAGCAGGGTCGAGGCCTCAAAATCGCCCGCTGCAGTCATGGCCATCCTTTGATGGCCCTTGAGGTACCCTTTGAAGCATGCCAGACAGTGTTTGAAGGTTGCCGCTGAGTTTGCCACGTGAGGGCTGAATTGCAGACACTCCGGCTTGATTCGGAGCTCCATTCTTTAAAATCTAGTCCAGTAAATTGATGCTCTATTAATAACTCCAGAAGCAAGATTGGATGGCAATTGAAGGCTTTATTGGAGTAGATGTTTCCCCCAGCAGCGCAGGCACAGAATGCATCTGCTAGGGAGACACAGACTCGCATACTCCGCCTTACTGGGCGTAACCAGCAGGCAGGCTTCACCAATGATATTGCTCTCAGGCACCTCCGACAACAATGGTCTTACAGCATGAACCTGGATACCGTAATACCCCTAATACTGACTACCACACGGCCCTTTTTTGCTTTGTCCCACAGTTTGTTTTCCTTTCTTGTTTTGTTGGTGGACCTCAAAAGAGTGGCCAGTCCACCTAGCCTGCACATCTTTGGGTTGTGGGGGCGAAAGCCACGCAGACACGGGGAAAATGTGTAAACTCCGCACGAACATGTCTTACTAACGTGATAGAGTTTTTCGAGGAGGTCACAAAGATGACTGATGCAGGTAGGGCAGTGGATGTTGACTGTATGGACTTTACTAAGGCCTTTGACAAGGTCCCTCATGGTAGACTAGTACAAAAGGTGAAGTCACACGGGATCAGGGGTGAGCTGGCAAGGTGGATTCAGAACTGGCTAGGTCATAGAAGGCAGAGAGTAGCAATGGAAGGATGCTTTTCTAATTGGAGGGCTGTGACCAGTGGTGTTCCACAGGGATCAGTGCTGGGACTTTTGCTGTTTGTAGTATATATATAAATGATTTGGGGGAAAATGTAACTGGTCTGATTAGTAAGTTTGCAGACGACACAAAGGTTGGTGGAATTGCAGATAGCGATGAGGACTGTCAGATGATACAGCAGGATTCAGATTGTTATGAGTCTTGGGCGGAGAGATGGCAGATGGAGTTTAATCCGGACAAATGTGAGGTAATGCATTTTGGAAGGTCTAATGCAGGTAGTGAATATACAGTGAATGGTAGAACCCTCAAGAGTATTGAAAGTCAGAGAGATCTAGGTGTACAGGTCCACAGGTCACTGATTGGGGCAACACAGGTGGAGAAGGTAGTCAAGGAGGCATATGGCATTCTTGCCTTCATTGGCCGGGGCATTGTGTATAAGAATTGGCAAGTCATGTTGCAGCTGTCTAGAACCTTAGTTAGGCCACACTTGGAGTATAGTTCTCAATTCTTGTCGCCACACTACCATAACGATATGGAGGCTTTAGAGAGGGTGCAGAAGAGATTTCCCCGAATGTTGTCTGCTATGGAGGGCATTAGCTATGAGGAGCGGTTGAATCAACTTGGTTTGTTCTCACTGGAACGACAAAGGTTGAGGGGTGACCTGATAGAGGTCTACAAACTTATGAGGGGCATAGACTGAGTGGATAGTCAGAGGCTTTTTGCCAGGGTAGAGGGGTCAATTATTAGGGGTCATAGGTTTAAGGTGCGAGGGGCAAGGCTTCGAGTAGATGTACGAGGCACCTTTTTTACACAGAGGATAGCAAGTGCCTGGAACTCGCTATCGGAGGAGGTTGTGGAAGCAGGGACGATAGTGACATTTAAGGGGCATCTTGACAAATACATGAATAGGATGGGAATAGAGGCATACGGACCCAGGAAGTGTAGAAGATTGTAGTTTAGCCGGGCAGCATGGTCGGCACGGGCTTTGAGGGCCGAAGTGCCTGTTCCTGTGCTGTACTTTTCTTTGTTCTTTGTTTGTTCTTTGACAATGACCCAGAACCGGGAACGAACTTGAGAACTCGGCGCCGTGAGGCAACGGGGCTCACCATTGTGCCACCATGCTGCCCATGTGATGATGTTCTTGCTGTCGTCAATTAACAGGAGATAATGTATTGAACGTGGTAGATTCCAATACAGGAACATTAGCCACACTGTTTGCCCGACTGACAACCGTACATTGGTCGTCTGTGTATTTTTTAGTACATCGAGGATTATTCAGCAAATGTTGCCCAACAGCAGACTCATATTTAATGTCGGACACTGTTCTTAATTTCACCAGCACCAGTTAATTGAGAAGGGTCTTTATCTTCCCCAATTGTACACAGCGAAATGCGTATGCAGTTTGTTATTATCTACCAGTCCTTGCACATGTGGCTTGAAATTGTAGCACCACTCTGTAACTTAAATTCATACACCATGTTACTTATTTGTTTCAGAAGTAGAACATTGGGTGACACGGTGGTACAGTGGTTAGCACTGCTGCTTCACAGCGCCAAGCACCTGGACTGTGCGAAGTTTGTACATCCTTCCAGTGTCTGCCTAGGTTTCCTCTGGGTGCTGCCGCTTCACCCACAGTCCAAAGATCGGCAGGTTAGGTGCAGTGGCGATGTTAAATTTCCCGTAGGTGAGGTTATGGATATAAGGTGATGGAATGGGCCTAGGTGGGGTCTTCTTTCAGAAGGAGGTGCAGACTCGATGGGCCGGATGATTTAATTGGTTTGACGACATGTCCATTTAATGGGAAGTACCGTATATGTTACTCCTGCACAGCAGCTGCTGAAATAGCAAGCCTCACCTGTAGATTAAATCGTTTAGATAAATTACCCTTGCAGTGTAATCGGGTATGTTTCATGAAAGTTATGGCCTCTGGCCCGATCGTGTGTTTGTGCGGTTTTTCGCACAGAATAATGTGATCTAATGCCATTACCGCGCAGGATTTATTTGATGTGCTCTATTTCGGCAATAAGCTTGCACATTGAGAAAATGGCTCGGGCAGTATGCAAACAGTTGCCGACCAGATCAATCGTATGGGGCATAATAATAATATTTATTGTCGCAAGTAGGCTCACGTTAACACTGCAATGAAGTTACTGTGGAACGCCCCTATTCACCACATTCCGCCACCTGTTCAGATACACGGAGTGAGAATTCAGAATGCCAAATTAACATAGAACATAGAACATAGAACAATACAGCGCAGTACAGGCCCTTCGGCCCACGATGTTGCACCGAAACAAAAGCCATCTAACCTACACTATGCCATTATCATCCATATGTTTATCCAATAAACTTTTAAATGCCCTCAATGTCGGCGAGTTCACTACTGTAGCAGGTAGGGCATTCCACGGCCTCACTACTCTTTGCGTAAAGAACCTACCTCTGACCTCTGTCCTATATCTATTACCCCTCAGTTTAAAGTTATGTCCCCTCGTGCCAGCCATATCCATCCGCGGGAGAAGGCTCTCACTGTCCACCCTATCCAACCCCCTGATCATTTTGTATGCCTCTATTAAGTCTCCTCTTAACCTTCTTCTCTCCAACGAAAACAACCTCAGGTCCGTCAGCCTTTCCTCATAAGATTTTCCCTCCATACCAGGCAACATCCTGGTAAATCTCCTCTGCACCCGCGCCAAAGCCTCCACGTCCTTCCTATAATGTGGTGACCAGAACTGTACGCAATACTCCAAATGCGGCCGTACCAGAGTTCTGTACAGCTGCAACATGACCTCCCGACTCCGGAACTCAATCCCTCTACCAATAAAGGCCAACACTCCATAGGCCTTCTTCACAACCCTATCAACCTGGGTGGCAACTTTCAGGGATCTATGTACATGGACACCTAGATCCCTCTGCTCATCCACACTTTCAAGAACTTTACCATTAGCCAAATATTCCGCATTCCTGTTATTCCTTCCAAAGTGAATCACCTCACACTTCTCTACATTAAACTCCATTTGCCACCTCTCAGCCCAGCTCTGCAGCTTATCTATATCCCTCTGTAACCTGCTACATCCTTCCACACTATCGACAACACCACCGACTTTAGTATCGTCTGCAAATTTACTCACCCACCCTTCTGCGCCTTCCTCTAGGTCATTGATAAAAATGACAAACAGCAACGGCCCCAGAACAGATCCCTGTGGTACTCCACTTGTGACTGTACTCCATTCTGAACATTTCCCATCAACCACCACCCTCTGTCTTCTTTCAGCTAGCCAATTTCTGATCCACATCTCTAAATCACCCTCAATCCCCAGCCTCCGTATTTTTTGCAATAGCCTACCGTGGGGAACCTTATCAAACGCTTTGCTGAAATCCATATACACCACATCAACTGCTCTACCCTCATCTACCTGTTCAGTCACCTTCTCAAAGAACTCAATAAGGTTTGTGAGGCATGACCTACCCTTCACAAAGCCATGCTGACTATCCCTGATCATATTATTCCTATCTAGATGATTATAAATCTTGTCCCTTATAATCCCCTCCAAGACTTTACCCACTACAGACGTGAGGCTCACCGGTCTATAGTTGCCGGGGTTGTCTCTGCTCCCCTTTTTGAACAAAGGGACCACATTTGCTGTCCTCCAGTCCTCTGGCACTAATCCTGTAGCCAATGATGACATAAAAATCAAAGCCAAAGGTCCAGCAATCTCTTCCCTGGCCTCCCATAGAATCCTAGGATAAATCCCATCAGGTCCCGGGGACTTATCTATTTTCAGCCTGTCCAGAATTGCCAACACCTCTTCCCTACGTACCTCAATGCCATCTATTCTATTAGCCTGGGGCTCAGCATTCTCCTCCACAACATTATCTTTTTCCTGAGTGAATACTGACGAAAAATATTCATTTAGTATCTCGCCTATCTCTTCAGACTCCACACACAATTTCCCATCCCTGTCCTTGACTGGTCCTACTCTTTCCCTAGTCATTCGCTTATTCCTGACATACCTATAGAAAGCTTTTGGGTTTTCCTTGATCCTTCCTGCCAAATACTTCTCATGTCCCCTCCTTGCTCGTCTTAGCTCTCTCTTTAGATCCTTCCTCGCTACCTTGTAACTATCCATCGCCCCAACCGAAACTTCACACTTCATCTTCACATAGGCCTCCTTCTTCCTCTTAACAAGAGATTCCACTTCCTTGGTAAACCACGGTTCCCTCGCTCGACGCCTTCCTCCCTGTCTGACCGGTACATACTTATCAAGAACACGCAGTAGCTGATCCTTGAACAAGCCCCACTTATCCAGTGTGCCCAACACTTGCAGCCTACTTCTCCACCTTATCCCCCCCAAGTCACGTCTAATGGCATCATAATTGCCCTTCCCCCAGCTATAACTCTTGCCCTGCGGTGTATACTTATCCCTTTCCATCATTAACGTAAACGTCACCGAATTGTGGTCATTGTCCCCAAAGTGCTCTCCTACCTCCAAATCCAACACATAGCCTGGTTCATTACCCAAAACCAAATCCAACGTGGCCTCGCCTCTTGTTGGCCTGTCAACATATTGTTTCAGGAAACCCTCCTGCACACACTGTACAAAAAACGACCCATCTATTGTACTCGAACTATATATTTTCCAGTCAATATTTGGAAAGTTAAAGTCTCCCATAATAACTACCCTGTTACTTTCGCTCATATCCAGAATCATCTTCGCCATCCTTTCCTCTACATCCCTAGAACTATTAGGAGGCCTATAAAAAACTCCCAACAGGGTGACCTCTCCTTTCCTGTTTCTAACTTCAGCCAATACTACCTCGGAATCCTCTCCGGAATCAGCATCCTCTCCGCCACCGTAATACTGCTCTTGACTAGCAGCGCCACACCTCCCCCTCTTTTGCCTCCTTCTCTGAGCTTACTAAAACACCTAAACCCCGGAACCTGCAACATCCATTCCTGTCCCTGCTCTATCCATGTCTCCGAAATGGCCACAACATCGAAGTCCCAGGTACCAACCCACGCTGCCAGTTCCCCTACCTTGTTTCGTATACTCCTGGCATTGAAGTAGACACACTTCAAACCACCTACCTGAACGCTGGCCCCCTCCTGCGACGTCAAATCTGTGCTCCTGACCTCTATACTCTCATTCTCTCTTACCCTAAAACTACAATCCAGGTTCCCATGCCCCTGCTGCATTAGTTTAAACCCCCCCAAAGAGCACTAACAAATCTCCCCCCCAGGATATTTGTGCCCCTCAAATTACCTAACAACACCTCTTTCAGGACTTGTGGGAGGAAACCGGAGCACCCAGAAGACACAGGGAGAACGTGCATACTCCGCACAGATAGTGAACAAGACGGGAATAGAATCTGGGACACTGGCGCTGTGAAGCAGCTGTGCTAACCACTGTCCTACTGTGCCGCCCGAGATGTGCATGGAGCTGTAAGTATAACAATACCCAATTTACCAATGAACGTACGTTTATGGGAGGATGTAAGCGAACAACTGGCAGATATTTCAACAAGTACGTCAAGAAGGCGAGTTAATTTGACTGTTCCATTTTGTAGCTGATTCTTAACGCAGGGTAAGCTATTGCAGGGGCACTGCTTGGCAGTACCCTGTCGGTCACCATCAAGTGGTGCATTGTCACTGAAAACACCTCGACAAATCACAATGCACCTGACAGGTAATCAGCACGGGTCAATATATATGCGTTGTCTCCATCGGATTCGTCGTGTTGAAAAAAGGCCTGATGATTTCGAGAGTAATATAATAATTGACTGCTCACATGTCATTACTCTCGCCAATTTGTGATAATCATAGGTTTGCACCGCTGTGGATTGATGCAATGTATCAGATCTGGAGGTGGAATGGAGATGAGAAGTTCAGGTTTGTGTTTGTGAAAAATAGATTTACGGGTCTAGAGGAGCTGGAAGAGAGATTTCAACACTCGAGGGCGAGTGCATTCAGGTATTTGCAAGTCAGGAATCTTATTTTTAAACAGCTCAGTTTGCCCGCCCCCCTCCCCCCACCCGTGCTGAGATTCACAACGATATAGACAAAACTATATGTGACCTATATAAGAAGGACGGGTTGCATCTAAACTGGAGAGGCATAAATATCCTGGCCGCGAGGTTTGCTAGTGTCACACGGGAGGGTTTAAACTAGTATGGCAGGGGGGTGGGCACGGGAGCAATAGGTCAGAAGGTGAGACCATTGAGGGAGAACTAGGGAATAGGGACAGTGGGGCTCTGAGGCAGAGCAGACAGGGAGAAGTTGCTGAACACAGCGGGTCTGGTGGCCTGAAGTGCATATGTTTTAATGCAAGAAGTATTACGGTAAGGCAGATGAACTTAGAGCTTGGATTAGTACTTGGAACTATGATGTTGTTGCCATTACAGAGACCTGGTTGAGGGAAGGGCAGGATTGGTAGCTAAACGTTCCAGGATTTAGATGTTTCAGGCGGGATAGAGGGGGATGTAAAAGGGGAGGCGGAGTTGCGCTACTTGTTCGGGAGAATATCACAGCTGTACTGCGGGAGGACACCTCAGAGGGCAGTGAGGCTATATGGGTAGAGATCAGGAATAAGAAGGGTGCAGTCACAATGTTGGGGGTTTACTACAGGCCTCCCAACAGCCAGCGGGAGATAGAGGAGCAGATAGGTAGACAGATTTTGGAAAAGAGTAAAAACAACAGGGTTGTGGTGATGGGAGACTTCAACTTCCCCAATATTGACTGGGACTCATTTAGTGCCAGGGGCTTAGACGGGGCGGAGTTTGTAAGGAGCATCCAGGAGGGCTTCTTAAAACAATATGTGGACAGTCCAACGAGGGAAGGGGCGGTACTGGACCTGGTATTGGGGAATGAGCCCGGCCAGGTGGTAGATGTTTCAGTAGGGGAGCATTTCGGGAACAGTGACCACAATTCAGTAAGTTTTAAAGTGCTGGTGGACAAGGATAAGAGTGGTCCTAGGATGAATGTGCTAAATTGGGGGAAGGCTAATTATAACAATACTAGGCGTGAACTGAAGAACCTAGATTGAGGGCGGATGTTTGAGGGCAAATCAACATCTGACATGTGGGAGGCTTTCAAGTGTCAGTTGAAAGGTATTCAGGACCGGCATGTTCCTGTCAGGAAGAAGGATAAATACGGCAATTTTCGGGAACCTTGGATGACGAGAGATATTGTAGGCCTCGTCAAAAAGAAAAAGGAGGCATTTGTCAGGGTTAAAAGTCTGGGAACAGATGAAGTCTGTGTGGAATATAAGGAAAGTAGGAAGGAACTTAAGCAAGGAGTCAGGAGGGCTAGAAGGAGTCACGAAAAGTAATTGGCAAATAGGGTTAAGGAAAATCCCAAGGCTTTTTACACGTACATAAAAAGCAAGAGGGTAGCCAGGGAAAGGGTTGGCCCACTGAAGGATAGGCACGGGAATCTATGTGTGGAGCCAGAGGAAATGGGCGAGGTACTAAATTAATATTTTGCATCAGTATTCACCAAAGAGAAGAAATTGGTAGATGTTGAGTCTGGAGAAGGGTGTGTAGATAGCCTGGGTCACATTGAGATCCAAAAAGACGAGGTGTTGGGTGTCTTAAAAAATATTAAGGTAGATAAGTCCCCAGGGCCTGATGGGATCTACCCCAGAATACTGAAGGAGGCTGGAGAGGAAATTGCTGAGGCCTTGACAGAAATCTTTGGATCCTCACTGTCTTCAGGGGATGTCCCGGAGGACTGGAGAATAGCCAATGTTGTTCCTCTGTTTAAGAAGGGTAGCAAGGATAATCCAGGGAACTACAGGCCGGTGAGCCTTACTTCAGTGGTAGGGAAATTACTGGAGAGAATTCTTCGAGACAGGATCTACTCCCATTTGGAAGCAAATGGACGTATTAGTGAGAGGCAGCATGGTTTTATGAAGGGGAGGTCGTGTCTTACTAACGTGATAGAGTTTTTCGAGGAAATCACAAAGATGACTGATGCAGGTAGGGCAGTTAATGTTGTCTGTATTGACTTTAGTAAGGCCTTTGACAAGGTCCCTCATGGTAGACTAGTACAAAAGGTGAAGTCACACGGGATCAGGGGTGAGCTGGCAAGGTGGATACAGAACTGACTAGGTCATAGAAGGCAGAGAGTAGCAATGGAAGGATGCTTTTCTAATTGGAGGGCTGTGACCAGTGGTGTTCCACAGGGATCAGTGCTGGGACCTTTGCTGTTTGTAGTATATATAAATGATTTGGAGGAAAATGTAACTGGTCTGATTAGTAAGTTTGCAGACGACACAAACGTTGGTGGAATTGCGGATAGCGATGAGGACTGTCAGAGGATACAGCAGGATTTAGATTGTTTGGAGACTTGGGCGGAGAGATGGCAGATGGAGTTTAATCCGGACAAATGTGAGGTAATGCATTTTGGAAGGTCTAATGCAGGTAGTGAATATACAGTGAATGGTCGAACCCTCAATAGTATTGAAAGTCAAAGAGATCTAGGAGTACAGGTCCACAGGTCACTGAAAGGGGCAACACAGGTGGAGAAGGTAGTCAAGAAGGCATACGGCATGCTTGCCTTCATTGGTCGGGGCATTGAGTATAAGAATTGGCAAGTCATGTTGCAGCTGTATAGAACCTTAGTTAGGCCACACTTGTTCAATAGTGTTCAATTCTGGTCGCCACACTACCAGAAGGATGTGGAGGGTTTAGAGAGGGTGCAGAAGAGATTTACCAGAATGTTGCCTGGTATGGAGGGCATTAGCTATGAGGAGCGGTTGAATAAACTCGGTTTGTTCTCACTGGAACGAAGGAGGTTGAGGGGCGACCTGATAGAGGTCTACAAAATTATGAGCGGCATAGACAGATTGGATACTCAGAGGCTTTTCCCCGGGGTAGAGGGGTCAATTACTAGGGGGCATAGGTTTAAGATAAGAGGGGCAAGGTTTAGAGTAGATGTACGAGGCAAGTTTTTTACGCAGAGGGTAGTGGGTGCCTGGAACTCGTTACCGGAGGAGGTGGTGGAAGCAGGGACGATAGTGACATTTAAGGGACATCTTGACAAATACATGAATAGGATGGGAATAGAGGGATACGTACCCAGGAAGTGTAGAAGATTGTAGTTTAGTCGGGCAGCATGGTCGGCACTGGCTTGGAGGGCCGATGGGCCTGTTCCCGGGCTGTACATTTCTTTGTTCTTTGTTGAAACTGTCTCAAGATGAGTTTAGGCAAGGGAAGGTCTCCGATATATAGAGGTGTTTGTTGGTGACAGGGTAACCATTGCTTCAAGAGATGAAGGGGAAGCGGGAAGAACAGCTGGGCCTAGGCTGGAGGGAGGAGTGTGGAGTGAAATCTTGCACAGAGTGAACTGTACCTGCTCTTACACTAGGCTCACACTGATGCAGTTTAAAGTAGGAATGTAGAGAGCAAGTAACTATGATGCACACAAGGACAGGTATCAGCATTGTTCAGTGCCGGCAAATCATTCATACATGTTCTACTCCTTCCACAAACTATTTTGTGTGACCATGTCGGAGATTGTCTCCCTGATGGCGATCTGTGGGATGTCAGATTCCCCAGAGCTGCTTGAAGGAGGACGTCTGGCGTTTACCGTTTGTCTCCATTGTCGCCCGAAGGGGAGTCCTGCTTGGATGGAGTTCGGTGGTATTGCCTAAGGTCTCGATATAATTGAGAGATCTCGCAGAATTCCCACAATTGGAACGTTTTAAATATACAGGGTCTGGTTTAGCACAGTGAGCTAAACAGCTGACTTGTAATGCAGAACAAGGCAGTCGCGCAGGTTCAGGTCTCGTACCGGTCTCCCCGAACAGACGCCGGAAGATGGTGACTAGGGGCTTTTCACAGTAATTTCATTGAAGTCTACTTGTGACAATAAGTGGTTGTTATATTTATTATACATTGCGAGGGTCGGAAGAACGGTTCTCTCCAAACGGATGCCTTTCATCGCTGTTTTAAAGAACCTGCTCATGGCAGCCTTTGTAAGGTGGAAGGGGGGGGGGGGGGGTGATGTGTAAGGAGTGGACTGGATGAGGGAGGGTAGTCCGGCTGAGGGGGGATAGGGAATTTAAGGTCATTACTGTTACATTGTTAAAATAAAAATGGCAAACTGTATTATATAGTTCTGCCATTGTATGCGAGAATTTCATAATGTCTGGAAGAATTGTTTTACTCAAAAAATGCAGATACATTATGAAAGACAAACGTACTGTTGCACCATGTGAAAATT
Source organism: Scyliorhinus torazame (assembly GCF_047496885.1). Taxonomy (NCBI): domain Eukaryota; kingdom Metazoa; phylum Chordata; class Chondrichthyes; order Carcharhiniformes; family Scyliorhinidae; genus Scyliorhinus; species Scyliorhinus torazame. Next base: position 117,749,612 of record NC_092716.1, read on the forward strand.
TGTTCTGAAAAGAGCAGTCTTGACTAACAGAAACACCTTTCAAATCGTTGATTTCTGTCACTTCTTTTTAAAATGATAACAACTGCTTGTTTCAAAATGAAACTTTATATTGTATACCGTACGACATGTTTTCTGAGTATTATTGAACACACCATGAAAAACAATTCAACAAACGTTATCAATGTAGTAGTAGCAGGTACTGGTACAGTTCGGAGACTTGAAATTATTCTCAGGTGCTTGCGGGGGTTGGGGTGGGGACGTATCTTTTTGCCTTTCTGGTTCCATTGTTAAATTGACGCACTCAGGTTTCAATCGGAACATCGAGTTGGAGGTGAAGGAACAAGTTTTCATGCTCAAAGTATTAAACATTGAGTTCGATAAGAGTAAGAAAGAGTGTCTGCTGAGGGACTGTGGGCCTAGTAATCTTGATCTATAAGACAACGGAAAAAGTAATCAAATTTGATATTATTTGATTTGATTTGGTTTATTATTGTCACATGTGTTAGTATAGAGTGAAAAGTGTTGTTTCTTGCATGCTATACAGATAACGTATACCGAACAGAGGGAAGGAAGGAGAGACTACAGAATGTAATGATACAGTCATAACTGGGATGTAGAGAAAAGATCAACTTAATACGAGATAGGTCCATTTAAAAGTCTGATGGCAGCAGGGAAGAAGCTGTTCCTGAGTCGGTTGGCACTTGACCTCAAACGTTTGTATCTTTTTCCTGACGGAAGAAGGTGGAAGAGAGTATGTCCAGGGTGCGTGGGGTCCTTAATTATGCTGGTTCCTTTTCCGAGGCAGCGGGAATTATAGATAGAGTCAATGGATGGGAGGCTGGTTTGCGTGTTGGACTGGGCCATATTCACAATCTTTTGTAGTTTCTTGTGGTCTTGGGCAGAGCAGGAACCATACCAAGCTGTGTTACAGCCAGAAAGAATGCTTTCAATGGTGCAACTGCAAAAGTTGGTGAGAACCGTAGCTGACATGCCAAATTTCCTTAGTCTTCTGAGAAAGTAGAGTCGTTGGGGGTTTCTTAACTATATTGTCGGCATGGGGGGACCCGGACAGGTCGTTGTTTCCTATGCTCACTGATTGTGGTCTGTGGGTTAGGAAGTTCAGGATCCAGACGCAGAGGGAGGAGCTCAGGCCCAGGCCACAGAGTTTGGAGATGAATTTGGCGGAATAACAGTGTTGAAGGCTGAGCTGTAGTCAATAAATAGGAGTCTAACATTGGTGTCTTTGTTATCTAGGTGTTCCAGTGTTGAGTTCAGGGCTAGAGGGATGACGTCTGCTGTGGACCTGTTGCAGTGGTAGGTGAACTGTAGTAGATCAATGCAGTCTGGGATGCTTGAGTTGATTCGTACCATGATTAACCTTTCGAAGCACTTCATAATGATGGATATCAGAGCCACTAGACGATAGTCATTCAGGCACGCTGCTTGGATTTTCCATTGTTGTCTTCTTGAAGCAGATAGGGACCTCAGATTGTTGTAAAGAGAGGTTGAAGATGTCTGCGAATACCCCACCAGCTGATCCGCACAAGACCTGAGTGCTCATCCAGGTACCCCATCCGGGCCAGTGGCTTTCCGTGGGTTGACCTTCGAGCAGGCTGCTCTGACATCTGCAATGGTGATCTTGGATACAAGTTCATCCGAGACTTCCAGGTTGGAGGGCGCGCTGTCGCTGAAAAAGGGCACAGAATGCATTGAGCTCATCAGGGAGAGGTGCGTTGGAGCCGATGATTTTACATGCCTTCATCTTGTAGCCCGTTATGTCTTGCAGACCTTGTCATAGTAGGCGGGGGCCCGTGTGGCTAGCCTGGGACTCGAGCTTGGTCCAGAACTGTCTTTAGGCACCTTTGATGGATTTCCTTCGATCATATCTGGCTTTCTTGTATACGTCAGGGTCGCCTGACGTAAACGCCTCAGACCTATACTTCATCAAGCAGTGGATATTCCTGTTCCTCCAGGGATTCCGGTTGGGGATTTGCTTCTTTGGCACACAGTCCTGTACACACTTACTAATGAAGTAATTTAATTTAGTGGCGTTCCCGTTCAGGCTGGTCGCAGAGTTTTTAAATACTGACCAGTCCACTGATTCTAAGCAGTCCCGCAGTAGATCATCCGATTCCTCAAACCAACATTGCACGACATTCTACGGCGGACTCTCCCACTTCAGGTTTTGCTTCTAAGCCGGGAGCAGGAGCACAGCCTTGTTGTCAGATTTCCCAAAGTGTGGGCGGCGATAGAGCGGTACCAATGTTTGATATTTGTGTAGCAGTGGTCCAGGATGTTTGGACCTCTTGTGGAACAGGTGACATGCTGGTGGTCCCTTGGTAGTCCGCGGCCTAATTGACGTCCCTGGCCACGATGAACAAGGCCTCGGGATGTTTCGTTTCAAGCTATTTGTGGTGGTGTATATTTCGTCCTGCGCGATTCGCACATCCACATGGGGTGGGATGCAAACTGCCATTAGCAAAACGGAGCTGAACTCCCATGGAAGGTAGTAGGGGCGGCATTTCAGAGTCAAGTATTGTAGCTCTGGGGATCAGAAACACGCCAGTGTTGCGACCTCTAGGCACCAGGAGGTGTTGATTCGGAGGTAGACCCCACCTCCGGTACCCTTAACTGAGGTCGCTGTATAGTCCATTCGGTGGATTGAGAAGCCCTCTGGTTCAAGGGCAGAGTCCACGGAGTGAAGCAGGAGTGAGCCATGTCTCCGTGAAACAGAGCACACAGCAGTCCCTTAGTTCTGTTTGAAAAGTGAGTCTGACATTAAATTTGTCTCGCTTGTTTTCCAGAGATTGGACATTTGCTAAGAGTAAGCGAGGCAGAGGGGCTTTGGGGCCGCGTTGTTTCACTCTCACCTGCAGGCCTGCACGTTTTCCATGCTCCCAAGAGTGACTGCTTCTTTTCCAGCCAAGGAGACGGTGACAGTATGCGGTGTGAAGGGTATAGTTGTGTCCAATGAGGTTATTCACTCTGGTCGGTGTGTGGATGGAGGATTTGTTGCCTGGCTTGCGGTTCTTGCATCGGTAGGTAGGTCTGCGCGGTCGAGCGTTGCGAGTCGCTGTCGGGCTGCGGTTTGCCTTCACAGGTCGGTGGATGTCAGTCCACGTGCCGGCGTAGATGGGTCGAAGGCCGGTAAATGGATGACGTCAATGGGGTCACGGTTGTGGATTAGGTGATGGCCAGGTCTGTGCGTCGGGGTCGACAGGCGTCTTTCAAGATTGCGGTCTTCCTTCGGAGAACAGAGGATCTCTAGACCTGCAAGTAAATTTAAAAGAGCAGTATTAGTGATTGTTAGGCTGTGGGAATTGATTTTTAGGAGCATGGAGCGACTGTAGAAGGGGCGAGTGGAGGAAGTGCTTGCGGCTTGCAGGAGGTCGCAGCTCTCCGGGTCAGAGTGGTTGGGAGCTGAGCGTGAGAGGTCCCCCGCTGCTAGGATGCGCGCCTGGTCGTTGGAGAGCAGCAGAGTGAACGACCCGGCTTCTGCGGTGTTTTCCATGTCTCTGGGAGCCTGCAGACTGAAGGCCCTGGCTTCTAGGGTGTTTTTGTGGTCTCTGGCAGACGGTGTAGGGGAATCCCCAGGGCTAGGACTGCAGCTCCGGCAGCTGCTCCCACGTGGTCGGCTGGTCCGGGTCGTTTTCAGGTCGTCAGTTTCGGGTATCTCCTGCGTCCTAAAAATCGCCAGATAGAATTAGAGGGTATGCTAGGCACAGCTTGCAAGAAGTCGCCTCATTCCAGCGCCATCTTGAATATCATATATTAATATCAAATAATCAAATATTTGTGAATCAATTCCAAAGAAGGCCGTTCGACCAATCGAGTGGGCACCAAGCATCTGAAAATGCACCTCACCGAGGCCCACTCCGAGGCCTGAACCCTGTAACCCCGCGGATCCAACTTTGAACATCAAGGGGCAATTTAGTATGGGCAATCCACCTAACCCACACCTTGCTTAGACTGTGGGAGCAAGCTTATGCACCCAGAGGAAACCCATACAGACCTGCTGAGAAAGTGCAAACACCACACATTCAATCACCCAATGCCGGAATTGGACCGATTATCTGGCGCTTTGAGGCAGCAATGCGAAACACTCTGCCACCGTGTTGCAACAGTAAAATTGACATTGTACAATTCAGAGTTGAATGGCTGACTGCAAGTTTGCTGTTTGAGAAATTAGATTTCATTTGTGGGGCACTAACGACATGGGAAAGAGAGAGCTGTACTGACCATCTGATCATCACATGAACTGTGCTGGGGGAACTTTACTGGCAATTTGGAAAGTGATAGTGCAGAAATAACTTCAGGTTAAATTGTGAGGCAACAGTGAAGGTGAGTTCAGATTTCTAATGTTAAAAAGAAAGGACAAACAATAGCTCAGGAGAGCAGTGAGGTGAATGGTAGCGAGAGTGTAAAAGAAGGAACAAAGGATTTGTAACATAAGAGTTAGCCACCAAATAAAGACAGGGAATTATAAACAGTAGAAAAGGAGGGGATTAAATATTCGCTACCTGAATGCATGCGTAATTGTGAAATATATCGATGAATTGACAACACAAAGAAGAAAACAATTGTTATGACAGGTCAGCCATTAAAGGGACATGGATGAAAGGTGATCAGGTCCGAAGTAAATATTCAAGGCTTTCAGATGCTTCAGAACAGGAGCAAAACAATTAAAAAGAGTTGAGGTGTCATTGGAAACGAACAGCGCAGAAGTGTGAACTTACCCTGGCTCAGAAAACTAAACATGACTGCATTCATGGTTGGATGTAAGAAAGAGCGTAAAAAAATATTCATTGTGGGAGTCATTTATCTGCCTTCGCCAGTAGCCGCATGATAGGACAGTAACACATTAAATACATTCAGAGTTTGCAATAAAATGCTGTAATTATCATGCTTTACTTTAGCTTCCTGTGGATTGGACGAAGCAACTTGGCCACGGTAACTTGGACAAAGATTTCAAATAGTACATGCGGTAATGTATTGGAATAATATGCTCCGAGGCTATCCAACGGTTAGGATGTTTTATTATGTGTGGTGAGACATTACTATTAAATGAACTGACAGTAAAGAGTGTGCGAGGCAAGCGTGGCCATATATTTAAGGAAATGCACATTCCATTTGAGTGCAAGAGCTTTGTTTTCAACTTAATACTTTAAGCTCCAATACTGACTATTATAACGATATTAATATTGGGTTAGAAGAGTGAAATTAGTTAATGGCTAAACTGATAAAATAGTAGAGAATCAGATGCAGATATTCAAGTACAGATTTCAGAACACTCAGCAAAATATATCCCAATTAAGGAAATAATGCCCGTCCATGGCTACCTAAGGATGTTAAGAGAGTTGCAAAAATGGAGGAAAATGAGTTAATTGCTATAAAATAAGGGTATTGGCATTTTAGCAATATAAGTTGATCAATACATAAGTAAAAATAGGGGAAGAATTGGAGCCTTAAAGTAAACAACAGAATATATAAAACCAGACAGTAACGATCTCTAGAAATGCAGAAGTAAGGTACAGCTTAAGTAAGCATGGATCCTTCAGTATGGAACAACATGTGGGAAAAATGTGCACTTGTCCTCTTCATCAGGGACAATATAAAATCCGTATACTTTTCGATTGGAGAGACTCTCCATGAGTCCTTGGTTCAGAGGGATATGCGTGACCAATTTCACGAATTTGTTATGGGTCAGGGTTTAGAAAACGCCAAAGTCTAGCATGGAGTTCACGTGACCTACAACTGTTTTTAGATTTTGGTTACGATGAGCACAAGGGCCTGTCTTTCAGGTGTTATTCAATAGAAGCCTTTAGCACTTTTAATCAAAAACAAGCTTTATTCTACAAATTTGGTTAACGCTTTTATAAACACACATTGAGCATTTTTATCAACAACAAACATAAATACCCCACACAGCTACAATAATCTATGTATCATGCGTAATAAATGTCCCCCTTCAGCTGTTCAAATTTAATAACAAGTGCATAAACCAGAACCCCCTTTTCAGAGGTGTGGTCCAGCACACAGCACTCAAGACCTTGTACAGATACTCTTGTTTTAATTCCAAACCCGCAGGTTTGAATTCCTTGCAGAAAGCTATTATTTATTTTCAAGTTATCAAGTAGTCTGGAAACTGCTTTTAAAATGAGGATAGAGATACAGGATAAAACTTCTCTGTCTGAATACAGCAGCCAGATGTGAAAACGAAAGCAAAATCTCAGAGCCTCAAACAAGCCCCAAACCAAAGCGAACGTAAAACTCAGGGCCACAGCCCAGCTCCACCCATACAACGACATCACTAAAGCCATGTGATAAGACAAAACATTTCTTAAAGGGACACTCCCATCACACCTTCCCCCAAGAAAAAAAAATACCATCAACTTCAAAGATGGTTTCAACTTTCACCTTTTCACTTTTCCAACAAGAACAATTGACAATTAATGTACATTTTGTAAACAAAAACAAAACAGGAAAACATTGATAATAATACAATCCAATTTACTTCTTCTTCTTCCACAATCGAACCTGCTTCTCTTCATTACGTTCGTGACAAAGCATTGGCTCACACATTTTCTCGTCCTGCCACATGTAAAATCCTTAAATAAAATGGCTGTAACAATAAACTCCATCGAAACTGTCTGGCACTTTTATTCCTGAATCGCTCCAAAAACGTCAATGGATTATGATCAGTATATATAATTGTCTCAGACGAATTGTTGGTGATACAAATGTGAAAATGTTGCAAAGCCAGTACCAAGCTCAAAGTCACCTTCTCAATCGTTCAATACTTTGTCTGGTAATCATTCAATTTCTTCGAAAAGTATCCAATCGGCCGCTTTATTCCTTTATGGTCTTCTTGCAAGAGCACAGCAGCTACACCCACATCACTCGCGTCCACAGCCACTATCAATGGTGTAATTTGAGGTGGCCAACACAGGAGCAGAATTTAACACAGCCTTCAGGTCATCACGTGCCTGTTTATACTCCAGCGTCCAGGGAAATTTGCTAGGCTCCTTCAGCAACTCCGTCAGTGGAGCAACCACGCTGCAAAAATTCGGCACAGATTTTCGGTAAAATCGTAATATTTCCCTTCATGTCGAGGGTATTGAAAATTCCCCAATAACTTCTGTTTTCACATCCAGTGGGGCCATTTGTCCATGTCCAAATGTATGGCTAAGGAACGTAATTTGGGCATTTCCAAATTTACTTTGGCTAGGTTTACCACCAAACCCGCCTCTTAAAGTCGATTGAATAACTCCATTAGATGCTTCAAATGTTATTTCCATCTCTGACTAAAAATCACAAGGTCGTCTATGTGTACCGCACAATTGGGTAATCCTGAAACAACTTTGTTGTTAACCATTGAAATGGGGCTGGGGAGTTTTTCATGCCGAATGGCATAACTTTGAATTAAACATAAGAACATAAGAACTAGGAGCAGGAGTAGGCCATCTGGCCCCTCGAGCCTGCTCCGCCATTCAATGAGATCATGGCTGATCTTTTGTGGACTCAGCTCCACTTTCTGGCCCGAACACCATAACTCTTAATCCCTTTATTCTTCAAAAAACTATCTATCTTTATCTTAAAAACATTTAATGAAGGAGCCTCAACTGCTTCACTGGGCAAGGAATTCCATAGATTCACAACCCTTTTGATGAAGAAGTTCCTCCAAAACTCAATCCTAAATCTACTTCCCCTTATTTTGAGGCTATGCCCCCTAGTTCTGCTTTCACCCGCCAGTGGAAACAACCTGCCCGCATCTATCCTATCTATTCCCTTCATAATTTTATATGTTTCTATAAGATCCCCTCTCATCCTTCTAAATTCCAACGAGTACAGTCCCAGTCTACGCAACCTCTCCTCGTAATCCAACCCCTTCAGCTCTGGGATTAACCTGGTGAATCTCCTCTGCACACCCTCCAGTGCCAGTACGTCCATGCAACTACTTTACCCTCAATGCCATGCATCTTTATCTTCTGCAGCAACCTTTTGTGTGGCACCTTGTCAAAGGCTTTCTGGAAATCTAGATAACCACATCCATTGGATCCCCGTTATCTACCGCACTAAATTAATTAGGCGCTACCTGCCCTTTATGAACCCATGCTGCGTCTGCCCAATGCGACAATTTCCATCCAGATTCCTCGCTATTTCTTCCCTGATGATTGATTCCAGTATCTTCCCGACTACCGAAAGTAAACTCACTGGCCTATAATTACCCGCTTTTTGCCTGTCTCCTTTTTTAAACAGTGGTGTCACGTTTGCTAATTACCAATCCGCCGGGACCACCGCAGAGTCTGGTGTACTTTGGTAAATTATCACTAGTGCATTTGCAATTTCCCTAGCCATCTCTTTTAGCACTCTGGGATGCATTCTATCAGGGCCAGGAGACTTGTCTACCTTTAGCCCCATCAGCTTGCCCATCACTACCTCCTTAGTAATAACAATGATCTCAAGGTCCTCACCTGTCATAGCCTCATTTATATCAGTCACTTGCATGTTATTTGTGTTCTCCACTGTGAAGAACGACCTAAAAAACCTGTTCAGTTCCTCTGCCATTTCCTCATCTCCCATTATTAAATCTTCCTTCTCATCCTCTAAAGGACCAGTATTTACCTTAGCCACTCTTTTTTGTTTTATATATTTGTAGAAACTTGTACTGTCTGTTATTATATTCTGAGCACGTTTACTCTCATAATCCACCTTACTCTTCTTTATAGCTTTTTTAGTAGCGTTCTGTTGCCCCCTAAAGTTTTCCCAGTCCTCTTGTCTCCCACAAATGTTTGCCACTTTGTATGCTTTTTTCTTCAATTTGATACTCTCCCTTTTTTCCTTGGATATCCACAGTCGATTTTCCCTCTTTCTACCGTCCTTCCTTTTTGTTGGTATAAACCTTTGCTGAGCACTGTGAAAAATCGCTTGGAAGGTTCTCAACTGTTCCTCAACTGTTTCACCATAAAGTCTTTGCTCCCAGTCTACCTTAGCTAGTTCTTCTCTCATCCCATTGTAATCTCCTTTGTTGAAGCACCTTCTCACCCTCCATCTGTATTTTAAATTCCACCGTATTGTGATCGCTCCTTCCGAGAGCATCCCTAACTATGAGATCATTAATCGATCCTGTCTCAGTACACAGGACCAGATCTAGGACCGCTTGTTTCCTCGTAGGTTCCATTGCACACTGTTCAAGGAAATTATCGCGGATGTATTCTATAAACTCATCCTCAAGGCTGTCTTGATCGACCTGGTTAAACCAATCGACATGTAGATTAAAATCCCCCATGATCACTGTTGTACCATTTCTACATCCATCAGTTATTTCTATGTTTATTGCCTGCCCCACCATAATGTTACTATTTGGTGGCCTATGGACTACTCCTATCAGTGACTTTTTCGACTTACTATTCCTGATTTCCACCCAAATGGATTCAACTTATCCTCCATAGTACCGATGTCATCCCTTACTATTGCCTGGATGTCATCCTTAAATAACAGAGCTACACCACCTCCCTTACCATCCACCCTGTCCTTCTGAATTGTTTGATACCCTCGAATATTTAACTCCCAGTCGTGACCATCCTTTAACCATGTTTCAGTAATGGCCACTAAATCATAGTCATTTACGGTGTTTTGCACCATGTACTCATTTACGTTATTCCGCATACTACGAGCATTCAGGTAAAGTACACTTATGTAGGCTTTCGTACCTCTGTTTTGAATCTTAACACCTCAATCAGTAACCTCTCCGAAGTTATATTTCTTCTTAACTTTTCTCCAAATTTTCCTTCTCGTTGAACCCATAACTTCATGTAACAACCTGCCGTGTCGCTTTCCATTTATTCCTTTTAGTATAACTGGGCCTATTTACTGAGCTCCCCTCAGTTACTGTACCTGGTACTGTCGCCCTTTTTGATTTTTGACTATGGCTTCTCTGCCTTACACTTTCCCCCTTACTGACTTTTGTTTCTGTCCCTGTTTTACTACCTTCCGACTTCCTGCATCGGTTCCCAACCCCCTGCCACATTAGTTTAAATCCTCCCCAACAGCTGTAGCAACCCCCCCCCCCCCCCCCAGGGCATTGGTTGCAGTCCTGGCCAGGTGCAGACCGTCCGGTTTGTACTGGTCCCACCACCTCCAGAACCGGTTCCAATGCACCAGGAATTTGAATCCCTCCCTGTTGCACCATCTCTCGAGCCACGCATTCATCCTATCTATCCTGACATTTGTACTCTGACTAGCTCGTGGCACTGGTAGCAATCCTGAGTTTCTACCTTTGAGGTCCTACTTGTTAGTTTAACTCCTAAAGCCCTGAATTCAGCTTGTAGGACCTCGTCCCGTTTTTTTAACCTATATCGGTGGTGCCTATGTGCACCACGACAGCTGGCTGTTCACCCTCCCCCCCCCCTCCCCCCCCCCCTCCCCCCCCCCTCCCCCAGAATGTCCTGCAGCCGCTCCGAGACATCCTTGACCCTTTCACCAGGGAGGTAACATACCATCCTGGAGTCTCAATTGCGTCCGCAGAACCATCTGTCTATTCCCCTTACGATTGAGTCCCCTTCACTATAGCCCTGCCATTCTTCTTCCTGCCCTGTGCGAAGCAGAGCTAGCCACGGTGCTATGAATCTGGCTGCTGCTGCTTTCCCCTGGTGAGCCATCTCCCTCAACAGTACCCAAAGCGGTATGTCTGTTTTGCAGGGAGATGACCCTGCCTTCCTACTCTTGCTCTGTCTTTTGGTTACCCACTTTCTATCTCCCTCAGTAACTTTCACCTGCGGTTTGACCAACTCGCTAAACGTGCTATCCATGATGCCCTCAGCATCGCTGATGCTCCAAAGTGAGTCCATCCGCAGCTCCAGAGCCGTCACGCGGTCTAACAGGACCTGCAACTGGACACACGTCTTGCACGTGAAGGAGCCAGGGACAATGGACGTGTCCCTGTGCTCTCACATCGCACACGAGGAGCATGGCATGGGTCTGGGATCTCCTGCCATGTCTTAAAACTTAGGTTAACTTACACAACTACAATTCCAAAAAATGAAAGAAAAAATTAATTAATAAATTAGACAATGAAAAGAAAAACTGCTTACCAGTCACTTACCAGGGTTAAAAATCACCTCCTCCCCACCTAGCTTCAAATTCACAAACTCACTCTTTGTTGTGTCTCACTCTGGCTGTGTCTTCTCTGGCTCACTGGGAGAACTCACTGGGAGTGAGTTACAAGTTGCTCTTTTAAATTGGCCTGAGTTGTCTCTCCCACCCCCCCAGCCCTCATCTGCTTTTAGATCAATGTAGATTAAGGTGTATATGCCATTCTCTGGCTCACTGGGAGAACTCACTGGGAGTGAGTTACAAGTTGCTTTTAAATTGGCCTGATTTGACCGCCCCCCCTCCCCACCTGCTTTTAAATCAAAGTAGATTAAGGTGTATATACCAATGGTATATACCATCTGGAGTCACAAAAGGTGAACTCTCCTTCTCCCTTTCGGAAAAACGTACGAGTCAGTGACCTTTAAGTAAATCCAGTTTGGAGGTAAAAACTGACTGTCCCACGATCTCAATGGAGTCCTCTAAGCGTGGGATAGGACAAGAGTTTATTCCTGTAACTTAAGTAACCTTTCTATAGCCCACACGCAATCGTTGGGTACCTTCCGGTTATGGTACCATCACTATGTGTGAGCTTCAATGGCAGCAACGACTTCAATAATGCGATTTTTAAGCAAACTTTCAATTTATTTTTTAAGCCGTGCAAATTTTAAAGGGTTAAGTCTATATGGATGTTGTTTGATTGGAACAGCATTTCCCACATCTACATCATGGAGAACCATTTCAGTACTTCCCAACTTAGTTCGACAAACTGTCCCATGTGATATTACTAACTCTTTCAGTCAGTTCGTTTTTCCTCTGGAAGGCAACTCAACAATTTATCCAAATGTTTAAGACCATCCTCGTTATCCAATTTAATTTGAGGAATGTCAAATTCAGAGTCATCTGGATTTGGTTCTTCACTTTGAGTTAGAATCATGAAAACTTCCTCCTTTTGCTCTCCTTCCCGTTCAAAGTACCTTTTAAGCATATTCACATGGCACACTCGATGAGTTTTTCTTCTATCTGGCGTTCTTACCACATAATTCCCGCACCAGCCTCCCGTACAGGCGCCGGAATGTTGCGATGAGGGGCTTTTCACAGTAACTTAATTGAAGACTACTTCTGACAATAAGTGATTATTATTATAATTCACCTCAATTAATTTCCTTTCAATCTGATGAGGTCAACAAAACCTTGCTTTTCCATTTTGGAAGGTCTAATGCAGGTAGGGAATATACTCATTTTGGAAGGTCTAATGCAGGTAGGGAATATACAGTGAGTGGTAGAACCCTCAAGAGTATTGAAAGTCAGAAAGATCTAGGAGTACAGGTCCACAGGTCACTGAAAGGGGCAACGCAGGTGGAGAAGGTAGTCAAGAAGGCATATGGCATGCTTGCCTTCATTGGCCGGGGCATTGAGGAAAAGAATTGGCAAGTCATGTTGCAGCTGTATCGAACCTTAGTTAGGCCACACTTGGAGTATAGTGTTCAATTCTGGTCGCCACACTACCAGAAGGATGTGGAGGCTTTAGAGAGGGTGCAGAAGAGATTTACCAGAATGTTGCCTGGTATGGAGGGCATTAGCTATGAGGAGCGGTTGCATAAACTCGGTTAGTTCTCACTGGAACGGAGGAGGTTGAGGGGCGACCTGATAGAGCTCTACAGAATTATGAGCGGCATAGACAGAGTGGATAGTCAGAGGCTTTTCCCCGGGGTAGAGGGGTCAATTACTAGGGGGCATAGGTTTAAGGTGAGAGGGGCAAGGTTTAGAGTAGATGTACGAGGCAAGCTTTTTACGCAGATGGTAGTGGGTGCCTGGAACTCGCTACCGGAGGAGGTGGTGGAAGCAGGGACGATAGTGACATTTAAGGGGCATCTTGACAAATACATGAATAGGATGGGAATAGAGGGATACGGACCCAGGAAGTGTAGAAGATTGTAGTTTAGTCGGGCAGCATGGTCGGCATGGGCCTGGAGGGCCGAAGGGCCTGTTCGTGTGCTGTACATTTCTTTGTTCTTTGTTTTCAAATAACCTGCCACAGGGAACAAAGCTAAAATGTATCTGCACTGGCAAAACTACGAACTTTTGATTTCTTGTCCACTAGCTATTTAATCACACGTTGTGCAACTTTTAAATGTTGTGTACCCAATTTGCCTGCTCTATTTAATCGTTCCCTTAAATTTGACACGTATTCCAATAATTAAATTTCAAACTGCTCGCTCACCAATTCCTCCTCAATCGATTTACGTGGTCCTCATGACCAAAGATTAGTTCAAATGGACTGAATTTGGTTGACTTATTAGGTGCATACATAATTGCAAACCGCACAATGGAATTCCTTTATTCCAATCCTCTGGATAGTCTTGGCAATCAGCCTTCAACATTGTCTTAATGTCTGATGCCACTGTTGTATCACTTCCTGCGATTCCGGGCGGTACGCAGCTGATTAAATACCTTTACTCCTATGCTATCCATAACTTCGTTGAAGAACCTCAAGGTAAAATTTGATCCTTGATCCGATTGTATTTCTGTTGTAGTCCATATCTGGTAAAGAATTTAAGTTACTTCTCCATAATCTTTTTAGCTTGTAAATTGCGTACTAGATGGCCTCTGGAAACCTAGTAGACACATCCATCATAGAAAAGATATTGATTCCCACTTTTCATTTTCGGAAGCGGTCCCACGCAATCAATTAAGACCCTTGTAAAAGGTTCTTCAAATGCTGGGATGGGTATTAAGGGCGCAGATCTTATCACCGCTTGACGCTTCTCTATCAGTTGACATATATGACATGATCGACAAAATTGATCTACATCTTTATGTAGTCCAGGCCAATAAAAATGTTTTTGGATTTTTGCTTGGTTTTCCTTACTCCCAAATGACTCCTGCTGGTACCTCATGTGCTACTAGCAACACCTCCTTTCTATGTCCTACCGGCAATATCACTTGATGAACTTCTGCCCACTTTTCATCCGCCTGCATATGTAAAGGTCTCCATTTTCTCATTAAGTCATCATGTTTAAGGTAATAACAATCTGGTCTACACTCTGATTCCTCTTCCATGTATGCTTTTCTGGGACATCCGTTTGTTTCTATATCTCTGTTGTAACTCTGCCAAATTTCTTGATCTAAAAATATCCGCCTCATCCTCCACCTGTTCTTGTACTTTTCCTACCATCTGATCAAAAATAGTTTCTGATAATTGAACTTCAACTTCATCTTCACTCTTTGATTTCTCCGCTTGCCTTAACCTGTGACTTTGCGGCCTTGTTACTACACAATCCAGAAAAATCCCAGGATATTCGTCCTTAAACAAATCAGTTGTTTGACTTCCCACTGACTTATCAACCACAGTAGGCATTACTCCCGCCAGCCATCCAGTTATATCATTACTCAAAATAATCTGTTTTCCTGGACAAGATAGTTTCTCTACTACTCCTACTACTACTTCATCACTCTTCACTGGACTTTCCAACCATACCTTATATAATGGAACACTACACTTCGCACGCTGAATTCAACATAAGACGACCTTTTCTGGCAATGTTCCTCCCAAACTATATTACTCCTCATCTCTAACCATCAACGATTGACTATCTCCCGTATCTCTTAAAATTATGATTTATTTACCTACTCCTACTGATACACACGAGTAAACTTTACCCACACATGTAAATTATTTAAAGAGATCTGGCTCCTTCTTATCAATCACCTCCTGATCAGGCTGTACCATCTTTTGCCCCTCATTCCCATCAATTGGGCTTTCCTTTACCACTTTAACAAACCCCACTGGCTTATCCTGTTTTACCACATCAGCCCTCCCAGTGTTTTTCTTCAACCCTCAACACTGTGACTTTACATGGCCTAGTTTATTATAGTAAAAACATCTGAAACGTTTAATTTGACTCCCACCCTCCTTCATGTCTTTTTAAATCTGAGGTACACTCTCATTTTTATCTCCCATTTGATCCCCTTTACCTTTACCATTTGAGTGTTCCTCTTTTCCCCAGTTTCTATCCCTCACAGGCTGAAACTGTAGTCGGAAACCAAATTTTGATTTATGAACTAATTCATAATCATCTGCCATTTCTGCTGCTAATCTCGCTGTTTTAACCCTCAGCTCTTTCACATGAGTTCTCATTACATCAGGAATTGAATTTTGAAACTCCTCCAAAATTATCATTCTCTAACAGCTTCATACGTTTGATCTGTTTTCAAAGCCCTTGTCCACCTATCAAAATGACTCTGTTTGATCCTATCAAACTGCATGTATGTTTGAACAGGTTCTTTCCTTAAATTTCTAATCCTTTGTCTGTAGGCTTCATGCATTCCTTCCTATGCACCTACGATGGATTTTTTCACCTCCTCATACATCCCAGATACCTCCTCTGTTAGTGATACAGACACTTCACTCGCTCGACCAAGTTGGTTTGAATCAGTAATATCCACATGACCTGTGGCCATTTCATTTGTTTAGCTACCTTCTTAAATGAAATTAAAAAGGCGTCTACATACTTCTCATCAAACCTTGGCAAAGCTTGGTCATATTTAAATAAATCCCCACAAAGGCTTTGACTTTGACGTTCATTCTCACTATCTTCATCACTATCCTCAAACGTTATGTTTCTCTTTACATCAGCCAATTTTAACTGACTGTCACGTTTGATGGCCATTTTCTAAAGTTCAACGTCTCTCTTCTTTTCTTTTTCACTGATCTGTACCTCCCGTTCTCTTTATTTGTATTCTGCAAGAGCTAGCCTTTCTTTTTCCCTTTCTTCGTATTCAAGCTGCTTCAAATATTTTCCATGTTGAAGCTGTTTGATCTATCATTCACTCTTGCCATTTCCAATGATTATGCCTCTGTCTCAGGCAATTTTAAATGCTCAGCTACCGCCACAATTACCTCTTATTTTCGTATTTTGTCAGCCAATGTTACCTGCAATGTTTTTGTCAAATCAAAAAGCCATTTTTAGTCTCTGTCTATAAGGTACTGCGTGTGACATTCTTCACCCCAACAAACTTCTGAGCCTCTGCAAGAATCATTGTCCTCAAAACACTCCCTACTTAAACTGGAATACACCACCTGAAAAGCAAAACAACTATGATCACAACTTACTGTCTTTAAGTTCACTAAGCCAACACAATCACGAAAGATCGACTTTTATCCCACGAGCCCCCAATTTGTTATGCGCCAGGGTTTAGAAAACTCCAAAGCATATCATGAAGTTCACCTGAGCTACAACTGTTTATAGATGTTGGTTACGATGAGCACAAGGGCCTGTCTTTCAGATGTTATTCAACAGGGGCCTCAAGCACTTTTAATTAAAACAAGCTTTATTCTACGAATTCAGTTAATATTTTTATAAACACACACAGTAAGCATGTTTATCAGCTACAAACTTAAATACCCCACACAACTACAGTAATCTATGTATCACTCGTAATAAATGTCGCCCTCCAGCTGTTCCTTTTTATTAACAAGATCACATAAACCAGTATTCCCTTTTCAAAGGTGTAGCACAACACACAGCACTCAACACCTTGTATAGATGCTCTTGGTTTCTTTCCAGAATTCCTGGAATTCCTACCAGAAAGCTATTATTTATTTTCAAGTCATCACGCAGTCAGGTAGTACCTTTTATAGTGAGGATATCGAGACAGGACAAGACTTCTATGTCTGAATCCAGCAGCCAAATGTGAAAACGAAAGCAAAATCTGAGACTCACACCAAACCCTAAACCCAAGCGAAAGTAAATCTCAGAGCAACAGCCCAGCTCCACCCACACAATGACACCACTGAAGCCATGTGTTAAGACAAACATTTCTCAAAGGGACACTCCCACGGCAAATTACTACAATTATTATTCTGATACACCAAGACATAAGGTCGTCATATTGGATATTGTTGTTTATTACAAGGGAAATATGAGAAAACAGCGGGGAAGATGTATCGCATTTCTACAGGGCCTTAGTGAGATCACACCTGAAGAAACATGTCTACGTAATTAAAATGAGAACCACAGGATCTAACGTTTCGGAAAATGTTCATTCTCCTCATTCTTCGGATGGAGTATGTATCATATGAATAAACGTTTAACTAGTTGGGACTATACCCTTTGATGTTAAGAAGAATGAAAGGTCATCATGTTGTAAAGTTATAAGATCGTAAGGAAATCTAGCAGTGTGGGTACCGAGAGTTTTTTTCCGTTTGTTGGTGAGACTAGAACTATCGGAAATGACGGCATTATAGGTTTCAGTCACAGAGTTGGAGCATGTGACAGTACCTGCAGAGGAAGTAGTGAAGGCTGAGTAATTGAAAATATTTGAGGCAGACTTTGATGGATTTATAATAGAAAAGCGCCAAGGTGGTGGATTAGAAAGTAGAGTTGAGACTATAGCCAGTCCAGCCGTTATCTTATTGCATATGGTTCATGCTCAAGGAGTCAAACTTTCTACCGTTGCTCCTAAATCCTATATTCCTCTGACTGGTAAATTTTTAGTGATGATAAAGGAAACGGCCGATGGTATTTTTTGTTTCAGGATGTTGTCCGTGTACCATCAATGCAGTGCAAGAATGCGCAGTCGATTAAAATTTCTGGAAACTGATATATTTAATTAATTTAACTCTGTATCCGAAATTCCTAATTGCTGAGGGTTTCACTGAACCTTTCTACAAGGAAAAATCAGGCCATAGTCATACAGTCTTGGTGGTTTACAGCATGAAAACAGGCCCTTCGGCCCAACTTGCCTACTTCGCCCTGTTATTGCACTAAGCTAGCCCGAATTACCAGCATTTGGCCCACATCACCCTATACCCAGCTTTCCCTTATAACTTTATAAATGCTTCTTAAACCACAAAACTGTCCCCGCCTCTACAATTGCCTCTGGCAGCTCGTTCCAGACACTCAGCACAATTTGTTTGAAAACATTCCCCATCTGGGCCCTCACCCTCTCACTTTAAACCTGAGCCCTTTCGATTTATATTCCCCTACCTTTGGGAAAATATGTTGACTACCTACCTGATCTATGCCTCCCATTATTTTATAGACCTCTGTAAGTTCACCCCTAAGCCTCTGACACTCCAGGGAAACAATTATATCCAGCCTGTCCTAATAATGCAAACCATCAAGTCCCACCCAGTAGCAACCTAGTAAATCTTTTCTGCACACTTTCTACTTTAAAAATATAATTTCTATAATAGGACAACCGGAACAGTACACAGTATTCCAAGTGTGGCCTGAGTAATAACTTGTACAACTTTAGCAAGACGTCCCAACTCCTGTATTCAATGTTCTGTCCAATTAAACCAAGCATGCCAATTGCCTTCCTGTGACTCCACTTTCAAGGGGATCTGAATCTGTACGCCAAGGTTTCTTTGTGCTATAACTCTCCCTAACTCCCAACCATTAACTGAGTGGGTACTGCCCCGATTCGATTTACCAGAATTCATCACCTCACATTTATCTAAATTAAATTCCATCTGCGACTGGCCCAATTGATCAAGATGCCGGGGACTCTTAGTGTCATCTGCAAACTTACTAACCATGGGCGTCATTCTCCGACCCCCCGCCGGGTCGGAGAATGGCCGTTGGCCGCCGTGAATCCCGCCCCCGCCCCCGCCGAAGTCTCCGAAGGGAGAAAAGTCGGCGGGGCATTAATGGCGCCGCTGCTGCGGAGAATGTCATGGGTCTGCGCAAGGCAGCCGATTTTCGGCCTGCCGATATTCTCCCTTCCGGATGGGCCGAAGTCCCGTCGACGTGATGACCGTTCACGTCGACGTGAATCAAACCTCCTTTTCATCGGCGTGACCCGGTGCTCCAGGCTCACGCCGACCAGCGAGGAGGTGAGTGACGGCCTGGGGGGTTGGCTCTGGGCAGGAAATGGCGTGGCCGCAGACTGATTGCGTAAGGAGAGGTGTGTCTCGGCTTGTGTGTGTGTGCGGCGGGGGGGGGGGGTAGTTAGAGTAGGCTGGGCTCCGGGGGAGTGCCGGGAGGGGGTCCGTGCCGGGGTGGAGGTTGGGGGTTGGGGAGGGGGTCCGTGCCGGGGTGGAGGTTGGGGGGGTCCGTGCTGGGGTGGAGGTTGGGGGGGGTTCCGTGCCAGGGTGGAGGTTGGGAGTGGGGGTCCGTGTTGGGGTGGAGGTTGGGGGTTAGGGGGGTTCCGTGCTGGGGTGGAGGTTGGGGAGGGGGTCCGTGCCGGGGTGGAGGTTGGGGGTTGGGGGGGGGTCCGTGCTGGGCTGGAGGTTGGGGGTTGGAGGGGGGTCCGTGCCGAGGTGGAGGTTGGGGGTTGGGGGGGGGTCCGTGCCGGGGTGGAGGTTGGGGGTCCGTGCCGGGGTGGAGGTTGGGGGTGGGGGGGGGTCCGTGCCGGGGTGGAGGTTGGGGGTTGTGGGGGGGTCCGTGCCGGGGTGGAGGTTGGGGGGGGTCCATGCTGGGGTGGAGGTTGGGGAGGGGGTCCGTGCCGGGGTGGAGGTTGGGGGTTGGGGGGGGGTCCGTGCTGGGGTGGAGGTTGGGGGTTGGGGGGGGGTCCGTGCCGGGGTGGAGGTTGGGGGTTGGGGGGGGTCCGTGCCGGGGTGGAGGTTGGGGGGGGGTCCGTGCTGGGGTGGAGGTTGGGGAGGGGGTCCGTGCCGGGGTGGAGGTTGGGGGTTGGGGAGGGTGTCCGTGCCGGGGTGGGTGATGGGAGGGCAAATGAGTTGGTCCACCTGGCCAGGTGCCAGCCTCCAACAGTTGGACCCATGCGGTCCATGCCACCTGGCTGGGGGGAGGAGGGGATATGGGCAATGATGACATGTCGTCGTTCCCCTCCCCCCCACCAGGCCGTCATGTTTTCAGACCATCCAGCGATGTTGGCCGCCGTGGTGGCAGCCGCTCATGTCTATGTTGCCCTGGATGAGGAGGAGGAGGAGGAGGAGGAGGAGCGTGCCAGAGAGGCGGTGCAGGCTGCTGCAGAGGGGCAGGCGGCAGCCGCCCAGGCTGGAGGGACACCTGACCGACAGGACGAGGAGGGGGAGGAGGACGTCGCGGCCCCATGGCAACGGAGGCACCCGAGGGCGCCCCGTGTGTACCGGCCCCCGCAGTCATACCAGGACCTCACGGACCGGGAATGCAGGAGGAGACTCCGGATGAGCCGGGAAACCGTGGCACACATCTGCCACCTGCTGGCACACCTGTCACCGCGTGGCACTGGCGGGGGACACCCTCTCCCCGTGTCCGTCAAGGTTACGGTGGCCCTGAACTTTTATGCAACGGGGTCATTCCAGGCACCGAGTGGGGACCTGTCCGGCATATCGCAGACATCGGTGCATCGGTGCATCCGGGCAGTGACAGATGCCCTTTATGCCATGGCGCACCGCTACATCCGCTTCCCCGTGGACCGGGCCAGTCAAGATGCCCGGGCCGTGGGCTTCTCTGCCGTTGCCAGGTTCCCCATGGTCCAGGGCGCGATCGATGGGATGCACGTCGCCGTGCGGCCACCTGCAGAGAACAGGGCCGTGTTCACTAATAGGAAGGGGACCTATTCAATGAACGTACAGGTGGTCTGCGACCACCGCATGATGATCCTGCACGTCTGCGCCCGTCACCCAGGCAGTGTACATGACTCATTCATGTTGTCGCGGTCATCCATCCCCGGCATGTACGAGGGACGCCATCCCCGGCTGAGGGGCTGGTTGCTGGGCGACAGGGGCTACCCATTGCGATCGTGGCTGATGATGCCTATACGGAGGCCACGCAATGAGGCGGAGAACCGCTACAAGGATGCCCATGTAGCGACAAGGGGAGTGATCGAGAGGTGCTTTGGCGTGCTGAAGATGCGTTTCAGGTGCCTGGACCTCTCTGGGGGCGCCCTCCAGTATCGGTCAGATAGGGTCGGCCGCATCATTGTAGTGTGCTGCGTCCTGCACAACATAGCCCAGCAGAGGGGCGATGTGCCGCAGGCAGAGGAGGGCGGAGTGGAGGAGCAGCAGGAAGAGGCCCAGTCCTCCCCAGATGAGGGGGATGGGGGCAATGGTCAGGGCTGACGGGGTAGACACAGGCGGGTGGCTGTCCACCGTTACTGGCTGGCCCAGCGGGCACGGGACAGACTGATAGACGCCCGCTTCACTGACTAGATGGGTGTGGGAATTGGCTAGTATGGCCACAGACCGCACACCATGACAACAGCCGACCACCCACACCCCCCACCCATCCACCCACCCAGCACCCTCACCCCCCTCCCCAACCCCACACACCCCACCCGCATACACACCACCCCCCCACCCCCAATTGCCGATCCACCAGCGGCACAACGGGCCGGGCTCACCCAGTTGCGGGTGGACGCGTGTCTATCGCAGGCCATGGAGGATGATGACAACCCGCCTCCGATGAGCTCCTGGCTCTACATCGTTGGACTATGTCTGACCCATGGCCACAGTCCCACCATCCACCCGGACAATCCCTGCATGCGGCTGTGACACTGCAGCGCACGGTCCCGTCCTCTGCCCGGGGGATGTTGATGGCGGCCCAGGGGGAAGGGGGCAGACTCCCCTGGGGCTGAGGTAAGACCACCCGTCACACACACACTTGCGCTCAACGTACATGACACGCCCGCACACTTTGGACAGAGCACAAAGGCAGCTTCGGTAGGTGTAACATTGACTTTAATAACCAAAGGAGTTCATGCACGTGCCCTAGCGCCTAAAACTCATCTGTGCCCTGCACCCGTGCCAACTTACTCAGTGTCTAATTGTTTGGCCTTACGGGCCCTTTAACTACGTCTACGTGGTTCCCCAGACGGTACAGCAGAACTGGAGGTGGACTCCTGTGATTCCTGCCCTCTGACACTGGATCCCTTTGGCGGCCGTTTCCTGGGGCGTCCTGGCCTAGATGGGCCAGGCTGCGGCCCGGGCGACTGGGATGGCGAGCTGCCAGCCTGTCCTGCCCGTTGCCCACCCGATGCACCTGGGACGGAAGGGGGGGAGTCTGAGGTGTCGCGGTGTACCGGGACCTCCCCTACAGAGGGAGCCGGGACGGACCACACCACCTCCTCCTCCCTCGGGGTGCCCGATGGCCCCCAGGCCTCTACATGGGTGGGGGATGCGAACGGACTGGCCATCCGACGCGCCCCCGACATCTGGCGCTGCCAGTCCTGGAGGCCCGTGCTGGTATCGACAGGGGTCTGCAGGTTTGCAGCCATGGAGCCCAGGGGGTTGTCGAACCCTGTCTGTGACAGTGCGACGCCAGCTCTCACATGGCCACTGGCGCCGATGCCTTCAGCGATGGCCTGCTGAGACTGGGCCATGGCCTGCAGAGACTGGGCCATGGCCTGCAGAGACTGGGCTATGGCCTGCTGAGACTGGGCCATGGCCTGCTGAGACTGGGCCATGGCCTGCTGAGACTGGGCTATGGCGTGCTGAGACTGGGCTATGGCGTTGAGCGCCTCTGCCATCTGGCGCTGGCACTGGCTCATGGCCTCCTGTGAGAGGGCAGCCATTTCCTGGGCCACAGACGCCGCCTGCACGGAAGGCCCCAGGCCTCGCAAACCGTTCCCCATGTCTGACACCGTCGCACCCATTGCCTCCACCGCGGACGCCACCCGTGCGGTGTCAGCCTGGGTGGCACGCATGACCGGGACCACTCCCAGCTCCTGGACGCGGGTGGACTCCTCCACCTGCGACCGCAGCCGCCGCAAGCCACCCGTCACCCTATTCGCTCGTCTCCGTGTCGGTGGTTGCATCGGATCTATGTGTGGGTGTGGTAACTGCAGGAACCCGGGATCCATCTGGGCGGCAGATGTTCGCTTGGCCTGGGCTGCCCTCCGACCGCCCGGTCCCTCTGCTGCTCCTACCTCCACCTGCTGTACCGGGACGGCTGTGTTGTGCGCACCAGTGAGTGTACCAGACGCCTCATCACTAAAGTGCTCAACCGTGGTGAGTGTTTCTGCGATGGTGGAGGGTGTTGGTGACAGCAGTGGCGTTGTGTCGTGCTCTTCGTCCCACTCTGAGTCCATGGCACTTTGGGGTGGGGGTTCGTCTCCACCCATCCACTCTGAGTCACTGTCCGGTATTTCGTCTTCCCGGGCAGGGGTGTCCTGGGTAGTGCTGTCCCGGGTAGTGCTGTCCCGGGTAGTGCTGTCCCGGGTAGTGCTGTCCCGGGTAGTGCTGTCCCGGGTAGTGGTGTCCCGGGTAGGGGTGTCCTGGGTAGTGGTGTCCCGGGTAGGGGTGTCCTGGATAGTGGTGTCCTGGGTAATCGTGTCCTGGCTCGGATGTGACGGGGGCCTGTGGCTGCCCCCCTCGTCGCTGGGTGGTCGCTCCCGCACGTGACGGGGGTGTCGTCTCCCTGTTGCTCCAGGTCTCTCCGTCTCCCGTGGTGTGCGAGGGGCATCCTGCGGGCGTCGCATGCTGGAGGGTCCGGGTCTCTCCGTCTCCCGTGGTCTCCGAGGGGCATCCTGCGGGCGTCGCATGCTGGAGGGTCCGGGTCTCTCCGTCTCCCGTGGTCTCCGAGGGGCATTCTGCGGGCGTCGCATGCTGGAGGGTTCGGGTCTCTCCGTCTCCCGTGGTCTCCGAGGGGCATCCTGCGGGCGTCGCATGCTGGAGGGTGCGGGTCTCTCCGTCTCCCGTGGTCTCCGAGGGGCATCCTGCGGGCGTCGCATGCTGGAGGGTTCGGGTCTCTCCGTCTCCCGTGGTCTCCGAGGGGCATCCTGCGGGCGTCGCATGCTGGAGGGTGCGGGTCTCTCCGTCTCCCGTGGTCTCCGAGGGGCATCCTGCGGGCGTCGCATGCTGGAGGGTCCGGGTCTCTCCGTCTCCCGTGGTCTCCGAGGGGCATCCTGCGGGCGTCGCATGCTGGAGGGTTCGGGTCTCTCCGTCTCCCGTGGTCTCCGAGGGGCATCCTGCGGGCGTCGCATGCTGGAGGGTGCGGGTCTCTCCGTCTCCCGTGGTCTCCGAGGGGCATCCTGCGGGCGTCGCATGCTGGAGGGTCCGGGTCTCTCCGTCTCCCGTGGTCTCCGAGGGGCATCCTGCGGGCGTCGCATGCTGGAGGGTGCGGGTCTCTCCGTCTCCCGTGGTCTCCGAGGTGCATCCTGCGGGCGGTCTGCATCTGCGGGGATGGGTGCCTGGACGTTTGGTCCTGCGATACACAATGAAGCATGCATGGTTAGACATCAGGCAGTGATCAGGTGATATGGGAGAGGGGGATATAGGGGATGGGGGATATGGGGACGGGCTGTTGGTGGCTCACTTGCTCGTGGGGCCCCGACCTCTGCATCAGCAACCTCCCGGTCCTCAGGTCCGCCAGCCAGTTCCAGGGCCCTTTCCTCGTGTACGGTCAGTGGCCTCTCATCAGCGGGCCCTCCTCCAGACCTCACATGCTCCCTATTGTTGTGTGCGCGCTTCTCCTGGGGGGGGGGTGGTGGCAGGGGTAAAAGGCAACAGTGTTAGGCAGGTATATGAATGTACGCTATCGGTTGCGCGTGCATTGCAGAGGTTAAGGTTAGGGCTGGATTCATTTGGGGATATGGGGGAGGGGGGGATATGGGGGAGGGGGGATATGGGGGATATGGGGGAGGGGGGAATATGGGGGATATGGTGGAGGGGGGATATGGGGGGGATATGGGGGAGGGGGGATATGGGGGATATGGGGGAGGGGGGAATATGGGGGATATGGTGGAGGGGGGATATGGGGGATATGGGGGAGGGGGGATATGGGGGAGGGGGGATATGGGGGAGGGGGAGGGGGGATATGTGGGAGGGGGGATATGGGGGAGGGGGGATATGGGGAATATGGGGGAGGGGGGATATGGAGGAGGGGGGGATATGGGGGGGGGATATGGGGGATATGGGGGAGGGGGATATGGGGGAGGGGGGATATGGGGAGGGGGAATATGGGGGATATGGGGGAGGGGAATATGGGGGAGGGGGATATGGTGGAGTGGGGATATGGGGGAGTGGGGATATGGGGGAGGGGAGATATGGGGGAGGGGGGAATATGGGGGAGGGGGGAATATGGGGGAGGGGGGATATGGGGAGGGGGGATATGGGGAGGGGGATATGGGGGAGGGGGGAATATGGGGGAGGGGGGATATGGGGGATATGGGGGGAGGGGGGATATGGGGGAGGGGGGAATATGGGGGATATGGGGGAGGGGGGATATGGGGGATATGGGGGAGGGGGGATATGGGGGAGGGGGGATATGGGGGATATGGGGAGGGGGGATATGGGGGAGGGGGGATATGGGGGAGGGGGGGATTTGGGGGAGGGGGGATATGGGGGATATGGGGGAGGCTCACCCTGCCTGCTCTGACGAGGTCGTTCACCTTCTTGTGGCACTGGGTGCCTGTCCGTGGTGTTAGGGCCACAGCGGTGACGGCCTCTGCCACCTCCCTCCACAGACGCCGGCTGTGGCGTGGGGCAACTCTGCGGCCGTGCCCGGGATACAGGGCGTCCCTCCTCTGCTCCACCGCATCCAGGAGCGCCTCCACATCGCGTGACTCGAACCTCGGGGCTGAGCGACGGCCAGCCATCAAGTCGGGTGTTGCGGTCGGCTGTTCCGGTCGGGTGGGGGGGAGCTGCGCGGCCTTATGAGCCGTCACGCCGTGCAGCGCGTATGACGCTGCACGGCGTGAACCACTGCGCAAGCGCGGATCCCGTTACATCGCTGCTAGCCCATTTCGGGCCGCAGACTATCGGCCCATTTTTATGACGTGACGCAAGTGGGATTTGCGCCGTTTTTTGCGCCGATCGGCGGAGTTTCCGCCGATAACGGAGAATTTCGCCCATAGTCTCCTAAATTCACATCCAAAGCATTGATGTAAATAACTAATAGCAAATGACCCAGCACTGATCCCTGACGCACACGCTGATCAAAGGCCTCTAAATTGAAAACAATCCTTTACAATCAACTTTTGTCTTCTGCCGTCAAGCCAGTTTTGTATCAAATTGGCTATTTCACCCTGGATCCCGTGAGATTTAACCTTATGCGACAACCTACCCCGTGGTACCTTGTCAAGGCCTCGATAAAGTCCAATGCAGGCAATGTCATTTGCACTGCCCTCATCTACCTTCTTGGTTATCCGTTCAAAAAAATAAATCCGATTCGTGAGATACGATTTTCCACTCACAAAGTCATGCTGACTGTCCCTACTCAGCTTATCGCCTCTCTTAATTGCCTGTAGATCCTGTCACACAGATTACCACAGACGTTAGGCTCAGGGGTCTGTAGTTCCCAAGCTCTTTTTGCGGCCCTTCTGAAAATAAAGGCACATTTGCCCACCTCCAATCTTCAAGCATCTCAACTGCGGCTGTCGACGAAAAACAATCCCTGCTCGGAGATCGGCAATTTCCTCCCTAGCCTTCTACACTGTCGTGCGATACATTTCATCAGGTCCAGGGATATATGACGCGATTGAAGACTTCCAGCACCTCCTTCTCTGTAATATGTACGTGTTGGAGGTAATCAGGTGTGTTGATGAAAATATCATTCAATAAGCAGGAATGGAAGATAAACTTAACCGAAGGCAATACGGATATCTTTGTCCCCACGAGAGGCCAGGATCTGTCATTTGCCATCAGCACCGCCTAATGTTCTGTCATTGTCCTGTTTTTAATGGTGCATTAGGAGATCTGCCACCACAAGAGGAGTGGTGGTGAAGACTGCGCCAATGATGCGTTGAAACCTTCCATGTGTATTCATCGGTCCGTGGCACCTCCTGCAATAGATGAACATGGTTTGCATTAATTCCTTCCTTTGGCCAATATTTTTCTTCATTAGGTCGATTATCACCTGCTTGAATTGTCAATACACGAGTTAAACACATGTTCGTTATGTTCGTTTCCAATTGAAATTTATGTGTGTTGTAGGACGTGCAAATATAGATTTGACATTGTGCGCAAAAGTTATTAGAACCTCAGTTTGTTCTTAGTGCAATCTGAAACAGAGTTGTTTGATGAGTATCCTTGGACAATCTAGCATTCAACTCTGATCATCGCCGAAATGGTCACATTACTTGCAGGATTTTCATGTTATATTCTGTTTCAAGGCTATATCTTTTTGCAGCCTGACATTAACTATTTAATTAACTTCTGGCGGAATTTTCCGATATTTTGGCAAGGTGTCAAGAGATGCAGGAAAACTGGTGTGATGTCCACCAGTTTATCTCTGGTTTATCCCGAAGTATCTTTAGCCCCTTAGACAGGGTGTGCGGCGATTTTGAGCGCGCCCTCTCTATCCGTGAGAAACTCAGCAAGAGATCAAATACGGAGCGATACAAAAATGCGATTCGCTCCTCCATGGCAGTGTTTTGTAAATGACAGCGCCACCCACGCCATCTACCCCATCCCCCCGCACACACTCACACACTAATGCACACAAACTTTCCGATGGATTAGTGCGAATTGAGCCGTGGGAGTCCAAGCACCTCGTTGTGATAAATCGGTAGTGCATTCGCGAACACTCTCTCCAAACCCTACACCTTCAGGGAACATTCACCGGGCGTCTCAACATCACGTCACGCCGGAGTCATTGATGACAGGTTTGGCCAGCCCTGAGGCAGTCGAATGGATGCCTCCCGGTCCAAGACATGAACATGGGGGGCGGGGGGGGGGGGGGGGGTTGTTGGGGATTGGGTTATGGGAAATCATGGGAGGTGCATTAGCACAGCCCAGGCACATTTTGACACTGTCACGTTTGCCCTGCCAGGTATGCACTTGACGATTGGCACTGCCAGTTAGAGACTACCAGGTTAGCAAAATTGGCAGTGCAAACTTGTGCCGGGCGCATTGCTAGGGCACTGAACGGCATGTACCTTCACTCCCTCCCCTCGAGCCGGGGAAGGTTCTGTGCCCCTGGATGGATGCTTTCGACTTCCTCATGCCTGGCAAACCTGTTTTATTGAATCCAGTGTGAGATCACCTCACTCCAGCTGCCCCTCTATCCCAAGAATTAAATGAAGTGTCCACGAGTACCCCGAGGCAGAAGGACTGTCTGGCATTGTCCGGGACCCTATACCCGGGAGCCTTGGGTGCGTCCAGTCCATCGGACTCCCCCCGCCCCATATGTGATCATTCTAGCACCAGCCTCGCACACTACGGAGCGTGCTGCTGCACCGCAGTACCCCGAACGTCTCCAAGCCCCAGCCCCTCAGACATCACAGTAATCACAGAAAACGTGAAGCAGCAGAAGACTCCCTCCACTTCTGCTGTCGAATCTGGGCAGACACTGAGATGTAGTTGTGGTTTTACCAACTTCATAGAATCATAGAAATCGAGAGTACACAGTTCGTGCTTTCGACCACTATTTTAATCCCATTTTCCAGCATTTGGTTTGTAACTTTGATTGTCCTGCCAGTGCAAGTGTGCATCTAAATACATCTTAAATGTTATGTGTGTCTCCGCCTCCACCCTCTGTTCAGGCATTGAGATCCAGAATCCCACCACTCTCAGGGTGAAGACTCTTTCAGTCAAATACCTTCCAAACCTTCTGCCCATTGCCTTAAATCTTAGGTCATTGATTCCTCCACAAAGCGGGATTAAGAGGACGAGCAGCATAGGCTGCAATATCAGACCCAGTGCGTCCAGGTGTTATTTCACTTCTTCTTGGACATTGCTGGGCACAGCTGCAATTCTCTTCCCGAAAGATTATTGAAGGTGTTTGATCTGGGGTGGCAGGATGGCACAGTGATGAGCACTGCTGCCTCAGGATCCGGGTTTGATCCCGGGTCACTGTCCGTGTGGATTTTGCAACTTCTGTATGGGTCTCAACTCCACAATCCAAACCTGGGCAGGTTAGGTGGAATGGCCAAGTTACATTGCCCCTTAATTGGAAAAACAAGAATGAAGGTGTTTGAACTGAAACGATCTTGATCTCTATTTTTTTATTTATTTAGCGTAAATTCATTTTTGTTCAACATACAGTCCAGACAGATCATAGTAAATGCACTAAATTGCCAATTAAGGGGCAATTTAGCGTGGGCAATCCACCTAACCAGCACACCTTTGGGTTGTGGGGGTGAAACCCACGCAAACACGGGGAGAATGTGGAAACTCCACACAGACAGTGACCCAGAGCCGGGATCGAACCTGGGACCTCAGCGCCGTGAGGCAGCAGTGCTAACCACTGCGCCACCGTGCAGGCCACCGATGTTGATCTCCTACTGGTGCTTACGTCCTGGAGCATTTCACCACAAACTTTTGCTTCCCAGCTATGCTGCGGTACTTACTCACAAAACAATGGCCATGCTCTTTCAAACTCCAGGAGCTTGGAGATTAGATCTAGCCAATCTCCCATCTCCTGTACCTCTGCTCTTAACCGTTCTCCTCCCTGCCAGCAAATGAATAGGATCCCCCTTGTCCTCACTTTTCACCCCACCAGCCTCCACATTGAAAGGATTATCCTCTGCCTGTTCTGCCAACTCCAGCATTGTTGGCGAAAACACATCTCCCCTCATACTGAGAACACGGACTGAGTCATTCAAAAATAGATTATTCCCGCTGTTACCAGACTTCTGAAGACGCTCTTAGCGACTGATCTGGTCTCTTCACACAACTTCTCGACTGAGTAGTACTGCGTTCCGTATGCTCATCCTGTGCTTATGTCTTTACAGTGTGTATTTCTGTAGGTCCTATGATTTTTTTTCTTGCATGGGATGATCTGTCTGGACTGTATGTTGAACAATACGTTTCATTGTAACTCGATATACATGACAAAAAGAACAACTCCAATTCCATTCTCGCAGATAGTATTCTGTAGTGACCATTCCAGCCATGATATCCCGGTCCACTCTTCCAGCACCCAATACCTCACCCTCTCCCCACGGCACCTGTCCATGCAAAATCAGAAGGTGTAACAGTTGATCGTCTACCTCCTCGCTGCTCATGATCGAAATACACATTTCAAGTGACGCAGCGCTTTATGTGCACCTCCTTCAAACTGGGCTATTTCATTCTGTGCTCCCAATGCAGTCGACTCGACAGTGGATAGACTAAACGCATATTGGGTGGCCGTTTTGCAGACCGCAAGGAGGAGCCAGACTTTACTGCTGATTCCCATTTGAACTGATCATCCTGCTGACATGTTCACGTGACAACCAACGCAACTGCACAATCAGCACTTCACATTCCGACGAGGAAAGTTACAGCGTTCCAGACTTAACATTGATTACAACAAATTCAGACTGTGAACTCTCCTCCACATTTGTCCCGTTTTTATTATTACTTATTTATTTTCATTTCTTCCATCGATTCGTTATTCCTCTTGCCACGGTCTTTACTCCCAGCATCTCTCACCACTGAGGCTACTTGTTCCCTGCTCCAAGTTATCCTTTGTCACACTGATTACCTCTGTTTGTGCCAGTAACACATTCTGATCTCTCAATGTGCAACGAACAGCATTTTCTTTTGTCACGCAGGCCGGTTTACCTCAGTTGGCTGGGTAGCTAGTTTGTTGATGCAGAGCAAGGCCAGCAGCCCGGCTTCAATTCCCGTCCCGACTGAGGTTATTCCTAGAAACATAAAAAACAGATGCAGGAATATGTTCCATAAGATGCCCTTCGACTCATCGCGGAATGGATTCAGTTTGCCGCGGGGACAGAGAATCATACCCAACGTCTATGCTGCGTTGATGGCATCAAGAGATTGTCCATCGTTGTTTTCTATAAAGGGTAGTGGTTTGCACTGCTCTCTCACAGCTCCAGGGACGAAGGTTCAATTCCGGCCTCGGGTGGCTGTCTGCATGGAGTTTGCACTTTCTCCTCGTCTTTGCTTCACACAGTCAAAAGATATGCAGCTTATGTGGATTGCCATGCTAAATTGCCCGTGCGGGTCCAAAATGCCATGTGGGGTTACAGGGTAACGGGAATAGGGTGGAGGCATGAGCAGAAGAAAAATGCTCTTTCCAACAGCAAGTGCTTAATCGATGGGACGAATTATCTCCTTCTGACGTGTAAATTCCATGATTATATGATTACAAAATTGAACATTTCACTCTATGCACTTAAGTCGTCAACGTCTGACAAAGGATGTCATAGATCATAGAATTTACAGTGCAGCGGGAGGCCATTCGACCCATCGAGTCTGCACCATCTCTTGGAAAGAGCACGCTTTTCAAGCCCACACCTCCACCCAATCCCCATGACACAGTAACCCACCCAACACTAAGGGCAATTTAGCATGGCCAATCCACCTAACCTGCACGTCTTTGGACTGTGGGAGGAAACCGGAGCACCCGGGGGAAACCCACGCTCACACGGGGAGAACGTGCACACTCTGCACAGTTAGTGACCCAAGCCGGGAATCGAACCTGGAGCTGTGAAGCAATTGTGTTAACCACTATGCTACCGTGCTGCGCACAGAATGTTGTTGGCAGCATCTGCTTTCTTTGCTCGCACTTGATTTCCAAATAATCGATGGAATTCCCTTTTGAGAAACTAACTGTGAATCGGTGGTTTTCTCTGACAGAAATATTGGCGCCGTTCCCAGAGCACCTCATCAACGGGTAACGGACTAGCACTGGCACCACGTGGAACACGACGATTATTTTTTTAAAAATTATTTTTTATTTGTTTTTTTTCAATTAGTGTATCCAATTCTTTTTTTTTTCAATTAAGGGGCAATTTAGCGTGGCCAATCCACCTACCCTGTACATCTTTGAGTTGTGGGGGTAAAAGCCACACAAACACGGAAAATATGCAAACTCCACATGGACAGTGGCCCAGGGCTGGGATCAAACCTGGGACTTTGGCGCCGTGAGGCAGCAGTGCTAACCACTGCACCACCATGCTACCCCGAACACGACTGATTCTTATCGAAAACGGAGACCGATTTATTCGCGTCGCTATTGACAATCGAGACAAGCTGCAGCTGCACATTAGCAATCCACAATCCACACACACCATTGCAGCTTAAAGAACAGCAGCAAAGAGAGCGGCACCCCATTCCATGGACACTGAACTGGAGACACCATGAAAGACACACTGCACCCTGGGGTGGGGAGGTGATTGTCAGCCGCTGCTGAGCACGGACCTGGGCACAGGCGGGAGACACCATGAGCATGGTGGGCAACATCGGCAGGAGCGGCCAGCAATGCAAGAAGAAACTGCATGAACTGCTCAGCGCAGCCACGGTGAGTAGGCCGCACTGTACTTTGATAGTGTTCACGGCCCACAGACCTGTGCTCCAAAAGACCATAAGAACATAAGATATAGGAGCATAATTAGGCCGTTCGGCCCATCGAGCTGGCTCTGCCATTCAATCATTGCTGATATTTTTCTCATCCCCATTCTCCTCCGTTCTCCCCATAATCCCTCATCCCCTTATTAATCAAGAACCTATATATCTCTGTCTTAAAGATACTCAATGATTTGGTCACCACAGCCTTCTGCGGTAAAGAGTTCCACAGATTCACGACCCTCTGGCTGAAGAAATTCCCCCTCATCTCTGTTGTAGACGATCGTCATTTTAGTCTGAGATTGTACCCTCTGGTTCTAATTATTCCTGTAAGTGGCAACATCCTCTCCACGTTCACTCTATGCAGGCCTTGCAGTCTCCTGCAAGTTTCAATAAGACCCCCCTCATCCTTCTAAACTTCAACGAGTACAGACCCAGAGTCCTCAGTAGTTCCTCATATGACAAGCTCTCATTCCAGGGATAATTCTTGTGAACCTCCTCTGGAACCTTTCCAAGGCCACACATCCTTCCGTAGATACGGGGCCCAAACCTGCTCACAATACTCCAAATGGGATTTGACCAGAGCCTTATACAGCCTCAGAAGTACATCCCTGATCTTGTATTCTAGCCATCTCCACATGAATGCTAACATTGTGCTTCCCTTCCTGACTGCCGACTGAACCTGCACATTAAGCTGAAGAGAAATGTGAACAAGGAGTCCCAAGTCCCTTAGTCCTTCTGATTTCCTCAGCATATACTCATTTAGAAAATTGTCTGTGCCTCCATTCCTCCTTCCAAAGTGCATAACCTCACACTTTTACACATTGTATTCTATCCCACTTCTTTGCCACTCTCCGAGCCTGTCCAAGTGTTTCTGCAGCCCCACTGCTTCCTCAATACTACCTGTCCCTCTACAGATCTTTGTATCCTCTGCAAAAGTAGAAACAGTTTCTTCTTGTAGGTCATTAATGTATACTGTTAAAAGTTGTGGTACCAGCACAAACCCATGGGGCACACCAATAGTCACAGGCTGCCATCCTGAAAAAGTGCCCCGTATTCCCACTCTCGGACTTCTGCCAGTCAGCCAATCCTATAACCTATGCTAGGATTTTATCCTTAACAATTTGGGCTCGTAATCTATTGACCAGACTCCTGTGTGGCACCTTTTGAAAGGCTTTCTGGGAATCTACATAAATCACGTCCACTGGTTGTCCTTTGTCTAACATCATTGTTAACTCCTCAAAGAATTCAAACAGATTAGTCAGCCATTACCTCCCCTTGACGCAGCTGAGCAGAATCAGTCCAATTTTACCATGCACTTCCAAATACTCTGCGATCTCATCTTTGATGATGGACTCTAAAATGTTACCACTGACTGAAGTCAGGCTAACCAGCCTATAATTTCCTGTCTTCTGCCTCCATCCCTTCTTGAACAGCGGTGTTTCATTTCCACTTTCGAGTCCTCTGGGATCCGTCCTGCCTCCAGTGGTTCCTCATTGATTACATCAATGCCTCCACAATCTCCTCAGCTATCTCTTTTAGAACCCTCGGATGTAACCCATCCGGTCTAAGTGATTTATCCACCTTTCGAGCTTTCAGTTTCTCCAGAACCATCTCCTTAGTGATGGTCACTGCACTGCCCTATGCCCCCCTGATTCTTCTGAAGCTCTGGCATCCTACTGGTGTCTGGTGCAAAGTAACTATTCAGTTATTCTGCCATTTCTTTGTTTCCTATTATTACTTCTCCAGCCACGTTTTCAAGTGGTCCAATATCTATTTTTGCCTCTCTCTGACCTTTCATACATTGAAAAATACTCTTCCTATCTTCTTTTATATTACTAGATAGTTTGCACTCATATTTCATCAACTCCCCCCGTATTACTTTTTTGTAGTTGTCCTCTGCTCGCTTTTAAATGCATCTCAATCCTCCGGATTCCCGCTAACCATCGCCATTTTGTGTGTTTTTTTTCTTTTATTCTGTCCTTGACTACCCTCGTCAGTAATGGATGCCTTGTCCTCCCCTTAGCATGTTTCCTCCTCATTGGGGTGAATTTGTGATGTGCCTCCCGAATAACCCCCCAAAACTCCTATCATTGATGTTTCACTATCTTCCCTGCTAGGCTCATTTCCGAACAACCTCTGGCCAACTCCTCCCTCATGTCTTTGTAGTTACCCTTATTTAATTGCAATACCGTTACATCTGATTCCAACTTCTCCCTTTCCATCTGCAGGTTTGATTTTAATTGTTTGCGGTCATGCTCCCCAAGGGTTCCTTCACCTTCAGTTCCGTAATCAAGTATGCCTCATTACGTCATCACCAGGTCCAAAATTGCCTATTCCCTAGTAGGCTCTGTCACAGGCTGCTCCACAAGAGCATCTCATAGTCATTCCACAAATACTTTTCTCCGGATCCACTACCAACCTGATTTTCCAAGTCCATCTGCATATTGAAGCCCCCATGATTATTGCAATATTGCCTTTTTTACAAGAATGTTCTATCTCCTGATATATTTCTGCCTCATATCCTGAGTACTGCTAGGGAGCCTGTAAATAACTCCCATCAGGGTACTTTTACCTTTGCGATTACTCAACGCTATCCATAGAGATTCGATGGCTTCTACCCCTATATCGTCCTTGCTACGGATTTAACTTCATTCCACACCAACAATGCAACCCCTCCCCCCCCCTTGCCCATCTGCCTGTACCTTCGATAGGACACATATCCTTGTATATTTAGATCCTAAATCTGATCGCCTTGCAGCCACGATTTTGTGATGCCCAGAACATCGTTCTGGACAATTTCAATGTGTGCAGCAAACTAATTTACCTTGTTCCGTATCCTGCGCGCATTTAGGTACAATATCCTCAGTCCTGCATCGACCATCTCCCTTCTCACACTGGTCACATTTTTTTCTCTGCCTGAGGGTGATGTTATCCTCTTATTGGAAGACATCCACGATTTTTTAAAACATATCTTAAAGTATCAGGAGTTAATGGATCGACGCCATGCGAATTACTGGAAATATCTTCTGACACGGAGTATTACCAGTCAACTCATTTGTCTTGCTATGGCTTTTCGTCACAGCCTACCATCCGCTGCCGAACATCGGGGGTAGGGTTTAGTTCACTTGGCTAGACAGCTGTTTCGTGATGCAGAGCAAGTCCCGCAGCCTGGGTTAAGTTTGTGTACCGGCTGAGGTTCTTTGAGAAGGGCTTGAGGTTCATAAGCAGGAGGTGTTAACAATGCTGAAAAATGTGAAAATAGATAAGTCCCCTGGGCCGGATGGGATTTATCCTAGGATTCTCCGGGAAGCTAGGGAGGAGATTGCTGAGCCTTTGGCTTTGATCTTTAAGTCATCTTTGTCTACAGGAATAGTGCCAGAAGACTGGAGGATAGCAAATGTTGTTGCCTTGTTCAAGAAGGGGAGTAGAAACAACCCCAGTAACTATAGACCAGTGAGCCTTACTTCTATTGTGGGCAAAATCTTGGAAAGGTTGATAAGAGATAGGGTGTATGATCATCTGGAAAGGAATAATTTGATTAGACATAGTCAACACGGTTTTGTGAAAGGTAGTCGTGCCTCACAAACCTTATTGAGTTCTTTGAGAAGGTGACCAAACAGGTGGATGAGGGTAAAGCAGTTGATGTGGTATATATGGATTTCAGTAAAGCATTTGTAAGGTTCCCCACGGTAGGCTACTTCAGAAAATACGGAAGCATGGGATTCAGGGAGATTTAGCAGTTTGGATCAGAAATTGGCTAGCTGGAAGAAGAGAAAGGGTGGTGGTTGAACGAAAGTGTTCTGACTGCAGTCCAGTTACTATTGGTGTACTACAAGGATCTGTTTTGGGGCCACTGCTGTTTGTCATTTTTATAAATGACCTGGAGGAGAGCGTAGAAGGATGGGTGAGTAAATTTGCAGATGACACTAAAGTCGGTGGAGTTGTGGACAGTGCGGAAGGATGTTACAAGTTACAGAGGGGCATAGATAAGCTGCAGCGCTGGGCTAAGAGATGACAAATGGAGTTTAATGCAGAAAAGTGTGAGGTGATTCAATTTGGAAGGAATAACAGGAAGACAGAGTACTGGGCTAATGGTACGATTCTCGGCAGTGTGGATGAGCAGAGAGATCACGGTGTCCATGTACATAGATCCCTGAAAGTTGCCACTCAGGTTGAGAGGGTTGTTAAGAAGGCGTACGGTGTGTTAGCTTTTACTGTAGAGGGATTGAGTTTCGGAGCCATGAGGTCATGTTGCAGCTGTACAAAACTCTGGTGCGGCCGCATTTGGAGTATTGCGTGTAATTCTGGTCGCCGCACTATAGGAAGGATGTGGAAGCATTGGAAAGGGTGCAGAGGAGATTTACCAGAATGTTGCCTGGTATGCAGGGAAGATCGTATGAGGAAAGGTTGAGGGACTTGAGGCTGTTTTCGTTAGCGAGAAGAAAGTTAAGAGGTGACTTAATTGAGGCATACAAGATGATCATAGGATTGGATAGGGTGGACAGTGAGAGCCTTTTTTCCTCGGATGGTGATGTCTAGCAGGAGGGGACATAGCTTTAAATTGAGGGGAGATAGATATAAGACAGATGTCAGAGGTAGGTTCTTTACTCAGAGAGTAGTAAGGGCATGGAATGCCCTGCCCGCAACAGTAGTGGACTCGCCAACACTAAGGGCATTCAAATGGTCATTGGATAGACATATGGAAGAGAAGGGAATAGTGTAGATGGGCTTTAGAGTGGTTTCACAGGTCGGCGCAACATCGAGGGCCGAAGGGCCTGTACTGCGCTGTAATGTTCTGTGTTCTATGAGGGTCTTCACGAAGGCCCTGCCTTCTTAACTTTCCGCTCGCCTGAGATGTGGTGATCCTCAGGTTAAATCACCACCAATCTGCTCTGCCCCTCAAAGGAGAAAGCAGCCCATGGTCATGAGGGAGTATGGCGACTTTACCTGAGCGTACCATCAGGAACTCTACAATGCGTTTCTTCTCTTTGTTATGGACTCTCAGCTTAGTTTGTTCTCTTGGCATAAACATCGTTGCGCCCTGTGCCTTTAACTTTGCCCTCAATGACATTGTATTCGGATCACCATATATAGCAAATTTAGAAAGTTCCGCGATACTCTATATGCTCTGCAAATGCTGTTCGAACATTGTTTATTTACAGTGGTTTTTATCTAACATTTCAGGCAAACCTGGTGCATTCTATCGGCAGTTAGGGGAAGGAAATAAGGGAAGATAACTAGAGAGATAATGGATGGGCTGAAAGGTAATCCAAAATTGCTTAAATTCTGGAACGCTCGCAGCTGATTGTAAATTAGCAACGTCACACCACTGTTCAGGAAATGAGTTGGGCTGCAAACAACGACCTCCAGGCTATTTCGTCTGGCATCAGTCATCTTAAATTGCTGAAATGTACTGTGCAGGAAGTCTTAATACACTTAGAAAACCATAAGGAGCAGGTCAACATCAAAATGAGATGCAAATGCAAGTAGTGAGATGGGAAATGGATAATAATACGGAAGCGGGTTTGATTATTAATTTTGTTGGCAAGAATGGGAAGCAGACACTGATTTCAAAAGTGTAAACCATATCAACATTGATACATGTCGCGACTTTTGTATAATAATTCAAAGTGCTTGATGATTAGATTTGCCGTTGAGTTCAGATAGTTTCCTATGATGAGCCTCAAATCAAGTGTCATCTATATCCTCTGGAATTCGAAAGAATGAGAAATGATCTCATTGAAATATTCCAAATTATTATCCTTTGACAGACTAGTCACTGGTGTGTTTTCACTGTCTGGATAATCCAGAACATCGGGAAACTGTCTATGGAAAGGTTAAATATTTTCGGGCTGAGCTGAGGAACAAATAAATCAAATAGGTTGAATCTTTGGAATTGTCTACCCAGACGACTTGTGGAAGCATCATCCAGAATATTCATAAGATTGGATTACACATTTGATCAATTCAGGAATCAAGGGAAGTGAAGAACAGGTTGGGAACTCGATTTGAAGCCGAAGGTCTGCATTCAATATAGTAAATGATGAGCAGACTTGCCAGTCCTTGTGGCCTTACCTGCCTCCTATTTCTTCCGATCTCATGTTCTGCATGTTGAAATTTTTCATTATAGGTCTTGATCGTTTCATTTCTCATTGCGGTTCAAAGAATGGAAAAATGGTTGATCAGTACGAGGTACGACAAACTCAGTAATACTTGTTCTAGATAGCGGCCCAAAGTAAGAAATGCTCCATCTGTGATGTGTAAAGTAATTGAAGCAATGGAATTTTTTATATTGCAAGGTAACAAAATTATGTTGCGATATTCGATCGGGATTTTTCATGATGTGGCGATGCCGGCTTTGGACTGGGGTGAGCACAGTAAGCCGCCATAAAGAACTTGGATAAAGTCCAATAGTTTGTTTGGAATCACTTGCTCTCGGAGCGTAGCTTCTTCATCACTCACCTGATGAAGGAGCTAATCTCCGAAAGCTAGTGATTCCAAATAAACCTGTTGTACTTTAACCTAGCATTTTTTACGATTCAGTCGGTGTATTTTGGAAATTCTGGATCGGCGAAGTTTGGTCGCATAGGCATAGACAATATTTCCTGTTGAGCATTGTCTCTGCACTGCTTAATTCATTGCAGTACTGCTGTACTTGTTCAGTTTGTGCTTTAAGGTGTACCATGTTTTGGGCAATAATTTCATAACGGTTCTCTCTAGACCACTGTGGTACAAATGAAGTGCAGCACAGAATGGCAGGATCAATGATACAGTAGGTTATGAAGGTTCTCACGATGGCTCCTTCCAAACCCAGGACCAGCTCTATCGCGGAGAAAAAGGGCAGCAGATACATCGGAATACCATAACTTGGAATTTATTTTCCAATCACTTACCATGCTGATTTGGAAATATGTCGTGGTTTATTCAATGCCACTTTGTCAAAACCCTGGAATTCCCTCCGTAACAGCACTGGAGGAAGTTTTGGAATTGCAGATGTTAAAGACATCCGATCACTACCACATGAGCTAGTGCCTGAAGCTTACAGACAAAGGTTTAGAAACTTAAGGAAATAATTTGGTCGAACATACATGGCGTGAGAATGGCTCAAACAGAGTAATTTTGTTAGGTGGATAAGAACTTTGAAAATAGACCAAACGTATGAAGCTCTCAGAGAAATTATAATTTTGGAGGAGTTACTTGAATTCTTTACTGGATATGGACTACCCACAGAAATTCAATCAGATCAAGAATCAAATTTTACTTCAAAATTATTCAATGAAATTATGGATACCTTAGGATTAAAACAATTTAAACCATCTGCGTACCATCCAGAATCGCAGGGAGCGTTAGAAATGTGGCATCAGACATTAAAGACAATGTTGAGGGTGTATTGCCAAGATTATCCAGAGGATTGGGATAAAGGAATCCCATTCGTATTGCTTGCAATTAGGGATACACCTAATGAGTCTACCAAATTTAGTCCTTTTGAACTAATTTTTGGCCATCAGGTTACAGGACCACTTAAATTGATTGAGGAAATATTGTTGGGTAAGAAATCGGAAATTACATTATTGGATTACGTGTCAAATTTTAGGGAACGATTAAATAGAGCAGGTGAATTGGCTTGACAACATTTGAAAGTTGCGCAAATTGTGATGAAACGGGTAACGGACAAGAAATCCAAAGTTCGAAGTTTTGCCAGTGGGTGTAAAGTTTTTTAGTGTTGTTACCAGGGATAGGTGAGCCTTTAAAAGCTAGGTTTTGTGGACCGTATCAGATTGAAAGGAAATTAAGTGAGATGAATTATGTATTAAAAACACCAGATAGAAGGAAGACTCACCGAGTGTGTCATGTGAATATGCTTAAAAGGTACTTTGAAAGGGAAGGAGAGAAAAAGGAGGTTTTAATGATTCTAACTCAAAGTGATGAACCAAATCCAGATGACTGTGAATTTGACATACCTCAAATTAAATTGGAAAATGAGGATGTTCTTAAAAATTGGGATGAATTGTTAAGTTACCTTCCAGAGGAAAAACGAACTGACCTGAAAGTTATTGATATCACATGGGCAAGTTTGTAGACATAAATTGGGAAGTATTGAAATGGCTATACATGATGCAGATGTGGGAAATGCTGTTCCTATCAAACAACATCCATATAGACTTAACCCTTTAAAATTGGCACAGGTTAACAGAGAGATTGAGAGTATGCTTAAAAATGGCACAATTGAAGTGAGTTGCAGCCAATGGAGCTTACCCATAGTGATGGTACCTAAACCAGACGGTGCCCAACGGTTATGTGTGGACTATAGGAAGGTGAATGCAGTTACAAGAACGGACCCTTATCCTGTCCCACGTTTGAAAGATTGCATTGAGAAAGTGGGACAATCTTCTTTTATTTCCAACTTCCAGACATGGAAAGAACATTTTAAACATCGTATGGAGTTCTTAGATCGATTTCGGGAGGCGGGTTTGGTGATGAACCTAGCAGAAAGTGAATTTGGAGAAGCCCGAATCACTTTCCTATAAGAGTTTCCGATACCCTCAAGACGAAGGGAAATAATGCGATTTCTTAGCATGAGTGGATTTGATCGCACATTTGTGCAAATGTTTTGTGGCGTGATTACTCCACTGATGGACTTGCTAAAGAAAAATCAAAAATTCCAATGGACGGGGGACTTTCAAAAGGCATTTGACTGCCTGAAAGCTGTGATCACCAATGCTCCTGTATTGGACCTATGGTCAGATGAACTAAAGTATCTGATTCTAAAGAGAAATCCCGAGGAGTAGAGACATGGATGGATCGTGCAGAGACTTTGTTCAAAGAGACTGTCAATCGAGAAGGATTTCGGTTGGAGGAAGAAGAACGGGAAAAATGGACTATATTATTATGCCTGTTTGCGTGTGTTGTTTTGTTTAAAAAGGGAAAGGTATATTTACTGTGTACGTTTCTTAGTGGATGGTGCAAAAGTGAAAAATGAATCCATCTTGAAGTTGATGGTTTATTATTTTTTCTTGGGGGGAGGTGTCATGTGAGAGTGCCTTTAAGAATTGGATGCTGAAGAAATGTACCATTAACAGATGAAGCTGATCATATTACTGAAGTGATGTTACGGGGGGGAAATGAGCTCATTTCTGCTTTTGATTTCAGTTGGAGAAAGCAGCTTGGGTGTGTATGTGTGTTTCCAGAGAGCTGCAGGAAGAAATGCAAGGTGGTGGAACTGAAGTCAATCAAGCTGATATATCTCTGCCATCCAACAGAAAATATATATATTCTGTGACCTGGTGTGTTATTGTTTTGAAGGTTGAAGCCCTTTGGATATTTGAAGGAAAATTTTGAGGGATTGTTTAGTGTTGTATTATTTTCGGGGTTATCGTTGAAGTAAGGGGTGTTAAGGGGTCCAATGTTTATTTAAAAGGTTAAGTTGACTTCATGGAATAAACATTTGTTTTGTGTTAAAAACCACGTGTCCATAATTGTAATATCACACCTGGGAAACAAGCCCTATGCTTCAAAAGCAACAATTATTAAAGGGAGAGGTTGGTTGAACTCCATGATACATTTTGGAGTTCTGAAAACACCTCTCCCATAACAATTGGGGGCTCGAGGGGGATAAAAGTCTATCTATTGAATTGGCTTTTGTGAACTTAAAGACAGTGAAGGTTTGCTGCTTTTCCGATATGGTATTTTAGTTTAAGTGGGGAGAGTGTTGTGAACAATGGCTCTTTCGGAGGTTCAGAAGATTTTGGGGTTGGATGCGGTAACACGTGGTACCTTACGGACACAGACTAAAAACAGACTGTTAGGTTTGGCAAAGGCATTGCAGTTAGCACTGCCTAGCAAAATACGAAAAGGTGAGGTACTTAACGCGGTATCAGCGCATTTACGTTTGCCTGTGATTCATTCTGACTCATTAGATATGGCAAATCTCCAGTTGCAGATTGAGCAATTTGAACATGAAAAATAATTAAAGCAACTTGAACATGAATAAGAATTAAAGCGGCTTGAATATGCAATGAAAGAAAAAGAAAGAGATAGAGATAGAGAGGAAAAAGAAAAGGAGAGAGAAGAATGAAACAAAGAAAGAGATAGAGAGGAAAGGGAAAAAGAGAGAGAGATTGAACTTCGGAAAATGGCTCTGAAACTTGAAAATCAGATAAAATTGGCAGACGCAAAGGGACACGTACAGTTGGAGGAGATGGATGAGGATAATGAGACAGAGCGTCGTGGTCGAAGACGTGGTGGGAATCCATTTATATATGTCGAAGCATTGCCAAGGTTTGATGAGAAGGAGGTAGAAGCCTTTTTCATTTCATTTGAGAAGGTAGCTAAACAAATGCAATGGCCACAGGACTTGTGGGTATTACTGATTCAAACAAAGCTGGGAGGTAGGGCTTGTGAAGTGTTTGCATCACATCTGGAGGAGGTACCTGGAACGTAGGTGAAGAAATCCATCTTAAATGCATATGAGTGAGCTAGTGCCTGAAGCTTACAGTCAAAGGTTTAGAAACTGAAGGAAAGAATTTGGTCAAACATACATGGAGTTTGAATGGCTCAAACAGAGTAATTTTGATAAGGGCTTTGAAAATAGACCAAACGTATGAAGCTCTCAGAGAAATTATACTTTTGGAGGAGTTACGTAAATTCTTTACTATATATGGACTGCCTACAGAAATCCAATCAGATCAAGGATCATAATTGTAGTGTTACACCCGGGAAACAAGCCGTATGCTTCAAAGGCACAATCCATTAAAGGGAGAGGTTGGTTGAACTCCATGATACATTTTGGGATTCTGGGAACACCTCGCCCATAACACAGTGCATGCCTCAATGAAAGCAATAAATAACAGGGTATGTGTAGCTCATTATTGTACATGGCAACAACCAGAGCGCAGCACACATCAAGGTAGGTTTTGCATCTAAAAGAGCGCTTCAATATGATGGCGACAACAGATATTGTTTGGGATCCGTGAAAGTGGCTTACAATCCCCCACCACAGAGATGATCCTTTATTTTGGGATGACGTTCTAATGTCCTAGTATATAGATGTATGTTTTCTGTTCTCATCTCTTTGTAAGCAAGAGCCCTTTATAGTTTTTCGTGCCTTCGCAAAACGTCCCAGAGCACTTTTGAATGGACTGTTATACTAATCAAAATCTACACTCTGGGGGTTGTAATTAAAAAGAAACTGAACTGGATTGGCGATATAAGTACAGCCAGGAGAATATGACAAAGGCTAGGAATCCTGCAGCGCATAAGTCAAGTCATAACTGCCCAAAACCTTAACACCATCTACAAATTACAACTCAGGTGTGTGATAGTAGAAACTACACTTTCCAGGGTGATTACAGCCCCACCAAAAGCAAAAAAGTTCGAATCAATGGAGAAAAAGGTATGTTGGCTGAACTGCTCGCCCTTCCATAAAAAGTAAATTCCCTGTCATAAAATTCCAGTTGTGTGTAACATTTGCAAGTTATATTGCAGGAACTCTCCAATGTTCTTTCTACAGTACCTTCCATTCCATGAAAAGCGCTACCGTATAGAAGGACAAAGGCTGCAGGTATTTGGGAATACCACACTCTGGAGCTGCCCCTCCAAGTTGCCTCCCATCCTGGATTGTGCTTTATTTCCGTTCCTTCCCTGGCGTTGGGTCCATATCATGGAATTTCCTTCCTAACAACACTCTGGATAACCCTATATCTTACGACTGCAGCGTTTCAAGTAGTCATCTCATCAGTACCATCTCAAGGGCAAACAGGGATGGAACAAAAAGGCTGGCCTAGCCAGCAATGCCCACATCTCCTAAATTAATAAAAGAAAAGCCCTCAGCTAACACAACATAAATAGATCATCTTGTTTCCAATAGCAATGTTGATTCTGTAACTTTTCTGAGAACACATTGGCTGAAGGGTGTCAGCAGTGACCCGACTTCAAAAATATTCCATTCGCTGTAAATAGCTATTGGTGCATATTGTGATCCTGTACACACATGTATAAATGATTGTTGCTCTTGCTTTCTGGAGCATGATTCCTGAAGCAGATCGTTCCATTCATTGTTTTATGTTTCGCTGTCATCACTGGCTAATGCGTATTCCACATATCAACAATTATTCTTCAATAACATTTGGTTGCCTTCAAAGCATCAGACCATCGAGTACACACAGACGTTCTGAAAGAGCACACTACCCATACCAACAGCCCGCCGGATCCCGCTCCTCTCTGGGCTGTGCGAAGAAATCGGAGCATCCGGAGGAAACCAATGCAAACTCCTTGAGAAAGTTCGAACTCCGCATAGTCATCCA
Organism: Scyliorhinus torazame; assembly: GCF_047496885.1. Lineage (NCBI taxonomy): Eukaryota > Metazoa > Chordata > Chondrichthyes > Carcharhiniformes > Scyliorhinidae > Scyliorhinus > Scyliorhinus torazame. Next base: position 117,794,132 of record NC_092716.1, read on the forward strand.
AGGCCGGTATTGGACCTGGGTTCCTTGTGCTTTGAGGCAATAGTGCTTACCACTGCACACCTTGTCGCCCGCAATGTACTCATATGTACATTGGCATTGACATTCTCTGCATGGAATCAGAAATATTTCCCTACTCTGTAGACATTCAGTTTTCATAAAACTTTGAAATTTTAACTTCAAATCCAAGACCGACATAGAAGATCGACAAATATAAGAGCCGTGCAGAGATTTTAGAACCAAAGTACAAGCGTGGGCTAATTTGCCCCCGCAGTGCTGTCAAGGTTAAATAATGCTCTCCGAAAACCTTGACCAGAACATTGGAGGTCCATAAAGCCTGGTTTTCGTGCCTATAACTTCATTTGTTAGAAGATCATATATTGTGAACATAGTTTTCTGGTCGTTGTTTCCTGTGAAAACGTTCCAATAACTGGCACAGGCTGCGGTTACAAATGTAACCTAATGCTGTGCTCTTTTTAAGCGCAGATTATCAATCAGCATATGGAACGAGGCAATGCATCACGTGAGCACTTTATTCACGTTTTTCAAGAATTGCGGTGTTTCATCCTGTCCGCCCTCGTGCTCATATGCTTTATTGAGCTGTCACGATGGTATTCAATAATATCTTAGCCAATGGGCTAATGCAACGATTACGGACATTTCCACAGCAATAGTGTGGAATAATTTAAGTCTTGTTAGATTAGACAAGGAGAGAATAATTAGACAGTGATAACAAATCAGCTTCTACAGTTGCCTTGGGAACAACATGTTTAGCTGCTCGAACGGGAGTCTTTATTTCTGAAGAATTAAAATGTCTTCAACAATGATTTCAATGATTCTCTTTATAAATATAGATCAGCCTTTAGCTTGAATTGAACGGAATGACGCCAGTTGTTAATGTTGGCTGTACTACTACATTTTTTATTTAATAGAAAAGGTTCAGCAACCCAACCATCACGAGCTGTTGCCGTTGTTGGCAGAAATCTGTTGGTGAGTCAATTTCCTGATTATCTAGCGCGACACGTATAATAAAGCATGAATGACTCAAATTCTTTCAAGCAAAACGATTTTTGTCCTTTCCGACTGCTTGGGTGGCTGACCATTAAAATCCACTTTATCTGATCAAAAAAAAACTTTTAAAACGGGGCTGTTAAGATGCATGCAGAATCTCAGAGTAACAACTCGGGGGGAAAAAATTGAAGGACGTAGACAGACCAAAAGATAATAAACTGATTTTTCCTCTGACAATATCTCCCGAAATTTACGTTATATTCTGCATTCGCGTTATCTATCCTACCGGCTACGTTCAGGCGTCAGCTAATGGCATTTTCATTCTGTGATTTCTTCCAATGTAAACGTGTTTGACCTCATTTGCGACTCCCCCACTTTGCTGAAGTGTACTGTTCTCAGATTGAAACGATTAATAGGTCAATAAAGTCCCGCAAATCTGAGTTCATAATCTAGGCTGCCATGTCAATGCAACAGTGTACAATGATGCATGGCTACTTCTTACGGAATTATGACATTTGCGGCTGGCCTATCATGGCAAATAATCCCAGCACACTATCAATAACACTGCGGAATCCCTCTGCTGCCCTGATCAATATTTATTTCGCATCCCAAGTTACTGTAGCAGTTACTTAATCATTCGTTTTAATTGTTGCCTGTCATATATTGATGTCGATTTCCTCAATTATCGATTTCTAGATTATCGTCCGGTGGTTAGATATACGTGTCACTCAATGAGGCTGCTGCTTCATTGACCGGTATCACTTGGCTTTTATTTGCATATAAGGTACACTTGTTCTTCGTTTTTCCATCCGAACCTGAGCGTATTCTGTACTCTTATCCTGATTATTAGCCATTTCTGGTTTCTTTAAACCTGTCATGTCGAGAGCAGCGTACGTAACCGCCTTATTAAGTGGATTGTTCTTCGTCTGGAAAAACAATGTTGGTACTGTCATTTATTCAAGATGTTTGTTGATTGTAGTCTTGTGCCAAACAGACCTCTTAAGATAGACAGAGCAGAACATATTTGATGCAGATACAAAAGTTTACCACAACAGCATTCAAAACATTCCATGCACTATGCCCAACTTCCTCATGATTACAGTTAAGTTGTGCCTCTCTGATCCCCTTCTCATACACACCTGAGCATGAACTGTCTTTTTTTTATGCTTCGCTTTTGGGGCATTTTGGAAATTAGTAATGTTCCGTGTAGTATAAAGCGCCATCGGATTCCTTGTTATCTGCATGGGTTGAACGAATCAAAAATAAGCACTTGTGGAATAAATATCCAGCTGTATCTATGCTCATTTTTCTTCCTTCTACGTTGAACTCTGGCGTTTTATACAGGGAGAAGAACAATACTCGCGGAAAGAAATGGAAAGCAATTGTCTACCAGACATTCTGGAACACATATTTACTGAAAGGCTGTCAGAATCGAAGAAACAAGAGCAGCAGTAAGCAATTTGGCCCTTGCAGCCCACTACTCTGTTGAATAATTTCCATCGGAATGTCCACATTCTTAAGTCATATCCATATCTCTTAATATCCCCAAATCCTCTGACGCATCCATTGAGTGCGTTCAACGATTGAGCATGCACAGCCTTCTGGTATCGGCAATTCAAAACCCTTTGAGTAATAAACATACTCCTCGTCTCAGGTCTACCAATCGTTATTCTGAAAATGTGAACAAGAGGACGATCGAGCCCAGAATCAAATATTTGAAGCTCCGTGACAACAATATATGATTCAGCTAGATCACGTTCAGCCTTTGAATCTCTGGAGAATTGTACGCCTATTCTACACAATAATGCCAAGTTTTGTAATCCAATTTTTGCAAGAAGCAATTTTGCGAACATTAATTGCACTTTTATCAATTAAAAGTATGCCCTTCAATAGGCACATTGTACAGAACACGCACAATACTAAAAATATTTTATGCATTACGGACTCCATTGTTAAGTAATGGGTTAAGAGACATTGCAATTAGTTGTCTTATTTATGTTAAGTATCCATTAATTGACACTGATATGTAAAGGTGCTTCGGATGGCCTCTGTCAGGTGATGTGTAGTTAGAGTTTTGTGCAAAGTCTGTTGGAATGAAATAAATGTGTGTTGGTGAAAAAGGAACAGAACTTTAGACTCTTCATATCAAAGCAACTAAAACGTCTCCAAATTTGCAGATGATACAATGTTGGATGGGAGGATACGCTGTGAGGAGGATGCAGAGATACTTCAGCGGGATTTGGACAGGCTGAGTGAGTGGACACGTGCATGGCAGATGCAGTATAATGTCGATGAATGTGATGTTTTGCGACTAGGTAGCAAATATAGAAAAACATATTATTATTTGAATGGGTGTAAATTGAGAGAGGTAGATACTCAGCGATACCTGGGTGTCCTAGTGCTGATCAGTCGCTGAACATAAACGCACAGATGCAGCAGGCAGTAAAGAAGGAAAATAGTATGTTGGCCTTCAGAGCGACAGGTTTAGAGTAAAGGAATATAGTTGTTTTCTGCAATTGTATAGGGAATTGGTGAAGCCACACCTGGATTGTGCATATCGTTTTGGTGTCCTTAACTGAGGAAAGTTGTTCTTATTCTGGAGGGAGCGGATCGAAGGTTTACCAGACTGATTCATGGGATGGCAGGACTGTCAAATGAGGAGAGATTAAATCGGATAGGATTATATCAATTGAAGTTTAGAAGAGTGAGAGGGAATCTCAGAAAAATTTACAAATTTCTATCAGGATTAGAAAAGGTAGATTCAGAAAGAATGTTCTCGATGGCAGTCAAGGGCAGAACTAGAGGTCATAATTTGAGGATGAGGAGTAAAACTTTTATTACTGAGTTGAGAAGAAATTTCTTCACCGAGAGAGTGGCGATCTCGGAATTTGCTAGTACAGAAAGTAGTTGAGGCCAAAATGTTGTGTAATTTCAACACAAATTTAGATATAGCCCTTGGGGCCAAATCTACGGGAAATGGGAGGTATGCGGGATCAGAGTATTGAACTTGATGATCAGCACGAATCGTGGAACAGGCTCGAAGGCCGAATGGCCTCCGCCTGCTTCTACTTTCTTTGTTCCTATGTAAAATATTTCTCACCTTCTGTTTTTGTTGATATGCATCGCTTCATATTGATGATACACAGCACCAATGATTACAATCCACCAAAAGCAAACTATGTATTAAGTTGCTCAGCCATTTCTTGCCCCCCATAATATATTTATCTGTTTCCAACATTTGTCTTAACCGATCTTTATCTCTTCAAGTACTTATTTAAATTTACAGTCACATTTAATGTTATCTGCAAGCTTACTCTGCTACTCTATTTTCCTCTTCCTTATCAATCCCCTGGTCCTTCTATGCTGAATTCCAAACTACTCCAAGCCTCACACCTGTTATTTTTCTTGGCCAATTCATATCCTTCTTCCTTGGATCGAATACTATCGCAAATGTCATTGTAGGTCATGCCTTGGCCACTTTCCATTTTAGTTTTGTGACAGACAGGAATCAACAATGGTTGCAGCCTCCCCATGTGCTCCTTGAATGCTTGCCATTGTGTATCTACTGTCATCCCTTTAAGAATGTTCGCCAATCGATCATAGCCAACTCACGCCTCATATCATCACAGTTTCCTTTCTTCCGATTCAGGATCCTAGCCTCAGAATCAACTACTTCTCTCTCCATGTTGATGGAAAATTCTAACATATTATGGTCGCTCATCCCTAAGGGACCTAACACAAAGAGATTACAAATGATTCTGTTCTCATTACACAGTACCCAGTCTAGAATTACCTGTCCTCTAGTTGGTTCCTAAATGGATTCGTCCAGAAAACCATCCCGGATACATTTGAGGAATGTCTCCTCTATGCTATTGTGGTTAATTTAATTTGCCCAATCTATATGCGGAGTCAAATCACCCAAAATGACTGATGTTTCTTTATTGCATGTGTCTTCAATTTCCTGTTTAATGCCATTTCCTTTTTAAAAATAAATTTAGAGTACCCAATTCATTTTTTCCAATTAAAAGGCAATTTAGCGTGGCTTATCCACCTAACCAGCACATCTTTGGGTTGTGGGGGCGAAACCCACGCAAACACGGGAGAATGTGCAAACTCCACAACGACAGTGACCCAGAGCCGGGATCGAACCTGGGACCTCGGCGCCCTGTGGTAACACGGCTAACCCACTGGTCCGCCGTGCTGCCCTTTAATGCCATTCCCAACACCACCACTAAAGTTTGGAGTTCTGTATGCAACGACGATTTACGTGGTTTACCACTTAGCGTTTCTCAGCTGTACACATACAGATTCTACATTGTCGTATATAATACCATCCCTCACTATTGAGGTAACTTCCTTTTTCAACAGCTCTGCCACTCCACCGCCTTATTCATTTTGTTCATCCTTCCTAAATACTGAATAACCCTGTACATTCAGTTCAATTCTCTGGTTACCCTGCAGCCATTTCTCGGTAATCTCGGGTCACTGTCTGTGCGGCGTCTGTACGTATTCTCCATGCCTGCGTGGGTTTCCTCCGTGTGAACAAAGAACAAAGAACAAAGAAATGTACAGCACAGGAAAAGGCCCTTCAGCCCTCCAAGCCCGTGCCGACCATGCTGCCCGACTAAACTACAATCTTCTACACTTCCTGGGTCCGTATCCCTCTATTCCCATCCTATTCATGTATTTGTCAAGATGCCCCTTAAATGTCACTATCGTCCCTGCTTCCACCACCTCCTCCGGTAGCGTGTTCCAGGCACCCACTACCCTCTGCATAAAAAACTTGCCTCGTACATTTACTCTAAACATTGCCCCTCTCACCTTAAACCTATGCCCCCTAGTAATTGACCCCTCTACCCTGGGGAAAAGCCTCTGACTATCCACTCTGTCTATGCCCCTCATAATTTTGTAGACCTCTATCAGGTCTCCCCTCAACCTCCTTCGTTCCAGTGAGAACAAACAGAGTTTATTCAACCGCTCCTCATAGCTAATGCCCTCCATACAGGCAACATTCTGGTAAATCTCTTCTGCACCCTCTCTAAAGCCTCCACATCCTTCTGGTAGTGTGGTGACCAGAATTGAACACTATACTTCAAATGTGGCCTAACTAAGGTTCTATACAGCTGCAACATGACTTGCCAATTCTTATACTCAATGCCCCGGCCAATGAAGGCAAGCATGCCGTATGCCTTCTTGACTACCTTCTCCACCTGTGTTGCCCCTTTCAATGACCTGTGGACCTGTACTCCTAGATCTCTTTGACTTTCAATACTCTTGAGGGTTCTACCATTCACTGTATATTCCCTACCTGCATTAGACCTTCCAAAATGCATTACCTCACATTTGTCCGGATTAAACTCCATCTGCCATCTATCCGCCCAAGTCTCCAAACAATCTAAATCCTGCTGTATCCTCTGACAGTCCTCATCGCTATCCGCAATTCCACCAACCTTTGTGTCGTCTGCAAACTTACTAATCAGACCAGTTACATTTTCCTCCAAATCATTTATATATACTACAAAGAGCAAAGGTCCCAGCACTGATCCCTGTGGAACACCACTGGTCACAGCCCTCCAATTAGAAAAGCATCCTTCCATTGCTATTCTCTGCCTTCTATGACCTAGCCAGTTCTGTATCCACCTTGCCAGCTCACCCCTGATCCCGTGTGACTTCACCTTTTGTACTAATCTACCATGAGGGACCTTGTTAAAGGCCTTACTGAAGTCCATATAGACAACATCCACTGCCCTACCTGCATCAATCATCTTAGTGACCTCCTCGAAAAACTCTATCAAGTTAGTGAGACACGACCTCCCCTTCACAAAACCATGCTGCCTCTCACTAATACGTCCATTTGATTCCAAATGGGAGTAGATCCTGTCTCGAAGAATTCTCTCCAGTAATTTCCCTACCACTGAAGTAAGGCTCACCGGCCTGTAGTTCCCTGGATTATCCTTGCTACCGTTCTTAAACAGAGGAACAACATTGGCTATTCTCCAGTCCTCTGGGACATCCCCTGAAGACAGTGAGGATCCAAAGATTTCTGTCAAGACTCAGCAATTTCCTCTCCAGCCTCCTTCAGTATTCTGGGGTAGATCCCATCAGGCCCTGGGGACTTATCGACCTTAATATTTTTTAAGACACCCAACACCTCGTCTTTTTGGATCTCAATGTGACCCAGGCTATCTACACACCCTTCTCCAGACTCAACATCTACCAATTTCTTCTCTTTGGTGAATACTGATGCAAAGGATTCATTTAGTACCTCGCCCATTTCCTCTGGCTCCACACATAGATTCTCTTGCCTATCCTTCAGTGGGCCAACCCTTTCCCTGGCTACCCTCTTGCTTTTTATGTACGTGTAAAAAGCCTTGGGATTTTCCTTACCCCTATTTGCCAATGACTTTTCGTGACCCCTTCTAGCCCTCCTGACTCCTTGCTTAAGTTCCTTCCTACTTTCCTTATATTCCACGCAGGCTTTGTCTGTTCCCAGCCTTTTAGCCCTGACAAATGCCTCCTTTTTCTTTTTGACGAGGCCTACAATATCTCTCGTTATCCAAGGTTCCCGAAAATTGCCGTATTTATCCTTCTTCCTCACAGGAACATGCCGGTCCTGAATTCCTTTCAACTGACACTTGAAAGCCTCCTACATGTCAGATGTTGATTTGCCCTCAAACATCCGCCCCCAATCTATGTTCTTCAGTTCCCGCCTAATATTGTTATAATTAGCCTTCCCCCAATTTAACACGTTCATCCTAGGACCACTCTTATCCTTGTCCACCAGTGCTTTAAAACTTACTGAATTGTGGTCACTGTTACCGAAATGCTCCCCTACTGAAACATCTACCACCTGGCCAGGCTCATTCCCCAATACCAGGTCCAGTACCGCCCCTTCCCTAGTTGGACTGTCTACATATTGTTTCAAGAAGCCCTCCTGGATGCTCCTTACAAACTCCGCCCCGCCTAAGCCCCTGGCACTAAGTGAGTCCCAGTCAATATTGGGGAAGTTGAAGTCTTCCATCACCACAACCCTGTTGTTTTTACTCTTTTCCAAAATCTGTCTACCTATCTGCTCCTCTATCTCCTGCTGGCTGTTGGGAGGCCTGTAGTAAACCCCCTGTAGCTGCACCCTTCTTATTCCTGATCTCTACCCATATAGCCTCACTGCCCTCTGAGGTGTCCTCCCGCAGTACAGCTGTGATATTCTCCCAAACCAGTAGCGCAACTCCGCCTCCCCTTTTACATCCCCCTCTATCCCGCCTGAAACATCTAAATCCTGGAACGTTTAGCTGCCAATCCTGCCCTTCCCTCAACCAGGTCTCTGTAATGGCAACAACATCATAGTTCCAAGTACTAATCCAAGCTCTAAGTTCATCTGCCTTACCCGTAATACTTCTTGCATTAAAATATATGCACTTCAGGCCACCAGACACGCTGTGTTCAGCAACTTCTCCCTGTCTGCTCTGCCTCAGAGCCCCATTGTCCCTATTCCCTTGTTCTCCCTCAATGCTCTCACCTTCTGACCTATTGCTCCCGTGCCCACCCCCCTGCCATACTAGTTTAAACCCTCCCGTGTGACACTAGCAAACATCGCGGCCAGGATATTTATGCCTCTCCGGTTTAAATGCAACCCGTCCTTCTTATATAGGTCACACCTGCCCCGGAAGAGCTCCCAGTGATCCAGATAACGGAAACCCTCCCTTCTACACCAGCTGTTTAGCCACGTGTTTAGCTGCTCTATCTTCCTATTTCTAGCCTCACTGGCACGTGGCACAGGGAGTAATCCCGAGATTACAACCCTAGAGGTCCTGTCTTTTAACTTTCTGCCAGCTCCCTTAACTCCTGCTGCAGGACCTCATGCCCCTTCCTGCCTATGTCGTTAGTACCAATATGTACAATGACCTCTGCCTGTTTGCCCTCCCCCTTCAGGATGCCCTCTACCCGTTCAGAGACATCCTGGACCCTGGCACCAGGGAGGCAACATACCATCCTGGAGTCTCTTTCACGTCCACAGAAGCACCTATCTGTGCCCCTGGCTATACAGTCCCCTATTACTATTGCTCTTCTGCGCTTTGACCCTCCCTTCTGAACATCAGAGCCAGCCGTGGTGCCACGGCTCTGGCTGCTGCTGTTTTCCCCTGATAGGCTATCCCCCCCCCCCCCCCCGACAGTATCCAAAGTGGTATAGTTGTTCGAGAGGGGGACAACCACAGGGGATTCCTGCACTGACTGCCTGCCCTTTCTGGTGGCCACCCATTTCTCTGCCTGCACCTTGGGTGTGACCACATTTACATAACTGCGGTCTATGACGCTTTCCGCCACCTGCATGCTCCTAAGTGCATCCAATTGCTGCTCCAACCGAACCATGCGGTCTGTGAGGAGCTCCAGTTGGGTGCACTTTCTGCAGATGAAGCCACCCGGGACGCTGGAAGCCTCCCAGACCTGCCACATCTCACAGTCCGAGCACTGCACCCCTCTAACTGACATTGCGTCAATTAATTAAAATTAAAAATCAAAAAAAAAAATTTTTTTTTAATATATTTTAAAAACAATTTCAAAGTTACTGTTAACTATCTGTTTCCTAGCACTAGATTTCTAATAGAAATGCGAAAGCTAAATATAGTACTCTCCGATCTCTGGCTTAGATACCCCTCTAAATTATAATTAAGTAATTATGTTTAATTAGTTACCAATGCTTAATTTTTTTAATTTAGTGTAGATTCCCAACCAGCCACTCAGGCCACAGCTTTTCTGTGATGTCACTTCAGTTTCCCCCCGACACACACAATTTGAAAAAGGTATAAAAGTAAAAATGAGTAAAAATCACTTACTTACCTTCTTACCTTCTGAGTGTCTTAGATGTTCTCAGGTTCTCTCCCTGACAGAGACTGCTCCTCCACCTCCGAACCTTGACCTGTACAATGCTAATAATATATAATAATAATAATAATATAATAAAATACTGCCCTCTGCTGGATGTTTGTCTTCACTCGAACAGCTAGGGTCTTTAGCTCAGGTACTCCTGCAATTTAGGGTGACCACGACGGAGGTACCTCTGCTGGATCCGGTTTCCTCGCACAAGTCCCGAAAGGCGTGCTGTTAGGTAATTTGGACTTTCTGAATTCTCCCTTCGTTTACCAGAACAGGTGCCGGAATGTGACAACTAGAGGCTTTTCACAATAACTTCATTGCAGTGTTAATGTAAGGCTACTTGTGACAATAAAGATTATTATTACAATGCCTGTTATATTCCATCGGTTTACCTCTTTTTGCGAGATTAGTTCATCCATTTTATTGTAATGCTGTGCACGTTAAAGCACTTTAATTACATTGTCATTTTAAAATTAGTTGTCCCACTCCCAATATTTTTCACGGTGGTCCTATTTCAATCTGGCCGATTGATTTCTCTACCTATCACTTTTCTTATTCGCCTTTCTGTCTTTTCATTCTGCCCTTCTTTCCTCCTCCTCTGACGCCTTGCATAGTTTCCCATCCTCCTGTCACGTTAGGTTAAACCCTCTAAACCACTCTAGCAAATAATCCCCACCCCACACAGGACATCAGTGCCGCTCCTGCACAGTGTTTTGGTAGAAGGGGATGCTGCAGTGAGGGGGGATAGACGCTCGTCTCTGCAGCATGTAGAGAGACTAGAGAAAGCAGTGTTTTCAGTGTTGCCTGTTTTGAGGAATTGGGGCATCTGCTCAGGATTAAAGAGACGCTTGAATTTTGATGGTGGTTTATGGCGGTACTAATTACATAGGCAGCATACGAAATGGGTCCTGCTGGCAAGTATGTGAAGTTAGGTACCGAATTCGGGAGCATAATCTCTAAGGTAATGATCGCTGAATCTTTAACCCAGACAGTTACAACTTGACATCGGCCAAATAAGTTTCGAGAGATAAATGATTGGTTCAAAGTCGGGTGTGTAAAAAAGCGTGATCCTGTCAGTGGGCCACTGGCACCGTTACTGGGGAACCTGCGAGCAGAATGGTTACATGGGCGTGTTCCTGAACGATGCTGGGACCTGCGCACATGCGACTTGCACAACAAGGACATTTGCAAGTGGTTCAACTAAATACGTGGGGTTGCGGGACCAAGAATTGGCAGATGTATCAAATTAAGTCGTCGATTTAAGTTCCAAAACCCTAATAGTAGAATTGGTAATGAGGGGCATAGAATATCAGGAATGGGCAGGAAGAAAAAACTCAGAAAACCGCGAATAGGCAAGTCTAGACGTATAAGAAACAAAAGTAAAATTAGAGACTCTGCATCTACTCGCGTGTAGCATTTAAATCAAATTAAGTGGTACACATTCAAATAAATCTGATTGACATGACAGAAATGTTGCTGTTGGTGGGGATTTAGCACTTCTGAGCGAGTAAGCCATTGTTGTAATAGTTGGAGATGTACCTGGTTCTTTTGAATAGGACGTAGAATCTGTTTGGTTGGAGGTAAGGAATAGTATGGGAAAGGTTTTATTGGTGGAGTGTTTTATAGCCTACCTAACTGTAACCCACAATGTAAGACAACTCATCAGAAAACAAATAATGGATGTTGTGATAAAATCACGTTCGGAATCATGGGTGATGTTAATCTAAATATAACTGCAAATATCCGATTGACAGTTGCAGGCTAATTGAGGCGTCCATAGAATGTTTACGAGACAGCTTATCATACCATCACGTTCTGGTGCCACCCATAAAACAGGTTGTGTTAGACTTGTTATTGTGTAATGTTAAAATGCTAATTCATGACCTCTGAGTGAAGGCACCACTGGGTAACCGCGGTTACAGTATTTTCTTACTTCCAGATTGACATGGAAAAGAATGGATTGAAGACCCGTATGTTAATCTTAAATAAGGGGAACCTGGAAATGGGCTTCGATGTTGTTCATCAGAGAAGCAGGCACAGTTCTTCAAGATGACCTTTCAGAATGCTCACAGCGGTTACATCCCTCTGTGAAGAAAGCAATTTTAATAGGACACTCCATCAAACGTGGTTAAAATAATAAGTTATGGAAACAATCAAATTTAAGAGAAAATGCAAGCAATGTGCAAATATGAGGCGCTGTTGAGATAATTGGTCAGAATATAGCACACGGTGGACAATAACAAACATGTTGCAAATTATAAATAAATTAGACAATGTGAGAAACCCAGCGCGAAATTGAAATTTAAAAACGGATACCAAGATTTTGTATGAGCATTTAAAAACAAGTGAACAGTGTACGTAACGTGGTCCTCGAGAGTAGATAATAAGTTAATGTCAGAGGAAATGAACAGATTGGTTGCTTCTGTCTTCAGTATACAGGCTGTAAAATCATTGCAGTAAAATTTGTCGATCAAGTGGTGGTAAAGACGACGAACTTGGTAACTTCCGTTCTTCGGGGAAACTGTACTGAACAAGCTGTTGGAGCTGATGACTGACTGGTCCACACCTCCTGATGGACTTCATCCTCGTGTCTCAGAAGAGTTGGCTAATCTGCTGGTAGAGGTGATGGTGTTAATATTCCGTAATTCGTGGAAGTCTGGAAAGGTTCCTTCACACAGCAAAATTGAAAATATCCTTTGTCTTTTCAAGAAAAGACAAAGGATTTCGGCGGCAGCGGTGCGCAGGGGCCTTCTTGGAGGTGAGTAGTGAATTTAAAACCACTTACCTTTACAGGAGCAGCCCTTTGGATTTCGGCGGCAGCGGTGCGCAGGGGCCTTCTGGGAGGTGAGTAGTGAATTTAAAACCACTTACCTTTACAGGAGCAGCCCATTGGATTTCGGCGGCAGCGGTGCGCAGGGGCCTTCTTGGAGGTGAGTAGTGAATTTAAAACCACTTACCTTTACAGGAGCAGCCCTTTGGATTTCGGCGGCAGCGGTGCGCAGGGGCCTTCTGGGAGGTGAGTAGTGAATTTAAAACCACTTACCTTTACAGGAGCAGCGCTTTGGATTTCGGCGGCAGCGGTGCGCAGGGGCCTTCTGGGAGGTGAGTAGTTAGTTTAAAAACCTTACCTTTACAGGAGCAGCCCATTGGATTTCGGCGGCAGCGGTGCGCAGGGGCCTTCTTGGAGGTGAGTAGTGAATTTAAAACCACTTACCTTTACAGGAGCAGCGCTTTGGATTTCGGCGGCAGCGGTGCGCAGGGGCCTTCTGGGAGGTGAGTAGTTAGTTTAAAAACCTTACCTTTACAGGAGCAGCCCATTGGATTTCGGCGGCAGCGGTGCGCAGGGGCCTTCTTGGAGGTGAGTAGTGAATTTAAAACCACTTACCTTTACAGGAGCAGCGCTTTGGATTTCGGCGGCAGCGGTGCGCAGGGGCCTTCTGGGAGGTGAGTAGTGACAGCAGTTTTATTTGTTTTTATATAAGGCGGGAACCGGAAGTTCTACCTCTGGCAAGTGCCCCCCCCCCCCAACCAATAAATTCTGGTGGAGAGGAAACCCGAGACACTACACGTGTAGTGTCTCCCACCCGCCCTCCTCCTCTAACCTAATAATAAGACCCATTGGTGTAAGGTAAGTGCCATATTATATTATTAGCATTGTGCAGGTCAAGGATCGGTGGTGGAGGAGCAGTCTCTGTCAGCGAGAGAACCTGAGAACATCTCAGACACTCAGAAGGCAAGTAATTGATTTTTACTTTTATACCTTTTTTCAAATTGTGTGTGTCGGGGGGGAAATTGAAGCGACATCACAGAAAAGCTGTGACCTGAGTGGCTGGTTGGGATTCTAACCTAAATTTAAAAAATATTTGAGTATTTGGGAACTAATTAAACATAATAACTTAATTAAAATTTTCGAGGATATCTAAGCCAGAGATCGGAGAGTATTATAGTTAGCTATCGCATTTCTATTAGAAATTTAGTGCTAGGAAACAGATAGTTGACAGTAACTTTGCAATTTAAAAAAAAAAAGTATTTAAAAAAAAAAAAAAGAGACAAATTTTAATTTTAATTAATTGACGCAATGTCAGTTAGAGGGGTGCTGTGCTCTGACTGTGAGATGTGGCAGGTCCGGGAGGCTTCCAGCGTCCCGGGTGGCTTCATCTGCAGAAAGTGCACCCAACTGGAGCTCCTCACAGACCGCATGGTTCGGTTGGAGCAGCAATTGGATGCACTTAGGAGCATGCAGGTGGCGGAAAGCGTCATAGATCGCAGTTATGTAAATGTGGTCACACCCAAGGTGCAGGCAGAGAAATGGGTGACCACCAGAAAGGGCAGGCAGTCAGTGCAGGAATCCCCTGTGGTTGTCCCCCTCTCGAACAGATATACCCCTTTGGATACTGTCGGGGGGGATAGCCTATCAGGGGAAAACAGCAGCAGCCAGAGCAGTGGCACCACGGCTGGCTCTGATGTTCAGAAGGGAGGGTCAAAGCGCAGAAGAGTAATAGTAATAGGGGACTCTATAGTCAGGGGCACAGATAGGCGCTTCTGTGGACGTGAAAGAGACTCCAGGATGGTATGTTGCCTCCCTGGTGCCAGGGTCCAGGATGTCTCCGAACGGGTAGAGGGAATTCTGAAGGGGGAGGGCAAACAGGCAGAGGTCGTTGTACATATTGGTACTAACGACATAGGCAGGAAGGGGCATGAGGTCCTGCAGCAGGAGTTCAGGGAGCTAGGCAGAAAGTTAAAGGACAGGACCTCGAGGGTTGTAATCTCGGGATTACTCCCTGTGCCACGTGCCAGTGAGGCTAGAAATAGGAAGATAGAGCAGACAAACACGTGGCTAAACAGCTGGTGTAGGAGGGAGGGTTTCCGTTTTCTGGACCACTGGGAGCTCTTCCGGGGCAGGTGTGACCTGTATAAGATGGACGGGTTGCATCTAAACCGGAGAGGCATAAATATCCTGGCCGCGAGGTTTGCTAGTGTCACACGGGAGGGTTTAAACTAGTATGGCAGGGGGGTGGGTACGGGAGCAATAGGTCAGAAGGTGAGAGCATTGAGGGAGAACTAGGGAATAGGGACAGTGTGGCTCTGAGGCAGAGCAGACGGGGAAAAGTTGCTGAACACAGCGGGTCTGGTGGCCTGAAGTGCATATGTTTTAATGCAAGGAGCATTACGGGTAAGGCAGGTGAACTTAGAGCTTGGATTACTACTTGGAACTATGATGTTATTGCCATTACAGAGACCTGGTTGAGGGAAGGGCAGGATTGGCAGCTAAACGTTCCAGGATTTAGATGTTTCAGGCGGGATAGAGGGGGATGTAAAAGGGGAGGCGGAGTTGCGCTACTTGTTCGGGAGAATATCACAGCTATACTGCGAGAGGACACCTCAGAGGGCAGTGAGGCTATATGGGTAGAGATCAGGAATAAGAAGGGTGCAGTCACAATGTTGGGGGTATACTACAGGCCTCCCAACAGCCAGCGGGAGATAGAGGAGCAGATAGGTAGACAGATTTTGGAAAAGAGTAAAAACAACAGGGTTGTGGTGATGGGAGACTTCAACTTCCCCAATATTGACTGGGACTCACTTAGTGCCAGGGGCTTAGACGGGGCAGAGTTTGTAAGGAGCATCCAGGAGGGCTTCTTAAAACAATATGTAAACAGTCCAACTAGGGAAGGGGCGGTACTGGACCTGGTATTGGGGAATGAGCCCGGCCAGGTGGTAGATGTTTCAGTAGGGGAGCATTTCGGTAACAGTGACCACAATTCAGTAAGTTTTAAAGTAC
Organism: Scyliorhinus torazame; assembly: GCF_047496885.1. Lineage (NCBI taxonomy): Eukaryota > Metazoa > Chordata > Chondrichthyes > Carcharhiniformes > Scyliorhinidae > Scyliorhinus > Scyliorhinus torazame. The sequence goes on from NC_092716.1 coordinate 117,809,790, forward strand.
TGGTGGACAAGGGTAAGAGTGGTCCGAGGATGAATGTGCTAAATTGGGGGAAGGCTAATTATGACAATATTAGGCGGGAACTGAAGAACATAGATTGGGGGCGGATGTTTGAGGGCAAATCAACATCTGACATGTGGGAGGCTTTCAAGTGTCAGTTGAAGGGAATACAGGACAGGCATGTTCCTGTGAGGAAGAAAGATAAATACGGCAATTTTCGGGAACCTTGGATGACGAGTGATATTGTAGGCCTCGTCAAAAAGAAAAAGGAGGCATTTGTCAGGGCTAAAAGGCTGGGAACAGACGAAGCATGGGTGGCATATAAGGAAAGTAGGAAGGAACTTAAGCAAGGAGTCAGGAGGGCTAGAAGGGGTCATGAAAAGTCATTGGCAAATAGGGTTAAGGAAAATCCCAAGGCTTTTTACACTTACATAAAAAGCAAGAGGGTAGCCAGGGAAAGGGCTGGCCCACTGAAAGATAGGCAAGGGAATCTATGTGTGGAGCCAGAGGAAATGGGCGAGGTACTAAATGAATACTTTGCATCAGTATTCACCAAAGAGAAGGAATTGGTAGATGTTGAGTCTGGAGAAGGGGGTGTAGATAGCCTGGGTCACATTGTGATCCAAAAAGACGAGGTGTTGGGTGTCTTAAAAAATATTAAGGTAGATAAGTCCCCAGGGCCTGATGGGATCTACCCCAGAATACTGAAGGAGGCTGGAGAGGAAATTGCTGAGGCCTTGACAGAAATCTTTGGATCCTCGCTGTCTTCAGGGGATGTCCCGGAGGACTGGAGAATAGCCAATGTTGTTCCTCTGTTTAAGAAGGGTAGCAAGGATAATCCCGGGAACTACAGGCCGGTGAGCCTTACTTCAGTGGTAGGGAAATTACTGGAGAGAATTCTTCGAGACAGGATCTACTCCCATTTGGAAGCAAATGGACGTATTAGTGAGAGGCAGCACGGTTTTGTGAAGGGGAGGTCGTGTCTCACTAACTTGATAGAGTTTTTCGAGGAGGTCACTAAGATGATTGATGCAGGTAGGGCAGTGGATGTTGTCTACATGGACTTCAGTAAGGCCTTTGACAAGGTCCCTCATGGTACACTAGTACAAAAGGTGAAGTCACACGGGATCAGGGGTGAGCTGGCAAGGTGGATTCAGAACTGGCTAGGCCATAGAAGGCAGAGGGTAGCAATGGAGGGATGCTTTTCTAATTGGAGGGCTGTGACCAGTGGTGTTCCACAGGGATCAGTGCTGGGACCTTTGCTGTTTGTAGTATATATAAATGATTTGGAGGAAAATGTAACTGGTCTGATTAGTAAGTTTGCAGACGACACAAAGGTTGGTGGAATTGCGGATAGCGATGAGGACTGTCTGAGGATACAGCAGGATTTAGATTGTCTGGAGACTTGGGCGGAGAGATGGCAGATGGAGTTTAATCCGGACAAATGTGAGGTAATGCATTTTGGAAGGGCTAATGCGGGTAGGGAATATACAGTGAATGGTAGAACCCTCAAGAGTATTGAAAGTCAAAGAGATCTAGGAGTACAGGTCCACAGGTCATTGAAAGGGGCAACACAGGTGGAGAAGGTAGTCAAGAAGGCATACGGCATGCTTGCCTTCATTGGACGGGGCATTGAGTATAAGAATTGGCAAGTCATGTTGCAGCTGTATAGAACCTTAGTTAGGCCACACTTGGAGTATAGTGTTCAATTCTGGTCGCCACACTACCAGAAGGATGTGGAGGCTTTAGAGAGGGTGCAGAAGAGATTTACCAGAATGTTGCCTGGTATGGAGGGCATAAGCTATGAGGAGCGATTGAATAAACTCGGTTTGTTCTCTCTGGAACGAAGGAGGTTGAGGGGCGACCTGATAGAGGTCTACAAAATTATGAGGGGCATAGACAGAGTGGATAGTCAGAGGCTCTTCCCCAGGGTAGAGGGGTCAATTACTAGGGGGCATAGGTTTAAGGTGAGAGGGGCAAGGTTTAGAGTAGATGTACGAGGCAAGTTTTTTACGCAGAGGGTAGTGGGTGCCTGGAACTCGCTACCGGAGGAGGTAGTGGAAGCAGGGACGATAGGGACATTTAAGGGGCATCTTGACAAATATATGAATAGGATGGGAATAGAAGGATACGGACCCAGGAAGTGTAGAAGATTGTAGTTTAGTCGGGCAGTATGGTCGGCGCGGGCTTGGAGGGCCGAAGGGCCTGTTCCTGTGCTGTACATTTCTTTGTTCTTTGTTCTTTGATGTAAACAGGAAAAAATAGGCGAGTTACCTTGACGTCTTTGGTGTGAAAACACTTAGAATGTTTGATTAAATAGGCTGTTGCTGGGCACTTAGAAGCACTCACGTTAATCGACTATACGGACACCCGAACATTGTGAAACATAACTGGAGTAGTTCATTCAGCCTCGCCAACCTGCTCCACCATTTAATAAAATCTTGTCTGATTTGCTGGTAACTTTAAATCTGCATCCCATTTATACCCGATAACCTATCACCCCCTTGCTTACTAAGAATGTATCCACATCGCTCTTAAAAATATTCAAAATCAAGAAGAGTCCGGATGTTTTTTTGGAAGGGAAATCATATTATGCCAATATATTATATATTTTGGGAGGAGTAACACGCGCTGCGGCTAACTCGAGTATTTGGATTTGCATAAATCTTTTCATGACGTGCTATAATTAAAGTTATTGCCTAAAATACGGTTTCGACGTTTAGGGGCAACATATTAGCATGAATATAAATTTGGCTACATAGTAGAATATAGACTATGCATTAAAAATATTTATTTTGTATTTGCCGAAAGTAAAGAATTGAGTCGATGACGGGTGTGAAGGCATGGTCGATTTTGTTTCTGATGATACAACAGTAGATCAGAAAGTATGTTGTGAAGAGAATGAACGGAGGTTGTAGGTGGATTTAAATAGAGTGAAGGAATGGGAAAAATCTAGCAGATGGAGTATAATGTGGGAAAATGTAAAGTTGTTCATGTTGGCAGGAAGAATATACCCAGAAAGCTTAGCTAGAATGATGAACGCCTCCGGAATTTCGAGATTCAGTGGTAGCTAGGTGATCTAGTACATGACCCGCACAACATTACTAGGCAGGGACAGCAATGATTAAGAAGGTTAATTGAATGGTACACTTTATTTTGAGAGGAAATGAACATAAATATACGAATAGTCTGTGCCAGGTAAAAAAAAAAACGGCACTGACGTGACCATATCTGGATTATTGTGTGCTGTTCTGCTCTCCTCATTTAAGAAAGGATGCAAATGCGTTGGGCTTGGTTCAGAGTTGATTTACTTGACTGCCACCTGGAATATCTCTGCTTAAACGAATTGGATTTATTCCACCCGAGGTTTAGCAGGATGAGTGGTGAATTGTCTGAACTTTTGGAGATCTTCAATGATCTTGACGAGATGGAGGTGGAAAGCATATGTCTTATTATGGGTGAGTCCAGAACCAGGAGGCTCTGTTTTACGATCAGGGGTTGCTCTTTCCGGGCAGAAATGACGAATACTTTTCTCTCAGCGCTGTTGAATATCTATACATGAAGGGAGGGGGAGAAAATAGAGGAAACTATAGGTCACTTAATCTGGCGCCAATTACCGAAACATGCTGAAGTAAGGAAGACGTAACAATGTACTTCCGAAAACAACATGATTGAAACAGGTTATCATGATTTTACTAAAAGAATGTTTGTCCATTTTAATAGGAACTCTGTGCAGGTAAGGAGCTGAGTAGGTAAAGACATTTCAAAAAATAATTTTGGAGAATCCAACTCGTTTTTTTCCAATTAAGCGGCAAGAATTGAACGTGGCTAATTCACCTACATTGCACATCTCTTTCGGTTGTGGGGGCGGGGGGGGGGGGGAGTTCCACGCAGACATGGGGAGAATGAGCAAACTCCACACAGACACAGGGCCCGGATCGATCCCGAGTCCTTAGCGCTGTGCGGCAGTAGTACTATCCACTGCGCCACCATGCCGCTCAAGTCCGTAAGTCGAAGTACGAGGTGCACGTCACTGCGATTTCAAAAAATGCATTCAATGAAGCGCCCACAAGATGGTGGTTAACGGCATTTTGTCTTCTGGATTTTTGTTGATACAGTAACAGGGTTAGATAGCTGGTTAAATGTCAGGACGCAGAGGCTAAACATTCATTGTGCTTTTTCTTTTCTTTTTAGAGTACCCAATTCATTTTTTTCAATTAAGGGATAATTTAGCGTGCCCAATCCACCTACCCTGAACATCTTTGGGTTGTGGGGGCGAAACCCACGCACAAACGGGGAGAATTTGTAAACTCCACATGGACAGTGACCCGGAGCTGGGATCGAACCTGGGAGCTCCACGCTGTGAGGCAGCAGTGCTAATCACTGCTCCCCGTACCACCCCATTGTGCATTTTCAACATTGCAGCCAAAAACGAATTGGTCAGTGCACGCAATTCAGTTTTTCACAATCTATATTAACTTCTTACTCGGAGAGGCATACATAATTGCATCTAATTTTATTACAAAAAGCAGCCATACATGAATACAGCCTAGTCGCAATGCAAAGTTACGAGGTATTGGCGGAACACACTTAAAAACCTATGTGCAATTATATTTGCATGTTTAAGGACGTACTTGCACCCTTGCATTGGAAGTAACAGAGAATGTTTCCTCGATCCGCTGTAAACGTTGAGAGCGTGACCTGTAATGAGTGACTGAGTAAATTTGGTCTACCTACTTGGGAATTTAAAAATATGAAGGATTTGTAGAAAAGGTTAATATTCAGAATTATTTACGTTGAATCTGTTGTTTAATTTTGAGTGGTAGTCAAATAATCGCACTGATGTCTACCCCAACCCCATATAAGATTATGCTGAAATCTGGGACACCAACGCATTACATGACTTAGTCATTGTCAGCTTCAGGCTCATAGTTGATTGGTGGGAGAAAACCCCGCAGGCCCTTAAGGCAGTGACGTAAACTGGTCAAGGGTGGTCAACTACTAGCAATTGAACTTTATCAGTTGCATTCCCAAAATTAGAAGACATTGTGCAACCGCAACTACTGGTAAAGCACGCATCTTGTGCGTGGAATTAGTCTAACTCAACTTGAGATCGGAAAGAGACCATGAGTTCGATTTTTGTCACAATATAATTCTTGGTGTTATCAGTTTAGAATTAAGGATTGTCATAGCCTTTCAATCTCTATATTTATTTTAACTTTCATTATTTGGGAATATGTAGTCGTTGAATGTGTTTCGTCATATTTAGCATACACTGTGTATATGTTGTGCAATTTCTGTAACTTCTTTTGTGTTTTAAAAAGTTATTACGTATACATTTTAATTATACCAAGTACTGACAAATACAACAAAAGCTCACCATGGCAAAGCAGGACTGTTGTGGATTTATCTCTACTACTTGGTCCTTCCTGTGGCTCTGTTCCAATTAGGGCAAACAGTGGATTTGCCTTCTTTCTATATTGTCTATGTCCGAATGCTTAGAGTCGCCAGGTATCAAATGACACCACCACAAGTTTCAACCGTCTATCGATCAAATAGCCAAACACCAGTTAGTTAGTTCAAGGTCCACCAGTTAGTTAGTTCAAGGTCAAGGGTACTTGATTTGCAGACAATCAATCATGCAACATAAACACTACTAGTTAACTACACCTATTACTAAGACAACATGTACTTAACTTCGGGCACCCGGTTTAGGTCAGGAAACAGTGGCCGCTGTTCATTTCAGGATCTCTTGGGTTCGAAGTGGTAACTGCTGCTCGACTGGGCTCATCCTTCTGGTTGTGGGTGTTGAACTCGAACTTGCTTCTGGTGTTTCTGCAGTTGGCAATGGCCGTGACTGGGGTACCAACGCCAAAAGAGAGTGAGCATATGGCGAACTCTTCCTTTGTACTGGGGGGGCTTTTGTGCTCTTTTGGGTGGTCCTTCGATTTGCGCCTTACTAAATGGGTGATCCATGAATACTCCGTTCGATTCTTTAACCAATAAATGGGCGGGGATCTGGATGGCTGGGCGTGTCCCAAGCGGTAATTGACCCCATTGTTTGTGTTTCCCTTGGACAGGGAGAGGCACCGAAATGTCTGGGACTGTCCCAGTTGTTGGAGTACCAGTCCTTTGTATTGCGGGAGATGGGCCATCACCTGCTAATTGGCCTGATTAACATGCTAATGGACGGAGCTTCGATGCCGTCTGGGCTTTGCTGACAAATATGCATTTCAGACTCTGAGCCTGCCTGACTCCTGGCTTGTCCATTTTACCCATCAGTCTTTGCGAGTTGCTCTGTACTTAGTTGGAAGTGGCCATCCCAGATGGCTACACTCCGTCCTCTTGATCCACAATGCGAAGTGTGAAGAATCACAATACTGGGTCTTCTTTGTTCTTTTGGGATGCCGGGTATCCTTAGCCAAGGACAGGTTCTACTCTACTCTGTGCTATGGGTCCAAAAACATTTAGCTAATTTCCCTAAACAACACATGTCTACGAATCTCTAGGGGGCCATTTAAGATTCAGTAAAAGGGGGACCTCTAACTGCCTCTAACTAGACTACACTCGTGCTGCTATTTACAATCCAAAAACGTATGTTACAATACAAAAAATATTCGATAGCAGCATTGCATTTCTTCCTATCATGGGCACTTACATACATGGAAAAATAAACATTATTTACAAAACAACAACAACAACCTCGGATTTATTAAAGAAAAGGTTCAAAAAGGGTGTGGGGTTTGCTGGAGTCCAAGGAAATAGGCTCTGAATGTATATACTGGGGGGGGGGGGGGGGGGAGGCTCTCCATCTCCATTTCCGCAATCTAATTGTCTGAATGATGCTGTACAATATGGTTATTACTAGTAGGGCCTCCACTGTGTGGAACAGTGAATATCACTTGATGAGGTTCTCACACCATGTGCGGGTATCGGTGGCTTGGTGTGTGTGCAGTGTAGTGTCCGGGCTGGGGCTGTTGTGTTGGGTGGTCGTGTGTTGGCCTGTGTGGTGAGGGGGGTAGAAGTGGGTAACGCGTGCAACTGGACTGTTCCAGCGACAATCATAATGCTGCTTATCAGGGTTGTCTTCATCTTGTTTTGGTTTTCCTTCACCGTTGAGTGTCTTCGTATCTCTCTGACGGAACAAGCATAGTGCCTGTTATCATCGTGTTGGTTAATATCTCGTATTTATGTCTGTGTCTCTGTAACGTCAATTGTCCCATTATAATATGTGATTCCCTCTTTATTTTTTAAACAACCATTTGCGGAGACAAGACATCCCCAAAAAATTCTGTGTCACTGCGCGAGCACTCTCGCAGCCTGTGGTCGATGAGCTGAGTGGACAGATAATTTCTCAGTCCTCTGCAAACTTGTTTTTGCAACCAAGTGTATCGTAGATGTAAATAGTATATGGGGCAATAGCAACCGAAGGGTTGCCGGGAAGGGCAAAAGTAGTGGCAAAGAGCATTCTTTAAACCACAGGACTCGAAACAACCACAGAGAAAGAGTTTCAAAACCAAGTAGTCGAATGGGGTGGTGCGTATGATCCGCGGCAGGGCAAGAATGAGTGGGATCCGCGGGTAGGGCGGTGATCAGTGCTGTTGCTCCACTACCCGAGCTTGGCTGACCAAATGTATAGGGGGTCGCCAGGTAGGGCGGGTATCAGTGCCGTGACTCCACTGCCTGAGTGAGCTTCCAAGAGCGGAACAAATTTGTAACTCAATGGGTTGCCGACAAACTTGTTTCACTAACTGTCATGTGGCATCAGACGAGTAATTATGGCTGCATCAAGAACATTGGTGTGTGACCGAAAGAAGGAACTGCATCAAGAAATTCTGTGTGATCGACACGAGTCATCGCACAAATAAACAAACATTCAACATTTTAAAATGACAAACTAAAGAAAAAAACGGGCAGGCTCCATCAGAGTACAGGACACCGTAAATCTCCATCGGTTCCTGACTCTCAACATCTGGACATCTCAAGATTCCATTTCAAAAAGATTTGCAAAGGGGTTACCATGGTTGGAGTCAGACTCGTAGCTGTCACCATTTCCCGGTTGCCAAACTCTTTCATGGAGTTTGCTTGCTAACGCGGCGTGTGCCGATGTGGGGTCCATTTCATCATTTCTCGACAAGCGGCAGGAATTGTCACGGTGCCAGTGCTTCATGGTACGTAGGGAGGTTGTCAGGAGGGTGTCGCTATCATCGGGTGGCGGGTCAGGTTCCGGAGTGGGCAGATAAATTGTTTCAAAGGGGCTGAGTGTATCGTCGTCAGGGTGTTTGGGCCTGTAGTGACTGGGGCCTGGTTCGAGGGATCTTTGTTCGGGTCTTTCAGGGGCTTCGGTAGTGCTGTCGCTGTCGCTGACGCTAGCAGCCGAATCAAGCGTCAGGGTGAAATTTGACCCTGGGTGCGTGGTCAAGGTCTTGTCTGTGGGCGTGCTGCTGCTGCTGGGGAAGGGGGAACTCGGGTTGTCAGTGGGCGGGTCCTCATTGCCTGCCATCGACAATGACAGATGGTGCGAGTGGCTGCACTGCATTCCATAAATCTTAAGCTGCTTTACATGGAACCATCCTGATTTTCCGTTGGGAAACGTGATTTTGTAAACCTAGGGGCTTGCTTTGTCTGAAATTGAATAGGGTCCTGCAAATTTCGGGGAGAGGAACGAACTAGGGTTGTAGAAGGTGATCATTACCTGCTGCCCGACTGTAAACTCTGTCAGGTGTACTCTTTTGTCAAAGCAGGCCTTAGTCTGCTTTTGTTTAGCGCCTAGTCGAACAGCTGCAGCTAGCTGTGCTACTTTAATATTCCCTACCATGTGCTGGACTGCTTTCTCATGGGTCAGGGCGGTGACTGCGGGGCTGGCCAAATCAAGTCCGAATACGTATTCGGTACCCTTCATGGATCGTCCGTTCATGAGGGTATGGGGGGTATATCCTGTAGAGCTCCACTCTGTGTTCCTAATAAACATCAGTGCGAATGGGAGCACCATGTCCCATGTTGTATTGTGCTCCTGCACCATTTTCCTAAGGGTGGCTTTTAGCGTACAATTCATGCGCTCCACTATGCCGCTGGACTGCGGGTTATAGGCAATGTGGAACTCTTGTTTAATTCCAAGTATTGGCATAACATTTTTCATGACACTTCCCGTAAAGTGGGAACCTTGGTCCGACTCAATACGACGGGGGAGTCCCTATCTTGTAAAAGTCTGTTCTGTTAAGACCTTTGCGGTGGCCTTGGCTGTGTTTGTTCTCAATGGGAACGCTTTGACCCATTTCGGAAATGTGTCTATCACATACTTGTAACCATTTCTGCAGGGGGGATGGGGGGGGGGCAATATAATCTAATTGGAGGTTTGTCCACAGGCCATTGACAGGGCGGGTGTGTCGGTGCTGACTTTTCTCGCATACCTATCGGGGTTGTTCTGAGCACAAATTAAATAATTCTCGACGTAGTGGGACACATCGGTTTTCAACTGGGACCAACAGCAGAGGGGTCTGAGGTGCGCAAGGGTGGATGCAATCCCTTGGTATCCATGTCCATCATGGAACTTGCAAATTATCTCATTCATGTCCTGGGTGGGGACTACATAAACTCCATCTTTTAAAACGATTCCCTCATGGACCGTCAAAGAATTGCTAAACCTTTCATAGGGAGCTGGGAAGTTTCCTTTTAAAATCACCTTTAAGGATTCGTCTTCTTTTTGTGCCTGGGCTAGGTCTTGGATGTTGGTCTTTGAGACCTGAACTGCGTGTACTGGGGCACTCTCTGGGCATTGCCAAAAGTGGCCTTGCCGTCAGCCTGCCTTCGCTCGGGCGTCAGCTTTCACATTACAGGGTGGGGAGGAGCGATGGTGACTTCTTACTTTGATGATGCCGTATTCTCTGCCTTGAGCTATCGGAAGGATATGTTTGAGTAGTGCGGCTGTGGGTAGAGGTTTTCCGTCCGCAGAAATAAATCCTCGCGATTCCCACAGGGGTAGGAATTCCGTAAGGCTGTGTGGGAATGTATGTCTGCAGGAGTCGGGAATGAATCGGGGTGCTGGACAATGTAAGCAATGGCCGCTAACTCGGCTGCCTGCGAACCTAAAATGTCCAGGCAACTTTAAAGCTATCACCTCTAAAGCACGTCCCTGAGCGACCTCTACATAAATGCCACAGCCTGTTATCCTTTTTCCCTCAAGAACTTTGGAGGATCCGTCCACATAAATTCTTAGGGCTTTGTCTGTGGGCTGGGGTCCGATACATAGAACATAGAACAATACAGCGCAGTACAGGCCCTTCGGCCCACGATGTTGCACCGAAACAAAAGCCATCCAACCTACACTATGCCATTATCATCCATATGTTTATCCAATAAACTTTTAAATGCCCTCAATGTTGGCGAGTTCACCACTGTAGCAGGTAGGGCATTCCACGGCCTCACTACTCTTTGCGTAAAGAACCTACCTCTGACCTCTGTCCTATATCTATTACCCCTCAGTTTAAAGTTATGTCCCCTCGTGCCAGCCATATCCATCCGCGGGAGAAGGCTCTCACTGTCCACCCTATCCAACCCCCTGATCATTTTGTATGCCTGTATTAAGTCTCCTCTTAACCTTCTTCTCTCCAACGAAAACAACCTCAAGTCCATCAGCCTTTCCTCATAAGATTTTCCCTCCATACCAGGCAACATCCTGGTAAATCTCCTCTGCACCCGCTCCAAAGCCTCCACGTCCTTCCTATAATGCGGTGACCAGAACTGTACGCAATACTCCAAATGCGGCCGTACCAGAGTTCTGTACAGCTGCAACATGACCTCCCGACTCCGGAACTCAATCCCTCTACCAATAAAGGCCAACACTCCATAGGCCTTCTTCACAACCCTATCAACCTGGGTGGCAACTTTCAGGGATCTATGTACATGGACACCTAGATCCCTCTGCTCATCCACACTTTCAAGAACTTTACCATTAGCCAAATATTCCGCATTCCTGTTATTCCTTCCAAAGTGAATCACCTCACACTTCTCTACATTAAACTCCATTTGCCACCTCTCGGCCCAGCTCTGCAGTTTATCTATATCCCTCTGTAATCTGCTACATCCTTCCACACTATCGACAACACCACCGACTTTAGTATCGTCTGCAAATTTACTCACCCACCCTTCTGCGCCTTCCTCTAGGTCATTGATAAAAATGACAAACAGCAACGGCCCCAGAACAGATCCTTGTGGTACTCCACTTGTGACTGTACTCCATTCTGAACATTTCCCATCAACCACCACCCTCTGTCTTCTTTCAGCTAGCCAATTTCTGATCCACATCTCTAAATCACCCTCAATCCCCAGCCTCCGTATTTTTTGCAATAGCCTACCGTGGGGAACCTTATCAAACGCTTTGCTGAAATTCATATACACCACATCAACTGCTCTACCCTCGTCTACCTGTTCAGTCACCTTCTCAAAGAACTCAATAAGGTTTGTGAGGCATGACCTACCCTTCACAAAGCCATGCTGACTATCCCTGATCATATTATTCCTATCTAGATGATTATAAATCTTGTCTCTTATAATCCCCTCCAAGACTTTACCCACTACAGACGTGAGGTTCACCGGCCTATAGTTGCCGGGGTTGTCTCTGCTCCCCTTTTTGAACAAAGGGACCACATTTGCTGTCCTCCAGTCCTCTGGCACTATTCCTGTAGCCAATGATGACATAAAAATCAAAGCCAAAGGTCCAGCAATCTCTTCCCTGGCCTCCCATAGAATCCTAGGATAAATCCCATCAGGTCCCGGGAACTTATCTATTTTCAGCCTGTCCAGAATTGCCAACACCTCTTCCCTACGTACCTCAATGCCATCTATTCTATTAGCCTGGGGCTCAGCATTCTCCTCCACAACATTATCTTTTTCCTGAGTGAATACTGACGAAAAATATTCATTTAGTATCTCGCCTATCTCTTCAGACTCCACACACAATTTCCCATCCCTGTCCTTGACTGGTCCTACTCTTTCCCTAGTCATTCGCTTATTCCTGACATACCTATAGAAAGCTTTTGGGTTTTCCTTGATCCTTCCTGCCAAATACTTCTCATGTCCCCTCCTTGCTCGTCTTAGCTCTCTCTTTAGATCCTTCCTCGCTACCTTGTAACTATCCATCGCCCCAACCGAAACTTCACACTTCATCTTCACATAGGCCTCCTTCTTCCTCTTAACAAGAGATTCCACTTCCTTGGTAAACCACGGTTCCCTCGCTCGACGCCTTCCTCCCTGTCTGACCGGTACATACTTATCAAGAACACGCAGTAGCTGATCCTTGAACAAGCCCCACTTATCCAGTGTGCCCAACACTTGCAGCCTACTTCTCCACCTTATCCCCCCCAAGTCACGTCTAATGGCATCATAATTGCCCTTCCCCCAGCTATAACTCTTGCCCTGCGGTGTATACTTATCCCTTTCCATCATTAACGTAAACGTCACCGAATTGTGGTCACTGTCCCCAAAGTGCTCTCCTACCTCCAAATCCAACACCTGGCCTGGTTCATTACCCAAAACCAAATCCAACGTGGCCTCGCCTCTTGTTGGCCTGTCAACATATTGTTTCAGGAAACCCTCCTGCACACACTGTACAAAAAACGACCCATCTATTGTACTCGAACTATATCTTTTCCAGTCAATATTTGGAAAGTTAAAATCTCCCATAATAACTACCCTGTTACTTTCGCTCATATCCAGAATCATCTTCGCCATCCTTTCCTCTACATCCCTAGAACTATTAGGAGGCCTATAAAAAACTCCCAACAGGGTGACCTCTCCTTTCCTGTTTCTAACTTCAGCCCATACTACCTCGGCAGAAGAATCCCCATCTAGCATCCTCTCCGCCACCGTAATACTGCTCTTGACTAGCAGCGCCACACCTCCCCCTCTTTTGCCTCCTTCTCTGAGCTTACTAAAACACCTAAACCCCGGAACCTGCAACATCCATTCCTGTCCCTGCTCTATCCATGTCTCCGAAATGGCCACAACATCGAAGTCCCAGGTACCAACCCACGCTGCCAGTTCCCCTACCTTGTTTCGTATACTCCTGGCATTGAAGTAGACACACTTCAAACCACCTACCTGAACACTGGCCCCCTCCTGCGATGTCAAATCTGTGCTCCTGACCTCTATACTCTTATTCTCCCTTACCCTAAAACTACAATCCAGGTTCCCATGCCCCTGCTGCATTAGTTTAAACCCCCCCAAAGAGCACTAACAAATCTCCCCCCCAGGATATTTGTGCCCCTCAGGTTCAGATGTAGACCATCCTGTCTGTAGAGGTCCCACCTTCCCCAGAAAGAGCCCCAGTTATCCAAAAATCTGAATCCCTCCCGCCTGCACCATCCCTGTAGCCACGTGTTTAAATGCTCTCTCTCCTTATTCCTCATCTCACTATCACGTGGCACGGGCAACAACCCAGAGATAACAACTCTGTTTGTTCTAGTTCTGAGCTTCCATCCTAGCTCCCTGAAAGCCTGCCTGACATCCTTGTCCCCTTTCCTACCTATGTCGTTGGTGCCAATGTGGACCACGACTTGGGGCTGCTCCCCCTCCCCCCTAAGGACCCGGAAAACACGATCCGAGACATCACGTACCCTTGCACCTGGGAGGCAACATACCAAACGTGAGTCTCTCACGCTCCCACAAAATCTCCTATCTGTGCCCCTGACTATAGAGTCCCCAATTACTAATGCTCTGCTCCTCTCCCCCCTTCCCTTCTGAGCAACAGGGACAGACTCCGTGCCAGAGGCCCGTACCCCATGGCTTACCCCTGGTAAGTCGTCCCTCCCACAAGTATCCAAAGCGGTATACTTGTTTCTCAGGGGTACGACCGCAGGGGATTCCTGCACTGACTGTTTTTTCCCAGTCCCTCTTACAGTTACCCACCTATCTCCAATCTTTGGTGTAACTAATTCCCTGAAGCTGCTATCTATGACCCCTTCTGCCTCCCGAATGATCCGAAGTTCTTCCAACTCCAGCTCTAGTTCCCTAACTCGGTCTTGGAGGAGCTGGAGATGGCAGCACTTCCTGCAGGTAAAATCAGCAGGGACACTAACTGCATCCCTCACCTCAAACATCCTGCAGGAGGAACATTGCACTCCCTTCCCTGCCATTCCTCTAACTTTCTACCAAGATCTGGCTAAAAAATAATAATAATATAATAAAATATGGTACTTACCTCAGACCAATGGGTTTCCTCTCCACCAGAATTTATTGGGGAGGGTCTTCCCAGACGTCCGCGGGTCGACTTCCTGTTCCCGCCTAAAAAACTAATTTAAAATTTAAAAAAAAGAAAAATTCTCAGCTCCTGCTGAAATTGACTAACCAGCCAGCTGTTCTCACGCCGCCGAAATCGACTGGCCTGCCCCTGCAAAGACAAGTGCTTTTAAAGGTTGACTTACCTCCCAGCAACCTCCTTCCGCAATGCTCCCGCTGAAACTGACTCACCACTCACCAGCTGTTCTCCCGCCGAAATCGACTGGCCTGCCCCTGCAAAGACAAGTGCTTTTAAAGGTTGACTTACCTCCCAGCAACCTCCTTCCGCAATGCTCCCGCTGAAACTGACTCACCACTCACCAGCTGTTCTCCCGCCGAAATCGACTGGCCTGCCCCTGCAAAGACAAGTGCTTTTAAAGGTTGACTTACCTCCCAGCAACCTCCTTCCGCAATGCTCCCGCTGAAACTGACTCACCACTCACCAGCTGTTCTCCCGCCGAAATCGACTGGCCTGCCCCTGCAAAGACAAGTGCTTTTAAAGGTTGACTTACCTCCCAGCAACCTCCTTCCGCAATGCTCCCGCTGAAACTGACTCACCACCCACCAGCTGTTCTCCCGCCGAAATCGACTGGCCTGCCCCTGCAAAGACAAGTGCTTTTAAAGGTTGACTTACCTCCCAGCAACCTCCTTCCGCAATGCTCCCGCTGAAACTGACTCACCACTCACCAGCTGTTCTCCCGCCGAAATCGACTGGCCTGCCCCTGCAAAGACAAGTGCTTTTAAAGGTTGACTTACCTCCCAGCAACCTCCTTCCGCAATGCTCCCGCTGAAACTGACTCACCACTCACCAGCTGTTCTCCCGCCGAAATCGACTGTCTTTCTTGATACCGACTTTGGAACAAAGGATACTGTGGTGTGTTTTGGGGCTTTGATCTCGCACTCATGTGGGGTCCCTGAATAATGCAAGTTAGCGGCCAGAAACGTATGCGTTTTGATCCGTTTTACCGCGATGTCGCGTCCCTGTAGGAGTAGGGTCCATTGCGCTGCTCGAATGTCACTTACTGTGCCATCTTTTAGTCTACCGTCCAATAAGAGCTGTGTAGGGGTGTGCTCGGTCAAAATGGTTACTGGGCTGAGTCTGGTTTTGTACGAGAAGTACTGTACCACACAGAAATCTGCTAATAGGTGCCTCTCGCAGGCTGAAAATCCTTGTTCGACCGGATCTAAGACTCGTGAGGCATAGGCCTCGGGTCCCAGACGTTCGTGCCTTTCCTGCACGAGTACGGCCGAAAGGGTGCGATCAGCGGTCGCTACCTCTATCGCATACGGGGAGTGGGGATCGGGGGCTTGCAAAGCGGGGGCTGTGCTCAGGGCGCGTTTCAATGCATCCACGGCATCCGTGTGCTGTTGAAGCCAATTCCATGGTGCCTGTTTCTTTAGTAAATCGGAGAGTGGGGCTACCTTTGTGGCGAATCCGTCAATATGGTTCCGACAATAGCCCACCAGTCCTAAAAATGACTGGAGGGCTGTAACGATTTGGGGCAAGGGCAAATTTATGATGGAATCAATCCATTTGACTTCTATTTCACGCTTCCCATGCGTGATGACTGTATCTAAATACGTGACTTTTTCCTGAAGAATTTGGGCTTTCTTGGGGTTAATTTTGCACCCAATCATTGTAAGGAGTTCCAATAATTCCAAAAGAAGCGAGATGTGCTCTTCCTTGGTGTTAGTCTGTCGGAGCAAGTCGTCCACACACTGAACAAGGCATTCAGGGCGGGAAAATTTAGATAATCCGATTGCCAATTGTCTGTGGAAAATGGAGGGGGAGTTGTGGAAGCCTTGTTGAAGGCACGGCCACGTGTACTGCTGTCCTGGATGGTAAGCGCAAATTTATACTGGCATGCTTTGTCCAGTGCAATGGACCAACAGCCATTACTGATGTCTAACACCAAAAAAAATTTCAACTGAAGGTCCCTGTCTCAACATGGTCTCGGGACTTGTGGCAACGGTGGGGGCTGCGAAGGGGACTTACTTTGTTCAATTCTCTGTAGTCGATGGTCAGTCGCCATGATCCATCGGGTTTTCTTACGGGCCAAATTGGGGCATTATTTGTCGATGCAACGGGTTGAATCACGCCTTGCATCAATAAGCTTTGAATTACTTTGGCTATCTCGCACTCGGCTTGCTAGGGGAAGCCGTACTGTTTCTGGGGCTTGGGATCGGGAACTGTAATGTTTACAACACCTGGGATTTTACCACAGTCCTGCTTGTGGTGGGAAAATGCTGTCTTATGTCTTTTCAGGAACTCTGTAACTGCTTTGGCTGTAGTAATGGTTTGTGGATCAAACCAGTACTCTCCTACGGAGCTGATTCCATGGGCATAATCCCCTACTGTGAGCGTGGCGGGGGCTCGTGCTGCTCTAGCCATTCTCCAGATACATCGTCAACTGGGTCGAATGAGAGGTTGTGTGTACTCATGAAATCGGTACCTAGAATGTGTTCTGCTGCCTGGGGCAAGTCTACTAAAAGAACCTAATGTTTTGTGCTAATATTACCGAGCTGTATGTCCGCAGGGGCTGTGATCTGTCCGTGCTGGAGGTGACCTGTAAAGCCACTAAGGGTAATGGTATCCGTACTGGGCCAAATCTCTTTCTGGAACTTGATGTGGGAATTTAACGTGGTTCGGGGCCCTCCTGTATCCCAAAGGAACTCTGTGGGATGACCCCGGACTGTGCTTCCGACTACCGGCCTTCTGGACTTATCCCAAAGGGGATCGCAGACCCAAGTTGGGGAGCCCGAACACCGTCAATCAGTGCCACTCGTGGCCGAATTATCTGATCGGGCGCTAACGCTGTGAATGGGGAGGAGGGGGGGCGTTTGGGTGGTGATTCCTTTGCTGATTCGGGAGGGGGACGTGACATTCTCGGGCGTTATGTCCTTTCTGTCCCAATTATTGCATCCCTGTGTCTTGGGGTGCTGCGCTGTACCTCTGCCTTCGTTTATCCATGCGGGGTCATGGCGAGCCTTTACTGGGTTCATGGTGGCGTCTACTCTGTCAGGTTCCGTCTTT
The DNA here is from genome assembly GCF_047496885.1 of Scyliorhinus torazame. Lineage (NCBI taxonomy): Eukaryota > Metazoa > Chordata > Chondrichthyes > Carcharhiniformes > Scyliorhinidae > Scyliorhinus > Scyliorhinus torazame. Next base: position 117,827,095 of record NC_092716.1, read on the forward strand.
TTCTGTACTGACTGTTTCAAAGCACTGGACTATCGTTTCAGAATCCGTACTTCGTTGTGCGCTAGGTCTGAGGGGTCGTAATTGGCGCAAGCCTTCTGTCCTGCCTCTGTAGCATGGGGTACTAACGTAAGGGTCCATTTGGCTGTATTGTCTGCTGATAAATGGGCGCGGGCTAACTCACCGAATACCGCAATGAAATGGATCCAAAGGCGTCCAGCAAACACCCTTTTCCTGCCTGCACCAGTTAAGTCTGCCGACCGGATCCCCTCTGTTATAGCCTATGGCGTCTAAGATGGCCGTTTTCATTTTTGGAGGCTACCTCCTCCTACATTTTATGGACCGGGAAAGGCTGAACTTATTGCGGGGTTTAAGCACATAACTATGAGCTTAACCTGCTCCGGTTCATCTAAACCATACATCAGGGTTTGTTGTTTTACTAACTCGAAAAAATGATGTGGGTCCGATGTGGGGTGGAACGTTTCTATCTCCTCTCGGGCCTCTCATAACTGGGTGATCGATAATGGGGTGGTGTACACGAAATCGGGTTGGTCTTCCGTGGTCACCCTGCATTATGTGGTGATGGCGTTTATTGGGTTGAGTGCTGCCTGTGCAGATGATGGTGCTGGTGCTATTCTCTTCGGGGCTGAGGGGCTCTATTTTGATTCTCGGTCTCGCTTACGTACCGTTGTGCCCTTTCACTGAGTTCCTGCCAATCGGGGCTCCCTTCCTGGTCAAGCTGTGGGCCAAATGTGTGTCTAAACCCATTTTGAACTGATAGCAGGGATTGCAACCTTGCAATTTGCTGCCTGCATTTAGCATGGTCTACCGAACTCTGCCTCTCTGTCTCTTCTCTTACCAGTACAGCACGGAATGTGTCCTGGTAGGCCTTATCATATTGGATTTGGAAGCTGCTAAGGTGGGCGGAACAGGATTGATGTGCCCTCTTGGGATAATCCACTTCCTTGTCCTTCGCTGCTAACTGCTCCCGGAGCTGTACATTTAATTTCTCGCATTCGCTTAAATCTCCCTCTCTATTTTTCTCTTTGTCCTCTAGCTGCTTGTGGAGCGTCTTCATGACCTCCTCTCTCCCTCGCAATTGTGCCATACAGGTCACGATTGCCATCGGCTTATGAACCTGAGTCACACTTTTCTTATGGATCTCAGTCAGGCTGTCCCACCAAGTTTGTCCTATGCTGGCAGGACCTGACACTTCATTCGCCCAAAACTCAGACCATAGGGGCCATCCTTTCCCCTTTAGGTACTTCCTGATCTCTTCTTCCCATACGGGACACTGTTCTGATCCATTGGTCGCTGCGACCTCGGGCTCTTGTGGATGCACAAGGCATTCCATTGCCTTCATGGCCATCCCTGCAAATACTTTTCTGTCTCTTGTCGGAAATTTGGAACAAGTGGGAATAAAGCGATGGTTTACGCAATTTTCCGGTTTACGCAACTCCCAAAAATTTCACGCAACAAAATCTATCGAGTTTACCTCATATCCCTTTGATAGTACGCATGCAAATTACACACTTCTGAATTCTGGAGGTTTGATCGATACTGGTTTCGCTTATGGTTTCTTTTACTTTGCCAATTTGGATTCTAATTCAAATGCTTTTGTGGGTTCTCTCGGAGTGACACGGTCATTTCTGGGTTGAGTCCCGTCAGATGTCGCCAATAACCGTTGTGGATTTATCTCTACTACTTGGTCCTTCCTGTGGCTCTGTTACAATTAGGGCAAACAGTGGCTTTGCCTTCTTTCTGTATTGCCTATGTCCGAATGCTTAGAGTCTCCAGGTATCGAATGATACCACCACAAGTTTCAACCGGCTATCGATCAAAGAGCCAAATACCAGTTAGTTAGTTCAAGGTCAAGGGTACTTTATTCGCAGACAATCAATCATACAACATAAACACTACTAGTTAACTACACCTATTACTAAGACAACCTGTACTTAACTTCGGGCACCCGGTTTAGGTCAGGAAACAGTGGCCGCTGTTCATTTCAGGATCTCTTGGGTTTGAAGTGGTAACTGCTGCTCGACTGGGCTCATCCTTCTGGTTGTGGGTGTTGAACTCGAACTTGCTTCTGGTATTTCTGCAGTTGGCAATGGCCGTGACTGGGGTACCAACGGCAAAAGAGAGCGAGCATATGGCGAACTGTTCCTTTGTACTGGGGGGGGGGGGCTTTCACGCTCTTTTGGGCGTTCCTTCGATTGGGGCCTTACTAATTGGATGATCCCTGATCACTCCGTTCGATTCCTTAACCAATGAGTGGGCTGGGATCTGAATGGCTGAGCGTCTCCCAAGCGGTCATTGACCCTGTTGTTTGGACAGGGAGTGGCTCCGAAGTGTCTGGATTGTTTTCGTTGGAAAGACGGAGGTTGAGGGGGGACCTGATTGAGGTCTACAAAATTATGAGAGGTATGGACAGGGTGGATAGCAGCAAGCTTTTTCCAAGAGTGGGGGTGTCAATTACAAGGGGGTCATGATTTCAAGGTGAGAGGGGTAAAGTTTAAGGGAGATGTGCGTGGAAAGTTTTTTCCGCAGAGGGTGGTGGTTGCCTGGAATGCTTTGCCAGAGGTGGTAAAGGCGGGCACGATAGCATCATTTAAGATGCACCTAGACAGATATATGAACGGGCGGGGACAGAGGGAAGTAGATCCTTGGAAAGGAGAAGAGAGGTTTAGATAAAGGATCTGGATCGGCGCAGGCGGGGAGGGCCAAAGGGCCTGTTCCTGTGCTGTAATTTTCATTGTTTGTTCTTTGTTTGTCCCGGTTGCTGAAGAACCAGTCCTTTGTGTTGGGGGAGATGTGTCATCACCTGCTAATCGGCCTGATTAACATGCTAATGGGAAGGAGTTTCGATGCCGTCTGGGCTTTGCTGATAAATATGCATTTCAGGCACTGAGCCTGCCTGACTCTTGGCTTGTCCATTTTACCCATCAGTCTTTGCGAGTCGCTCTTTACTTAGTTGGAAGTGGCCATCCCAGATGGCTACAGGACATACTTATACCTATCGATCTATTGGACACCAGGATTAATGCACCCCTGTTCTCAGACATGACTCGTCGTGTTATCTAAAAAAACACGATATCCAAACCATGCAAAGGACAATTTAAATATTGATGATCCGAATGCACTTATATTCGACATATACTCAATGTAATGTTTGATTATGGCCCGGTTTATAATCACTTCATCAATTATCAGTTCATCAGCCGTTTTGCCATGTTAACCTATGTTGTAAACGTAAAGTAGCACATTCCAAGTAACTACAGAGAGAGTAATAATGTTCAAAATAGCTTACAAAACAATTGTGGGATCAAGGAAGCAATAAGGAATGCATGACAGCAAGCTTGCCCTATAGTTAACAACCGGATAAAGAAGATACCAAAAGGGGGCAAGGGAATCTTGATTTGAAGGCGAAAATTTGCTTTGGTTTATTGAATGCTGAGCAGACTAACCAGATATTTTATAACAACAATAATCTTTATTGTCACAAGTAGGCTTACATTACAGGCTTACATTATCACTGCAACAACGTTACTGTGAAAAGCCCCTATTCGTGACATTCCAGTGCCTGTGTTGGTACACAGAGGGAGAATTCAGAATGCCCAAATTACCTGACAAGCACGTCTTTCGGGACTAATGGGAGGTTACCGGAGCACCCGGAGGAAACCCCCGCAGACACGGGGAGAACATGCAGAGTCTACACAGACAGTGACCCAAGCCTGGAATCGAACCTGGGACCCTGGCGCTGTGAGGCAACAGTAGTAACCATTTTAGTAACCTTGTGGCCCATATATTTAGTTGTGGTTGCTGTTTCATTTCTTCATATTCTCGCAATATTGGAAATTCTCATTGTCGGCCTTGGGCCATTAACTTTTCATGACGTTCGTCGAAAGTAAAGTTGTGTTTGTTGAACGGTAGGACTCCAATTGCATATTTTACGCCACACAATACTGTCCAGAATAACAGGAAAATACTTTGTGTGCTAATGTAAGACAACTGCTACAATAGAAACACGAACTAGCCAAGAAGAAAATAAGTTCAACTCTACTGGTTACACCTTAAATAATTTCAATGTCTGTTTTGACGAAGATGATTTTCCCTTCATAAATCGATGCTGAGTTTCTCTGATTTTACCATTGCTTTCCAAATGCTGTGCTATGAAAACCACGCAAATGGACTCTCGCAACTTCCCTACTACCGACGTTAGTTTCACCGGTCTATAGTGCCCTGTTTTTTCTCCACAGCCTACTTTGAATAGCGGGGTTATATTAGATCCCTACAATCTGTAGGAACCATTCTGGAGTCCAAAGAATTTTGCAAAATGATCGCCAAAAATCTACGATTTCTAGGGTTACTTACTTAAGTACTCTGGGATGAAGATGAAAAGGCCATGGAGATTTATCCGCTTTCAATCCTATTAGTTTCCCGAAAACAATTTTCCAGCAATACCAATTTCCTTCAACTGCCCACTTCTGTTCTCAAAACTACTGTTTCTCAAAACCTCCAGAACGTTACTCATGTCTTTCTTTGTGAATACAAAAGCACAGTACGAATTTAGTTTATCTGCCATTTCCTTGTTCCCCGTAATGAATTCTTCCAATTATGGCTGTAAGGGTTCTAAAGTCGTTTTTATCAATAATTTTCTCTTGACATACCTACAGAAACCTTTCCAGTCGGTTTTTACGTTCCCCGCTAGCTTACTGTCAGATTTTATTTTCCTCTTCTTAACATGTCCCTTGGTCTACCGTTGCTGAACTTTAAATTCTTCCCAACCTTCAAGTATCCTTTTGTTCTTCCTGACATGTATGCCTCTTCTTTAATCTACACCTGCCTCTCATTTCCCTTGTAAGCCATGGTTTGACCACTGTTCCCTCTTAACTCTTGCACCAAATACAAAATTTTCAATTTCACATATTCATTCCGTGAATGACTGTGATTGCCTGTTCAATGTCCTTCCTTTGAATAAGAGGATGTAAAGTGAGACTTAATAATGGGAGATGGCGAAATGGCTGAGGAACTGAACAGGTTTTTGGGGTCGGTTTTCACAGTGGAAGACACAAATAACATGCCAGTGTCTGGTAGAAATGAGGCCATGACAGGAGAGGACCATGAGATGATTGTTATCACGAAGGAGGTAGTGATGGGCAAGCTAATGGGACTAAAGGTAGACAAGTCTCCGGGGCCTGATGGAATGCATCCCAGAGTGATAAACGATATGGCTAGGGACATTGCAAATGCACTAGTGATAATTTACCAAAATTCACTGGGCTCTGGGGAGGTCCTGGCGGATTGGAAATTAGCAAACGTGACACCACTGTTTAAAAAAGGAGGTAGGCAGAAAACGGGAAATTATAGGCCAGTGAGCTTAACTTCAGTAGTAGGGAAGATGTTGGAATCTATCATCAAGGAAGAAATAGCGAGGCACCTGGATGGAAATTGTCCCATTGGGCAGACGCAGCATGGGTTCATAAAGGGCAGGTCGTGCCTAACTAATTTAGTGGAATTGTTTGAGGACATTACCAGTGCGGTAGATAACGGGGAGCCAATGGATGTGGTATATCTGGATTTCCAGAAAGCCTTTGACAAGGTGCCACACAAAGGGTTGCTGCATGAGATAAAGATGCATGGCATTAAGTGTAATGTAGTAGCATGGATAGAGGACTGGTTATTTAATAGAAAGCAAAGAGTGGGGATTAATGAGTATTTCTCTGGTTGGCAATCAGTAGCTCGTGATGTCCCTCAGGGATCAGGGTTGGGCCCACAATTGTTCACAATTTACATAGATGATTTGGAGTTGGGGACCAAGGGCAATGTGTCCAAGTTTGCAGACGACACTCAGATGAGTGGTAAAGCAAAAAGTGCAGAGGATACTGGAAGTCTGCAGAGGGATTTGGAATTGTTAAGTGAATGGGCTAGGGTCTGACAGATGGAATACAATGTTGACAAATGTGAGGTTATCCATTTTGGTAGGAATAACAGCAAAAGAGATTATTATTTAAATGATAAAATATTAAAACATGCTGCCGTGCAGAGAGGAGAGACCTAGGTGTGCTAGTGCATGAGTTGGAAAAAGTTGGTTTACAGGTGCAACAGGCGATTCAGAAGGCTAATGGAATTTTGTCCTTCATTGCTAGAGGGATGGAGTTTAAGACTAGGAAGGTTATGCTGCAATTGTATAAGCTGTTAGTGAGGCCGCACCTGGAGTATTGTGTTCGGTTTTTGTCTCCTTACCTGAGAAAGGACGTACTGGCGCTGGAGGGTGTCCATAGGAGATTCACTAGGTTAATCCCAGAGCTGAAGGGGTTGCATTACGAGGAGAGGTTGAGTCGACTAGGATCCTACTCGTTGGAATTTAGGAGGATGAGGGGGGATCTTATAGAAACGTATAAAATTATGAAGGGAATAGATAGGATAGATGCGGGCATGTTGTTTCCACTGTCAGGTGAAAGCAGAACTAGGGGCCATAGCCTCAAAATAAGGGGAAGTAGATTTAGGACTGAGTTTAGGAGGAACTTCTTCACCCAAAGGGCTGTGAGTCTATGGAATTCCTTGCCCAGTGATGCAGTTGAGGTTCCTTCATTAAATGTTTTTAAGATAAAGATAGATAGTTTTTTGAAGAATAAATGGATTAAGGGTTATGATGTTAGGGCCGGAAAGTGGAGCTGAGTCCACAAAAGATGAGCCATAATCTAATTGAATGGCGGAGCAGGCTGGAGGGACCAGGTGACCTACTCCTGCTCCTTGTTCTTATGTTCTTATGTTCTTATAATGTTTCCAGTCCATCATAGGCAACTCATGCGTCATACCATCTCAGATACCTTTATGGAGATTCTGGACCCTAGTCTTATAAAGAACTACCTTACACCTCAGGTGGCTTGGTAGCGCAGTGCTTAGCGCTGTGGCTTTATAGTGCCAGAGTCCTAAGTTCGATTCCCGTTTGGGTCACTGTCTGTGCCGATTCTGCACGTTCTCTCCTGTCTGCGTGTTTGCATCGGTTCCATCCCAAAACACGTGCTTGTTAGATTAATTTAACATTCTGAATTCTCGCTCTGTGTGGCGACTGGGCGATTTTCACAGTGACTTCATTGCAGTGTTAATATAAGCCTATTTGTGGCAATAATCAAGATTATTATTATGATAAATAATACTATCGTACTAAGGTCACTGATCCCCAAGAATTCGCTCAATGCAGAACACGCAGTCCAAGATGGCCTATTCTCTTGTTGGTTCCTCAATACTTTGGTCCAGAAAACCATCCCGTACAAACTCCAGAACTTCCTCCTCTATGGTACTGCGACTAATTTGACTTACCCAATCTATTTGCAGATTAAAGTCACACATAATCACAGATGGTTCTTTAACACGAGCATATCTAATTTCCTGTCTGATAATATTCCCAACATTACTGCAGTTTCGTTGTCCATGTACTGTCTCTGCAAAAGTTTTATTTTCAGTGGTGTTTTGGAACTCAACACATAGAGATTCCACATCCTCTGTGCTAATATCTTTCCTCAATATTCTATCAATATGCTATTTAATTATCAGTGCAACTCCACCAACTTTTACTTTCTGTCTGTCCTTCCTAAAACCTGAATACCCCTCAATGTTTAGTTCCATCCTGGGTCAAGTTGGAGCGATGTCTCAATAATCCCAACTATATCATACCACTTGTGTATATCTACTTGTGCAACTAATTCACCCATTTAATTTAAAATGTTACGATCATTCAGGTACAAAACCTTAAGGCTAGTCCCTTAAACATTCCTTGACCGGTCCCTAATGTTTTTTTACAGTGCTGCTATCTGATACAAGCTCTTGGATTCTCTGCCTATCACTTATTTATTTCCTGTTGCTGTGCTTTTCATTTCTTCGTGATGCCACTTTCTTGGAACTCTTATATAGTCCACTCTGACTGTGAGATGTGGCAGGTCCGGGAGGCTTCCAGCTGGATGGCTTCATCTGCAGAAAGTGCACCCAACTGGAGCTCCTCACAGACTGCATGGTTCGGTTGGGGCAGCAGCTGGATGCACTTAGGAGCATGCAGATGGCGGAAAGCGTCATAGATAGCAGTAATATAAATGTGGTCACACCCAATGTGCAGGCAGAGAAATGAGTGACCACCAGAAAGGGCAGGCAGTCAGTACAGGAATCCCCTGTGGTTGTCCCCCTCTCGAGCAGGTATACCCCTTTGGATACTGTCGGGGGGGGAGAGCCTATCAGGGGAAAACAGCAGCAGCCAGAGCAGTGGCACCACGGCTGGCTCTGATGTTCAGAACGGAGGGTCAAAGCACAGAATAGCAATAGTCATAGGGGACTCTATAGTCAGGGGCACAGATAGCCGCTTCTGTGGACGTGAAAGAGACTCCAGGATGGTATGTTGCCTCCCTGGTGCCAGGGTCCAGGATGTCGCTGAACGGGAAGCGGGCATCCACAATGGGGAGGGTAAACATGCAGAGGTCGTTGTACATATTGGTACTAATGACATAGGCAGGAAGGGGCATGAGGTCCTGCAGCAGGAGTTCAGGGAGCTAGGCAGAAAGTTAAAAGACAGGACATCTAGTGTTGTAATCTCGGGATTACTCCCTGTGCCACGTGCCAGTGAGGCTAGAAATAGGAAGATAGAGCAGTGGCTAAACACGTGGCTAAACAGCTGGTGTAGGACGGAGGGTTTCAGTTATCTGGACCACTGGGAGCTCTTCCGGGGTAGGTGTGACCTCGATAAGAAGGACGGATTGCATCTAAACTGGAGAGGCATAAATATCATGGCCGCAAGGTTTGCTAGTGTCACACGGGAGGGTTTAAACTAGTATGGCAGTTGGGGGGGGGGGGGGGGGCGAGGGACCAGAGCAATAGGTCAGAAAGTGAAAGCATTGAGGGAGAACTAGGGCCAATATGGCTCTGAGGCTGAGCAGACAGGGAGAAGTTGCTGAACACAGCGGGTCTGGTGGCCTGAAATGCATATGTTTTAATGCAAGAAGTATTATGGGTAAGGCAGATGAACTTAGAGCTTCGAATAGTACTTGGCACTATGATGTTGTTTTCCTTAATCCTATTTGCCAATGACTTTTCATGACCCCTTCTAGCCCTCCTGACTCCTTGCTTAAGTTCCTTCCTACTTTCCTTATACTCTACACAGGCTTAGTCTGTTCTCAGCCTCCTAGCCCTGACAAATGCCTCCTTTTTCTTTCTGACAAGGCCTACAATATCTCTCGTTATCCAAGGATCCCGAAATTTCCCGTATTTATCCTTCTTTCTCACAGGAACATGCTGGTCTTGAATTCCTTTCAACTGACACTTGAAAGCCTCCCACATGTCAGATGTTGATTTACCCACAAACATCCGCCCCCAATCTAAGTTCTTCAGTTCCCACCCAATATTGTTATAATTAGCCTTCCCCCAATTTAGCACATTCACCCGAGGACCACTCTTATCCTTCTCCACCAGCACTTTAAAACTTACTTAATTGTGGTCACTGTTCCCGAAATTCTCCCCTACCACCTGGCCGGGCTCATACCCCAATACCAGGTCCAGTACAACCCCTTCCCTAGTTGTTTTAAGAAGCCCTCCTGGATGCCCCTCAGTGTCCAAAATTACACATGCATAAAAAGCAAGAGGGTAGCCCACTGAAGGATTTGCGAGGGAATCTATGTGTGGAGCCAGAGGAAATGGGCGAAGTGTTAAATGAATACTTTGCATCAGTATTCACCAAAGGGAAGGAATTGGTGGATGTTGAGTCTGGAGAAAGGTGTGTAGATAGCCTGGGTCACATTGAGATCAAAAAAGACGAGGTGTTGGGCGTCTTGAAAAATATTAAGGAAGATAAGTCCCCAGGGCCTGATGGGATCTACTCCAGAATATTGGAGGAGGCTAGAGAGGAAATTACTGTGGCCTTGACAGAAATCTTTGGATCCTCACTGTCTTCAGGTGATGTCCCGGGGGATTGGATAATTGCCAATGTTTTTCCTGTGTTTAAGAAGGGTAGCAAGGTTAATCCAGGGAACAACAGGCCGGTGAGCTTTACGTCAGTGGTAGGGAAATTACTGGAGAGAATTCTTCGTGACAGGATCTACTCCCATTTGGAACCAAATGGGCGAATTAGTCAGAGGCAGCATGGTTTTGTGAAGGGAAGGTTGTGTCTCACTAACTTGATAGAGGTCACAAAGATGATTGATGCAGGTAGGGCAGTGGATGTTGTCTATATGGACTTCAATAAGGCCTTTGACAAGGTCCCACATGGTAGACTGGTACAAAAGGTGAAGTCACACGTGATCGGGGTGAGCTCGCAAGGTGCATAGAGAACTGGCTAGGTCATAGAGTAGCAATGGAAGGATGCTTTTCTTATTGGAGGGCTGTGACTAGTGGTGTTCCGCATAGATCAGTGCTGGGACCTTTGCTGTTCGTAGTATGAATAAATGATTTGGAGGAAAATGTAACATGTCTGATTAGTAGGTCTGCAGACAACACAAAGGTTGGTGGAATTGTGGATAGCGATGAGGACTGTCAGAGGAAAGAGCAGGATTTAGATCGTTTGGAGAGTTGGGGCGGCGAGATGGCAGATGGAGTTTAATCCGGACAAATGTGAGGTAATGCATTTTGGAAGGTCTAATGCAGGTAGGGAATATACAGTGAATGGTAGAACCCTCAAGAGTATTGAAAGTCAGAGAGAACAAGGTGTACAGGTCCACAGGTCACTGAAAGGGGCAACACATGTGGAGAAGGTAGTCAAGAAGGCATACGGCATGCTTGCCTTCATTGGTCGGGGCTTTGAGTATAAGAATTAGATGTGCGAGGCAATTTTTTTACACAGATTGTAGTGGGTGCTTGGAAATCGCTGCCGGCGGAGGTGGTGGAAGCAGGGACGATAGTGACATTTAAGGGGCATCTTGACAAATACATGAATAGGATGGGAATATAGGGATACCGACGCATGAAGTGTAGAAGATTGTAGTTTAGTCGGGCAGCATGGTCGGCACGGGCTTGGAGCGCCGAAGTGCCTGTTTCTGTGCTGTACTTTTCTTTGTTCTTTGTTCTTTGTTTGTTCACCCCCACCCACCCCGCCGTATTCATTGAAATCCTCCCCAACTACTCAAGAATGCACCTCCAAAGGTATCAGTTTGACACCTGCCCAGGTGTAACCCATCCAGTTTGTACAGGTTCCACGTACCCCAAAATAGGACCCGGTGCCCCAGGAATCAGAAACCTCTCCCGCACACCATCTGTCCAACCACGTACTCATCTGATATATTCTGCTATTTCTCCACCGACTAGTATCATAGAATTTATAGTGCAGAAGGAGGCTATTAGGCCATTCGAGTCTGCACCCCGGCTCTTTGAAAGAGCACCCTACCCAAGCCCACACCTCCCCACACCTCCACCCTATCCCCATAACCCAGTAACCCCAGCCAACACTAAGGGCGAATTTGGACACTAAGGGCAATTTATCATGGCCAATCCACCTAACCTGTACATCTTTGGACTGTGGGAGGAAAGCGGAGCACCTGCAAGAAACCCACGCACACGGGTAGAACGTGTAGGCTCCGCACAAACATTGACCCAAGCCGGGAATCGAACCTGGGACCCTGGAGCTGTAAAGCAATTGTACTAACCACCATGCTGCCGTGCTGTCACTAGCATGTGACACTGGTAGTAATCCTGAGATCATTACCTTTGAAGTCCGACTTCTCAACTTTCTTCCAAACTCCCTATATTCTGCTTTCAGGACCTTATCCAATTTTACCTATTTCATTCGTACCAATGTGGATGTATCATGACAACTGGCTGGTCACCCTCCCCCTCCAAAATGTCATGTAACCGCTGCGAGTCATCCTTGACCCTCGCGCCAGGGAGGAACACACCAGGCTGGAGTCTCGTTTGCGGCCATAGAAACGCTTGTATATCAGCCTTACAACTGAATGCCGTATAACTAATGCATTTTCACATTGTACTCCTCTGCTGTGCAGCAGAACTAACCTTGGGGCAAATAGTTTGGTGGTTGCTGATTTCCCCTGAGTGGCCATTCCCCTCAACAGTATCCAAATCAGTATATCTGTTTTGCAGGGAAATGGCCATAGGCGAATCTTGCACTGCCTATCTACCTCTCTTGCTCTGCGTGGTGGTCACCCATTCCCTGCCTGCCTGTGGATTCTGCGCCTGTGGTGTGACCAACTCTCTATGCACAGTGTTCTCCCCTCGTGGTTGCTCCACAGTGTCCCCAACCGCCGCTCCAGATGTGAAACTCGGCCTGCAGTTGTAGAAACATCGTGCACAGCTGCTGGTCTTGAAAACTGGAAACATTACTTGTGCCCTATACGGAGCAAGAAGAGAAGACCACTCCAAACGTGCTTCTGTTGTAACTGTTAGCCTTCCTGGTAGTTTGACATGCCCTGATGCTTCAAAATTTTCTGCATACACATGAATATTTCGCTGACTGGAAGTCATCTAATATTTCTTGAAACTGAAATTATATCTTTAAATCAAATCCAAATTCCACAGAGAAGACTTATAAATATAATTTGGGCCCTGCACGTAGACTTTTATCGACAAACGTGCCAAGGATAATTGGTCTATTTCACCACCAGCAATGATATTGTTAGGGAATGGTGATGACAATTTTAACGTCCAGAAAACCCTTTATTTTTATTCATTTTAGTGTAACAGGTTGGAACATCAGTTACAGCAGGCCGAGAGTTTCCTGACAAGTGTTTCCAGTGACAAGCTTCCAATGACCAATATGCCCTGTGGATTGAGGAGGGCGAGTGATGAAATGTTGCACACATTTTCAGCGCAAATCATCAAGCAACTTATTGCACCATGCAATGAGCTTTATGAGCGTTGTATGGAACGTCTGTGGAACTCTATTTACTTCAAATATTGCATTGCGTTAATGACTCAAAACTTAATGAGTGAATTGTCAGTAATATATTCTATAATACCTCAGCAAATCAACCTCTGCCTTACAGCAGCCCATTTGCTCACAAATGCTATCGTTTGCTCTCATGAATCTGCATTGGTTTTCTGGTATTAGGAAATATATTTAAACAATAAACCACATTTTTTTTGAATTTGGATATGAGGTTGAATGGGATGTTGGGGCTGAAGGTGGAGCTGTAGTCCATGCATAGGAGACTGACCGAGGATGCCTTGTTGTCGAGATGTACAGGGATGAATATTGGGCCATGGAGGTAACTTATGCTCTGGCCCGGTTGTGACGGTATGCAAATTACCATGGATCAAGACAGTCTGGAAGTTTGCAGTTGCTGTGTCTCATGATCAACGTCTCGTAGCACTTCATAATGATAGATTTCAGGTGCACCGGTTGGTAGTCGTTGAGGCACGTTTATGGTTGGTTCTTCTTTGGCAGCGGTATGATGGTGGTCTTCTTGTTGCAGGTGGGAACCTCGGAGCGGAATCGGGAGAGATTCAAGATGACTGTAAACACACCCACCAGTTCTTCCCGGCAGGATCTGAATGCGCAACCAATGACTCTGTCAGGACCCGTTGCTTTCTATGCGTTCACTATCAAGATGACTGATCTGACATCTCAGGCTGTGTCAGTAGTTATGGATGTGTTCAGGAGGTGCCACTGTTCTCGAAGGCTCCTCACCTGCCGAGGGCTCTGAGTGCTCTTCCTCAAACACAGCAGTTAAGGCACTGGAGGCCTACCTGGCATCCATCCCTCTATCTCCCTGAGCACCGCTGTCAAAATCCTAAATATTAGCCTGCGTAAAGGCCTCTCGTGCCTCCATTCCTCGATATCCCCGAATATCACTCTCAAATTCCGAAGTATCAACGTGCTGAAAGTCTTCGATGACTTCTGATTCAGCTTCAGCTCTGCACGGCTGTGAGGTGCTTGCTTCTATCATATCACATTCAGGTGTCTTTCCCGCTGCATGATAGTCACCTACTTTCTCTGATTTCAACATGCCATCTGCAAATGTTACCGAAAAAACATTACTTTTGTATCAAATTAACTGTCACCTTGATGCTATGATCAATTCACTTCACTTCTTACCTTGACTCATCCCTATGTCTGCAATGTCCCTTCTTAAGGACTATGAAAGACCCAACAATAGACACGCAGAGTGCGGTCTTTAAGATGTAGTCATCAAACTCCAGTCGTTGAATGCTCCTCGACATTATTTGCTTGTTTTACCTGCTGATTGAAATGGAAATTTATTTACAAAAGGTTACCATGTCCTTAAGCACAATCACAGCTCACAGCTTCTGCCCTGGAGGGTCGGGGGTTGTGGCTTCGGGGGTGGGTGGGGACATCTTCCATTGTAATACTCATGAATAGGTCAAATCACCTTCAAGTCACTTATTAAGTTAATGAAGGAGGCAGTCTTATTTTCAAATCGCGCTGCAGATGGTGGAATTTGAATTCAATAAAAAGAATCGGGTATTAAATGTCTAATGATGGCCATTGTCGATTGTCGTAAAAAATGTGGAAATCTGTCGTCCTGACCTGGTCTGGCCGACTTAAAACTCCAGACCCACAGACTCTTAACTGCTTCCCTAAAGAGAAATTAGGGATGGGCAATACATGTTGCCAATAATTCCCGCGTCCCACGAATGAATAATTTTTAAAAATGTATTTCTCCCTTGCAAAAGATTAACGTCGAAACGTTGGGTGGCTCGATGGATAGCACTGCTGCCTCACCCTCTGTGTGGGGTTTCCAAATTATCCCCGTAGTGGCGTGGGTCTAACCCCCCCACCTGCACCCCAAAGATGATATAAATACAGGATGGGATTTGAAGCAGTCTTTACTTCTTAATATTACAGGTTTAAAATCTTATTTATTACTTGATCAATGAGATTAAGAGTGTTCAACCTTCGTAACCAAGTGAAACAAATTAAATCCTGAAATATTTTAAAACCCCTATGCACAGCCTGGAGTCGCATTACTGGGAACTAATAGAGTTAAGGCATACACGACATACATGCATACATCGATGCATGCATTCTTTAATGGTACTGTAATAATACTTGTATTGTTGCTTTTATTATGTTCCGCACGAAGTAAGAGCAAAACATTGAAATGCTTTGACATTGCTGTTCAAGTTACCTCCTTATCAACCCCTCCTGGTAATCGGACGTGGTGAACAACTGCTCCTCAGACCAACCGCCACTCCAGATGTGAAACTCGGCCTGCAGTTGTAGACACATCGTGCACACCTGCTGGTCCTGAAAACTGGAAACATTACTTGTGCCCTATACGGAGCAAGAAGAGAAGACCACTCCAAACGTGCTTCTGTTGTAACTGTTAGCCTTCCTGGTGGTTTGACATGCCCTGATGCTTCAGAATTTTCTGCATACACATGAATATTTCGCTGACTGGCAGTCATCTAATATTTCTTGAAACTGAATTTATATCTTTAAATCAAATCCAAATTCCACAGAGAAGACTTATAAATATAATTTGGGCCCTGCACGTAGACTTTTATCGACAAACGTGCCAAGGATAATTGGTCTTATTCACCACCAGCAATGATATTGTCAGGGAATGGTGACGACAAATAGAACGTCCAGAAAACCCTTTATTTTTATTCATTTTAGTGTAATAGGTTGGAACATCAGTTACAGCAGGCCGAGAGTTTCCTGACATGTGTTTCCAGTGACAAGCTTCCAATGACCAATATGCCCTGTGGATTGAGGAGGGCGAGTGATGAAATGTTGCACACATTTTCGGCGCAAATCATCAAGCAACTTATTGCACCATGCAATGAGCTTTATGAGCGTTGTATGGAACGTCTGTGGAACTCTATTTACTTCAAATATTGCATTGCGTTAATGACTCAAAACTTAATGAGTGAATTGTCAGTAATATATTCTATAATACCTCAGCAAATCAACCTCTGCCTTACAGCAGGCAATTTGCTCACAAATGCTATCGTTTGCTCACATGAATCTGCATTGGTTTTCTGGTATTAGGAAATATATTTAAACAATAAACCCAATTTTTTTTGAATTTGGATATGAGGTTGAATGGGATGTCGGGGCTGAAGGTGGCGCTGTAGTCCATGCATAGGAGACTGACCGAGGATGCCTTGTTGTCGAGATGTACAGGGATGAATATTGGGCCATGGAGATCGCTTGTGCTCTGGCCCGGTTGTGACGGTATGCAAATTACCATGGATCAAGACAGTCTGGAAGTTTGGAGTTGCTGTGTCTCATGATCAACGTCTCGCAGCACTTCATAATGATAGATTTCAGGTGCACCGGTTGGTAGTCGTTGAGGCACGTTTATGGTTGGTTCTTCTTTGGCAGCGGTATGATGGTGGTCTTCTTGTTGCAGGTGGGAACCTCGGAGCGGAATCGGGAGAGATTCAAGATGACTGTAAACACACCCACCAGTTCTTCCCGGCAGGATCTGAATGTGCAACCAATGACTCTGTCAGGACCCGTTGCTTTCTATGCGTTCACTATCAAGATGACTGATCTGACATCTCAGGCTGTGTCGGTAGTTATGGATGTGTTCAGGAGGTGCCACTGTTCTCGAAGGCTCCTCACCTGCTGAGGGCTCTTAGTGCTTTTCCTCAAACACAGCAGTTAAGGCACTGGAGGCCTACCTGACATCCATCCCTCTATCTCCCTGAGCACCGCTGTCAAAATCCTAAATATTAGCCTGTGTAAAAGCCTCTCGTGCCTCCATTCCTCGATATCCCCGAATGTCACTCTCAAATTCCGAAGTATCAACGTGCTGAAAGTCTTCGATGACTTCTAATACAGCTTCAGCACTGCACGGCTGTGAGGTGCTTGCTTCTATCATATCACATTCAGGTGTCTTTCCCGCTGCATGATAGTCACCTACTTTCTCTGATTTCAACATGCCAACTGCAAATGTTACCGAAAAAACATTACTTTTGTATCAAATTAACTGTCATCTTGATGCTATGATCAATTCACTTCACTTCTTACCTTGACTCATCCCTGTATCTGCAACGTCCCTTCTTAAGGGCTATGAAAGACCCAACAATAGACACGCGTGGCCATCATGCAGAGTGTGGTCTTTAAGATGCAGTCATCAAACTCCAGTCGTTGAATGCTCCTCGACATTATTTGCTTGTTTTTCCTGCTGAATGAAATGGAAATTTATTTACAAAAGGTTACCATGTCCTTAAGCACAATCACAGCTCACAGCTTCTGCCCTAGAGGGTAGGGGGTTGTGGCTTCGGGGGTGGGTGGGGACGTCTTCCATTGTAACACTCATGAATAGGTCAAATCACCTTCAAGTCACTTATTACGTTAATGAAGGAGGCAGTCTTATTTTCAAATCGCGCTACAGATGGTGGAATTTGAATTCAATAAAAAGAATCGGGAATTAAACGTCTAATGATGGCCATTGTCGATTGTTGTAAAAAATGTGGAAATCTGTCGCCCTGACCTGGTCTGGCCGACTTAAAACTCCAGACCCACAGACTCTTAACTGCTTCCCTAAAGAGAAATTAGGGATGGGCAATACATGTTGCCAATAATTCCCGCGTCCCACGAATGAATAATTTTAAAAATGTATTTCTCCCTTGCAAAAGATTAACGTCGAAACGTTGGGTGGCTCGGTGGATAGCACTGCTGCCTCACCCTCTGTGTGGGTTTCCAAATTATCCCCGTAGTGGAGTGGGTCTAACACCCCCCCCCCCACCCCCCACACGCAACCCGCAACCTCAAGATGATATAAATACAGGATGGGATTTGAAGCAGTCTTTACTTCTTAATATTACAGGTTTAAAATCTTATGTATTGCTTGATCAATGAGACTAAGAGCGTTCAACCTTAGTAGCCAAGTGAAACAAATTAAATCATGAAATATTTAAAAACCCCTATGCACAGCCTGGAGTCGCATTACTGGGAACTAATAGAGTTAAGACATACACGACATACATGCATACATCGATGCATGCATTCTTTAATGGTACTGTAATAATACTTGTATTGTTGCTTTTATTACGTTCCGCACGAAGTAAGAGCAAAACATTGAAATGCTTTGATATTGCTGTTCCAGTTACCTCCTTATCAACCCCTCCTGGTAATCGGACGTGGTGAACAACTGCTCCTCAGACCTGGTGTACCTGACATAAATTGTCGCCTGTACGATCTTCCACAGGAGTTCACTTCAGCCATCATCACCGCGGTCTACATGCCAACCCAAGCGGAAGTGAAGAAGGCTCTTGACGAACTGTCCAATGCTATAAATTACAAGGAAAAAGAACACCCGGAGGCCTTGTTTATCGTGGCTGGGGACTTCACCCAGGCAAACCTCGGGAGTGTACCGGCAAAATGTCTCCAACACATCTAGAACATAGAACATAGAACATAGAACATTATAGCGCAGTATAGGCCCTTTGGCCCTCGATGTTGCGCCGACCTGTGAAACCACTCTAAAGCCCATCTACACTATTCCCTTATTGTCCATATGTCTATCCAATGACCATTTGAATGTCCTTAGTGTTGGCGAGTCCACTACTGTTGCAGGCAGGGCATTCCACACCCTTACTACTCTCTGAGTAAAGAACCTACCTCTGACATCTGTCCTATATCTATCTCCCCTCAATTTAAAGGTACGTCCCCTCGTGCTAGACATCACCATCCGAGGAAAAAGGCTCTCACTGTCAACCCTATCCAATCCTCTGATCATCTTGTATGCCTCTATTAAGTCACCTCTTAACCTTCTTCTCTCTAACGAAAACAGCCTCAAGTCCCTCAGTCTTTCGTCATAAGATCTTCCCTCCATACCAGGCAACATTCTGGTAAATCTCCTCTGCACCCTTTCCAATGCTGCCACATTCTTCCTATAATGCGGCGACCAGAATTGCACGCAATACTCCAAATGTGGCCGCACCAGAGTGTTTTATAGCTGCAACATGACCTCATGGCTCCTAAACTCAATCCCTCTACCAATAAAAGCTAACACACCGTAGGCCTTCTTAACAACCCTCTCAACCTCGGTGGCAACATTCAGGGATCTATGTACATGGACACTGAGATCTCTCTGCTCATCCACACTGCCAAGATTCTTACCATTAGCCCAGTACTCAGTCTTCCTATTATTCCTTCCAAAATGAATCAACTCACACTTTTCTGCATTAAACTCCATTTGCCACCTCTCAGCCCAGCGCTGCAGCTTATCTATGTCCCTCTGTAACTTGTAACATCCTTCCGCACTGTCCACAACTCCACCGACTTTAGTGCCATCTGCAAATTTACTCACCCATCCTTCTACGCCCTCCTCCAGGTCATTTATAAAAATGACAAACAGCAGTAGCCCAAAACAGATCCTTGTGGTACACCACCAGGAACTGGACTCCAGTCTGAACATTTCCTATCAACCACCACCCTTTGTCTTCTTCGAGCTAGCTAATTACTGATCCAAACTGCAAAATCACCCTGAATCCCATGCCTCCGTATTTTCTGCAGTAGCCTACCATGGGGAACCTTATCAAACGCTTTACTGAAATCCATATACACCACATCAACTGCTTTTCCCTCATCCACCTGTTTGGTCACCTTCTCAAAGAACTCTATAAGGTTTGTGAGGCACGACCTACTCTTCACAAAACCGTGTTGACTATCTCTCATCAAATTATTCCTTTCCAGATGATTATACACCCTATCTCTTATAAACCTTTCCAAGATTTTTCACACAACAGAAGTAAGGCTCACTGATCTATAGTTACCGGGGTTATCTCTACTTGCCTTCTTGAACAAGGGGACAACATTTGCTATCCTCCAGTCTTCTGGCACTATTCCTGTAGACGAAGGTGACTTAAAGATAAAGGCCAAAGGCTCAGCAATCTCCTCCCTAGATTCCCAGAGAATCCTAGGATAAATCCCATCCGGCCCAGGTGACCTATCTATTTTCACACTTTCCAGAATTGCTAACACCTCCTCCTTATGAAGCTCAAGCCCTTCTAGTCTAGTAGCCTGAATCTCAGTCTTCTCCTTTTTCCTGTGTGAATACTGATGAAAGATATTCATTTAGCACCTCTCCTATCTCCTCGAACTCCAAGCACAACTTCCCACTACTGTCCTTGACTGGTCCTACTCTTACCCTAGTCATTCTTTTATTCTTGACATATCTCTCGAAAGCTTTAGGGTTATCCTTGATCCTACCTGCCAAAGACTTCTCATGTCCCCTCCCGGCTCCTCTTAGCTCTCTCTTTAGGTCCTTCCTAGCTAACTTGTAACTCTCGAGCGCCCTAGCTGAACCTTCATGTCTCATCTTTACATATGTCTCCTTCTTCCTCTTGACAAGTGTTTCGACTGCTTTAGTAAACCACGGTTCCCTCACTCGACCACTTCCTCCCTGCCTGACAGGTACATACTTATCAAGGACACGCAGTAGCTGTTCCTTGAACAAGCTCCACATTTCCATTGTGCCCAGCCCCTGCAGTTTTCCTCTCCATCCGATGTATCCTAAGTCTTGCCTCATCGCATCATAATTGCTTTTCCCCCAGATATAACTCTTGCCCTGCGGTATATACCTATCCCTTTCCATCACTAAAGTAAACGTAATCGAATTGTGGTCACTCCCACCAAAGTGCTCATCTACCTCCAAATCTAATACCTGTCCTGGTTCATTACCCAGTACCAAATCCAATATGGCCTCGCCTCTCGTTGGCCTATCTACATACTGTGTCAGGAAACCCTCCTGCACACATTGGACAAAAACGGACCCATCTAAAGTTCTCGAACTATAGCGTTTCCAGTCAATATTTGGAAAGTTAAAGTCCCCCATAACAACTACCCTGTTGCTTTCGCTCCTATCCAGAATCATCTTTGCAATCCTCTCCTCTACATCTCTGGAACTTTTCGGAGGACTATAGAAAACCCCTAACATGGTGACCTCTCCTTTCCTGTTTCTAACCTCAGCCGATACTACCTCAGTAGATGAGTCCTCATCAAACGTCCTTCCTGCCACCGTAATACTGTCCTTGACTAACAATGCCACCCCTCCCCCTCTTATACCACCTTCCCTGAGCTTACTGAAATATCTAAATCCCGGCACCTGCAACAACCATTCCTGTCCCTGCTCTATCCATGTCTCCAAAATGGCCACAACATCGAAGTCCCAGGTACCAACCCATGCCGCAAGTTCACCCACCTTATTCCGGATGCTCCTGGCATTGAAGAAGACACACTTTAAACCACCTTCCTGCCTGCCGGTACACTCCTACAACGTTGAAACCCTACTCATGACCTATCTCCTGTCTCACCAGGGGCGCCAACGCTCTCGACCACTGCTACACAAAAATACAGGGTGACCACCGATACATCCCTCGACCGCACTTCAGAAAATCAGACCATAAGACGGTACTCCTTCTCCTGGAATACAAGCAGAAACTGAAGTGGGATAATCCGGTTAAGAAGGTCATGCAGAGCTAGTCCGATGCAACAGAAGAGCTCCGACGTGAGTGTTTCGAGTCAGTAGACTGGTCCATATTTAAGAACTCAGCGACCAGTATACCACCGCCATCACAGACTTCATCAGCAAGTGTGTTGAAGACTGCGTGCCAAAGAAGGTAGTACACACATCCCCCAACCAGACCCCATAGTTTACACGGGAGATTGACTCTTGACTGAAGGCCAGACCTGAGGTGTTCAAGATATGGAAACCTGACCTATACAGAAAATCCAGGTCCGATTTCTGCAAAGACATCAGGGATGCCATCAGACAATATTAGACTAGGCTAGATGCACAGACTAATGGCCCGGACTCTCGTCGATTGTAGCACGGTTTCAACAACGTAACGGGCTACAAAGCGAAGCCAAGTAGAATCTTTGGCAGCTGTGCACCCCATCCCGATGAACTCAATGCATTCTATGCTCGGTTTGAGCAAGGAACCATCAAACAACTGTCAACTCCCCCAGCAGGCATGGACAGACCCATACCTATCGTCACAGCTTCCGAATTCAGATGAGCCTTCCCGAAAGTGAACCGACAAAATCAAAAAGTCCTGACGGGGACCCTGGTCATGCACTCAGATCCTCCTTGGACCAGTTGGCGGACGTCTTTGCGGACATCATTTACCTCTCCCTACTCCAATCATAGTTTTCCACCTGCTTCAAGAAGAATACCAGTGACAAGCAACAACCAGGCAACGTGCCTGAACGACTACCGCCAGGTCGCCTTAATATAGATCATTATGAAGTACTTCAAGCGGTTGGTCATGAGACACATCAACTCCATGCTCCTAGAATGCCTTAATCCACTACAATTCGCATGTCACCATAACCGGTCCAGAGAAGATGCAATCTCCCTGCCCCTACACTGATGCCTGGAGCATCTCAACAACAAGGCTTCCGAAGTCAAACTCCTATACATTGACTACATCTCGGCCTTCAACACCATAATCCCAGTCAACCTCATATCATAGCTCTAAAACATAAGACTTGGCTCCCGCTCTGCAACTGGATCTTCGACTTCCTGACTCACAGAACACAATCAGTAATGATAAATAACAGCACCTCTTTGATGACATTCCTCAACACCGGGGCCCCACGCGGTAGCAGGCTTAGCCCCCTACTGTACTCCGTATACACACTAGTGTGTGGCAAAATTTTGTTCCTACTCCATCTATGTCTTGCTGATGACACAAACGTAGTTGGTCGGATCTCGAGCAACGAGGAGTTTGAGTACAGGAGGGAGACAGAAACTGGTGGAGTGTTGTAACGACAACAATCTCTCCCTCAATTTCAGGAAAACTAAAGAGCTGGTCATTGCTTTCAGGAAGCAATGTATCGTGCACACCCCTGACAACATCAATGTTGCCAAGGTGGAGATGGTTGACAGTTTCAAATTCCTAGGTGTGCACATCACTAACAATCTGTCTGGTCCACCCAGGTCGACGCAACGACCAAAAAAGCACAACAGTGCCTATACGTTTTTTGAAGAGGTCACAAAGATGATTGATGCAGGTGGGGGAGTGGATGTTGTCTTTCTGGACTTCAGTAAGGCCTTTAACAAGGTCCCTCACGGCAGACTGCTACAAAAGGTGAAGTCACATGGGATCAGGGGTGAGCTGGCAAGATGGTTACAGAACTGGCGAGATCATAGAAGGCAGAGAGTAGCAATGGAAGGGTGCTTTTCTGATTGGAGGGCTGTGACAAGTGGTGTTCTGCAGGGATCAGTGCTGGGACCTTTGCTGTTCGTAGTATATATAAATGATTTGGAGGAAAATGTAACTGGTCTGATTAGTAAGTTGGCGGACGACACGAAGGTTGGTGGAATCGCGGATAGCGATGAGGACTGCCTGAGGATACAGCAGGATTTAGATAGTTTGGAGATATGGGCAGAGAGATGGCAGTCTAATCAGTTTAATCCTGAAAAATGTGAGGTAATGCATTTTGGAAGGTCTAATGCAGGTAGGGAATATACAGTGAATGGTTGAACCCTCAAGAGTATTGACAATCAGAGAGATCTAGGTGTACAGGTCCACAGGTCACTGAAAGGGGCAACACAGCTGGAGACGGTAGTCAAGAAGACATACGGCATGCTTGCCTTCATTGACCGGGGCTTTGAGTCTAAAAATTGACAAGTCATGTCGCAGCTGTATAGAACTTTAGTTAGGCCATACTTGGAGTATAGTTTTCAATTCTGGTCGCCACACTACCAGAAGGATGTGCAGGCTTTAGAGAGGGTGCAGAAGAGATTTACCAGGATGTTGCCTGGCATGGAGGGCATTAGCTATGAGGAGCGGTTGAATAAACTCGGTTTCTTCTCACTGGAACGACGGAGGTTGGGGGGCAACCTGATAGAGGTCTACAAAATTATGAGGGGCATAGACAGAGTGGATAGTCAGAGGCTTTTTCCCAGGGTAGAGTGGTCAATTACTAGGGGGCATAGGTTTAAGGTGCTAGGGGCAAGGTTTAGAGGAGATGTACGAGGCAAGTTTTTTACACAGAGGGTAGTGGGTGCCAGGAACTCACTGCCGGAGGAAGTGGTGGAAGCAGGGACGATAGTGACATTTAAGAGGCATCTTGACAAATACATGAATAGAATGAGAATAGAGGGATGTGGACCCAGGAAGTGTGGGAGATTTTAGTTTAGACATGCAGCATGGTCGGCACAGGCCTATAGGGCCGAAGGGCCTGTTCCTGTGTTGTACTTTTGTTTCTTCTTTGATTTCAGGAAACGATGGAAATTCGGCATGTCCACATTGACTCTTACCAACTTTTACAAATCACCAAACAAAGCATCCTATCAGGCTGCGCGGCATCCTGCTATGGGAACTGCACAGCCCAAGACGGTAACAAACTACAGAGAGTCGTGAACACAGCGCAGTCTATCAGACGGACCCTCCTCCCATCCATTGACCCTGTCTACACCTCCACTGGTTGGGAAAACGGTCCGCATAATCAATGACGACTCCCACCCGGGTTATTCAGTCTTCCAACTTTTTTCCATCGAGCAGCAGATACAAAAGTCTGAGAACACGCACTAAAGGATTCAAAAACTGCTTTTTCCCCGCTGTTACAATATTCCTAAATTACCCTAATATGGACTGATCTGTTCTCTTAACACACCTTCTCTCCTGAGTAGTACTGCACAACTTTATGCTTCACCTGAAGCCTGTGTCTATGTATTTCCATTGTGTATTTATGGACGCCCTATTTTGTTTACTAATATATGTCCAATGTTTTTTTCATTTAATGACTTATTTGGCTGGACTGTATGGATAATAATACATTTCACTATGCCGCAGTACAAGTGAAATAAAACAAATCCAAATCTAAATAGATGGCAAGATGTAATAGTCAGGTTCCACACGGAATGGTCCACAGGCCCCAACTATTTGCAACTTCTATTTTTACGTCGTGGATACAGGGACAGAATGTTCGATAGCCAGATTTGCCGATGGCACTAAAATAGGTGGGACAGTAAGTTGCCATGAGAAAATAAGACACTTACCAATTGATGAAGATAGGTTCGTTGAGTCGGCCAAAATATGGCAGATAGAGTTTAACGTAGATAGATGTGAGGTCACCCATTTAGGTCAGAAAAATGAAAAGCCAACTTATGGTGTAAATTATGAGACTTCTGGGTGCTCTACCGCAGAGGAATCTGGGTGCACACGTGCTTGAGGCGCATAAAACTAGCATGCAGGTACTGTAGGCAATAAAGAAATCGAAACGAGTGTTGGTATTTATAGCTCAAGGACCAGAGTGTAAACGTATGGAAGTGTCGTTACAACTGTACAAGGCATTGGGGAGAACGGACCTCGAGTGTTGTGCACGGTTTTGCTCCTTTTATTTGAAGAAAGATGTGGCATTGGAGGCAGTTCAGAGAAGATTTAGTAGATTGATTCCTGAAATGAAGAGATTCTTAGGAAGAGAGATTGAGCACTTTCGGACGATACTCTCAAAAGTTCAGAAGAATGAGGGGAGGTCAAATCGAGGTATGTAACATGTGAAAATGTATGGCTAAAGTAAACTTGGAGCGGATGCTTTCTCTTTTGGGGCATTGTAGAACGACAGGTCATAGTCTCAGGACAAATCATGCAAAACTAAAACAGAGGAGGAGAAACTACTTCTCCCCAAGGTACGGGAAGCTGTGGAATTCGCTACGCCAGAGTACGGTATATTTTAAGACAATTAGTAAATTTAACGAGATGTTAAATTAGTAATGGGTTCAAGGGTCACAGAGAACGGGCAGGACGGTGGAATTGAGGCCATGATGAGATCAGCCGTGATTGTATTGAATGGTGGAGCAGGCACGAGAGCAGAAATTACCTACTCCTGCTCCTAGCTCTAAGGTTTAAAGAAATATATATTCTGTCAATTTCCACATTCCAGCTCTTGGGCTGTAGCCCTTCAGGTCACAGCACCTCAAGCACACATCTGGTGTTCCTGATAAATAAAGGAATCTCTTGAATAATAAGCTGATAAGGGGTTATGGGGACAAGGCAGGAGAATGGGGATAAGGAACAATTCAGCCATGAGCGGTGGAGGAGCAGACTCAATGGGAGGAATAGCCTAATATCGCTCCTACATTTATGGCCTTATGCACCTATATGCGAACTTCGCCACGTTGACTGAATAATGCTGACACTTATCGCTGCTTCTAAGGTATGATCTGGTGAATAACTAAAGCGGGCTGATTTGCCAATTTTCTTTTTTATGTATATATTTCCGCTCAGTTCGACTTCGAATGCGTTACCAGCTCTGTTATAATCCGTGGTGCGCTCAATTCCGAGTGACCGACTTTGATTTCTTCTTGCTGCAGTTTCCGCTTGGACTTCTGGTGGATCAACTCCCCAAAATGACTTTGTCATACAGCACGCACCGTCAAGTCATTCAAGCTTGCTTTGTTAAGGAGCAGGATTCACCTGAGGAAGGAGCAGCGCTCCGAAAGATAGTGACATCGAAACAAACCTGTTGGACTTTAACCTGGTGTTGTAAGACTTCGTACTTTGTTAAGGAGGGAACTGAATGTTTTGGCTGTAATCTCTCAATCACCTGAAAGCAATTGCTTCTTGGTGCTACTTGGACTATCAGGAAGCATAGATGCCTCGTGACTCATGAGTTGGCTCTGATAAAGATAATTTGGCTTACAGCATGATCACTATGGAGGACACGAGGTAACAGATGACTGCGCTGCAATGTGATGGAGAATGAGTGAGGAGTGAATTTACGTGAGCATTTCGTGCACGGGAGAAAGATGGGAGTTAACATACAATGTATTGTCAGCAATTACAGTGAATGGATCTAGATTATCGATCTTGAAGCGGAACTAAAGGCACTGCAAATTTTAAGAGAGGGAGACAAATAACAGGACTTCTTTCCAGAAGACAGACAGGCGTTTAACCATCTGGTCGGTTGTTTTGTAAGCAGTGCGGGATGGGGGTGTATGACCCACAGTGAGGCATCTGAAAGATCCGACCAGACAGTAGTGGAACAATCTGAGACGTTGCAATTGCCAAGAAGGTTTGAGAGTTCAGAACTTGCAGCTGGCAATGATACCATGGCACAGGAAGCTGTGCAGGTAATGGTAGCAAACATAGAAACGGAGAAAGTAGGGGCAGGAGGAGGCCATTCGGCTGTTCGAGCCTGTTCCGCCAATCATTACCATCATGACTGATCATCAAACTGAAGAACAAAATCCGGCTTTCACCCCATATCCTTTGATCTCCTTTGCCCCAAGTGCTATATCTGAGTCCAAGCGTCGGCAGGTCATGTTACAGTTGTATAGGACTTTGGTTAGGCCACATTTGGAATACTGCGTGCAGTTCAGGTCGCCACATTACCAGAAGGATGTAGATGCTTTAGAGATGTCATGTGAGAATGCCTTTAAGAAATGGATGTTTACGCAATGTACCTTTAAGAAAATGCAATGATGTCAGAGTGTGGTTGGAGCTGGGCTTTAGATCAGCCATTTTGCAGTTTTTAGTTTTGCAGTTTGTAAAGAGCTTGGCAGTGTCTGTGTTTGCAGTGAGCTGGATCTCTGCCATGAAATACGATCTCTGGATCATTTGGGTTATTTAACCTCATAATAGTGAAGCCTTTAACCTGATGTGATTCTGTTTAAAGGTGTTAAGTCTCTTGGAAGTTTGAAGGAACATTTTCAGGAATTATTTACTGTTGCAATATTTTCGGAGTTATCTTTGAAGTAAGGGGTGTTAAGAGATCCAATGTTCACTTAAGATGTTAAGTTGAGTTCATGGAATAAACATTGTTTTGTGTTTAAAAAAACATGTGTCCATAATTGTAATCCCACTCCTAGGGAACAAGCCGTGTGCTCGGAAAAGCAACAAATACATTAAAAGTGGGAGGTTGGTTGAACTTCATGATATATTTTGGGGTCCTGAAAACTCCTCGCCCATAACAATTGGGGGCTCGAGGGGGATAAAAGTCTATCTATTCGATTGGCTTTTGGGAACTTAAAGACAGTGAAGGATTGTTGCTTTTCCGGTGTGGTATTTTAGTTTAAGTGGGGAGTGTGTTGTGGACAATGGCTCTTTCAGAGGCTCAGAAGTTTTTGGGGGTGGAGACTGTCACACGTAGAACTTTACGGACAGACACAAAAAGCAGACTGTTGGGTCTGGCAAAAACATTACAGTTAACATTACCTGACAAAATGCGAAAAGATGAGGTAATTATGGTGGTGGTTAAGCATTTAAAGTTGCCTGGATAGAGCTTGACTCATGGGAAATAGCAAAAATTTAGTTGCAAATTAAATAAATGGAACATGAGAAAGAATTAAAGCGGCTGGAATACGAAAGAGATAGAGAGGAAAAAGAAAAGGAGAGAGAATAAAGAAACAAAGAAAGAGATAGAGAGGAAAGGGAAAAATGTCCAAGCATTTCCAAGTTTGACGAGAAGGAGGTAGAAGCCTTTTTCATTTCATTTGAGAAGGTAGCTAAACAAATGCAATGACCACAGGACATGTGGGTATTACTCATTCAAACAATGCTGGTAGGTAGGGCTAGTGAAGTGTTTGCATCACTACAGGAGGAGGTATCTGGAACGTATGAGGGGGTGAAGAAATCCATCTTAAGTGCATATGAGCTAGTGCCTGAAGCTCACAGACAAAGGTTTAGAAATTTAAAGAAAGAATTTGGTCAAACATACATGGCGTTTGAATGGCTCAAACAGAGTAATTTTGATAGGTGGATAAGGGCTTTGAAAATAGACCAAACGTATGAAGCTCTCAGAGAAATTATACTTTTGGAGGAGTTTAAAAATTCCATTCCGGATGTAGTGAGAACTCATGTGGAAAAACAGAGAGTTAAAACTGCTAGATGAGCAGCGGGAATGGCAGATGATTATGAATTAGTTCATAAATCAAAGATTGGTTTCCGACATCAGTTTCAGCTGGTGAGGGATAGAAACTGGGGACATGAGAAATACTCAAGTGGTAAAGGTAAAGGTGATCTGATGGGAGACAATAAAGAGAGTGGACCTCAGATTTAAAAAGAAATCCAGGAAGGTGGAAAAGAAATGAAACGTTTCAGATGTTTTCACTGTAACAAACTAGGCCATGTAAAGTCACAGTGTTGGTGGTTGAAGAAAAGCACTGGGAATGCTGATGTGGTAAAACAGGATAAAACAGTGGGGTTTGTGAGAGTGGTAAAGGAAGGCCCAAGGGAAGCGAAGGAGGTGCAAACGGTTGTACAGCCTGTTCAAGAAGTAATTGATCAGAAGGTGCCAGATGTATTTAAAGAATTTACTTGTGTGGGTAAAGTTTACTCATGTGTATCAGGAGGAGCAGGTAAAGAAATCACAATTTTAAGAGATACAGGGGCTAGTCAATCTTTAATGGTAAGGGATGAGGAATTATGTAGTTTGGGAAGAATGTTGCCAGAAAAGGTGGTGATATGTGGAATTCAGGGTGAGAGAAGTAGCGTTCCATTATATAAGATAAGGTTGGAATGTCCAGTGAAGAGTGGTGAAGTGGTTGTAGGAGTAATAGATAAACTATCTTGCCCAGGAATACAGTTTATCTTGGGTAATGATATAGCTGGATTGCAGGTGGGAGTGATGCCTACCGTGGTTGATAAGTCGGTGGAAAATCAGACAACTGAAGGGTTGAAGGACGAATATCCTGGGATTTTTCCTGATTGTGTAGTAACAAGGTCGCAAAGTCACAGGTTAAGGCAAGAGGAGAAATCAAAGAGTGAAGATGAAGTTGAAGTGTAATTGCCAGAAACGATTTTTGATCAGATGGTTGAAATAGAACAAGAACGGGTGGAGGATGAGGCGGATATTTTTAGTTCAGGAAAATTGGCGGAGTTACAACAGAAAGATGGAGAAATAAAACGGATATATCAGAAAGCATACACGGAAGAGGAATCTGAGAGTATACCAGAGAGTTATTACCGTAAAAATGATGTCTTGTTGAAAAAATGGAGATCTGTACATATGCAGGCGGATGAAAAGTGGGAAGAAGTTCATCAAGTAATATTGCCGGTAGGGTATAGAAAGGAGGAGTTGCGAGTTGCACATGAGGTACCAGTGGGAGGTCATTTGGGAATAAGAAAAACTCAAGCTAAAATTTAGAAACATTTTTACTGCCCTGGACTACATAAAGATGTAGTAAAATGTTGTCAATCATGTCACACATGTCAAGTGATAGGGAAACCTCAAGCAGTGATAAAACCTTAATACCCATTCCAGCATTTGAGGAACCTTTTACGAGGGTCATAATTGATTGTGTTGGACCGCTTCCTTAAACAAAAAGTGGGAATCAATATTTGTTGACTATAATAGATGTGTCTACTAGGTTTCCAGAGGCCATTCCAGGACATAATATTACAGCTAAAAGGATTGTGGAGGAGTTACTTATATTCTTTCCTAGATATGGACTACCCACAGAAATTCAATCGGATCAAGGATCAAATTTTTCTTCAAAGTTATTCAAAGAAGTTATGGATAGCATAGGAATAAAACAATTTAAATCAGCTGCGTACCATCCAGAATCGCAGGGAGCGTTAGAAAGGTGGCATCAGGCAGTAAAGACAATGTTGAGGGCCTATTGTCAAGATTATCCAGTGGATTGGGTTAAAGGAATTCCATTCGTATTGTTTGCAATTAGGGATGCACCTAATGAGTCTACCAAATGTAGTCCATTTGAACTAATTTTTGGTCATGAGGTAAGAGGACCACTTAAATTGTTTAAGGAAACATTGGTGGGTGAGAAATCGGAAATTACACTATTAGATTACGTGTCAAATTTTAGGGAACGATTAAATAGAGCAGGTGAATTGGCTGGAAAACATTTGAAAGTTGCACAAAATGTGATGGAACAGGTAGCGGACAAGAAATCCAAAGTTCATAGTTTTGCCAGTGGGGATAAAATTTTAGTGTTGTTACCAGTTGTCGGTGAGCCTTTAAAAGCTACGTTGTGTGGACCATATCAGATTGAAAGGAAATTAAGTGAGATGAATTATGTGGTAAAAACACCAGATAGCAGGAAGACTCGCCAAGTGTGTCATGTGAATATGCTTAAAAGGTACTTTGAAAGGAAAGGAGAGAAAAAGGAGGTTTTAATGATTCTAACTCAAAGTGACGAACCAAATCCAGATGACTGTGAATTTGGCATACCTCAAATTAAATTGGAAAATGAGGATGTTCTTAAAAATTGGGATGAATTGTTAAGATACCTTCCAGAGGAAAAAGGAACTGACCTGAAAGAGTTATTGATATCACATGGGCAAGTTTGTAGAGATTAATTGGGAAGTACTGAAATGGCTATACATGATGTAGATGTGGGAAATGCTGTTCCGATCAGACAGCATCCATCTAGACTTAATCCTTTAAAACTGGCACAGGTTAACAGAGAGATTGAGAGTATGCTGAAGAATGGCATAATTTAAGTTGGTTGCAGCCAATGGAGCTCACCCATAGTGATGGTACCTAAACCAGATGGTACCCAACGGTTGTGTGCGGACTATCGAAAAATGAATGCAGTTACAAGAACGGACTCTTATCCTATCCCACGTTTGAAGGATTGCATTGAGAAAGTGGGACAATATGCTTTTATTTTCAACTTCCAGACATGGAAAGAAGATTCTAAACATCGTATGGAGTTCTTCGATCGACTTCAGGCGGCAGGTTTGGTGATGAACCGACCTGAAAGTGAATTTGGAGAAGCCCAAATCACTTTCCTTGCGGGGTTTCCGATACCCTCAAGACGAAGGGAAATAATGCGATTTCTTAGCATGAGTGGATTTGATCGAACCTTTGTGCAAGCGTTATGTGGCGTGATTATTCCACTGATGGACTTGCTAAAGAAACCTAAAAAATTTCAATCGACAGCGGACTTTCAACACGCATTTGACTGCCTGAAAGCTGTGGTCACCAATGCTCCTGTTTTGGAGAATTGCAAGGGATTCTGTGGTCAGATTGAACTAAAGTATTTGATTCTAAAGAGAAATGCCGAGGAGTAAAGGAATGGATGGATCGTGCAGAGACTTTGTTCAAAGAGACTGTCAATCGAGAAGGATTTCGGTTGGAGGAAGAAGAACAAAGAAAAATGGACTATATTGTTATACCTGTTTGCATGTGTTGTTTTTTTTAAAAACAAAAAGGTATAATTACTGTGTACATTTCTTAGTGGATGGTGCAAACGTGGGGGAGGTGTCATGTGAGAGTGCTTTTAAGAAATGGATGTTTATGCTATGTACCTTTAAGGAAATGCAGTGATGTCAGAGTGTGGGTGGAGCTGGGCTTTAGATCAGCCATTTTGCAGTTTTTCGTTTTGCGGTTTGAAAAGAGCTTGGCAGTGTCTGTGTTTGCAGTGAGCTGAATCTCTGCCATGAAAGACTATCTCTGGATCATTTGGATGATTTAAACTCATAATAGTTAACCTGACGTGATTCTGTTTAAAGGTGTTAAGTCTCTTGGAAGTTTGAAGGAACATTTTGAGGAATTATTTACTGTTGCAATATTTTCGGAGTTATCGTTGAAGAAAGGGGTGATAAGAGATCCAATGTTCATTTAAGATGTTAATTGAGTTCATGGCATAAACATTGTTTTGTGTTTAAAAACCTACATGTCCATAATTGTAATCGAACACCTAGGGAACAAGCCGTGCGCTAGGAAAAAAAACAAATACATTAAAGGGGGAGGTTGGTTGAAATTCATGATACTTTTTGGGGTTCTGAAAACGCCTCTCCCATAACAGAGAGAGTGCAGAGGATGTTCACCAGGATGTTGCCTGGTATGGAGGATGCTAGCTATGAAGAAAGGTTGAGTAGATCAGGATTGTTTTCTTTAGAAAGATGGAAGTTGAGGGGGGACCTGATTGAGATCTACAAAATTATGAGAGGTATGGACTGGTTGGATAGTAAGAAGCTTTTTCCAAGATTGGGGGTGTCAATTACAAGGGGTCACGATTTCAAGGTGAGATGGGGAAAGTTTAAGGGAGATGTGCGTGGAAAGCTTTTTACGCAGAGGGTGGTGGGTGCCTGGAACACGCGGAGGTGGTAGAGGCGGACACAGTAGCATCATTTAAGATGCATCTAGACAGATATATGAACGGGAGAGGAACAGAAGGAAGTAGATCCTTGGAAAATAGGTGACAGGTTTACAAAGAACAAAGAACAAAGAAATGTACAGCACAGGAACAGGCCCTTCGGCCCTCCAAGCCCGTGCCGACCATACTGCCCGACTAAACTACAATCTTCTACACTTCCTGGGTCCGTATCCTTCTATTCCCATCCTATTCATATATTTGTCAAGATGCCCCTTAAATGTCCCTATCGTCCCTGCCTCCACTACCTCCTCCGGTAGAGAGTTCCAGGCACCCACTACCCTCTGCGTAAAAAACTTGCCTCGTACATCTACTCTAAACTTTGCCCCTCTCACCTTAAACCTATGCCCCCTAGTAATTGACCCCTCTACCCTGGGGAAAAGCCTCTGACTATCCACTCTGTCTATGCCCCTCATAATTTTGTATACCTCTATCAGGTCGCCCCTCAACCTCCTTCGTTCCAGTGAGAACAAACCGAGTTTATTCAATCGCTCCTCATAGCTTATGCCCTCCATACCAGGCAACATTCTGGTAAATCTCTTCTGCACCCTCTCTAAAGCCTCCACATCCTTCTGGTAGTGTGGCGACCAGAATTGAACACTATACTCCAAGTGTGGCCTAACTAAGGTTCTATACAGCTGCAACATGATTTTTTTAGATAAATTAGTTTAGATAAAGGATCTGGATCGGCGCAGGCTGGGAGCGCCGAAGAGCCTGTTCCTGTGCTGTAATTTTCTTTGTTCTTCTTCTTTGTTCTAACTTCTTCTTGAAACTGTGTAGCCTTTTTGCCTCAACTACATCCTGTGGTAACAAATTCCACAAGCTCAGTAATTTCTGGGTGAATAAAATGAGATGTGAATCTTCTCATTTCTGTCCCAAATAGTCTACCCCTTATCGTCTGGTGATCCCTGGTTCTGGACACACCCACAATCGGGAACATCCTTCCTACACCTACCCTGCCCAGTCCTGCTAGAATTTTATGGGTTCCTAAGATATCGCCCCTCATTCATCTGTACTCCAGCCGATACAATCCTAACTGATTCAATTTTTCCTCATAGGTCTGTTACACCATCCCAGGAGTCAGTCTGGTAAATCTTCGCTGCTCTACCTCTGCAGCAAGAACATCCTTACTCAGATAAGAAGACCAAAACGTCCCATCATATTCCATATATGGCGTCATCAACGGCATGTATAATTGCTGCAATACATCCCTGCAACTGTATAATAATCGTCTCACAATGAAGGCCGACATATCATTTGCCTTTCTACCGCCTGCTGTAGCTGCATGCTTACCTTCAGTGACTGGTGTATGAGGACACCCCGATCCCACTACACATTGCTGTCTCCTAATTTATGGTCATTCAGATAATAGTTTACATTCTCACTTTTGCTACCATAGTAGGTAACCTCGCATTTAACCAAACAAGTTGCATCTGCCATTCATTTGCCGACTCTCGCAACTTGTCCATATCACAATTAAGGATCTACGCATCCTCCTCACAGCTGACCCTCCCACCCAGCTTGCTGTCATCTTCAAATCTGGAGACATCACATTTTGTTCCCTCACCTAAATCATTAATATACATTGTGAATAGCTTGAGCACCGATTGCTGTCGTACCCCGCTAGCAACTGCCTGGCGATTTGAAAAAGACCCGTTAAGTCCTACCCTTTGTTCCCTGTCTGCTGCCCAGTTTACTATCCATCTCAATATTCACACCTTATCCCATGCGCTTTAATTTTATACGCTAATCTCTTATGTGGGATTTTGTCATAAGATTTCTGGAAGGAAGGGTGTGGAAGCATTGGAAAGGGTGCAAAGGAGATTTACCAGGATGCTGCCTGGATTGGAGGGTAGGTCTTATGAGGAAAGGTTGAGGGAGGCTTTTCTCATTGGACGAAGGAGGATGAGAGGTGACTTAATTGACTTAATTGAGGTGTATAAGATGATGAGTGGGATAGATCGAGTGGACGTTGAGTGACTTTTTCCTCGGGTGGATGTAGCTGTTACAAGAGGGCATAACTCTAAGGTTCACGGTGGAAGATATAGGAGGGATGTCAGAGGTAGGTTCTTTACTCAGAGAGTGGTTGGGGTTTGGAACGCAGTCCCCAGCTATGATAGTGGCGTCAGACACAAGCGGTCATTGGATAGGCATATGGAGTGCACTAGAATGATTGGTAGTAGGTTGATTTGATCATAGTTTCAGACTAGTTCGGCACAACATTGTGGGCCGAAGGGCCTGTACTGTGCTGTACAGTTCTATGTTCTATGAGACTTCCGGTGACAGAATGTGCTGTGAAGTCGCACATCAAGTGTCTCTTGTCTTAGGAACCCTTAAGTTAGGCTTTTTCGCCCGAAATAGCCCGCTAATGTGCAACTCCGAACTCGTTATTTAAGAAAGGATGTAAATATGTTGGGTGCGGTTCAGAGATTGTTTACTTGTTAGTACGTGGAATGTGTCTGTTTGAACAAAAGGAATTGATTCGACTCGAGTTTAGAAGGATGGGCAGTGACTTGACTGAAGTTTATAAGATGTCGAATGACCTTGACAACGTGTAGGTCGAAAGAATTTGTAATCCTAGGGTGAGTCCAGATCAAGGGGTTGCTCTTTGAGGACAGAGATGAACATATTTTCTAACATCATAGAACATCTCTATGCATGAAAGGAGGGGGAGAGAATACAGGAACCTCTAGGCCAGTTAGCTTGGCATCCGTCATCGGGAACAAGCTGAAGTCTATTAGCAAGGAAGGGATAACAATATAATTCCAAAAGCAATATTATCGAAACAGAGGTTGTGCACAAGGGTGACTATTGTTCAATATATGCCGCCACTCTCCCGATGGTGCTTCCCTTCCAACGCCCGCCACCCCCATGCTCTCACCCCCCCCCCCCCACCCATCCCTTCCACCCTACATACTCCTCCCCCCCTCCCCCGATGCCCTCAGTGATCCTCATTGTGTTTTGCCCTCATATCTGTCGCATTATGTCTAGTTGTGTCCCCATTGTGCACATCGGAGGTGGAGGCAGCCAGCGGTCTACCTCCTCCAGGCAGCAGTGGCGGCCTTCTGGGTCACCCTCCGGGACTCCGGGGCAACAGGGCATCCCTCCTGGCCTCCACCACGTCTCGGATCCTTCCAATGTCAGCATGCGCGAATCTTAGGGCCATTCTCCTCGGCGCCATTTTTGCGAGCTGGCTGGGGTTGACTGAGCAAGTTCAACCTAAGTGCTGCTCGATGTTGATATCGGGGGGCTGGAGTGAGCGGTCCCGGCGATTCAGCTGGAGCGCCGACATTCGGGGCCAGAAGCCCATGAGGTCTCCTTAAGTGGACCAATTAACGGTGAATACTGTTGCCGGCCTCGCTTGAACGAGCGTAGGGAAACTCGCGACGATTCCCGCTCTCAACAGCACTTGTAACTTTTTCCAGAGAATCACGCCCTGTATTGCAATTGTGGTCGAACAATGGTTCTATAAAGCTACAACATGACTGGCCAATTTTTAAACACAACACCCCAAATGATAAAGGCAAGCATGCAGTATGCATGGTCCACCTGTATTGCCACTTAAAATATATATATATGTTAATTCAAGGTTTTCAATAATTTTTTACAGAACACTCCAAAAAGGAAAGAAAATATACATAAGAAAAATAAAAATGCCATCCCCTCCAACAACTTTAAACCACTAAACATTAAACTATCTAATAAACTAAGAACAAAAATGGGGCAAACGCCCCTTACAATAATAAAAACAAGCCAAACCCTTCTCCCCCGTGGATTGCTGCTGCTCCTGACCTCCACCTAACGTTCGACAATGCCTAGGAACGGTTGCCACCGCCTGGAGAACCCCTGCACAGACCCTCGCAAGGCAAACTTTATCCTCTCCAACTTGATGAACCCTGCCATGTCATTAATCCAAGCCTCCACGCTTGGGGGTTTCACATCCCTCCACATTAGTAGGATCCTCCTCCGGGCTACCAAGGGCGCAAAGGCCAGAACTCCGTCCTCTTTCGGCTCCTGTACTCCCAGCTCATCTGACACCCCGAATATTGCTATCCCCCAGATGGGTTTTACCCGAGTGTACAAGACTTTGGACATAGCCTTTGCAAAGTCCCTCCAGAATCCCTCGAGCGCTGCGCACGCCCAGAACATATGGGCGTGATTTGCTGGGCTCCCTCAACACCTCACGCATCTGTCCTCCACGCCAAAAAACTTGCACATCCTCGCCCCTGTCAGTTGTGCCCTGTGAACCACTTTGAACTTGATCAGGCTAAGTCTGGCGCAAGACAAGGAGGAGTTAACCTTGCCCAGGGCCTCCGCCCGCAAGCCCTTATCCAGGTCCTCGCCCAGCTCCTCCTCCCACTTGGCCTTCAGCTCCTCCACCTCCTGCAACTCCTGATAGATCGTCGAGACCTTGCCCTCTCCCACCCATACACCCGAGGTCACCCTGTCCTGAATCCTCCATGCGGGAAGCAAAGGAAATGCCCTTAGCTGCCTTCTCACGAACGCCCTCACCTGCATGTACCTAAAAGCGTTTCCGGGGGGTAACCCAAATTTCTCCTCCAGCGCCCCCAGGCTGGCAAAAGCCCTGTCGATAAATAGGTCCCCCATACTTTTAGTTCCCGCCCGATGCCAGCTTAGGAATCCGCCATCTATCTTGCCCGGAGCAAACCTATGATTATTCCGTATTGGGGACCAAATTAGGTCCCCAGCAGATCCACAAACTTCCTGTAAAATTCAACCGGGAACCCATCAGGCCCCGGGGCCTTGCCCGCCTGCATGCTCCCCAACCGCGTACGCAACTCCTCTATCCGAATCGGGGCCCCCAGCCCTTCCACTTGCTCCTCCTCAACTATCGGGAACCTCAATTGGTCCAGGAACCGCCGCATCCCCTGCCCCCCCCCCCCCCCCCGGGGGTTCTGACTTATACAGGTTCCCATAGAAATCCCTGAATACCTCATTTATTTTAGACAAACTCCACACCATGTTCCTCCCTGTGTCCCTGATTCCTCCAATTTCCCTCGCCACCTCCCTCTTGCATAGCTGATGCACCAGCCTCCGGCTCGCCTTCTCCCCATATTCGTATACTGCCCTCTGCACCTTCCTTCACTGGGTCTCAGCTTTCACCGTGGTCAACAAATCAAATTCTGTTTGGATGCTCCATCGCTCCTTCAGCAGCCCAGCTTCAGGGGAATCCGCATACCACCTATCTCCCCCACCAACATCTCCCGCTCCGTCCTCTCTCTCTCTTCTCCCTGTGAGCCCTAATTGAGGTTAACTCTCCCCTAACCACCGCTTTCAGAGCCTCCCAAACCACACCAACCGGTACTTACCCATTATCATTGGCCTCTATGTACCTCCGAGTGCACCCCCGGACACGCCCACAAACCTCCTCATCTGCCAACAGTCCCACGTCCAACCGCCACAGCTGGTCCCTTTCCTCCCCCAACTTCAACTCCACCCAGTGCGGGGCGCGGTCCGAAATCGCTATGGCCGAATATTCCGTTCCCTCCACTCTTGGAATCAGTGCCCTGCTCACCACAAAGAAGTCTATCCGTGAATAGGCCTTATGCACGTAGGAGAAAAAAGAGAACTCTCTGGCCGCCGGCCTAGCAAACCTCCACGGATCCACTCCCCCCATCTGATCCATAAACCCCCTGAGAATCTTGGCCGCAGCTGGCCTCTTGCCCGACCTCGACCTGGATTGGTCCAGTGCCGGGTCCAGTACCGTATTAAAGTCCTACCCCATTATCAGGCTCCCCGCTTCCAAATCCGGGATCCGACTCAGCATGCGCTTCATGAACCCTGCATCATCCCAATTTGGGACACACACATTCACCAGCACCTCCTGGGTTCCCTGCAGCCTACCACTCATCATCACATATCGACCCCCATTATCAGCCACAATGTTCAGCACCTCGAACGACACCCATTTACTCACCAGGATTGCAACCCCTATTCTTCGCATCCAGTCCCGAATGAAAGACCTGCCCCACCCATCCCTTTCTCAGCCTGATCTGATCCCCCACTTTCAAGTGCGTCTCCTGCAACATAGCAACGTCTGCCTTCAGTCCCTTTAAGTGCGTGAACACCCGGGCCCTCTTGACCGGCCTGTTCAGGCCCCTCACGTTCCATGTGATCAGCCGGATCGGGGGACTGCCCACCCCCCCCTCGCCGACTAGCCATCTCCTTTCTTAGGCCAGCCACATGCCCATCCTTCCCGCACTCTCCAGTCCCCCAGGCGGAGGAGCCCTGCCCCGACTCTCGCTCTTACCTCCAGCTCCCTTCGGTCAATGCAGCAGCAACCCAGTGCCTCCCCCCCAACCCGGCTAGAGAACTGTCTACCCCCTTGCTCCCCCCATTGCACTCCGGTAAATCAGCTGACTCCTGCTGACCCCAGCCGCTCCCGCCTCTGCTAACGATCCCCCGTTTCGATTCCCCGTCAAAGTCCCTCCTCCCCTTCAAGTCAATACGGTCACCCCTCCAGCACCACCTCTCCCGTCGGGCCACGCCCCCCTTCTTTAGCGTGGGAAAAAAGCCCGCGGTTTTCTACCTGGGCCGGCCCCGCCCAGCTGTGGCGCAGCTCCTTTCTCCTGCAGCGTCTCCCCAATTCCCAACGACACAGGGCCTCCTGCCTCCCCCTCCCCCCTTCGAACGTGAGGAGCGGCCCCTCCAAAACAATACCCATGCCCATTAAAACACACATATCACATCCAACCACCCCTTCCCACTCCCCAGCTTTCCCAAAACCCACAGCAAACCATTAGTTCGAGTCGAAGTTTTCGTTCTGAATAAAGGTCCTCGTCTGGCGTATCGAAATAATGGTGGCGGTCCTGAAAAGTGACCCAAAATCGCGCTGGCTGCAACAGCCTGAACTTCACCCCCTTTCGGTGGAGAACCACCTTTGCCCAGTTGAATCCTGCCCTCTCCTTGGCCAGCTCTACGCTCCAGTCTTGGTGGATGCGGATCTCCGTATTCCCCCACCTGCTGCTCCGTCCATTCTTCGCCCATCTCAGGATGCACTC
Source organism: Scyliorhinus torazame (assembly GCF_047496885.1). Classification (NCBI taxonomy): domain Eukaryota; kingdom Metazoa; phylum Chordata; class Chondrichthyes; order Carcharhiniformes; family Scyliorhinidae; genus Scyliorhinus; species Scyliorhinus torazame. The sequence goes on from NC_092716.1 coordinate 117,867,095, forward strand.
TCTGTCCGTGAAGCAGTGAAACCTCACCACTACGGCCCTTGGCGGCTCATTTGCCTTTGGCCTCCATGCCAGGACTCTGTGAGCCCCTTCCAGCTCCAGGGGCCTCGGGAAAGCTCCCATGCCCATTAGCGTATTCAGCATCGTGGCTACATATGCCCCGATGTCGGACCACTCCACACCGTCAGGGAGACCGAGAATCCGGAGATTCTTCCTCCTCGACCTGTTCTCCAGGACCTCAAACTTTTCCTGCCACTTTTTATGCAGCGCCACTTTCACCACCAGGCCCAGGATCTCCTCCTCGTTTTCAGAAGCTTTCTGCTGCTCCTCTCTATTCGCCGTTCCTTGAGCCTTCTGTGTCTCCACCAGCCTCTCAATCAACGCTTTCATTGGGGCCAGCATCTCTGCTTTCAGTTCCACAAAGCAGCTTTTCAGGAACTCCTGCTGCTCCTGCGGCCATTGCGCCCACGCTGCCTGGTCTCCGCACCCCGCCATCTTACATTTTCCCGCCCGTTCTCCTCTCTTCTCCAAGATCACTTTTGTGACTGCTCCACTCCTGGTCCACTCCATGCAGTGCTGTGGGAACCTTACTGCTGCCTTCCCAGTGAGACAGAGTGAGTTCTCCCAGTGAGCCAGATAAGACACAGCCAGAGTGAGACAGAACCAAGAGTGAGTTTGGGAATTTGAATCTAGGTGGGAATTGAATCAAATCAGTAAGGCAGCGCCTTTTATATTTCAGGAGTTTAAATTAATTGAAATTAAGCTAGAATTGTGCAGTGTAGGTTAACAAGGGCTGCCCCACCCACTCACATAACTAGTTGGCAGTTAAGTGTCAGTCACTTAAATCTACCTTCATCTAAAAGCAGGTGGGGGAGGGGAGTCAATTCAGGACAATTTAAAAAGAGCAACTTGTAAACTCACTCCCAGTGAGTTCTCCCAGTGAGCCAGAGAAGATACAGCCGGAGTGAGACAGAACCAAGAGTGAGTTTGGGAATTTGAATCTAGGTGGGAATTCGAAGCTGGGTGGGGAGGAAGTGCTTTTTATCCCTTGGTAATTGACTGGTAAGTAGTGCATCTGTTTTCTTTTTCGTTTCATTGGTATATTTATTTATTTTTTCTTCGTTGTTTATTTATTATTATTTTGGGGGGGGGGAAATTGTCATTGTTGGAGTTAACCGAAGATTTAAGACATGGCAGCAGATCTCAGACCCGTGTCATGCTCCTCGTGTGCGATGTGGGAGCTCAGGGACACATCCACTGTCCCTGGCTCCTTCACGTGCAAGACGTGTGTCCAGTTGCAGCTCCTGTTAGGCCGCATGATGGCTATGGAGCTGCAGATGGACTCACTTTGGAGCATCCGCGATGCTGAGGACGTCATGGACAGCATGTTTAGCGAGTTGGTCACACCACAGATGAAAGGTACTGAGGGAGATAGAAAATGGGTGACCAAAAGACAGACTAAGAGTAGGAAGGCAGTGCAGCTGTCCTCTGCGGTCATCTCCCTGCAAAACAGATATACCGCTTTGCATACTGTTGAGGGAGATTGCTCACCAGGGGAAGGCAGCAGCAGTCAGGTTCATGGAACCGTGGCTGGCTCTGCTGCGCAGCTGGGCAGGAAGAAGAAGGCAGGGCTATAGTGATAGGGGACTCAATTGTAAGGTGAATAGACAGGCGGTTCTGCGGACGCATTCAAGACTCCGGGATGGTATGTTGCCTCCCTGGTGCAAGGGTCAAGGGTGTCTCGAAGCAGCTGCAGGACATTCTGAGGGGGGAGGGGGAACAGCCAGCTGTCGTGGTGCACATAGACACCAACGATATAGGTAAAAAACGGGACGAGGTGCTACCAGCTGAATTCAGGGAGTTGGAGTTAAACTAAAAAGTAGGACCTCAAAGGTAGTAATCTCAGGATTGATACCAGTGCCACGAGCAAGTCAGAGTAGGAATGTCAGGATAGATAGGATGAATGCGTGGCTAGAGAGATGGTGCAAAAGGGAGGGACTCAAATTCCAGGGGCATTGGAACCGGTTCTGGGGGATGTGGGACCAGTACATACCGGACGATCTGCACCTGGGCAGGACTGGAACCGAAGTTCTAGAGCTGTTCGGGAGGGTTTAAACTAATCTGGTGGGGGAGATGGGAACCGATGCAGGAAGTTGGAAGGTAGTAAAACAGGGACAGAAACAAAAGGCAGGAAGGGGGAAAGTGTAAGGCAGAGAAGCCATAGTCAAAAATCAAAAAGGGCGACAGTACAAGTACAGTGACTGAGGGCAGCTCAGTGAATAGGCCAGGAGTACTAAAAGGATAACACGGGAAGTGAAAACATTGATGGTAAGCGACGCGGCAGGTTGTTACATAAAGATATGGGTTTATCGACAAGGAAAATTAGGTGAAAGGTTAAGAGGAAATATAACTTAGGAGAGGTTACTGATCGAGGTGTTAAGATTCAGAACTGAGGTAAAAAAAAAGCCAACATAAGTGTACTTTACCTGAATGCTCTCAGTATTTGGAATAAGGTAAATGAGTTGATGGCGCAAATCATCGTGTATGACTATGATTTAGTGGGCATTACTGAAACAATGTTAAATATCCGAGGGTATCAAACTATTAGGAAGGACAGAGTGGATGGTAAGGGAGGTGGTGTAGCTCTGTTATTTAAGGATGACATCCGGGCAACAGTAAGGGATGACATCGGTGCTATGGAGGATAAGGTTGAATCCATTTGGGTGGAAATCAGGAATAGTAAGGCGAAAAAGTCACTGATAGGAGTAGTCTATAGGCCACCAAATAGTAACATTATGGTGGGGCAGGCATAAACAAAGAAATAACTGATGCATGTAGAAATGGTACAGCAGTTATCATGGGGGATTTTAATCTACATGTCGATTGGATTTAACAGGTCGGTTAAGGCAGCATTGAGGAGGAGTTTATAGAATGTATCCGCGATAGGTTCCTAGAACAGTATGTAATGGAACCTACGAGGGAACAAGCGGTCCTAGATCTGGCCCTGTGTAATGAGCCAGGATTGATTAAGGACCTCATAGTTAGGGATCCTCTCGTAAGGAGCGATCACAATATGGTGGAATTTAAAATACAGATGGAGGGTGAGAAGGTAAAATCAAGCACTAGTGTTTTGTGCTTAAACAAAGGAGATTACAATGGGATGAGAGTGGAACTAGCTAAGGTAGACTGGGAGCAAAGACTTTATGGTGAATCAGTGGAGAACCTTCCAAGCGATTTTCCACAGTGCTCAGCAAAGGTTTATACCAACAAAAAGGAAGGACGGTAGAAAGAGGCGAAATCGACCGTGGATATCTCAGGAAATAAGGGAGAGTATCAAATTGAAGGAAAAAGCATACAAAGTAGCAAAGATTAGTGGGAGACCTGAGGACTGGGTAATCTTTAGGGGGCAATAGAAAGCTACTAAAAAAGCTATAAAGAAGAGATTATGAGAGTAAACTTGCTCAGAATATAAAAACAGATAGGAAAAGTTTCTACAAATATATAAAGGTCCTTTTAAGGATGAGAAGGGAGATTTAGTAATGGGAAATTAGAAAATGGCTGAGGAACATAACTGTTTTTTTGGGTCGGTCCTCACAGTGGAAGACACAAATAACATGCCAGTGACTGATGGAAATGAGGCTATGGCAGGTGAGGACCTTGAGAGGATTGTTATCACCAAGGAGGTAGTGATGGGCAAGCTAATGGGGCTTAAAGTAGACAACTCTCCTGGCCCTGATGGAATGGATCCCAGAGTGCTAAAAGAGATGGCTAGGGAAATTGCAAATGCACTAGTGATAATTTATCAAAATTCACTAGACTTTGGGGTGGTCCCGGCGGATTGGAAATTGGCAAACGTGGCACCACTGTTTTAAAAAGGAGGTAGGCAGAAACCGCGTAATTATAGGCCAGTGAGCTTAACTTCGGTAGTAGGGAAGATGCTGGAATCTATCATTAAGGAAGAAATAGCGAGGCATCTGGTTGGAAATTGACCCATTGGGCAGACACAGCATGGGTTCATAAAGGGCAGGTCGTACCTAACTAATTTAGTGGAATTTAGTGAGGACATTACCAGTGCGGTAGATAACGCAGAGCCAATGGATGTGGTATATCTGGATTTCCAGAAAGCCTTTGACAAGGTGCGACACAAAAGGTTGCTGCATAAGATAAAGATGCATGGCATTAAGGGGTAAGTAGTAGCATGGATAGAGGATTGGTTAATTAATAGGAAGCAGAGTGGGGATTAATGGGTGTTTCTCTGGTTGGCAATCAGTAGCTAGTGTGTCCTTCAGGGATCAGTGTTGGGCGCTCAACTGTTCACAATTTACATAGATGATTTGGAGTTGGGGACCAAGGGCAATGTGTCCAAGTTTGCAGACGACACTAAGATAAGTGGTAAAGCAAAAAGTGCCGAGGATACTGGAAGTCTGCAGAGGGATTTGGATAGGCTAATTGAAGTCTGGCAGATGGAATACAATGTTGACAAATGTGAGGTTATCCATTTTTGTAGGAGTAACAGCAAAAGGGATTATTATTTAAATGATAAAATATTAAAACATGCTGCTGTGCAGAGAGACCTGGGTGTGCTAGTGCATGAGTCGCAAAATGTTGGTTTGCAGGTGCAACAGGTGATTAAGAAGGCAAGTGGAATTTTGTCCTTCATTGCTAGAGGGATGGAGTTTAAGACTAGGGAGGTTATGCTGCAATTGTATAAGGTGTTAGTGAGGCCACACCTGGAGTATTGTGTTCAGTTTTGGTCTCCTTACTTGAGAAAGGACGTCCTGGCACTGGGTGGGGGGGGGGGCAGAGGAGATTCACTCGGTTAATCCCAGATCTGAAGGGGTTGGATTACGAGGAGAGGTTGAGTAGACTGGGACTGTACTCGTTGGAATTTGGAAGGATGAGGGGGGGATCTTATAGAAACATATAAAATTATGAAGGGAATAGATAGGATAGCTGCGGGCAGATTGTTTCCACTGGCGGTTGAAACCAGAACTAGGGGGCATAGCCTCAAAATAAGGGGAAGTAGATTTAGGACTGAGTTTAGGAGGGACTTCTTCACCCAAAGGGTTGTGAATCTATGGAATTCCTTGTCCAGTGAAGCAGTGGAGGCTCCTTCATTAAACGTTTTTAAGATAAAGATCGATCGTTTTTGGAAGAATAAAGGGATTAAGGGTTCTGGTGTTCGGCCGGAAAGTGGAGCTGAGTCCACAAAAGATCAGCCATGATCTCATTAAATGGTGGAGCAGGCCCGAGGGACCAGATGACCTACTCCTGCTTCTAGTTCTTATGTTCTTATGTTCCCACACCGGGAATCGCCGTCCAAGTGCCGCTGGGGCACCTGAAGAGGGCCCAAAAGTCCGTTCACGGCGGCAGCTGACGAACGTGCGACCTCCCCAGGCATAGCCGCAACCGGTAGTCCTGTATTGCCACTTTCAGTGATCTGAGTACATGTACATGTAGATCCCTCTGCCTATCAATACTCTTAAGGGTTCTGCCATTTTCTATATATTCCCCATCTGTGTGAGAATTTCCAAAATGCTTTAACTCACATTTTCCAAGATTAAACTCCATCTGCCCTCTCTCCCCCAAGTCTCCAACTGATTTATATGCTATTGTATTCTCTGACGGTCCTCATTGCTATCCGCAATTCCTCCAACCATTGTGTTATCCACAAATGTACTAATCAAACCAGTTATATTTTCCTCCAAATCATATATTTGGAAGGAACCGCAAATATCCCATCACTGATTCCTGAGGAACTCCACTAGTCACACCCTGCCATTCAGAAACATATTGTTCCACTTCTTCATCCCAAACACTTCTTCAGTGTTTCCTTCCCTACCTCCTCCTCTAACCAAAAAAAAACAATCACTGTAAGGATCCCAGCGGAGTAAAGATCAAGAGGGAGACTCGTGGGCAGGTGGAAGTAGAACATAGATCACATAACAGTACAGCACAGAATAGGACCTTCGGCCCTCGATGTTGTGCCGAGCATTGTCCGAAACCAAGATCAAGCTATCCCACTCCCTGTCATTCGGGTGTGCTCCATGTGCCTATCCAATAACCACTTGAAAGTTCCTAAAGTAGAAAGAAGTTGAACCGTGACGTCACAGCCAGCAGGTAAGTGATTGGCTGGCGACTGGTAAGTAGTTTTTCTTTTCCCTGAGGTGTGTTGATAAGGTAAGCTTTTTCTATTTTAATTTTTTTTTAATCCTGCGATTGGTAACAATTTTTCTTATTTTTTTCCTTTTTCGTTTATCTATTATTTGATATTATAGTTGGACTAAGTTAAGCTTAAGATTAAAAATGGCAGGAGATCTCAGACCCGTGTTATGGTCCTGTTGTTCAATGTGGGAGATCAGGGACGTGGCTGATGTCCCTGGCTCCTTCATGTGCGGGAAGTGTGTACAGCTGCAGCTCTTGTTAGACCGCAGGGTGGCTCTGGTGCTGCGGATGGACTCAATTTGGAGCATCTGCGATGCTGAGGAGGTCGTGGATAGCATATTTAGCGAATTGATCACACCACAGATTAAGATTGCTGAGGAAGAAAGGGAATGGGTGACCAAAAGGCAGAGAAAAAGCAGGAAGGCAGTGCAGGTGTCCCCTGCGGTCATCTCCCTCTAAGACAGGTATACTGTTTTGGACACTGTTGGGGGAGATGGCTCACCAGGGGAAGGCAGCAGTAGCCATGTTCATGGCACCGTGGCTGACTCTGCTGTACAGTAGGGCGAGAAAAAGAGTGGAAGTACACAAATCCCTGAAAGTTGCCACCCAGGTTGAGAGGGTTGGTAAGAAGGCGTACGGTGTGTTAGCTTTTATTGGTAGAGGGATTGAGTTTCGGAGCCATGAGGTCATGTTGCAGCTGTACAAAATCTGGTGCGGCCCCATATGGAGTGTTGCGTGCAATTCTGGCCGCCGCATTATAGGAAGGATGTGGAAGCATTGGAAAGGGTGCAGAGGAGATTTACCAGAATGCTGCCTGGTATGGAGGGAAGATCTTATGAGGAAAGACTGAGGGACTTGAGGCTGTTTTCGTCAGAGAGAAGAAGCTTCAGAGGTGACTTTATTGAGGCATACAAGATGATCAAAGGATTGGATAGGGTGAACAGTGAGAGCCTTCTTCGTCGAATGGTGATGTCTAGCACGAGGGGACATAGCTTTAAATTGAGGGGTGATAGATATAAGACAAATGTCAGAGGTAGGTTCTTTCCTCAGAGAGTAGTAAGGGCTTGGAATGCCCTGCCTGCAACAGTAGTGAACTCGCCAACACTAAGGGCATTCAAATGGTCATTGGATAGACATATGGACGATAAGGGAATAGTGCAGATGGGCTTTAGAGTGGTTTCACAGGTCGGCGCAACACCGAGGCCTGAAAAGCCTGTACTGTGCTGTAATGTTCTATGTTCTATGTTCTATACTCATAGGGGATTCAATTGTAAAGGGAGTGGATAGGCGGTTCTGTGGTCGAAAATGAGACTCCCGAATGGTATGTGGCCTCCCAGGTACACGGGTCAGGGATGCCTCATATCAGCTGCAGAACATTTTGAAGGGGGAGGGTGAACAGCCAGTTGTTGTGGTGCATATAGGCACCAATTGATGAGGGCCTACAATCAGAATTCAGGGAATTCGGAGCCATGTTCTAAAGTCGGACCTCAACAGTAGTAATCTCAGGATTGCTACCAGTGCCACGTGGTAGTCAGAGTAGAAATGAAAGAATAGGCAGGATGAATGCGTGGCTTCAGACATGGTGCAGGAGGGAAGGTTTCAGATTTTTGGGACATTGGGAACGATTCTGGGGGGGGTGGGACTATTACAAATTGGACGGTCTACACCTGGGCCGGACTGGAACCAATGTCCTTGGGGGTGCTTTTGCTAACGCTGTTGGGGAGGGTTTAAACTAATGTGGCAGGGGGATGGGAACCAAATGAGGGTGTTAGTGGACAGTAAGGAGGTAGCAACTAAAGACTGAAAGGAACTAGATCATGAAGTCAGCGTGACTAAGGGGAAGAGTAGGCAGGGAGCAGATGAAAAACACAATGGGACTGGTGGTCTGAGGTGCGTTTGTTTTAATGCAAGAATTGTAGTAGGTAAGGCAGATGAACTTAGGGATTGGATTATTACCTGGGAGTATGATGTTATTGCTATTACTGAGACTTGGTTGAGGGAAGGGCATGATTGGCAACTAAATATCCCAGGATATCGATGCTTCAGGCGGGATAGAGAGGGAGGAAGGGTTGGAGGAGTTGCACTACTGGTCAGAGAGGATATCACAGCTGTGCTGAAGGAGGGCACGATGGAGGACTCGAGCAGTGAGACGTTATGGGCAGAACTCAGAAATAGGTAACAATGTTGGGGCTGTACTAAAGACCGCCCAACAACGAGCGTGAGGTAGAGGCACAAATAAGTAAACAGATTATGGAAAGTTGTCGGAGCAACAGTGTGGTGGTGATATGAGATTTTCCAACAGTGACTGGGATACACTTAGTGTCAGAGGTCTAGACGGAGTAGAAATTGTAAGGAGCATCCAGGAGGGATTTCTAGGGCAGTGTGTAAATAGTCCAACTCTAGAAGGGGCCATACTGGACCTGGTGTTATGGAATAAGCCCGGCCAGGTGGTTGAATTTCAGTCAGGGATTACTTTGGGAATAGTGATCACAATTCCGTAAGTGTTAGAATACTCATGGACAAAGATGAGAGTGGTCCTAAAGGAAGAGTGCTAAATTGGGGAAAGGCCAACTATATCAAAATTCGGCAGGGGAATGTGGATTGTGAGCAGCTGTTTGAAGGTAAATCCACATTTGATAAGTTGGAGGCTTTTAAAGAGAGGTTGATTAGAGTGCAGGACAGACATTCCCTGTGAAAACGAGGGATAGAAATGGCAAGATTAGGGAACCATAGATGACAGGTGAAATTGTGAGACTAGCTAAGAGGAAAAAGGGAGCATACCTAAAGTCTAAGCGACTGAAGACAGACGAAGCTTGGGAGAATGTCGGGAATGTAGGACCAATCTGAAACGAGGAATCAAGAGGGCTAAAAGGAGTCATGAAATATCTTTAGCAAACAGGGTTAAGGAAAATCCCAAAGCCTGATATTCATATATAATGAGCAAAAGGGTAACTAGAGAAAGGGTTGGCCCACTCAAGGACAAAGCAGGAAAGTTATGCGTGGAGGCGGAGAAAATGGGTGAGATTCTTAATGAGTACTTTGCTTCGGTATTCACCGACGAGAGGGACATGACGGATGTTGAGGTTAGATGTTTGATTACTCTAGGTCATGTCGGCATAAGGAGGGAGGATATTTTGGGTATTATAAAAGGCACTAAGGTGGACAAGTCCCCAGGTCCGGATGGGATCTATCCCAGGTTACTGAGGGAAGCGAGAGAGGAAATAGCTGGGGCCGCAACAGATATATTTGCAGCATCCGCGAACACGGGTGAGGTACCAGAGGACTGGAGAATTGCTAATGTTGTCTCCTTGTTTAAGAAGGATAGCAGGGACAATCCAGGAAATTATAGACCGGTGAGCCTGACGTCACTGGTAGGGAAGCTGATGGAAAAGATACTGAGGGATAGGATCTATTCACATTTGGAAGAAAATGGGCTTATCAGTGGTAGGCAACATGGTTTTGTGCAGGGAAGGTCATGTCTTACAAACTGAATAGAAATCTTTGAGGAAGTGACAAAGTTGATTGATGAGGGAAGGGCTGTAGATGTCATATACATGGATTTCAGTAAGGCATTTGATAAGGTTCCCCATGGTAGGCTGATGGAGAAAGTGAAGTCTCATGGGGTCCAGGGCGTACTAGCTAGATGGATAAAGAACTGGCTGGGCAACAGGAGACAGAGAGTAGTAGTGGAAGGGAGTTTATTAAAATGGAGAACTGTGACCAGTGGTGTTCCACAGGGATCCCTACTGGGACCACTGTTGTTTGTGATATACATACATGATCTGGAGGAAGGTATAGGTGGTCTGATTAGCAAGTTTGCAGATGACACTAAGATTGGTGGAGTAGCAGATAGTGAAGGGGACTGTCAGAGAATACAGCAGAATATAGATAGATTGGAGAGTTGGGCGTAGAAATGGCAGATGGAGTTCAATCCAGGCAAATGCGAGGTGATGCATTTTGGAAGATCCAATTCAAGAGAGAACTATACGGTAAATGAAAAAGCCCTGGGGAAAATTGATGTACAGAGAGATCTGGATGTTCAGGTCCATTGTACCCTGAAGGTGGCTGCGCAGGTCTATAGAGTGGTCAAGAAGGCAGACGGCATGCTTTTCTTCATGGGGAGGGGTATTTAGTACAAGAGTGGCAAGTCATGTTACAGTTGTATAAGACTTTGGTTCGGCCACAGTTCTGGTCGCCATATTATCAAAAGGATGTGGATGCTTTGGAGAAGGTGCAGGGGAGGTTCACAAGGATATTGCCTGGTATGGAGGGCGCTCGCTATGAAGATAGGTTGAGTACATTAGGATTATTTTCATTAGAAAGACGGAGGTTGAGGGGGACCTCATTGAGGTCTACAAAATCATGAGAGGTATTAAACTAGAAAGAGTGCAGAAAATATTTACTAGGATGCTACCGAGACGTGATTGTTTGAGTTATAAGGAAAGGTTGGACAGATTGGGACTTTTTCCCTGGAGCGTAGGAGGTTTAGGCATGATGGTATAGAGGTCTAGAAAAAATGAGGGGCATAGATGACGTAGGTCGTCAACATCTTTTCCCAAAGGTAGGGGAATCTAGAAATACAGGGCATAGGTTGAAGATGAAGGTGGGGGGGGGGGGGGGGGGGGCGGGGAGATGCAAAAGGGTCCAGAGAGGCAATTATTTCACATAGAGGGTGGTGAGTGTCTGGAACGAGCTGTCAGTGGCAGTAGTAGAGGTGGGTGCAATTTTGCCTTTTAAAAAATATTTAGACAGTTATATGGGAAAGATGGATATAGAGGGATAGGGGCCAAATGTGGAAAATTGGGACTAACTTACTGGTAAATACTGGGCGGCATGGACAGTTTGGGCCGAAGGGCCTTTTTCATGCCGGAAACCTCAATGTCGCTATGAATCTATGGTCACTCCCTTTGCCACTTCTCCCATTTCAATTAGGTTTCTAATAGAATCGTAAAGCACATTTAGTGCTTTAGCATACCGTCTCTTTGAAGGAGTCCTTCAACATATCTTGTTCCATATAAACCTACAACTTCATGCTCTAGCACCACACAAGCAACTGTAATTGTGGAGCGTTTCTACGGAAGCTTCACCCTCCAGGATTTCAGTTGGAATCATTCTGAAGATAACAAATTGTCCATGAGAACAGGAACCTGCTTTTTACCATCTAGCCCTTTCCATTTTATGCTGTATCACTGCTAGTTGCGGATCAATTTTCTTTGATGTCCTTCGTATGCAATTTAAAGTTATAGTTCTCGTCTAACTCTATTAGCAAGTCCCTTACCATCCTCTATTTTAACAAGAATATATCAATTTGTGTAAATCTCTCCAAATCGCTGGTGACACACATCCGTCCATGCAATCTCCACACCACCCCATGTCTTAAGCACTCTGTGCAATATTACATGGCAGTAAGGCTGAGGACTTACCCATAATTTATAAATGTTCAGCATGACTTTCTGGAATTTCGTATTTCATGTCAGTCACAACAAAGTTAATTAATCCTATAAGCACCCGTAAGCACCTTAAGATCACCGATAACTGATAAGAGGGGCAGCACGGTAGCATTGTGGATAGCACAATTACTTCACAGCTCCAGGGTCCCAGGTTCGATTCCAGCTTGGGTCACTGTCTGTGCGGAGTCTGCACATCCTCCCCATGTGTGCGTGGGATTCTTCTGGGTGCTCCGGTTTCCTCCCACAGTCCAAAGATGTGCAGCTTAGGTGGATTGGCCATGATAAATTGCCCTTTGTGTCCAAAATTGCCCTTAGTGTTGGGTGGGGTTACTTGGTTATGGGGATAGGGTGGAGGTGTTGACCTTGGGTAGGGTGCTCTTTCCAAGAGCCGGTGTAGACTCGATGGGCCGAATGGCCTCCTTCTGCACTGGAAATTCTATGATGATAAAACCCGGTAAAATGCACCGTCCGTTTACGTTTATATTTTTCCGCAAAATACTTTGTACAAATTCGCAAAAGTTTGCCCCTATACTGTGAAGCGACAGTGCTAACCACTGTGCTACCGTACTTGTCCCTCCTCTTCCAGAAACGGCCTCAATCTACCAGGATCCCGGAATCCTCCACCTTGCACCATCCTTTAAGCAAAATGTTCATCTGGTGTATCCTGCTATTTCTGCTCCGACTAATGCATGTCCTTGGTAGTGGTCCTGAGATGACTACTTTTAGGGCTTACATTTCAACTTCCTTCTTAAGTCACTCTATTCTGCTTTTAGGAACGAATCCCATTTTTAACTAACTTGTTTGTACCAATATGCACGACGACCACTGGCTGTTCACCCTCCCCTCCAGGACGTCCTGTAGCTGGTCAGAGACATCCTTGATCCGAGCACCAGGGAGACTACATACCGTCCTTGCATCTTGTTTGCGGCCATTGAAATGCGTATCTATTCCCCTTACAAGTCAATGTGTTAGGACACTGTTGTAAAATGTTTGTCTGTTCTGTGTGTCCGTTTTTTGTCAGTTCCTGCCTGACTGCCTTTAATCCACAATTGTCTTGCTATCTTTCGCAAAACTCAGGTTTCCGTTTGAACTTCAGGTTTTGGGGATACTGGAACAACACTTTTCTAATGGACCCAGGCCAAGACATCCGCTTTGTTCTTTGGGAGATATGTGTGGAAAGCTCTTTACGCAGAGGGTGGTGGGTGCCTGGAATGCATTGCTGGCGGAGGTGGTAGAGGCGGGCACGATAGCGTAATTTAAGATGTATCTGGACAGATACATGAATGGGCAGGGAGCAGAGCGATACAGATCCTTAGAAAATAGGCGACAGTTTTAGATAGAGGATCTGGATCGGCGCAGGCTTGGACGGCCGAAGGGACTGTTCCTGTGATGTAATTTTTCTTTGTTATTTGTTCTTTGTACTCGCCACTAATTGGCCGGTATCGATCAGAGTGATCAAGACCCTATCGATCCATTGGATCCAGAGTTCACTGTGCCCAAAAGGGCGCAAAAGAGAAGAAGGATAATAAGCCCTGTGCACTAGGATCGGCGTCTTTTGAGAACGGCCTGTGCCCACTCCAATCGCAGCATAGCGACCAGCCAAGTTCAACAGCAGTATCGCTACCTGAGAGAGACGAGCAGCAGCCGAGACGAAGCTGACAATTTCCAGCCGACATACGATAAAGGCCTTATCGACTCGCACAAATCCAGTCATCCAGAAGTTAAGTAAAGATCCTCTTAGTTGATAGGTGTGGTTTAATGCGAAGCCACGTGTATCATTGCACAGAGTGATAAGTCTTGTGTTTAATAATAAATTGTCTTTTGAACTAACATACTGGTTGTGTGGTCATTTGGTGAATACAAGAAACGTACTCGCTGCTTGTGGTTTGATAATAAAGTGGCAGCAGGCATGGCATCAGATAGTGAGAGGCGCGGTTCCGATCAGGGCAATGATCTAGCCGCGTTGGTCGATTCGAGGACATGAGTCAGGAAGTTGGGGTGGCGGGTTCATATCGTGTGCGTGTTAGGGCTTTAATCTTGGACAATGCTTTGGGGAATGCTAAGCGTGGTGCTAAGCGTGACATCCCGATCACAATCAGTACAAAGGAGACCCCTCCAACCAGAGCCTTCTGTCCGTCTCAATACATCGTTTCGACGAACCATTTAGACCGCAGATTCTGCCGCAGAAGTGGGCGTGTCCTCATTCACTTTGTTCCTTTTGGACCGAGGACGCGTTCACTTTTTCAGTGTCGCCTCAGGAACACCCGCCCAGATAGGTGCTTAACATTTTTCGAGAATGTAATTCGCTCTGGAGTGGAAATCCAACGCCCACTGCCACTCCGTGGAAGTTACAAGGTTGTATTTCTTTTCGTTTTTTCTGACTAACGAGCAGAACTGACAGAACAATCAGAAGGCGGTGATTTAAAGCGCGTTGTCGGATGATTTCCAGCGGTACTCAGTTATCCAGGACAATTAGTGCCTCTGGAAAACTGCGACAAATGCTCCGCTGGAAATCCGACGCTGGGGTCTGCGAGATCATGGGCCATATGGCTTTTCTATGAGAAAAATCGTGCAATTATCTGGACTTTGTTACTTCAGGCACATAGAGAAATCTAGAACGGCTCCAACTCGTATTCCACAGCACGCGGTGGAAAAGATCGGTTTCCTTTTTCAACAGGTGGATCCTTTTCGGAAGAAGGAAAGGTACTTATAAAACTGGCTCCAAGAAATTTTAAATATGCATTGGTAACCTTTAAGTTCAAGCTAATGAAATGATTTAAATGATTTATTTATCGTTCTTGCATCATGCATTAAATATTTTGAATTTAGACAGATGAAGGTATTATAGATTCAACAACCCAGGCAACACTACCTGTCCACACCTGACGCACACCCCTTTCGGCTTTGTGTTGCCGAACACAAGTCGCAGAGCCGGAAGCAACTGAAATAGCCGCAAACAAAATGAGTGTGTTTGTGCTTATGCTTATCAAAATGCAGCAGTTCCTCTGTGATGAGCTGTCAGAAATTATGTATGCGTTCCTTTTAACAGAATGGTGTTACACATCGATTTATGAATAATGCAAATCATTAAAATGAGAAAGTAACGCACTTCCCCTTCATGTTGACAATTGATTAGAAAATAAGACTCCAATAATAATGATACATTAGAACGCAGAATACAGTTATGTGATGATAAATAGAAGAAGCAAAATCAAGGGCCAGTGAACACCGAACGGCATAATCGAATTCACTACACCAGTACTGGAACCTCCACATAACTGCATTAAGAACCAGTTACAATATATAAAACAGTTTTGATTCTGTGGCTTCTTTCAAAGAACTCTGCCAGCTTTTGATTAAAAACATATCCGAAATGCCTATTTCAAAGAAAATTATTTTACCTGCTTAGTTATATTTTATCCTCTACTACTACATGATTAATTTACTTTAAATGTACGCTTGCTTATCTGCACAACATGAAAATAAAGAAAGCTTAAGGTGGAAGAAGAATTAAGAGAAAACCTGGAAGTTTCACGGGAAGAATAAAAACGAACGAAGTGCTGAACACAGATTTATGATCTGACCTTATCTCCTGAATTTACTTCATGTTCTGCATTTACGCCTCCATCCCACGAAATATTTTCTACCGTAGTAAGTTGCAAAATTAACTGATAACTCAAAGATAAACATATGTGATCTTGATTACCACTGCCCCGTGGTAAGAAGCTCCTCTTCCAGTCAGTAAACAGATGCTTCAATGACCACTCAGAAACATCTGTTTATATGTGAAGTATTGTATGGCCAGGTCTCACATCAGTTCAGGTCGTCATGTCATCAGACAGTCCCATCAAGGTAATAATCGCGTGGCACCAATTGTGCAGGTTCTCGTGCCTGGCCAATATGTAACACTGATCCTAAACAAATGCTTTAATTGTTACGTGTGGTATTGTCGTCCTTAACTATTGATGCTGGGATAATAGACGTGTAATCAGATACACACATCAATAAACGAGGCACCGCGTTGGCTGCCAGTATTTCTTGGCCTTTAGTTACTCCCGATAAAACTCTGATTTTCCACTGGAACTTGAGTGTACACCTTACTCTTATCCTTAAAATTAATTGTTTCTGTTTTCTTTGAGCCTGTGACATCGAGAGCAGCGTAGATCACCGTACTATCCGGTGGACTTGCTTTGGACTGTGAAAACAATGTTTGTGAATTAGCTTACGTCAATGTTTCGTTGATTACAGTCTATTGTCAGGAAGCGCAGTTATATATGTATAAGTCCATGTATGTCATATACGAAATCTCAAAGCCTGTTAATTGCAATGATGATCTGCCTCTGTGTTCTACTTCTAATCCTCACCTGTGCATACACTGTAATTTCTTGATGCTCTCGTCTTCGGGCCTTCTGGATTTTGTTCATATCTAGTGCAGCATAAGGCGCCATCACATCCGTTATTTTCTGCATGAATTGAAAAGTACAAATTCTTGAACATTTCTGTCTGTAACTGTCCATGCTTAACTAAGTTAATCTCACTTTCTTGGACAGCAATTTAAACGACGAAAACAGGAAGAGGAATGTTTATTATATACAACTGGGAAAAAAGCAACTGTTAACTGTCGTGGAATTTTTCTGAAAACATATTTACTGGAAGACGATAAGAATATAAGAAATAAGATCAAGTGCGGGTTAGCGCAGAGGACTGGGCCAAGGAAAGGTGCGCTTTGAAAGGGTCGTGCCCAAGTTAATGACACGACCTTGAGTTAATGACAATTGGGCAGCACGGTGGCGCAGTGGATTAGCTCTGCTGCCTCCTGACGCCGAGGCCCCATATTCGATCCAAGCTCTGGGTCACTGTCCGTGTGGAGTTTGCACATTCTCTCCGTGTTTGCGTGGGTTTTACCCCACAGCTCAAAGATCTGCAAGATAGATGGATTGGCCACGCTAAATTGCCCTTTAATTGGAAAAAAAATGAATTGGGTACTCTAAATTTATTTTTAACAATGAATGAAATCACTGGTCATCGATTTGAAATTATGTGGAACGGCTTCTCCGTGTCTTCTTGACCTCGGTGCCCAAAGAAGAAACTAACAATTCAACAAGAGGAGTTGTAGGCAGTCTCATCCAAATTCCTCATTTCAGAATATGCTTCGAGAATGAAGGAAAAGAAAAGAGCAGCAGTTTCATGTTCGATGTCACATGGCATTATCAGCAAATCCATCCTTGTTTCAATTTCAGTAGTTTTGTACAGAGTGGATCAACAAACCACAATAGCGGTGGCATCAGTGTGTGACGTTATCAAGAATGATACATTTATCCCGCATCTATGAGTATCGCTGGAAATAGAGACTATCATTGTCCTGTGTTCGAACTAAAATAGGTTGAGTGTGTTACGAAACTTCAGGCGGAATTAAAACGCCAAGCGCTATAGTGTGGAGAAGGGTTGCTGAGACACTTGAGTGGTTGAGGGTGGCCGATATCTTTCCTGAACAAACACTGTTTGAGAAACTCCGAAAGCTTCTTGTTGAATTTTACAGATTTGTATTGATATATTTTTAAAACTGAGTTGAAAGACGCAACCCTTAATGGTCGGACATGAATTTTGGGCTGGTGAATACATTCCAGAGTTCGATAACTTATGTTGTACTTCCACCGGCGCAGTGTATGTTGTGTACCAATGTGTAATTATGATGTGGAGATACCAGCGTTGGACTGGGGTGAGCTTGGTACAATTCACACCTCTTTAACCTGGGGTTACCCCATCTCTGGATCTGTAAGGATTTAATCACCTGCTAATGGTCGCATTCCCAGCATTGTTTGGCATCTTTGAATTTGGAAACTGGAACAGACCACTTCATTCACCTGAGGAAGGAGCAGCGCTCCGAAAGCTAGTGACATCGAAACAAACCTGTTGGACTTTAACCTGGTGTTGTAAGACTTCGTAATGTGTAATTAGTATGTGAACGACAACAACATTACAGTTACAATTAAGGTATTTCTGACTGCTGCCACCTTTGCTTTAACTATGAATCTGTTGAATGGCCGCTGAATTCAATCAGTACATTTTCTATATTGTTCTTTTGCATCAACCTGATACATCATAAATAGATTCGAGGTCGTTTATGCACTTACTTACGTTTATGCAAACGTGGAAACCTACCTCCTGTTCATTGTGGTCGGGTATTTCGTCATTGTCCTTCACTCCTGATAACGACAGAAATTTGCAATGACACATTTAACCATCCGAGCAAATGAGCCTGTTATGATCAATATAGCTAACAACAAATTTCATCATTCTCAAACAATTGCTTGGTTTCTGAGAAATTTGGCAGTGTAAACGGGGTTACTCAGATGCGGGCCGGAATACCGAAGGCTGAATCAAAACCCCTTTGACTATTTCCCAAACGGCGGAAAAACGCAAACTAATAAGTTATTTGTGTGTGATAGAGCAACTGCGGAGTTCACGACTCTTCTGGTGGCTGTGGAATCAAACAAAGTTGCACTCGTTTTAGGAATGCACATCTAAAGTTACACCAGTGGTGGGTGATAAGAACCATAGTCAATGAACAAGCAATTGCTATGTTTGTAAATTAAGCGGACTGGGGAGAACTGCCCGATATGTTATAAAAAGCTGGAGAAACTGAATTGTCAAGCAGGCCCTCCGTCACTGTGAGGCATGCTCAATGTTCTCTTATTTTTTCAGTTTCAATTACATACAGGAGCAAGTGCCTCTGCGCTGCTTTTGGAAGCAGAGGAGTAAATGATTACTTACCATTCCTTTTCTTTGAAAGGCAACGCTGCAGAATGAAGAGGACCAACACCAATGAACCAAATCCAGACCATGCAGCTGCACAAACCAGTAAGTAATGGGCCATCACACCACCTGCAGATGGAAATTAAATATATACATCTGAGGGTTTCCACTGTGAAACTCAATTAAAACGTGCATTGAAGTCGGTTCGTGGTGCGTGAGTATTAAGCATAGAACGGTACATGATAATTTCCCTTGGCGTTGATCCGGTTCAAGACTGAACCGACAGCCATTCAAGCATTTTTTCGACTTCTCACTTTTCTGAAGTAGGCTGCAAGATTTATGCGCCTGATTTGAAAATGAAATGAAAATGGCTTATTGTCACAAGAAGGCTTCAAATGAAGTTACTGTGAAAAGCCCCCAGTCGCCACGTTCCGGCGCCACATTCGGGAAGGCTGGTATGGTAATTGTAACGTGCTGCTGGTCTGCCTTGGTCTGCTTTCAAAACCAGCGAGTTAGCCCTGTGGTAAACCAGCCCTCGATGATTTTTCGATATAGTTGTGTTCTTTAGGCTAAAACTCGAGTGTCACATATTCACCATAAAAACAGCTACGTCAGAGGGATGGTGCGAGGACTGATCCCTGTTGTAATTCGCAGTTGGCAATGCACAAATTCAGCACCTTTCAAAATGTACCAAAAGAACGAAAATCCGCCTGTCGATTAGTGTAGATTAGGGTTAATGATCCTTTTAATGAACTAATGAAATATTTCAACTTTTCACGTGAATTCTGGACAACATTCCTGTGCCTGAGATCTGGCTGGGCAACATGTGGCCACCTTATCCACAACCACATATTAACCTGCTGGAAGCACATCTGGAACACCAAATCCAATGTCTCGGCGAGACTGAATCTCATAAGGATTCTGACGAGTACTGAGCCAGCAGTTGAGCTCGGTGTGCACCACGGGACTCGCTCTGGTATTGCCAACAGCAGACTACTGCTACTTAACCTGATTCCCGAGTTACCACGGGTCGTGGACATAGTCCTGAAGCAACATGTGACCACCTTCTCCACAAATGGAACATAAGGAAGAAGCCAAATTATGACTTGCGCCATACGAGTCAAAACATCATCAGCCTTGACTGCTACATTCGGGGTGATATCTGAAGCACACCCATTGCGTCAGTTAACTCATTGGAACGGACTGTTTGGATGGATTCCTCGGGTACACAAAATAGATGCGACCAAGTTTGTTGTTTAATTTGATCTTGAAGGGGAAAACAGCGGAATAAATCCAAAGCCATTTTTTTTTAAATAAAAAAATGCAGTTGCTGCTCTATCTTGGCGGAATATAAACTTACTGCATCCATATTTTGTGTTGAAAACGTCTGTGGGATATGCCGACAATGCTTGTTTTGTGTGTTAACATAAATGCACAAGACGAAATCGGCAGATTGATTTTCAATTTACGTTTTCTCTATATGATAATATTTAGTGTGATATTCATTTAAAAATGCAAATGACCGTTTCTTAAAATAAAACATGTGGCATGGGTTAAGGGATGCAGGACAGCGCGGTATATCTGCGGTAGGTTTGCATTAAAATCTACTGAATGCACTGAATGATCTTAATTCCACATCTCGCCCGCCACTCCCCGTGGGATAGCCGACAACGAAGCTTCATAAGTAATAATTAAACAATAATGGCAGGAGGTATCAAAGTATCGGTTCTCTTGCATATTACCAGAGTCTGATAATCTACAGATCAGCAAGACCAACCCCAGAGATAGAAAAACTAAAAGAATTGACAACGTTAATTGACAACGTTAAAACACGTCCCCCATCTGAAACACCAGGGGACATAGTATGGAACCAGTTCTGAATTAATCATCAGTGGCAGTTTCAAAATGAAAAGTAAATGACACAGGTGGATGAATTCTACAACTTCTCAGCCCACTAGCTCGATCTGCAGCAAATGCCAGCAGAGTGTCCGTGATAGAGTGGTGTTTCGGGCCCACAGTAGACGATATTTAACACATCGTTGAGCATGGACGGGCAAAGCAACTTCTTACAGGGATCACATATGGTGCAACTTCTGCACATAATAAGCTAAGCAAGAGGTGGCAGAAAATAGTTGTGCACGGATGTATTTTTATTTGGCCTGACGGTCACCTGCACTGAGATGCGACGCGGAATCCAGATGATTATTAATGGCTCAACTGATTTTTCGAAAGGGAACTGGGATGGAATATCGCGACAATAATTTCAAAGTTTGTTAATGGTAGAAAAATGAGTGATGCAGACTTTAGCGAACTTCAGGGAGACAGAAGTCGACGAATAGATAGATCATTAACACTATAGGAGCAAAATTATGCGAATTCGTATAAAGTATTTTGTGGAAAAAAATCAACGAAAACGGTCGGTGCATTTTACCGGCGTTTGTAGGTGATCTTAAGGTGCTTACGGATGCTTATAGGATTAATTGCTGTGACTGACATGAAATACGAAATTCCAGAAAGTCATGCTGAACATTTATAAATTATGGGTAAGTCCTCAGCCTTACTGCCGTGTAATATTGCACGAAGTGCTGAAGACATGGAGTGGTGTGGCGATTGCATGGACGGATATGCGTCACCAGCGATTTGTAGAGATTTACACAAATTGAGATATTCTCGTTAAAACAGAGGATGGTAACAGACTTGCGAATAGGGTTAATCGAGAACTATAACTTTAAATCGCATACGAAGGACACCAAAGAAAAATTGATCCGTACCCAGTAGTGATACAGCATAAAATGGAAAGGGCTAGATGATAAAAAGCAGGTTCCTGTTCTCATGGACAATTTCTAATCTTCAGAATGATTCCAACTGAAATCTTGGAAGGATTTCCACAATGCCAGTTGCACGTGTGGTGCTAGGGCATGAAGTTGCAGGTTTATACGGAACAAGCTATGTTGAAGGAGTCCTTCAAAGAGACGGTACGCTAATGCACTACATATGCTTTACGATTCTATCAGAACACTAATTGTAATGGGAGAAGTGACAAAGGGAGTGACCATAGATTCACAGAGACATTGAGGTTTGCGCCATGAAAACGGGTCCTTCGGCCCAACTTGCCCATGCCGCCCAGTATTTACCACTAAGCTAGTCCCAATTTTCCACATTTGGCCCCTATCCCTCTATATCCATCTTTCCCATATAACTGTCTAAATATTTTTTAAAAGAGAAAATGCACCCACCTCTACTACTGCCACTGACAGCTCGTTCCAGACACTCACCAGACACTCTGTGAAATAATTGCCTCTTTGGACCCTTTTGCATCTCCACCCCGCCCCGCCCCCCCCCCCCCCCCCCCCCCCTCCACGCCTTTATCTTCAACCTATGCCCTGTATTTTTAGATTCCCCTCCCTTTGGGAAAAGATGTTGACGATCTACGCCATCTATGGCCCTCATTTTTTATAGACCTCTATAACATCACGCCTAAACCTCCAACACTCCAGGAAAAAAATCCCAATCTATCCAACCTTTCCTTATAACTCAAACCATCACGTCCCGGTAGCATCCTAGTAAATCTTTTCTGCACTCTTTCTAGTTTAATAATCTCCTTTTTATTATAGGGAGACCGGAACTGTACACAGTATTCCAAGTGTGGCTTTACTAATGTCTTGTACAGCTTCACCAAGACGTCACAACTCATGTATTCAATACTCTGACAATGAAAATAAGCATGCCGAATGCCTTCTTCACCACCCTGTCCACCTGTGATTCCACTTGCAAGGAGCTATGAACATATACTTCTACATCACTTGTTCTAGAACTCTCCCCAACACCCTACCATTAACTGAGTAGATCCTGCCCCCATTCGATCTACGAAAAAACTTCACCTCACATGTATATAACTTAAACTCTATCTGCAATTCAGAGACCACTGTCCCAAATGACCATGGCTGAAGCATGGAGGGTGCCATGATTTGGCAGGCAGGTATAAACAATTCCAGCACGGATAGACTTGCAACTGTTTGGGATTCTAAAACAGTCCGTTAGTTATCGGATGAACAATGATATTCATCAGTGTTGCTGTTCTGGTGTCATCCTGGTGGCATTCTGCTACCAACTGACACAAATAATCTTGGCGGGTGGGCGGCGGGGGACGGTAGTGAAAGAATAGAAATTCGACCAAAGTAACAGCAATAAATGGTGATTAACCATTGTTAGATTTCTGAAAGTTGGCATTCCGTGTCGTTTGCGAGTATAAGGGGGTAAGAAATGAACGTTTCTTGGGGAGGTTAGAAGGTCTGTTAATCGATCCAGTGATTCAGAACATTCATATTGGAATTCTGGGTGTGAGGTTTTTTTGGTCAGTATTGTCCTTGTGGGCTCCTGGTATCTGAAAACGGAGCAACACATTCCTAAAGGTCAACTGTACATTCCGGAGGCATAATCATGAGAACTAATGCTTAACTTGGTACACGTAATGTTTTGAACTGCAGTATAGTGAGTTCACATTCGTACTCCGTGGGAAAGAGAAAAAAATATGAGGGGCAGCACGGTAGCACAAGTGCATAGCACTGTGGCTTCACAGCACCAGGGTCCCAGGTTCGATTCCTGGCTTGGGTCACTATCTGTGCGGAGTCTGCACATTCTCCCCGTATGTGCGTGGGTTTCCTCCGGGTACTCCGGTTTCCTCCCACAGTCCAAAGACGTGCAGGTTAGGTGGATTGGCCATGATAAATTGCCCTTAATGACCAAAACGGTTAGGAGGGGTTATTGGGTTACGGGGATAGGGTGGACGTGAGGATTTAAGTTAGTCGGTGCAGACTCGGTGGGCCGAATGGTCTCCTTCTGCACTGTATGTTCTATGTTCTATGGTGGGGCACTCTTCAGAGTGGAAGACAGTAGAGGCCGCCAGGATGATATAATTGGCCTGACGAAATAATAGGAAGCATTACAGGTACATACCGTTCGAATAACCTTCAACGTGGACGTTTGGTGCAATAAAATACATGGAGGGTCAATATAATCTAAATAATGGTATTTCGAGGCAGAATCTGGAGAATCTCCGAGTCTATATTCGCAACCGCAATGTAAGATAATAAGATGCTAATGGCTGCTCCTGGGATTAACTGAAATTTTAGGCAGAGATTTAAATTTAATAATCACTGATTAGTCCTCAGCCTAAGTATTATCCACAGTTCTGGATATCAGGGTTCAGAATTCACAGAGCAATTTTAGAAGGATGGACGTTCTCGGTTATTTGGAGAGATGGTACATTCTTGCATACTCTCATGAGGGCAAATGAGATTAAAGAGCTCCAAAACAGGAGAGCGGTATTGTGACGAATTTTCATGAACTGTATCTTGCTGAGCGTATGCATGATGAATTGTATACCGAACCCACAGTCACGCATTAGTATTTTTCGACAGAAGAAAGCTAACGGGAATTTGACAACTATTTTGTCAAAGGGATTGGGAAGACGAAAAAGTTGTTGGCGCAGTTATCATACACATTTTCAAAAAACTGAAGCTCAATATGTGCTTAAAGACAGCGAATGTATTGTTTAAAGTAAGAACAAAATCGGCAATGTGTGGCAAAAATAAACCTCTCCCAAAGAATCCGGATTGGTATGCCAGACGCGATGTGCTTCAAAAGTATAACTTTCTATGAGACGTCTTACCTGCGTTGATACCGGTGACAATATGAGCGGCTGATCTGAAACTTGGAGTGTAAAGTGGAGTTTTAGTGCAGAAATAAATTGTTGTAGTCGGGATAGCCTGCGTATTTCGCAGCCGGCGTGAAGCTTCAGATAGTCCATCGACCTTGGGTTTAATGATGCTATTTATCCCTCTTGCAGTGTTGGTATCATCATCCTTCTACCAAATGAAGCTTGTGTCCTTCAGGCAAAAGGGAGATGAAGTCCAGAGATCAGCACGGAACGTAGACGATTCTTTTTCACGAGGTCGGCGTTTATTTTCCAGTGGAGTGATTAGAACTAGGGAAATGAAGGGAAGAAGAAAGTTTTACTTGAATATCAGAGAAAGATAACAGGTCAAATTATCCGGTCAGCCGATCCTCGACGCCAATTGTTTTTGGATTGTGGTGGCAGGTGATGGTATTGGTAACTTCAGCCGACGCAATGTCTTAATAAAAATATTATTAAGAACAATTTTAAGGTGTAAGCGGACGAGTAACAGGTGCCCATCAGTGGAAAGTATATTGTACGGCCACATGCATTTCATTTACATGGAAAATATTGTCGACTGGTTTCAAAATTTGGTTCCAATTGCCTATCGCCTGTTCAGCGAACACGCTAAGTTAAACGATCGTGTTGTTTCGAATAAAAATTGACAATAAATCAAATTGTATCCATGATTCATATGAAGATTTATGACACCCTCTTACTTTCCAGAGATGAAAAAGATATGAAAAAGTAGGATGGTTCTTAAGCAAATTGCTCTTGTTACGAATACGGGCTTTCAATGACCTTGGATGAGTCTTATTCAATTACACGTGCACAAATCATAAACCCAGCAGAAACAAAAGCGATCCTTTGCTAACCAACGTAAATAAAATAACCGGAGAAATAGGATCAAATCCTTACGGACGATGCCGAAACCAAGAACGCAGCTACATTTTCAAGATATACATTCCTTAATGATACTGCACTACTACTTGAAATGTTTGTTTCAAATGCGGCAACTGTGTTCGTTCGATTAAACTATTGATAGAAAGTGCTTATCGTAGAGAATATTGGAGAACCGTTGAAGTATGTAATAAAATATGAACTATGAAAGGGGTAATTTGAAATAATATATCTTAAGAATTTGAAACTGACTAGCTGGTGTGATTGTTCGTCAGGTATTCTGCTGCCATCCATAACTAGGCTGGCCAAGTCAAGTTCAACATGGTTGACACTTAGCTGCCTCGAGCAAGCCACTCATCAGTTCATGATCGATCTGGGCTGGGGGAGAAGCGTTGGTTTTGCCATTGACGGCCGAATCCCACGAAAGAGTAAATAAAGCATAGGTTACCAAGCAAACCTTGCAACGCACAATCGAGACATGTTTGGAACTCCGAAATTCTAGGAACATATACAGCAATCTCATTTTGTTTCTTCCTACCTACCACACGCTGAAACATTAGACGCCGCTCTATTTCCAACGATTAACCTGATTGACAAAAGTGCAATGCAATACGCCTGCGTCCTGGGCACTCAAACTGATTATCTGACCCGCTGACTTTATCATTGTATCAAGTAAATTTTCTGCATATTGTTCCAGGAGTAAATAATGATTATCAGACGTTTTCCACAAACGTATAGTCGGGGCTGGAGTGCATTCAGTGAAGCGAAACCAGTACTGAAAGGAAACGTTTGTACACTTGATGTTGTCCACGGCTTCGGGAAACTGAGTTCCATTCACCGAAATTTTAAGGAAGTCTGCAGAAAATCAAAACCGAATTGGTGAGAGAGAATTAGAAGAGAAAAAACGCAAGGGCGAGAAACATGATACATTAAACGAGGTTTATATAACTGTCCGACTCAAGAGAAATCAACGACTAAAATGACGAGATACGTCTGAAAATGTGCACCAGCATAGTGCGGCACTACAAGCAAAGCTCGACAACGTAGCTAATCAGTCAATCAGCAGGAGTGACAGAGCACGAACTGGTTAACGATTTGAAAGAACCTACTTACGGATTACATCAAGATGAAATGTAACATTTGGCAGATAGGTAACTAAGGTTCTTTATTGTTCGTTTTTTGCAATCTGCTAAAACAGTTGGATATTCACAGCATTTTTAAGTTTCAACATGTACGGGACAACGGTATGTCGCCTTGGGACTTCCTACCCTGATTAAAGCTGTGATGAGAAGTTCCTGTGTATTCGTGCGGTTCTGGAATTCAGTGTTGTTCGCATGGAATTCTACTGAATTTCTCTGAAAGTTGCCTAGCAGCGTAACGGGAAACTGAGACAGTTGATAATTCCACCGGTGCTTGTTTTCTAGCGCTTCCCTGCAACTCTCGTTGAAGATGTAATGTAACCTGAAATTCTGAGAATTTCGCCCAAACATGATCCGTAATTCCGCTACCTCTTTTCAGGTTGCAAGAAAAGAAATCGTTCATGCCGTAATGCAGAAATGAGTGAAACATTTGAGCAACACAACACACACAATGCGTGGTATGCAGGTGTTAGCACCGGAGACTTCTGCAAGTTCCTTGTGTATCTTCCAAAACTCATATTCATCTGCGTCAGGCACAGGCAGCACCGACTGGCGATTCTGAGTAGTGTGACCAGAGGGTCTTGGCAACTTTTTTATTATCTTCCATGTTTGATGAGTGGGTAGGTGGTATGGTATGATCGAGTGCATGTGATTCCCGTTAGAAAATATCAGCAACAAGGCCGAACTTCCCGAAATTCTATCCACACCAGAAAGGTTATAAACTCGGCATTGTTTTGGGAAATGGTCAGGTTTAGCTTACTGCACAACTTAAACCTGTTAGTTGATTCAAACGGCAGGAAAAGAGACATAAGATCGCGATTAACAGGCAAAGTGGAAGTTTGTGTAAAAGTAATTCATGTCATTTGGTCAGGAGGACACGGACACCGCAGATATGTTGATCATAGAATAGTTACTGCAGAGAAGGATTCCATTCACTTGATTATTTTCCGCCAGCTCAGCTCAAGTCATGTTCAGAAGAAGGAGTCAGGAGAGAGCAAGATTCTGCACGCAGTAGTGTACGCCGGAGATATACGAATTGCACCTAACCAGCCATTTCGTTCAAATAAAATTAATTTTCAAGCATATGTTAATCAGCGCTAAATGTCGGGGTTTTCTCTGTCCTTTTATTGTCATCATTGATGTGTACTGCATTTTTAGCTGAAACTTAAACTTTATAGAGATATTTGAAAATAGACTGCCACGTTAAGTGTATGCCTGACGCGCGTCAGCAAACATCAAAGTCCTTCTTCAACCAGCCTATTATTCTTGGGACACGGATTCGAATCCCACCAGACAGATGGTGGAATTTGTATTGAATAGAAATCTGGAATTCAAAGCCAAGTGATGACCATGAAACCATTTTCTATGATGCTAAACATGATGTGTTTTATTAATGTATTTTAGGGAAGGAAATATGTTGTCTTTGCCTTGATTGGGCTACATTAGAGACAATATGGTTGACTCGTAACTGCCCTCTGAAATTGCAGCTCAAGGGCAAGTAAAGGTGGGTAACAAACGCTGGCGCAGCGATCGAAGTCCACATCTCATGATGGATTTTTAGAAAATGCTTGAACAGTCCTTGTTGAACCATTATGATCTCGGCGGCTCACGATTTGGGGACTTTAGTATACATAATGTTTGAAACAAGTGCACACAGCTCAACTTCGGCAACATATAAAATACTCACAGGTTAGTTGCTGGTTAGTTTTCCTTTAGTTGTTGCTACAACGCTATGTATGTTTGTGCTTACCACGTTTCATGTTGGACAAGGAGGCTTGCGAGTTGCTTCTGCACACTTTAATTCCGGCCAGACATGGTTAAAAGAGTAACCCGCCCACATGAAGCAGTGTATTAGCAGATGGTTAAGTGGGTGTAAAATATTAGAAACTGTTAAAAGATTAAGTGGTAGCTGAGTAAGGAGGGTGTTGCGTTTTGTAGCATGGGCGCATAGCTGGCGATGGTATAAAGTGATCATTCACTTTACCGAATCTGATTGAGATACGAGACGCTTCAAATGGGACTCCATCACCGAAATCCACAAAATGTTGCAGCCACAACTGGACAGTCAGAGCAAGGGAAGAACTTCCCTGTCAAGTACATGATATTGGCTTCGGTCCTTTCAGGCTGACGTTTGAGAGCTTATTAAAATATCTTTATTCGACTTCTGGTGGCGGCATGTAGAAGCAGGTCGCACGCTGGATGGCCCCTGCTCGAGGTTTGATTTTCTTTTTTAGAATTTAATATCCGGTCCCAGGGACAGTCTTTCGTTAAATAGGTGCAGGAAGACACGAGGACCGGATGTACAAAACCCAAAGGAAAGCTGCCGTGAAGATAGGGGCGAGTGAAACTACGCCGTCGAGTGAAATGGTCTGTTCGGCAACTGGAAGGAAGGCAGACGCCGAGTCGCTGTGTGGGGCCGCACTGTTCATTGCAGAAAAGGTGACCGACATGATGGCTTTGGAAGTTGAGAACAGTTGGCAAAGCACATGGAGGTGATGAGAAAGGAGATGATGGCAGAATTGAAGGTGCTGGTGGAGGAGGCGTTTGCCCTGGTGAAGGTGGCTGTGCCGCGGACATCAGCCGAGGCGCAGGAGTAGGAGGGGAAACTGAAGGGAGGCCAGGTTGCAGCACAGTGATCAACTCATCTCGATGGGTGGAAGCCAACAAGGGTCTGCGAGCCAAAGTGGAGGAGCTGGAATACAGATCTCGGCGGCAAAGTCTGAGCATCGTGACCTGCCCGAATGGGCTCGAGACTGATGGAGTATTCTCCAAAGATGTTGGCGGAGCTGTTGGGGGGGGGGGGGGGGGAAGAGATCCCTCCCAGTACGAAATGGATTGGGATCGTAGGGTGTGGCGGCCTAAACCAAAGGCGAATGAGCTGTGGAGAGCAGTGATTATTTGTTTATGTAGCTATCGCCCTGATAATGCCCTGAGTTGGGCGAAGCAGGAGGGGTAATGGGCTGGATTTGGAATATGTATATACCAGGAACTAACTCTGGAGTTGGTGCTGAGGCGGGTGGCCTTTGGCCGAGTGATACAGCCTTGTGCCGTTTCGCAAAGTGTATCCAGCTAAGTCTCCAAAGACTTTTATTTGGCGACAGTGGAAGTGGCGGCGGCGTTTGTGAAGGCAGAAGGACTAGCACAGAAGTGAGAAATGAGACTGAGGATTGGTCTTGGATTTAGTGTAGGGGAGGGTGGCGGAGTGTATGCAGCTCTATTTTTTATCGGATGTCGTTCTCCATGCTATATGAGTTGAAGTTGCCTATTTGGCAAGATGCGAGTTGGAATTTTCTTTTGCAATGATGGCTCTTTGGGTTTTGTGTTTACACGGGGGTTGTGCGTTGCAGGGAATGTCTTTGTTTTCCTGGGACCGGGTTGGAGGGGAGTGGGGCCTCGGCAGGGGAGTCCATACTAGCTACTCAAGCCGGACAGTGAACGTGAGTGTGGGGGTGGAGGAGCTGCGGCCATCGGAGCCTTGTAGAACAGGTTTCGATGGGCCTACGGGGACCAATTCTGGGTGTGTTATATTCGAGAGGAAGTGGATGGGAGGATTCCGAGAGGGGGAGGTACTCGATGGTAACAATGGGACAAGATGGGTGAAGCCCAACCGGCATGGCCCGGAGTTAAGATAATGGTGGATAGGATGGGCAGGGGGGTTGGTGAGAGACCCCCGGTTAGGATAGTTATGTGGAATGTGAGGGATTTGTTGGATGGAGGATTTCAGTGTCATCTCGGGGGTAGTGCTCGTGAACTTGGAACCAGGGCCCCGAGAAACCAATGTAGCGGGAGTCCGACCGGCTCGGCGGCAGCCGCATGCGGGGGCAGATGTTGTTGGCCTTCTCCTCACTGATTGCCCGGAGGCGGGTCCTGTTGGGGTGGAGGTAAGCTCTCCACCCTGGGACACGGATTGGTGGGGGGATCTACTTGAATTTCTTTGACTCTCGGGAGGTGAAGTCTCAGCTGAAGGGGATGAAGGAAGGTTTTCACAATTCATGGGGGCTGTTTATTATGCCCTTCCGAGACTTGGTTGCCATTGAACAGGTGGGGGGGGGGGGGGGGTCGGCGGTATTCTTGTCTTTGTCACAGTGCTTATCGATTGATTGTTAATTAGTGTTTTTTTTAACCTGGACTGTACGGGTGGGTGTGTTGGTCTGTATATTAAGTGGGGTGCCGGTTGTGTGTCGCGGATTGTTCTTATATTCTTTTTGCTTCTTTTTGTTTGGTTGTTTATTGATGAAAATGTTGAAAATGAGAGGAATAAAAAGATTTAAACATGTATATGCATCTTTATTTACAGTTCGTCATTTTACGAGGGATGTCACATAGCTTTGGTCCACAAACATGTTCTTGCCAGAGGAATGAAACGAGGGTTCCAATCAAGGGGTGTGTGCCTGTTGTCTGCTCCACCTTAATGTTTGCTGCAAGCAGCGTTTGTGAACTGTGACATTTACAGAATCCAGAAAGATCACTCAACACAATATTTAATGTGGTCATCCAGATGCGATCACCGTCAGTATATCATGGCAAAAAATGTGAGGATTTTATTTTCCACCTCCACCCTGCCCCAGGTCCCCTGAAATAGGGCATTCGACCCATCCAGTCTGCTCCGCCATTTAACAAAATCATGGACTAATTTGAGAGAATAATCGTCAACTCCAATTTCCCGTCTTATTCCGATAACGCTTGAGTCGCTGACTGATTGAAAATCTTCCGATGATAACCTTCAACATATACCGATCCGTTCTCTACAGCCTTCAATGGTAAAGTAAGATATGAAAGACGGATGACTCTTGTTTACAACATACGTGGCATGTAACAAAATAGTTCTATTCTGCACATTGGCCTCTGGCACTAAAATATCAGTGCACAGACTGATCCAGTATTCCATGGGTTTAGAATTTATGGTGGTAAGGCACCCGACGTTGTCAGCATGAAGAAACGCCCACGAAACGTCCAGGAAGCAGAGTGTATCGCAGATAGCAGTTACAGAGAGGTGGTTACAAGATGCGCCACGATTCTACAGGCAGAAAGGGACCGGGTGACGACTAGGCAGAGCAAGAAGCCTCGGCAGACAATGGAGGAGTCTCCTGTGGTCACTCCCTGACAAACAGATATACCACTTTAGACGCTGTTGGAGAAATGTCCTATCAGGGGAAAGCTGCAACATCCAGATTCGTTGCACCACAGTTGGTTTTGCATGTAAGCGAAGAAGTAATGTGTGGAAATGAAATAGTTATCGGACATTTGTTACACGTCCTGGGCGAGTGCACGGTAAATTCCAGCCACACAGACCCCGGAGTCCCGGAGCCCTAACATAAATGACGCAATCAATAATTTGTGTTTCCCAAGATATTTAAACGTTGACAGCTCCAGATTTGTAAGTAAAACATTAACAAACTATTTGATTAATAAGAAGAGGAAACGATTGATATAAATATTGTTTCAAGAAATAACAGAACAATGGTCTGCCCGTCTAATTAATCCCACAACCATGTCCGACCCCACACCGAGACATATACAAGACATGTGCACGGTAAATGTAGGAAAGCATTAGAAGAAAACGGACAATAAATAACAAAATGTGTCTTCACTGCTGTGTTTTCGGCCACTGGGAATAGATTTGCTCAATAAATTCAGGTCGGCGGCAGTTCCAGCATTCCACCGCATGTTGGAGCTAGGTACAGGACGTTCGGGTCAGACCAATTCTCTTCGCCGGCCACAAGATGGTGGCATACATAGGATGTTCAGCTCATTGCGAATTTGTTCTTCTTCCAGCAGATAGAGATTTCCCCCTATGATATTACTGGGCTTTAACTCTGGAATTAGATTGCCTGATTTCTGTATAGAACTCAAGCTGTATTATCACAAATGCTCTCACCTGAAGCATTCAGGTTTGAGCGCTTCCCATCACTTCAGACAGACGTGCAAGTGTATAACCGACCTACGAAACAATGGTTGGCACTGTCTCATTCAAGAGATCCCTTTCCCAATTCGATGGCTGTCTGTGCCTTTTAAACAAGTGTGTCTCCACAGACATAAACAGAATGACATATAAAATCGTCTGGCAAAGAGAGACTGAGGGAGTGTGATTCTCCACTACCTTCGAGGTGATGTTCCTTCACAGCACGAAAGACAAAATGCAGTTCTCAAGAAGACCCGCCTTTTTCCTGGAAGTTTCTAAAAAAACTTCAGCAATTCCAGGCAACAAAACAAGATGGCTAAGCAGTCTACATTCACAGATTAGCTGCTGCCAAGTCTATCAAAGCGACATCACATGTTCTACCACAGAATCAAAGAACAAAGAACAAAGCAGGACAAAGAAAAATTACAGCACAGGAACGCCCCTCCAAGCCTGCGCCGATCCAGATCCTTTATCTAAAACTGTCGCCTATTTTCTAAGGATCTGTAACCCTCTGCTCCCTGCCCATTCATGTATCGGTCAAGATACATCTTAAATGATGCTATCGTGCCCGCCTCTACCACCTCCGCCGGCAATGCGTTCCAGGCACCCACCATCCTCTGCGTAAAGAACCTTCCACGCATATCTCCCAAAGAACAAAGCGGATGTCTTGGCCTGGATCCATTAGAAAAGGGGTGTTCCAGTATCCCCAAAATCTGTAATTTAAACGGAAACCTGGGTTTTGCGACAGATAGCAAGACAATTGTGGATTAAAGGCAGTCAGGCAGGAACTGACAAAAAACGGACACACAGAACAGACAAAGAGTTTACAACAGTGTCCTAACACATTGACTTGTAAGGGGGCTAGATACGCATTCCTCTGGTCGCAAACGAGCTGCAAGGACGGGATGTAGTCTCCCTGGTGCTCGGATCAAGGATGTCTCTGACTAGCTACAGGACATCCTGGACGGAGAGGGTGAACAGCCAGTGGTCATCATATTGGTACAAATAAGATAGTTAAAAATGGGATTAATTCCTAAAAGCAGAATAGAGTGACTTAAGAAGGAAGTTGAAACGTAAGCCCCAAAAGTAGTCATCTCAGGACCACTACCAAGACCATGCATTAGTCGGAGCTGAAATACCAGATGAACAGTTTGCTTAAAGAATGGTGCAGGGTGGAGGATTCCGGGATCCTGGTAGATTGAGACCGTTTCTGGAAGAGGTGGGACAAGTACGGTAGCACAGTGGTTAGCACTGTCCCTTCACAACTCCAGGGTCCCAGGTTCAATTTCCGGCCTGGGTGACTGTTGTTGTGGAGTCTGCACGTTGTCATCGTGTCTTCATGGGTTTCCTCCTCGAGCTCCGGTTTCCTCCCACAGTCCAAAGATATGCAGGTTAGGTGGATTGGCCATACTATATTGTCCTTAGTGTCCAAAGGGGTTGGGCAGAGGTGTGGGCTTAAACAGAGTGCTCTTTCCAAGGGTCGGTGCAGACTCAATGGGCTGAATGGCTTCCTTCTGCACAGTAAATTATATATCTGAATGCTATGTCCTTGTCTACAAACCAGGCTGCATCTGTACGGGTCCTAGGGTGATGCCCTTGTGGGAGTATTTGGCAGCGTGGCTGGGGTGGCTGTAACTATATTTCCAGGGCGCTGGGATCCCATGCAAGGAATAAGAGGAGGGAACAACCAACAAGAACGAACAACATAACGGGAAATTTAAAAAAGTGATAGGCAGAAAAATTACGTTCTGGAATCCAGCAGGCCCGTAGTGAGAAATAATGGAATGGAACAAGGAAGATCAAAAAGATAAACCTAAAGGCTATGTCCCTCAACACGTGGCACATTCGCAATGACGTGGATATATTAATCGGGCAAAGAGATGTAAGCGATTATGATGTAGCCTGGATTGCAGCAGGGTGACAATGCATGGGATCTGAACATCCACCGATATTCGGTATTTAGGAAGGACAGTGAGAAATGAAATGGCGGTAGAGCTGCCTTGCCGGTTGAAGAGGAAATTAACATAATAGTGATGAAGGATATTATCTCCAAACATGCGGAAAAAGTATGGGTAGAGCTGAGAAACACCAAGAAGCAATAAACTTTTGTAACGGTTGTATGCAGATGGCAAAACCATCATGGTGATACCGGGAATGGCATACAACTGGGATTTAGAGACATGTGCGGTGAAGCATCATCTGAATTGTGGGTCATTCATCTGCATATTGATTGGACAAATCAAATTAGGGGCAATACCTAGAGGAGATATCCACGGATGTTTCCGGGATGGTTCTCTCAAACAACACATTGAGAAACCAACAAGTGAACTATCAATCCTAGACTGGGTGTTCTGCAATAAGGAAGACATAATTGACAATATAATTGTGCACGGTGTTGCTCTTTTTAACTTTAGTCTATTTGTTCTGTTTAGGTCACCTTTGCTCATGAGTCACCAGGTATCTTTATGATACTGCCATGTGGTTCAAGTTCAGGTTATGATTAATAATACAGCACACCGCTTAGTAAGGATTAAAACAACGGTCATTTATTATATGCAACAAGCAATATTAATACCCTAATACTACTTTCTATATAATAAACCTATCACTACTGGCCAATACTTACCTTAGGAAGAGCCCACCAGGTCAGGGAAACGAATGGCTTGTCCAATCAGATCTGGCCCGCGGGATTCAAAAGGCTGCTACAGGTCGGTGGCTAGGTGTCTCTACCGGATAGCAATTGCTGGATTCAAACTTACTGTTGCCGGTTGCTGTTCTTTCGAAGGTTTCGAGCAGGCGAAGAGGAGAGAGAGAGAGATCTGAACTTGGACCTTCACTTTTATAGGGCCCAGGGGCTTCCCGCCTTCCGGGGCGGCCCTTGACCCTGAGTCCCAAGTGATTGGATTCTGTCCCCAATCTCTGGGGTCGATGTGTCCAATGGTGAGGCGATTCCTCGATCGGGGGGTGGTCGCTCACCTGTCTTTGTTTCGGCCACTGCAGGCGCCGACAGGTCTGGCCCGGTATTTAATTGCTAATATGTTGCAATTGTTCCCGGGGATAGCCGATTTAACTGTGGATGTCTGAATAGATTGGCTGCAAACAGTCCTGAATGCAACTGTGAATACCTGGGTTGATGGGCTGTTGATAGCCCTGTGTATCGATCTGGGCTACCTTCCCAGAGCCGAATATGTAAAACTGTCTGCAGCTGCCTGCTTGTGTCTTCTTGGCTGCTTTTCCCAGCAGTCTTTCGGGTTAGCCGTTTTAAACTGGGTTTTGGCCAGATTAATCGGAACGCTGCCATTTTACATGGCTACAACCCCGCCTTGTGATCCTAACGCGAAGCGTGAAGGATCACATAAATTTTGTCCTCTTCGTTTCCTGACTGGGGGGGAGTGGGGGGGGCACCTCCGACATGGCCACTACTCTGACCCTAGCTATGCACAAAAATTTACCTAAACAATTATTGAGGGCGCTATGTCAGGCAACGGCATGTGTCTGGAAAAAAAACAACTGGGAACCTCTAATTTTACCTAAACAATTCTTCAAGTATTATACAATCTTATCTCTCTAAACATACAATAACAATTGCAACATTTAATATATTCTTTCCTGGCTTGGCAGTCAAGCTCAGGATCATACATTTCCACACATTCTCTTTTTATTTACAGGAAAAACCGCCAGCGCATGTTTTATTATTCATATGTCGCGGGGGTCTGGGGTCTGGTCATAGCCGAATATCGGGGATTGGATCCGATAGACCGGGGTTCGAGCGCGGTACGCTCTCCTTTTCCACTTCCGGAGGCGCATGGTCTGTACTGCCCAACTGAGTATATCCAATGCCAACAGTGCCTCAATGATGTATGATAGAGAGTACCAAGTTATGAACTTGGCACACCAGGATAATGCAGCGTGGTTGGTGACTGGGCCCTCGGTACTACGGGGCAGTGAAGCGTTAACGGCAGGGGGGTTTGGAGTAATGGGGTCTGCGTTCCCGCACAACCAAATGTCCACAAAGATGTTGA
This sequence comes from Scyliorhinus torazame, assembly GCF_047496885.1. Classification (NCBI taxonomy): domain Eukaryota; kingdom Metazoa; phylum Chordata; class Chondrichthyes; order Carcharhiniformes; family Scyliorhinidae; genus Scyliorhinus; species Scyliorhinus torazame. The sequence continues at coordinate 117,903,103 of NC_092716.1, forward strand.
GCACGATGAAAGGAGTCCTCATGGCTGTCTTCTTTCTTTCCTTTTCCTGTTTTTGCTGGTTTTCTCCGGACTTGGAGCTTCTGGAGTTCTGTAAGACAAGCGTAGTGTGTGTAAATACTTCGGTTTAATATCTCGTGTGTTAGTGTGTCTGTCCTTCTTGGGGCCAATTAAACCCTTATAATTGGTCACAGCATGTGACTCTCCCCCACATTTTTTTTTTTCAAAACAAATGTTTGGACACGGCACACTTCCCAATGGTGGACCAGTGCTAAGTTTATCATCCAAATGTTCTAGGATGTAAATAGCATGTGGCAGCAACCCAAAGGTTGCCTAAATAAAATAAAACGGTTTTTGAAAGAAAAGTTCGAATGAGGTGCGTGTGGGCCGCGACGTGTACGATTTGGGTGGAGTCCCCGGGTAGGACCGCTACCAATACCGTATCTTCCCTACCCGAGCGTTTTTGACCAACGGGGGGGTCCCCAGGCAGGGCGGGTCTCACGCCGTTTCTCCACTGCCTGAGCGACCAAAGAACGGACAAAAATGTCGTCATCATGGTGGGGTTACTGTTCTGATTCGACCATCAAATCAGAAGAGTAGCTGCGATCGGGCGTCTGGTCTGGTGACCAGGTATCAGCTGAAAAGCTAGTTCCACTGAATGGGCGTCTGGTCTCGGTGGGTGTCTGAGGCAAGTCCTCAGAGGTATCGGCCGAATGGGCGTGTGGCCGCGGTGGGGGTCAGTGGGAAAGTTAAAAGTTCAGGTGAATGGGTGTGGGGCAGTGAGAAAATTCTCCTGTAGGACGAACAGCATTTAACAAACTGACAGACAACATAAAACATTCTGCAGGTTCCATCAGAAAGGACAACACTTTTCACCAAGTGTCTCCTTTAAATCATCATGTGGACACCTCAGTTCTCGGTCGCTTCGGGCTCTGCCTTTTTCTTATCGAGAGTGCCTGTCGGTTGGGCACTCTGTGGTTTCTTAGGGCCATTGCATTCTCTAGCAAAATGTCCCAATTGTTCGCAATTGTAGCACTCTTGCGGTTTGGCTGGGGGGCTGTTCTTTCCCTCGTTTACCCAGGCGGGGTTGTGAAGAGTGGTTCTTACTGCGTGCACATCTGCGGCGGCTTGGTTTTCCTCGGGTGTTCTGGTGGCTGATTTACCGTGAGCCGCTTGTTCCCAAACGCAGGACAATCCCTTGACCACCCAATTCTCATTCTGAGCCTCCTCTGAGGGGTCATAATTGCTACAGGCATTCTGTCCTGCGTCCGTGGCATGGGAGGTAAGGGTGGGGGTCCACTTGGCCATATTGTCTGGGGACAAATGGGCACGATCTACGTTGCCGAAAACGGCTTCAAAATGAATCCACAAGCGTCCTGCGAACGCTGTGGGGTGTTCAGACTTTTTCTGTCTGCATTTATTCAGACCGTCTACGGGGTCGCCCCGGTTGTACCCGATCGCATCCAGGATCGCGGTATGCATTTCTGCAAGGGTGCCTCCTCCTACATTCTGTGGGTCGGGAAGGGCTGCTGCGACCGATGGGTCTAAGCTGAGGACCGTGAGCTTTACCTGCTCTTTCTCATCCAGGCCATACATGGTCGCCTGGTGTTTGACGGTGGCAAAAAAATGGTGTGGGTCTGCAGCAGGGAGGAACGGTATGATTTTGGCACACGCGTCTCGTAATTGGGTCACTGTGAGGGGGGTGGAATAGAAGACTTCCGCCTCGTCTGCTGTAGCGGTGCGGTGGGTTGTTACAGTGTTCATGGGAGCCTGTATTATCTGTTGTGTGGGGGGTGGGGGTGCTTTCCTCCTTTGGGGTTTTCCCTGCGCACATGCTCCCTGAACATATCTCTGCGTTGTCTCTTGCAATTCTTCCCAATCAGGGCCGTCTTCCTGTTCTAAACTTTCCTCAAAGGTTTCCTGAAATCCCTTTTGGACAGAAAGCAGTGCTTTCAAGTCTGCAATCTGCTTTCGGCACTTTGCATGGTCTAAAGTACTCTGCCTTTGTTCTGTGGTTGTGGCGTGGAGCGCTCTCAAGGCTGCCTTGAGATCGCTGCATTGTTTCTGGAGCGCCTCTAACTGGTTTTCTGTTTCTTTCTTTACCAGGACTGCACGCTGCAGGTCCTGATAAGCCTTCTCATATTGTGACTGGAAACTACTTGCTATTTGTCATTTTTATCAATGACCTAGAGGAAGGCGCAGAAGGGTGGGTGAGTAAATTTGCAGACAATACTAAAGTCGGTGGTGTTGTCGATAGTGTGGAAGGATGTAGCAGGTTACAGAGGGATATAGATAAGCTGCAGAGCTGGGCTGAGAGGAAGCAAATGGAGTTTAATGTAGAGAAGTGTGAGGTGATTCACTTTGGAAGGAATAACAGGAATGCGGAATATTTGGCTAATGGTAAAGTTCTTGAAAGTGTGGATGAGCAGAGGGATCTAGGTGTCCATGTACATAGATCCCTGAAAGTTGCCACCCAGGTTGATAGGGTTGTGAAGAAGGCCTATGGAGTGTTGGCCTTTATTGGTAGAGGGATTGAGTTCCGGAGTCGGGAGGTCATGTTGCAGCTGTACAGAACTCTGGTACGGCCGCATTTGGACTATTGCGTACAGTTCTGGTCACCGCATTATAGGAAGGACGTGGAGGCTTTGGAGCGGGTGCAGAGGAGATTTACCAGGATGTTGCCTGGTATGGAGGGAAAATCTTATGAGGAAAGGCTGATGGACTTGAGGTTGTTTTCGTTGGAGAGAAGAAGGTTAGGAGGAGACTTAATAGAGGCATACAAAATGATCAGGGGGTTGGATGGGGTGGACAGTGAGAGCCTTCTCCCGCGGATGGAAATGGCTGGCACGAGGGGACATAACTTTAAACTGAGGGGTAATAGATATAGGACAGAGGTCAGAGGTAGGTTCTTTACGCAAAGAGTAGTGAGGCCGTGGAATGCCCTACCTGCTACAGTAGTGAACTCGCCAACATTGAGGGCATTTAAAAGTTTATTGGATAAACATATGGATGATAATGGCATAGTGTAGGTTAGATGGCTTTTGTTTTGGTACAACATCGTGGGCCGAAGGGCCTGTACTGCGCTGTATTGTTCTATGTTCTACTCAAGTGCGCCAGACAAGATTGGTGACCCCGTTTGGCGTCAGCCACCTCTTGGTCCTTTGCTGCTAATTTCCCTTTTAACTCCAGGTTCTCTCTCTCAATTTCGCATACATCGATTTTACTCATCCGATGTATGCCTTCCATTTCCTTGCGGAGCGTCCTAACGACCTCCTCTGTGCCTCGCAATTGTGCCAGACAGGAGACAATTGCCATCGGCTTGCGCGCTTTTGCTAAACTCTTTCTGTGGATCTCACTCAGGTTCTCCCACCAAGTATGCCCTATACGTCCAGGACCTGAGTTGTTGTTATTGCAGAAATCCTTCCACACGGGCCATCCTTTGCCCTGCAGAAGTTTGCGGATTTCCACTTCCCAAACGGGACACTGTCCCGCTCCTACGCTGCTGACTGGTGCGGCAGCAAAAAGCAAAATCTTCGGGGTTCATGAGGCGCTGCATCGCTTGCATTGCCTGCATGGCTCTCTCTTATCTGCTCATTACGTTCGAATTTGGAACAGGGGGCTAAGGTGGTGTGGTAGATACGGGTACGGCTTGCGCTAATTTCCGAAATATCAACTGCCGATAGTTTTGACGCAACAAAGAATCTATCAGTTTTGCCTTATAACCCTGTTAGTTACGCATGCATATACACACTTCCGAATTGTGAATTATTAACCAGAACCGCTTGAACACTTGTGGTTTTTTAGGTTGTTTCTGATTGGATTCTAATTCAAAATGTTGGGGTTCTCCCGGAGTGGTTTTCTACTTCTAAGTCGGGTTCCGTCAGGATGTCGCCAATTATGTTGCTCTTTTTAACCTTAGTCTATTTGCTCTGTTTAGGTCACCTTTGCTCATGAGTCACCAGGTATCTTTATGATACCGCCACGTGGTTCAAGTTCAGGTTATGATTAATAATACAGCACACCGCTTAGTAAGGATTAAAACAATGGTCATTTATTATATACAACAAGCAATATTAATACCCTAATACTACTTTCTATATAATAAACCTATCACTACTGGCCAATACTTAACTTAGGAAGAGCCCACCAGGTCAGGGAAACGAATGCCTTGTCCAATCAGATCTGGCCCGCGGGATTCAAAAGGCTGCTACAGGTCGGTGGCTAGGTGTCTCTACCGGATAGCAATCGCTGGATTCAAACTTACTGTTGCCGGTTGCTGTTGTTGCGAAGGTCTCGAGCAGGCGAAGAGGAGAGAGAGAGAGATCTGAACTTGGACCTTCACTTTTATAGGGCCCAGGGGCTTCCCGCCTCCCGGGGCGGCCCTTGACCCTGAGTCCCAAGTGATTGGATTCTGTCCCCAATCTCTGGGGTCGATGTGTCCAATGGTGAGGTGATTCCTCGATCGGGGGGTGGTCGCTCACCTGTCTTTGTTTCGGCCACTGCAGGCGCCGACAGGTCTGGCCCGGTATTCAATTGCTAATATGTTGCAATTGTTCCCGGGGATAGCCGATTTAACTGTGGATGTCTGAATAGATTGGCTGCAAACAGTCCTGAATGCAACTGTGAATACCTGGGTTGATGGGCTGTTGATAGCCCTGTGTATCGATCTGGGCTACCTTCCCAGAGCTGAATATGCAAAACTGTCTGCAGCTGCCTGCTTGTGTCTTCTTGGCTGCTTTTCCCAGCAGTCTTTCGGGTTAGCCGTTTTAAACTGGGTTTTGGCCAGATTAATCGGAACGCAGCCATTTTACATGGCTACATTCGGCTACAACGGTCCCTTGGGAATGAGCAACCATAATATAGAATTCTTCATTACGATGGAGGGTAACGTAATTGATTCTGGGACTTGAGTCCGTAATCTAAATAAAGGGAACCAAGATGTTATAAAGTGTAATTAACTACAATGGATTGGGTAACGCTTCGTAAAACAATGATGGTGGGTAGCCAATGGCACACATGCGCATGGGTGAACTGCAGCAATTTTTCTTTACTATCTGGCGCAGATTTGAAACAGCAAAATCATGACTGACAAGGGAAATTATAGATATTATTTAATCCGACGAACTGGCCAGAGATAAAGGAGACCCAAGGATTGCTTGATAAATCTATTAAAATCTTTTGAAGATGTAACCAGTAGAGTTGGAGAGGGCGAACCGGTTCCCTGGCTAATTTTGACTTTCAGTAGCCTTTCGCAATTTCTCTGATAGCAGATTACTATATGAAGATAATTCACCTTAATATATAAATAGTCCGACGAGAGAGGGGAAAAAACATGACCTGCTCTTGGGAATAATGAAGGGCAGGTAACAAAAGTGTCAGTGAGGGACCACTTTGGGACCAGTGACTACAATTCGATGAATTTTACGATAGCTACGGAGAATGATAGTTCTGGCCCAAAAGTTAAGTTAAAATTTGAAATTGTGAGAAAGTCCAATTTCGATGGTATTAGGGCGATCTTTCAAAAGTTGTTTGGGGGAGCCTGTTTACATGCAAAGGGTCCGCTGGTAAGTGGAGGTCTTTCAAATTAGGTTTCAGGGTAAGCACATTCCTCTTAGAGTGAAGGCTAAGGCTGGTAGAAGTTAGTAAACTCTGGATGATTCAGGATATTGAGGCCATGTTAAAAGGGAAGAAGGAGGCATAGATCCAGAGCAGAGCCGCAGATTGGCTGTTGCGGGGAAAATTTGCATCAGTGCATTGCGGTCACTCTATCTAGAAGGTGGTTTGTGGAGGAGCTCTTGTCACGTGACAGTTGGACTAAGTTAAGCTTAAGATTAAAAATGGCAGGAGATCTCAGACCCATGTTATGCTCCTCTTGCTCAATGTTGGAGATCAGGGTCGTGGATGATGTCCCTGGCTCCTTCAAATGTGGGAAGTGTATCCAGCTGAGCTCTTGTTAGATCGCATGGCGGCTCTGGTGCTGCGGATGGCCTCACTTTGGAGCATCCGCGATGCTGAGGAGGTCGTGGATAGAACGTTTAGCGAATTGGTCACACCACACATTAGGATAGCTGAGGAAGAAAGGGAATGGTTGACCAAAAGTCAAAGAAAAAGCAGGGAGGCAGTGCAGGTGTCCCCTGCGGTCATCTCCCTCCAAAACAGGTATACCGTTTTGGATACTGTTGGGGGAGATGGCTCACCAGGGGAAGGAAGCAGTAGCCAGGTTCATGGCACCATGACTGGCTATGCTGTACAGAAGGGCTATAGTCACAGGGGATTCAATTATAAGGAGAATAGATAGGCGGTTCTGTGGTCGAAAACGAGACTCCCGAATGGCTTGTTGCCTCCCAGGTGCATGGGCCAGGGATGCCTCAGATCGGCTGCAGAGCATTCTGAAGGGGGAGGGCGAACAGCCAGTTGTCGTGGTGCATATAGGCACCAATGATATAGGTAAAAAGCGGGATGACGTACTACAAGCAGAATTTAGGGAGTTATGAGCCAAGTTAAAAAGTCGGACGTCAGAGGTAGTAATCTCAGGATTGCTACCAGTGCCACGTTGTAGCCAGAGTAGAAATGAAAGAATAGGCAAGATGAATGCGTGGCTTCAGAAATGGTGCAGGAGAGAGGGGTTCAGATTTTGGGGACATAGGGAACGGTTCTGGGGGTAGTGGGGGCTACTACAATATGGAGGGTCTACACCTGGACCGGACTGGAACCAATGTCCTTGGGGGTGCTTTTGCTAACGCTGTTGGGGAGGGTTTAAGCCAATGTGGCAGGGGGATGGGAACCAAATCAGCAGGTTAGTGGACAGTAAGGAAGTAGTAACTAAAGCCTGGAGGGACTAGATCATGAAGTCAGCGTGACTAAGGGGAGGGGTAGGCAGGGAGCAGATGATGAATGCAAAGGGACTGGTGGTCTGAGGTGCATTTGTTTTAATGCAAGAAGTGTAGTAGGTAAGGCAGATGAACGTAGGGCTTGGATTCATATCTGGGGGTATGATGTTGTTGCTATTACTAAGACTTGGCTGAGGGAAGGGCATGATTGGCAACTCAATATCCCAGGACGCCGATGCTTCAGGCGGGATAGTGAGGGAGGTAAAAGGGGTGGAGGAGTTGCATTACTGGTCAGAGAGGATATCACAGGTGTGCTGCAGGAGGGCACTATGAAGCACTCGAGCAGTGAGGCGGTATGGGCAGAGTTCAGAAATAGGAAGGGTGCTGTAACACTGTTGGGGCTGTACTACAGACCTCCCAATAGCGAGCGTGATATAGAGGTACAAATATGTAAACAGATTATGGAAAGATGTAGGAGCAACAGGGTGACGGTGATAGGAGATTTTAATTTTCCCAACATTGACTGGGATACACTTAGTGTCAGAGGTTTAGATGGAGCAGGATTTTTAAGGAGCATCCAGGAGGGTTTTCAGGAGCAGTATGTAAATACTCCAACTCGGGAAGGGGCCACACTGGACCTGGTGTTGAGGAATGAGCACGGCCCGGTGGTTGAAGTTTCAATCGGGGATTACTTTGGGAATAGTGATCACATTTCCGTAAGTTTTAGAATACCCATGGACAAAGATGAGGGTGGTCCTAAAGGAAGAGTGCTAAATTGGGGGAAGGCCAACTATACCAAAATTCGGCAGGTGCTGGGGAATGTGGATTGGGAGCAGCTGTTTGAAGGTAAATCCACATTTGATATGTGGGAGGCTTTTAAAGAGAGGTTGATGAGAGTGCAGGACAGACATTCCCTGTGAAAATGAAGGATAGAAATGGCAAGATTCGGGAACCATGGATGACAGGTGAAGTTGTGAGACTAGCTAAGAGGAAAAAGGAAGCATACATAAGGTCTAGGCGACTGAAGACAGACAAAGCTTTGGAAGAATATCGGGAATGTAGATCCAATCTGAAACGAGGAAACAAGAGAGCTGAAAGGGGTCATGAAATATCTTGAGCAAACAGGGTTAAGAAAAATCCCAAAGCCTTTTATTCATAAATAATCAGCAAGAGGGTAGCTAGAGAAAGGGATGGCCCACTCAAGGACAAAAGAGGAAAATTATGTGTGGAGTCAGAGAAAATGGGTGAGATTCTTAACGAGTACTTTGCATCGGTATTCACCGAGTAGAGGGACATGACGGATGTTGAGGTTAGGGATAGATGTTTGATTACTCGAGGTCAAGTCGGCATAAGGAGGGAGGATGTGTTGGTATTCCAAAAGGCATTAAGGTGGACAAGTACCCAGGTCCGGATGGGATCTCTCCCAGGTTACTGAGGGAAGTGAGAGAGGAAATAGCTGGGGCCTTAACAGATACCTTTGCAGCATCCTTGAACACGGGTGAGGTACCGGAGAATTGCTAATGTTGTCCCCTTGTTTAAGAAGGGTAGCAAAGATAATTCAGATAATTATAGATGTGTGAGCCTGATATCAGTGGTAGGGAAGCTGCTGGAGAAGATACTGTGGGATAGGATCTATTCCCATTTGGAAGGAAATGGGCTTATCAGCGATAGGCAACATGGATTTATGCAGGGAAGGTCATGTCTTTCCAACTTAATAAAATTCTTTGAGGAATTGACAAAGTTGATTGATGAGGGAAAGACTGGAGATGCCACATACATGGACTTTAGTAAGGCATTTGATAAGAGTCCCCATGGTAGGCTGATGGAGAAAGTGACGTCTCATGGGGTCCAGGGTGTACTAGCTAGATGGATAAAGAACTGGCTCGGCAACAGGAGACAGAGAGTAGTAGTGGAAGGGAGTTTCTCAAAATGGAGAACTGTGACCAGTCGAGTTCCACAGGGATCCATGCTGGGACTATTCTTGTTTGTGATATACATAAATGATCTGGAGGAAGGTATAGGTGGTCTGATTAGCAAGTTTGCAGATGACACTAAGATTGGTGGAGTAGCAGATAGTGAAGGGGACAGTCAGAGAATACAGCAGAATTCAGATAGATTGGAGAGTTGATCGGAGAAATGGCAGATGCAGTTCAATCCGGGCAAATGTGAGGTGATGCATTTTGGAAGATCCAATTCAAGAGCGAAATATACGGTAAATGAAAAAGCCCTGGGGAAAATTGATGTACCGAGAGATCTGGGTGTTCAGGTCCATTGTACCCTGAAGGTGGCTGCGCAGGTCAATAGACTGGTCAAGAGAGCATAGGGCATTATTCCTTCATCGAAAGGGGTATTGAGTACAGGAGTTGACAGGTCATGTTGCAGTTGTATAAGACTTTGGTCCAGCCACATTTGGAATACTGCGTACAGTTCTGGTCGCCACATTACCAAAAGGATGTTGATGCTTTGGAGAAGGTGCAGAGGAGGTTCACCAGGATGTTGCGTGGCATGGAGGGAGCTAGCTATGAAGAGAGGTTGAGTAGATTAGGATTATTTTCATTAGAAAGACGGAGGTTGAGGGAGCACCTCATTGAGGTCTACAAAATCATGAGAGGTATAGACAGGGTGGATGGCAAGAAGCTTTTTCCAAGAGTGGGGAACTCAATTACTCGGGGTCACGAGTTCAAGATGAGAGGGGAAAAGTTTAGGGAGATATGCGTGGAAGGTTCTTTATGCAGAGGGTCGTGGGTGCCTGGAATACATTGCCGGCGGAGGTGGTAGAGGCGGGCACGATAGCATCATTTAAAATGCATCTAGACAGATCCATGAATGGGCAGGGAGTAGAGGGATACAGATCCTTAGAAAATAGGCAACAGTTTTAGACAGAGGATCTGGATCGGCGCAGGCTAGGAGGGCAGAAGGGCCTGTTCCTGTGCTGTAATTTTTCTTTGTTCTTTCTTTGTTCTTTGACATGCATGGGCAGCTGGGATCAAGTGGATCCCTTGAAGAGTATAGGACTTGTCGGAGTAGAGTAAAGAGAGAAATGAGAACGACAAAAAGGGGACATGAGATTGTCTTGGCAGATAATGCAAAGGGAAATCCAAAGACCTTGTACAGATACATAAGGGGCAAAAGAGTGATGAGGAAGAAGGTAGGGCCTCTTAAGGATAAACAAGGTCATCCATGTGCAGATGGGCGAGGTCCAAACTGATTATTTCTCGTCAGTACCTACTTTTGAGCTAGGCACGAATGTTAGGGGAATTGGGGAAATAAAAAGTGGTGTGCTGAGGAGTGTACATATTACAGAGAAGGAGGTGTGGGGTATTAAAGCAGATTAACATAGATAAATCCCCGTGACCTGATGAAATGAATTCCAGGACGTTGTGGGAGGCTAGGGAGAAAATTGTCAGCACCCTAGCTGAGATATGTGAATCGTCGACAGCCACAAGAGAGGTGCCTGGAGATTGGAGGGAAGCAAATGTTGTGCCCATGTTTATGAAGGACTGTAGGGATAAGCCTGGGAACTACAGCCTAGTGAGGATTACTTCCGTAGTACGTATGTTTTTGGAAGGTATTCTGAGGAACAGGATGTACAGGCATTTAGACAGGCAAGGGGAAAGCCAGCATAGCTTTGTTACGGGAAAGTCATGTCTCACGAATTTGATTGAGTTTCTTGAAGGGGTAAGCAAGAACGTAAATCAGGGTTGTGCGGTCGATGTTGTCAACATGGACTTTAGCAAGGCCTTTGACAGTAACCACATGGTAGGTTGTTGCAAAAGGTTCAATCTCACGGGATCCAGGGCGAGGTAGCCAATTGGAGACAAAATTGGCATGGCAACCGAAGGCAAAGGGTGGTGTGGAGGGCTGTTTTTCAAACTGGAGGCCTGTGAACAGCAGTGCACCTCAGGAATTGATGTTGGGTCCACTGTTAGTTGTTACAGATATAAATGATTTGGATGAGAATGTAGGAGGTATGGTTCGTAAGTTTTCAGATGACACCAAGATTGGTGGCAGAGTGGACAGTGAAGAAGGTTATCTAAGATTGCAACAGGATCTTGACCAATTTGGCCAGTGGGCCGATGAATGGCAGATGGAGTTTAATTTGGATAAATGTCAGGTGGTGCATTTTGGTATATCAAACCAGTGCAGGAACAACTAAGTTAATGATAGGGAATTGGAGTGAGTTACAGAACAAAGCGATCTAGTTTTGCTCAGTGGGCGAGACAGCTGGGTTGTGGCGCAGAACAAGGCCAGCAGCGTAGGTTCAATTCCTAGCTTACCAGCTTACATGAGCAGGCGCCGGTTTGTGGCGACAAGGGGCTTTTCACAGTAACTTCGTACTTGTGACAATAAAAGATTATTATTATCTCGGAGTACATGTTCATACCTCCGTGAAGGTGGAGTTGAAGGTGGACAGGGTGGTGAAGATGGCATTCAGCATGCTAGGTTTTATTGGTCAGTACATTGAATATAGGAGTTGGGACGTCTTGTTTAAGTTGTACAACACATTTGTAAGACCACACATGGAATACTGTGTACAGTTCTGGTCACTCTATTACATGAAAGATATTTTTAAACCAGAAAAAGTACAGAATGGATTTATGATAACACTACCAGGACTAGATGGTGTTAGTTAAAAGGAGTGGCTGGATACGGTGGGATCTTTTTTCCTGGAACTTAGAAGATCTTATAGAGGTTTATAACATGGTGAGAAGCACAGATAAGATAGATAGTTAACTTATTTTCCCAAAGTACGAAGTCTTACAACACCAGGTTAAAGTCCAACAGGTTTGTTTCGATGTCACTAGCTTTCGGAGCGCTGCTCCTTCCTCAGGTGAATGAAGAGGTCTGTTCCAGAAACACATATATAGACAAATTCAAAGATGCCAAACAATGCTTGGAATGCGAGCATTAGCAGGTGATTAAATCTTTACAGATCCAGAGATGGGGTAACCCCAGGTTAAAAAGGTGTGAATTGTACCAAGCCAGGACAGTTGGTAGGATTTCGCAGGCCAGATGGTGGGGGATGAATGTAATGCGACATGAATCCCAGGTCCCGGTTGAGGCCGCACTCATGTGTGCGGAACTTGGCGGAACATGGATACCACTATTACACGTGAGAACACCACCCACCAGGTACGCGGTACATACTCGTGCGACTCGGCCAACGTTGTCTACCTCATACGCTGCAGGAAAGGATGTCCCGAAGCGTGGTACATTGGCGAGACCATGCAGACGCTGCGACAACGAATGAACGGACATCGTGCAACAATCACCAGGCAGGAATGTTCCCTTCCAGTCGGGGAACATTTCAGCAGTCAAGGGCATTCAGCCTCTGATCTCCGGGTAAGCGTTTTCCAAGGCGGCCTTCAGGACCCGCGACAACGCAGAATCGCCGAGCAGAAACTTATAGCCAAGTTCCGCACACATGAGTGCGGCCTCAACCGGGACCAGGGATTCATGTCACATTACATTCATCCCCCACCATCTGGCCGGCGAAATCCTACCAACTGTCCTGGCTTGGTACAATTCACACCTCTTTAACCTGGGGTTAGCCCATCTCTGGATCTGTAAAGATTTAATCACCTGCTAATGCTCGCATTCCAAGCATTGTTTGGCATCTTTGAATTTGTCTATATATGTGATTCTGGAACAGACCTCTTCATTCACCTGAGGAAGGAGCAGCGCTCCGAAAGCTAGTGACATCGAAACAAACCTGTTGGACTTTAACCTGGTGTTGTAAGACTTCGTACTGTGCTCACCCCAGTCCAACACCGGCATCTCCACATCATTATTTTCCCAAAGGTAGAGGAGTCTAGAACTAGAGGGCATAGGATTAAAGTGAGAGGGGAGAGATGCAAAAGAGACCAGAGCGGAAATGTTTTCACACAGAAGATGGTGAGCATCTGGAACGGGCTACCGGATGCAGTGGTACAGGCGGGTACGATTCTATATTTTAAAAAGCATTTAGACAGTTACGTGGGGAGGGTGGGTATAAAGGGATATGGGCCAAATGCGGGCAAGTGGGACTCGCTCAGTGATAGAAACTGGGCAGCATGGACAAGCTGGACCGAAGGGCCTGTTTCCATCCTTTGAACAAATAATAATCAATGTTTCTATGACATGGGATTGTGGGTAGTGTCTTGAGATGGATAGAAAGTTGATTAGCAGGCTGGAAGCAAAATGTTGGATATAATGTGAATTGTAAGATTGACAGGCAGTGACTTAGTGGGGTAACGCACGGATCTGGTGCTAGGATCCCAACTGTTCACGTTATATAGTAATTGTTAGAACGAGAGAACTAATTGTATCATCTCCAAATTTGCAAATTCTCCGAAGTTGGGTGGGAGGATGATCTGTGAGGAGAATGCAGAGTCAATTCTGCAGGATTAGGGCAGGCTGCGTGAGTGGGCATATACATGGCAGGAGTAGTATAATTTGATCAAATGTGAGGTTATCCATGTTGGCAGCAAACATGGAAAGGCAGATTATTGACTGAAAGGGTGGAAACTGAGAGAGATGTATATTCAGCGTGACCTTGGTGTCCTCGTACATCAGCTACTGAACGTACCAGCGCAGTTACATCAGGTAGTAAAGAAGGCAAATGGCTGTTGGCTTTCATAGTGAGAGGATCTGAGTACAGGAATAGGGATATTTTACTGCAATTGTCAAGGGCATTGGTGAGACCACACCTGGATTTATGTTTGCAATTTTGTTGTCTTTCGCTGAGGAAGGTTGTGGGGCACACAGCACCGAGGACTCGGATTCGATCCGGTTCCTTGTCACTCTCCGGGTGGAGCTTGTACATTCTTCCCATGTCTGCGTGGGTTTCACCCCCACAACGGAAAGATGTACAGGGCAGGTAGATTGGCCATGCTAAATTGTCTGTTAACAGGGAAAAATAAGAATGGGGTACACTAACTTAAATAAATAATTAAAAATCTGAGGGAGCATGTTTTTGCTGTAGAATGAGTGCAGCGAAGGTTTGCCAGGCTAATTCCAGGCATGGCTGGGCCGTTACATAAGGAGTGAGTAAGTCGGTAATAATCACATTCATTGAACTATTGAAGTGTGAGAGGGAAGCTCAAAGAAACGTATAACAATCTCAGTTTGAGGATAAGCGATAAACCCTGTGGTGAGTACAGATGTTTTCACCCGGTGAGTGGTGAATCTGTGGAATTCACTGCTACAGGAAGGAGTTTGTGCCAAAAGGTTGTGTAATTTGAAGAAGGAATTAATTATACCTCGTTTGGTTAAAGGAATCAAGGGATATGACGGGAATACAGGAACAGGATACTGAACTTGATGATCAGCCATGATCATAATGTATGGCGAAGCACGCTCGAAAAGCCGAATCGCCTCCCCCACCTTTATTTTCGACGTATGTTTCTATGCATAACGGGGGCAAGCTGTAATTGAACAAAGGAGGACGAATGGATTGATGAAAAAGGAGAATCGAGTACAAGAGTAAGATTTCGGTGAACATAAAAAACTGACTGCAAATTCTATTAGAGGTACGTAAAGGGAAATAGACTGGTGAAGATAAATGAAGGTCCATTACAGTCATATATAGGCGAATTCATATTCGGGACCAAATGAAAGTCTGACCCACTTAGTAGTTAAATCGATTCTGTTTTCACAAAGGAGGACACAGACAGCGAGCAACAGAAATGTCGGGGTTGACAGTGTTTAGTGGGAAGGAAGAACTGAAGGAAATCAGTAGTGGTCGGAAATGGGGTTGGGGAAATTGATAGGACTGAAGTCGATAAATCCCGATGGCCAGATAATCTACATTTCAGAGTAATTCATGTAGTTGCCCTAGAAATAATTGATGATTTGATTGTCATCTTCCAAGATGCTATGGACTCTGAAACAGTTCATAGAGATTCCATTGTAGCTCATGTAACAGCACCCTTTCCAAACGGAGGCAGAATAAGAAAGGGAATTATAGACCAGTTAGCATAACTTCTGTAGTGGGGAAAATGCATGAGTCCATTAGATACCAACACTGAACTGGTTCCTCAAAGAGTTTTCAATTGAACCTCACATTTTTTTCCAAACAGAAATACAGCACTCGGAACGAGCGTTTCAAGTTATCCTTCGAATTCCTGAGTCAATCTCGCAAATAACATCAGAGAAATTCTTAATAGGGTGCAATTGGCAAGGCCAACATTTGTTCCCCTCCTTATCTCCTCTCGAGAGGAGCAAATAGTTAATCATATTATTTGGGTCATGAACAGTCCGAGAACTTTAATAAATTAATTGAATTTTAAATTTGACCATCTGCCTAGGTATGACATGATGACACCCCTCTAAACCGTTAGCCTGGACATCTTGGTTATTAGCCTGGTCGGCATGATGTGACAGGGATCAATGTTGCTCTATCAATGATTACAACTACACATCCATTTAGTTCCCAAACGTTTTGTTTAATATTGGTCCATATTCTGTGTCCTTTGACGGATCTTCATTCTATGAGAAGGTTTTACAGACAATTCTAGGATTCCCGACAATTGATGATGAGCAAATGGCTTATAGTTCACCGGTTTATGATTTTACCTTTGCTGATTCATAAATATGGAGATAATATTTGTTACTTGCTGCTCATATGCATTTTAGCTATGTACTGTAAGTCGTGACGATGCAATTCGCCAGATCCAGGTCATTTGGCACAACTTAGGCCTGTAGAATAAAAGGGATGGTGTTACAAGGTAACAAGTTGGTCAGTAGCTGGAAACAGTGGTCGCTGAGTCATATTTTTGGAGGATTATCCTCCTCATTTAATGTATTTGTGATTTATATTTTTCAATAATCTCCCAAGAGTCCAGGTGGGTTTAGGTTTTTTTTGCAATAACCCACATATGAAGTCAAACTTCCAAATGGTTCGATCATCAATAACATATAAAATCAGTGGCATATCTTAATAATTTAAGAACTCCGTGTTTCTGATATGAAATATGGTATATGCCCTGCGGTGAACGTGTGGGGTGAAATAGCAAATGCGGTTTTGTTCTAATATTGGAAGGCTACGCTCTATCTATGGTTCAACTAATTAAACAATGTGATCGCATGGATATTTCAGTGTTACGAGAACAAGAACAGAGAAAATTACAGCACAGGAACATGCCCTTTGACCCTCCCAGCCTGCGTCGATCCAGATCCCTTATCTAAACCTGTCGCCTATTTTCCAAGAATCTACTTCCCCCCGTTCATATATCTGTCCAGATGCATCTTAAATGATGCTATCGTGCCCGCCTCTACCACATCCGCTGGCAAAGTGTTCAAGGCACACACCACCCTCTGCGTAAAAAAATGTCCACGCACATCTCCCTTAAACTTTCGCCCTCCCACCTTGAAATCCTGACCCTTTGTAATTGACACCCCCACTCTTGGAAAAAGCTTGTTGCTATCCACCCTGTCCATACCTCTTATAATTTTGTAGACCTCAATCAGGTCCCCCCTTAGTCTCCGTCTTTCCAACGAAAACAATCCTAATCTACTCAACCTTTCTTCACAGCTAGCACCCTGCATACCAGGCAACATCCTGGTGAACCTCCTTTGCACCTTCTCTAAAGCATCCACATCCTTCTGGTAATGTGGCGACCAGAACTGTACGCAGTATTCCAAATGTGGCCTAACCAAAGTCCTATACAACTGTAACATGACCTGCCGCCTCTTGTACTCAATACCCCACCCGATGAAGGCAAGCATGCTGTATGCCTTCTTGACCACTCTATCGGCCTACGTTGCCACCTTCAGGGTACAATGGACCTGAACTCCCAGGTCTCTCTGTACATCAATTTTCCCCAGGACTCTTCCATTGACCGTATAGTCCACTCTTGAATTGGAGCTTCCAAAATGCATCACCTCGCACTTGCCTGGATTGAACTCCATCTGCCATTTCTCCGCCCAACTCTCCTATCTATCTGTATTTTGCTATATTCTCTGAGAGTCCCCCTCGCTATCTGCAACTCCACCAATCTTAGTATCATCTGCAAACTTGCTAATTAGACCACCTATACCTTCGTCCAGATCATTTATGTATATCACAAACAACAGTGATCCGAGCACGGATCCCTGCAGAACACCACGAGTCACCTTTCTCCATTTTGAGACACTCCCTTCCACCACTACTCTGTCTCCTGATGCCCAGTCAGTTGTTTATCCATCTAGCTAGTACACCCTGAACCCTTTGCGACTTCACTTTTTCCATCAACCTGCCATGGGAAACTTTATCAAACACGTTACCGAAGTCCATGTATATGACATCTACAGCCCTTCCCTCATTAATTAACTTTGTCACTTCCTCAAAGAATTCTATTAGGTTTGTAAGTCATGATCTTCCCTGCACAAAACCATGCTGCCTATCACTGATAAGTCTATTTTCTTCCAAACGTGAATAGATCCTATCCCTCAGTATCTTCTCCAACAGTTTGCCTACCACTGATGTCAAGCTCACAGGTCTATCATTCCCTGGATTATCCCTACTACCCTTCTTAAACAAATGGATAATATTAGCAATCCTCCAGGAGCTCACCCGTGCTCAACGATGCTGCAAAGATATCTGTTAAGGCCCCAGCTATTTCGTCCCTCGCTTCTCTCAGTAACCTGGGATACATCCCATCCGGATCTGGGGACTTGTCCACCCTAATGCTTTTTAGAATAAACAAAACTTCCCCCTTCCTTATGCCGACTTGACCTAGAGTATTTCAACATCCATCCCGAACCTCAACACCCGTCACGTGCCTCTCCTTGGTGAATACCGATGCAAAGTACTCATTAAGAATCTCACCCATTTCCTCTGACTCCATGCATAAATTCCCTCTTTTGTCTTTGAGTGGGGCAATCTTTTCTCTAGTTACCCTCTTGCTCCTTTTATACGAATAAAAGGCTTTGGGGTTTTCCTTAACCCTGTTAGCTAAAGATATTTCATGATCCCTTTCAGACCTCTTTATTGCACGTTTGAGATTTGTCCTACTTTCCCGATATTGCTCCAAAGCTTCATCAGTTTTAAGTCGCCTAGATCTTATGTATGCTTCCTTTTTCATCTTAGCTAGTCTCACAATTCCACCCGTCATCCATGGTCCCCTAATCGTGCCATTTCTATCCCTCATTTTCACAGGGACATGTCTGTCCTGCACTCTAATCAACCTTTCCTTAAAAGACTCCCACATTTCAAATGTGGATTTACCCTTAAACAGCTGCTCCCAATCCACATTCCCTAGCTCCTGCCGAATTTTGTTATACTTGGCCTTTCCCCAATTTAGCACTCTTCCTTTAGGACCACTCTCGCCTTTGTCCATGAGTATTCTAAAACTTACGGAATTGTGATCGCTATTCCCTGAGTAATCACCGACTGAAACTTCAACCACCTGGCCGGGATCATTCCCCAATGCCAGGTCCAGTATGGCCCCTTCCCGAGTTGGACTATTTACATACTGCTCTAAAAAAAACTCTCCTGGATGCTGTTTACAAATTCTGCTCCATCTACGCCTCCAACACTACATGAGTCCCATTCAATGTTCGGGAATTTAAAATCTCCCATCACGACCACCCTGTTGCTCCTACATTTTTCTATAATCTGTCTTCATATTTGTACCTCTACTTCACGCTCACTTTTGGAAGGCTTGTAGTAAAGCCCCAATAATGTTACTGCACCCGTTTCCTGCCTGATATCAGCCTGGGTAACAGATAAATCCATGTGTTGGTGAAGAAACCTGCAACAGCATGACGTAGGTTTCCTGAAACAGCTTGACTGCAACAGCATGCAACAGCTTTGACAAAAAGCTTTAATGAAACGTTCGCTCTTTTCTCTCCCGACAGATGCTGCCAGACCTGCTGAGATTTTCCAGCATTTTCTCTTTCGTTACAGCATGACGTATGCTGAGTCACATAGTGGCAGTTACTGTTGGAGGAATGATACTGAAAGTAAAATCCATCAGTAAAAGTTATACATAAAGCGGATCTCCTCTGGTACGATAAAAACTTCTGTGGTGATGATTGAATTCTGAATACCATTCAGATTTCCATCGCCAGATTCTTGCGATTTTCTCCAGTACTGCTGCCTTGGGGTTCCTCATGGTATGCACTGCTCGGTGAAGCACCTCTATCCATCAGAATATTGGGTTGCAAAATCAGATAGAAATGGGCATGACGTGGTCAAAATGCATTGACAAAATACAAAAGCTGCCCATGACATGGTGAAAAGGAAGTTCAATTTCTGTACATAATCACAGGGAACATTTTTAATTGTATGTGTGATTCACATGCAAAGCAGAAGGAGCAGAAACTATATGGTACACTTACTGTTCCGAGGGCAAGATTCGCTCTTTTCTCTGTGCAGTACTTTGTTTTCATCATTACACAATAAATGGCCACAAAGCGAGGAAAAGTGAAAGCGAATCTGAGCCAGTCAGAAATCATAGTGGCTTCAATACACAGGAAGACAATGAAAGTATTTGCATTTGTAATCTGCAGAAATGATTCTGCCACATGAACTGCACCGTTACAAGCCACACTCGGCTCAGTGACAATAGGAAGGTAGTGAGCTATACATTTTTATAGACTGCACTTTCCTTGGGCAGGATTACATGTGCAACCAAATTAACTGGAATTTTTGAAATGTGTAAATGCTGAGGAAATCATAAGAACCAAGGGATTGGGAGTCCTGGTTTACTATTCTCTGAATGTCAACGTGCATGTTCAGTTAGGAAGGCAAAGGCAACTGCAATTTTGGCATTCATGAATAGAGGGCCAGAACACAAGGCCAGGGTATTACTTCTCAGGCTGTGTAAGGCTCCGGCCAGACACCATTTTGAGTACTGTGAACAGTTTGGGACCCCGTATCTAAGGAAGGATGTGCTACCCTTGGAAAGGGTCCAGAGGAGGTTCACAAGAATAATCGCTGAAATAAGGAACTTGTATGATGAGGAATGGTTGAGGACTCTGGGTCTGTACTCGTTTGAGTTTAGAAGCATGCGCAGGGGTCTTTTTGAAACTTTTAGGATACTGCACGGCCTGGATGGAATGGACGTGGAGAGGATGTTTCCACTTGTAGGAAAAAGTAGAACCAGAGGACACAATGTCAGACTAAAGGGTTGATCCTTTAAAACGGAGATGAAGAGGAATTTCTTCAGCCAGAGGGTGGAGTACCTGTGGAACTCTGCCACAGAAGGCTGTGGAGGACAAATCACTGTATTTAAGAGTGTCTTTAAGACAGAGATAGATATGTTATTGATTAATAAGGGGATCAGAGGTTCTGTGGAGAAGGCAGGAGAATGGGGATGAGGAAAATATCAGCCAAGATTGAATGGCAGGGCAGACTCGATGAGCCGAGTGGCCAATTCTGCTCCTATGTCTTATGGTCTTATGGTCTTAAATCTGGGGAATGGATAGTCATGTTGGGAGTTTGCCATTCGGGACAGGACGATGTGCAGTCAGAATAATGGACGTTGGTAACGAGAGCGAGAGTTGGGAGGCTGCGCTTTTGCTTCAGCGCGGGTAGGTAACCGTGGCGTGGCGGTGAGTCGTCGCGTCCCCGTGCCGAGGCAGATAGGTCGGGGCATAGAGAGTCATGTCGAAGGGTGGAGCGTGGGAAGGGTGGTTAATTTGGTCAGTGTATGTATTTTCGGTCCTGTGGGTATAGGCAGAAGGAGGAGTTCCTCAGTGTGGGGAGATGATCATGAATATCAGGCTCGATGGCCCTGCTGGATTGCGCAGTGGGTGTTGGTCTAAGGGATGTGTGGTGGGGAAAAGAATGCGGATAATGGAGGAGGGATGCCCAGTCGCGGCTTGGGATGGTTGGTCCAGTCGGGAATTCATCGGGAGATTACTAGGATCGGGGAGAGGTTTGTCGAGTCGAAGAATGTTGAATTGGAGACTTTTGCAGTTGACTTTGCGGCCCGAGTTTGGGGATGTTTGGATAGCTTTTGTAAAAACGAATAGGTTACATTGCATAGCACCGATGTTCACTGGGAATTCAACAACGGAACAATAATGTGGTAAGTACCAAGGTAAGAATTGCACATCGAACCCAAATCTGGTGCGAGACCTGAATATGAAAAATAACAGAGGGTCCAAGGAAGACTAAATCAGACAATGGAAACTAGGAAATTACGACGATGTGCGTTGATTCAATCATCCTCCGAGACACAAAACGAAACAGCGGTGATTGGGCCAGAACGTCGACACATTACAACCTGGCCAAGATGATGTGGAGGAGAATAAGTATTTCCAGATGGAAGATGATTTAATCAACAGCTCATAAGCACTGGAATGTCTTGTATCTGATATCATATAATCATAGAATGATAGCATTTACATTACACAGTTGTAATGTGTGAAATGACGGTGTCATGCTGCGGTGAAATGTATCTCTACTGAATATGGTATTCTCAAGAGCGTAATGGAAAGAGCAGCAAATATAACGCCATGTTTCAAGAAAGGAGGGAGGCAGAAAACAACACACGGTTCACCAGTTAGCTTAATGCAAGACATCGGGAGAAAACTACAATACATTGTTACGAAACTTCAGCAAGACCTGTGGAACACGAAACGCAATCAGGATGATTCCAGTAGGTTTTCTGAAAGTGAAAAATATTTTTACGTATTTACTAGCGTTGTCTGAGGATGTATGAAAGAGGTTGGATAAATATCAGCGTGATAATCAGATCACTTTGTGCTGTACTCGGGCAACCACGCAAGCTGCCTAAGGTCCTTTTCGACCCTGAAAAGGGTCCAGACTATCTCAGTTTACTCTGTCAATGCAAGGTACCTGAACATTTGAGCAACAGATGAACCTGGTTGTTTCGCGCTGCTGCTATGCAGCAGTAACACGACTGATGTTCGCCACAGACAGGATGCTGTCGTCAAAGCACACAGGTACTCTGGACTATCAGACCAATAAGTAATATAGCTATAACTTTTAGTGCCAACGCGATGCGAGGTTGGTAAACCTGACGTAACCAAGACCGTGGCATCGCATCAAATATCATGTGCTTTACACAACTCGTCGCTGCCAAGAATTAGACCAGTCCGTGCTTGCAAAGCTCAACACACAGTGCTGGCATTATGAATGATTTTGGAACTGATCACATTTTCATTCAAGAATACACCTTGTACACATTCTCAGTGTGCCAAAATTAGGCTGGCAACCAATTTCAAATTGTCAGTGTCTCCCGCAGTGTGGCACACTACTAGCACGGTGTGGAAACAATAATTATTAATACACAGATCGTGTCCTTTGAAGTTAGATATAGCATGTTGACGTCGTTGCCCATGTTTCAGCTAAACAAGACAAGCATTGGCTGTTTCGTTCGCCAGGGCAATGCCTTATAAAATGAGAATCAAGCTGCGTGGTTTGAATGTCAAACCATGCTTGACATATAACTGTCAGCCAACATTTACTGCAGATTTTCGACTTCCGGTGGCGATCATGGAGTGAGTGGTCACATGCAGGGCAACTCCTGCTCGAAGGTTGTTGGTTTTGGCACGTTTTACCTGTTTCCGCGTAGATTTGGCAGAAACGTGGAGCGGAGGGTGTAGGAGAAGAGGTTCTCCCCAGGATTGGCATGTCTACTGGCTATGAGACCCGACACAAGACAGTGAAGGAAATGGTTAAGGAGTTGGAGGAGACCTGCGGCACAGCACCAATTTTGAGAATGGCGGCGGAGGAAAGGTCGCCGTCGGTTGGAAAGCCTTAGATGGAGCAACTGATGATATTCATCCATGGGGAATTTCGACAGCAGGGAAAGGAATGTATGTGATAGTGAGTGGGGTGCTCAAAGGGACACCGGTAGTGTTGCTTGACGTGTTTGTGCCTAACTGGGATGGTGCTTTGTTTGTAAAGGGGTTACTGGGAGCCATTCTGGACTTCGATACGCACCAGCCGAATATGAGCAGTGATTTCAACTGTGTAATGGAGCTAAAGTTGCTCAGGGAAAGCCCCAAGTCGATGAGAACTCCTAGGTTGTTGAATGTTGTCGTTGGCCACGTTTTTGGATATGTTGAATGTCTTGTTTCGCGATGGGATCGAAGGAAATTTTATGGGTGTGTATGCAAAACCTGGAAGTGGTTTCCGAGCTATAAAAGATAAATGAGGTGTTCAGGCGGTACTACAAGAAATTGTATGAAGCCGAGCCAGCCGGTGAGGCGGGCGATATGGGACAATTGCTGGACGGATTGGAGTGCCCACAAATGGAGGCGGGGACGAGTCAGGCATTGGAAAAGAAGCTGGGGCTGACGGAAGTGATAGTATCTGGGGAATGCAGTCCAGCAAGACCACAGGGTCTGATGGCTTTCCGGCGGACTTTTATAAGCTGCATGCGAGAGAGCTGGTGGCCTTCAGCTCTCTGAGTACACAGCGAATGATCTTGCTAAACGGGAGGTCAGAAAATCCACCAGGTTGGCGACCAGACTGGGGGACCTCTATGAATTTTTCTAGCTGGAGAAGATTAAGATCGAGTTGAGGGCGTCAAAGGAGGGCTTCGAGGTGTGCAAGTGATTGTTCATGAATTGATTTGAGGAGATTTTAAACAGGGGTGACAGGGGGATTGGATGGAATTCCAGGGGGAAATTTGTACAAACTATATATTGTAATTTGATGGGCTGTGTATTTCGTTGATGTTACATGTGTTTGGAATAAAATAAATGCCCACAGGAAAGAATCGACCTATAACCACCTCTTGCCAATCAATCAGCACTCATGTATCATGCAACTCAGTGTTGCTGCATTGGCGTTTTTGCGTTTGTCCTGATGAGGGCAAGTCAAAAAGCTTCAACAAAATGCATATGTCAGCAATCCTCAAGTTCTGGACAACGGAACGACTGTGTTAGCGCATTCAAGTTAATCTGATCAACTTTCTAATGTGCTGTTTTTTAAAGATTTATGTCAACTCTAATGTTCCTTTCAGCGCTTTCAAGCATGCTTAATCATTGGTCTTGTATAACATGTCAAAAATGTTTTGATTAGTTAAAAACCTAGACTTCAAAGCATTTCCACGCATTCGTCCATATTCAACACTGGGAGGCTGGACAATGTACACGTCAAACAAATTGAGGTGAACAAACTTTAGGTTTGTATTCCAGAGACAGCAAAGAACGTGTAATTCCTATTGTATCATGAGGGTCAGTTAATCCCTTCAAAGGCCGTGCAATTTGGAATTTGTAATCAAGTAAATTGGAAGCCACGCATTCGAAGGAGAAGCGCTGAAATCACTCTTGGCGAAGATAGTTGTGAACGACACTTTTCGTTACTTATCACTTTAGTGAAGTTTTAGGTGATTGTTGAGAATTCCTTGTTATTCCACCAAGGCAAACTTTGAACAAAGACTCTGAATAAATGTCCATAACAAGCAAAAGTGATTTATAAATGCAAATATATTGTGTTTATCTGCCTGCGATAGTGGCATGAGAGCTTCATGTTCTCTTACAATGTTGTACAATGGGAACTCGTGTGTTAAGGTTAAGAACATACGTGTATTTTGTTTGTGTTAGAGCATGAAGTAAAAGTTTAAATATTGTTTTATTTTCTTTTATTATAATACCGTTTCTTTATAAAATAACGAATCCCTATTTCTTATAATATCACTCCTGGAACACATCGGTCTTTCTGCACAGTATTGAAACTTAACAAAACGTTATGCTCCTTGTTCAGTGGCTTAGCCATTGTTGTCTGCCCTGTGTTCCTGTAGAGGGTGAGGCGTGTTTGGATGGGGGTGATGATAAGGAATCAAATGGCAATTAACCTGTTGTATTTGCGGCATATTTAGTTATAGTTATCGTTATCTACAATGTAAATTCTGATTAAATTTATGAGCCTGGTGCCTGTAATTATTCGGAATCAAAGGACCAAAGACTTTGGGTGATTTTCTGAGAAATATTTATTAATTTAAATTGTTCTACGAATCTGTGTTAAGTGGGTTGGAATTGACCGCACATTCGTTCAGCAGGTCGTAAAATAATTGGAGGGGTCGGGTCCGTGATCATTGGAACGGTAGATGGCGCCGTTTGGATTGAAATATAAAGGAATCTGAAACCAAAACAGAAAATGCTGGAAAATCTCAGCAGGTCTGGCAGCAACTTTGACAAAGGGTCATCTGGACTCGAAACGTCAGCTCTTTCCTCACCCTACAGATGCTGCCATACCTCCTGCGATTTTCCAGTATTTTCTCTTTTGGAAGTAAAAAGGGATAACGAGGTTTGTAGCAATAGATCAAAATGACTCTGGTAGCTGCTAAGCTTTGTCTTCAAGTAGATGCCTTGTCTTTGATTTACTAAGAATTGTTTCAAAAAATACCAGCTCGTCGAATTGGCAGAGGAATTAATAATGGAGGTGCCACCTAAAGCTGGGAAGGCAGGGATATGTGGTATATTAGCTGAATACTTGGTTATAGAATTTCATAGAATTTACAGTGCAGAAGGAGGCCATTCGGCCCATCGAGTCTGCACCAGCTCTTGGAAAGAGCACCCTACCCAAGGTCAACACCTCAACCCTACCCCCATAACCTAGTAACCCCACCCAACACAAAGGGCAATTTTGAACACTAAGGGGACTTTATCATGGCCAATCCACCTAACCTGCACATCTTTGGACTGTGGGAGGAAACCAGAGCACCCGGAGGAAACCCACGCACACACGGGGAGGATGTGCAGACTTCACACAGACAGTGACCCAAGCCGGAATCGAACATGGGACCCTGGAGCTGTGAAGCAATTGTGCCATCCACAATGCTACCGTGCTGCCAGAACCACAGGAGAGCCCACGTAGTATATCATCGAATACATTTTCTGGTGGGGTGAAATGGCTGGACGAAATTCGGTTGTAGTTCAAGCATGAGAGTGTACCAAACAGAATGGAGCAAGAAATGGAGATACAGCAAAAGAAAGCTTTTCAAATGCAAATTGAAATAAGGTTGGAATGAGAAAGAGAGGAAAAAGCAAAAGAGAGAGAGTTCAAGCGTAAGGCACTGGAAATTAAAAGGGAGGTCCCAGGAGCTAGAGAAGAGATCAATCATAGAACAGAACCCAGTGGCGATGTGTGTAAATTAATATAGGTCCTCCCGAAGTTTGAAGAGAAGGAGGTAGAATCTGCATTTGGGCATTTGAGAAAATAGAAACCCAAATGTAGTTACCATGAGAAAAGTGGACATTAGCCATGCAAAGTAAATTGATAGGGTAGACGCAGAACCATTATGACGATGTAAAAAAAATAAAAGGCGTTTCTGGGTGCAGATCAATTGATTCCCAATGCAAATATTCACACGTTTCGGAATTTAATCACACAGCCAGGGCAGATGTATGTCAAATTCAAAAGGTTTAAATGGAACAATTTTAATAGATGGGTGGGAGCATTGGGAGGTGAAACTGCATGTAGCGCTCTGAGAGAGGGCATTCTCTTAGACAAACTTAACAATATCCTGCCTTCTGTGATACTAATCCGTTTTGAAGACCAAAACGGGAAAACCGTGAGAGAAGCAGCAATGCTGGCTCACAATTATGATCTGGCCCTAATTATAAGCAGAACGGTAGCACAATGGTTAGCACAGTTGCTTCACAACTCCAGGGTCCCAGGTTCGATTACCGTCTTGGGTCACTGTTTGTGCGGAGTCTGCATGTTCTCCCCGCGTCTGGTTGGTTTTCCTCCGGGAGTTTCGGTTTCATCCCATAGTCCAACAGCAGGTTTGGTCAGTTGGCCATGCTAAATTGCCTTTAGTGTCCAAAATGGTTAGATGGGATGACTGGGTTACGGAGATAGAGTGGAGGTGTGGGCTTGGGTGGGGTAATCTTTCCAAGTGCCGGTGCAGACTCGATGGGCGGAATGGCCTCCTTCTACACTGTATATTCTGTGATTCTATAAGCCTTTGTTCCACTACCCCCATAAGTTTGAAAAGGATAGGAAGTCGGAGAGTGAAAGGAAGGCTGCTAACCAAGGTAAGGAATAGATAGTTATGAATGCTACAAGATCACCTCCGCAGACTAGGAAGGAAGGTAATTAATGAAGGTGAAACTCGACAGCCTACGTGTTACCCTTGGAATAAGGTGGGAGACTTTCTTTCAGCATGTCAGACGTTGGATGGAATCCCGTGAGACTTGTTGGAGTTCATCAGAACGATTTTAAAAAGGACAGAAAGTGGTTAATACTACTGGGAAAACTGTGGCTCATTATAGTACTAGCAGATTTGAGGTAAAGGCTGCTGTGGTAACAGGTGTGATGAATGCGGTAGATGAGAGTGATACATGGCTTTGCCTCACGGGAAGACCGCCCTACTTTTATCATCTGTTGTAGCCAAACCCAGAACTATTTCAAGGGACAGAGATACTCCGCAAATCCTTTTACTGTAGAAAGGTTTGGTATTCCCTCTACAGGGTTCAATAAAAGCTAAGGTATTAGCGAATAGGCTACGTGGAGGTTGTGTGTCAGCACTATTGTACAGTTTATGATTGGTCAATGTGTGGTCCAATAGTAGGCGGAGTGGTAAAGAAGTTACCAGTGGGTGCAGTAGAATTGTATTTGGGGAATGAATTGACAGGAGCCAAGGTTATAGCTTCACTATGATTAAAGAGAGTCTGCGGCACGATAAGGAGACAGAACAGTTGGACAAAGAAATTCCCGATATTTTGTTAATAATCTGTGGTGACTAGGACAATGGCGAACTAAATGTTCCATTCGAGACTAAAGTTACACCACAGCCTGAGGGTACAGCAGCCGGAATTGTCCTTCAGAATGAGAAAAGTTCCGAAAAAATGTTTCGTCGGACAACCTTAATTCAGGCACAAGAAGCAGATCCAGATTATACATAGACTAGGACTGTCAGCCCTCACAGAAATTAAGCCTGAGGGGGTTCCAGAGTGTTGTTACATTAAAAACGGGGTGCTGATGATGAAGCGGAGATATCCTCAACGACCCGTGAATGAGGAATGAACGGCTGTTCAGCAGATAGTAGTATTGCCAAACTATCGTAGGGAAGTACTGTGAATAGCGCATGACACCAATGGAAGGACGTGTGGGAATTTGGAAAACTCAGACATTTCGGCGGGCACAGTGGCACAGTAGTTATCACAGATGCCTCACATTGGCCACGTCAAATTGTCCCTTAATTGGAAAAAATGAATTGGGTATCTAAATTTCTTTTGTAAGAACGTATGTGCCTGGCATGGCAACAAAACAAATTGTACTTAAACGGCCAATAATTCGCTTGCATTTATTGAAAGGTTAAAAACTGGAACGCAAGAATATTGCGTTGGAATTTGTTATTGCAGCAGTTGAATGTTAAAATTGTACACATCCCTGGAAAGGATAATGTGATAGTGAACGCTGTGTCACGGGTTTAACAGCTGACTAGTTGGTAATGTAGTGGCTGGGAAGAGAACTTATATAATGGCGGTGGATGAATTGAAATATGTTTGTCTTGCAGACCTCGTAACGAAATGTCTGTGCACTGGCCTTTCATTCCTTTTGAAGGGCAGGTATGAAAGGGACCTTCCAGTTCATTCCATGATTTCCCCTTGCTTGATTTTTTCTGTTATCATTTTAATCCATGGATGCTTCATGTCGAGCAGAGAAATGAGAAACTCAAAAGTTACATCATCGTACACTGTGATGGCCTTCGGACAGCAGAACCCAAACTTTTCAGCACACGACAATTCAGTGGGGATCGGTTCAATTCACGGCTGGCAGCCAATAAATTGTCGGAAAGGCGATATACTGAAGGCTAAAAGGCAGTGAATGGAGCCTGTCTGAGTGGTGTGATTTTCAGAGAGCGAGGGGAAACATTTGGAGGCCTGGACACTCAGATCAGAGGACCTGCTCTATTTTTACCTTGTTTTATTTCTCCAGAAAAGCTGCCATGGGTGGGATTCTCTCAGCCCACGCCGGGTCGCCGGATTCGGGAGGGGGGGCGCGTGAATCCCGCCACGCCGCTCCAGGACGCGATTCTCCGGTGCAGAAAGAAACGGGAGCGGAATCGCGGCAAGTAATCATGGCGGTGATTCACCAGTGGGCCAGCCATCCTCAGGGCCGGATTGGCCTAAGTCCCGCAGGCATGGCCGGATCTCACGCAGGCGCCGTTCTAATATGGTCTAAAAAAGCATCAACCAGAAGTGCTCGCTAACATTGCTAGAAGTGGTGGTTGATGGCGTTGGGGCTGGGGACCCCGGGAGGGGGTGCAGCACCGCCGTAGTTGCGGGCGGTGTGGAGGAGGCCTTCGGCTGGGGGGGACGGGGGACCCGGGAGGGAGAGCGGCATGGCCGTGGTTGCGGGCGGTGTGGGGGAGGAGCCCCAGGAAGGGGGTGCTTCCACATATACACTGCCCGGAGGGGGGGGGGGGGGGCGTTGGCGAAGGAGCGGTGGGGGCGGCAAAGACTGCGGGCGGCCACGGACCGCCATGGTGGGGCTGATCCAACGGCCCAGACACCATGACGGCGGACAAGCGGATGTCCACCCAACCCGCTCGCTGTCGCAGCTCAGGCCGTCCTCACGTGTGCCACACGCCCCAATGCCCCCCAGCTGGCGGCACCCACCAGCGGATAGGTCCATGGTGTCACACAGGGCAGCCCCCGGTGAGGACAGTGCCACTAGATGGTCGCCCTGGCACGGGGGACGGCCGACAGGTCTCAGGGCACCGAGGGGAATGTGGTGGGGCGCGTGCTGGGTTGGCAACCGGGTCCGGCCATGTAGCCCATGGCACCTGGTTGTGGAGGGGAAATGCCAATGACGAAACCTTGTCTACATCCACCCCCTGCAGATCGTAGCCATCTTCCAGTGTTGTTGGCCGCCCTGGCGTGGGCCGCTGCCCTGCATGAGGCCCAGTGGTAGCTGGAGCAGGAGCGTGACAGGAAGGTGGCGGAGCCTACTGTAGAAGAGCGGACCGCAGTGGGGCACGTCCAAGTCGCCCAGGGTACAGGGTCAAACGCCCGAGAGTCGCAGGAGGAGCACCACGACGTGGGGGAGCCACAGCACGATGTTACCGAGGAGGAGGAGGAGGAGGATGGTGTGCCACCGCCACTGAGGCATGCGATGAGGCATCATGTTTACTGGTGTCGCATGTCCTTCGAGGACTTCCCAGACAGGGCATGCAGGAGGAGACTCCGGATGAGCCGGGAGACCGTCGCCAACATCTGCCACCCTATGGCACATCTGACATCACGTGGGACTGGGGGTGGACATGCCCTCCCGTTGATCGTCAAGGTGACATTGCCCATCAACTTCTTTGCGACAGGGTTGTTCCAGTCGCAAAGTGGGAACATGTCTGGCATCTCACAGCCATCAGTGCACAGGTGCATCCAGGCCGTGACTGACGCCCTGTAGGACATCGCGGACCGATACATACATTTGCCTGTGGACCACGCCCACCATGATGCCCCTGCAGCTGGGTTTGCCGTTGTTGCTCAGATACCCATGGTCCAGGGGGCGATCGATGGAGTGCACATTGCCATTCGGCCCACATTGGATGAAAGGGCCATGTGCATGAACAGGAAGGGTGCGTACTCAATGAACGTGCAGGTGGTCTGTGACCACAGGATGACAATAATGCACGTCTGGTCAGGTACCCTGGCAGTGCGCATGACTCTTTTATATTGGCCCAATCATTCATCCCTGGCATATTCAAGGGACACCTCCCTGGATGCGGGACTTTTGGTGGGCCACAGGGGTTATCCATTGCCGTCATGACTGATGATGCCTATATGGAGGCCACATACCGCCGTGGAGCACCGCGACAATGTTGGCCATAGTGCAACCAGGGCTGTGGTCAAGAGGTGTTTTTGGCTGCTCAAGTTGCGCTTCAGGTGCCTGAACTGCTCTGGAGGGGCCCTCCAGTACCCATCGGTGAGGGTCGGCCGCATCGTTGCGATCTGCTGCATCGTGCACAGCATAGCCTAGCAGAGGGGCGATGCGATGTGCTGCAGGATGAGGAGGAGACGGACCAAGATGAGTGTCACTCCTCTCCAGATGAGGGGGATGGCGAAGGGGGGGGGGTCAATGCACGGACACGGAGGATGGACGGCAACAGGAGGCTGCCCGACTCCGCCGGCTGGGCCAGCAAGCACGGAGGCGCTGATAGCTGCACGTTTCAGTGACCACGGTGGGTGGTAGGATTGATGGGCATGGACACAGACAGTGGAGTTCAGCACCTCGCCCACCACCGACCACCCTCACCTCTCCCATCACCACATTACCCGCATGCATACCCCCCCTCCATGACACATTTACCTGCGACACAACGGGATGAGCGTCACACGGTTGACGGTGTAAGCAGGTCTGGTACAAGGCATAGAGGATGATGACAGATGGGCTCCGAGCTATACATTGTTTGGATATGTCTGACTCATGGCCACGTCAAGACACCCCACTTGCGGCCTAGACACTGCATCTCATGGCCCTGTCGTATGGCTGGGGGCGGGTTGCCATGGGAGAAACTGGGGGCGGGGGGGGGGGCGAGGGCGCTGAGTCGCATGTCATACCCACCGGAGCTCAACATTCCATCGCAGCACCCCTCACCCACATTGTCACCCAGTCCCCGCCCCATCCCTGCATGCATCGGACAGAGCACAGAGGCACATAGTTGTGAAAGGTGTTTAATAACGGATGTCCTGTACCTGTGCGCTAGCCCATTCAACTATTCTGTGCCCTGCACCCGTGCCAACTTACTCAGTGTCTACCTTTGTGGCCTTACGGTCGCTATTACTATGTCTAGGTGTTCCCCCAAACGGAACAGTAGAACCGGAGGCGGACTCCTGTGAGCCGTACCCTGTGACTCGGGTCACTTTTGGCAGCCGTTTCCTGGGGCGGCCCAGTCGGATGGACCAGGCTGCACCTCGGGCAATTGGGATAGCGTGGTGGCACTCTGTTCAGCCCCATGCCCACCAGATGCACCAGGGACGTTGGGGGGGCGGGTGGATTCCGAGGTGGCATGGAGTTCTGGGACCTCACCTGCAGCGGGGCCCGGAATGGGCCGTACCACCTCCTCCTCCCTCGGGCAGCCCGGTGGCCCCCTGGAGCTCACCATGGGACGGGGTGCGAGCGGATCCAGTACCCGGGGCACC
The DNA here is from genome assembly GCF_047496885.1 of Scyliorhinus torazame. NCBI lineage: Eukaryota > Metazoa > Chordata > Chondrichthyes > Carcharhiniformes > Scyliorhinidae > Scyliorhinus > Scyliorhinus torazame. Next base: position 117,934,968 of record NC_092716.1, read on the forward strand.
CTCATCACCGGGCGCTGCCACTCCTGGAGGCCCACGTTGGTATCGACCACGGTCTGAACGTTTGCAGCCATGGAGCTCAGGGAATTGGCCATTCCAGTCTGGCTCAGTACAACGCCAGCCGCCATCCGGGCAATGTCACTGATGCTCTCAGTACTGGCCTGCTGAGACCGGGCCAGGTTGTTGAGCGCCACTGCGATGTTCAGCTGGGTCTGGCTCATGGCTGCCTATGAGAGGACAACCCTCTCCTGGGCCTCAGAGGCCTCGTGCACAGATAGCCCCAGGCCTTGCAAACTCAGACCCATGCCCCACACCGTCGCCATCATTGCCTACACCGTGGAGCCATCCTTGCGGTTTTGTGCTGTGTGGCATTCATGACCGATACCATTTCCTGCTCCTGGGCGCGAATGCACACCTCCACCTGCGTCGGCAGGTGCTGGATACCGGCCGTCACCCACTTCTCACGTCCTGGATCCCTGACTGCATCGGGTCTATCGGTGGGTTAGGGAATTCCAGGAACTTGGGACCCGTCTGGGCGGCAACTGTTTTCTGGGGCATGGCTGCCAGCCGATCTTCCGGCCCCTCGTCTGCTCCAACCTCCACCTGCTGCACAGGAGCACCTGTGTGGTGCGCACCTGTTAGTGTCCCAGAAACCTCATTAATAAAACTGCCAACCAAGGTAAAAGTCTCTGCGGTGGCGGATAGTGTGGGAGATAGCTGTGATGCAACCTCAGTGTCATCAGCCGATCTGTGGTCGGGGATCCCCCGCGGTGCGGTGTCCTGTCTATCCATCCCCTTTGTGTTGATGTTGTGTTGTGTTCTTTCATATCTGTCTGTCCCCTGTGTAATAGTGTCCTGTGTAGTCGTCTCATGTCTGTCTGTCCCCTGTGTGCTAATGTCCTGTGTTGTCGTGTCGTGTCTGTCTGCCCCCTGTGTGCTCGTGTCCTGTGTCATTGTGTCGTTGCTGGACTGCTGCACCGTCGCTGCTAGAGTCCCTGTGGGTTGCCCACCCAGGCGCTGGCTGGGGGCGGTGTAAGCCTGATGGGCCCAGACGACGTGCGTTGCCTGGCCAGCCAGATGCTCGGCACGGGCAGGGTCTTCCTGGGGGTCCGGTTGATCTACGTCAGCTGGCCGGCCAGGCGCTGGGCACGGGCGGGGTCTGCCTGGTGGGCCGGGTCAGTCGCCGCGTGGTTCTGCAAGACACATTATACCATCATGGTCAGGCAGATGGACGGGGTGTGGGTCACAGTAAGGGTTGAGTGGAGAGTGCTGGGGGGGGGGGTGGGGGGAGCGGAAATGGCTGAGGGGCGAGGGCTGAAGAGAGAATGCTGAGTGGAAAGGGCTGATGGGAAAGTGCTGAAGGGAAAGGGCTGAGGGTAGGGGGCTGAGGGGTGAGGGCTGAGGGGAGAGAGATAAGGTGAGAGCCCTGAGCGGAGAGGGCTGAAGAGAAAGTGCTGAGGGGAGAGAACTGAGGGGAGTGGGCTGATGGGAGTGCGCTGAGAGCATTGGCAATCTCCCGGTCCTCGGGTGCACCCGTTATGTGCAGTGACCTCTGCTCGTGCATTGTTAGGGGCCGCATGTCAGGTTCACTCCCTCCGGTTTGGGCCCGCTCACGTTGGTTATGTGCGCTCTTCTTCGGGGGGGGGGGGGGGGGGGGGTGGCGGGGGGCACACAAATAACAGCATTGTTAGGAAGTCCGATGCATGCAGCACAGTGGTTAGGCCTATGTTGGCAAGGCACACGGCCAACGTGGCTTGCATGGGTGGCTGCAGCCATGTGGGTCACGGCTGTGGTTGTATCGTCCCCGTAAGGCGGGGGTGGGTGTCACAAAAGGGTGGGGGGTGTCACGGGCACATTGCTGGGTACTCACCCTGGCTGGACCGAGTAGGTCGTTCACCTAGGTCGACACTGCTCGCCATTCCTGGATGTCACCGCAATGACACTGACGGCCGCGCCCACCTCCCTCCAGAGACGCCGGGCCACTTTGGCTGGGTCCCTCTGGCCGGGGTCCAGGATATCCTCTCCTTGAGGGCGTCCAGAAGCGTCTCTAGGTCTTGGTCCTTAAACTGGGGCGCTGCTCGACGTGGCGCCATCTTGCTCTGTCGGCGGTCTGTGCGCTGCCTTATGTGAGCCGCTGCCCCATGTCGATTGCGCACTCTGAGGCTACTCTGAGGCTGCGTGCCCGCGCTTCCCGCCACGCCCGTACTAGCCCTCAGGAGGACTGGAGAATGGGGCCCTGAAACGATCGTTGAGGCCGGCGTGCAGCACTCCCATTTTGATGCTGGCGTCAATGCGTACCCTGGCCACAAACTCCCCGCCGAACCGGCGGCCACCCACTGGGGGACCACCCATAAGGCCGAGGAGGAAGAGTTGACAAGGAGGCCTTATGTGTACTGGCACTGCCTGTCATTGAGGACCTGATGGATCGGGCATGCCGTTGGAGACACCAGCTCAGCCGAGAGACAGTGCGACACATCTGCCAGATGATGGCACACCTGGGACCCCAGGGTTTGGGAGAGGTCACCCGTGCCCGGTGACCATCAAGGTGACTGTCGTCCTGGACTTTTATGTGACGGGGTCCTTCCAGTCGCTGAGTGGGGACCTCTCCAGGATCTCACAGATGCGTACAGGTGCCTCTACGTTCTCAAGGAAGACCTTTATGCCAAGGCGCCTCAATATATTTACTTCCATGTGGACCAAGACCACTGGGATACCCAGGCAACGGGCTTCGCTGCCGTCGCAAGGATGCCCCGGGTCAGAGGGGTGATAGATGTGCCTCCACTCACGGGTTTTCTCCTGGGAAACAGGGGTTACTGGCTGTGGCCGTGGCTGATGACAACTATCCGGAGGCCACTGACCGATGCGGAGAACTGTGACCAGGAGTGTGATAGAGTGGTGCTTTAGCATTCTGCAGATGCGCTTCAGGTGCCTGGACCGCTCTGGAGGGTCCTCCAGTACGAGGCTGAGAGGGTCGCCCGCATCAATCCATAGGTGGATTGGCCATGTTAAATTGTCCTTAGTGTCCAAATTTGCCCTTAGTGTTGGGTGGGGTTACTGGGTTATGGGGATAGAGTGGAGGTGTGGGCTTCGGTAGGGTGCTCTTTCCGAGAGCCGGTGCAGACTCGATGGGCCGAATGGCCTCCTTCTGCACTGTAAATTCTATGAAATCATTGTGGCCTGCTGCTTTCTCCGCAACATCAAGCAACAGAGGGGCGATGTGCTGGAGGAGGACGGGCAAGAGCAGGCCTTGCCCGACGAGAAGAATACGGGCGAGGAGGATGATGAGCAGGACATGTGGTGCTGGCAGGAGTCATCGCCATGGCCAACATACACGGGACACTCTGATCGCCTCCAGGTTCACCGACGAGGATGGACAGGTTGGAGATGGGGGTATGCTGCCCAGGGGCATGGACACGACATCCCAAACACACACACACACCCTCATTTCCCTCACTGCCAAACTGCCCACCTGCACACCCCTCCTTCATACGCACCTCAGGCGGCATGAGTTGGCGCCCCAGATTGGCTGTGACACGAGTCTAGTCCATGGGATGGAGGATGATGGCAACCCACTCTGCGATGAGGTCTGGTGCTCTACATCGCATGACAATGTCTGACCCATGCCCGCAGTAGCATCTTCCACCTGGGTGATGCTGGATGTGAGCTGGCCAGGCCATCACACGGCACCGTTGAATCCCTGGGCTGGAGTTGCTGGGGACTGTCAGGGAACGGGGACTGTCAGGGAACGGGGTCGGGGTGGAAGGGTGGGAAGCACAGTCCTCCCCGAGGGCCTGCACTGATCAGCGCCCACCGCCCCCTCCCACTCCCCCGGCCAGACCGGACCAGCCCATCAACACACCCATCAGATAGAGCACCGAGGCAGGATTTAACGGTGGTAACAGGTGTTGATTGTGACGAAATATATACAATCTGTGCCCTAGCCCCAATAACTAAACTGTACCCTACACGCGTGCCAACCTAACTGGTGTCTAACCTTCTGGCCTTACAGCACCTAACGCTACGTCGAGGATGTTCTGGATATGGTACAGCAGGAGAGGAGGTAGGATGCTGTGACTCCTGCCCTGCGACAGGGGTCCACGTTGGCATACGGTTCCTGGGGCATCCCGGCCTAGATGGGCCTGGCCCGTGCTCGGTTGTCCCGGGTGGCGTGGTGCCACTCTGTTCTGCCCTCTGCCCACCAGATACACCATGGATAGGAGGGGGGAGTACGAGGTGCTGCGGTGTTCAGCAATTCCCCTGCATGAGTCAGTACCTCCTCCCTCGGGGTACGTGATAGCCCACCGGCTACTCCATTTGACGGAGGCGTGAGCGGAGTAACCTCTGAGGACCCCCTGCCACCTTGCGCTGCCAGTCCTGGAGGCCCGCTCTGGTCTCCACCAGGACCTGCATGGTCGCGGCCATGGAGCACAGGGAGAGGACGAGCACCATCCGGGTCTGCACCACATCATGCTGCAATTGTGTCACAACCATGTGGGTCTGTGCCACATCAGCCAATAGCTGGGCCATCTCCCTCTTGGTCTGGGCCACCTCCCTCTAGGTCTGGGCCACTTTCCGCTGGACTGGACCACCTCTCTTTGGGACTGGGCCACCCCGGCCAGTATCTGCGCCACATCGGCCAGCATCTGGGCAATGTCACCAACGTTCCCAGCCATGGCTTTCTGTGTCTGGGCCATGCATAGGAGCGCCACTGCAATGACCAGGAGGCTCTGGCATATGGCTGCCTTTGAGAGGGTAGCCCAGTCCTGAGCTTCGGCCACTGCCTGGACAAAATGCACCAAGTCTTCTACACGCTGATCCACAGGCGAGACCATCGCCCCCAATGCCAGCACAGCAGACACCATGCGTGCATGTCGGCCTGGGTAGCACGCATGACTGGCACCACTCTCTTCTCCTGCACGCCGACGGACTCCTCCATCTGTGCCTGTGGGTGCTGCACGCCTGCCGTCATCTGCTTTTGTGGTCCCTGGGTCTCTGACTGCATCTGCACTGTGGCTGTGCCTGGACCTTCCAGATGCGGGGACAAGGGGCCTGTTTCCATGCTGTAAACATCTATGAATCTATGACATTATAAACCCGAGGCCCGCCTATACAGCAGCTGGTTCATGGGGCGAGCCTGCTCTCCTACCTGCTCCGACCTCCACCTGCTGTACCGGATGCAATGTGTGCTGTACACTTGTTAGTATTCCAGGAGCCTCTCCACTAATGTCCCCAACCGAGGTGATAGTCTCTGAGATGTTGGAGGGTGTAGGAGGCAGCTGTGAGGGAAAGTCCGTGTCCTCCTCCGACACAAGCTCCGGGGTGTCCTGAGCCTTGGGCAGGTGGCTGGTGTTTGCGCTGCTCACCCCGTCAGTACTCGGCTGTTTGGGAGGTATCGGGTCTGCCACTGGCTGCGGGCGAGGGGTCTCCAGATGTACCAGCCCCATCTCTAACAGGTCCTTTAAGACACAAGACGACATGTATGATTAGACAGCGGGAGAGGTAGGGGGGTGTTGTGGGGGTAAGGTGATGGGGGTGGGGGTGGGGGGTGAGGAGTGCGGGATGACGCGAGTGGTGATGTGTGGGGTGAGTTTATTGGGGAATGTGGCGTAAGGGGCTTGAGGGCATGGGTGTTGTGGTGCAGGGGGGGTAAGGGTTATGGGGTGTGGCACGCTTGTGTCATGGGGATCCTCAATGAAGCGGTGTCACGCTTTCTCGCCCGCCAATGAACTCCACCTCTGCGACCGCCCTTTCCCCGGGCTGCCAACCACGTCCAGTGTCATCAGCTCGGGCATGGTGAGGGGGCGCTGTTCTGGTGGTTCCCCTCTGAACCTCTTCCGCTCCCTGTGGTTGTGCTGGTCTTCTCCAGGGGGTGGGGGAGACATAAAGACATAAACCGCACAACCGTTACATGTTCCGATATATGCAACCGAGGGGTTGAATAGATGGTGGCTCAGTGGCCAGGCACCCGAACATGGCGGCTGGCATGGGCACTGGCACGTGGGGTAGGGTGTTGGCTCGGCCATCCCCAGGGAGCCGGGTTATGGGTGTGTGGTGGTGTGGGCTAGTGCCAAGGGATGTAGCGGCCAACTCACCCTGGCCGCCCTGGGGGGGTTGGGAGTATCTTCCTGCACTGCATGCTAATCACGGGCGACAATACCCACGGTGCTCACTGCCTCTGCCATCTGCGCCCAAGCATGGCGAACGGCACCACCTGATGACCTTCTTCCCGGGCCAGAGTACAGGGTCGCCCTCCACGGCGACCATGAGGGTATCCAGCTTAGTATCCCTGAACCGTGGCGCTACTCTCCTACCTGCCATCTTGTTGGCTGGGACGGTATGTGTGGGGCGATGAATCATTTCAGTGCGGCTGTGGATATGAGCCACATGTGCAAGAGTATTAACAGTCAGAGAGATCTAGGTGTACAGGTCCACAGGTCACTGAAAGGGGCAACACAGGTGGAGAAGGTAGTCAAGAAGGCATACGGCATGCTTGCCTTCATTGGCCGGGCCAAGTCATGTTGCATGCTGTATCGAACCTTAGTTGGGCCACACTTGGAGTATAGTGTTGAATTCTGGTCGCCACACAACCAGAAGGCTGTGGAAGCTTTAGAGAGGGTGCAGAAGAAATTTACCAGGATGTTTCCTGGTATGGAGCATATTAGCTATGAGGGGAGGTTGAATATACTCGGATTATTCTCACTGGAGCACGGTAGCATTGTGGATAGCACAATTGCTTCACAGCTCCAGGGTCCCAGGTTCGATTCCGGCTTGGGTCACTGTCTATGCGGAGTCTGCACATCCTCCCCGTGTGTGCGTGGGTTTCCTCCGGGTGCACCGGTTTCCTCCCGCAGTCCAAAGATGTGCAGGTTAAGTGGATTGGCCATGATAAATTGCCCTTAGTGTCCAAAATTGCCCTTAGTGTTGGGTGGGGTTACTGGGTTATGGGGATAGGGTGGAGGTGTTGACCTTGGGTAGGGTGCTCTTTCCAAGAGCCGGTGCAGACTCGATGGGCCGAATGGCCTCCTTCTGCACTGTAAATTCTATGATATTAACGACAGAGGTTGAGGGGCAACCTGATAGCGGTCTCTAAAATTATGAGGGGCATAGACAGATTGGATGGTCAGAGACCTTTTCCCAGGTTAGAGGGGTCAATTACTAGGGGGCATAGGTTGAAGTTGCGAGGGGCAAGGTTTAGAGGAGATGTACGAGGCAAGTTTTTTTGCCAGAGGGTAGTGAGTGCCTGGAACTTGCTACCGGAGGAGGTGGTGGAAGCAGGGACGATAGTGAAGTTTGAGGGGCATCTTGACAGATACATGAATAAAATGGGAATAGAGGGATGTAGACCCCAGAAGTGAAGAAGATTTTAGTTTAGATGGGCAGCATGGTGGGCGCAGGCTTGGAGGGCCGAAGGCCCTGTTCCTGTGCTGTACTTTTCTATATTCTTTGTTCTTTCTGCGCCAATGACGGACCCGGCGATTCCGGCACTGTTTCCATAGAATGATTGTGTTGCACGTGGTGATGGTGCTAGCACATTTAAAGTAGCTGAATCAGTGTAAGTGTTGCACCATTTCTTTCTGTCGTAAAACGCTACTGTTTCCATATCGGCGTCGGGAATTAGTCTCAAAATCGGAGATTCCAGTCCTAAGTGCTGAGAACAGAGCACGCAGAGTCCCAGACAGCAAAACTGGCACCACACCTGGACCCATGCAATGGCCGTTAAGGAGTTATCACGGCCGGTCATGTGGAGCACAAATGATTCCAATGGGAAACGGTGCCAGATTCACTGGGTTTTGGATGGCACTCAGGCGGCTGACAAGCGGCAGCTGCATATACACACCACTCCCCACACACACCACCGACGGCAGCAAGGCGGGCCGCCCCGAAGTTCACAGGCGTGGAAATGGAGGACCTGCTGGACACCATGGTGAAGAGGAGGGCTATCCTGTACACTGGGGTGGTAAGGAGGCTGCTTGCCATGCCGTTCACTGCGTCTGGGCTCAGGTCGTCAGCACGGGCCGGAGTGCAGGAAATAACTGCACAACCTCCGCAGGGCGGCCAGGGTGAATAGTCAGCACGTTGTGCCCATCAATAAATCCTGTCCCACACACCAGTCACACAACCTCCACCCCCCCCCCCCCCCAACCCCCCCCCCCCCCCCCCCCCCCCACACGCACCCATCCGAAGGTCGGTGAACTCCATCTCCGCATTGCGTGCTGACACTCATGACGACTGTAATGATCAGGTGCACAGGCCAGTGAAGCCAACCGCTACCCATATCTTGGCCTGCATGTGTCAGCGCCGAGCTAGATCTGGACCACAGGCGAGGAAGTGAGACCCTGCTGAATTGCGGTTCCCCATGGCACGTATGTCACCTCATCCTCCACAACCAGCTCCAGCCCGACACCACCCCAACATCCGCCACCACCCCCACACCACACCCACATCCAAACCACCCCCATATTGCCAACTCCGGCCCTGCACACCTTCCCTCGTTCCCACACATACCCCTCCACTCACACACTCTCACCACCCCCACTCTCTCCTGGTCCTCGCTTGCGATACAAACATCCATCTTGCTTCATGTCTTGCACGTGCTGCTGGTGATGGGGGGACTTTCTGTTGTCCCCGACCCAGATTCCAGCCTCAGCCGGAACCCCATGTCTCGACCAGTGACAAGGACAAGACTGATGCGGACGGAAGCCCTCGACCCACAACCTGGGACACCCCAGAACACGAGGGCTGGAATGACACTGACTTCCCATCACAGCTGTCTCCAAAACCCTCCATCATCCCAGAGACACCCAGCATGGCTGCACACGTTATTGCTCCTGCAGCAATATCTTGTGCACACTACACACGTGTTCTGTTAGAGCAGGTGGAGGTCGGAATCCCCAAGGGGACGTATGGTCGGACGCCAGGCTGCCCACAGGAACTAGCTGCCATCCAGATGAGATTCGGGCTTCTGGAATGGAGGTCCCATCGATTGACCAGATGCAGTCGCAGAGCCAGGGACTGCATCAGGGTATGTTGGCAAGCATCCAGTACCTGCAGGTTGAGTAGGAAGAGTCCAAACCTGTTCAGGAGCAGTACATGTTGCTACCCAGCATGCCACCCAGGCCAAGACACTGGATGAGGCTACCACGGTGGAGACCTTGGGGCGAATGTTTCAGCCATGGCTCAGGATGTCTAAGGCCTGGGGAAATTTATGCAGGCGGCGGCGGATACACAGGATAGGGTTGCCATCTCAAGGCAGCCATATGCCAGAGCCAACAGGACAACAGGGCATTGCACCGGAGCTCCAGAATGTGGCTTAGTTTCAGCAGGACAAGGCTGACAGCATCATTGGCATTGCCCTGGCACTAGCTGAGGTCGAAAGACCGAGACAGAGGTGGTGCAATTCCAGAGGGAGATGGTGCAGTCACTGGCTGATGTTGCACAGACTTAGAAGGTGATGGCACAGTCCCAGGTGCAGGAGGACCACTTCCGTGATCCATGCCCACGAGCATGCAGAACACGGTTTAGATGAGGGCGGGCATCCAGATTTTGGTGGTGGAATTTCTGGGGTTAGAAGTACGTGCAACTGCGTCCCATGGAGTAGCCCATGGCCCATCGTGCGCCCCGTGGAAGGAGGAGGCGTTGGGACCTGTACCAGTGACTGCCGCATGGGAGCTGCCGGAAAACTGCATGCTTTGGACTCCCGCCTCCAGTTCCTGGCGCATCACCTGGGCAGCAGGCAGAACAGGGCAGAACCACGCCACCTGGGACACACGCCCTGCAGGCGGCCCCATCCAGGCCCAATCACCACAGAGCACCACCGCCAAAGAGGAACCAGTCACAGATAGTGGTTCAGAGCAGGTCACCTCCACTCCTGATGTATCATATGGGAACCACCTAGGCATAGCTTTAGGGCCCAGAAAACCAGAAATGAGGCACCAGTTCATTTGGCACGGATGCAGGGCACAGTATAATGGTAGGGGCTAGGGAACGAAACTGTAGTTACTTTTTCACCTTAAATAGCTTAACAAAATGTTACAACCTACCATAGTGCTCTGTCAGAAGACTTAAAATATGTGGGCTGGTCTGGGCTGGCCGCAAGGAGGGGCAAATGGGCAGATGTTGTGGTTGGGCTTGACCCAGGGGCCACAACTCAGCCAGCACTCACCGCTCCAATGTTCAATCCCCGCTGAAAAGGGTGCCATCAGCTGATGCTGCCCATGGTAGCATTACGCTCCTTGGCCTCTTTTGAGTCCCCGATTGGGGCTACTATGGCGACGGCCTTGGCAGGGCACATGATGCTACCCCGGTGGGTGTCGGTCGGTTGAGGGCGAGGAGGTATGGCGGAGAGTGGGATGAGGGAGTGGTGAGGTGGAGTGTGTTCCCTGGCATGCGGTGGTGGGGCACCATCATTGCCATTGGCACTTTGAGGAACCAGGGTTCAAGGTGGGTACTCAGTTGGGTGTTCAGCAAGATGGCTATCTTGCAGGATTCTGCAATGCGGGTCCATGCATGATCACTGCCTCTGCCCTGTGGGGGGGGAATCAGTCCGGCCCCATGTCCCGTGTCCCACCAGCCACCTGGCAGGGCCCCTCTCAAAGCCAGCCCAATCAGTGTTAGGAACGGCAGCCCATAGTTGCGCATCTGCATGTCCTATCTCTTCTCTCACCCTCAGCAGCCACAGCGCCTATTTTCTGATTTCTTAAATGCAGAAGTGAACCTCAACATCGGAAATTCCGCAGTTGAGGTGATGAGTCACGGAGGCCCCGGAGAAAATCGAGTTGTGCCCGCTAATAATATGCAAACGGCGTTTACTGTACTTGTGGGATGCAATCCATTGACGGTGCTGTCAAGGCACCGGACGGTCGCAGTTATCGTCAACCCAGAACCCGCCACATTTTCGGTGACAGAACCAATTCTCCATCCAATCGCTTTCCCGATTTGGGGCTTTGCCCATGATACTGAGGGATCTTTACTGGGTAGATGGGGAGGTTGTTTCCTCTTGTGGGAGAATCTGGAATGAGGGATTCACTGTTTAAAAGCCAGGGGGTTTCCATGTATAGCAGACAAGTTGAACTATTTTCTCTCAGTGTGGTGCATCTTTTGAACTCTGTTCCTGAACAGATTTTTTTTTTAAATTTAGAGTACCCAATTCATTTTTTCCAATTAAGGGGCAATTTTGCATGTTCAAACCACCTACGTTGCACATCTTTGGGCTGTGGGGACGAAACCCACACAGACACGGGGAGAATGTGCAAACTCCACACGGACAGTGACCCAGAGCCGGGATTGAACCTGGGACCACGGCGCAGTGAAACTGCAGTGCCACCACTGCGCCACCGTCTTCCTGAATAGATGATAGAAGAAGAGACTTCGAATAGTTTTCAGGAAGATATGTACAGAATCTTGATATAGCAGGTGAGTGATATGTTATTGTGTTGGCAGGATGCATATTTGATGTCAATATTACGGCACCCTGGGCGAGAGCATGCTCACTACAAACCCACTTTAACCGGAGTCGGAACGCAATTGAAGGTGATCCATACTATTTAGAAATACACGTGGGGAGGGACTCTCGATTGGCCGATACAAAAATCGGTAAAGGCAATTGGAGGGCAGCACGGTGGCATAATGGTTAGCAATGCTGCCTCACGGCGCCGAGGTCCCAGGTTCGACCCCGGCTCTGGGTCACTGTGTGTAGTTTGCACATTCCCCGCTTTTTGCGTGGGTTTCACCCCCACAACTCAAAGATGTCCGGGGTACGTGGATTCAACACACTAAATTGCCCCTTAAATTGGAAAATTGGGTACAATAAATTAATTTTTTTTAAAAGGCAATTGGGCAGAGAATCTGTTTTGATTCCAAAACAAATGCGAGCATCGGCTTCCTGCCAAATCGCAATTCCCCGGCGGCTTAAATGCGTTCCACTTTGCACATCAAAACACTATTTGCATATCTTTAGCGGGCTTGACCCGATCTCCTCAGTGGCTTTTGCAATGCTCTGCCTCTGGTGGGGGGTGGGGGGGGGGGGGGGGGGGGGGGGGGGGGGTTGAGAAGGATTATTTGTGCTTTTAAATATCCTGAAACTGGCGCCGTAGCTGATGGGAGAGAGACAGGTGTTAGGCCGTGTAAAGGTGCCTCCGTGGGCTGCCAGACCTGACACTGGTTGGGCTTACTGTTGGGGGACGGCCCGAGGGGAGGGGTGACGTGGACCGGACCGAGGTGACCCCCATGGAACTTGGGCGTTGCCGAAGCACGGGACCCGCCATTTCCACGGCCTGCAAGCCAGCCCATCCTGCGGCGCAACATCACTGATCACACACTGTGACCTGTGGTTCTGCAGAGTCACACCGGCGGTATGGTTGCACCAACCCCACCACCCACCGCACCCCACGCCTCACTCTCCACCCCACCACACCCAAAATCCACTCCTCACTCACACCCCACACTCCACCATATCAAACCCCAAAACGGCCACAACCTGCCATGTGGCAGCACGCGGTCACCCAAGGCAATGCCCAAAGCAGCCCCAATGAGATAACGCTGGACAGGGGCCACAGAACCCATCCACTAAAAAGGGCAGTGCGAGACAACGGTACCCTTGGCAGCAGGGACAGGTGCCAGAGTCAGAGGCCTCAACAATGCCCAGGCATCAACGGGACCATGGGTGCAGGGATGGTGTGAAGGGGCATCATGCGGGCGCAGGGTCTGCAGTGTCAACTGAGGCAAGCATTTTGCCCGGTGGTCGTGGCCGGGAACGGGGTATGTACCATGCTAACATCTCGGCGATTAATTCCCTATAGATGATGGATTTGGAATCGAAACATCATAAGTGGCTTTCCTCCAAATCGCCGTGGTCCTGCGGGATGCAGCATGGCAGTACAATCTTGAGTTGCTGCAGGAGGCGGGCCATGCAGCACAGAGTCTGAACCAGAGGAACAAGAGCAGCTGGTATAGGATAGAGATGGGCCCGATCTAGAGACCGAGGAGGAGGTGGGAATGAGGAACTGCATGAGGCCTTACATGCACTGGCAGCACCTGTCATTCCCCGACCTGCCAGGACCAGGCATGCCGTCGACGGACCCCGGCTGAGCAGGATGCAGTGCAATATATCTGTAGAGTCATGCCATATCTGACAAGTGGGGAATGGTGGAGGAGTCCCACTCCTGCTAGCCGTCAAGATGATGGTTGTCCTGAACATTTGCACCACAAGATCCTTCCAGGCACCGATTGCGGAACTGTCTGCGATCTCACAGACCTCGATGGAGAGTTGTTTTTTGCACCATCATGAAAGCCCTGCATGCCCAATCTGCATACTGGACATCAAGTTCAATGTGGACCGAGTCCACTAGCATGCCCGGCAGCGGCATTCGCCACCATCGCCAAGGTGCCCAGGGTTCACTAGTGATCAACAGAATGGATGTCGTCCGGTGTGCAACTGCAGATGGCAGGTTTCTCCTCACAAAGCAAAAAGGGTTCCAGTTGATGAAGCGGCAGCTTGGTGTGTGGCTATGCGATAATCATTATTCTTGTTTGCACCCCACTTTAACTGCCCCACCCTCTGTCCACATATACAAGGCAAACAAACATGGGGTGGGGCGTGAGTGTGAATGAAATAATAAGGATGAAAGTCAAAAGACAAGAGTCCTTGTTTCACATGTTTTTCTTTAGCAAGCTTTCTTCGCAGCCAGCTTGTAGATTAAGGTCCTTGGTTTGCAACCTGTAATAATCATCCCTGTAATTTAGAAATGCATTACTTGCAGCTTTTCCTCGAGTGGCCCCTTTTTCTTCAGCTCAAACTTAACTTTCAGTTCTTGGTTACACCAGAAGGCTTTTCTGGTGAGTGAGTTGGTTGGATACCATCAGCCTTTTCTGCAGAGAGAGTTGGGCGGTGCGGGATTCTACTTCCACAGCCTGTAATGATTCTCCTGCACCGAAATTCATCTAGGCTCCCTGCCAATTCAGAAAAACAGCTTTTATGGAAAAGAACAGAGAGGCAGAGGACAGTGGTCTTCCTCAGAGCTGCCAGGACCAAAACTGAAACCAGAAACACAACCCTTGATGCTCTGAAACATTCCTGCGGGCTCAGATCAAACATCACCTGCTGATGTTAAGAGCATGCCTTTTGCGGCCAATTCATTGGACACAAGTCAAATCAATGACACCAAGTCATCAATCACGGCCAGCCTGATATCGCCAGGACAAAACTGCACAACCTTGTGCATTCGCTCTGTTTGAATTAAAAGCGCAAACCATTGATTTATTCTGTTTGAATGAAAGATACAGGCTGTTGTGCAAGATATGCAATTATACAAGATATGTCCATATCATCCATGTATCAAAAATGTAAAGGCAAACATAAAAGAAAGAGGAACACACAAGGAATAAACATAATAGTATCCACCTCCTATTTCATTAGGGCACGGACATGGTAGGTATCTGAGGAATCGAGAATGTTGCTCACTATTGTCCAATCATCATCGACCATCTCTAATTCCAACCTTATGATGGAATGGAGGTCATAGATGAAACAGTTGATGACGATTGCGGCTAGGATGTTCCATTCCATTGAAGGACATCTGCAGTGGTGCCGTCAATTTGAGATGACGGACCTCCAACAACCACAGCCACGGTGCTTTATGTTAAGTATGGGTTTAGCTAACAGAGAGCTTTCCACCTAGTTTTACGTAGATTTGGTATGTTTCTTTACTTTAGTGTTGCTTCCGAACCTTTCTTCCTGATGGCCAGTGAAGTCCCTCAATACATTCTATGATGTGGAGATGCCGGCGTTGGACTGGGGTGAGCACAGTACGAAGTCTTACAACACCAGGTTAAAGTCCAACAGGTTTGTTTCGATGTCACTAGCTTTCGGAGCGCTGCTCCTTCCTCAGGTGAATGAAGAGGTCTGTTCCAGAAACACATATATAGTCAAATTCAAAGATGCCAAAACAATGCTAGGAATGCGTAGCATTAGCAGGTGATTAAATCTTTACAGATCCAGAGATGGGGTAACCCTAGGTTAAAGAGGTGTGAATTGTCTCAAGCCAGGACAGTTGGTAGGATTTCGCAGGCCAGATGGTGGGGGATGAATGTAATGTGACATGAATCCCAGGTCCCGGTTGAGGCCGCACTCATGTGTCCGGAACTTGGCTATAAGTTTCTGCTCGGCGATTCTGCGTTGTCGCGGGTCCTGAAGGCCGCCTTGGAGAACGCTTACCCGGAGATCAGAGGCTGAATGCCCTTGACTGCTGAAGTGTTCCCCGACTGGAAGGGAACATTCCTGCCTGGTGATTGTTGTGCGATGTCCGTTCATTCGTTGTCGCAGCGTCTGCATGGTCTCGCCAATGTACCACGCTTCGGGACATCCTTTCCTGCAGTGTATGAGGTAGACAACGTTGGCTGAGTCGCACGAGTATGTACCGCGTACCTGGTGGGTGGTGTTCTCACGTGTAATAGTGGTATCCATGTCGATGATCTGGCACGTCTTGCAGAGATTACCATGACAGGGTTGTGTGGTGTCGTGGTCACTGTTCTGAAGACTGCGTAGTTTGCTGGGTAGTCTTCAGAACATCTTTGAATTTGTCTATATATGTGTTTCTGGAACAGACCAATACATTCTATGACATTGTCTGTCTCAATATGGAGAACTGCAGATTTGTCAGATTAGCATGAATTGTATAGGGTACAGAAAAGTAGATCTCCATCTCCACCCTTCTGATTCCAAGCTGAACGTTGAGGGCTCTCAGGGCAACTTCTTCAGGCTGCTAATCAAAGCTCCCAATTTTGGCGCGACACCCCCATCACCGTCCCGCGAGGTTAGTTGGAAGAACTTCGAAGTTTCGACAGGCCTGATTAACCCGTAATATTTTCATATTCGAGTTGAATGTGGGTTGGAGGTCCGGATCCATCATTTTTCTTGGCTTTTTTCGCGCTTTGCTACAGATACAGGGCCATTTCGGAGGTTTTTCTCAGTGACGGGGGTGGGAGGGAGGTCTTCACTCCGAATCCCGATAGATAATGAGAAAGCTCAGCTTTCCGGTTACCCCTCTGCTCACAGCCTCCTCCCACGTAGCAGAAAAGTGAAAAACTATGCGAGAACCGTTTCTTAAGTTCTCATTCAGTGTACACTTAAATGCGTGAAATGGAGTAAGGGAACGGGTGAGAGGACGTCCGAAGGCTCGTCCGTCTCATAGCAATATTGCAGAGATGTCTAAGCACAAGAGAGCCTAGTGGCAGCTGGTAGGACAAACCTTACTGGCACTCAGCCAAAACCTCACCCATATCACATGGCCCTACGGCCACAGATAGCCTAGAACACCCCTGATGGTGCGGCGTGAAAATGTTCCACTGGACTCATCTATGGATTGGCAAAGATATTAAAACGGACCTTTGTCGTGTTTGAAATAGTTGGTCTTTCAGCCCCCGCATTAATGGTAGTCGGATACAGACACGCATCTAATATTAGTACTTGAGTATTCATTGGCAAATGAATTGAGTACAAGGATTGAGCAAGGCTGTCGTAAGGGATGCTGTATTGGGCATTGCTGGGGCCACACCGAGAGTATTTTGTGCAGTTTCGATCTCCTTATCGAAGAAATTACTTACTTATCATAGAGGGAGTGCAGAAAATGTTCATCAGATTGATTGCTGTGAGGGTGGGATTGTCGTACGAGGACACATTATTTCAATAGGTCCTATATTCAATGGAATTAGCCATGGAACCACTGGACTCACCGGTGGCCCTTACTTCAGTCATAATGGAGTGCTTTGAGAGGTTGTTCATGAAGCGCATCACCTCCATACTCCCAGAACGCCTTGATCCACTGGAATTTGCATACCACCACACACGGTCCACAGCAGACACCATCTCCCTGGCCTTACACTGATCCCTATAGCATCTCGACAACTATAGCATCAGACTCCTACGTTATACTCCTATTTAACTACAGCCCTGCCTTCAACACCATAATCCCAGCCAAGATCATATCAAAGGTCATGGACTTGGCTCCTCACTCTGCAACTGGATCCTCAACTTTCTGACCCACAGGCCACAATCAGCAAGAATAAACAACAACACCTCCTCCATGATATACTTCAATACTGGGCCTCGCAAGGCTGCAGTCTTAGCCCCTGACTATACTCCCTGTACACACACGACTGCGTGGCAAAATTTGGTTCCAACTCCATCTACAAGTTTTCAGACGATACGGCCATAGTGGGCCAGATCCCGAATAACGACGAGTCAGAATACAGGCGGGAGATAGAGAACCTAGTGGAGTGGTGAAGTGACAGCAATCTATCCCTCAATGTCAGTAAAACTAAAGAGCTGGTCATTGACATCAGGAAGCAAACTATTGTACACACCCAATGTTAGCATCAACGGGGCCGAGGTTGAGATGGTTAGCAGTTTCTAATTCCTAGGGGTACGCATTTCCAAAAATCTGTTCTGGTCCACCCACGTCGACGCTACCAACAACAAAGCACAACAGCGCCTATGCCTCCTCAGGGAACTAAGGAAATTCAGCATATCCACATTAACTCTTGCCAACTTTTTCAGATGCACCATAAAAAGCATCCTATCTCGCTGGAGCACAGCCTGGCATGGCAACTGCTCGGCCCAAGACCGGAAGAAACTTCAGAGAGTCGCGAACACAGCCCAGTGCATCACACGAACGTGCCTTCCATCCATTGACACCATCTGCACCTCCCGCTGCCTATGGAAATTGGGCAGCATAATCGAAGACCCCTCCCATCCGGCATACTCACTGTTCCAACTTCTTCCAGCGGGCAGGAGATACAGAAGTCTGGGAACTAAGCACAAGAGAGCCTAGTGGCAGCTGGTAGGACAAACCTTACTGGCACTCAGCCAAAACCTCACCCATGGAGGGGCTGGTTTAGCACACTGGGCTAAATCGCTGGCTTTTAAAGCAGACCAAGGCAGGCCAGCAGCACGGTTCAATTCCCGTACCAGCCACCCCGAACAGGCGCCCGAATGTGGCGACTAGGGGCTTTTCACAATAACTTCATTGAAGCTTACTTGTGACAATAAGCGATTTTCATTTTCATATCACGTGGTCCTGCGGCCACAGATAGCCTAGAACACCCCTGATACCCACTGTTACCAGACTCCTAAACGACCCTCTTAAGGACTGACCTAATTAACACTACATCACTGTATGCTTCCCGCGATACCGGTGTTTGTGTAGTTACATTGCCTACCTTGTGTTGCTCGATTATGTATTTCCTTTTATTTCCTTTACTATTCATGTACTTAATGATCTGTTGAGATGCTGGCAGAAAAATACCTTTCATTGCTCCTCGGTACACGTAAAAATAAACAAAATCGGAATCCGCATTGTAAATAATGAGAGAGGATCTCATTGAAACGTGTAAAATCCTTACAGGGCTGGTCAGACTGGCTGCTCAGGTGTTGTTTCGTCTGGCTGGGTGCAATTTCGGTACCTGTTGATGTTATTGCTGAAGGCCCCACCTTCAGACGATTGTCCCTGGCCTGAGGTGTGATGATCTTTCTGTTAAATGACCGCCAGTCAACTTTCCCCCTCAAAGGGGAAAGCAGCCCATGGTCATCTGGGAATACAGCGCATTTATGACTCACTGCTACATAAGAAGATACGAATGCTAACATCAGGTAAACGACAACGTGATCACCATGGAGCTAAGACCAGAATAATAACGGAGATGTCGGTAGGGCAGTGCTGAAGATCATGCCTTCTCCACTAGTACACGAAGAAAGCAAAAATCAAGGATTTCTGTGATAAAATCCCGCGACATAATTATTTATACCATGCTATTTCACCAGAACCAAGACAGTCAACAAGCTATATTCCATCCAAGTAGATTAAACGGCTGTTTTTTTCAACCATCAGCCACGATGGTTGAAAACCATCAACCACGAACATCTGGAGGAGAACACAGGGCCAGTGTTCACAGTGCAAAAGAGAACCTCATGTTTCAAACTCTGGATTAGACCTACTCCATCGAATTCAATAGTATCCTCTCTATCACAAGAATCTCCTCGTGCGCCTCCAACATCTCAAACACCTGACAGCACCTGGAACTGGGCGTTGACGACCTGCATTGCGGAGACGAGATTCCCAGATTTTGAGAATGGTCGGCATCAAAGGTCATTGCACAACGCACCGTCAGAGCGGAAGCTCGCTCACAAGCAGCTGCTCCACCAAAGTCAGGGCCATACCCTCAATTCTTCCAGCCGCCACTTGCAACCTAGGTTTTACACATTTCATATCTGCTATCATGCAGAAATATCACCGGACAATTCTCGTGACGTCGTACAAACTATGTACACCGAGAAAAAATCAAACATGAGACGTGCAGGAGGATAAAACTATGGATTAAGAGACGACAGAGCCGGGGTTTGTGAAAACGCAGTCGGCACCACGCTGACATCACGTGACCGCACTGCAACATTTTTAATTGTGTGTCCTCACATTGCAGCATGACAGCTGTCAGGCTAACTGGCCTGTAGTTTCCTGCTTTTTTGTCCCCTCTGTTTTTGAATAAAGGAGTTGAATTTGCTATCTTCCATGCAAATGAAACCTTTCTGAATCGAGTGAATATTGAAAAATTAAAACTAATGTATTAACTATCTTTGTACCCACTTATGCCAAGACGTGGGGGTTGTCAGTCCACAGACCTAATAATTCTCGCAATGCTGGTGGTTGTAATTTCGTTATGTTCTTCCCTCCCTTCCATTTCTCCTTTTTAAATAATATTTTCTTAAGGTATTTGAATTGTTTTATAACAGCAACAAAAACAATGACATCAACATGGTAAAATAAACACTCCCCCCCCCCCCCCCGCCCCCCCAGCCCAATCTTCACACACCTCAACCATACAACAACAATCCACCCCCCCCCCCCCCCTTCGAATACTGCATCTGCTGACATTTTTAATTTTCCCCGAGAAAGTCAACGAACGGGTGCCACCTCCGGGAGAACCCGAACATTGACCCTCTTAAGGCAAACTTTATTTTCTCAAGACTGAGAAACCCAGCCATGTCACTAACCCTGGTCTCTACACTCGGGGGGCTTCGAGTCCCTCCATATTAATAAGGACCGTCTCTGGGCTACCAGGGAGGCAAAGGCCAGGGCGACGGCCTCTTTCGCCCCCTGAACTCCCGGACCTTCCGACACTCCAAAGATGGCTACCTCCGGACTCGGCACCACCCGTGTTTTTAGCACCGTGGCATTGCCGTAGCAAAATCCTTCCAAAACCCTCTAAGCTTCGGGCATGCCCAAATCACGTGGACATGATTTGCTGGGCTTCCCGCGCACCTCGCACACCTTTCCTCTACCCTGAAAAACTTACTCATCCGAGCCACTGTCATGTGTGTCTGGTGGACTACCTTAAATTGTATCAGGCTAAGCCTGGCGCACGATGAGGAGGTATTAACGCTGCTTAGGACATCCCCCCATAGACCCGCCTCTCCTCCTAGCACGAACTCCCACTTGCCCTTAAGCTCCTCCACCGGAGTTTCCTTTGCCTCCGAAAGCCCCTGGTAAATATCCGATACCTTCCTCTCTCCCACCCAGGTACTGGAAACTAATCTATCCTGTATCCCCCGTGGAAGAAGCAGCGGAAAGACCGGTACCTGTATTCTCAGGAAGTTGCACACATGCAATTACCTAAAACCATTCCCTGCTGGCAATTTAAATTTATCCTCCAAAGCTTTCAAGCTGGAAAAGCTCCCATCTATAAATTCATCCCTCATCCATCGAATTCCTCCCGTCTGCCAACTGCTGAACCCGCCTTCGAGTCTGCCCGGTGCAAACCTGTGGTTGTTATGAATCCGTGTCCTAATCGATGCTCCCTCCACTCTCATATCTCCTCCACTGCCCTCAGACCCTCAGAGCCGCCACTACCACCGGACCTGTGGATAACCGGGCCAACGAGAACGGCAGATGTGCCATTACCAATGCTCCCAGACTGATGTCTTTACATGACGCCGCCTCCATCCGTTCCCAAGCCAACCCCTCCTCCACCACCGACTTCTTGATCATGGCTATATTAGCCACCCAGTAGTAATTGCAGAAGTTCGGCAGCGCCAACCCACTCTCCCCCCCGACTGCGCTCCAGCAACACTTTCTTCACTCGCGTGGTTTTACTCGCCCACACAAAGCCCAAAATAATCTTATTCACCCGCTTGAAAAAGGCCTTACGGATGAAGATGGGGAGGCACTGGAAGGCAAACAGAAATCTGGGGAGGACCGTCATTTTCACGATCTGAACACACCCTGCCAGTGATAGCGGGAGCATTTCCAATCTCTTAAAGTCCCCTTCCATTTGTTCAACCAACCGGGATAGGTTTAACTTGTGTAGTACTCCCATTTCCAGGCCACCTAGATTCCCAGATATCAAAAGCTCTTCCCTACCATTCTAAGTGGCAGCTCTCTCAGTCTCTTCTCCTTCCCTCTTGCCTGGATCGCAAACATCTCACTTTTCCCAATGTTCAATTTACACCCCAAAAAATTGCCAAATTCCCCCAAGATTCGCATTGCTTCCTCCATCCCCTCCAACGGGTCTGAAATGTACAAGAGCAGGTCATGTGCGTAGAGTGAGACACGGTGCTCCACACCCCTCCCCCCCCCGCGAACCAGCCCTTTCCAGTTCCTAGAGGCTCTTAACGCCATGACCAATGGCACTGTGGCCAGAGTAAACAAGAACGGGGAGAGGGGGCACCCTTGCCTCGTCCCTCGGTGTTGTTCAAAATACCCCGACCTCAGCCGCTTCGTACACACACTTGGTACTGGTGCCTGTTAGAGCAATCGTATCCAGTCAATAAAGTCCTCACCAAACCCAAACCATCCCAACGCCTCCCACAGGTAATTCCACTCAACCCAGTCAAAAGCCTTCTCCGCATCCATTGCTACCACCACCTCCGCCTCCTCTCCTTATGCGGGCATCATAATAAAATTTAGAAGCCTTCGAACATTGACCTTGAGTTGCCTGCCCTTAACAAATCCCGTCTGCTCTTCTCCTATCACCCCGGGATACAGTCCTCGATCCCTGTGGCCAGTATCTTAGCCAGCTGTTTGACATCCACATTCAGTAGAGAAATCAGCCTGTATGACCCGCATTGCACCGGATCCTTCTCCCGTTTCAAGATCAATGAAATCGAGGCAAGCGACAATGTTGTGGGGAGGGCTCCCTTCTCTCTTGCTTCGTTAAATGTCCTTCCCAGCAGTGGGCTCAATATCTCTGAAAACGTCTTATAGAATTCCACTGGGTAGTCATCAGGCCCCGGGGCCTTGCCCGACTGCAAGCCTCCAGCCCCTTGATTATTTCCTCAATCTCAATTGGGGCTCCGAGCCCCTCCACCAGGTCTTCCTCCACCCTCGGGAACCACAACTGATCCAGAAATTGCCTCATTCCTCCACCCCAGCCAGGGTTTCTAACTCATATAATTTACTATAAAAGTCCTTAAACATCTCGTTCACCCCTGCTGGGTCTCTACTCTTTACTTTCCCTATCTCCCTGGCCGCCTCTCTTTTCCTGAGCTGGTGCACCAACATTCTGCTTGCCTTTTCCCCGTACTCATAGATCCCCCCCCCCCCCCCCCCCCCCCCCCCATTGCCTTCCTCAACTGTTCCACTGCTTTCCCTATGGTCAACAGCCCAAATTCTACCTGTAACCTCCACCACTCCCTCAGTAGCCCCGCGTCCGGGGCCTCCGAGCATCTCCTGTCCACCTGGAGTATCTCCTCCACTAATCTATCCCTCTCAGCCCGTTCCACCTTTTCTCTGTGGGCCCGTATCGAGATTAATTCCCCTCTGACTATTGCCTTCAAAGTTTCCCAGACCGTCGCTGCAGCGACCTCCCCTGTATCATTTGTTTCCAGGTAGTTCTGGATGGACTTGTTAACCCGCCCACAGGCCGCCTCGTCCACTCGAAACCCCACATCCAGTCTCCACAGCGGGCGTTGCCCTCTCTCCACATTAACCCTTAGATCCACCCAGTGCGGGGCATGATCCGACACTGCAATTGCCGAGTACTCAGTATACACCACCTTCGGTATTAGCACCCTGCTCAGAACAAAAACGTCGATGCGAGAGTGGACATGTGAACATGTGGACATGTGAAAAAAAGGAAAACTCCTTCGTCCTCGGCCGTGCAAACCTCCATGTGTCTACTCCTCCTATCTGTTCCCTAAAACCCTTCAATTCCTTTGCCATAACTGGCCTCATCCCTGTCCTGGATTTTGACTGGTCCAATTCTGGGTCAATGGCTGTGTTGAAGTCCCCTCCCATGATCAGGTTATGTGATTCTAAGTCTGGGACCTTACCTAACACCCGCCTCATAAATTCCACGTCGTCCCAGTTCGGAGCATATATGTTCACAAGTACGACTCGCAACAGTACGACTCCAGCTTGCCACTCACCATTATGTACCTACCGCCCTTGTCGGACATGATTCTCCCTGCCTCGAATGCCACTTGTTTGCTACCCCCCTGGTCTTTGAGTCCAGTCCTGAGTGGCACACTTCGCTAACCCACCCCTTCCTCAATCTCGTCTGGTCTGTAACCTTTAGGTGTGTCTCGTGTAGCATTTCTCATGTCTGCCTTCAGTTCCCTCAAATGCCCGAACACTCGAGCCCTCTTGACCGGCCCATTCTGTCCTCTCACGTTCCATGTGATCAGCCTGGATGGGAGGCTTCCAACCACGCCCACCCACCCCTGCCGACCAGCCATCACCCTTTTTAGGCCAGCCTTGAGCTTGCGCCCTCCGCTTCCGCCATTCGCCACTCGGGCTGTCGCCGTTCACGACCTCCCATTTGTCCCCTATAACAGTTCCTCCCCTGTCAGCAAAGCAGCTCCCCCTCCCTCCCCCCTAGCAACAACACTAACTATCCAATCCCCCAAGTCAAGCTCCAGCTTAACAGCTGTCCACTCCCCACTGCGCTTCCGAGAGTCAGCTGACCCATGCTGACTAGATTGCTCTCGCCCCTGACACCAAGTCCTCTGTCTCTCTATTGTACTCTCCTCTCTCCCCCCCCCCCCCACCACATAAATAAACATTTTAAAAGCATCACATTCCCCAGTAAGCAAACAACAGAAAAAAAAGTAAAGAAACAATCACTTTAGAAAAATTGTCAATCAAAAGGCAGATCTAAATTCAAAGTCCATCCCCCCCCCCCCCCCCCCCCCCCCCCGGCTAACAAGCAAGACAGATCAACCATTAACCATCCACACAGCCCATTACTACACATAGAGCTAGTTAAATCTTTACAATTCAGCATCACAAATCACTGCCACCGTACCTCTTCAGGGCTTAAGTGTCTTTTACTTCGCCTCCAGCTTTATTTTTTTAAGAAAGGTGCATACTTCGTCTGGCGTTTCAAAGTAGAAATCTTGTTCCTCATGTGTGACCCGCATGCGGGCTGGGTACAGCATCCCAAACTTCACCCCCTTCTTAAAGATGGTCCTTTTTTGCCCGACTGAACCCAGGCCAAATCCGCTCCCAGGTCCTGATGAATTCGCAACTCAGTTCTCCCACTTGCTGCTCCGTTCTTTCTTGGCCCACCGCAAAACGTGTTCCTTGTCCATAAAACGGTGAAAATGTACCACCATGGCCCTCGGCGGTTTGTTCGCTCTGGGATTCCTCGCGAGGGCTCTGTGCGGTCTGTCCAATTCCAGGGGACAAGGGAACGCCCCAGCCTCCATCAACGCCTCCAACATGTTGGTCACATACGCCCACGCATCCGATCCCTCATTGCCTTCAGGGAGGCCAACAATTCTGAGATTCTGCCTCCTGGACCTATTCTCCAGCTTCTCCTGCATTCTTTGCTGGCAGTCATTCATCATCCCCCCCATTCCTTTCCAGCACGGTTATATACCTCGTGCTCAGACAACTTTTTTTCGACCTCCTGGATCGCTCTCCCTTGGGTTTCATGATTCTGAACCACTGGATCAATCGAATCCTTAATTGGGTCCAGCGTGTCCTCCTTCAGCTTGGCGAAGCAATCCTTGAAAAACATCCCCAGCTGCTCCGTCAACCACTGTGCCGTCTCCCCATGGTCCTTGCCCTACGCCATGCTGTCCCGTGTTACCAGCTCTGCTTGCATCTCCTTTACAGGACTTTGTCGTCTCACACAGCCCCTTCTGGTCCAATTCTCCATTCACCGAAGGGGGATTTCTCCTTACTGTCACACTCTCCACTGCTTTAGCCCATAAAATCTGAAAAAACCCAGGGCAAAATGGTCCAAAAGTCTGTTACAGAGGGAAGCTATTAAATATGCGACCTGCCGCTCCATGGCCGCTATCGGAAGTCCCCTCCCTTCCATTTCTTGTGTAACAGATACTTAGGGGATATCATGTGTGTCCACTGTAGTGGAGATCAATAGGTGTTTGTGCTGGAGTTGCAATCCCTGGACTCTTGGCAAGCATAATCATCAGAGGGTAGAAGTCTTTGTTCATGGAATCATCCAGTCTGCAAAGAAATTAGTGCTTCTCGGGCCGAGTAAAATGGGCCTGAAAGAAGGTCGAATAAACGGACCGCTTTTAGAAATGTGATATACAATTACCCTCGAATAAATTACGTTGCTACCATAAGAAGAATCTTCAGCACAGCCCCAGGTGGGGCATACTTAAGGACTGGTGAATCCATTGAGGGTGCAACATCACATGCTCTTTCAGAAATTAGAGCCAACACAGATTCAGGCACTTCCTCAGTGATGGACAGGGCAGAAAGAGTTTATAGATTGATCGGTAGGGCACTTAACAGTCGGAGGTGCAGTTGCTGAAGAGTATTACTATTCAGTTATAGGGTGTAGGTGTCGCTGGCTAGTCGAGCATTTATTGCCCATCCTTGATGTCTTGAACTTCTGAAGTCCCTGGGCTGTATATACACACACAGTGCTATTAAGGAAGAAGTTCAAGTATATTGGCCATTCGAAACTGAAGGAAAAGTGATGTTCTTCCAACTCAGCACGGTGAGTGTCATGGAGGGGAATGGTGGTGTTCTCAGTTACCTGCTTCTCCTATCCTAGATGGACATATATTTGTAAGATGCTGCCGAAGGACCCTTGGTGAGTTCCTGCAGTGCAACTTATAGATGGTGCAAACTGCTGTTGATTTCATAGGTGGTTGAGGATTGAATGTATGTGGAAGGGGTAGCAATCAAGAGGGCTGCTTTGTCCTTGATGATGTCGAGCTCCTTCATTGTTATTGAACAAAGAACAAAGAAAACTACAGCACAGGAACCGTCCCCTCGGCCCTCCCAGCCTGCGCCGATCCAGATCCTGTCTCTAAACTTGTCGCCTATTTTCTAAGGATCTACTTCCCTCTGTTCCCCACCCGTTCATATGTCTGTCTAGATGCATCTTGACTGATGCTATCATGTCCGCCTCTACCACCTGCGCTGGCAAAGCGTTCCAGGCACCCACCACCCTCTGTGTAAAAAACTTTCCATGCACATCTCCCTTAAACATGCCCCCATTCACCTTGAAATCCCTTGTAATTGACACCCCCATTCTAGGAAAAAGCTTGTTGCTATCCACCCTGTCCATACCTCTCATAATTTTGTAGACCTCAATCAAGTCGCCCCTCAACCTCCATCTTTCCAATGAAAACAATAATAATCTACTCAACCGTTCTTCATAGCTAGCACCCTCCATACCAGGCAACATCCTGGTGAACCTCCTCTGCACGCTCTCTAAAGCATCCACATCCTTCTGATAATGTGGTGACCAGAACTGCACGCAGTATTGCAAATATGGCCTACCCAAAGTCCTATACATCTGTAGCATGACATTCCGACTCTTGTACTCAATACCCCGTCCGATGAAGGCAAGCATGCTGTATGCCTTCTTGACCACTCTATCGACCTGCGTTGCCACCTTTAAGGTACAATGGACAAAGAACAAAGAACAAATAAATGTACAGCACAGGAACAGGCCCTTCGGCCCTCCAAGCCCGTGCCGACCATGCTGCCCGACTAAATTAAAATCTTGTACACTTCCTGGGACCGTATCCCTCTATTCCCATCCTATTCATGTATTTGTCAAGATGCCCCTTAAATGTCACTATCGTCCCTGTTCCACCACCTCCTCCGGTAGCGAGTTCCAGGCACCCACTACCCTCTGTGTAAAAAACTTGCCTCGTGCATCTACTCTAAACTTTGCCCCCTCACCTTAATCCTATGCCCCCTAGTAATTGACCCTCTAACCTGGGGAAAAGCCTCTGACTATCCACTCTGCCTATGCCCCTCATAATTTTGTAGACCTCTATCAGGTCGCCCCTCAACCTCCGTCGTTCCAGTGAGAACAAACCGAGTTTATTCAACCGCTCCTCATAGCTAATGCCCTCCACACCAGGCAACATTCTGGTAAATCTCTTCTGCACCCTCTCTAAAACCTCCACATCCTTCTGGTAGTGTGGCGAACAGAATTGAACACTATACTCCAAGTGTGGCCTAACTAAGGTTCTATACAGCTGCAACATGACCAGCAAATTCTTATACTCAATGCCCAGCCAATGAAGGCAAGCATGCCATATGCCTTTTTGACTACCTTCTCCACCTGTGTTCCCCCTTTCAGTGACCTGTGGACCTGTACTCCTAGATCTCTCTGACTTTCAATACTCTTGAGGGTGCTACCATTCACTGTATATTCCCTACCTGCATTCAACCTTCCAAAATGCATTACCTCACATTTGTCCATATTAAACTCCATCTGCCATCTCTCTGCCCAAGTCTCCAAACAATCTAAATCCTGCTGTATCCTCTGACAGTCCTCATCGCTATCCTCAATTCCACCAACCTTTGTGTCATCTGCAACCTTACCAATCAGACCAGTTACATTTTCCTCCAAATCATTTATATATACTACAAACAGCAAAGGTCCCAGTACTGATCCCTGCGGAACACCACTGGTCACATCCCTCCAATTAGAAAAGCATCCTTCCATTGCTACTCTCTGCCTTCTATGACCTAGCCAGTTCTGTATCCACCTTGCCAGCTCACCCCTGAACCCGTGTGACTTCACCTTTTGTACTAGTCTACCATGAGGGACCTTTTCAAAGGCCTGACTGAAGTCCATATAGACAACATCCACTGCCCTACCTGCATCAATCATCTTTGTGGCCTCCTCGAAAAACTCTATCAGAAAACCATGCTGCCTCTCACTAATACATCCATTTGCTTCCAAATGGGAGTAGATCCTGTCTCGAAGAATTCTCTCCAGTAAATTCCTTACCACTGAAGAAAGGCTCACCGGCCTGTAGTTCCTTGGATTATCCTTGCTACCCTTCTTAAACAGAGGAACAACATTGGCTATTCTCCAGTCCTCCGGGACATCACCTGAAGACAGTGAGGATCCAAAGATTTCTGTCTGCGAAAACAGCGCTGGAGGAGAGAGCCGGGACAGCGAAAACAGCGCCGGAGGAGAGAGCCGGGAGATTTTAAAAGCGCGGGAGGAGAGAGCCGGGACAGCGAAAACAGCGCCGGAGGAGCGAGCCAGGGCAGCGAAAACAGCGCCCGAGGAGAGAGCCGGGAGATTTTAAAAGCGGGGAGGAGAGAGCCGGTACAGTGAAAACAGCGCGGGAGCAGAGAGAGCCGGGAGATTTTAAAAGTGCGGGAGGAGAGAGCCGGGACAGCGAAAACAGCACGGGAGCAGAGAGAGCCGGGACAGTGAGAACAGCACCGGAGGAGAGAGCCGGGAGATTTAAAAAGCACGGGAGGAGAGAGCCGGGACAGTGCTGGGAGAGGTGAGTGCACAAAAGGTGTGGCAGGAGTGCCTTGAGACACGGAGTGCTGATTGGAACAGAGTGCATCTGAGTTTAGGTGAGTGACTGAGTTCGGGTGAGTGGCGAGAGAGGGCTGTGTTTTTGTTGGTGTTCGGGTTTATCCTTGAGGTTCGATAAAGAAATTTTTAAAAAAAAATATTTAAATTAATTAACTAGTTGAATATGGCTGGACAGGTGATGTGCTATTGCTGTATGATGATGGAACTGGTGGATCCCATTGAGACCGTCAGTGACTACATCTGCAGCAAGTGTTGGCTGCTCGAGGAATTTCGGCTCAGAATTGATGAGCTGGAGACCAAGCTGCACACACTGCGGCACATCAGGGAGGGGGAACATTACCTGGATGCTTTGTTTCAGGAGGCAGTCACACCCGGTAAAATAAGTTCTGTTAATTCGGACAGTGGTCAGGGACAGGTGTGAGTGGTGTGACTGCAAGGGAGGCATGTAGGGGTATCCTGAGTTTAGGAGTTGAGGAGCCTCAGCCCTTGACCTTGTCCAACAGGTATGAGGTACTTGCTCTCTCTGTGGATGAGGAAGAGGGCTGTAGGGAGGATGCGTTGACTGACCACTGCACCATGGTACAGGAAGCCATTCAAGAGGGGGGAGCAAAAAGACAAGTGGTAGTTGTAGGGGATTTTATAATTAGGGGGATTGATGGCATCCTTTGTAAGCCAGATCGAGAGTCCCGCATGGTATGTTGCCTGCCCGGTGCCAGGGTGAGGGACATCTCTGATCGGCTTGAAAGGATTTTGGAGAGGGAGGGGGAGGATCCAGTTGTTGTGGTCCATGTTGGGACTAACAACATAGGTAAGACTAGGAAAGAGGACCTGTTTGGGGATTATCAAACACTAGGGACTAAATTAAAGAGCAGGTCCTCCAGGGTTATAATCTCTGGATTACTACCCGAGCCACGTGCCAATTGGCATAGGGTTGAGAAAATTAGAGAAGTTAACACGTGGCTAAAGGAGTGGTGCGGGAA
This sequence comes from Scyliorhinus torazame, assembly GCF_047496885.1. NCBI lineage: Eukaryota > Metazoa > Chordata > Chondrichthyes > Carcharhiniformes > Scyliorhinidae > Scyliorhinus > Scyliorhinus torazame. The sequence goes on from NC_092716.1 coordinate 117,964,718, forward strand.
AGAGCATTCCATTTCATGGGGCATTGGCATCAGTACTGGGGCAGGAGGGACCTGTACCGTTGGGAGGGTCTTCACCTGAACCATTCTGGGACCAGTGTTCTAGCGAATAGGATAAATAGGTTGGGCACAAGGACTTTAAACTAGCAAGTTGGGGGGAAGGGAAGTGTAAAGCTATGGACAGTATAATGGTTAATGGAGATCAAGGCAGCAGGTTACGTGACAGGTTATTATGTAGAGATATGGGTTCAAAGACAAGGAAAATTAGGAGAAAGGGTAAGAGGAAAAATAAATTGCGAAAAGTTACTGATCAAGGTGTTAGGATTCATAACAAAGACATAAAATACAACAGAAGTGTACTTTACCTGAATGCTCGTAGTATACGAAATAAGGTAAATGAGTTGATGGCGCAAATCATCGTGAATGACTATGATTTAGTGGCCATTACTGAAACATGGTTAAAGGATGGTTACGACTGGGAGTTAAATATCCAAGGGTATCAGACTATACAAAAGGATAGAATGGACGGTAAGGGCGGTGGTGTAGCTTTGTTGTTTAAGGATGGCATCTGGGCAATAGTAAGGGATGATATTGGTGCTATGGAGGACAAGGTTGAATCAATTTGGGTGGAAATCAGGAATGGTAAGGCGAAAAGGTCACTGATAGGAGTAGTCTATCAGCCACCAAATAGTAACAGGATGGTAGGGCAGGCAATAAGCAAAGAAATAACGGATGCATGTAGAAATGGTACAGCGGTTATCATGGGAGATTTTAATCTGCATATCGATTGGTTTAACCAGGATGGTAAAGGCAGCCTTGAGGAGGAGTTTATAGAATGTGCCCGGGATAATTTCCTGGAACAGTATGTAATGGAAGCTACAAGGAAACAAGCGGTCCTAGATCTGGTCCTGTGTAATGAGGCAGGATTCATTAATGATCTCATAGTTCGGGATCCTCTTGGAAGGAGCGACCACAATATGGTGGAATTTAAAATACAGTTGGAGGATGACAAGTGTTTTGTGCTGAAACAAAGGCAATTACAATGGGATGAGGGAAGAACTAGCTAAGGTAGACTGGGAGCAAAGACTTCATGGTGAAGCAGTTGAGGAACAGTGGAGAACCTTCCGAGCAATCTTTCACATTGTTCAGGAAAGGTTCATACCGACAAAAAAGAAAGACGGTAGAAAGGGGAAAACTCGACCATGGATATCTAAGGAGGTGAGGGAGAGTATCAAATTGAAGGAAAAAACATACAAAGTGGCAAAAATTAGTGGGAGACGAGAGGACTGGGAAGTCTTTAGGGGACAACAGAAAGCTACTAAAAAAGCTATAAAAAAGAGTAAGGTAGACTATGAAAGTAAACTTGCTCAGAACATAAAAGCAGATAGTAAAAGCTTCTACAAATATATAAGACAAAAAAGAGTGGCGAAGGTCACAGGACAATATTGGTCCTTTTGAAGATGAGAAGGGAGATTTAATAATAGGAGACGGGGAAATGGCTGAGGAGCTGAACAGGTTTTTTGGGTCAGTCTTCGCAGTGGAAGACACAAATGACATGCCAGTGACTGATGGAAATAAAGATATGATGGGTGAGGACCTTGAGATGATTGTAATCACTAAGGAGGCAATATTGGGCAAGCTAATGGGGCTAAAGGTAGACAAGTCTCCTGGCCCTGATGGGATGCATCCCAGAGTGTTAAAAGAGATGGCTAGGGAAATTGTAAACGCACTAGTGATAATTTATCAAAATTCACTAGACTCTGGGGTGGTCCCAGAGGATTGGAAAGTAGCAAACATGACACCACTGTTTAAAAAAGGAGGTCGGCAGAAAGCGGGTAATTATAGGCCGGTAAGCTTAACTTCGGTTGTAGGGAAAATGCTGGAATCTATCATTAAGGAGGAAATAGCGGGTCACCTGGAGGGAAATTGTCCCATTGGGCAGACGCAGCATGGGTTCATAAAGGGTAGGTCGTGTCTGACTAATTTGGTAGAATTTTTTGAGGACGTTACCAGTGCAGTAGATAACGGGGAGCCAATGGATGTGGTTTACCTGAATTTCCAGAAAGCTTTTGACAAGGTACCACACAAAAGGTTGCTGCATAAACCAAAGATACAGGGCATTGAGGGTAAAGTGGTAGCATGTGTAGAGGATTGGTTAACTAACAGAAAGCAGAGAGTGGGGATAAATGGGTGTTTCTCTGGTTGGCAACCTGTAACTAGTGGGGTCCCTCAAGGATCAGTATTGGGCCCGCAGTTGTTCACAATTTACATAGACGATTTGGAGTTGGGGACCAAGTGCAATGTGTCAAAATTTGCAGACGACACTAAGATGAATGGTAAAGCAAAAAGTGCAGAGGATACCGGAAGTCTGCAGAAGGATTTGGATAGGTTAGATGAATGGGCTAGGATCTGGCAGATGGAATTTAATGTTGCCAAGTGTGAGGCTATCCATTTTGGGAGGAATAACAGCAGAATGGATTATTATTGAAACGGTAAGATGTTAAAACATGCTGCTGTGCAGAGGGACCTGGGTGTGCTGGTGCACGAGTCGTAAAAGGTTGGTGTGCAGGTGCAACAGGTGATTAAGAAGGCTAATCGAGTTTTGTCTTTCATTGCTAGAGGGATGGAGTTCAAGACTAGGGAGGTTATGCTGCAATTGTATAGGGTGTTGGTGAGGCCGCATCTGGAGTATTGTGTTCAGTTTTGGTCTCCTTACCTGAGAAAGGACATATTGGCACTCGAGGGAGTGCAGAGGAGATTCACTAGGTTGATCCCAGAGTTGAGGGGATTAGATTATGACGAGAGGTTGAGTAGACTGGGACTGTACTCATTGGAGTTTAGAAGGATGCGGGGGGATCTTATTGAAACATATAAGATTATGAAGGGAATAGATAGGATAGATGCGGGCAGGTTGTTTCCACTGGTCGGGGAAAGCAGAATTAGGGGGCATAGCCTCAAAATAAGGGGAAGTAGATTCAGGACGGAGTGTAGGAGGAACTTCTTCACCCAAAGGGTTGTAAATCTCTGGAATTCCTTGCCCAGTGAAGCAGTTGAGGCTCCGTCTTTAAACGTTTTTAAGAAAAAGATAGATACCTTTCTAAAGAATAACAGGATTCGGGGATATGGTGTACGGGCCAGAGAGTGGAGCTGAGTCCACAAAGATCAGCCATGATCTCATTGAATGGCGGAGCAGGCTCGAGGGGCCAGATGGCCTACTCCTGTTCCTAGTTCTTATGTTCTTATGTTCTCCTTCCGCTCTCCTTTTTCTCTCCTTCCTCTCTACCTTCCACGTTCCTCCCTCTCTCTCTCCTTCCTGCAAGCAAGTCAGCAACAGCAGCACTCAGCGACAGAAACAGAGAGCAGCTGCAGCCACTCAAGGTGGATTGGCCACGCTAAATTGGCCCTTAATTGAAAAAAAAATACTCTAAATTTATATTTTAAGCAATGTGTACATAGATTAAATGATGCGTCTGGAGTCTGGTATTTTTCGGTAAGGTCAATTTTGCTACAGGCAGGCTGTTGCCAATTGAAAGCAGATTCGGCAATGTATCACTGGCACTACAAAGGAAATCTTTCTGGCATCTTTGTGACGTATGTCGACAATTTTTTTGTGGGGTGGCAATAATGATTTCAAAGCTATTGTAACCTCTGGGTTGAGGAAATAATAGAGGTTTGGAAGCCAGGCTTCAGCTATATTGGGCTGGAAATCGGACAGATGGGGTTAAGTGCTGAACATCAGCCATCTTATTTGGAGAGCATTATCCCAATAGCAATTAATCGTGGTTGGGCTTCACAAAAAGATGCGGTGGTGTCAAAGACGGAAAAAGAGGAACTGTGAAGTTTAATTGTGAGCTGTAAAGGGCAACTGAATTGGTTAGGTAGACAGACCAGACCGGACGTTAGTTTTAATGTCCGAGAGTTGAGTGCAAAAATGAATGATCCTAAAGTGGAAGACATAATGAGAGCAAACAAAACGTTGGCCAAACTAAAAATAAAGGAGTGTGTTTTGAAATTCCCGTTTTTAGGTGACCTGGGGCACTTAAAACTCATAGTTTATAGTGATGCGGCCTGTGCCAACTTATATGATGGGGGTCCAAGCGCAGGAGGTTCTATAATTTTTCTTTTTGGGGAAAATGGAAAATGTTGCGCCTCCCCCCCACCCCCCGCCCCCCGCCCCCCGCGTGTGGGAAACAAACAAAATAAGGAGAGCCATTAAAAGCACATTGGCGATAAGACATATCACAGATATTAACAGACGTTTAGGATTAGGGGAATTGGGTAAAATACCTTTGAATGTACACTGACAATAACTCCCTGGAAGAAATTATGCACTCCACAAAAAGTGTAAGTGAGAAAAGATTGAGGATTGACATTGCCAGTTAAAAGCAGATGCTGGGCAAAGGGGCGATATCAAAAATGAAATGGGTCGACAGTAGCTATCGGTTATCCCATTATTTTACTAAGAGAGGGGCTAGTTCAACGAAAGATTTGGACATTACTAAAAAAGGATGTATATTACTGTGGATGTTTTTTTCTTCAAGAAATTAATACGAAAAAAGAGAAAAAGGGGACATTGTTTTGTGTTTCTTTTCTTTTCTGTTTTTCTGGGAAAACCAATATTTATCAAAATGCTTTTTCCCTCCAGGGAAGGGGAGACTGTTAGGAATGGGTTAACAGACCTTCCAATTAAACACAGATTTTATGTAAATTATCCAATATTAATCACTGATATGTAAAGATGGCACTATTTGTTGGTGGAGATTTGTGTGTGAATTTGGATAAAAGAATAAAGGTGTTTTGTGGAGAAGCAGAACATTTGTCTCCTTTACTCTACAGCAACCCAAAAGCTGAAACAGTCGATTGGGGGAGAGCAGATTTTAGTAAAATAAGGCAGCATTTGACCAAGGTAGACTGGAAATAACTACTTATGGGGAGGCCTACTGAGGGTACAGGCTCAAAGTGTTCCCTCTAGGGGAAAAGAAAGGAGTAACACGTCCGGAGAACCATGAATTATGAAGAGACAATCGGGATAAAATGAGGATGAAAAGAGAGAATTTTAGCAAGTAAAAGGGGAGCAAATCAACGGAGGCATTCGTGGAGCACAGAAAGTGCAGAATGTAGTTATAGAAATTAATTAGGAACACACAGAGGGGATATGGGAAAGCTCTGGCTGGGAAAGTCGGTAAATCCCAAGATCTCTTGAAGTACATCAATTGGAGAGGATAACCAGGGAAAGGGTAGAGCCATTAGGGACCAAGGTGGAAAACTGTGGGTGGGACCAGAGGAAATGCCCGGATGTTGATCGAATATTTCACATCTCTTTTCACCAAGAGAATAGGGAGGTAAGCATGGAACCCATGGAGGAGACAATGAGGTTCATGAGCAAGTTCTAATCGGGAATTACAGGGTATTGGAGGCATTGGCAGGTTTAAAAGTGGACAAATCTCCAGATGCGGGTGAATTGTGTCCTAGAATGCTGTGAGAAGCGAGTGAGGAGATTGCAAGGGCTCTGACTCTACTGTTTAATTCCTCTCTGGACTCGGGGAAAATGCGAGAGGATTGAGGCTGTATAACTCGGGCTGTAGATAGGGGTTTAAACTAAATTGCGGGGGGGAGGTTACAGTGGTATGGAGAATTCGAAAAGCAAAGTTGAAGGAGAAGGTAAAAGTGCATGTTAATGACAGGGACTTTAAACTAGTTAAAAGGCCTGAGGGCTCAGGAGAGATTAGTAAAGATTCCAGTCCACGTAGTGGAACAGAGAGTATGGAAGATGGCCCAAATCTAACCTCATGCAGAGCAAAACAGGTGTCAAGTCTGAAAAGTTGGGTGGTCAATGCTGAACTGAGGGTGTTGTGCCTAAACGTGCGCACGATACGGAATAAGGTAAATGAGTATGTTGTGCACACATTGCAATTGGCAATACGATATTGTGGACATCATAGAGACGTGGCTGCAAGTGGATGAGGGCAGTGATCTAAATATCCAAGGATATATGTCCTATCAAAAGGGAAAGGGTTGGCCCACTGAAGGATAGGCAAGGGAATCTATGTGTGGAGCCAGAGGAAATGGGCGAGGTGCTAAATGAATACTTTGCATCAGTATTCACCAAAGAGAAGGAATTGGTAGATGTTGAGTCTGGAGAAGGGGGTGTAGATAGCCTGGGTCACATTGTGATCCAAAAAGACGAGGTGTTGGGTGTCTTAAAAAATATTAAGGTAGATAAGTCCCCAGGGCCTGATGGGATCTACCCCAGAATACTGAAGGAGGCTGGAGAGGAAATTGCTGAGGCCTTGACAGAAATCTTTGGATCCTCGCTGTCTTCAGGGGATGTCCCGGAGGACTGGAGAATAGCCAATGTTGTTCCTCTGTTTAAGAAGGGTAGCAAGGATAATCCCGGGAACTACAGGCCGGTGAGCCTTACTTCAGTGGTAGGGAAATTACTGGAGAGAATTCTTCGAGACAGGATCTACTCCCATTTGGAAGCAAATGGACGTATTAGTGAGAGGCAGCACGGTTTTGTGAAGGGGAGGTCGTGTCTCACTAACTTGATAGAGTTTTTCGAGGAGGTCACTAAGATGATTGATGCAGGTAGGGCAGTAGATGTTGTCTATATGGACTTCAGTAAGGCCTTTGACAAGGTCCCTCATGGTAGACTAGTACAAAAGGTGAAGTCACACGGGATCAGGGGTGAACTGGCAAGGTGGATACAGAACTGGCTAGGCCATAGAAGGCAGAGGGTAGCAATGGAGGGATGCTTTTCTAATTGGAGGGCTGTGACCAGTGGTGTTCCACAGGGATCAGTGCTGGGACCTTTGCTCTTTGTAGTATATATAAATGATTTGGAGGAAAATGTAACTGGTCTGATTAGTAAGTTTGCAGACGACACAAAGGTTGGTGGAATTGCGGATAGCGATGAGGACTGTCTGAGGATACAGCAGGATTTAGATTGTCTGGAGACTTGGGCGGAGAGATGGCAGATGGAGTTTAATCCGGACAAATGTGAGGTAATGCATTTTGGAAGGGCTAATGCAGGTAGGGAATATACAGTGAATGGTAGAACCCTCAAGAGTATTGAAAGTCAAAGAGATCTAGGAGTACAGGTCCACAGGTCATTGAAAGGGGCAACACAGGTGGAGAAGGTAGTCAAGAAGGCATACGGCATGCTTGCCTTCATTGGCCGGGGCATTGAGTATAAGAATTGGCAAGTCATGTTGCAGCTGTATAGAACCTTAGTTAGGCCACACTTGGAGTATAGTGTTCAATTCTGGTCGCCACACTACCAGAAGGATGTGGAGGCTTTAGAGAGGGTGCAGAAGAGATTTACCAGAATGTTGCCTGGTATGGAGGGCATAAGCTATGAGGAGCGATTGAATAAACTCGGTTTGTTCTCTCTGGAACGAAGGAGGTTGAGGGGCGACCTGATAGAGGTATACAAAATTATGAGGGGCATAGACAGAGTGGATAGTCAGAGGCTTTTCCCCAGGGTAGAGGGGTCAATTACTAGGGGGCATAGGTTTAAGGTGAGAGGGGCAAGGTTTAGAGTAGATGTACGAGGCAAGTTTTTTACGCAGAGGGTAGTGGGTGCCTGGAACTCGCTACCGGAGGAGGTAGTGGAAGCAGGGACGATAGGGACATTTAAGGGGCATCTTGACAAATATATGAATAGGATGGGAATAGAAGGATACGGACCCAGGAAGTGTAGAAGATTGTAGTTTAATCGGGCAGTATGGTCGGCGCGGGCTTGGAGGGCCGAAGGGCCTGTTCCTGTGCTGTACATTTCTTTGTTCTTTGTTTGTTTGTTCAAAAGGACAGCCAGATGGACAACGGGAGTGCGGTTGCATTGTTAGCAAGGAATGAAGTCAAATTGAAAGCAAGATGCGATATAGGATCAAAAGGCACAGCATCTGCATGGGTAGAGTTGAGGAATCGCAAAGGTAAAATGGCACAAATGGGAGTTCTGTCCATGCTACCAAGCAGTTGTCAGGATGTGGGGCAGAAAATAAATGAAGACAAAGAAAAGGCATATTAAAAAGGCAATATTGCAATAATGATGGGGAATTTCAATATGCAGGTGGACTGGGAAAATTAGGTTGGTAGTGGCTCCCAAGAAAGAGAATGTGAGGAATGTCGAAGAGATGTTTTTTGAATCAGCTTGTAACAGAGCCGACGATGGAACATATGATTCTGGATTTGGTGATATGTAATGACACAGATTTGATTAACGAACTTAGGGTGAAGGAACTCACAATATGAGTTCCTTCAACACAATATGTACCCTGCAGTTTGAGAAGATGAAGCTGGAATCAGATATTACGGTTTTACAATTAAACAAAGGTAACTATAACGACATGAGGGAGGAGCTGGCTAGAGTTGATTGGAAGGACAGCCCAGGAGGAAAGATAGTGGAACATCAATTGCAGGAGTTTTGGGGAGTTATTCGGGAGGCACAACAGAAATTCATCCCAATGAGGAAGAAACATGCTCAGGAGACGACGAGGTATCCATGGCTAACGGGGGAGGTCAAGGACATCATAAAAGCAAAAGTAAAAGCATACGAAGTCGGGAGGATTGGTTGAAAGCCAAAGAATTGGGAAGCCTGGGAAAGCGAGCAGAGGACAATTAAAAATGCAATAACGGCGGAGAAGAGGAAATACGAGTGGAGTCTAGCTAGTAATATAAAAGAAGACAGGATGACTTTCTTTCAATGTATAAAAACTAAGAGAGAGCCAACAATAGACATTGGACCACTGGAATATGAGGCTGGAGAAGTAATAATTGAAACAAAGAAATAACAAAGGAACTGAATAGTTACTTTGCATCAGTCTTCATCGTGGAAGTCATCAGTGGGTCACCAGAGCTCCAAGTAGAACCAGGGGCAGAGGTGAGTATAGTGGCCATCACTCAGGAGAAGGTACTGGGGAACTGAAAGGTCTGAAGGTGGATTAATCGCCTGGACTGGATGGACTACACCCCAGGCGCTATTACAGATAGCTGAGGAGATTGCGGAGGCATTGGTAGTAATCTTTCAGGAAAATATGGAGCCAGGGAGGGTCCGGGAGGACAGGAAAATGGCTGATGTACAATTCCTGTTTAAGAAGGGAGAGAGGCACAAGACGGCCGATTATCCTGACTTCTGTCATTGGTAAGATTTTAGAGTTCGTTATTAAAGATGAGATTGCGAAGTATTTGGAAGTGCATGATGAAGTGGGAATCAGCCAGCAGGTTCGTCAAGGGGAGGTCATGTCTGACAAATCTGTCAGAGTTTTTTGAGGAGGCAGTAAGGAAGTTAGACAAAGGAGAATCAGTGTGCATGATTTATTCAGATTTCCAGAAGGCCTTAGCGAAGGTGCCACATAGGAGACTGTTAAATAAGTTAAGAGCCCATGGTGTTAAGGGTACAATCCTGGCATGGTTAGAGGATTGACTGACTGGCAGAAAGCAGCTAATGAGGATAAAGGGGTCTTTTTCAGGGTGGCATCCTGTGACTAGTGGTGTGCCTCAGAGGTGGGTGCTGGGATCACAACTTTTCACAATATACATTCTTGATGTTGATGAGGGAACTGAAGGTGCTGTTGCTAAGTTTGCAGACAATACAAAGATATTCAGAGGGACAAGTAGTATTAAGGAAGCAGGGGGTTTGGACAGGTTTGGAGAGAGGGCAAATAAGTAGTAGATGAAATACAATGTGGAAAAATGTGAGATTATGCACTTTGGAAGGAGGAATGGAGGAATAAATTATTTTCGAAATGGGGAGGCGCTTAGTAAATCAGAAGCACAAAGGGAATTTGGAGTCCCTGTTCAAGATTTTCTGAAGGTTAATGTGCTGGTTCAGTCGGCAGTTGGGAAGGCAAATGCAATGTCAGCATTCATGTCGAGATAGCATAAAAGAGCAGAGATGTACTTCTGAGACTGTATATGCTCTGATCAGACTCATTTGGAATATTATGAGCAGTTTTGGGCCCTGTGTTTAAGGAAGGATGTAGTGGCCATGTAAAGGACTCAGTGGAGGGTCACAAGAATAATCCATGTAACTTTGCATCAGTATTTACCAAAGAGAAGGAATTGGTAGATGTTGTGTCTGGAGAAGGGGGTGTAGATAGCCTGGGTCACATTGTGATCCAAAAAGACGAGGTGTTGGGTGTCTTAAAAAGTATTAAGGTAGATAAGTCCCCAGGGCCTGATGGGATCTACCCCAGAATACTGAAGGAGGCTGGAGAGGAAATTGCTGAGGCCTTGACAGAAATCTTTGGATCCTCGCTGTCTTCAGGGGATGTCCCGGAGGACTGGAGAATAGCCAATGTTGTTCCTCTGTTTAAGAAGGGTAGCAAGGATAATCCCGGGAACTACAGGCCGGTGAGCCTTACTTCAGTGGTAGGGAAATTACTGGAGAGAATTCTTCGAGACAGGATCTACTCCCATTTGGAAGCAAATGGACGTATTAGTGAGAGGCAGCACGGTTTTGTGAAGAGGAGGTCGTGTCTCACTAACTTGATAGAGTTTTTCGAGGAGGTCACTAAGATGATTGATGCAGGTAGGGCAGTAGATGTTGTCTATATGGACTTCAGTAAGGCCTTTGACAAGGTCCCTCATGGTAGACTAGTACAAAAGGTGAAGTCACACGGGATCAGGGGTGAACTGGCAAGGTGGATACAGAACTGGCTAGGCCATAGAAGGCAGAGGGTAGCAATGGAGGGATGCTTTTCTAATTGGAGGGCTGTGACCAGTGGTGTTCCACAGGGATCAGTGCTGGGACCTTTGCTCTTTGTAGTATATATAAATGATTTGGAGGAAAATGTAACTGGTCTGATTAGTAAGTTTGCAGACGACACAAAGGTTGGTGGAATTGCGGATAGCGATGAGGACTGTCAGAGGATACAGCAGGATTTAGATTGTCTGGAGACTTGGGCGGAGAGATGGCAGATGGAGTTTAATCCGGACAAATGTGAGGTAATGCATTTTGGAAGGTCTAATGCAGGTAGGGAATATACAGTGAATGGTAGAACCCTCAAGAGTATTGAAAGTCAAAGAGATCTCGGAGTACAGGTCCACAGGTCATTGAAAGGGGCAACACAGGTGGAGAAGGTAGTCAAGAAGGCATAAGGCATGCTTGCCTTCATTGGCCGGGGCATTGAGTATAAGAATTGGCAAGTTATGTTGCAGCTGTATAGAACCTTAGTTAGGCCACACTTGGAGTATAGTGTTCAATTCTGGTCACCACACTACCAGAAGGATGTGGAGGCTTTAGAGAGGGCGCAGAAGAGATTTACCAGAATGTTGCCTGGTATGGAGGGCATAAGCTATGAGGAGCGATTGAATAAACTCGGTTTGTTCTCACTGGAACGAAGGAGGTTGAGGGGCGACCTGATAGAGGTATACAAAATTATGAGGGGCATAGACAGAGTGGATAGTCAGAGGCTTTTCCCCAGGGTAGAGGGGTCAATTACTAGGGGGCATAGGTTTAAGGTGAGAGGGCAAGGTTTAAGGTGAGAGGGGCAAGGTTTAGAGTAGATGTACGAGGCAAGTTTTTTACGCAGAGGGTAGTGGGTGCCTGGAACTCGCTGCCGGAGGAGGTAGTGGAAGCAGGGACGATAGGGACATTTAAGGGGCATCTTGACAAATATATGAATAGGATGGGAATAGAAGGATACGGACCCAGGAAGTGTAGAAGTTTGTAGTTTAGTCGGGCAGTATGGTCGGCACGGGCTTGGAGGGCCGAAGGACCTGTTCCTGTGCTGTACATTTCTTTGTTCTTTGTTCTTTGAAGAGTTGTCATATAAGGAACGGTTGAGGACACTGGGTCTGTACCCGTTGGAGTTTAGAAGGATGAGTGGATATGTTATTGAAACGTACAGGATACTGCGAGGCTTGAATAGAGTGGATCTGGAGAGGATGTTTCCATGAGTAGGAAAAACTAGAACCAGAGGGCAAAACCTTAGACTAAAGGGGCAATCCTTTAAAACAGAGATGAGGAGGAATATCTTCAGCCATAGGGTGGTGAATCTGTGGAACACTTTGCCGCAGAAAACTGTGGAGGCCAAATCACTGAGTGTCTTTGAGACATAAATAGATAGATTCTCGATTAATAAGGGGATCTGGGGTTATGGGGAGAATACAGGAGAATGGGGATGAGAAAATATCATCCATGATAGAATGGCGGTGCAAACACGATGGGCTATGTGGTCTAATTCTGCCTCTGTGTCTTATGGTCTTATGTAGAGCAACTAATGTGATCTCACTATTTCAGAGAAGTTGTAGAGATAAGCCAGGGAACTACAGACCAGTGCCTCTCACGTCAATGTTGAGGAAACTATTGCTGACAATTCTAAAGGAGATAAACCACTTAGAAACGCAAGGTTTGATCAGGAATAGTCGGCATGGCCTTATCAGAGAGAGGTCATGCCGAACAAATTTCATTTAATTTTTTGAACATGTGAGCAACTGGATAGATGAGGATATTGCAGTTGATGTAGCTCACATGGATTTCAACAAAACTTTGACAAGGCAAATGGGAGACTTATAAAGAAGGCAAATACACAAGGGATACATGGTAATTTGATGCGGAGGATTCAAAATTTGATTAGCTGTGGGTGACAGAGGGGGATGACAGATGGTTGCTTTAGTGACTGAAAACCAATGTCAAGTGGCGTATCACCGGGATCTGTACTGGGTCCCCGATTGTTTGTCATTTACATAAATGACAGGGTTGACTATATGGAGGTGGGGGGTAAAATCAGCAAATCTTGGGGATGACTTAAAGATTGGCTAGTGAGGTTGAGTGCCTCGGGTTACAGGAAGATATCGACGTGATGGCCAAAAGGTCACAAAAGTGACAGATGGCATTTAACCCTGTAAAGTGTGAGGTGAGACATGTTGGAAGGAGCAACGTGACAAGGAAGTATTCAATGCGTGGCATGATACTTGGATGTTCCGAGAAACGACGGGGTTTAGCGTGTTTGTCCATAGATCTTGAAAGGCAGATGGGCAGGTTAATATGGTGGTGAAAAAAACCCAAGGGACACTTGACTTTATCAATTGATGCATAGATTACAAAAGCAGAGAAGCCATTTTAGAGTTGTGCAGCACTTTGGTAAGGCCACAGCTGGAGTACTGTGTGCAATTCTGGTCACCAATTATAGGAAGCATGTGATTGCAATGAAGGGCATGCAGAGGTGATTCTCAAGGATGTTGCCTGGGATGGAACATTTAAGCTCTGAAGAGTGATTGGATAGGCTGTGGTTCTTTTCACTAGAGCAGAGAGGGTTGAGGGGCGACCTTCTGGAGGTGGACCAGTTATGAGCGGCTTTGACACGTTGGATAGGGAGCAGCTGTTCCACATTGTTGAAGGGTCAGTTACGACGCGTGACACAAGTTCAAAGTCATGGGCAGGAAGTTTCAGGGAGTTGAGGAAAAACATTTTAACCCAGAGCATGGTGATGGTCTGAAATGCTTTGCCTGGAGGTTGGTAAAGGCGGCTTGCCTCGCATCCTTTAAAAGGTACCTAGATAAGCACTTGGCACGTCATAACATTTAAGGCCATGGGCCAAGTGCTGGCAAATGGGATTACGTAGGCAGGTCAGGTGTTTTGCATGCGTCGGTATGGGCCGAAGGGCGTCTTCTGTGCTGTATTATTCTGTGATTCTGTGATCTGCCGCATATCCACTCTCACAGTTATGTCATTTAGGCAAAGGTCAGCTCGATCCTTGGTGGTACTGCCGAACAACTCTTGGTGATGGACGTTGGAGCCTGCCAATCAGATTATATTCTGCATTCTTGGCACCCTCAGAGTTTCCTCCATCGTGTTCAGCGTGGACAATTACTGATTCAACAGGTAAGCGAGTGAGGGGGGATTATGTGGTAATCAGCATGCGTTTTGATTTCGTATGTGTTTCTTGGTGCTACGAGACTTCATTGGCGGCAAAGTTGATGTTCAGAATGCCCAGGGTAAGTCTCTCCCTATTGTATACCTCTTTAACACCACATCTACTGTGTCTGTCCTTCTGGTGGGACAGGAAATGCCCAGGAATGGTCATGCTGGTGGCTGGGATATTAGCCATAATATACAACTGTCTTGAGTCTGTCTGTATGGGAATTCTGATTGATTTTGGTCCAGGTCGCCAGATAGTAAGGATATTTTTGTACGGCCAACAAAGTTTGGTTTACACTTCCGGGTGCGGCTATGCAGAGCTAGGTCGCATATTCGGCAGCTCCTGCTTGGAACGGACTTTTGGGCTCTTTTACAGGGCCCCCACGGCATTTGTTTGACATTTCCCGGTGTGGTAAGAAGGCTGTAATATTCCCCCGACAGTGTCCCCCAGGAAGGGTATGTCTCTGGGTTGCCAGACACGGCATAAACAGTAAAAGATTTGGCTGCAACTGCAGGATAAACAGGGCCTCTTCCAGCATGCAGGCGGGGGAAGGGCAAGCTTAAAGCTGCAAGCTGACCTGAGGGCCTGTATCAAAGGTGAATTCTAGCAGCAGAGGGAATAACTGTCAAAAGACCTCATCAAGGCCACTGAAGGGGCTTCCGGTTGCGGTGATGCCTAGCTAGCCGCACGCTTCGGCGGCTCCAGCTCCGATGGACCTTCGGGCTCTTTTAAGAGCCCCAACGGGGAATTTTTCGATGACGCAACCCGGTGTGGGGTGTGTGAGAAGGGAGTCCCCCCCAAACGAAGGAGGAAAAAACCGGCGGTGGCGGCTGCAGCGCGAGGAATCGTCGACCAAAGGGTCAGAAAGAGAGAAGTACAAGATGGCGGCGGAGAAAGCGCAGGCGACATGGGGGCCTGAGCAGGGTGAAATTGTGAGACGGTGCGTGGAGCTGCTGAAGAGGGAGGTGCTGACCCCGTTGCTACAGGCAATTGAGGGGCTCAAGGAGACATTAAAGACCCAGGAGACAGAGCTCCGCGTGGTGGAGCAGAAGGTGACAGATATTGAGGACGAGATCCTGGGCCTGGCGGTTAAGACACAGACGCACGAGGCACTTCATAAAAAGTGTACTGAAAGGATCGAAGCCCTAGAAAATGGAGCGCGAAGGAAGAACCTTCGGATACTGGGTCTCCCTGAGGGTGTGGAAGGAGTGGACTGTGGAGCGTACGCAAGTACGATGCTGAGCTCACTGATGGGTGCTGAGGCCCCTACGGGCCCCTTGGAGGTGGAATGGGCAAATCGGATTCCGGCGAGAAGACCAAAAGCGGGAGAACCACCCAGGGCGATAATCGTGCGATTTTACCGCCTCAAGGATAGAGAAGAGGTCCTGAGATGGGCTAAAAAGGTGCGGAGTAGCAGATGGGAGAATGCAGTGGTACGGGTATACCAGGATTGGAGTGCGGAGATGGCGAGAAGGAGGGCGAGCTTTAACCGAGCCAAAGAGGTGTTGCATAAAAGGAAGGTGAAGTTCGGGATGCTGCAGCCGGCAAGACTATGGGTCACGTATCAGGAGAGACACCATTATTTCGAGACGGCGGAGGAAGCATGGACCTTCATCAAAGAAGAGAAATTGGATCGGAACTGAGGGACTGATGCTGCAGGAAATGTTATTGTTAATGTTATGGTTGAAGTTAATTGAGAAGCAAATTGGGAAGGGGGGAGACATTGGGGAAATGTGGGCGCCGGTGAGGGGGGAAAGATGGGACATAGTTGGAGAATGGGGAAGGGGAGGGGGAGGGGGAAAGGGAGCTGCGCCATAAGAGGCGGGTCAGGTAAAGGGATGTTCCCTCGCCAGAAAGAATAAGGCGGGAAGATAGAGTAGCTGAACACAGCGGGTCTGGTGGCCTGAAGTGCATATGTTTTAATGCAAGAAGTATTACGGGTAAGGCAGATGAACTTAGAGCTTGGATTAGTACTTGGAACTATGATGTTGTTGCCATTACAGAGACCTGGTTGAGGGAAGGGCAGGATTGGCAGCTAAACGTTCCAGGATTTAGATGTTTCAGGCGGGATAGAGGGGGATGTAAACGGGGAGGCGGAGTTGCGCTACTTGTTCGGGAGAATATCACAACTATACTGCGAGAGGACACCTCAGAGGGCAGTGAGGCTATATGGGTAGAGATCAGGAATAAGAAGGGTGCAGTCACAATGTTGGGGGTATACTACAGGCCTCCCAACAGCCAGCGGGAGATAGAGGAGCAGATAGGTAGACAGATTTTGGAAAAGAGTAAAAACAACAGGGTTGTGGTGATGGGAGACTTCAACTTCCCCAATATTGACTGGGACTCACTTAGTGCCAGGGGCTTAGACGGGGCAGAGTTTGTAAGGAGCATCCAGGAGGGCTTCTTAAAACAATATGTAAACAGTCCAACTAGGGAAGGGGCGGTACTGGACCTGGTATTGGGGAATGAGCCCGGCCAGGTGGTAGATGTTTCAGTAGGGGAGCATTTCGGTAACAGTGACCACAATTCAGTAAGTTTTAAAGTACTGGTGGACAAGGATAAGAGTGGTCCGAGGATGAATGTGCTAAATTGGGGGAAGGCTAATTATAACAATATTAGGCGGGAACTGAAGAACATAGATTGGGGGCGGATGTTTGAGGGCAAATCAACATCTGACATGTGGGAGGCTTTCAAGTGTCAGTTGAAAGGAATACAGGACCGGCATGTTCCTGTGAGGAAGAAAGATAAATACGGCAATTTTCGGGAACCTTGGATGACGAGTGATATTGTAGGCCTCGTCAAAAAGAAAAAGGAGGCATTTGTCAGGGCTAAAAGGCTGGGAACAGACGAAGCCTGTGTGGCATATAAGGAAAGTAGGAAGGAACTTAAGCAAGGAGTCAGGAGGGCTAGAAGGGGTCACGAAAAGTCATTGGCAAATAGGGTTAAGGAAAATCCCAAGGCTTTTTACACGTACATAAAAAGCAAGAGGGTAGCCAGGGAAAGGGTTGGCCCACTGAAGGATAGGCAAGGGAATCTATGTGTGGAGCCAGAGGAAATGGGCGAGGTACTAAATGAATACTTTGCATCAGTATTCACCAAAGAGAAGGAATTGGTAGATGTGTCTGGAGAAGGGGGTGTAGATAGCCTGGGCCACATTGTGATCCAAAAAGGCGAGGTGTTGGGTGTCTTAAAAAAATATTAAGGTAGATAAGTCCCCAGGGCCTGATGGGATCTACCCCAGAATACTGAAGGAGGCTGGAGAGGAAATTGCTGAGGCCTTGACAGAAATCTTTGGATCCTCGCTGTCTTCAGGGGATGTCCCGGAGGATTGGAGAATAGCCAATGTTGTTCCTCTGTTTAAGAAGGGTAGCAAGGATAATCCCGGGAACTACAGGCCGGTGAGCCTTACTTCAGTGGTAGGGAAATTACTGGAGAGAATTCTTCGAGACAGGATCTACTCCCATTTGGAAGCAAATGGACGTATTAGTGAGAGGCAGCACGGTTTTGTGAAGGGGAGGTCGTGTCTCACTAACTTGATAGAGTTTTTCGAGGAGGTCACTAAGATGATTGATGCAGGTAGGGCAGTAGATGTTGTCTATATGGACTTCAGTAAGGCCTTTGACAAGGTCCCTCATGGTAGACTAGTACAAAACGTGAAGTCACACGGGATCAGGGGTGAACTGGCAAGGTGGATACAGAACTGGCTAGGCCACAGAAGGCAGAGGGTAGCAATGGAGGGATGCTTTTCTAATTGGAGGGCTGTGACCAGTGGTGTTCCACAGGGATCAGTGCTGGGACCTTTGCTCTTTGTAGTATATATAAATGATTTGGAAGAAAATGTAACTGGTCTGATTAGTAAGTTTGCAGACGACACAAAGGTTGGTGGAATTGCGGATAGCGATGAGGACTGTCTGAGGATACAGCAGGATTTAGATTGTCTGGAGACTTGGGCGGAGAGATGGCAGATGGAGTTTAATCCGGACAAATGTGAGGTAATGCATTTTGGAAGGTCTCATGCAGGTAGGGAATATACAGTGAATGGTAGAACCCTCAAGAGTATTGAAAGTCAAAGAGATCTAGGAGTACAGGTCCACAGGTCATTGAAAGGGGCAACACAGGTGGAGAAGGTAGTCAAGAAGGCATACGGCATGCTTGCCTTCATTGGCCGGGGCATTGAGTATAAGAATTGGCAAGTCATGTTGCAGCTGTATAGAACCTGAGTTAGGCCACACTTGGAGTATAGTGTTCAATTCTGGTCGCCACACTACCAGAAGGATGTGGAGGCTTTAGAGAGGGTGCAGAAGAGATTTACCAGAATGTTGCCTGGTATGGAGGGCATAAGCTATGAGGAGCGGTTGAATAAACTCGGTTTGTTCTCACTGGAACGAAGGAGGTTGAGGGGCGACCTGATAGAGGTATACAAAATTATGAGGGGCATAGACAGAGTGGATAGTCAGAGGCTTTTCCCCAGGGTAGAGGGGTCAATTACTAGGGGGCATAGGTTTAAGGTGAGAGGGGCAAGGTTTAGAGTAGATGTATGAGGCAAGTTTTTTACGCAGAGGGTAGTGGGTGCCTGGAACTCGCTGCCGGAGGAGGTAGTGGAAGCAGGGACGATAGGGACATTTAAGGGGCATCTTGACAAATATATGAATAGGATGGGAATAGAAGGATACGGACCCAGGAAGTGTAGAAGATTGTAGTTTGGTCGGGCAGTATGGTCGGCACGGGCTTGGAGGGCCGAAGGGCCTGTTCCTGTGCTGTACATTTCTTTGTTCTTTGTTCTTGTTTGACAGGCGCAAGGCGGATGGGAGTTCCCCACACGGGGGGGTTGAGGAGTGAGCAGGAGTAGCCGGGGTCAGTTGAAGTCAGCTGACTTACGGAAGTAATATGGGGGGAGCAATCATGCTAGAAAGAGATCTAGTGGGGAAGGGGGGAGGGAGGGGGAGGGGGGGGGACAACTGGGTTGCTGCTGCGGAAATCCAAAAGGAAATGGCTAAAGAGTGGGTGGGCGGGGATGGTGTGCGACGCTGGGGGAGCGAGCGGGAGCGCGGAGGCGGGATATGGGACTGGCCTAGAGAAGGTAATGGCTAGTTGACACGGGAGGGGGGCAGGTAGCCCCCTAGTGAGGCTGATCACGTGGAACGTGAGAGGCCTGAACGGACCGATAAAAAGGGCCCGAGTGCTCGCGCATTTGAAAGGACTAAGGGCAGACGTGGTTATGCTCCAAGAGACGCACCTGAAGGTGGCGGACCAAGTTCGGCTAAGGAAAGGATGGGTGGGACAGGTGTTCCACTCAGGACTGGACGCAAAGAATAGAGGGGCGGCCATTTTGGTGGAGGTACTGTGGAGGAAGGCACAGGGGAGGAGGTATGAATATGGGGAAAAGGCTAGTCGCCTGTTGGCTCATCAATTGCGAAAGAGGGCAGCAGCGAGGGAGATAGGAGGAATTAGAGACGAAAGGGGAGACACGGTGCGAAGGGCATTTGAAGCAAAGAACATTGTAGCAGATAGCGGAGGTAGATAGGTAATGGTGAGTGGCAGGCTGGAGGGAATGGAGGTCGTGTTGGTTAATGTGTATGCCCCAAACTGGGACGATGCGGGATTTATGATCGGATGCTGGGGCGTATACCTGACCTGGAGGTAGGAAACTTGATTTTAGGAGGGGACTTTAATACGGTGCTGGACCCGGGGCTAGATAGATCCAGCTCAAGGACTGGAAGAAGGCCGGCAGCGGCCAAGGTACTTAAGGGGTTTATGGACCAAATGGGGGGAGTGGATCCATGGCGATTTCTTAGACCTAGGGCTAGGGAGTTTTCCTTCTTCTCCCATGTCCATAAAGTGTACTCCCGGATAGATTTTTTTGTTTTGGGAAGGTCGTTGATCTCTAGGGTGGAAGAAGCTGAGTACTCAGCCATAGCGGTTTCGGATCATGCCCCACATTGGGTGGACCTGGAATTAGGAGAGGAAAGGGAGCAGAGAACACTCTGGCGATTAGATGTGGGACTGATGGCGGATGAGGGAGTGTGTGCAAGAGTGCGGGGGTGTATTGAGAGATACCTGGAGGTCAATGACGATGGCGAGGTCCCTGTGGGAGTGGTATGGGAAGCACTAAAAGTGGTGGTCAGAGGAGAGTTGATCTCCATTGGGGCCCACAAAAGGAAAACAGAGGCCAAGGAAAGGGAAAGATTACTGGGGGAGATTTTAAGGGTGGATAGGGAATTTGCAGAGACCCCGGAGGAGGAATTGTACAGGGAGAGGAGACGACTCCAGACGGAATTTGACCTTCTGACCACCAGAAAGGCGGAGGTACTGTGGAGGAAGGCACAGGGGAGGAGGTATGAATATGGGGAAAAGGCTAGACGCCTGTTGGCTCATCAATTGCGAAAGAGGGCAGCAGCGAGGGAGATAGGAGGAATTAGAGATGAAAGGGGAGACACGGTGCGAAGGGCAGGAAAGATAAATGAGGTGTTCAAGACCTTCTATGAGGAACTGTATAGGTCTCAACCCCCAGAGGGAGAGGAGGGGATGCGGCAGTTCCTGGACCAATTGAGGTTCCCGAAAGTGGAGGAGTGGGGGGTGGTAGGCCTGGGGGCACCGATTGGGGTGGACGAGGTTATTAAGGGACTGGGAAGCATGCAAGCAGGGAAGGCCCCAGGACCAGACGGGTTCCCGGTGGAGTATTACAGAAAATATGTGAACTTGTTGGCCCCGTTGATGGTGAGGACGTTCAATGAGGCCAGGAAAGGGGGGACTCTACCCCCGACGATGTCGGAGGCGACGATATCGTTAATTTTGAAGAGGGATAAAGATCCATTGCAGTGCGGGTCCTATAGACCCATTTCATTATTGAAAGTGGACGCCAAATTGTTGGCAAAGGTACTGGCATCGAGGATAGAGGACTGTGTCCCGGGGGTGGTGCACGAAGACCAGACAGGGTTCGTAAAAGGGAGACAACTGAATGTTAACGTGCGACGACTATTAGGGGTGATAATGATGCCCCCAGTGGAGGGGGAGGCAGAGATAGTGGCGGCAATGGATGCAGAGAAGGCATTTGATAGGGTGGAGTGGGAGTATTTATGGGAAGTGTTAAGGAGGTTTGGGTTTGGGAACAGGTTTATTAGCTGGGTTAGACTTCTTTATGGGGCTCCAACGGCAAGCGTAGTTACAGGGCGACATAGATCAGAGTATTTCCGACTATATAGGGGAACAAGACAGGGATGCCCGCTGTCTCCATTGTTGTTCGCGTTGGCAATTGAACCTCTGGCCATGGCGTTGAGAGACTCCAGGAAATGGAGAGGGGTGATTAGAGGGGGAGAAGAACACCGAGTCTCGTTATACGCGGATGACCTATTGTTATACGTGTCGGACCCAGCGGGGGGGATGATAGAGGTTATGCGAATTTTGAGGGGGTTCGGGGATTTCTCGGGGTATAGGCTAAACATGGGGAAGAGTGAATTATTTGTGATACATCCAGGGAGCAGAGTAGAGAGATAGAAGGCTTGCCTCTAAGGAAAGTGGAAAGAAACGTCCGATACCTGGGGATTCAGATCGCTAGGAGCTGGGGAGCCTTGCACAGACTTAATCTGACACGGTTGGTAGAACAAATGGAGGAGGACTTCAAGAGGTGGGACATGCAGCCTCTATCGCTGGCGGGCAGGGTGCAAGCAATTAAGATGATGGTCCTCCCGAGGTTCTTATTTGTATTTCAATGTCTCCCTATACTAATCACCAAGACCTTTTTTAATAAAATAGACAGGAGCATCACGAGCTTCGTGTGGGCAGGGAAAGTTCCGAGAGTAAGGAGGGGGTTCCTTCAGCGTAGTAGGGACAGAGGAGGATTGGCACTACCGAACTTGGGCGATTACTATTGGGCCGCCAATGTGGCAAAGCTACGTAAATGGATGATGGAGGGTGAGGGAGCGGCGTGGAAAAGGCTGGAGAGAAAGTCCTGTAAAGGGACGAGTTTAGAGGCGCTGGTGACGGCGCCGCTACCGATCTCACCTAAAAGGTTTACCACAAACCCGGTGGTGGCGGCAACATTGAATATCTGGGGACAGTGGAGGCGACAGAGAGGGGTGCGGGGAGCCCTGGTGGGGTCCCCAATCAGGAACAACCATAGGTTCGCCCCAGGAAGAATGGATGGAGGATTTCAGAGCTGGTACCAGTTGGGAATTAGGAGGGTGGGAGATTTATTTATAGATGGGAATTTTGCGAGCTTGGGAGCATTGGAGGAAAAGTATAAGTTGCCCCGGGGAAATTTCTTGAGATATATGCAGGTGAGGGCGTTTACTAGACAACAGGTGAGGGAATTTCCGTTGCTCCCGACACAGGGGATACAGGACAGGGTGCTTTCAGGGGTGTGGGTCGGAGAGGGCAAGGTGTCAGAGATTTACCGAGAGATGAGGGAAGAGGGGGAGGAGTCGGTGGGCGAACTAAAAGGAAAGTGGGAAGAAGAACTAGGGGAGGAGATAGAGGAGGGTATGTGGGCTGATGCCCTAAGCAGGGTAAATTCTTCTTCCTCATGCGCCAGGCTTAGCCTGATTCAATTTAAGGTGCTACAGAGAGCACACATAACGGGAGCAAGATTGAGCAGGTTCTTTGGAGTGGAGGACAAATGTGGGAGGTGTGGCGGGAGCCCGGCAAACCACGCACATATGTTTTGGGCGTGCCCGGCACTGGAAGGGTATTGGAAGGGAGTGACGGGAGTGATTTTGCGGGTGGTGAAGGCCTGGGTCAAACCAGGCTGGGGGTTAGCTCTATTTGGAGTTGCGGAAGAGCCGGGAGTGCAGGAGGCGAAAGAGGCTGACGTTGTGGCCTTTGCGTCCCTAGTAGCCCGGCGCAGGATCCTACTCATGTGGAAAGAGGCGAAACCCCCCGGACTGGAGGCCTGAGTAAATTATATGGCGGGGTTCATTAAACTGGAGCAGATAAAGTTTGCCCTGAGAGGATCGGCTCAAGGGTTCACCAGGCGGTGGCAGCCATTTCTCGACTACCTAGGGGAATGTTAGAGGGAAGACAGATGACCAGCAGCAGCAACCCAGGGGGAAGTTGGGGGGAGGGGGGAGGGGAACTAAACTAGTTTAGTTTAGGTCAAAGATAAAGGGGTTTTGTTACTTGTGTATTGTTAAAAATTTCTGTATTGTTATTGTTGCGTTTGCTTTGTAAGAGGGGAAAAAGTGTTGTTTGGGAAAAAAATTTCAATAAAACATATTTTTAAAAAAAGTTTGGTTTACATAAGAACATAAGAACTAGGAGCAGGAGTAGGCCATCTGGCCCCTCGCGCTTGCTCCACCATTCAATGAGATCATGGCTGATCTTTTGTGGACTCTTTCCGGCCCGAACACCATAACCCTTAATCCCTTTATTCTTCAAAAAACGTTCTATCTTTATCTTGAAAACATTTAATAAAGGAACCTCAACTGCTTCACTGGGCAGGGAATTCCATAGACTCACAAGCCTTTGGGTGAAGAAGTTCCTCCTAAACTCAGTCCTAAATCTACTTTCCCTTCTTTTGAGGCTATGCCCCCTAGTTCTGCTTTCACCCGCCAGTGGAAACAACCTGCCCGCATCTATCCTATATATTCCCTTCATAATCTTATATGTTTCTATAAGATCCCCCCTCATCCTTCTAAATTCCAATGAGTACAGTCCCAGTCTACTCAACCTCTCCTCGTAATCCAACCCCTTCAGCTCTGGGATTAACCTAGTGAATCTCCTCTGCACACCCTCCAGTACCAGTACGTCCTTTCTCAAGATAGGAGACCAAAACTGAACACAATACTCCAGGTGTGGCCTCAGTAACACCTTATACAATTGCAGCATAACCGCCCTAGTCTTAAACTCCATCCCTCTAGCAATGAAGGACAAAATTCCATTTGCCTTCTTAATCACCTGTTGCACCTGTAAACCAACCTTTTGCGACTCATGCACTAGCACACCCAGGTCTCTCTGCACAGCAGCATGTTTTAATATTTTATCATTTAAATAATAATCCCTTTTGCTGTTATTCCTACCAAAAAGGATAACCTCACATTTGTCAACATTGTCTTCCATCTGCCAGACCCTAGCCCATTCACTTAGCCTACCAAATCCCTCTGCAGACTTCCAGTATCCTCTGCCCTTTTTGCTTTACCACTTATCTTAGTGTCGTCTGAAAACTTGGACACATTGCTCTTGGTCCCCAACTCCAAATCATCTATGTAAATTGTGAACAGTTGTGGGCCCAACACTGATCCCTGAGGGACACTACTAGCTACTGATTGCCAACCAGAGAAACACCCATTAATCCCCACTCTTTGCTTTCTATTAATTAACCAGTCCTCTATCCATGCTACTACATGACCCTTAATGCCATGCATCTTTATCTTATGCAGCAACCTTTTGTGTGGCACCTTGTCAAAGGCTTTCTGGAAATCCAGATATACCACATCCATTGGCTCCCCGTTATCTACCGCACTGTTAATGTCCTCAAAAAATTCCACTAAATTAGTTAGGCACGACCTGCCCTTTATGAACCCATGCTGCGTCAGTCCAATTGTCTGCCCCATTGTCTTTTCCATTGCTGAGGTCCATGGATTGTTTTTCTTCCTATTTCATTCCTTTTGTTTTCTTTGTTCAGATTCCATTGAAGTGAGTGGTCTGTTAGACAATTTCAGAGCACATTCTATAGACAACGACCTTGTTGTGGGCCTGGGGACACAAACCAGGTAAGAACAGCATGTCTCCGCCCCTGAAGGGCAGTCCAAAGATGTGCAGATTTGGTGCTAAATTGCCTCTTTTTTTCCAAAAGGTTAGGTGGGGTTACTGGGAGATAGGAAAAGGGTGGAGGCGTGTGCTTAATCTGGTGCGCTTTCCAAGGGCAGGTGCAGAACCAATGGGCCGAATAGCCTCCTGCTGCATTGTAATTTCTATGATTCTATTATCGATGATGCTAGTGAACCAGATGCATTTTTAGGAGACTCGACAATCGTTTACCAGTCATCATAGATCATAGAATTTACAGTGCAGAAGGAGGCCATTCGGCCCATCGAGTCTGCACCGGCTCCTGGAAAGAGCACCCTACCCAAGGTCCACACCTCCACCCTATCCCCATAACCCAGTAACCCCACCCAACACTAAGTGCAATTTTGGACACTATGGGCAATTTAGCATGGCCAATCCACCTAACCCGCACATCTTTGGACTGTGGGAGGAAACCGGAGCACCCGGAGGAAACCCACGCACACACGGGGAGGATGTGCAGGCTCCGCACAGACAGTGACCCAAGCCGGAATCGAACCTGGGACCCTGGAGCTGTGAAGCAATTGTGCTATCCACAATGCTACCGTGTCCCAATCATTAGACTAAGTTCCAGATCTTTTATTTTAAGTCCATTGTACTATATGTTGTCGTGAGAATCGAAGACGGGTCCCCAAAGCGTTGTTTTGGGTTATTGGATTACTCCTCCAGTCACAAGTACACCATCACGCCTGTTCACTGCGGCAGAACATTGCTCAGTCAATCGGAGGCATGCCGGGAGTGAGTGAGAGCCTGATTCCGAGTTCTGTGATCAGCCTCTCGAGTTCTTTGTGAACTAAAAATTCTGCTGATGCAGCCTGAAGGTCATGACGACGTGACTGGTATACTACCTTTAGTCCGTGCCAGGAAGCACTTCCTGGCACGGACTAAAGTTGTGGCAATCCATACATGTACGGGAAGATCGTCCATTCTTCAGAGCACCAAGGCTCCATCATGAACACACTGGCCACTGTATGTTCGGGGCAAACCAAGAACATTACAAAGGAGATTAAGGGATGCGCTCTGAACTCTACCCCATTACCCTGGCTCTGTACTCAATCTAGTAACTAGAACTAGAAGCTGGTTGCGCACTCAAGTCATGGGAAACACATAGTTCTTACATCTCCTATCATTGCATGAATTTCTTAAACCTTAATGCTAACACTATCACTAACCTTTCTCTTTACATTCAATTGCAGGTTTTAAGATTCTCCGAGGCGCGTGGTGGGACCTGATGACCCCACTCGACCTGGAGGCTGAAGAGGGCCAAACCAAAGGTGATAAGGGGTGAAAGTGGAATATCGACAAACGTGTTGTGGGGAAACGCAACTGAATGGTCTCTGACTTCCTCGCTCGTGTCCACATCCCAACTCGATTACCTACCATTCCTCTGGTCCACAGGCCACGTTTAGGGCCCTCTGCACTGCCATGGTGAGGAGCCGCAGGTCTTGCCCACTCCCAGCGGTTATATGTGGTCTTCCCTTGCGAGGGGAGGGGAAACATGTACAATGTCATTGTTAGACAGTGCAACGCATGCAGCCCAAGGGGTGGGTAGCTGGTGGCCACAGTAGACAGGATACCCGACCATGGTGGCTGGTGTGGGTGCTGGCATGTGGGGCAGGGTGGGGATTCGGCCGAACCCTAGGGGAGAACGGGGCGGGTTCCAGGTTTGTCGGGGTGCGGGGCTAGTGTCGGGAGGGCACAGTGCTGCTTACTCATTCTGATCGCCCTGAGGAGGTCGTGGAGTTTCTTCTGGCACTACATGCAAGTGTGGACAACGTTGTCCAAGGCGCTCACCAACTCTGCCACTTGCACACAGCACGATGGCATGGCGTGCCTGGCAGCCTCCTCCGCGGCCGGGTAACAAGCTCCTCCACCAGGTCCAGGAGGCTCTCCAGTTCTGCATCCGTGTACTGTGGAGTTGCTCTCCTTACAGACATCTTGTTGGCTGGGATGGTGTGTGTGTGGGCGGGGGCGAGGGGAAGAATCGATTTTGTGCGGCGACAGCTTGTCAGCCTCCTGAGTGCCAATCATGGACCCAGCGAATGCGGCACCATTTTTCATTGGAATTGATTGTGGTCCACATGGCACCGGTGCTAGCCCATTAATTGCAGCGGAATCAGTGCAGGTGCTGTGCCGATTTCTTTTGTCGGGAAAGTCCATGGATTCTCCGTTGGGGTCAGCACTTAGTCTGAGAAATGGAGAATCCAGCCAAATGACTCTAATGTATCAGAACAGAACATGGGCTGGATTCTCCTATTTTGGCCTATGTACAGAGCATGTGTCTAGTTTTACAATGAAAAAGTTGGCTCCGCCCCCGTTCCGGTGCTCCACGCAGTGGGGCTAGCAGTCGCCACATAAATCCCCGGCTTTATCTACAGATACAAAAAGAGAATTGCCGGATTTATTGCCACAATGCGCACTGCGTTGACCTGTGGTGGCACCGCTGTACAACATGCAGCCGGTCGCGCATGGACTAAGCCTGTCAGAGAGTGCATCCCTGTAACGCCCCCTCACCCCCGGCCAGCGGAACGGCTCCTCCTGACACTGACAGTCAGCAGGGGCCACGAGGTCCCAGAAAGTTGTGAGCACACGTGACCGACGCCGTCGTGAATTCGACCTATTGATGGCGCAACCTTGGGGAAGGGCCTCACGTGAGCTCTTGAGGCCTTCCCAAAGGCATCTGCAGTTCTGAGAGATTGCGTTGTTTTTGAGGGGGTGGGGCATTCGAAAAGCGGCGCCGCCCCCAATTTCAGAATAAAAACGGATTCTCTGGCCAATCGCCGAACGCAATTTTGGTGCAGGCAATCGGAGACTCGAGCCCCATGAACTAGATCATCGCTGAAGTTCTTCCTGCAGCCAGGGAATATTTTATTCCATCTTAATTTATTTTTTGTGCCATGGGGTAGGTTGTTTCATTTGCATAGTAGGCAAAACCATCACTTAAGATTTAAGATTAAGTCATGCGCTCGAAATAGTACGGCACTCCTTAGGTAATGATTTGGGATGTTAACTGTTGGGTCATGTCCCTGGTGTGCAGCTTGAACATAAAATCTAAGGATGGCACATTCTAAACGGGCAGCACAGCACTGTTTTTAAATGATTTGTGTCCATACTGTACATTTACACACAACTAATCATCTTTATTGTCACAAGTAGGCTTACATTAACTCTGCAATGAAGTTACGATGAAAATCCCCTGGAAATCTTCGGGTTCACAGAGGGAGAATTCAGAATGTCCAAATTATCAAACTTTGCGTATTTGTGAGAGGAAACCGGAGCACCTGGAGTAAACCCACGCAGACTAAGGGTGAACGTGCAGACTCCGCACACACAGTGACCCAAGCCGGGAATCGAACCTGGGACCCTGGCACTGTGAAGCAACGGTGCTAACCACTGTGCTACCGTGCCGTCCACAGGAGGAAGGAATACTGCAAAATCAAGTCTGGTTTTGAGAAAGCAGGTTGAGATGAGGCTGTTGTTTGGATTACATATAATACTGAGCACTCAACTCATAACTTGAAAAGTGCATTCAAATTAAAATCTACAGGAAATTAAACCACTCGACATTAATTACTGGGTTTCAGTACGCCTGATGAAAATACCCATCGTATATTGATAGTTGGCATTGTTCGGTGACATTATTGATAAGTTGACTTGCTTAAATTTATTGAATGATTGCATAATTTGAGACCTACCGATTCAGAAAATAATGGTTCCATGTGAAGTTATGAATAGTTATCTTGCAGCAATGAATACTGGGCTGTATATTCTCAGCCGATATTAGTATTATGCTATTTTTCCGTCAGTTGCCACCATGAATTCGATTTCTAGATGTGGTTACTCTTTAAAAAAGTAATAACGGATGTGAATGATTTGAAAAGACATAGTTGATCAAAATGTATATCCGCACCCAAAATTTAAACACCAGTCACATTTCATTGATCATGAAACAACAGTAATTTGCAAGTAGCTCTTCATAACCACCTATTCCATTCCTAACATGCTGACAGGAAGCTTTCTTGAAGTGACTTTTTGGGGTGTATTTTGACCTATTGTCCATACAATGTTATTAGCACAATAGAAATGCACTGGATGTGACAGGGTATGAATAGTAGTAAACTCAACCGTGGCCCAAGGACACATTGTAATCACAATTGACGATGGTTACGGTGAGCAGCCAGTTGCTTGGAATGACTGCATTTCAGAATGTAATGTCTAGTTTGCTTATTGACTTACAGAATAGTAAAAGACGTGTAATGATGAAAATTTTAATCCTGCCAGTGCGATCGCAGATTCCTGAATAGATCTCCCTGTGCCTTGAATCAAAAGCGTTCGAATTTGATGGTGACCATGTGGCGATGGAATTCCAGTGATTTTATTATTGACCAGAAGTGGGGGAAAATGGAAGAACAAATCTTGAATCAACTTCGAGAACAATTTAAAACTAGTAACACTGTGTTAATCACAGAATCAAACAGTACAGAAGAGGCCCTTCGGCCCATCAAGCCTACACTGACGAATTACCACTCTAAAGCGACAGTAATCACACTTCCCAGCACTTGGTCCCGAGTGTCAAAGTCAATATTTTCGCTTCTGTGAGAGAAAAATTCAACACATTCATTAAGACAGAATAACAAGCTTTATTTTCGAAAACAACTGCTTGCAGTAATGGCTGACACTTGAAGTAAGAGGGCAGTCAACAAAACTGCTCAGTCTTTCACAAGTTCCGCACTTTGCGGAGAATTAACTTAATATTTATACATTCACTTTATCAAGATTATGTAACAACAGTATGTCAGGAGTTTGATCGGAAATACAAACGGAAGCAAAGACCAGACCATGTTTGGTCATATCACTCATAACATTATTTAGTCCTCGGAGGGAACATTGAAAGGTCAGAATAGATTTGTTTCTTCCTGAACTTATCTTTGTTTTAAATTCCTCCGGACCTGGGTTATGACGAGTTAGTTTTATCAGGAGTTGCCAAGGTCCGGTGTTTTGGAATGGCTCGACCTTCGCTGATCTTTTCAGACTTCAAGTTATGCAGAGTTGGCCCATGGCCATACTAGTCTGAAAATAGTTAGGGCAGCAATCTTTACATTGGCCTGGGGGGCTGGAATGAGTAGTTTCAGTCTTTCTGGTATTGTATCAAACCTTTTGACCAGTCTTCCCATTGACCAGTTTTCCCATCGTGCCATTACTTAATTCGTACCATATCACATTCCCTCCTTTTGTCATATCATGACAACTAGTTAAATAGGTATATCCATGACTCGTTTGAAAATGCATTTACACAAGCAACCAATCAATCCTATCCCTAGTAAAATTAGGAGTAGTAGAATGAAGGCCAATCAAATAATCCATGACCCAACCATCCTAGCCAACCCGGCGGGTTATAGTCATGAAATTCACTGCCAATCTCTTGAATTTGAGCAGCCTGTCTCTTAATATGGTCGGCCAGGTTAGTGATATTTTCAGAGCCATCTGGAATATAAGTACAGCACTCTTGACCTATGATAGCGCACTTTCCGCCCTGCGAGGCTAACAGATTATCCAAAGCCAGTCGATTTTGTAATGCCACGGTCCAGACAACTACTAGCTCAGCTGAGACCTCAGCCAGTGCCTGTCCCGCTTCCCTGGCTTCTGCTGCCGTTACGTTCGCCAGTTGTTCCAATGTTGTGGCCATGTGGATCAGTTCGTTGGATGCCTTGCCCGTCCCGTACAAGGGAAAGGCCATCATAAAGAACTGTACCGTTTTAGAAATAGTCCTTTTTGCTCGCGAGGTGGAGTGCTTAAGGGTGGGTAGGTGACGCATTTGAGGTACAACATATCCCAAAAAGCAGGATCCTGTCCAATCAATGGGGAGCCATGGATATGCTTTAGTGCCGCATATGAAATATGCCATTATAGGCCGTAAAATCATCAGCTGATGTCATCCAGGGGATTAGGGATGTCTGTCCCCATGAAATGTTAGACGCTATATTCCATACCTTGGACCAATCACAGTTAAACATGCCCTTGTTGGATATGCCTGGTACCGGTCCTTGCCAGTCAACTGTAAGGTTGCACCTACTTTGCCCCATTAACTTTCCTTTCCCTGATTTATTAAAACACATGGAACCTTGAACATTATACGAGTGGACAGTGAGGGAGGGTGGAGTCAAGGCATGATTCGAGGTAGGTTGATATGAAGCTGAAACTTTAGTCATGTCACAGCCAGCAGATCTCCATATTTCCATATCCGCCCTATCTTTCCTGCTCCCTGTTTGATTTTGTCATAAAATCCATTCAACCGTCTCTGCGATATGAAAGGGGAGGGATTGGAGAGGTATTCCTTCCCTCGAATGGACGGGGATGTGGGTACAAACCCAACACTTTCTTACGTTCAATTTTGCGGCATAAGGATATGACATATATAAATAGGTATTGGAAGGCAGGTCTCGTTTATTTACTACCAAGTGGCTATTAAGGCCACTTTGGTAAGGCCACATTTGGAGTACTGTGTACAGTTCTGGTCTCCTCATTTTAGGAAGGACGGGGAAGCTTTGGAAAAGGTGCAAAGAAGATTTACCAGGATGTTGCCTGGAATGGAGAGTAGGTCTTACGAGGAAAGGTGGAGGGTGCGAGGCCTTTTCTCATTAGAACGGAGAAGGATGAGGGGCGACTTGATAAAGGTTTATAAGATGATCAGGGGAATAGATAGAGTAGACAGTCAGAGACTTTTTCCCCGGGTGGAACAAACCATTACATGGGGACACAAATTTAAGGTGAATGGTGGAAGATATAGGGGGGATGTCAGAGGTAGGTTCTTTACCCAGAGAGTAGTGGAAGTGCTGTGGAAGTAGTTGAGTCGGAAACATTAGGGACCTTCAAGCAGCTATTGGATGGGTACATGGATTACGGTAGAATGATATAGTGTAGATTAATTTGTTCTTAAGGGCAGCAAGGTAGCATTGTGGATAGCACAATTGCTTCACAGCTCCAGGGTCCCAGGTTCGATTCCGGCTTGGGTCACTGTCTGTGTGGAGACTGCACATCCTCCCCGTGTCTGCGTGGGTTTCCTCCGGGTGCTCCGGTTTCCTCCCACAGTCCAAAGTTGTGCAGGTTAGGTGGATTGGCCATGATAAATTGCCCTTAAGTGTCCAAAATTTCCCTTAATGTTGGGTAGACGTGTTGACCTTGGGTAGGGTGCTCTTTCCAAGAGCCGGTGCAGACTCAATGGGCCGCATGGCCTCCTTCTGCACTGTAAATTCTATGATAATCTATGATTAATCTAGGACAAAGATTCGGCACAACATTGTGGGCCGAAGGGCCTGTTCTGTGCTGTATTTTTCTATGTTCTATGTTCTAACGCTAAATAGTCCAGAGAGTCCAAAAATTAGAATGAAGATCTTCATCCTGTGTTCCCGTCTGGTTTGGAGACTATCTTCTTGCAATCGGATAGATGTATCCAACTTGAACGTCCTTCAAGTTTGACAGAAGTTGGTGTAGTCAGCAGTACGAGGAAGGGTCCGCTCCAGCGTTGTCCTAGTTTCTTTCTGTCCCAGTTTTTCACCAACACGTGGTCTTGTTAAATCCTCAGTTTCTTTACCCATCAGTCTGGCCTCAATAAAAGTCGAGATGGATTTGCAGGTACAGCATTAGTTATTTTATTCAGCTTGCAAGCTTTCTCAGTTCACAGCAGTACAGAATGCCTCTCGCTCTCTGTACCTCCAGAATCAAGTGAAGTTATCAAACAAAGATCTCTGTACTGATACATTCAAATGGCATCAAGTTTCACGTACTCGACGCCCATAGGTCATCCTATGTCCCTCCTGACCTGTTTGATCTATTCTGATTGGCTCACTTCCAATCCCTTCCTCTGGCCCCTATTACTCAGCATCACTCTCGTAGACACACCTCTTCCTGCTTTTCCATGTGGTCTGAAATCCTTTGTCTGTGAACTCACCAGAATGAGACTGGCCTATCTCTACATTACAGTAACTAATATCTCTAAAGTAACTATTTTATATCACATTCGTCATTCCCTCCTTTTATCATTCCATGATAACTGGACTATCCAATCCATAGCTACGGTTCCTCATCTAAAAAGATCCGTCGCTGCATTTCCAATTCCTGGCTTAGCCCCCCCTCATCTGCTTCACCCTCATGGATTTTAACAGTTAAGTTTTTAGAGGCGTTGATCTGATCCAGTGCACCCCGCATTCTACCCATCACACATTTAAGGATGGCCAGGCCCACAAAGATGCAGCCGATAGCTACCATTAAATACATGGCCATATTTATCAACCAGTCCTTCCAACCTCCAAATCCCCAGTTACCCCAAGAGCCAGGATCCTGCATCCTGTCCAGGTGATCCCGTATGCGATCCATAAATTTAGTGATGTTAGCGGTCAAGTCTTGAACTCCCATGATACACTTGCCCTGCACTATGGCGCATACCCTACCCTCACGGGCCAGAAGATAGTCAAGAGCATACCAGTTCTGCATTGCAAACAACCGTAGCTGAGACAATTCCTTGGTTATTGCCCCGAGGGCTCCCAAGGTTTCATTTCCCAAGATGGTAAGGCCACAAATAAAATAATTCCTATCACTGACAGCCAAGGAACCCCCCACACCTCCCAGTGTCAATGCGCTCAGAATCCCCCACCCGGCTGAGTGGCCCCGGTTGGGTGCAAGAACCTGAGGTTTTTTCCAGTTCTCGCAAAATTCAGCAGAGACTGCCCGGCGTGCTAACTGATTATGCAGCTTCCACGCCGAAGTGCAGGGGACTGTGGTAGGGACTAGAGTCCCTATAGCAATTCGGCGGGGAAATGGGGGTGACAAAACGTTGGTCGCTGTACCATTAAATAAAAAGTAGTATCCCTGCTCCGTGTGCAGGCTAGCATCACAATCAGCATATCGGTTGCGTAAGGACCCCCCAGTAGCCCAGTTTATCCAGCTTTGAAACGCCCATTCGGGCCGCCTAGCAATGCGGAAAGCCCTAGTCCCAACAGTGATATGAGAGACATTCGCCCAGCCACAAAGGAGCTGGAGGCCGGCGTTCAATGGAACGCAAGTGGTGTTGTAACAAACGCATTGGCCAGACGCCTGGGTGATATGGCACCTCCTGTCTGTACAGGTGGGGAACAGACATGTTATATTCGTGTCCACCTCTACCAGCAAACAGCCGTATCCTTCACTGCTGGAACAATTCTCGTACGACCGGGAATCCCTATTGGGAGTGAAGTGGCTAGGTATGTACGCCCTCCACCGTTGCAGCCTATCGTACTGTGAATGGGAATTATCCTGAGGAAGGGGAAGGCAAATAGCCGGTGGTGCTGAACCCTGATCGTAAGGAAGAGTGACTTGCTCGGGCAGTGGCTCGGAATGCTAACAATGAACCACCGTTTGGGGAGTGCCCCAAAGCGGTGAAACAGAAAATAACCTAGACACCGCTGCGGGGTTCGGGTAGCAGACAACCCGTCCCTGGCCATACAAGCGGTGGTAAATCTGGTAGAAGAGATTCATACTACCCGGGTTTTCCTCAGTTCGGCCTTTAACTAACTTAAGTGTATCTCCCGGTAACCTACGTTCTAGCTGTACTTCCCTTCTCATACGCCCCGTCCTCTCTCTAGTCTCTTTTACTTTCTCATAGCCTCTTCCTACGCTCTTCTGACGGCCTGATGTTACCTTTATTGCACCACTCTTAACACATCCAAAATCGAATTTACATGTATTCCAAAAACAAGGCAATGTCCACATAATGTTCCCTTCCCATCGCCGGGACCGGTGCAATTGCTTCAGGAGTCCTGCATTCTCCTTAACTTTGACGACCTTCCATGAGTCGATACCATGTCCTCGTACATGGGGGCAGCGAAGAACATCACCTTTGCATAGGTGATGTATCCTTGTAGATTGGTTGGGGTTACAAAAATATATAATATTCCCCTTTTCCATGTCCATCGCCAATAACACTCCAAGCGAAGTAAGGCCAAATATCACATAGACGGTGCGTAGCCACTCCATCATGCTCCACACCTGTAAAATAGCACTGAAGGAGGGAGGCAGGTTAGTATCCGACCTTTTACAGTAGTGGAGATGGACTCAATTTACAGTGATGTAGGTGGACCCAAGCATTTTGCCCCTCCACTTTAACTGCTGTGGGGGTGGTAAGGAGAACTTGGAAGGGCCCGTCCCATCGTGGCTCCGACCCCTTCCTAGTCCAATTTTTGACCATGGCATAACTGCCGGGCTGGACTGAAAGTGAGCTAGGTACTGGGCGCGATGGCTGGTGAGCCGCGCGGACCTGGCCATGGAGTTCCTTGAGCACTTGCATGAGGGCTAGAACACAGGTGGTCATCTCTTCAGTCATCTGGTGAAACTGAACCAGTCTGGGAACCTGCAGGCTCCAGGGAGTTCTAAGAGGCCTGCCATAAAGAATCTCGGCAGGAGAGAGCCGGTCCGGTCCCGCAGGTGTAACCCGCAGCTGGAAGAGGGCAACGGGGAGCAACTTAAGCCATGTCAGTCCCGTGTCTGCTCTTAATTTAGCCAATTTAGCTTTGAGGGTCTGATTGTGTCTCTCAACCAACCCGGCCGCCTGCGGTCTATAAGCACAGTGTAACTGCTGGCGTATGCCCAACTGGGAGCAAAACTCCTTGTTAATTTGTCCAATAAAATGAGGCCCATTATCAGAACTTAACTGAGCTGGTATACCGTACCTGGGAATGATTTCCCGCATCAAGACTTTAACCACAGTAGCAGCTTTATTATCGATAGTCGGATACGCCTCGACCCATCTGCTGAACACATCCACAATGACCAAAACATATTTATAACATTGACACCTTTCCAACTCAATGTAATCCATTTGGAGCATCTCAAAGGGACCACTGGGCAATGGGGTTTGCCCCATCCCACAAGGGATACCTTTTCCGGTGTTATATTGCTGACAAATCAAACACCGATTACTGATACTTTGGGCCAACCCCTGCATTTCAGGGTGCCACCAAGTGTCCAGCAACAAATCACTAGTACCTCGAGCCCCACAATGAGTTGCAAAGTGTACACATTCAATGACCCATAAAGCCAGTACATCAGACATACAAGTCTGATGTGCTGGCGTGGTCCATAAAGAGGAAACAGAATCATATGTACAACCTAACCGTTTCCACATTTGTTTATCACTCTCAGGAGCGTCCTCCTGTAACCTTATGACGTCTTGGATGGTTGGCATTGACTTGTCAGAAGCAGACATATTTATAGTAGATCGTTTAGTCTGACTTAACATCTTAGGCACCATCACTTGCTGAATTTGTGCGGCTGTTCGCGCTGCACAATCTGCTCGTTCATTACCAACGTCAACTGGGGTCCTACCATTCGTGTGGGCAGCGCGTTTAATAACGGAAATCTGCGCTGGCATAAGGAGGGCCTGCAGTAAGTCATTAACTAAACCCCGGTGGGATATTTCTGTGCCTGCCGAGATAAGGAATCCCCTATTCTTCCAGAGTTGTCCGAAGTCATGAACTACCCCGAAAGCATATCGGGAGTCAGTGTAGATATTTACCCGACGATCTCCCCCAAGTATACATGCACAGGTGAGGGCAAAAAGTTCGGCTTGTTGAGCTGAATAAGGGGTCTGGAAAGATGCCGCTTCTAGAATCAGACCATCCTGATCTACGATTGCATAACCGGACAGTCTCCGGCCAGTGGGGCTTACTAATGCACTGCCATCAACATACATAATCATGTCAGGTTGTTCTAACGGAATATCACTCAGATCGTCCCTTATTGTTGTAGTTTCCTGAATCAAGGCTAAACAGTCGTGACCAGGCGCGTCCTCATGGACAGGGGGACCGCTAAGAAAACAGGCTGGATTGATAGTGGTACAGTATTTAAATGTCAGGCGTGGATTGTTCAAAAGGTATATCTCATACCTATTCTGACGAGCTGCGGTAAGATGCTGAGTCAGCAGTTGCCCCAATAGTGCGATTACCGAGTGGGAGCTATACACCGTAATATCCTGTTGGAGAGTGATATTGGCAGCAGCCTGCAAACTATTGTATATCGCTGCCAGGATCTGGGTGCAAACAGGGTGGCCCAACGCCACTGGGTCGAGTTTGGATGAGTAATATGCTACGGGCCGGTGCTTGTCCCCATGTTGCTGGGTGAGTACCGCTGTTGAACATCCTTCCAGAACAGTACAGTATATCTGGAATGGTCGGTCGTATAGGGGCCTACCGAGGGCCGGTGCTTGTAACAAGGCCTGCTTCAGGAAACGGAAGGCCTCGAGTGCCTCGATAGTGAGAGTAAAGTTCCCCTCTTCACTAGTGTAAGGCGTCAGCAGCTTTGTATAGACAGCGATGTTTGTTATCCACTGCCGACAATAATTCACCATACCCAGCCAATGACGAACCTCCTTGGCTATTGTAGGGGCGGGGAATTGGCATATTGTTTCAATCCTACTGGGTTCGAGACTTCTTTCTGTGGCTGTAAGTAAAACTCCTAAGAACTTAACTTTTCTCTGAGCCACCAAGACCTTTGCTTGTGAGACAACATAACCCAACGAGGATAGGTGGTTCAATAATTGG
Source organism: Scyliorhinus torazame (assembly GCF_047496885.1). Classification (NCBI taxonomy): domain Eukaryota; kingdom Metazoa; phylum Chordata; class Chondrichthyes; order Carcharhiniformes; family Scyliorhinidae; genus Scyliorhinus; species Scyliorhinus torazame. The sequence continues at coordinate 118,001,928 of NC_092716.1, forward strand.
ATCACATCATCCCTATTACTGGGCTCGTCAGGACTTGCCATCAATATGTCATCTACATACTGCACTAGAGTGGAACCATGCTCCAATGTCAAGGCCTGGAGTTGGGTCTGCAGACATCTGGAGAAGAGTGTAGGTGAGTTGACGAACCCCTGTGGCAGTCGGGTCCAGGTATACTGCTGCCCATTGTAAGTGAAGGCAAACAAATATTGACTTTCAGTCGCAAGTGGGAGGGCAAAGAAGGCATGCTGAAGGTCAATTACGGCGAAGAACCGGGCTTGAGCTGGAATTTGAGCCAGTATGTGAGCAGGGTTAGGGACGAGAGCATGTAACGGCTGTGCGATGGCATTGATTGAACATAAATCCTGTACTAATCGGTACTGGTCTGGTTTGGCTGGTTTAGGCACAGCAAGTATGGGGGTGTTACATTCTGATTGGCAAGGGACCAAAATACCCTGTTTCAACAGCTCTTGAATTAATTTATCTATTGACGGAGCAGTTTGAGATTTCAGGGGGTATTGCCGAATGGAAGGTAGCTTTACATGATCCTTAATCATCACCTTAATAGGTGTAACATTTGTCTTTCCCACTTGTGATGGGTATTCCGCCCAGACCTGTGGATTGACATATTCCAACACATCATGTCCCCTGTGATGCTGCAGTCGAGTGTTAATCGTTTCAGGGACCTCAAAATATTTTATGGTAGTGCCGTCCGGCATGACTTGAAGTGCGTACTCTGTTGGATCCGAATGATCCACTGCCCTCCTGACCATTCTCCCCATATCCCTGGCATGGTACTGGTCGTGGACCTGACGTGTAATATGAGGGCCTACCGAAGCTGACTGTGGCCATAACTGTGCTGATATTGTAACAAAATCGGCTGTACCTTCTTTTCCCGTGACTGTGGCTGTAACCTTGACTGACCATTCGGTCTCAATTAATGGCCGGTATTTGTCCTCCAACTCCCTGTTTCGTCCAGTTCTGTCATAGGCCAGGGTAACGTGATGCAGTGACTGTTCAATGTCTAACGTCCACCACTGGGGAGTGATAGAAATATAGCACTGTTGTCTCATCCTCCATGATGTAACCGTTACCCCCTCATCTCCGCACTCTAGCTGTAGCTGGAAGATACACAGTAAATCTCGGGCCAACAAGTTACAGTCCAATCCAGTAGTCACTACAAACTGATGATCTGTAGACTTATTCTGGTAAGTGACTGTCACAGGTTCAGAAATAGGATACTCACACACCTGTCCTTGGAACCCCGACAATTGCTGCGTGTGGTCGGATAATGGTAGTCGAAGTGCTGATTGCACAGAAGACATGGCTGCCCCAGTGTCGATTACAAAAGAGTGATGTTGATCTCCTATCTGCAGAGAGATAATAGGTTCCCTGTCCGATTGGAGAGTCCTTATGGCTAAATTAGCTAGTCAATCCTGTGTTGGGAAAGGGTTTTCCTGGGAGAAGTCAGTGTATCTCGTCTGTCCTCCCCTCGGTGGGTACCCTCTCCTTTGGGTCGGATAATCTCCTTCTACTGCCTGTCTTTTAAAGGGGCATTCCTGTTGCCAGTGATCTGCACGGCCGCAATTAAAACATGCATTGCTCCCTCTATATCTGCCTCGTCCTCTTCTCCCAGTAGACCAATGGCCCCTCAGAGGGGGCTGCGGTTGTAAAGCTGTTGATGCATTCGGTGGGCCATAAAAAGGAGCTGAGGGTCCCTTTGGGTGGGTTTGGTATCCTCCCCCTCGCTGATCCACCCACCCAAAGTCACAATATTGGGGCTCCTGCTGGTAAACTACCATTTCTGCCGCTTGTTGGGGTCACAGATCATCCTTTTTCATTACATACTCAGTCTTAACATTTGTAACTGAGCCTCCTTCCTGGCCTACACCCTCCTTCCAATAAAATCTGACTGCCCTTGCCATCTGGGAAGGGCCGTTCTCTGTCCAATTCATGTTATTACATTTCACAGCAGTAACCACAGAAGGTGGTAGGCGATGCATTAACATAGCACAATATTGAGGGGAATTCTGACCATTTTGATACAGCAAGTCGCCTGACTGCCCACGGTAGATTTCATTAAAACACTCCAGAAATTCCTCTGGCTCTTCAATCTTCTTAGGTTTCAGGTCTAAGATAACAGAAAGATTTATGGGCTTTTGAAATGTGCTATTCAACGCAGTCAGGATCTGTGTTCTTCTATCGTCGTCTAACGCATAGGCCTGCTGAAGTGCGGCATGGCTAGCATAATTCAAGTGGTTAAGATAATTGCAGTACTCTGCTGGGGTTAAAATCTGCTGGACTAGGGCCCAGAGGTCCCTTGAATCAGCTTGATAAATTGAGATGGTAGTTCTCAAGGAATCCACGAAAGCAGCAGGAGATTTTTTTCTATCTGGGATTGTAGACATAATAGACATCATCTCACTGGGTGTCCTTGGGAAGTAAACGTCTATCGTGGGGTTCGCTCCCGCAGTCGCTGCGTCAGGGTTTCGCATCTTCCTAATCGGTAACTGTCTCCGAATGTCACCAGGGGGCACTCTAGCTGTTTCCCCTGGTTGTTCCAAGACTTCAACGTCTCTCCCTGTCACTAGGGGGAGTTCGTTCTCTTCAAAAGAATTTGTTGCAGCTTCCTTTGTTCCCGAACCTTGTGGTTTCTCCTTAGTTTGGAGAGACTTAGGTGGTATACTTAATTGTTTCTGGTGAGTGTCAAGCCCCTCTCTCGCTGTCCGAGATCTTGTCCTAGAGCTAACTGGGCTTGTGGAACAGAGCTCCTCTTGTTCTACTGATCGTGAAGATGGTAAATCAGGACCCACACTATCACCCAAAAGGGCTTGAGTTACTGGCATATTTGGAATCTGGGGAGCAATGACTGGGTATATATTATTATACTCTGGTGGTTCTGGAATGAATGCAGACCATGCTACAGGTGCAGACGGAACTTTCAATGACTTTTCCAAATCATTGAATTTATCATTTTCTGTCAATTCAAGGCCAGCCATTGAACTACGTAGCTCATCTCTTGTTTGACCCGCGTCTTTCCTGTCTCTACTTGCGCTTTTTTTGAATGCACATTCCTTTTTCAAGACCTGTAATGTTTTTAGGTTACCCTGTTCACTAATTGGAATTCCCATTTTAAGGGCATTGTCCTGCCAACTGGACAACATGATCTTATCTCTTTCCTCTTGACAATATTGCCTCCATAATCCAATTAATTCTTTTGCTTTCATACTTTGACTATTTTTCCAAATTTGTCCCTGGATTTTCTTAACCATTTCTAGGTCTTTGGTGCTCCCTAGTGGCCATTCATCTCCCATTTTACTTCTTAACTGTGCTGACAATTTTCTAAAATCCTTCGCTTTATCCGGATACTTATCACATAATATTTGCAGTGGCATGCCTAGATCATTTGTGCTATCCAAGGAATTCCCCATAATCTCAACTAGTCCTCGGAACTGCGTTTTTCGCCACTACAGTCCAAGGGTACAATTTTAGCTTAATCAACTATATATTTAACACACTCACACATGGAGGTGAACCATTTTCAATTTCAAATGTCTCATCGACCTCCCATAACCTAACCCAAGCCGAATTAACTCACACATGAAGTTGAACCATTTACAATTTCAAATGTTGCATCAACCACATAACCTAACCCAAGCCGAATTAACAATATGAAATCCCATCAATTAAATTGCTAATCCCCAGACTGACCTTTGATTTCGTCGAGACGATCTTTCTGTACCAACCGCGAGTGACCAGACTAATCAGACGATAAGAAGAGGGGAAAAACCAATGCGCGGTCATTTCCCAGCTGTACATTGAGGGCCCTTTCTTCCCCATCCTCCTGTTCATAATCAGTCTAATTCTGATTTCGCAGTTGGATCAGGATCGTCTTGAGAAATCCGGGTTTTCGGCACCAAATTTAAATCCTCAGTTTCTTTACCCGTCAGTCTGGCCTCAATAAAAGTCGAGATGGATTTGCAGGTACAGCATTAGTTATTTTATTCAGCTTGCAAGCTTTCTCAGTTCACAGCAGTACAGAATGCCTCTCGCTCTCTGTACCTCCAGAATCAAGTGAAGTTATCAAACAAAGAGCTCTGTACTGATACATTCAAATGGCATCAAGTTTCACATACTCGACGCCCATAGGTCATCCTATGTCCCTCCTGACCTGTTTGATCTATTCTGATTGGCTCACTTCCAATCCCTTCCTCTGGCCCCTATTACTCAGCATCACTCTCGTAGACACACCTCTTCCTGCTTTTCCATGCGGTCTGAAATCCTTTGTCTGTGAACTCACCAGAATGAGACTGGCCTATCTCTACATTACAGTAACTAATATCTCTAAAGTAACTATTTTATATCACATTCGTCAGTCTCCGGGTTTGATCACTGGATATCGAGGGACGGCTGTCTCTGCCATTACTGGGAGATGTGTCTGTTTTACCTGTGAGTGGAAAAACTCCAGAGAAAGTGTTAATTGCTTCAAATAGTTCTGCATTTGTTCCCCCATCACGTGGAGGTCTACTCCCTCTTGGGGTTTTTCATGGGCATCCCAGGGAGTCCTCATTAGCCAACCGTAGACTATCTCTGCAGCTGACAGTCCGGTCCGCGAATGGGGAGTCACTTGCATGTGAATCAGTGCCAAGGGTAATACTTTGAGCCAATTTAACCCAGTTTCTTCAGTTAATTTAGATAATTTTTCTTTTAAAGTCCCGTTGGCTCTTTCCACAATTCCTGCAGCCTGCAGGTGATACGTGCAGTGCAGTTGCTGTTTAATTACGAGTGCTTCGCTCAATTCAGTATTGATCCGAGCTACAAAATGTGGTCCATTGTCTGAGCTCACCATTTTGGGTACCCCAAACGAGGAATGACTTCCGTTAACAACAACTTCACCACTGTATGTGCCGTACAATTAGTGGTGGGGAAGGCTTCAATCCATTTACTAAACACATTGATTATTACTAAACAATATTTATAGCACTATGCTTTTGGCAATTCGATAAAATCAAGCTGTATACAGGCAAAAGGGCCATCTGGCAAGGGAGTGGTTCCTGGAGGACATTTAATGCCTTTACCCTTATTATGTTTCATGCAAATGACACATCGATCCAGCCGCGTTTGCTGTATTCAAATCTGGGTGCCACCAAGTTTTCAGGAGTAGCTGTACCATTCCCTCCCTGCCAAGATGGGTACAAGAATGCAAATAATCAATAAGTACCGGCAATAAAGAATTTGGAATACAAACTTGACCAACGGGGGTAAGCTAGAGGTCTCCTGTCAAGGAGTGTGCGCTCGGAATCAGAGGCATTCCTCTGTAAATTATGAACTTCAGTTATGTCTGGCATGCCCTTCGTTCCTAATGCAGGTACCTAGTTCAGCGCCTGATTAGCCCCACTGGGAACAATCAGAGTGGCTGATATAGCCGCAGCCTTAGCAGCCGAATCAGCACGGGCATTTCCTAATTGAACAGGAGTGTCCTCCTTTGTGTGCACAGCACATTTAATAATTGCCAATTGATGAAGAAGCTGAATAGCATCGAGGAGATTTTTAACCCAAAGAGCATTTTGAATGGGAGCTCCCGCAGAGGTGAGAAAGCCTCGCTGTTGCCAGAGGCGACCAAAATCGTGGGTCACGCCAAAGGCATACCTCGAATCAGTGTAAACATTAGTACTTTTATCTGTGGCCAAAATACATGCTCGAGTAAGGGCAAATAGCTTGGCTTTTTGTGCGGAGACAGGGGTCTCGAAGGCTGCTGCTTCCTGCACGTCAGTGTCGGTTACCACGGCATATCCCGACTGTGGGATGCCAGTGAGAGAAATGGAGGAACTGCCATCAACATAAAAAATTAGATCTGGATTATCAATAGGCCGGTCTGTTAAATCTGGGCGAGGTGCGGTGAGGAAGTGATTCCGAAGCAAACAATCGTGTGGCGGGTCCGCAAGGTTATCGGGGGGCTGTTCGACAACACAGCAGGATTTAAGGTAGAACAGTAATGAAAAGAGAGGTAGTGGTTTTGCAATAGTGAAACCTCATAGCGGCTCAAGCGGGCTTGAGTCAGATGCTGGGTTTGCTGAGACGTTAGTAGAGCCACAATAGAGTGCGAGGTATGCACTTGTACTGGCTGGTGAAGGGTCAGATTAGAGGCTGCCTGTGCTAACAAATGGACAGCCGTAAGAATTTGGGTGCAGGGAGGTAGACCGCAAGCTGGAGGATCCAATTTCATAGAATAGTAAGCGACCCGGCGACGCCGGTCACCGTGTTCTTGTGTTAGAACACCAGTGGCACATTCATCAAGAACATTAACGTACAACTGAAAGGGTCTGTCATACATAGGTCGTCCTAGCGCTGGGGCGGTAGCCAGGGTGTTTTTGAGTGTAACAAAAGATTGTTTTGCTGAATCAGGAAATTCAAACTTAAGAGGAGCATTTTGAGAGGAGTACGGAGTTAAATCGTTAGTATGGACAGTAACATTCGGAATCCATTATTTGCAAAAGTTCACCAATCCTAATAAGGCTCGCACCTGCTTGGGCGATGTAGGAAATGGGGTCTGCAGTATAGGAGTAATGCGTTCCTGAGTAAGGGAGCGATCTGTAGCACTTATTAGGACACCCAGAACTGTGACCTGCCGTTGGCCTTTATGAACTTTAGTGGGCCGGATCTCATATCCCCATGAATGGAGACGGATGAGCAGGTAAATGGTGTCACGCTGGTTAGCGTTGAAGTCAGGGCTGGCAAGGAGTAAGTCATCAACATATTGGATGATGGTGGAGCCACCAGGAGTTGATAATGTCGCTAACTGGGAGTGCAATGTTTGTGAGAAAAGGGTTGGAGAATGAATGAAGCCCTGTGGGAGCCTAGTCCAAGTGTATTGGTTGCTCTTAAATGTAAAGGATTCAGGGGCGAGGGGTATCGCAAAAAAGGCATGTTGTAAATCAACAAGGGTGAAAACAGTCGCTTCCAGTGGGACATTACTAAGGATTGTCGCCGGGTTTGGGACAATCGGACAATCTGATTAATACGTCGGAGGTCTTGGACCAAACGCCATTCGGATGGTCTTCCTATCTTAGGAACTGGAAGAATCGGGGTGTTACAGGGCGATTGGCATGGTACCACAATTCCCTGTTGAAGGAACGATTGAATCGTGACCGAGACTCCTTCTTCAGCCTCAGGGCGCAAAGGGTACTGTAAAATCGAGGGCAAGGGCACGTTAGGTTTAACTTCAATAACAACGGGAGGGACATTAGTGAGACCAACTTCGTGTTTGGAGGCCGCCCATAAATCTGCGGGTACTTCAGAAGTCGTTGATTGGACTGAACGATGGTGGTGCAGTGTGCCAATGAGGACAAATGGGCGTTGAAACTATTCTAAAGTGCCTGCGGGTAGGATATGACTTTCATGAAAGAAAGGATCAGCTTGTTCTCGCAGTGCAGCTGCCAGAAATCCCAAGGACTTGGCACTGTAGCCTTCGTTCACAGAAAGGGCCACGTGGGGTGACACAAGTCCCGACTGACGCCAGAGGCCATGGGGTAAATTGACAAGAATGGCAGACCCTTCTTTTAGGAAACGGATTGTAGAGAACCGAGGGCGTCGTGGTAAATGCTCTCCAAATCAGGTGAGCATCCTGTATGATCGTAGCAAAGAGTGACATGTGGATCGGGAATATCTAAGGGAGGTGAAAAGTGTGAGGGATCAAAATCAACCGACCACCACTGTGGAGTAGTGAAAAGGGGAAAATTTCAAAGCTGGTCCTGCGGGATAGCTGATAGAGTAATGCCATTATCAAGGCAAACAATTTCCACCCGCAAGGGACACAGCAAGTCACGTCCGGCCAGGTTGACACCGAGGACGTGGGTAACTGTGAAAGGGATGCAACATTCCCGGCCCTGAAATTGAACAGAGAGCGGCTTCGTAAGCGGATAAACAGCACCTTCCCCCATGAAACCAGCAAGTTCCACATGCTTATCAGAAAGGGGAAAGCAATGTTTCTGAATTAATGTCCAGTCTAGCATAGAATGAGTCACGCCGGTGCCAATCAGGAAGGGGATAGGCATGCCCTCTATGTAAATCGTAGCGGTGGGCTCGTCAGAGTGGTCTGTTGAGAGGACCGGAAAGTTTGATCTGGCTAGTCAGTATGGGTTAGAGCTGGTGAAGGGTGTCTGCCGACGGGGTTGAAATCTACCTTGTCGTCGGGGTGCTGGACAATCCCGAGCGTAGTGGCCTGTATGTTGACAGTTGAAGCAAGTGACATTATATTTAGCAGGAGGACGACGCGGAGGAGCTCTTTCGAAATCCTCCATGTGTGGAGTGAAGGGGTAAGGAGTCTGTGAGCGGTAACCAAATTCAGGAGGGTACGTACAATCTGGGCGATAGTAAGGTGAATCTGTCTGAGAGTTCTGACCTTTAGGAGCTCTTCTTTGAGAGGGACGTTGGATGAATTCAGATTTAATTTTGGGCGAAGTGTCTTTGTAACAGGTCTCACGGTTGCGCCCATTGCTCCAATAATAAGACACAGCACATTTCATTTGAGGTTTAGGATTGTCAGACCAGTCCATGTTATTAGTTTTAATACTGGATGCTACGCGGTCAGCAAAACCTGCATTAATAGTGCATTAAATTGGGGAGACTGTGTGCCTGCATTGAAAGCAATGTCCCCGGAGTAAAGAGTGTAGACGCCACAAAAGCGATCAAAAAATTCTGGACCATCTTCCTTAGAAGTGGGGATACATTCAAGGAGTTTGGCGATGTCAACGGGTTTACGGAGAGCCCGTTTTAGTGCAGGGAACATTAAATACGCTGAGCGTCCTCCGTTTGGTTTGCGGCCCACGTGTCCCCATGAAGTCCTAATTCATTTTTCCATCTTTCCCCTAATTCTGGGGGAAGGGATGAATAAATCAGAGAATATTGATCACGTGCGTTAGCAATGTACATGGTCGCAGTTCTCCTCAAAAACTCAGTAAACCCCTCTGGGTCCTCTTTGAAGGAGGGACATTGGGCCATGATCAAACATAGCTCATGGGGTTTAAATGCCTGCCACACCTCAATGAATGGGTCGTCATTATCACCAGCGTGGGCGTTAATAACACTCCTAATGGAATAATTTGCGGGAGGAGGTGGTGGCGGAAAAGTTCCCTCCTCCTTAGGTTGGAGTGTTAAATCAAGAAAAGCCTGATTAACAGAGGTGAAGTGTTGTTCCATATTAACGGCTTGCGGATGGGCCGAGTGCGTGTTGCTACGGGGGATGCGTTAGCAGGAGTTTCATTGGCAGTGGGACCATAAGGGGGTGTCTGGACTTGGAACGGTGGAATTGTAGAGTCAGGGTGTGCAGGATGAGGGTGGGGTCCAGGGGTCAAATCCTCCTCCTCTTCCGTATCACCTGAATAGGGAAACATCGGCATGCCAGAGCAACTGAGAGGACCCTCCTTTTGTTTAATTTGATTGGCTAGCCCTCTTTGCCTATTAGTTGGAGATTTTTTATTTTCGCCTTGTTGCTTATGCTTTCTATCCCAAAGTTCACATTCCAATTTTAAAGTCCCCCAATTCTTTGCTTTACCATCCACACAATCATCAATCCCTTTTCTACGGGCATTATCTCTCCAACTCATTAATAGTGATTGCTCGTGGCGCTTAGTGGACTGCTTTTTCCATTCTGAGATTAAAAACTTCCACTTAAAACTGGCGTTTCCCTGCCAAATGATTTTCTCAGCAGAAAATTGCAGAGGGGCAATTTCTTCACTCAGAGGGTAGTGAGTGTCTGGAATGGGCTGCCAGAGGTAGTAGTAGAGGCGGGTACAATTGTGTCTTTTAAAAAGCATTTAGATAGTTACATGGGTAAGATGGGTATAGAGGGTTATGGCCCAAGTGCGGGCAACTGGGACTAGCTTAATGGTCAAAACTGGGCGGCATGGACTGGTTGGGCCGAAGGGCCTGTTTCCATGCTGTAAACTTCTATGATTCTATGAAATGCAATTATCGTAGTTCCAAGTGCCCCCTAGTGGCCAAATATCGTTACCCAATTTATTGTTCAGCGCTGCAGATAATTTACGTAAATTACGTTTGTGAGAAGGGTTTTCAGAACACATGAAAAATAGAGGGAAATTGCCCCAGGTTTTGTCTAAACTCTGTCCCATAATGTCAATAAAATGTATCCCTGGCAATCAAAAAAAATCCCTGGTACCAAATCAAATTGCAGAGTCGCTGACCCAAATTTAAACCTGCAAAACAAGCAAGAGGTCCCTGACCCCTAAGGCTAACCACAATTGGGGTCCCTGACCCGCAGTACTCTACTAACAATTTAATAAGTACAATTTAGATTCGAGCACCATCACCTGTTTAGTGACTTCCGTCAGGGATGAGGGGTCGAACCATTAATCCGAAAGACAGAGAGAGACCAAGGTTAATCAAAAAAAACTTTGCCGGCGTCTGTCTCTTTCCTCTATCCCTCCTGGTCTGGCTCGATCACTTCAGTCCTCCACGGAATTCCTTCAGGATATTGGTAACTGCTCGCAGTGCCAAATGTCAAAGTCAAAGTCAATATTTGCGCTTCTGTGCGAGAAAAATTCAACACACTCGTTAAGACAGAATAACAAGCTTTATTTTCGAAAACAACTGCTTGCAGTAATGGCTGACACTTGAAGTAAGAGGGCAGTCAACAAAACTGCTCAGTCTTTCACAAGTTCCGCGCTTTGCGGAGAATTAACTTAATATTTATACATTAACTTTATCAAGATTATGTAACAACAGTATGGTCAGGAGTTTGATCGGAAATACAAACGGAAGCAAAGACCAGACCATGTTTGGTCATATCACTCATAACATTATTTAGTCCTCGGAGGGAACATTGAAAGGTCAGAATAGATTTGTTTCTTCCTGAACTTATCTTTGTTTTAAATTCCTACTGCCCTGGGTTATGGCGAGTTAGTTTTATCAGGAGTTGCCGAGGTCCGGTGTTTTGGAATGGCTCGACCTTCGCTGATCTTTTCAGACTTCAAGTTATGCAGAGTTGGCCCATGGCCATACTAGTCTGAAAATAGTTAGGGCAGCATTCTTTACCTGGGCCTGGGGAGCTGCAATGAGTATTTGCAGTCTTTCTGGTATTGTATCAAACCTTTTGACCAGTCTTCCCATTGACCAGTTTTCCCATCATGCCGTTACTTAATTCGTACCATATCACACCTAGCCTTGAATGGCATGGCATTTCAAGTGTTCCTTAAAGTATGTTTAATGATTGTGAGGTTTGTTAACTCAAGTACCATCTGACGCAGTGCATTCCAGATTCCCACCAACCTCTGGGTGAAAGTTCCTTTCCTCAAATTTCCTTTAAAGCTCTGAACATAAAATTATGCCTCTTTATTATTCACCCTTCAACTAACCGGAGCAGCTGCTTTCTATACACACTGCCCATGCCCTTCGCAAACGTACACACCTCAGTCAAGCCCACCCTCACCTTCTTTGCTCCAAAGAAAACACTCCAACCTTACCCAGCTTCTCTTCATAGCCAGAATGCTCCTTCCCAGACAACATCCTATTAAGTCACGTCTGCACAGTTCTGGGGCGGTGGGGCGATTACAAATCGGATGGTCTACACCTGGGCAGGACTGGAACCAATGTCCTAGGGGGTGCTTTTGCTAACAATGTTGGGGATGTTTTCAACGAATGTGGCAGGGAGATGGGAACCAGATTAGGAAGTTAGAGGTCAGTAAAGAGGCAGCAACTAAAGCCAGTAAGGTACTAGATAATAAACTCAATGTGACTAAGGGGAAGAGTAGACAGGGAAGAGATGATGAATGCAAAGGGACAGGTGATCTGAGGTGCATTTGTTTCATTGCGAGAAGTGTAGCAGGTAAGGCAGATGAACTTAGGGCTTGGATTAGTACCTGGGAATATGATGTTATTGGTATTACTGAGACATGGTTGAGGGAAGGGCAAGGCTGGCAACTAGATATCCCAGGGTATAGATGCTTCTGGAGGGATAGAGAGGGAGGTAAAAGGGGTGGTGGAGTTGGATTACTGGTCAGAGATGATATCACAGCTGTGATTAAGGAGGGCACGATGGCGGATTTGAGCACTGAGGCAATATGGGTAGAGCTAAGAAATAGGAAGGATGCAGTAACATTGTTGGGACTTTACTACAGGCCTCCCAAAAGTGAGCGTGAAGTAGAGGTACAAATATGTAGGCAGATTATAGAAAAATGTAGGAGCAATAGGGTGGTCGTGATGGGAGATTTTAACTTCCCCAACATTGAATGGGACTCATGTGGTGTTGGAGGCGTAGATGGAGCAGAATTTGTAAGGAGCACCCAGGAGAATTTTTAGAGCAGTATGTAAATAGTCCAATTCGGGAAGGGGGCATGCTGGACCTGGTATTGGGGAATGATCCCGGTCAGGTGGCTGAAGTTTCAGTCGGTGATTACTTTGGGAATAGCGATCACAATTCCGTAAGTTTTAGAATACTCATGGACAAAGACAAGAGTGGTCCTAAAGGAAGAGTGCTAAATTGGGGAAAGGCCATGTTTAACTAAATTCAGCAGGAGCGAGGGAATGTGGATTGGGAGCAGCTGTTTAAGGGTAAATCCACATTTGAAATGTGGGAGTCTTTTAAGGAAAGGTTGATTAGAGTGCAGGACAGACATGTCCCTGTAAAAATGAGGGATATAAATGGCAAGATTAGGGAACCATGGATGACGGGTGAAATTGTGAGACTAGCTAAGATGAAAAAGGAAGCATACATAAGATCTAGGTGACTTAAAACTGATGAAGCTTTGGAGGAATATCGAGAAAGTAGGACAAATCTCAAACGCGCAATGAAGAGGCCTATAAAGGGTCATGAAATATCTTTGGCTAACAGGGTTAAGGAAAATCCCAAAGCCATTTATTCGTATATAAGGAGCAAGAGGGTAACTGGAGAAAGGATTGGCCCACTCAAAGACAAAAGAGGGAATTTATGCGTGGAGTCAGAGGAAATGGGTGAGATTCTTAATGAGTACTTTGCATCGGTATTCACCAAGGAGAGGGACATGACAGATGTTGAGGCTAGGGATGGATGTTTAAATACTCTAGGTCAAGTCGGCATAAGGAAGGGGGAAGTTTTCGGTATTCTAAAAGGCATTAAGGTGGGCAAGTCCCCAGGTCCGGATGGGATCTATCCCAGGTTACTGAGGGAAGCAAGAGACGAAATAGCTGGGGCCTGAACAGATATCTATGCAGCATCTTTGAGCACAGGTGAGGAGGTCCTGGAGGACTTGAGAATTGCTCATGTTGTCCCTTTGTTTATGAAGGGTAGCAGGGATAATCCATGGAATTATAGACCTGTGAGCTTGAAGTCAGTGGTAGGCAAACTGTTAGAGAAGATACTGAGGGATAGGATCTATTCACATTTGGAAGAAAATAGACTTATCAGGGATAGGCAGCATGGTTTTGTGCAGGGAAGGTCATGTCTTACAAACCTAATAGAATTCTTTGAGGAAGTGACAAAGTTAATTGATGAGGGAAGGACTGTAGATGTCACATACATGGACTTCAGTAAGGCGTTTGATAAAGTTTCCCATGGCAGGTTGATGGAAAAAGTGAAGTCGTATGGGGTTCAGGGTGTCCTGGCTAGATGGATAAAGAACTGGCATGTCAACAGGAGACAGAGAACAGTGGTGGAAGGGAGTGTCTCAAAATGGAGAAAGGTGACTTGTGGTTTTCCACAGGGATCCGTGCTCGGACAACTGTTGTTTGTGATGTACATAAATGATCTGGACGAAGGTATAGCTGGGCTGATTAGCAAGTTTGCAGATGATACTAAGATTGGTGGAGTTGCAGATAGCGAGGAGGACTATCAGAGAATACAGCAAAATATAAATTGGAGAGTTGGGCAGAGAAATGGCAGATGAAGTTCAATCCAGGCAAATACGAGGTGATGCATTTTGGAAGATCTAACTCAAGAGCGGACTATACGGTCAATGGAAGAGTCCTGGGGAAAATTGATGTGCAGAGACAGGTCATGTTACAGTTGTATAAGACTTTGGTTAGGCCCCTGTTATAGGCGAAGTGTTTTCAGAACCCCAAAATGTATCATGGAGTTCAACCAACCTCTCCCCTTAATGGATTTGTTGCTTTTCATAGCACACGACTTTTTCCCTAGGTGTGGGATTACAATTATGGACACGTGAGTTTTTAAACACAAAACACTTTATTCCATGAACTAAACTTAACATCTTAAATAAACATTGGATTTCTTAACACGCCTTACTTCAAAGATAACTCAGAAAATATTGCAACAGTAAATAACTCCTTGAAATGTTCCTTCAAACTTCCAAGAGACTTAACTCCTTTAAACAGTATCACATCAGGTTAAAGGATATATATATTCTGTAGAATGGCAGAGATATATTTGTTTGGTTGACTTCAGCTCCAGCACCTTGCTTTCTTCCTGCAAACTCTCTGGAAACACGCAGACACACACAAACTGCTTTTTCCAACTGGCTTTCTCCCTTCAGGCAACTCACAGCAAACTAGAACTTCTCAAGCTGCTGTCTCAAATTGGCTTTCTCCTTTTCATCAGCTCACGGCAAAACAGCCAGGCACTTTTAAACTGCTCTCAGCAAAACCAGCCAGGCACTTTTCAAACTGCAAAACCAAAACTGCAAAATGGCTGAACTGAGCTGAGCTCCACCCACTCTATGACATCACCGTTTTCTTAAAGGTACATTGCTTAACCATCCAGTTCTCAAAGACACTTTCGCATGACACCACATTTGGAAAACTGCGTGCAGTTCTGGTCGCCACATTACCAGAAGGATGTGGATACTTTAGAGAGGGTGCAGAGGAGGTTCACCGGGATGTTGCTTGGTATGGAGGGTGCTAACTATGAAGAAAGGTTGAGTAGATTAGGATTGTTTTCGTTGGAAAGACGGAGGTTGAGGGGGGACCTGATTAAGGTCTATAAAATTATGAGAGGTATGGATAGGGTGGATAGCAACAAGCTTTTTCCAAGAGTGGGGGTGTCAGTTACAAGGGCTCACGATTTCAAGGTGAGAGGGGGGAAGTTTATGGGAGATGTGCGTGGAAAGGTTTTTACGCAGAGGGTGGTGGGTGCCTGGAACACTTTGCCAGCAGAGGTGGTAGAGGCGTGCACGATAGCAGCACGGTAGCATTGTGGATAGCACAAATGCTTCACAGCTCCAGGGTCCCAGGTTCGATTCCGGCTTGGGTCACTGTCTGTGCGGAGTCTGCACATCCTCCCCGTGTGTGCGTGGGTTTCCTCCGGGTGCTCCGGTTTCCTCCCACAGTCCAAAGATGTGCGGGTTAGGTGGATTGGCCATGCTAAATTGCCCATAGTGTCCAAAATTGCACTTAGTGTTGGGTGGGGTTACTGGGTTATGGGGATAGGGTGGAGGTGTGGACCTTGGGTAGGGTGCTCTTTCCAGGAGCCGGTGCAGACTCGATGGGCCGAATGGCCTCCTTCTGCACTGTAAATTCTATGATTTAAGATGCACCGAGACAGATGTATGAACCGGCGGGGAACAGAGGGAAGTTGATTCTTGGAAAATAGAAGACAGATTTAGATAAAGGATCTGTATCGGCGCAGGCTGGGAGGGCCGAAGGGCCTGTTCCTGTGCTGTAACTTTCTTTGTACTTTGTTCTTTGTTCTATAGTGAAATCAGATCCTTCCTTGGGTGTGGTGCCCAGAACTCAACAGAGTACGCCAGCTGTGGCCTAACCAAAGTCCTATAAAGCTCGAAGATAACTTTTCTGCTCTTATGATCAATGCTGTGACTGAAAAAGGCAGGTTTCCTTATGCCTTACTAACTACCTATTCATTTTTTTCAGCCAGATTCAGGGGTCTGTGGGCAAGCACACCAAGATTCCTCTGTACCTCTGAGCTCTTTTTTTTCTTTTTTTAAATAAATTTGTGAACGACCAATTCATTTTTTCCAATTAATGGGCAGTTTAGGGTGGCAAATCCACCTACCCTGCACATCCTTGGATTGTGGGGGCGAAACCCTCGCAAACACGGACCTCTGAACGTCTTACTATCCTGAAATTTATTGAATATTCTCTTGTTGTGTTATTCCTTCCAAAGTACATCACCTCACACATTTTTTTGAATCCATCTATATTCTCCTGTAACCTAAGACCTTCTACTTCAGTATCAATCACCCGGCAAACCTTCGTGTCACATGCAAACTTACTTATCATCTCCATCACTAATGTTTCTACATCTTTTCTATATATTGGAAAATAATAAGTGACCCAGCACCGATCCCTGTAGTCAGTTATTGGTCGCCAGTCTCCAGTTACACAAACGGCCTTGTACCCCCACACTTTCTCTTCCATCAATAAGGCAATTTGGATCCAACTTGCCATATTACACTGGATCCCATGCGCTTTTACCTTCGTTATCAGTCGCCAATGTGGGACCTTGTCAAAGGCCTTGCTGAAATCCACATCAACTACATCAACTGCCCTACCCTGATCTACACACCTGGTCACTACCTCAAACATTCGATTAAATATGATACGCAAAAGTCCCCTCTGATAGAGCCATGCTGACTGTCCCTGACCAAACCTTGCCTTACCGAGTAGAGACTGCTTCTGTCCTTCAAATGTTTCTCCAGTGATACAACTGATGTGAGACTGACTGGACGGTAATTCCTTGGATTATCTCTAATACCCTTCTTGAAAATTGGAACCAAATTAGCTGTCTTCCAGTGCCTCCCCCGTGGGCAGAGAGGATTTAAAAATTTGTGTCAGCGTTCTTGCAAATTCTGCTCTAGTCGCCCACAGCAGCCTGGGATAAAATTCATCCGGAACTGGGGATTTGTGGACGTTCAAACCCGGAAACACCTCCATTACCTCCTCACCCCCAAGTCAAACTGCACAAGGACCTCAGCGATAATGGCAGAAATGAATTATCCTAAAGGAGACCGGTAAAACACAGAGCTTTTACATTCAACCAGAAAACGAAAAACGCAAGGGGGTCGGTTACAGATCAAGTCCAGCTAACAGAGCAATGTCAATTTACGGGAAGAATGAGAGGGTTCGGGCCTTTGGAGTAGGTGGGGGAGGGGGGGTCGGTTACGGTGAGAAGTTTGTGGTCCCATGATCAGATCAGGCTCAGGTTAGCATTAATAGAGATATCAAAATTATATGAGGAATTCACACTATGAACAGGGAGAAACGAGTGACACGGAGAGGATTGGTAGTAGGGTGAAGCAGGCTCAATGTAAAAAGCTAAAGAACGCAGGGGGAGTTGTACACTGATTCAAATATAACCGAGTTGGTTATTGTTAACCACAATGCCCTGTATGAAGGAATGGTGGAAGCAGAGTTTGATAAATGAAAGAAGGGACTTCCGGTTGCGACTATGCGGAGCTGAGTCGCACAATTTGGCAGCTCCAGCTACCACGGACTTTCGGGCTCGTTAGAAGAGCCCCAATGGAACTTTTTTTGATACCAACCCGTGGGGAAGGTAAGAGGGAGGTCCCCCTCCAACTTTTATGAAACGGACTCAAAGTGTAACGGCCACAAAAGTGGCATTGGAGCAACGGGAAAAAACAGGGAAAAAAGACAAAATGGCAGCGGCCAGAGACAAAGTGGAGCTGCAGGAGTTTATCAAGCACTGCTTCGAGGAGCAGCGCGAGGAGATGCGTGAGGAAATGTTTGCTCCTATGCTTTCGGCAATCGAAGGACTAGGGATCACCCAGAAGGCCCACGAGGTTCAGATCCAGGAGGTACAAAAAAGAGTTGGTCAGAACGAGGACGAGATCTCGGGCCTGGTGGTGAGAGTGGAGCAGAACGAGGCGCGACACAGGAGGTGGGCGGGAAGACTCGAATACCTGGAGAACAGGTTGAGGAGAAAGAATCTGCGGATCCTGGGTCTCCCTGAAGGAGCGGAGGGGGCCGATGCCGTGGCATACGCGAGCACGATGCTCGGGGCGATGATGGGCAAGGAGGCCCCTTCGAGGCCGCTGGAGTTGGACGGGGCACACCGGGTGCTGGCGAGGAGGCCCCGGGCAAATGAGCCGCCAAGGGCAATGGTGGTGATGTTCCACCGGTTCACGGACAGAGAGTGGGTCCTGAAATGAGCCAAGAAGGAGCGGAGCAGTAAGTGGGACAATGCAGAGATCCGAATATACCCGGACTGGAGCACGGAGGTTGCAAAGCGGAGAGCGGGTTTCAACCGGGCCAAAGCGGTGTTGCACCGGAAAGAAGTAAAATTCGGAATGCTGCAGCCAGCGCGACTGTGGGTCACATACAAGGGCCAACACTATTACTTTGAAATGCCTGAAGAGGCGCGGACATTTACACAAACCAAAAAGTTGGACTCTAACTGACGGTTTGTGAGGGTGGGGGGGGATATTTGAGGTTTGATGTGTGATGGTTTTTGTATATAGGGGGTCAATCACAATCACGCGCAGGAAATGTTACATGGGCTGGGGGAGAGAGACAAGGCCGCGACAGGAGCTGCGCCAGAGGGGCTGGAGCGGGCTTTGGAAAGCGCGGGGTTTTTTGTTTTTCCCGTGCGCGAGAAGAAAGATGGGAGGGGGAACTCCCACACGGGGAGGTCAATGGGATAGCAGGGGTAGCCGGGGTCAGCAGGTGTCAGCTGACTTACGGGAGTGACATGGGGGGAGCAAAAAAGCTAGACAGGGGTCTAGCGGGGGGCGGGGGGGGGGGGGGGGGGAAGGGTTGCTGCTGCACTGGCCGAAAGGGAATGGGACATAGAAGAGGTGGTCGGGACGGGGGTACCCCGTCTGGGGGACTGGAAGGTGAGGGAGGCGTGGACACAGGACTGGCCTAGAGAAGGAGATGGCTAGTCGTGGGGTGGGGGGGGGGGGAAAGAGCCCCTCCAATCCGGCTGATAACGTGGAACGTGAGGGGCCTGAATGGGCCGGTGAAGAGGGCTCGAGTGTTCGCGCACTTAAAGGAACTGAAGGCGGACGTGGCCATGCTCCAAGAGACTCACCTGAAGGTGGCAGACCAGGTCAGGTTAAGAAAGGGATGGGTAGGACAGGTATTCCACTCAGGACTGGACGCGAAGAATAGAGGGGTGGCAATATTGGTGGGAAAGCGGGTGTCATTTGAGGCCAAGACGATGGTAGTGGACAATGGAGGGCGATATGTAATGGTGAGCGGTAGGCTGCAAGGGAGGTGGGTGGTGTTGGTAAACGTATACGCCCCAAACTGGGATGATGCAGGATTCATGAAGCGCATGTTGGGGCGCATTCCGCACCTGGTGATAGGAGGCCTGATAATGGGAGTGGACTTCAATACAGTGTTGGATCCAGCACTGGACCGCTCCAAATCAAGGACTGGAAAGAGGCCGGCGGCGGCCAAGGTGCTCAGGGGGTTTATGGATCAGATGGGGGGATTGGACCAATGGCGGTTTGCAAGGCCGCAGGCCAGGGAATTTTCTTTCTTCTCCCATGTACACAAAGCCTACTCCCGGATAGATTTTTTTGTTCTGGGCAAGGCGTTCATCCCGAGGGTGGAGGGGACGGAGTATTCGGCCATAGCCGTTTCGGACCATGCCCCACACTGGGTGGAACTGGCGCTGGGAGAGGAGAGGGACCAACGCCCGCTGTGGCGGCTGGATGTGGGACTGCTGGCGGACGAGGTGGTTTGTGGGAAAGTGAGGGGGTGTATCGAAAGGTACTTGGAGGCCAATGACAACGGAGAGGTGTGGGTGGGGGTGGTATGGGAGGCATTGAAGGCGGTGATCAGGGGAGAGCTAATCTCCATTAGGGCTCATAGGGAGAAGACAGAGGGCATGGAAAGGGAGAGGTTAGTGGGGGATATTTTGAGAGTGGACAGGAGATACGCAGAGGCCCCGGAGGAAAAATTACTTGGGGAAAGACGACGGCTCCAGATGGCGTTTGACCTGTTGACCACAGGGAAGGCGGAGGCACAGTGGAGGAAAGCGCAGGGGGCGATCTACAAGTATGGGGAAAAGGCTAGTCGGATGCTGGCACACCAGCTCCCTAAGAGGATGGCAGTGAGGGAAATAGGGGGAGTCAAGGATGGAAGGGGAGCCACGGTTCGGAGTGCGACAAAAGTAAACGAGGTATTTAAGGCCTTCTATGAAGAGCTGTACAGATCCCAGCCCCCAGCGGGGGGAGAGGGGATGAGACGATTCCTAGACCAACTGAGATTCCCGAGGGTGGAAGAGCAGGAGGTGGCTGGCTTGGGGGCACCAATTGGGTTGGAGGAGCTGAGCAAGGGTTTGGGGAGTATGCAGGCGGGGAAGGCCCCGGGACCGGACGGGTTCCCAGTGGAGTTCTACAGGAAGTATGGAGATCTGTTGGCCCCGTTACTAGTGAGGACTTTTAACGAGGCAAGAGAGGAGGGGACCCTGCCCCCGACAATGTCGGAAGCGACAATTTCTTTGATCTTAAAGCGGGACAAGGACCCACTGCAATGTGGATCGTACAGGCCGATCTCGCTCCTCAATGTGGATGCAAAGTTTCTGGCAAAAGTGCTGGCCACGAGGATCGAGGACTGTGTCCCGGGGGTGATCCATGAAGACCAGACGGGAATTGTAAAGGGCAGGCAATTAAACACAAACGTGCGGCGACTTTTAAACGTGATGATGATGCCATCGGAGGAGGGAGAGGCGGAGATAGTGGCAGCTATGGACGCGGAGAAGGCCTTTGACCGAGTAGAGTGGGTGTACCTCTGGGAGGCGCTGCGTAGGTTTGGGTTCGGGGGAGGGTTTATTAGTTGGGTTAAGCTCCTTTACAGAGCCCCGATGGCGAGTGTAGTGACGAACCGGCGGAGGTTGGAGTACTTTCGACTGTACCGAGGGACGAGGCAGGGGTGCCCCCTGTCCCCCCTGTTGTTCGCATTGGTGATCGAACCATTGGCCATGTCATTGAGGGAGTCTAATAAATGGAGGGGGGTGGTCCGAGGGGGAGAAGAGCATCGGGGGTCGCGATATGCGGATGACCTGTTGCTGTACGTGGCGGACCCAATGGAGGGGATACAAAGAACAAAGAAATGTACAGCACAGGAACAGGCCCTTCGGCCCTCCAAGCCCGTGCCGACCATACTGCCCGACTAAACTACAATCTTCTACACTTCCTGGGTCCGTATCCTTCTATTCCCATCCTATTCATATATTTGTCAAGATGCCCCTTAAATGTCCCTATCGTCCTGCTTCCACTACCTCCTCCGGTAGCGAGTTCCAGGTACCCACTACCCTCTGCGTAAAAAACTTGCCTCGTACATCTACTCTAAACCTTGCCCCTCTCACCTTAAACCTATGCCCCCTAGTAATTGACCCCTCTACCCTGGGGAAAAGCCTCTGACTATCCACTCTGTCTATGCCCCTCATAATTTTGTATACCTCTATCAGGTCGCCCCTCAACCTCCTTCGTTCCAGTGAGAACAAACCGAGTTTATTCAACCGCTCCTCATAGCTTATGCCCTCCATACCAGGCAACATTCTGGTAAATCTCTTCTGCACCCTCTCTAAAGCCTCCACATCCTTCTGGTAGTGTGGCGACCAGAATTGAACACTATACTCCAAGTGTGGCCTAACTAACGTTCTATACAGCTGCAACATGACTTGCCAATTCTTATACTTAATGCCCCGGCCAATGAAGGCAAGCATGCCGTATGCCTTCTTGACTACCTTCTCCACCTGTGTTGCCCCTTTCAATGACCTGTGGACCTGTACTCCTAGATCTCTTTGACTTTCAATACTCTTGAGGGTTCTACCATTCACTGTATATTCCCTACCTGCATTAGACCTTCCAAAATGCATTACCTCACATTTGTCCGGATTAAACTCCATCTGCCATCTCTCCGCCCAAGTCTCCAGACAATCTAAATCCTGCTGTATCCTCAGACAGTCCTCATCGCTATCCGCAATTCCACCAACCTTTGTGTCGTCTGCAAACTTACTAATCAGACCAGTTACATTTTCCTCCAAATCATTTATATATACTACAAAGAGCAAAGGTCCCAGCACTGATCCCTGTGGAACACCACTGGTCACAGCCCTCCAATTGGAAAAGCATCCCTCCATTGCTACCCTCTGCCTTCTATGGCCTAGCCAGTTCTGTATCCACCTTGCCAGTTCACCCCTGATCCCGTGTGACTTCACCTTTTGTACTAGTCTACCATGAGGGACCTTGTCAAAGGCCTTACTGAAGTCCATATAGACAACATCCACTGCCCTACCTGCATCAATCATCTTAGTGACCTCCTCGAAAAACTCTATCAAGTTAGTGAGACACGACCCCCCCTTCACAAAACCGTGCTGCCTCTCACTAATACGTCCATTTGCTTCCAAATGGGAGTAGATCCTGTCTCTAAGAATTCTCTCCAGTAATTTCCCTACCACTGACGTAAGGCTCACCGGCCTGTAGTTCCCGGGATTATCCTTGCTACCCTTCTTAAACAGAGGAACAACATTGGCTATTCTCCAGTCCTCCGGGACATCCCCTGAAGACAGCGAGGATCCAAAGATTTCTGTCAAGGCCTCAGCAATTTCCTCTCCAGCCTCCTTCAGTATTCTGGGGTAGATCCCATCAGGCCCTGGGGACTTATCTACCTTAATATAGAATAATTTTTAAGACACCCAACACCTCGTCTTTTTGGATCACAATGTGACCCAGGCTATCTACACCCCCTTCTCCAGACTCAACATCTACCAATTCCTTCTCTTTGGTGAATACTGATGCAAAGTATTCATTTAGTACCTCGCCCATTTCCTCTGGCTCCACACATAGATTCCCTTGCCTATCCTTCAGTGGGCCAACCCTTTCCCTGGCTACCCTCTTGCTTTTGGTGGAGGTCATGCAGACTCTAAGGGAGTTTGGGGAGTTTTCGGGCTATAAGCTCAATGTAGGGAAGAGTGAGCTCTTCGTATTACAGGCAGGGGACCAGGAAAGAGGGATAGGGGACCTACCGCTGAGGAGGGTGGAAGGGAGCTTTTGGTATCTGGGGATCCAGATAGCCAGGTGTTGGGGGTCCCTACTTAAACTGAACCTGACGAGATTGGTGGAGAAAATGGAGGGGGCTTCAAAAGATGGGACATGTTACCGCTCTCGCTGGCGGGTAGAGTGCAGTCGATCAAGATGGTGGTCCTCCGAGGTTTCTGTTTGTGTTTCAGTGCCTCCTCATCGTGATCACCAAGGCCTTTTTTAAGAGAGTAGGTAGGAGTATTATGGGGTTTTTGTGGGCCAATAAGACCCCGAGGGTAAGGAGAGGGTTCGTGGAACGCAGTAGGGACTGAGGAGGGTTGGCGCTGCCAAATCTAGGGAGTTACTACTGGGCAGCAAATGTGGCGATGATCCGCAAGTGGGTTATGGAGGGAGAGGGGGCGGCGTGGAAGAGGATGGAGATGGCGGCCTGTAAAGGAACGAGCCTGGGGGCATTGGTGATGGCACCGCTGCTGCTCTCGCCGACAAAGTATACCACGAGCCCGGTGGTGGCGGCAATGGGAGCATCGGCATGGTCCCCAATCAGAGGTAACCACCGGTTTGTTCCGGGGAAGTTGGCCGGGGGTTCCCAGAGCTGGCATCAGGCGGGGATTAGAAGAATGGGAGACCTGTTCATTGACGGGACGTTTGCGAGCTTAGGGGCACTGGAGGAGAAGGTTGAGTTACCCCCGGGAAATGCCTTTAGATATATGCAGGTGAGGGCTTTTGTGAGGAGAGAGGTGAGGGAATTCCCGTTGCTCCCGGCACAAGAAATTCAAGACAGGGTGATCTCGGGTGTATGGGTCAGGGAGGGCAAGGTGTCGCCAATACACCAGGAGATGAAAGAAGAGGGGCAAGTGCTGGTAGAAGAGTTGAACGGTAAATGGGAGGAGGAGCTGGGGGAGGATATCGAGGAAGGTCTGTGGGCTGATGCCCTGGGTACGGTTAATTCCTCCTCCTCGTGTGCCAGGCTCAGCCTGATACAATTTAAGGTGGTTCACAGAGCTCACTTGACGGGGGCGAGGTTGAGCAGGTTCTTTGGGGTAGAGGACAGATGTGGAAGGTGCTCAGGGAGCTCGGCGAACCATGTCCATATGTTTTGGTCATGCCCGGCACTGTAGGGGTTCTGGAGAGGAGTGGCAGGAGCAATATCTCAGGTGGTGAAAGTCCGGGTCAAGTGAAGCTGGGGGCTAGCAATATTCGGAGTAGTGGACGAACCGGGAGTGCAGGAGGTGAAAGAGGCCGGTATTCTGGCCTCTGCGTCCCTATTAGCCCGGTGAAGGATCTTGCTAATGTGGAAGGAGGCGAAGCCCCCCAGCGTGGATGCCTGGATAAATGATATGGCTGGGTTCATAAAGTTGGAGAGGATTAAGTTCGCCTTGAGAGGGTCTGCGCAGGTGTTGTACAGGCGGTGGCAACCGTTCCTAGACTATCTTGCGCTCCTTAGAGGAAGGTCGGTCAGCAGCAGCAACCTGGGGGAGGGGGGACGACCGGGGAGGTGGGGGGGGGAAGGGGGAGCTGCCTGGCCGGGGGGGGGGGGGCGGGGGGGGGTAGTGGATGAGCAAGAGATAACATGAAGAGTCGGGGAAACTGGCACGTACGGGAGAGAGCCAGTGTACAAAGCTATGTAAATATACTATTTTGCCATGTATATATCTTGCTCCGCGCAATTTCTCGTTTCTTTTTTTTTGTTACGGGGTGGGGGGGGTTATTGTTTGTAAGGGAGAAAAATTGTGTTAAAAACTTTAATAAATATATTTTTTTTTAAAGGTAAATGAAAGAAGGACAGTTAGAAGCAGAATTGTATTAATGCAGCATGGGTATTCAACTAACTGATAGTCTCCTTGAATTAATTGGCACAGCCAGTTTTCCAAAGGGCCTCTCTCTGCCCATAATTCTGTCTACAATTCCAGGATACTGTCATGGATAAATATGAAATATGAGCTGTGACCACACGTGTTCAAAGAAAGAAATATTATTCGGGTGTCCATGAATATTAGAAGTACGGCAATGGTGAATTGAATTGGAATTCAAAATTCAGTCCATATGCGCAACAGAAATATTTAATACAGGAAACTAAACATGGATCGGTATCTGTTTTCTCTGGTCTGATTTTATTTCCTATAATATCACTTTGTTTTGATACCTTGAAATATTGTGGCGCTTCATATTCTCTAGTTTCAATGGAATGTTATGTTAGTCATGCAAACTCATTGGGTTCCTCTTCAGACGCCAAATGAAACCCTTGACATTTCTGGGCTTTTGTTTCTGAGATTTGTACACATAAGTCTAATATTGCAGGGCGTGGTACCTGTATAATTATTGAACGCACGGGAAATCAGGAACAAGAGAAAATGGCAGCAAGCATAATGAGACAAGTGATAGCTATAGTAATCAGGGGTGTCATGTGAGAGTACCTTCAAGAAATTAGTGTTTATAAATCGGTGTGTATATAAATATCTGTAGTGCGTGTAGCTTTAAGAAATGTGTGTTTATCCCGGCAGTAATGTCAGAGCGTGGGTGGAGCTGGGCTGTCTCTCAGCTTTTTGCTTTCGTTTTAGTTGTATTTGCTGCAGGGTGGGTTTGGTTTCATTTTAGTTTTGGAGAAGCTGCAATCATAGCAGGATGTGGGTGAATCTCTGCAAGCTTATGAATGTCCATTTGCTGATTTCAACATGGTAACTGTTCTCAGAAGTGATGTTAAACCTAAGTTGTTACTGTTAAACGTTTTGTTTTTAAGTCTTATGGATGTTAAAAGGAAAGCATAAAGGAAAGCTTGTTCCTCGGATGGTGATGTTTAGTACGAGGGGACATAGCTTTAAATTGAGGGGAGATAGATATAGGACAGATGTCAGAGGTAGGTTCTTTACTCAGAGAATAGTAAGGGCGTGGAATGCCCTGCCTGCAACAGTAGTGGACTTGCCAACGCCAAGGACATTCAAATGGTCATTGGATAGACATATGGACAACAAGGGAATAGTGTAGATGGGCTTTAGAGTGGTTTCACAGGTCGGCGCAACATCGAGGGCCGAAGGGCCTGTACTGCGCTGTAATGTTCTATGTTCTATTACTTAGTGTTGTAGTCTTTGGGATTGTATTTGAATTAATGGTAGCTAAGGTGTTCACTGTATGTTTTAAAAACGTGAACTTGAGTTCATAGAATAAACATTGTTTTGCTTTAAAAAATACTTTTCCATTTCTGTTCCACCACGCCTGTACAGTGGGCTGTGTGCTCCCCATACCACAATTTATTAAATGTTGTGGGTCCGTTGAACTCCATGATACACTTTGGGGTTCTCTAAACCGTGGCCCATAACAAATTGGGGGCTCGAGGGGGATAACAGTCTGTCTATTGGATTGGCTTAGTGAACTTAAAGACAGCGAGGGGTGAGCGTATTGTGGTTGCTTTTCAGGCGTGGTATTTTAGTTTAAGTAGGGAGTGAGTTGTGGACAATGGCAATTTCAGAGTTTTGGGGGGTAGAGACGGTCACACACGGCACCTTATGGATAGAGACTAAAAGCAGACTGTTAGATGTGGCAAAAACATTGCAGTGTACATTACCTGACAAAATGCGAAAAGATGAGGTAAGTATGGCGGTGGCTAAGCATTTAAAGTTGCCTCAGATACAGTTTGACTTATTGGAAATGTCAAAACTTCAGTTACAAATTAAACAAATGCAGCATGAGAAAGAATTAAAGCAACTTGAATACGAAAGAGATTGAGAGGAAAAAGAAAGAGAAAGGGAGATACAGATCAGGGAAAAAGATAGAGAGAGAATTTGATTTTCAGAAAATGCCCATGAAAGATGACAGTCAGTTAAAATAGGCAGGAGTAAAGGGAAACGTACAGTTGGATGTTAGAAATGAGGATAGTGAGAAAGAGGGTCAAAGTCGAAGGCTTGGTGGGGATCTATTCAAATATGTCCCCAAGCATTGCCAAGGTTTGATGAGAAGGAGGTAGAAGCCGTTTTCATTTCATTTGAAAAGGTAGGTAGACAAATGAAATGGCCACAGGACTTGTCGGTATTACTGATTCAAACAAAGCTGATAGGTAGGGCTAGGGACGAGTTTGCATCAATACCGGACGAAGTATCTGGGACGTATGAGGAGGTGAAAAAATCCATCTTAGGTGCATATGAACGAGTGCCTGAAGCCTACAGACAAAGGTTTAGAAATGTAAGAAAATATTTCAGACAAACATACATGGAGTTTGAAAGGATCAGAGTAGTTTTTTGGATTGGTGGATAAGGGCTTTGAAAATAGACCAAACGTATGAAGGTCTCAGAGAAATTCTCCTTTTGGAGGAGTTTAAAAATTAAATTCCTGGTCTAGTGAGAACTCATGTGGAAGAGCACAGTGTTAAAACTGCGGATTAGCAGCAGAAATGGCAGCTGATTATGTATTAGTTCATAAGTCAAAGCTTGGTTTCCGACATCAGTTTCAGCCTGTGAGGGATAGAAACTGGGCACATGAGAAATAGTCAAGTGGTAAAGGTAAAGGTGATCTGATGGGAGATAATAAGGGGAGTGTACCTCTGATTTAAAAATAAATCCAGGAGGGTGGAAGAGACATGAAACATTTCAAATGTTTTCGCTGTTATAACCTAGGCCATGTAAAGTCACAGTGTTGGTGGTTGAAGAAAGGCACTGGGAAGACTGATGTGGTAAAACAGGATAAGACAGTGGGGTTTGTTAAAGTGGTAAAGAAAAACCCAAGTGAAGCGAAGGAGGTGCTAAAGTTTGTACAGCCTGATCAATAGGGATTGATAAGAAGGTACATGATGTCTTTAAAGAATTTACTTGCGTGGGTAAAGTTTACTCATGTGTATCAGGAGGAGCAGGTAAAGAATTCACAATTTTATGAGATACGGGAGCTAGTCAATCTTTAATGGTAAGAGATGAGGAGTTATGTAGTTTGGTAAGAATGTTGCCAGAAAAGGTGGTATTATGTGGATTCCGGGTGAGAGGAGTAGTGTTCCATTATATAAGGCAAGGTTGGAAAGCACAATGAAGAGTGGTAAAGTGGTACGAGGAGTAATAGAGAAACTATCTTGTCCAAAAAGACAGTTTATCTTGGGTAATGATACAGCTGGATCGCAGGTGGAAGTGATGCCTACTCGAGTTGATAAGCCAGTGGCAAATCAGGCAACTGAAGTGTTGAAGGAAGAATATCCTGGGATATTTCCGGATTGTGTAGTAACAAGGTCGCAAAGTCACAGGTTAAGACAAGAGGAAAAATCAAAGAGTGAAGATGAAGTTGAAGTGCAATTATCAGAAACGACTTTTGATCAGATGGTTGAAAAAGAACAAGTACAGGTGGAGGATGATAAAATATTTTTAGTTCAGGAAAATTGGCGGAGTTACAACAGAAAGATGAAGAAATAAAACGGATGTATCAGAAAGCATACACGGAAGAGGAAGCTGAGTGTATACCAGAGTGTTATTGCCGTAAAAATGATGTCTTGATCATAAGGCGGGAACAGGAAGTTCGACCCGCGGACTTCTGGGAAGACCCTCACCAATAAATTCTGGTGGAGAGGAAACCCGAGACACTACACGTGTAGTGTCTCCCACCCGCCCTCCTCCTCTAACCTAATAATAAAACCCATTGGTGTGAGGTAAGTACCATATTTTATTATTATTATTTTATTTTTTAAAATTTAATTTAGTTGTTAGCCAGATCTTGGTAGAAAGTTAGAGGGATGGCAGGGAAGGGAGTGCAATGTTCCTCCTGCAGGATGTTTGAGGTGAGGGATGCCGTTAGTGTCCCTGCTGATTTTACCTGCAGGAAGTGCTGCCATCTCCAGCTCCTCCAAGACCGAGTTAGGGAACTGGAGCTGGAGTTGGAAGAACTTCGGATCATTCGGGAGGCAGAGGGGGTCATAGATAGCAGCTTCAGGGAATTAGTTACACCAAAGATTGGAGATAGATGGGTAACTGTAAGAGGGACTGGGAAGAAGCAGTCAGTGCAGGGATCCCCTGCGGTCGTTTCCCTGAGAAACAAGTATACCGCTTTGGATACTTGTGGGGGGGAGGATTTACCAGGGGTAAGCCATGGGGTACGGGCCTCTGGCACGGAGTCTGTCCCTGTTGCTCAGAAGGGAAGGGGGGAGAGGAAGCTGAGTGTATACCAGAGTGTTATTGCCGTAAAAATGATGTCTTGATCATAAGGCGGGAACAGGAAGTTTGACCCGCGGACTTCTGGGAAGACCCTCACCAATAAATGGATTGTAGTTTTAGGGTAAGGGAGAATGAGAGTATAGAGGTCAGGAGCACAGATTTGACGTCGCAGGAGGGGGCCAGTGTTCAGGTAGGTGGTTTGAAGTGTGTCTACTTCAATGCCAGGAGTACACGAAATAAGGTAGGGGAACTGGCAGCATGGGTTGGTACCTGTGACTTCGATGTTGTGGCCATTTCGGAGACATGGATAGAGCAGGGACAGGAATGGATGTTGCAGGTTCCGGGGTTTAGGTGTTTTAGTAAGCTCAGAGAAGGAGGCAAAAGAGGGGGAGGTGTGGCGCTGCTAGTCAAGAGCAGTATTACGGTGGCGGAGAGGATGCTAGATGGGGACTCATCTTCCGAGGTAGTATGGGCTGAGGTTAGAAACATGAAAGGAGAGGTCACCCTGTTGGGAGTCTTCTATCGGCCTCCAAATAGTTCTAGGGATGTAGAGGAAAGGATGGCGAGGATAATCCTGGATAAGAGCGAAAGTAACAGGGTAGTTATTATGGGGGACTTTAACTTTCCAAATATTGACTGGAAAAGATATAGTTCGAGTACATTAGATGGGTCGTTTTTTGTACAGTGTGTGCAGGAGGGTTTCCTGACACAATATGTTGACAGGCCAACAAGAGGCGAGGCCACGTTGGATTTGGTTTTGGGTAATGAACCAGGCCAGGTGTTGGATTTGGAGGTAGGAGAGCACTTTGGGGACAGTGACCACAATTCGGTGATGTTTACGTTAATGATGGAAAGGATAAGTATACACCGCAGGGTGTTATAGCTGGGGGAAGGGCAATTATGATGCCATTAGACGTGACTTGGGGGGGATAAGGTGGAGAAGTTGGCTGCAAGTGTTGGGCACACTGGATAAGTGGAGCTTGTTCAAGGATCAGCTACTGCGTGTTCTTGATAAGTATGTACCGGTCAGGCAGGGAGGAAGGCGTCGAGCGAGGGAACCGTGGTTTACCAAAGAAGTGGAATCTCTTGTTAAGCGGAAGAAGGAGGCCTATGTGAAGATGAGGTGTGAAGTTTCAGTTGGGGAGATGGATAGTTACAAGGTAGCGAGGAAGGATCTAAAGAGAGAGCTAAGACGAGCAAGGAGGGGACATGAGAAGTATTTGGCAGGTAGGATCAAGGAAAACCCAAAAGCTTTCTATAGGTATGTCAGGAATAAGCGAATGACGAGGGAAAGAGTAGGACCAGTCAAGGACAGGGATGGGAAGTTGTGTGTGGTGTCTGAAGAGATAGGCGAGATACTAAATGAATATTTTTCGTCAGTATTCACTCAGGAAAAAGATAATGTTGTGGAGGAGAATGCTGAGACCCAGGCTAATAGAATAGATGGCATTGAGGTACGTAGGGAAGAGGTGTTGCCAATTCTGGACAGGCTGAAAATAGATAAGTCCCCGGGTCCTGATGGGATTTATCCTAGGATTCTCTGGGAGGCCAGGGAAGAGATTGCTGGACCTTTGGCTTTGATTTTTATGTCATCATTGGCTACAGGAATAGTGCCAGAGGACTGGAGGATAGCAAATGCGGTCCCTTTGTTCAAAAAGGGGAGCAGAGACAACCCCGGCAACTATAGACCGGTGAGCCTCACGTCTGTAGTGGGTAAAGTTTTGGAGGGGATTATAAGAGACAAGATTTATAATCATATAGATAGGAATAATATGATCAGGGATAGTCAGCATGGCTCTGTGAAGGGTATGTCATGCCTCACAAACCTTATCGAGTCCTTTGAGAAGGTGACTGAACAGGTAGAGGAGGGTAGAGCAGTTGATGTGGTGTATATGGATTTCAGCAAAGCGTTTGATAAGGTTCCCCACAGTAGGCTATTGCAGAAAATACGGAGGCTGGGGATTGAGGGTGATTTAGAGATGTGGATCAGAAATTGGCTAGCTGAAAGAAGACAGAGGGTGGTGGTTGATGGGAAATGTTCAGAATGGAGTTCAGTTACAAGTGGAGTATCACAAGGATCTGTGCTGGGGCCGTTGCTGTTTGTCATTTTTATCAATGACCAAGAGGAAGGCGCAGAAGGGTGGGTGAGTAAATTTGCAGACGATACTAAAGTCGGTGGTGTTGTCGATAGTGTGGAAGGATGTAGCAGGTTACAGAGGGATATAGATAAGCTGCAGAGCTTGGCTGAGAGGTGGCAAATGGAGTTTAATGTAGAGAAGTGTGATTCACTTTGGAAGGAATAACAGGAATGCGGAATATTTGGCTAATGGTAAAGTTCTTGGAAGTGTGGATGAGCAGAGGGATCTAGGTGTCCATGTACATAGATCCCTGAAAATTGCCACCCAGGTTGATAGGGTTGTGAAGAAGGCCTATGGAGTGTTGGCCTTTATTGGTAGAGGGATTGAGTTCCGGAGTCAGGAGGTCATGTTGCAGCTGTACAGAACTCTGGTACGGCTGCATTTGGAGTATTGCGTACAGTTCTGGTCACCGCATTATAGGAAGGACGTGGAGGCTTTGGAGCGGGTGCAGAGGAGATTTACCAGGATGTTGCCTGGTATGGAGGGAAAATCTTATGAGGAAAGGCTGATGGACTTGAGGTTGTTTTCATTGGAGAGAAGAAGGTTAAGAGGAGACTTAATAGAGGCATACAAAATGATCAGGGGGTTGGATAGGGAGGACAGTGAGAGCCTTCTCCCGCGGATGGAAATGGCTAGCACGAGGGGACATAGCTTTAAACTGAGGGGTAATAGATATAGGACAGAGGTCAGAGGTAGGTTCTTTACGCAAAGAGTAGTGAGGCCATGGAATGCCCTACCTGCTACAGTAGTGAACTCGCCAACATTGAGGGCATTTAAAAGTTTATTGGATAAACATATGGATGATAATGGCATAGTGTAGGTTAGATGGCTTTTGTTTCGGTGCAACATCGTGGGCCGAAGGGCCTGTACTGCGCTGTATCGTTCTATGTTCTATGTTCTATGATGAGAAAATGGAGACCTTTACATATGCAGGCGGATGGAAAGTGGGCAGAAGTTCATCAAGTAGTATTTTCGATAGGGTATAGAAAGGAGGTGTTGCGGGTTGCACAAGAGGTACCACTGGGAGGTTTTTTGGATGATAAGGTTCCCCATGGTCGGCTCATGAAGAAAGTAAGGAGTTGGCCAATTCGATTAGTAACTGGCTATCACTCAGAAGATTTTGGGGTTCATGTCCACAGATCTCTGAAAGTTGCCACTCAAGTGGATAGAGCCGTGAAGAAGGCCAATAGTGTGTTAACATTTATCAATAAGGGGCTCGAGTTTAAGAGCCGTGGGGTTATGCTGCAACTGTACATGACCCTGGTTAGACCACATTTGGCGTATTGCGTGCAGTTCTGGTCACCTCACTATAGGAAGGGTGTGGAAGCATTGGAAAGGGTGCAAAGGAAATTTACCAGAATGCTGCCTGGTTTGGAGTATAGGTCTTATGAGGAAAGGTTGAGGGAGCTAGGGCTTTTCTCTTTGGAGCGGAGGAGGATGAGAGGCGACGTAATAGAGGTTTATAAGATGATGAGGGGGTAGATATACTGGACCTTCAGAGACTATTTCCTCGGGTGGATGTATCTGTTACAAGTGGGCATAACTATAAGGTTCAGGGTGGGAGATATAGGAGGGATGTCCGAGGTAGGTTCTTTACTCAGAGTGGTTAGGGTATGGAATGGACTGCCTGCTGTGATAGTGGAGTCGGACACTTTAGGAACTTTCAAGCGGTTATTGGATAGGTACATGGAGCACAGCAGAATGACAGGGAGTGGGGTAGCTTGATCTTGGTTTCGGCCAAGGCTCGGCACAACATCAAGGGCCGAAGGGCCTGTTATGTGCTGTACTGTTCTACGTTCTAAGGAAAACTCAAGCAAAAATCCAAAAACATTTTTATTGGCCTGGATTACATAAAGATGTAGTTAAATTTTGGCGATCATGTCACACATGTAAAGTGTGAGGGAAACCTCAAGCGGTGATAAAACCAACGCCCTTAATACCCATTCCAGCATTTGAGGAACCTTTTACAAGGGTCCTAATTGATTGCGTAGGACCGCTTCCAGAAACAAAAAGTGGGAATCAATATAATTTGTCTCTAATGGATGCGTCTACTAGGTTTCCAGAGGCCATTCCAGTACGTAATATTACAGCTAAAAAGATTGTGGAGGCGTTACGTAAACTCTATACTAGATATGGACTGCACTCAGAAATACAATCGGATCAAGAATCAAATTTTACCTCAACGTTATTCAAAGTAGGTATGGATAGCTCAGGAATAAAACAATTTAAATCAACTGCGTACCATCCAGAATCACAGGGAGCATTAGAAAGGTGGCATCAGACATTAAAGACAATGCTGAGGGCGTATTGTCACGATTATCCAGAGGATTGGGATAAAGGAATTCCATTCGTACTGTTTGCAATTAAGGATGCACCTAATGAGCTAACCAAATTCAGTCCCTTTGAACTAAATTTTGGCCATGAGGTAAGAGGACCACTTAAATTGATTCAGAAAAATTGGTGAGTGAGAAATCGGAAATTACATTATTGGATTACGTGTCAAATTTTAGAGAACGATTCAATGGAGCAGGTGAATTGGCTAGACAACATTTAAAAGTTGCACAAAATGTGATGAAAATAGTAGCGGACAGAAAATCCAAAGTTCGTAGTTTTGCCAGTGGACATAAAGTTTTAGTATTGTTCCTAGTGGTAGGTGACCCTTTAAAAGCTAGGTATCGTGGACATTATCAAATTGAAAGGAAATTAAGTGAGGTGAATTACGTGGTAAAAACACACGATAGAAGGAAGATTGACCGAGTGTGTCATGTGAATATGCTTAAAAGGTACTTTGAAAGGGAAGGAGAGAAAAAGGAGGAGGTTTTAATGATTCTAACTCAAAGTGATGAACCAAATCCAGATGACTGTGAATTTGACATACCTTAAATTAAATTGGAAAATGAGGATAGTGTTTAAAAATTGGGATAAATTGTCGAGTTACCTTCCAGAGGAAAAACGGATGGACCTGAAAGAGTTATTGATATCACGTGGGCAGGTTTGTGGAGATAAATTTGGAAGTACTAAAATGGCTATACATGATGTAGATGTGGGAAATGCTGTTCCAATCAAACAACATCCATACAGACTGAGCTCTTTAAAATTGGCACGGGTTACCAAAGAGGTTGAGAGTATGCTGAAAAATGGCATAATTGAAGTGGGTTGCAGCCAATGGAGCTCACCCATAGTGTTGGTACCAAAACCAGACAGTACCCAACGGTAGTGTGCGGAGTATATAAAGTTAATGAAGTTACAAGTACGGACAATTTTTTAATCCCACACTTGGAGGATTGCATTGAGATGGTGGGACAATCTGCTTTTATTTCCAAACTGGATTTACTTAAAGGTTACTGGCAGGTACCTTTATCTTAAAGGGCGAAGGAGATTTCAGCTTTTGCGACTCCAGATGGTATATACCAATTCAAAGTTTTGCCATTTGGCATGAAAAACGCCCCAGCCACAATTCAACGGTTAACTAACAAAGTAGTTTCTGGATTGCACAATTGTGCGGTATACATCGACGATCTGTTAATTTTCAGCCAGATATGGAAACAACATTGAAAACATCTGATGGAGTTATTCGATCGACTTCAGGAGGGGGGTTTGGTGGAAAACCTCGCCAAACGTGAATTTGGAAAAGCCCAAGTCAATTTCCTTGGCCATACAAACGGACAGGGTCGAATGGTCACATGGGATGTGAAATCAACAGTTATTGAGGAGTTTTTGATACCCTCATGACGAAGGGAAAAAATGCGATTTCTTGGCATGAATGGATTTGATAAAACATTTGTGAAATATTTTTGGAGCGTGGTTGCTCCACTGATAGACTTGCTGAAGAAACGTCGAAACTTTCCGTGGACAGCGGACTTTCAACAGGCATTTGACTGCCTGAAAGCTGTGATAAACAATGCTCCTGTGTTGGAGATTTATAAGGGACTCTGTGATCTGATTAATCAAAAGTAACTGACTTTAACGGGAAATGCTGAGGCGTAAAGAAATGGATGGATCGTGCAGAGACCTTCTTGTTGAAAGAGACTGTCAGTCAAGAAGAATTCCAGTTGGAGGAAGAAGAACAAAAATGGACTGTATTATTACACCTGTTTGCGTGTGTTGTTTTTTGAAACGATAAAATTATATTTACTGTGTGCATTTCTTAAAGGATAGTGAAATGGTGAAAAATGAAACCATCCTGAAGTTGATGGTTTATTGTTTTTTCGTGGGGCGAGGTGTCATGTAAGAGTATCTTTAAGAAATGGGTGTTTATAAAAGAACAAAGAGAACAAAGAACAAAGAAAATTACAGCACAGGAACAGGCCTTTCGGCCGTCCAAGCCTGTGCCGACCATGCTGCCCGACTAAATTGAAATCTTCTACACTCCCTGGGTCCGTATCCCTCTATTCCCATCCTATTCAGGTATTTGTCCAGATGTCCCTTAAATGTCACTATCGTCCCTGCTTCCACCACCTCCTCCGGCAGCGAGTTCCTGGCACCACTCTGTGTAAAAACCTTGCCTCGTACATCTCCTCTAAACCTTGCCCCCCTCACCTTAAACCTATGCCCCCTAGTAATTGACCCCTCTACCCTGGGGAAAGGCCTCTGACTATCCACTCTGTCTATGCCCCTCATAGTCTTGTAGACCTCTTTCAGGTCGCTCCTCAACTGCCGTCGTTCCAGTGAGAACAAACCGAGTTTATTCAACCGCTCCTCATAGCTAATGCCCTCCATATCAGGCAACATCCTGGTAAATCTCTTCTGCATCCTCTGTAACGCCTCCACATCTTTCTGGTAGTGTGGCGACCAGAATTGAACACTGTACTCCAAGTGTGGCCTAACAACGGTTCTATACAGCTGCAACGTGACTTGCCAATTCTTATACTCAATGCCCCAGCCAATGAAGGCAAGCATTCCGTATGCCTTCTTGACGCCCTTCTCCACCTGTGTTCCCCCTTTTAGTGACCTGTTGACCTGTACACCTAGATCTCTCTGACTTTCAATACTCCTGAGGGTTCTACCATTCACTGTACATTCCCTACCTGCATTAGACCTTCCAAAATGCATTACCTCACATTTGCCCGCATTAAACTCCATCTGCCATCTCCCCGCCGAAGTCTCCAAACGATCTGAGTCCTGCTGTATCCTCTGACAGTCCTCGTCGCTAAAGGGTGTGTATATTAACATCTGCAATGAGAGTACCTTCAAGAAATGGGTGTTTATTACTCCAGTGATGTCAGAGTGTGGGTGGAGCTGGGCTGTCTGTCAGCTTTTTACTTTCGCTTTAGGCTTTTTGCTGCAGGGTGGGTTTGGTTTAATTTTAGTTTTGGAGAAGCTGCAATCACAGCAGGATGTGTATGAATCTGTGCAAGCTTATGAATGTCCATTTGCTGATTTCAACGTGGTAACTGTTCTCAGCAGTGAAGTTAAACCTGAGGTGCTTCTGTTGAAGGATTTGTTTTTAAGTCTTATGGATGTTAAAAGGAAAGCTTAAAGGATTACTTAGTGTTGTAGTCTTTGGGTGTTGTATGTGAATTAATGGTTGCTAAGATGTTCACTGTATGTTTTAAAGAGGTTAACTTGAGTTCATAGAATAAACATTGTTTTACTTTAAAAAATAATTTTCCATTTCTGCTGTACCACACCTGTATAGTGGGCCGTGTGCTCCCCATACCACAATCTATTAAAAGTTGTGGGCCAGGTGAACTCCATGATACACTTTGGGGTTCTCGAAACCCTGGTGCATAACAGGGGCCAGAAACAGATAAGGACATAGTTTTTCTTTTCAATAGTAGAAAAGGGACAGGGGACGTCAGAAGGACTAGCCTTGAGGTTGTCTCCTTGAATTCTCGGACCATTGGGAATAAAATGGATGAATTAGCTGTGCACATAGACGTACATGGGTATGATATAGTTGAGACTACGGAGACATGGCTGAAAGTTGACCAAGGGTGGCAACTAAACAATGAGGGTTATTCAATGTTTAGGAAGGACATATAGAAAGGAAAAGGCGGCGGAGTTGCATTGTTGATTAAAGAAGAAATTGAAACTGTATTGAGAAAATGTATCAGCACGAAGATGTGGTATCTGTATGGGTCGAGTTAAGAAACACAGATCGGCAAAAAACATTTGTGGGGTGGTGCACAGACCATAAAAACTGCAAAGGTAATGCTGATAATAGCATTAAACAGGAAATCATAAATGCATCTGACGAGTGGCTGTGGACGACTTTAATTTGCATATATATTGGGTGACGAAAATTGCTCTCGGAGCAATAGAGGATGAATTTCTATAGTGTGAACTGGATAGTTTTCTGGACCAATACGGTGTGGAACCAGCAAGGAACAGGTCTGTTTGGACAGGGTATTATGCAATTCAAAAGGATTAGTTGGCCATCTAGTTGCGCGAGAGCCCTTGGTGATGACTGATCAAATTATAATAGGATCTTTATCAAGGTGAAAAGTAAGATAGTTAATTCTGAGACCAGAATCCTGAATCTCAAAAAAGATAACTGTGATGGCATGCGGCACTTGATTGCTATGATGGACTGGGAAACATTAGATTGGAAGGATAGTGCACACGAAATGGCAGGCATTCAAGGAACGAATAGGTGAACTCCAAAAGTTATTTTCTTCCTATTTGATTCAAGAGTCGAAAGGGAACTACGCCCAATCCGTGGATTAGAATGGATATTAAAGATAGTATTAGATTGAAAAACGAAGCATACAAACTGGCAAGGGAATGCATAAGGGACAAAGAAATGGCTGAGCAATTGAATACATACTTTTGTTCTGTCTTCACAAAAGAGGACAGAAATCAGATTTCAGAAATGTTGGAGAATGAAAGGTTTATTGAGAGGAAAGAACTGAGGGAGATCAACATTAGTAGAGAAATGGTGCTGGGAAAACTGATGGAATTAATGGCGGATAAATCCCCAGGGCCTGAGAATCTGCATCCCAGAGTGCTTAAGGAGGTGGATCTGGAAATAGTGGATGCATTGGTGGTTATCTTCCGTGATTCTATAGACTCTGGAACTGTCCCTGCAGATTGTGGGTAGCTCATGTCTTTTCAATATTCAAAAAGGGAGGTAGAAAGAATGCAGGGAATCAGAGACTAGTAAGTCTAACTTCGACAATGGGGATAATGCTTGAATCCATTATCGAGGACTTTATTGCGGAACATTTAGAAAGAAGGGGCAGGATCAGTCAAAGTCAGCATGGATTTATGAAAGGAAAATAATGCCTGACAAATCTGTTGGAATTCTTTGAAGATGTAACCAGTACAGTTGACAAGGGGGAGCCAGTCGATGTGGTATATTTGGACTTTCAGAAGGCGTTTGACAAAGTCCCGCATAAGTGATTATTATGCAAAATTAAAGCGCATGGGATTGGGAGAAATGTACTGAGTGGATAGAAAATGGTTTGTCAGAGAGGAAACAAAGAGCAGGGATTAATGGGTCCTTTTCAAATTGGCAGGCAGTAACTAGTGGGGTACCACAGGGATCGGTGCTGGGACCTCAGCTATTCACAATATATATTGATGATTTGGATGAGGAAACAAAATGAAACATCTCAAAGTTTGCAGATGATAACAAGTTAGGTGGGAGGGTGAATTGTGACGAGGATGCAGGGACCCTACAGCATGACCTGGACAGGTTGGGCGAGTGGGCAAATCAATGGCAGATGCAGTATAATTTGGATAAGTGTCAGGTTATCCACTTTGGAAGCAGAAACAACAATGCGGATTACTACCTGAATGGTTGTAAGTTGGGAGAGGGGAGTGTGCATCAGTTGTGGAAGGTAAGCAGGTGCAGCAGGCAGTAAAGAAGGCTAATCGTATGTTGCCTTTAATTGCGATAGGCTTCGAGTATAGAACATAGAACAGTACAGCACAGTCCAGGCCCTTTGGCCCACAATGTTGTGCCGAACTAGTCTGAAACTAAGATCAAATCAACCTACTCCCAATCATTCTAGTGCACTCCATATGCCTATCCAATAACCGCTTGAAAATTCCTAA
Organism: Scyliorhinus torazame; assembly: GCF_047496885.1. Lineage (NCBI taxonomy): Eukaryota > Metazoa > Chordata > Chondrichthyes > Carcharhiniformes > Scyliorhinidae > Scyliorhinus > Scyliorhinus torazame. Next base: position 118,041,099 of record NC_092716.1, read on the forward strand.
AGTGTCCAACTCCACTTGGACAGGGTATTATGCAATTCAAAAGGATTAGTTGGCCATCTAGTTGCGCGAGAGCCTTTGGTGATGACTGATCAAATTATAATAGGATCTTTATCAAGGTGAAAAGTAAGATAGTTAATTCTGAGACCAGAATCCTGAATCTCAAAAAAGATAACTGTGATGGCATGCGGCACTTGATTGCTATGATGGACTGGGAAACATTAGATTGGAAGGATTGAGTTCCACGCCCCAACCACTCTCTGAGTAAATAACCTACCTCTCACATCCCTTCTATATCTTCCACCATGAACCTTATAGTTATGCCCCCTTGTAAGAGCTACATGCAGCCGAGGAAAAAGTCGCTGAACATCCACTCTGTCTTTCCCTCTCATCATCTTATACACCTCAATTAAGTCACATCTCATCTTCCTTCGCTCCAATGAGAAAATCCCCAGCTCCCTCAACCTTTCCTCATAAGACCTGCCCTTCAATCCAGGCAGCATCCTGGTAAATCTCCTTTGCATACTCCAAATGTGGTCTAACCAAGGTCTTGTACAGTTGCAGCATAACCTCACGGCTCTTAAAATCAATCCCCCTGTTAATAAATGATAACACACGATAGGCTTTCTTCATGGCTCTATCCACTTGGGTGGCAACGTTCAGAGATCTATGGACATGAACTCCAAGATCTCTCTGCTCCTCCACATTCTTCAGAACCCTGCCGTTAACCCCGTAATCCGCATTCAAATTTGTCCTACCAAAATGAATCACCTCACACTTATCAGGGTTAAACTCCATCTGCCACTTTTGAGCCCAGCTCTGCATCCTATTAATGTCTCTTTTCAGCCTACAACAGCCCACCACATTATCCACCACTCCACCAATCTTGGTGGCATCAGCAAATTTACTAACCCAACCTTCAACTCCATCATCCAAGTCATTGATAAAAATCACAAATAGCAGAGGACCCAGCACTGATCCCTGTGGCACAACGCTGGTGACTGGGCTTCAGGATGAAAATTTACCATCTACCACCACCCTCTGTCTTCTACGTGATAGCCAGTTACTGATACAATCGGCCAAATTTCCCTCTATGCCATGCCTCCTTACTTTGTGCATGAGCCGACCATGGAGCACCTTATCAAATGCCTTGCCAAAATTCATGTATTCGACATCAACTGTTCTACCTTCATCTGTGTACTTAGTTACCTCCTCAAAGAATACAATCATACTTGTGAGGCAAGTCTTACCGCCCACAAATCCGTGCTGACTATCCTTGAGTAAGCTGCATTTTTCCAAATGATCATAAATCCTATCCCTCAGGACCCTTTCCAATAATTTACCGATGACCAAACTGAGACTAACCGGCCTATAATTCCCAGGGTTACACCTATTCCCTTTCTTGAACAAGGGGACAACATTCGCCTCTCTCCAGCCTTCTGGCACTATTCCTGTAGACAGTGAGGATATGAAGATCAAAGCCAAAGGCTCTGCAATCTCATCCCTCGCCTCCCAAAGAATACTAGGATATATCCCATCAGGCCCAGGGGACTTATCTATCCTCAGGCTTCTCAACATTTCTAACACTTCTTCCTTTCGAATATCTACCTCCTCCAGACTACCAGCCTGTATCTCCTCAACAGCATGGCCGCTCTCCCTTGTGAACACTGAAGAAAAATATTCATTCAGGGCCTCTCCTATATCTTCAGACTCCACGCACACGTTCCCACTACTATCCTTGACCGGTCCTAACTTCACCTTGGTCATTCTTTTATTCCTCACATAATTGTAAAACGCCTTTGAGTTTTCCTTGATCGTACACGCCAAGGACTTCTCATGCACCCCCCCCCCCCCCGCACCCCCCTCCCCAGCTCTCCAAAGCCCTTTCTTGAGCTCCTTCCTAGCTTTCGTGTATCCCTCAAGTATCCTAACTGAACCTTGTTTTCTCATCCTTCATAAGCCCGCTTCTTCCTCTTGACAAGACATTCAACCTCTTTTGTAAACAATGGTTCCCTCACTCGACCATTTCCTCCCTGCCTGACAGGGACATACATATCAAGGACACCCAGTATTTGCTCCTTGAACAAGCGCCACATCTCAATTGTGCCTATCCCTGACAGTTCCTGTTTCCATCTTATGCACCCCAATCCTTGCCTAATCGCATTGTAATTACCCTTCCCCCAGTTATAAACCTTGCCCTGCCGTACGTTCCTATCCCTCGATAGTGAAAGTCACCGAATTGTGGTCACTATCTCGAAAGTGCTCTCCCACAACCAAATCTAACACTTGGCCCGGTTCATCACCCAGGACCAAATCCACTGTGGCCCCGTCTCTTCTCGGTCTATCCACATATTGTGTGAGAAAACCCTCCTGCACACACTGGATAAAAACAGCCCCATCCAAACTATTCAAAGTATAGTGGTTCCAATCAATATTTGGAAAGTTAAAGTCATCGATGACAACTACCCCGTGACTACCGCACCTATCCAAATCTGCACTGCAATCTTTTCCTCCACATCTCTGTTACTGTTTGAGGGTCTATAGAAAACTCCTAACAAAGTGACCGCTCCTTTCCTATTTCTAACTTCAGCCCACACTACCTCAGTAGTCAGATCCTCCTCAAACTGCCTTTCTGCAGCCATTATATTATCGTTGATTAACAATGCTACTCCTCCACCTCTTTTACCACCATTCCTAACCTTACTGAAATATCTAAACCCCGGAACTCCAACAACCATTCCTGCCCCTGTTTTATCCACATCTTCGTAATGGCCACAACATCGTAGTCCCAGGTACCAATCCATGCTTCATGCTCACCAACCTTATTCCTGATGCTCCTCGCATTGAAGTAGACACACTTCAAACCACCTTCATGCCTGCAGGTCCACTCTTGTAACCTTGGTACTTTCCTCAGTACTGCACTATGCTCAACTTCCTGAACTCCAGCAATGCTATCTCCTGGATTACAAATCAGTTTCCCACCCCCCTGCCAAATGAGTTTTAAACCCCCCCCCCCGAAGAGCTGTTTCAAATTTTCCTCCCAGGATATTGGTGCCCCTCTGGTACAGGTGTAACCCGTCCTGTTTGTACAGGTCCCACCTTCCCCAGAATGTGCTCCAGTTATCAAAGTAACAAACCCTCCCTCCTACACCATCCCTGTATCCACGTGTTTAACTGCACTCTCTCCCTGTTCCTCACCTCACTAACACGTGGCACTGGAAGCAAACCAAAGATGACAACATGGTCTGTCCTGGCTCTCAGCTTCCACCCCAGCTCACTGAATTCCTGTTTTACATCCCCGTCCCTTTTCCTACCTATGTTGTTGGTACCGATGTGTACCGCGACTTGTGGCTGCTCCCCCTCTCCCTTAAGGATCCTGAAAACACGATCAGAGACATCACGGAGCTTGGCGCCCTGGAGGCAACACACCAACCGTGACCCTCTATCATTGTCGCAGAACCGCCTATCTGTACCTCTAATAGAGTCTCCGATAACTTATGCTCTCCTGCTCTCCCCCCTTCTGAGCCACAGGGACAGACACAGTGCCAGAGACCTGGTCACCGTGGCTTACCTCTGGTAGGTGGGCACCCCCCCGCCCCAACAGTATCCAAAACAGTATACCTGTTACTGAAGGGAACAACCGCAGCAGATCCCTGCACTGACTGCTTCTTACCCCTCCTTTTAAATGTCACCCAGCTACCTTCATTCTTAGGAGTAACTATATCCCTGTAGCTTCTATCTGTAACCGGCTCTGCCTCCCGAATCATCCTGAGTTCATCGAGCTCCAGCTCCAGCTCCAGTTCTCTACCACAGTCTTTGAGGAGCTGGAGATGGGTGCACGTCCCACAGGTGAACTCAGCAGGGCCACTTACGGTGTCCCTCACCTCGAACATCCTGCAGGAAGAACATTGCACTGCCCTCTCTGCCATCCCTTCCATTTATCCACTTGACAATTAGAGAGAGAAAAACATCTTACCTGATTTTCACACTGCCCGCAGGTTAGAGTTGGTGGAAGGGTGGAGAAAGGAAAGGGAAAGAAAAGCTTACCTCACCAAGTCACCACACAGTCTTTTTTTTGGTTAGAGGAGGAGGATGGGTGGGAGACACTACCTGTATAGTGTCTCGGGGTTAGCCACTGACTGAAATATATTAGTTCTAGAAACTCACCCGACAGCAGCTTTACACAATTCAATCCCTGCAACAGCCAATCAGCGTCGCCGCTCTGCCGCCCTCTGCAGGATACTTGCCTCAACTTGTCTCCGTAACCTATTCTCACTGAGAGCTCCTTCTAGTCGCAGTGACTGCACCTGAGGCAAATCACTCCACGCAACAGCCAATCAGCATCGCCACTCTGCAGGATCAAAGTATAGAAGCAGGGATTTGTTGCTGCAATTATACAGGGTCTTGGTGAGGCCACACCTGGAGAATTGTGGGCAACTTTGGTCTCCTTCGTGGGCAGCACGGTAGAACAAGTGGCTGGCACTGTTGCTTCACAGTGCCAGGGTCCCAGGTTCGATTCCCCGCTGGGACAGTGTCTGTCCAGAGTCTGCACGTTCTCCCGTGTCTGAGTGGGTTTCCTCCGATGCTCTGAGTTCATTACCAAGGATTCCATAGCACAACATTTGGAAAACAGCAATATAATAAGACAAATTCAGCATGGATTTACGGAAGGTAAATCATGCTTGACAAATCTACTGGATGTTTTGAGGATGTAACTAGAAGACTTGACCAGGGAGAGCCAGTGGATGTGATTTATTTAGACTTTCAGAAGGCGTTCGATAAGATCTCATATAGCGGATACCATGTCAAGTAAAAGAGCATGGAATTGTGGGTGGTGCCTTGTGCTGGATAGAAAGCTGGTTAGCAGACAGGCAGCGACGATTTGGAATAAATGGCTATTTTTTCCAACTGGCAGGGAGTGTCTAGTTGGGTAGCACAGGGAGCAGTGCTAGAACACCAGCTGTTCACATATATATATTAGTCATTTGGAGGAGGGAACTAAGTGTATTATCTCCACATTTTGCGATGATCCAAAGCTGGATGGGATGGTGAGCTGTGAGGAGGTTGCAGAGATGCTCCAGTGTGATTTGGACTGGCTGAGAGTGTGGGCATATGAATGGCAGATGCAGTATTAAGTGATAAATATTAAGTTGTCCTCCCACTTCTGTAGCAAAAATAGGAAGGCAGATTATTACATGAATGGGTGTAAAGTGAGAGAGGTGGATACTCAGCAAAACGTTTCTACGCTCGTGCATCAGTCGCTGAAAGTAAGCACACAAGCACACAGGTAGTAAAGATGGCAAATAGTGTGTTGGCTACATACCGAGAGGATTTAAGTGTCGGAAAGAGAATGCTCTTCTGCAATCATACAGGGCGTTGGTAATGCCAGACTTGGAATATGTGCATTACTGGCGCCCTTATCTGAGGATGAATACTCATGCTATAGTGGGAGTGCAACAAAGGTTTCCCAGACTGCTTCCTGGGATAGCAGGACTGTCATACGAGGAGAAACTAAATTGATTAGGATTAAATTCATTGGAGTTTATAAAAGTGAGAGCGGAACTCATTGAAATGTATAACATTCTAACGGGATTAGACAGGGGAGATTTAGAAATAATGTTCCCGATGTTGGGAGAGGTGCCCATAACACGGGTCATAGTTTGATAATAATGCGGGAACCTTTTCGGACTGAGGTGAAAATAAACTTTTTCACCCAGAGATTGGTTAATCTGTTGTATGCATCACCACAGAAATTAGTTGAGTCAAACACGTTGCGTGATTTCAAGAAGGAATTCAATATAGATCTTGGAGCTAAAGCCATCAAGGAATATGAGAGAAAGGCAGGTTCAGGGTATTGAATTTGACGAGCATCCATGATCATAATGAATACGGGCAAGGCTCTGATGACCAAAAGGCCATTACCCTTGCTTCTGTTGTGTATATATGTTGCAACGTATATTGTATATTGCAGTTATGGCTCTTTTACAGAATGCCAATGAATAACCCTCAAACTAACGTGATTACCTATTTGTTTGAACTAAACTGCTGTAATAGTTGAAAACAGCTCCAAGGTTAAGGTTCCAGAGAAGATTTTCTGTCACGTTTATTAATGTTGTCTGCGATTCGTTCTGGTATGCATTTTAAGAGGTATTCTTAATATTGTGAACAATTCAAAGTAACGCTCAAAAGGCAACTGCATCACCAAAATCCTCAAACAAATAACAACGCCTGAATCAGTTGGGCCATTTTAGGCAGACCTAATGAACTCGAAAATTATTGTTTTCTTTTTTCCAGACGGTGGATTCGCTTTAACAAATGCCCTAGAACGTTCTGGCTCCCGTCGCGTCCCATTTGGGGGGCAACCCAGTGATGCACTGGGTAATTCTTCTGGGATGTCCCCACTTTTGCTAACTTCGTCTGAACAATTGTGAAAGTCTGAAACCATCCGACAGAAGCGATTTAAATCACTAGCTTCAGATTGTTCTGATATTTTACCCGCAACGTTACAGTGAAAGCGTAAGAGTAAACAAATCACATCTAACTCCAGAGTATCTCGTCAAAACCCAGAATTAAGCCAGGCACTGGACAGGTCCCAAATAGAAACTCCTTACGGAGCCAAGCACACCAAACCCACTCCGACCTAATCCGAAACCCACCCCCTTCGACCCGTCCCCCTTCCAAAACGAACGTATCAACGCCGTCGACTCAAACCAACAGACTCCGCCCTGTGCGACATGTGATCCGACCAACCCCCTGAGCGGACCTCGCACCCCAGCTCCTGTCGCGAACTTTCCTGCGCCCCTCATTTCCCAGTGCAACCCGGTCTGCCTGGTCCTTCTCGTCTAGCCCCCCGCCCCCTTCCAAACTAACAGTATCCCTCCCGGACTCACCCTTGCTCCTCCTCCGATTGGAACACCGCTCCCGGCCTGACGACACCCCCCGAGACTGACACCAACTTTCTGCCTGAACACACTCTCAGGCACTTCCCCTCGCCTCTTCTGACGGGCACCACCACCATCCAACTCCCCTTTTTCTGAACCGATGCCTCCCCCTTCTGGGACTGACCCACTCCTTGGCCTGTCATAAACCCTTGCTGTCCAGCTACACCCCATCATGCCGCGATATCTCCAGATCCCCAGCCCGAACCGGTAAATCCCTGTTGTGACTCGACACTCCCCCATTCGAAACGTCCTTTCCGGGACCATATCCTCTGGTCCGAAAGCAACTCCAGCTCCAAATTCCCTCCGGCCAATACCCCAACGCCGTTCCCTCTCCGGTCCGAGCCCCGACTTTGGTGAGTAACCTCAAATGGAGCAAGAACGTGCAATTACTGAATTCTACTTTTGGAGTAAATTATCATCAATTCTAGGCAATCCGTGACTTTATAATTCCGAGTGGTCAGCAGGCAACATCGATACTCGTGACGCATCTAGTGGCCTACATATCTGAACTGTGTGCACAAACTTTTTTGTTCGTAGGAACACAACTTTGTAAAAGCAGATTTTAACGTGTTAACCCTGGCTAACCACAATGGTGATGTCCCCTTATTTTACGCAATCTTCAAAGGAACTCTCACCTACGAAATTGCACAACGTCCAGTTCAATTGATAACATATTTCTTTCACACCAACTAGATTAGTCTGTTCCACAAACTCATTATGCTCTAACTGGGGCAGTTGTGTTGTCGTTGACCTAAATAGTGGGGGCAGAACGTGCGTTTGACTTATTGCTTTCCTGTGATCGATTTCTTCAAGACCTGAAGGATATTGTTTTCTTGCGAACAGGCGTAGATACATGTGCTGCGACGTTCTCGCCGACACTACTCCCACTCGTCTTGCGAGGAACAACTCATGGCACTGCACGAGAAAATGTTCTCCCGACTTGATCATATAGCCTTATCAATTCACCCTTATCAATTTTTAACCAAGTGAGGACGTGTTGCTCCTTCCGAGCACACTTATCCTCGTTTAATTCTGGTTCGAGTCTCTGATCGCGGAGACCCAGCTGGGCTCTTTGTGTGGCATGTGGTGCATGTTGCACCTCCGCGCTGCCCTACCCAAGATCCCGAAGTGATTTACTGGAAATTAGTCTCACTTGTCTCTTCAGACAACATTGATGATGTCACATTTGACAACATTATACTCCAGGTCATTTATATATGTTATAAAAAGTTCAGTCCCCGGCAGTGATCCCCTGTGACACACCACTCGACACATCCTGCCAACCATAAGCAGACACACTAATGCTAACTCGCTGTTTCCTGTTACTCATTTAATATACTATCCATGATAATGTGAAACCCACTGAAACAGCTTGTATTTTACACAATAAACTTTGATACAGCACCTTATTAAATGCCTTCTCGAAATATAAATTCAGTATTTCCATCGGTTCTTCTGTTACTACTTCAGAGAACCCCAATCAATTGGATAATTATGTTTTTCCTTTACAAAACCTGGTTTTGTAAATCACTTTGCCTGATTGCCTCGAATATTCAATAGTGCACTGCTATAAAATCTTCAGTAATAGAATAGATTCATAGAATCTCTACATTGCAGAAGGAGGTCATTCGGTCATGCACCGACTCTTCGAATGAGCACTGTACCCCATTTCCACTTCCCCGTCCAATCCCCATAACCCAGAACCTAATGTGAACCTAAAGGGTCCAGAGGAGGTTCATAAGAATGATCCCTGGAATGAAAAACTTGTCGTATGAGGAACATTCGAGGACTCTGGTTCTGCACTCGTTGGAGTTCAGAAGGATGAGAGGGGATCTTATTGAAACTTACAAAATACTGCGAGGCCCTGGATAGAGTGGACGTGGAGAGGAGGTTTCCACTTGTAGGAAAAACTAGAACCAGAGGACACCATTTCAGACTAAAGGGACGATCCTTTAAAAATGAGATCAAGAGGAATTTCTTCAGCCAGAGGGTGGCAGAAGGCTGCGGAGGGCAAATCTCTGAGTGTCCACAAGACAGAGATAGATAGGTTCTTGATTCGTAAGGGGATCAGGGGTTATGGGGAGAAGGCAGGGGAATGGGGATGAGAAAATATCAGCCGTGGTTCAATGGCAGAGCAGACTCGATGGGCCGAGTTGCCTAATTCTGCTCCTCCATGTCTTATGGTCTTATGGTCTATTATCCGTGGACATTAAAGGGCAATTTAGCATGGCCAATCTACCAAATCTGCACATCTTTGAACTGTGGGAGGAAAACAAGCACTCGAATGAAACCCGCACAGACACAGGGCAGATGTACAAACTCCACACAGTTAGATGCCGGAATTGAACCCGAATTCCAGGCGCTATGAGGCAGCAGTGCAAACCACTGTGTCGCCGTGCCACCCCAAATGGTTTCGAACATTTTCTCGATGAGAGATGTTGGGCTAACTGCCGAACATTTCCTATTTTCTGTATCTATCCCTTCTTGAATAATAGTGTTGCATTTTCTATCTCCAAATCTAATGGAAACTTTTCCGAAACTAGGGACATTTGAAAAATTAAACCAATGCACCAGCTATCGAATCAGAACATTAGGGTGAAGTCCACTCGCACCAAGGGATTTGTCAGCCCACATACCCACCAGTCTGCTCAGTACCACTTCCCTGGCGATTATAATTGTCTCGAGGTATAAGGTTTATTATTGTTACAAGTAGGCTGACTTTACTTTGCAAAGAAGTTACTGTGAAAAGCCCTTAGTCGCCACTCTCCAGAGCCTGTTCGCATACACCGAGGGAGAATTCAGAATGTCCAATTCACCGAATAAGCATTTCGGGACTTGCGTGAGGAAACCGGAGCATCCAGAGGAAACCCACGCACACACGAGGAGAAGATCCAGACTCCGCACAGACAGTCACCGAAGCCTGGATTCGAACCCTGGTGCTGTGACGCAACAGTGCTAACCACTGCGCTACCGTGTTCATCCTTCCCGCCAAATTTCTGATTTACTGCTATTTCTGTGATGCTGGTTGGGTCCTCTATAGTGCGACAGATGCCAATTCCTGTTATTTTTTCCGCCAGAGCCCTATTCCACAGAATCAATTTCCATAAGATCAATGCTCACTATGTTAACTATTTGCTTTTAAAAATATTTATCGAAACTCTTACTTTTAGTCCTTGTATTACTGGCCAGTTTGTTCTCGTACTCTAGATTTCCCCTTATTATCAATATTTTCGCCATTCCTTGATATTGTTTTTATTCCAGACAATATTCTGATCTTCCAGTAGCCTTTTTGAGTATATAAGCTTTTTTTTCAAGTTGAACACGGTCTTTAACTGTTTCTTCACCACGTATGATAGGCATTCTTCTTGGATTCAGGTCCAAATCTCTGTCGTCCTGTAGCCATGACTCTATAAATGGTTTCAGATCATACGGGAAAAAAAATTAGTGTACTCAATTCATTTTTTTAAAATTAAGGGGCAATTTAGCGTGGCCAATCCACCTACCCTGCACATCTTTGGGTTGTGTGGGCGAAACCCACGCAAACACGCGGAGAATGTACAAACTCCATACGGACAGTGACCCAGAGCCGGGATCGACCCTGGGTTCTCGGCGCCGTGAGGCAGCAGGGCTGACCCGCTACACCACCGTGCTGCCCTATACTGATTAATTTCTACTTGCGCTAAGTTAATCTGATGTTTTCGAATGCTATGTGCACTCAAATACTTGCTGGTGTTTTTGCTCAACGCGAACCTGCTGTCATCCTTCCTCAGATTAATCTACATAGTAAAAGGACATTCCCTTTTCGCTTTAATGTAGGAACATTCAGATTGTTCGTATTTCCAAGTTCTTCCTCAAAATGGATCGTCATGCAAACGTTTACGAGGCTGCGGAACACATTACCTAAAAGGGTGCGCCAAACAAATTCTATGAGAGACATTTACATAGAGGAGGCGAACCAATATATCCATAAGTGGCACACAGTTTCGGGACTAAGGGGAGAAATCTGGGGCGTGGGTTTAACTCGTGGCCCCTTCAAAGCGGTGATGACGCTGCATAGGGCAAATGTGCTTCTGCGCAGTAATTGACCTTGGCAATCATTTCATTCGTAGTTGGGAGATCACTCTCCCGAACTTCAGGGATTAAAAATGTTTACATGTTCCCAATGTTGTATTATTATTGCTGTGCCAGCTGTTCGCAAAAATTGCTCTACCTGCTCATTCCCATAACCATTAATAATGCATCCCGATACATAAGCCCATTATTTAGGAACGTCATCTTCTGGCTCAACATATTACCAGCTTCCTGAACAAGACGCTTTTGATTAGTTAATTTTCTCTCCTCAGGACTTGCATGTGTTACTGCACTACTGTATTACATAGTGTATTACATAAACGCTCAAGCTATTCTGCTTCCGAAGACATCATTTCAAACAGACATCTTATTAAGGTCATGGCAATACTGTGCTCTTTCTGCACGGGGGAGGCAGTGGCAGAGTAACATCACCATTGGGCTTGCAATCCAGAGACCCAGGGTAATGGGCTCGGGACTTGAGTTCAGATTCCACTACGGCAGTTCGTGAAAATTAAATTGAACAAAAATCTGGAATCTGGCCATGAAACCATTGTCAATTGTTGTAAAAACCCATCTGTTTCTCTAAAGCCCTGAGTGAAATAATCTGCCATCTTAACCTGTGACACAATAGAGTCACTATTGTGGAGTGACTCCAGATCCACAATAATGTGGTTGACTCTTTTAAAGTTAGGGATGGGCAATAATTGCAGGTCCATCCAGCGACAGCCAAGTCCCATGAACAAATTAGAAAAATCAACAAATTAAGGTAATAAACGAGTTTAGGGAGTTCAGCTGGAAGTTAAAAGCCAGGACAGACAGAGTTGTCATCTCTGGTTTGTTGCCGGTGCCACGTGATAGCGAGGCTAGGAATAGGGAGAGAGTGCAGCTGAACACGTGGCTGCAGGAATGGTGTAGGAGGGAGGGCTTCAGGTATTTGGCTAATTGGAGCTCAATCTGAGGAAGGTGGGACCTGTACAAACAGGACGGGTTGCATCTGAACCAGAGGGGCACCAATATCCTAGGAGGGAGGTTTTCTAGTACTCTTCGGGAGGGTTTAAACTAATTTGGCAGGGGAATGGAACCGGATTTGTAGTCCAGCAACTAAGGTAGCCGATATTCAGTACGCCAAAGCGTGTAGTGAGGCAGTGGGGAAGGGAACACTGACAAAGGAGAGTACTTGCAGGCACGGAGATGGGTTGAAGTGTGTATAGTTCGACGCAAGCTGCATCAGGAATAAGATGGGTGAACTTAAGGCATGGATCGGTACTTGGGACTACGATGTGGTGGCCATCATGGAAACTTGGATAGAAGAGGGGCAGAAATGGTTGTTGGAGGTCCCTGGTTATAGATGTTTCAATAAGATTAGGGAGGGTGGTAAAAGAGGTGGGGGTGGCATTGTTAATTAGAGATAGTATAACAGCTGCAGAAAGGCAGTTCGAGGAGTATCTGCCTACTGAGGAAGTATGGGTTGAAGTCAGAAATAGGAAAGGAGCAGTCACCTTGTTAGGAGTATTTTATAGGCCCCCCAATAGTCGCAGAGATGTGGAGGAACAGATTGGGAAACAGATTTTGGAAAGGTGCAGAAGTCACAGGGTAGTAGTCATGGGTGACTTCAACTTCCCAAACATTGAGTGGAAACTCTTTAGATCAAATAGTTTGGATGGGGTGATGTTTGTGCAGTGTGTCCAGGAAGCTTTTCTAACACAGTATGTAGATTGTCCGACCAGAGGGGAGGCAATATTCGATTTGGTACTTGGTAATGAACCAGGGGAAGTGATAGATTTGTTAGTGGGGGAGCATTTTGGAGATAGTGACCACAATTCTGTGACTTTCACTTTAGTAAAGGAGAGGGATAGGTGCATGCAACAGGGCAAGGTTTACAATTGGGGGAAGGGTAAATACGATGTTGTCAGACAAGAATTGAAGTGCATAAGTTGGGAACATAGGCTGTCAGGGAAGGACACAAGTGAAATGTGGAACTTGTTCAAGGAACAGGTACTACGTGTCCTTGATATGTATGTCCCTGTCAGGCAGGGAAGAGATGGTCGAGTGAGGGAACCATGGTTGACAAGAGAGGTTGAATGTCTTGTTAAGAGGAAAAAGGAAACTTATGTAAGGCTGAGGAAACAAGGTTCAGACAGGGCACTGGAGGGATACAAGATAGTCAGGAGGGAAGTGAAGAAAGGGATTAGGAGAGCTAAGAGAGGGCATGAACAATCTTTGGCGGGTAGGATCAAGGAAAACCCCAAGGCCTTTTACACATATGTGAGAAATATGAGAATGACTAGAGCGAGGGTAGGTCCGATCAAGGACAGTAGCGGGAGATTGTGTATTGAGTCTGAAGAGATAGAAGAGGTCTTGAATGAGTACTTTTCTTCTGTATTTACAAGAGGGGCCAAATTGTTGGAGAGGACAGTGTGAAACAGACTGGTAGGCTCGAGGAAATACTTGTTAGGAAGGAAGATGTGTTGGGCATTTTGAAAAACTTGAGGATAGACAAGTCCCCCGGGCCTGATGGGATATATCCAAGGATTCTATGGGAAGCAAGAGATGAAATTGCAGAGCCGTTGGCAATGATCTTTTCGTCCTCACTGTCAACAGGGGTGGTACCAGGGGATTGGAGAGTGGCGAATGTCGTGCCCCTGTTCAAAAAAGGGAATAGGGATAACCCTGGGAATTACAGGCCAGTTAGTCTTACTTCAGAGGTCGGCAAAGTAATGGAAAGGGTACTGAAGGATAGGATTTCTGAGTATCTGGAAAGACACTGCTTGATTAGGGATAGTCAGCACGGATTTGTGAGGAGTAGGTCTTGCCTTACAAGTCTTCTGAATTCTTTGAGGAGGTGACCAAGCATGTGGATGAAGGTAAAGTAGTGGATGTAGTGTACATGGATTTTAGTAAGGCATTTGAACAGGTTCCCCATGGTAGGCTTATGCAGACAGTAAGGAGGCATGGGATAGTGGGCAATTTGGCCAGTTGGATAACGAACTGGCTAACCGATAGAAGTCAGAGAGTGGCAGTGGATGGCAAATATTCAGCCTGGTTCCCAGTTACCAGTGGTGTACCACAGGGATCAGTTATGGGTCCTCTGCTGTTTGTGATTTTCAGTAATGACTTGGATGAGGGAGTTGAAGGGTGGGTCAGTAAATTTGCAGATGATACGAAAATTGGTGGAGTTGTGGATAGTGAGGAGGGCGGTTATCGTCTGCAAAGAGACATAGATAGGATGCAGAGCTGGGCTGAGAAGTGGCAGATGGAGTTTAACCCTGAAAAGTGTGAGGTTGTCCATTTTGGAAGGACAAATATGAATGCGGAACACAGGGTTAACGGTAGAGTTCTTGGCAATGTGGAGGAGCAGAGAGATCTTGGGGTCTATGTTCATACATCTTTGAAAGTTGCCACTCAAGTGGATAGAGCTGTGAAGAAGGCCTATGGTGTGCTAGCGTTCATTAACAGAGGAATTGAATTTAAGAGCCGTGAGGTGATGATGCAGCTGTACAAAACTTTGGTAAGGCCACATTTGGAGTACTGTGTACAGTTCTGGTCGCCTCATTTTAGGAAGGATGTGGAAGCTTGGGAAAAGCTGCAAAGGAGATTTACCAGGATGTTGCCTGGAATGGAGAGTAGGTCTTACGAGGAAAGGTTGAGGGTGCTAGGCATTTTCTCATTAGAACGGAGAAGGATGAGGGGCAACTTGATGGAGATTTATAAGATGATCAGGTGAATAGATAGAGTAGACAGTCAGAGACGTTTTCCCCAGGTGGAACAAACCATTACAAGGGGACATAAATTTAAGGTGAATGGTGGAAGAGATAGGGGGGGGGATGTCAGAGGTAGGTTTTTTAACCCAGAGAGTTGTGGGGGCATGGAATGCACTGCCTGTAGAAGTAGTTGAGTCGGAAACATTAGGGACCTTCAAGCAGCTATTGGATAGGTACATGGATTACGGTAGAATGATATAGTATAGATTAATTTATTCTTAAGGGCAGCACGGGAGTATTGTGGATAGCATAATTGCTTCACAGCTTCAGGGTCCCAGGTTCGATTCCGGCTTGGGTCACTGTCTGTGCGGAGTCTGCACATCCTCCCAGTGTGTGCGTGGGTTTCCTCCGGGTGCTCCGGTTTCCTCCCACAGCCCAAAGATGTGCAGGTTAGGTGGATTGGTAATGATAAATTGCCTTTAGTGTTGGGTGGAAGTGTTGACCTTGGGTGGGGTGCTCTTTCCAAGAGCCTGTGCAGACTCGATGGGCCGAATGGCCTCCTTCTGCACTGTAAATTCTATGATAATCTATGATTAATCTAGGACAAAGGCTCGGCACAACATCGTGGGCCGAAGGGCCTGTTATGTGCTGTATTTTTCTATGTTCTATGCCCTAAGACCTATTGGCTGAGTGAATCAGACAAAACAGTTACCTAACATAAATATACCTTGTGTATCTTAGAGAAAACAACGTCAGGCTGCCGTAATCAAATCCCCCGGTAACTCCACGATGAACGTACAATCTAAGCACGTGTTTGTAAAGGGACAACTCGGGACAATGTTAACCAATCTATCCAATGTTAGTTTAAGATACACAATTAAAATAAGAGAACTAAAAACAAAAACGGTTGCTAAATCTTGGAGGACGGGCATATTAGAAGGAAGAGTTTGCAAGGCTGTAACCTTGTGTTACTCTGATCCACATTGTGAGATCACAGCAGGCACTTTTAATCGGTTGTAGTTGGATTTAACTCGATTTAATTATGTAAAACCCACTTTCCAAGAATATAATCAAAGTGATGAATAAAGCAAAGTCAACGGTGAAAACTATTCTGTAAAATGACATTGTATTTTTCTGAATGAGTTCACAGAATAATAATATTGCAGATATCACACGGAATCACATTACAGTTCAGTATGGGCAAGGCTGAGGCAGACAGGTTTCTAATCAGTAAGGGAATCAAAGGTTGTGGGGACAGGGCGCATCAGATTTGATGAACCTTACCTCTTCCCCATGTCACAATCTTAAAGTCTAAAACTATAATCAGTTAATTTTAATTTTAGTCACACGCAGCAATTAGATATCAATATCAAAAAGGAAAGAAATAGCTCCAACATCAAACGACTTTGTGCAAAATCAAAGATTGACAGGAATGTCAATTTCGCTCAGTGATCTTTTCTTGATTGCCTGAACCGTGAACAGGATGGTACAGGTTGATCCCCAATGAACATATCAAATGGAGCTTTTGGTGAAAAACAATATAATGACTCAACCCACTTTATCAAGCGAGATAAACAACATTATTGTTAGGTGGAATCTTCTTGCAGATTACATGTACGTTTCCCAGTAGGCAGCGCAAATGCTTCAGTCATGACATTTGTTCATGAACAAGAAATTACATGTCCAGCTTCACAAGTTAATCGAAAGACTCACTTGTCCTCACCAAGAACTAAATCAACGAAAATAAAGAAATAAACAACGTTTAGTATATTAAATAGCTTGAATTATTTTGTTTTTTAACCACTGCTTCATGTGTTTCCCTTTTCTGAAACTGACAGCATTTCCGTGAATAACTTTCACCATTATCAGTCACCTTTTCATTGTCATATTACATCTCAAACTCGCTTTGGTTATAAATGCAGGTTTCAGAAGTAAAATATTGAATTTTTGAAGTGCACAATACGTAATCTGTAAAAAAAAAAAGAGCCGATTGCCTCGTTAAATATAAGTTAAATAGCATGTATAAGTTTTGCAGATAATTTACACGAAATGAATTAACTTTGAATACCTATAGGCCCTATCTGTAAATGATGCATATATTATGACGTTGAAATATTCAGAAACAGGGGAATTCATAACAGGGAAACAAATAAATGGCTGAGGAACAAATTCTATCTTTGCTTCTCTCTTCAGAAAGGAAGACATGAATAATATGCTGGAAGTTCAGTAAAACACAAGTTTTAGTAAGGAGCTGTTGGAAATAAGTATTAGCAAAGAAATAGTTTTGAGGAAATTAACGAGATTAAGGCGGGCATATCTCTGGGACCTGATAATCCTCATTCCCGAATACAGAAGGAAGGAAGTGGCCCTAGAAATGGGAGAGCCATTGGTCGCCATTTTCCAAAATTCGTTGGACTCTGGAACATTCTGACAGATTTCAGGGTAGCGAAGTAAACCCCGATATGTAAGAAGGGAGGTAGAGAGAAAACAGGGACTTATAGACTAGTGAGCGTAACGTTGGTAGTAGGCAAGTTGCTGGAGTCCATTCTCTTTTTAAAAAAATAATTTTTATTAAAGGTTTTCATAAAATATCAATAACAAAATGAGAAAGAAAAAAGAACCCAACAGGGTTAAGTACAAAACACAATCTAAAAAAGCAATCCCCCAAACCCCTCCCCCCTGTACCTAAATAATAAATTAACACTAACACCCCGACTTAAGACAACAGGTGTATACACCCCCTCAGATCCTCCAGTGTAAATAACATAAACAAAAATAAAGTAACCCCCCCCCCCCCACCACCACGAGCTGCTGCTGCCATTGACCAATGTCTATCGTTCTGCCAGAAAGTCTAAGAACGGTTGCCACCGCCTAACGAACCCTTGTACCGACCCTCTCAAGGCGAATTTCACCCTCTCCAATTTAATGAATCCTGCCATATCGCTGATCCAGGATTCCACGCTTGGGGGCCTCGTATCTTTCCACTGAAGGAGAATCCTTCGCCGGGCTACCAGGGACGCAAAGGCCAGAATTCCGGCCTCTTTCGCCTCCTGCACTCCCGGCTCCTCTGCCACCTCAAATATTGCGAGCCCCCAGCCCGGTTTGACCCTGGATCCTACCACCCTCGACACCGTCCTCGCTACGCCCTTCCAAAATTCCTCCAGCACTGGGCATGCCCAGAACATATGGTGTGATTTGCTGGGCTCCCTGAGCACCCAACACACCTGTCCCCACCCCCAAAGAACCTGCTCATCCTTGTCCCGGTCATGTGTGCCCTGTGTAGCACCTTAAACTGTATGAGGCTGAGCCTCGCGCATGAAGAGGAAGAGTTCACCCTCCCTAGGGCATCTGCCCGCGTCCCCTCTTCGATCTCCTGTCCCAACTCCTCCTCCCACTTACCTTTCAACTCCACCACCGAGGCCTCCTCCTCCTCCTGCATCACCTGGTAAGTTTCTGAGATCTTCCCCACTCCCTCCCCACCCCCCCGAGGGTGCCCTGTCCTGTACTGTGTGTGGCAGTAGCCGTGGGAATTCCACCATGTGCCATCTGGCAAACGCCCTTACCTGCAAGTACCTGAAGGTGTTCCCCGGGGGGAGCCCGTACTTCTCCTCCAGCTCACCCAAGCTCGCGAACTTCCCGTCCACAAACAGGTCCCCCAACCTTTGTATGCCTGCCCTGTGCCACCCCGAAAACCCTCCACCTGTTCTTCCTGGGGCGAACCGGTGGTTCCCCAGTAATGGGGTCCATGCCGAGGCCCTAACCTACCCCCTATGCCGCCTCCACTGGCCCCAAATTTTGAGGGCCGCCACACCACCGGGCTCGTGGTATACCTCCTTGGAGGGAGCGGCAGCGGTGCCGTTGCCAGCCTCTTCCATGCAGCCCCCTCCCCCTTCATCACCCACTTGCGCACCATTGTCGCATTGGCGGCCCAGTAGTACCCACAGGTTGGGCAGCGTCAGCCCCCCCTATCTCTACTCCGCTCCAGGAACACCCTTCTCACCCTCGGAGTCCCTCGCGCCCACACAAACCCCATTATACTCCTGTTAACCCGCCTGAAAAAAGCATTCGGGATAAACACGGGGAGGCACTGGAACAGCAACAAAAACCTTGGGAGCACCGTCATTTTGACTGACTGTATCCTACTCGCCAGGGACAGCGGCAACCCTACCCGCCAGGGACAGCGGCAACACGTCCCACCTCTTGAACTCCTCCTCCATTTGCTCCACCAGCCTTGTAAAGTTAAGCCTATGCAGGGCCCCCCAGCTCCTGGCCACCTGGACCCCCAAATATCTGAAACTCCTCTCCTCCCTTTTTAGTGGGAGCTCGCCAATCCCCCTCTCCTGGTCCCCTAGCCAAACTACAAACAGCTCGCTCTTCCCCATATTGAGCTTGTTCCCCGAAAAGTCCCCGAATTGCCTAAGCATCCTCATTACCTCTAGCATTCCTCCCACCGGGTCCGCCACATACAGCAGCAGGTCGTCCGCATAAAGCAACACCCTATGCTCCTCCCCACCCCGCACCAACCCCCTCCAGTTCCTCGACTCTGTGCCATCGCCAGGGGTTCAATCGCCAGTGCGAAGAGCAGGGGGGACAGGGGACACCCCTGTCTCGTCCCTCAGTGCAACCGAAAGCACTCAGACCTCCTCCTATTTGTGGCCACATTCGCCATCGGGACCTCATACAACAGCCTAACCCACCTGACAAACCCCTCCCCAAACCCAAACCTCTTCACCACCTCCCACAGGTACCCCCACTCTACCCTATCGAAGGCTTTCTCAGCGTCCATCGCCACCACTATCTCCGCCTCCACCTCCCTCGCCGGCATCATGATAACGTTCAAAAGCCTCCGCACATTCGCCTTCAACTGTCTCCCCTTCACAAACCCCGTCTGGTCTTCATGGATGATCTGTGGCACACAATCCTCAATCCTCGTGGCTAAGACCTTCGCCAGCACCTTGGCATCTACATTTAGCAAGGAAATCGGTCTGTAAGACCCACATTGCAGGGGATCCTTGTCCCGCTTCAGGATCAAGGAGATCAGTGCCCGGGACATCGTTGGGGGTAAAGCCCCCCCCCCTCCCTTGCCTCATTGAAGGTCCTAACTAACAGCGGGCCCAACAGGTCCATATATTTTTTATAGAACTCGACCGGGAAACCGTCCGGCCCCGGTGCCTTCCCCGCCTGCATGCTTCCTATCCCTTTGATCAGCTCCTCCAGCCCAATCGGGGCCCCCAGTCCCGCCACCAGTCCCTCTTCCACCTTTGGAAACCTCAATTGGTCCAGGAAACGGCCCATCCCTCCCTCCTCCCGTGGGGGCTCGGATTGGTACAATTCCTCGTAGAAGTCCCTGAAGACCCCATTGATGCCAACCCCACTCCGCACCACGCTCCCTCCCCTGTCCTTAACTCCCCCGATCTCCCTAGCTGCGTCCCGCTTCCGAAGCTGATGCGCCAGCATCTGGCTTGCCTTTTCCCCATACTCGTAGACCACCCCCTGGGCCTTCCTCCACTGCACCTCCGCCTTCCTGGTGGTCACCAGGTTGAATTCGGCCTGGAGGCTGCGCCTCTTCCTCAACAATCCTTCCTCAGGTTCTTCCACATACCTCCTGTCTACCCTCACCATCTCCCCCACCAGCCTCTCCCTCTCCCCCCGCTCCCTCCACTCCTTGTGGGCCCTGATGGAGATCAGCTCTCCCCTCACCACCGCCTTCAGTGCCTCCCATACCATCCCCACTCGGACCTCCCCGTTGTCGTTGGTCTCCAAGTACCTCTCTACATTTCCTCGGACCCGCTCGCTCACCTCCTCGTCCGCAAAACAGCCCACCTCCAAGCGCCACAGCGGGCGCTGGTCCCTCTCCTCCCCCATCTCCAAGTCCACCCAATGCGGGGCGTGGTCTGAAATGGCTATTGCCAAATACTCGGTATCCTCTACTCTCACTATCAGCGCCCTACTCAAAATGAAAAAGTCGATTCGAGAATAAGCCTTATGGACATATGAGAAGAATGAAAATTCCCTAGCCCCCGGCCTTGCAAATCTCCAAGGGTCCACCCCTCCCATTTGGTCCATAAATCCCCTCAACACTCTAGCCGCCGTCGGCTTCCTACCCGTCCTAGACCTGGAGCGATCCAGTGCAGGATCCAACACCGTGTTAAAGTCTCCCCCCATTATCAGGCCCCCCACTTCCAAGTCTAGGATCAGACCCAACATACGCCGCATAAAACCCGCATCGTCCCAGTTCGGAGCATACACATTGACCAGTACCACCCTCTCTCCCTGCAACTTACCACTTACCATTATGTACCTTCCGCCATTATCTGCCACAATGCTCGAAGCCTCGAATAACACCTTCTTTCCCACCAAGATCGCCACCACTCGATTTTTGGCATCTAGCCCCGAGTGAAACACCTGACCTACCCACCCTTTCCTCAGTCTTACCTGGTCTGCCACCTTCAGGTGTGTCTCCTGGAGCATAACCACATCCGCCTTGAGCTCCTTCAGGTGCGCGAACACGCGGGCCCGCTTAACCGGCCCATTCAGTCCCCTTACATTCCAGGTTATCAGCCGGATCAGGGGGCTACCCGCCCCCCTCCCCCACCGACTAGCCATGACCCCTCCTCGGCCAGCCACGCGCCCGCACCCCACACCCGGCCCATTCCCCACAGCGGCATACCCCCGTCTCGACCCACCCCACTCGCTCCAGCTCCTCCTTGATCTTTGCAGCAGCAACTCGATTTCCCCCCCCCCCCCCCACCCCACCCCGGCTAGGACCCATCCTAGCTGGTTTACTTCCCCCATTGCACTTCCACAAGTCAGCTGACTCCTGCTGACCCCGGCCACTCCCGCCTCCCCTTCGAATCCTCCCATTATGTGGCACACCCTTCTCTCCCGCTCCCCATTCACAGGTCCTCCCCCTCTGTTCTCACGCTCCCCATTCACAGGCTCTCCCCCTCCGTTCTAAGCGCGGGAAACAATCCTCGCTTCCCCGCCCCGGTCCCGCCCCCTCCCCCCAGTCTTCAGCGCGGGAAAAAATCCCGCGCTCTCCACCTACCAGGCCCCACCAACAACCAAAACAGTGCCCAACCCGCCCGAACCACCCTCCCCAACCCGAAAGAGAAAAACACAGAGAAAAAGAAACCCAAAACAATGCAAAGGCCCCCCCGCCTCCCCCCCCCGAACCAAAAATAGGCATAACATATCCACCGCAGTCCCCAATCGCCCATCCCGACCCTCAGTCTGTGTCCAGCTTCTCGGCCTGAACAAAGGCCCACGCCTCCTCCGGAGACTCAAAATAATGGTGCCGGTCCTTGTAGGTAACCCACTGTCGCGCCGGCTGCAACATGACAAACTTCACCCCCTTCCTGTGCAGCACCGCCTTTGCTCGATTGTAGCCGGCCCTCCTCTTCGCCACCTCTGCACTCCAGTCCTGATATATCCGAACTTCCGCGTTCTCCCACCTGCTGCTCCTCTCCTTCTTGGCCCACCTGAGCACACACTCCCGATCGACGAACCGATGGAACCGCACCAGCACCGCCCGCGGAGGCTCATTAGCCTTGGGCCGCCTCGCCAACACTATGGGCCCCTTCCAGCTCCAGGGGCCCCTGGAAGGACCCCGCTCCCATCAGCGAGTTTAACATGGTGACCACATAGGCCCCCACATCCGGCCCCTCCAGGAGGCCCAGAATCCGCAGATTCTTCCGCCTCGACCGATTCTCCATCTCCTCGAACCGCTCCTCTCCATTTCTTGTGGAGCGCCTCGTGCGCCTCCACCTTTACCGCCAGGACTAAGATCTCGTCCTCATTGTCAGAGATCTTTTGTTGAGCCTCTCGGATCGCCACCCCCTGGGCCGTCTGTGTCTCCAGCAGCTTATCAATAGCAGCCTTCATCGGCTCTAGCAGATCCGTTTTAATCTCTGAGGCAGCGCTGGATACCCTCCTGTTGCTCCTCCGCCCACTGCCTCCACGCTGCCTGGTCTCCGCCTGCCGCCATTTTGTCCTTCTTCCCTCCCTTCTTCTGGTCCACCACCACCTTTTTTGTCGCGCCGCTCCTAATTAAAGCCATATACTGACGGGGAGCTGTTATTAACTCCTTCCCACACCGGGAAACGTCGAAAAAGTGCCCTTGGGGGCCCTGAAAAGGGCCCAAAAGTCCCTTTTTGTGGGAGCCGCTGAATGTGCGACTTAGCTCCGCATAGCCGCAACTGGAAGTCTGGAGTCCATTCTCAAGGATTTCATAGCACAGCATTTGGAAAGCAGTGGTGTATTTGGGCGAAGTCAGCATGAATTTACGAAAGGAAAATCATGCTTGAAAAATAGACTGGAATTTTTTGAAGATGCAACTAGTATGCTTGACCAGGGAGAAGCGGTGGATATGGTTTATTGAGACTTTCAGGATTCTTTCAACAAGGTATCATATCGCGGATTAATATTTTAAAGCTTGGGATTATGGATAGTGTCTTGCAATGGATAGAAAGCTGGGTAGGGAACAGAAAGAAAAAAGTTGAAATAAATGGTGCTTTTTCTGATTGGCAGGCAATGAATGACTAATGGTGTACTGCAAGGATCTGTGCTAGGACCCCAACTGTTCACATTATATATTAATGATGTGGGCGAACTAAATGTATTTTCTCCAAATTTGCAGTTGATATAAAGTTGGGTGGGGGGGGGGGGGTGATTTGTGCGTAGGACGCATAGACGCTTCAGTGGGATTTGGATACGCTGGGTAAGTGGGCATATACATCGCAGATGCTGTATGCTGTGGATAAATGTGAGGTTATGCTCTTCGGTAGCAGAGATAAGATGGAAGATAATGATTTGAATGGGTGTAAATTGAGAGAGGTGGATACTCAGCAAGACTTGGATACTTGGTGTCCTCCTGCATCGGCCGCTGAAATTCAGCGCGCAGGTACTGCAGGCAGTAAATAAGGCAAATAGTATGTTGGCCTTCATAGAAATATATAAACATAGAAACATAGAAAATAAAGGCAGGAGGAAGCGACTCGGCCCTTCGAGATTGTTCTACCATTCATTATGAACATGGCTGATTATTAAGGTCAAGACCCTGATACCCACCCCATCCCTTGATCGCATTAGCCCCAAAAGCTATATCTAATCTGTCTTGAAATTACACAAAGTTTTGGCCTGAACTTCTTTCTGTGGTAGCCAATCTCACAGATTCACCACTTTCTGGGGGAAAAAACGTCTCCTCATCTCAGTCCTAAAATATTTACCCCATGTCCTCAAACTATGACCCCAGTTCTGGACTTCACCTTTCACTCTGCTGAGCTGCAATGCATATAATCCTAACGGACGTAGTCTCTCCTCATATGACAGTCCCGCCATCCGAGGAATCAGCCAGATAAACCTTTGTTGCACTCCCTCCATAACAAGAACATTGATTGCATAAACATTGCACACAATACTCCAGGTGTGGCCTCACCAATGCCCTATACAATTGCAGTAAACATGTCTGTTTTAATACTCAAATCCTCTCGCAATGAATTTGATATAGCTCTTGGGCCTAAAGGGATCAACGGTTATGGGGGTAAAGCGGAATTAGGATATTGAATTTGATGATCAGCCATGCTCATAATGAATGGTAGAGCAGGCTCGAAGGGCCGAATCGTCTCCTCCTGCTTTCATTTTCTATGTTTCGATGAATCTAAACAAAAGCTGTACAATCGCTGGATGATCAAATAATACCTTGCATCTTCTTGACTCAATTAGTTATAAAAGCATGTACATCATTTGCTTTTCCTGAGTATACTATAGTTCGGATTTGTTTTTAAGAAGTTATGAAACTAATTAAAAGTTTGCAAATTGTACAGCTGGACAAAGGCATTAAATTGTTTTCCCAAAATCTTGGAATATTACGGCAATTTGCATCTATCCTCATATAGTTCCACATTCGTCCCCATAACTAGCTACGTACGGATCCATTTTCTTGTCATGCTGCGATAAGTATTTCACAATTAAAGGGCAGCACGGTGATGCAGTGGATAGCCCTGATACGCCGAAGACCCATGTTGGATCGCTGCCTCGGATCACTGTCCGTGTGAAGTTTGCACATTTTCGCTGTCTCCGTGTGTCTCACCACCGCAACCCAAAGATGTGCAGTGTAGGCGGATTGGCCACGCTAAATTGCCCCTTATATTTCACAATTAATATGATGTCCGTCTGGATGATAATACGGAATTATCTCATTCTTCAGTGAAATTTGGATAGGAAACTTCTCCTTTAATAACTAGCCACAAACAATCTTTGAGGATTATTGCATGCAATAACACTTTAAATGGGCTTCTGTTTAACATTGTTGTACAAAGCCACCCCGCAAATGTAGGTTTCATTTTCAAACTGCAATACATAAAATGGTTAGCACTG
The DNA here is from genome assembly GCF_047496885.1 of Scyliorhinus torazame. Taxonomy (NCBI): domain Eukaryota; kingdom Metazoa; phylum Chordata; class Chondrichthyes; order Carcharhiniformes; family Scyliorhinidae; genus Scyliorhinus; species Scyliorhinus torazame. The sequence continues at coordinate 118,066,186 of NC_092716.1, forward strand.
TTGTTTCACAGCGCCAGGGTCCCAGGTTCGATTCCCGACTTGGGTCACTGTCTCTGCCGGATCCGTACGTTCTCCCCCGTCTGTGTGGGGTTCATCCGGGTGGCCTGGTTTCCTCCCACAAATCCTGAAAGATGTGCTGTTAGGTAATTTGGACATTCTGAATTCTCCCTGTGTACCCGAACAGGCACCGGAGTGTGTGAACTAGGGGCTTTTCACAGTAACGTCATGGCAGTGCTGCAGTCTACTTGTGACAATAAAAATTATATTTTTTTATCGAATGTTAGGCGGTGCTGTGACAAACAAGAAAATAAACACTCAGGATTTACTTTGATTAATCTAATCTGTCCTTGTACTATGAGACATGTTTGGTTTCACTAACGGTCAATTCCATTTCTAATTTTGCGAATTGTTTTGGATATTTTCCGTGAGCACCTCGCGTAATCTGTTTGCTGTTGTATGCAAGCGGTAGCCCAGCGAATTTGGATGAAACGCGAATAGTCTGTAATAATATATTGCTTACCTTTAAATCAGCACCGTTTAAAATGGACGACAATCATAATTATCAGAATGAGAATCACGAGGAAGCCTAGTACAAAACGATGGATCAGAGCAACCTGGAACCTGTGAACTAAAGTACAGGATTTACAGGAATCACCGAATCATTATAAATAGCATTGTCCAACTACAATTAAATTAAACATATAAATTCAGGATTCAATAACAGGATTGAAATGAATGGACCTATAATTACAATATATCTAACTACAACAGGATGGACATGCCGCATGTGGGTTTTGAATCAAAAATGAAGCAAATTAGTTCTGTTCTGCAGTATGTTTCAATTATATGAAATGCGGGAGGACTGCTTCCATATATGTAAATTGAACGATGCATTGCTGGAAACCAGTCCTCATGAAATCACTAAACCGTTCACAGAAACTGACTTATGCTCCACGGTTTACCGTGTTCACTGGATCCAAATAAAATGCAGTTGTTCCAGGAATAAACAATGGTCGTAAGGTCATTTAAGTGCAGCAAAATAACAATTTGCAAGTTACAGAATTGCAAGCTCATTTCAAAGAACAATTAAAAGTACAGAACGGGAACAGGCCTTTCGGCCCTCCAAGTCTGTGCGGATCATGATGCCCTAACTAAAGAAAACCCTTCTGCCCTTTTCTCGGTCTGTAACCCTCTATTTCTTCCCTGTTCTGTATCCATCCAGATGCCTCGTAAATGTTGCTAATATGCCTCCTTCCACCACATCCTCTGACATTCCAGGCACCCACCACTCTCTGCGTGAAAAACGTGTCACACGCATCAGCCTTAAACTTTCCCCCTCTCACTTTGAACCTGTGCCCCCTTGTAATTGACACTTCCACCCTTGGAAAAAGCCTCATTGAACTTGGAATATTTTCTGGACCCACCATATCACACCCACACCATATCCCCCGCCCGCCCCACCACCACCACCGCTCGCATAAAAATATGGCAGCTTACTATGAGAAATACAACTGCATATAAACTTAAATTGTTTGTAGCGAAAAAGAAAGCCCGTAGAATCGGGGTTGGAATTAATTATGTTTTCCTTACTATTTAAAATATACGTGATTTCTTCATTTGCTGCGTTACCAATTTATGTTCAGCACAGGGATGAATTGGAAGGCTGTTTATAAGCAAATTACTGCGGATGCTGGAATCTTAAACCAAAGAGAATATGTTTAAACATTTTCCAGCATTTTATCTGTGGTCGCTGTTGATGATCTGTCAATAACTAAACTTACAATTCTTGTTTTCTCCACTATTTGGCACACCATTCCAATTTAGGGCATTGAAGGTGACATTAACTGGAATCTGAAGAGTCCGATGAGCTACTTGGCAGGTTACGTAACGAAGAGTTTGTGTGACTTCCAAGCAGCTGGAAAGTTCATAAAGTCCATCAGAATTTAGATTTTTAACTGTATGTATCCCAGTCACAGTTTGAAAGCCATCCTTGTACCAAGTCACATTGATACCATCCGGGTAAAACGCCGCCGTTTTACACGAAATAATTAGAGTTTTGGATGCATTAATGGCAAGTAATTCGGACTTGATGCTCAACGGAATTGGAGGAACTGCAAAATAAAGCAGAGAGAGACGTGTTTATTTTGCTGCCTGCTGCCTAATAAAAGGCATTGGCTAGTTATTCGATTTTCACTTGCACACAAACTCTCCGCCATATTTCGCGGCGTTTGCAGAGCAATTTAATTTTGCACCCTCTACAGAGTAGTGTATCACTTTGAGGAATTTGAATAAATTAAAACGTGAATAATGAGGAATTTAAATAAATTAAAACGTGAATAATATGGAACTTAAACCAGCTAGCAGAGTTAAGGCAAAATCAAAACAACCGAGGAAAGTCAAATTGCAAGTAAATATATATATAGGATTAAGGAAAAATTGTGAAACAGACAGGAAATCAGGAGAAAATGTGATGTATATCTGTACATAATACATGACAATTGCATGATTTGAGATATATTCTGAAAGTGTTTGGAACTAAGTACCCGGTGTGCCATGCAGTGATCAGAAAATCGAGATGGGAGCTTCGTTAATAATTACAGTTCCTTCGCAACGGCTGAATCTTAACGTTGAGTAATATTATTAAGTGATGAAAGCGCATTTTCAGACCCATTGCACAACAGTTATCGATATACTTTATTGACTTTCATTTAAAAATAACTCAGAAGAGCAAACAAAAGCGTTGCCAATTCGTTACATCCCGCTTCATAGTTTGCGACGAAGTCAGGATCTAATACAGTTAATTCATCAATTAAATACCAATGGAATTGCATTATAGTTGTCACACACAAATGGGGATTAATTTAAATTTTATCGAAGTGGAAAGTTCATGACATGCGATTAATAGTCTGCTATATCTCTCTCTCGTGTCCTTTATGTCACTTTGCATCACCCACAGTGAACCGTGACGTATTATTTTCCATTGCAATGCAAATAATATGTCTTACCAGAGCCATTGGAAAGCAAAAATCAAAGTTCAACAATCATATTAATTATAATACATATTCGATATCATCTGTACGGAATTATGTAAGGTGCGATTTTCGATTACCGTAGACGACAAGCGTGGACCCAGTTCCATTTGTAAATAGGTTATCCAGATGTTTTACTCCGCAGTAATAGACTCCCGAATCTGCGACCTGGACTTTCAGGAGCTGAAGAGAGGCTTCACCTTTCCTCAAACGAACAAATTGTTTTCTACTGTCCGTTCCCTGCTGCAGGAACTCAGTGTTGCCCAGTTTCCACCAATAAATATTCGCTTTCGAAATATCTTGAAGAAAATGAAACGCGCAATGAAATGTAAAGTTTTCACCAGCCACCCTGTGAGCATTTTGGGGGGCTTGGAATACTTTCCTCTGACCATCGGCAATATCTGTGAGAAATAAATGTAAACAATAAGAAAATTATTCTCTGGCATCAAAGGTAAAGGTGGAAGAAAAGGAAAAAGAGATTTAGAGCGGGTTGGGGATGAGGGTAGAGGGTCGGGGTAGTTGGGCGCGATGGGGGTGGGGAGGGGCAAAGAACGTTAAAGATATACCTGTGTAAATAATGAGGAGAAGATTTACACATGGAAGCAAAACAGCATCCAAAAACATGTTCAACAGAGGAAATATCAATTCACCATGAGGTGGCACTGAGCCCAGGTTGCTTCGAAACCGCATAAGTAATTAACTCAAAGTCACTTCCACGTGCTGCCTGCCAAAACAATGAGATAAATCAACCGATTATGGAACGATCAGTCATTCGCATCACACCTGGTCAGAACATTTGAAGAATTATTCATATAAACCGCAGAGCATGGTTGTTGTGCTGCTCATTGGATAGATTTGTTTATTGTCACGTGTATCGAGTTACAGTGGAAAGTAGTCTTCTGCATATAGTTCAGACAGATCATTCCATACATGAAAAAGTACATAGGGCAAACAGAAAATACACAATCTAAAAACATACACACAGGCATCGGCTGACGCATACAGGAGTGTAGTACTACTCAGTAGAGAAGGTGTGTTAAGGTATCAGAAACGTCCATCAGAGGGTTGTTAACTGCGGGGAAGAAGCTGTTTTGAATCTGTTAGTGCGTTTTATCAGAACTGGCTGGGCAACAAGAGACAGAGAGTAGTGGTGGAAGGGAGTGTCTCAAAATGGAGACAGGTGACTAGTGGTGTTCCACAGGGATCCGTGCTCGGGCCACTGTTGTTTGTGATATACATAAATGATCTGGACGAAGGTATAGGTGGTCTGATTAGCAAGTTTGCAGATGATACTAAGATTGGTGAAGTTGCAGATAGCGAGGAAGACTGTCAGAGAATACAGCAAAATATAGATAGATTGGAGAGTTGGGCAGAGAAATGGCAGATGGAGTTCAATCCAGGCAAATGCGAGGTGATGCATTTTGGAAGATCTAACTCAAGAGCGGACTATACGGTCAATGGAAGAGTCCTGGGGAAAATTGATGTACAGAGTGATCTGGGAGTTCAGGTCCATTGTACGCTGAAGGTGGCAACGCAGGTCGATAGAGTGGTCAAGAAGGCGTACAGGATGCTTGCCTTCATCGGACGGGGTATTGAGTACAAGAGTCGGCAGGTCATGTACAGTTGTATAGGACTTTGATTAGGCCGCATTTGGAATACTGCGTGCAATTCTGGTCGCCACATTAACAGAAGGGTGTGGATGCTTTAGAGAGGGTGCAGAGGAGGTTCACCAGGATGTTTCCTGGTAAGGAGGGTGTTAGCTATGAAGAAAGGTCGAGTAGATTAGGATTGTTTTTGTTGGAAAGACGGAGGTTGAGGGGGGGACCTGATTGAGGTCTACAAAATTATGAGAGGTATGGACAGGGTGGATAGCAACAAGCTCTTTCCAATAGTGGGGGTGCAATTAAAAGGGGTCACGATTTCAAGGTGAGAGGGGGAAAGTTTATGGGAGATGTGCATGGAAAGTTAATTACGCAGAGGGCGGTGGGTGCCTGGCACGCTTTTCCAGTGGAGGTGGTAGAGGCAGGCATGATAGCATCGTTCAAGATGCATCTAGACAGATATATGAACGGGCGGGGAACAGAGGGAAGTAGATCCTTGGAAAATAGGAGACAGGTTTAGATAAAGGATCTGGATCGGCGCACGCTGAGAGGGCCGAAGGGCCTGTTCCTGTGCTGTAATTTTCTTTGTTCTTTGTTCTGTATCTCCTGCCCGATGGAAGAATGAAGAAGTCAGGTGGGACAGATGATTTGCTACATAGGAAATATATCATGGGGGTTAATGGCTCATTTGTCGATTGGTAGTCTGTAACTATTGGGTGCCACAAGGATCAGTACTGTGGTCTCAAATATGTGCCATCTATATTAGTGACAGAATTAGGGGACCTAATATATTGCACCCGTATTTTCTCAGATAGGTATGAAGCCAATTGATCCAAGCCCGTGCCGACCATGCTGCCCGACTAAACTACAATCTTCTACACTACCTGGGTCCGTATCCCTCTATTCCCATCCTATTCATGTATTTGTCGAGATGCCCCTTAAATGTCACTATCGTCCCTGCTTCCACTACCTCCTCCGGTAGCGAGTTCCAGGCACCCACTACCCTCTGCGTAAAAAACATGCCTCGTAAATCTACTCTAAACCTTGCCCCTCTTACCTTAAACCTATGCCCCCTAGTAATTGACCCCTCTACCCTGGAGAAAAGCCTCTGACTATCCACTCTGTCTATGCCCCTCATAATTTTGTATACCTCTATCAGGTCTCCCCTCAACCTCCTTCGTTCCAGTGAGAACAAACCGAGTTTATTCAACCGCTCCTCCTAGCTAATGCCCTCCATACCAGGCAACATTCTGGTAAATCTCTTCTGCACCCTCTCTAAAGCCTCCACATCCTTCTGGTAGTGTGGCGACCAGAATTGAACACTATACTCCAAGTGTGGCCTAACTAAGGTTCTATACAGCTGCAACATGACTTGCCAATTCTTATACTCAGTGCCCCGGCCAATGAAGGCAAGCATGCCGTATGCCTTCTTGACTACCTTCTCCACCTGTGTTGCCCCTTTCAATTACCTGTGGACCTGTACTCCTAGATCTCTTTGACTTTCAATACTCCTGAGGGTTCTACCATTCACTGTATATTCCCTACCTGCATGAGACCTTTCAAAATGCATTACCTCACATTTGTCCGGATTAAACTCCATCTGCCATCTCTCTGCCCAAGTCTCCAAACAATCTAAATCCTGCTGTATCCTCCAACAGTCCTCATCGCTATCCGCAATTCCACCAACCTTTGTGTCGTCTGCAAACTTACTAATCAGACCAGTTACATTTTCCTCCAAATCATTTATATATACTACAAAGAGCAAAGGTCCCAGCACTGATCCCTGTGGAACACCACTGGTCACAGCCCTCCAATTAGAAAATCATCCTTCCATTGCTACTCTCTGCCTTCTATGGCCTAGCCAGTTCTGTATCCACCTTGCCAGCTCACCCCTGATCCTGTGTGACTTCACCTTTTGTACTAGTCTACCATGAGGGACCTTGTCAAAGGCCTTACTGAAGTCCATATAGACAACATCCACTGCCCTACCTGCATCAATCATCTTAGTGACCTCCTTGAAAAACTCTATCAAGTTAGTGAGACACGACCTTCCCTTCACAAAACCGTGCTGCCTCTCACTAATACGTCCATTTGCTTCCAAATGGGAGTAGATCCTGTCTCGAAGAATTCTCTCCAGTAATTTCCCTACCACTGAAGTAAGGCTCATCGGCCTGTAGTTCCCTGGATTATCCTTGCTACCCTTCTTAAACAGAGGAACAACATTGGCTATTCTCCAGTCCTCTGGGACATCACCTGAAGACAGTGAGGATCCAAAGATTTCTGTCAAGGCCTCAGCAATTTCCTCTCCAGCCTCCTTCAGTATTCTGGGGTAGATCCCATCAGGCCCTGGGGACTTATCTACCTTAATGTTTTTTTAAGACACCCAACACCTCGTCTTTTTGGATCTCAATGTGACCCAGGCTATCTACACACCCTTCTCCAGACTCAACATCTACCAATTTCTTCTCTTTGGTGAATACTGATGCAAGTATTCATTTAGTACCTCGCCCATTTCCTCTGGCTCCACACATAGATTGCCTTGCCTATCCTTCAGTGGGCCAACCCTTTCCCTGGCTACCCTCTTGCTTTTTATGTACGTGTAAAAAGCCTTGGGATTTTCCTTAACCCTATTTGCCAATGACTTTTCATGACCCCCTTCTAGCCCTCCTGACTCCTTGCTTAAGTTCCTTCCTAAATGTATTCTCTCAGACTCTCCTTAACCGTGGAAATTCCCAGAAACGGTCCCCTGAAGGCTGGATTATTGTAGAGATTCTAGGCTCAGTTAGACTGAGTTTTGATCAGCAAAGCAGTTCACTGTTATGGAGAAAACAGAAGCAAGTGGAATTAAGGAAGCTGTGGCTGTATTGAATGATAGTGTAGGCAGAAGGCAGAAATGGCCTGGTTCCTGCTTCTATTATGTTATTGTGTTTATGTTCTCTGCAACATTCACAATTGAGTTTCCTCCACCATTCATTGTCTTGAGATCAACTGCCTAGGCCGGTAGCCCTGGATTTATCGCTCTAAATCACTCCAACATCCTATCTCTCTTTAATCTTTATAAGGCTCTGTAAACTGAACACTTCAAAGAAGCATGTGGTAATCTCTCCTAACATTGCATACCAAGTATCGTTTTAGGTTTTATACTCTGTTCTTCTACAATCTCTGGCGTAAAATGGCAAATGCCGAGCTAGACAATTGTATATACCACATCGCAGTAAATGCAGCAATTCCTGTAGATAAAGTTATCTGCAGTTTTCAAAGTTCTGTTATTTCTAGTTGAAGAAATTGGGTAGATTCAGAATTTGGAGGGGGATTGGTGGAGTATCTGTGTCTTTCTAAATCTGATGGTGAAACCATAATCGGAAGCCCCTTTTGAAAAACATTGACCATTTAAGGCCATTCTCACAGGAGGCACTGGCATCCGCAAAGCAGCAATTCCCATATTGTTGTGCGTGATAACTTCTTTGTGGATTTCAGTCATCTCACGTTAAAGAGATTACTATATTTTCGGAATTGGGTGTGTATTTCATCAACATATCCATCAAATGGCACAGAAAACATGATAACAACTTCTATACTCATTACGTAAGGGGCTATGACACCTCATGCATCACTCCACATAAAGGTGATCAATCTATTCATCACCAGTAATGACTCTAGACATTATTTCATTGTGAAATGTTTACACAGCTCTGTCAGAGATTTGAAGTTCGACTAATATTTTCCAAAAATCCCCTATGGCAATACATGCACCCTGGTTTTTGGCTGACAAATATGCTGCACCCACGACTGACACATGGGAAGTTGGACATTTTAACCAGTAGATGCACTCCCGGGAACACGAGCTTGGAATTTCCGAGTCGTAAAGTACTTCAAAGAGCAGATATAGAATCATAGAGTCTTGACTCTGCAACAGAAGACCATTAAGCCCCTCGAGTCTGCACTGTCCCTCAAAAGAGAATCCTACCTCGGCCCAATTCCCCGTAACATCACCCAACCTTTGGACACTAAGCGATAACTTAGCATGGCCAATCCAGCTAATTTGCACATCTTTGGACTGTGGAACTAAACCGGAGCACCCGGAGAAACCCGACTCAGACACGGGTTTCAATTCTGGTCACCACACTACCAGAAGGATGTGGAGGCTTTAGAGAGGGTGCAGAAGAGATTTACCAGAATGTTGCCTGGTATGGAGGGCATTAGCTATGAGGAGCGGTTGAATAAACTTGGTTTGTTCTCACTGTAACGAAGGAGGTTGAGGGGAGACCTGATAGAGGTCTACAAAATCATGAGGGGCATAGACAGAGTGGATAGTCAGAGGCTTTTCCCCAGGGTAGAGGGGTCAATTACTAGGGGGCATAGGTTTAAGGTGAGAGGGGCAAGGTTTAGAGTAGATGTACGAGGCAAGTTTTTTGCGCAGAGGGTAGTGGGTGCCTGGAACTCACTACCGGAGGTGGTGGTGGAAGCAGGGACGATAGTGACATTTAAGGGGCATCTTGACAAATACATGAATAGGATGGGAATAGAGGGATACGGACCCAGGAAGTGTAGAAGATTGTAGTTTAGTCGGGCAGCATGGTCGGCACGGGCTTGGAGGGCCGAGGGGCCTGTTCCTGTGCTGTACATTTCTTTGTTCTTTGTTCTCTTTGTTCTTGGGTGAACGTACACATTCCCAGGCAGTCATATCCGCATGGCCGGAATCGAGTACTCGCACTCTGAGACAGCATTGCTAACCACTGTGCCACAGTGCCGAAAATATGTATGTCATTGACGCCCAGTTCAGATCAAGTGGGTAGTTAGTATGTATTAGTCATGATACAATCCCTCAGGTGGTCATAGATGCACAATGTAAATTTAGACAATGCCTGCAAGGTAGACCGAGATCAAAGTTTTCGGGCTCTTTGATGGTGATCCTCTGGATACGTGGTACGGCCAGCACGGATGGGCGAAAATTACACGTGATAGAAATACCTGGCAAGCGATCTGAAATAATGATGTTGTTTCCTTCCAACAGAAAATAGTTCAGGAAACTAAGGAAAAAAGTTATGGAAAAAAGACGGGCATGTCCCAAAACATCGAACAGTATTTACTTGCTCTCACTATGGAATCCGATGCAGATGTGTAATCGGACTCCATAGCTACCTTAGAAATCAGAACAGATGATTCTATGCACACATCAAACGGGCCTCTTAGAAAGCGGAGGGAACGAAATAAACTTCATAAAGTTCCTGCAGAGTAGGGAGGAAGGATATTTTTTTATAGACGATGTATCAAAAAAGAAGGACGTTGTTGCATCTTGGTTGACTGTTACTCTGGGGAAGTCAAAAAGACGATTAGCAGAATTAAGAACAGTTCTGAGTTATTGCACGAGGCATGCCAAACTGTTTGATATCCCTGGGTAATGTAGGGAACACGACTTGGATGTAATGAATATCATGGCGGAGCTGTCTGAAGAGAAATGTAACATTTATATTGGACAAAACGCTGAAGTCGGGACCTTTTGCGGTGCACTGAGAAAATAACAATTGCAACTTTCCCCAATATAACGACAATTAACACAGCAGGAGTTGTACCAGTTGCGTTTCCTGTGTTGCAACCAGCTTCGAACCAATCGTGTAATATTTCGGAAATGCCTTACTTTCTTCAAAGCAGTCTGAAAGGTACTTCCGGTTTCTAACTTTGGTTCAGACAGATATTTTAAACAAGTCTTTTTTTTATATTTTTACGGTTTACATAAAGGCAAGCGATACAGTTGAAAGCTAGACTGCTAATTTGAAGAACATTCTGCAAAGATTAAACATATAATATTTACTGTCTTAAGTTAAAATGTAAATTCACGGAATTATGATTTAATTGAGTGTAACAATGCTGCAATTTAAGAACCATCAATAAAGCTAAATAATTACTCAGCTCATTGAAGTAGTTGGACCAGACGTTTACGCACTTTTAATGCAATCTATATTACATGGCGCATTGTATAGTCATTTATATATGTGTCGATATTATTGCTGTTCGTTGTGTAATTCCTGTGCCTCAGTGGCTATTTCCTTGCCCTACTTACTCACACACGTTGAGACAAACATCATGATTCCTCGTTATTATACTATATTGTTTTGATAAATCTTTTAAGACTTCACAATTTGTAAATTCAGTGAGATCTTCATTACCTGGAGTGTAAAATTAAAAAACGATCTTGAACTTACTACTGTTGCGTGGTGAAAACGAATTACGTTTTTGACAGCTGTTAAAAGAAACAAACAAGCTCTTGCGAGTTCACTGCGATCCATTAATTGGAAACACCGCGTATCACTTCCTGAACACCGGCACATTATTATTGATTCTTCCTTTGTTCTTTGTTGTTGAGCGGTTGACTCGTTTAGTGAATCTTTGCCGTATTAACTCTGGATTGAATGTACCTTGTGCATTTTATTTCTAAATTCCATTCTAAATTTCCTCTTGTTAATTCAAATCCAGTAGTCATACATCAGACATGTTTAATTGTCATTAATTTATATTTTCCCTCGCAATTTTCCTTTGCAGCATTTTTAGTGCGAGCACAAACTCTTCGCCATACGCTGAACAATAGGGTACCCAGCGCTCTAACGTTCAAATAGCTAATGATGTCAAGACCCAACTATTCCTGTGCACTCCTTGGTCATGCAAATAATAACCGCGCGGCCCCATCGCTTGTCCTCTCCAAATGTATTGTCTCACAATTCTCCGTTTGAATTCCAGGGCTGAATTTTACATCTCCTCGATGTGTGCTTTTTAGATTTACGCAATGCTGGGGAGGAGGGGACGTCTTGGGCGCACTTTCCAGCACCACCCTGTCCAACCCCAAACTCAATCCCAATACTGGAGATGGGCGGGCGCAGAACTCTTCCACTCTTAACACCACCCTCAACCTACAACCCCATCCACATGCGAACCACCACCACTAACCACCCCACCCCCATACCCCCGCGCACCACCACTGCCCTTAACCCTGAGACTTACCTGTACCGTGGAGTGCTGGTCCCTGGGTTCTTTCCTTCAACTGCAGTCCAGGCAGCTGTCACTTCCTGTCAAGACTGATGGAGTTGCCGGCGAATTGGATGATAGTGGCAGAGGGCGGGACGTCAGTCCCAATTAGACGTGTCGCGGTTGAATACTACTGGGATGCCGAACACATTATTGGTCCAATTCACTCCGCCGTATTTTGAGAGGGGAGGGAGGAAAGCCATGTGACGCTATCAACGCACCCTGCAGTCCACTGCTGTTCCTTTTCTCGCCAGTTGGTGTAGTGTAGCATCTTGACACAGCTAGGACTTTTATCTTTCACTATCACTATCAACAGCACGGGCGTTTTTGTATAATGTGTATCATTCTGAATTATTTCCACTATTTATAAGAATAGATTATTGCTACTTACGGCGATAAGGAAAGGATCTCGTACGAATCACTGTGGGACCTTGATGGAAAGACCAGTGAGGTCAAAAATAAAACGGCTATGATTATTTTCAGTGAGGGGTAGGTGCATTCCAGTTCCCTTGGATTCAATTAATTTTTAGTTCTCCCGCCCGTCAAAATGTTTCTTGAAATCCACGTCGGCAATCTCATCAATCGCTTCAGCGTTCCTTGTTACTTCCTCGAAAACATGAATTAATTTTGCCAAATGCGGATTTCCATAACCCAACTCTCTGAGTGCCTTTAATACACCCGTGCCAGTCTAAAAGACGATGGATAATGCGCGTCACAGAAAGTTTCCAATCATTTGCTGGGCAGCTAGGTTAGCCGGAGGGGTCTGCCACTGCTTCTTGGATTTTACAACAGTGGAACAATTCAAAGAACAAAGAACAATAGAGCGCACGAACAGGTCCTTCGGCCCTCTATCCCTGTACCGGTCATGATACTAACCTTTGCAAATCACTTCCTTGCGCCGTATCACTCTATACATACCCTATCCAGGTTTTCGTCAAGATGCCTTTTGAACACTGTTAATGTATCTGCATCCACTACCTCCCTTGGCACCGCCCTCTGCAGAAAAAACTGCCTCGTACATCTCCTCTAAACTTTGCCCCACGAACCTTAAACCAATGTCCCCTTGTGACTGACCCTTCCACCCTGGGAAAGAGTGCCTGCCCATCAACTTTATCCACAACCCTCATAATCTTGTAGACCTCTATCAAGTCACCCCTCAACCTCCGTCATTCTCATGAAAACAGTCTGAGTCTATTCAGCCTCTCCACATACCTAACACCCTCCAGTGCAGGCAACATCCTGGTAAACCTCTTTTGCACCCTCTCCAAAGCTCCAAATCTTTCTGATAGTGTGGCGAAGAGAACTGTGCACAATATCTCATGTGCAGCCTTACCAAGGTTCTCTCCAACTGTAGCATGATTTGCCAGTTTTTATACTCAATGCCCCATCTAATGAAGGCAAGCGCTGCATATGCTTTCTTGACTCACTTGTCCACTTGTGTTGCCACCTTCAACGAGCGATGGACATTCACACCCAGATCGCTCTGACTTTCTGTATTCCTAAGTGTTTTGCCATTTCCGGTATATTTCCCCTCTTTTTAGACCTACCAAAATGTATCACCGCATGTAAGCGGTACCATTCCCCCAGCAAATCCCAATCGCGAAAGAGTATTGAAAACTGATGTTTGGATCCTCTGCTCTTTTCTCCATTGTGTCTCTTAACAGCCGAGTACATATTTTATCCTCACATCATGGTTCTCTGCACCTATGACTGATCCTTCATTTATTTACTCATTTCATCTTTCCACCAACAGATCCTCAATAGCTATCTTGGCTGGAATGCGTCTACATTTCCATCACTTTCATGGTCTTTATTTATACTGAACACAAGTCATGGTAAATATAAAACTGAGAGCAGGCATCCCAAACGGCTCGTTACTGGTCATTATTATATACTTTCCCTCCGCAACTTGAGAGAAAAGAACAATGGTTACAGCTGTTTTCTGCTTTCCATGTCTTAGTTTGATATTCATGTTGTTATTGTAAATGTATTCCATGGTTTACAATGATTACACTTAAGCAAGGAGTCAGGAGGGCTAGAAGGGGTCATGAAAAGTCATTGGCAAATAGGGTTAAGGAAAATCCCAAGGCTTTTTACACGTACATAAAAAGCAAGAGGGTAGCCAGGGAAAGGGTTGGCCCACTGAAGGATAGGCAAGGGAATCTATGTGTGGAGCCAGAGGAAATGGGCGAGGTACTAAATGAATACTTTGCATCAGTATTCACCAAAGAGAAGGAATTGGTAGATGTTGAGTCTGGAGAAGGGGGTGTAGATAGCCTGGGTCACATTGTGATCCAAAAAGACGAGGTGTTGGGTGTCTTAAAAAATATTAAGGTAGATAAGTCCCCAGGGCCGGATGGGATCTACCCCAGAATACTGAAGGAGGCTGGAGAGGAAATTGCTGAGGCCTTGACAGAAATCTTTGGATCCTCGCTGTCTTCAGGGGATGTCCCGGAGGACTGGAGAATAGCCAATGTTGTTCCTCTGTTTAAGAAGGGTAGCAAGGAAAAGGTCCCGGGAACTACAGGCCGGTGAGCCTTACTTCAGTGGTAGGGAAATTACTGGAGAGAATTCTTCGAGACAGGATCTACTCCCATTTGGAAGCAAATGGACGTATTAGTGAGAGGCAGCACGGTTTTGTGAAGGGGAGGTCGTGTCTCACTAACTTGATAGAGTTTTTCGAGGAGGTCACTAAGATGATTGATGCAGGTAGGGCAGTAGATGTTGTCTATATGGACTTCAGTAAGGCCTTTGACAAGGTCCCTCATGGTAGACTAGTACAAAAGGTGAAGTCACACGGGATCAGGGGTGAACTGGCGAGGTGGATACAGAACTGGCTAGGCCATAGAAGGCAGAGGGTAGCAATGGAGGGATGCTTTTCTAATTGGAGGGCTGTGACCAGTGGTGTTCCACAGGGATCAGTGCTGGGACCTTTGCTCTTTGTAGTATATATAAATGATTTGGAGGAAAATGTAACTGGTCTGATTAGTAAGTTTGCAGACGACACAAAGGTTGGTGGAATTGCGGATAGCGATGAGGACTGTCTGAGGATACAGCAGGATTTAGATTGTTTGGAGACTTGGGCGGAGAGATGGCAGATGGAGTTTAATCCGGACAAATGTGAGGTAATGCATTTTGGAAGGGCTAATGCAGGTAGGGAATATACAGTGAATGGTAGAACCCTCAAGAGTATTGAAAGTCAAAGAGATCTAGGAGTACAGGTCCACAGGTCATTGAAAGGGGCAACACAGGTGGAGAAGGTAGTCAAGAAGGCATACGGCATGCTTGCCTTCATTGGCCGGGGCATTGAGTATAAGAATTGGCAAGTCATGTTGCAGCTGTATAGAACCTTAGTTAGGCCACACTTGGAGTATAGTGTTCAATTCTGGTCGCCACACTACCAGAAGGATGTGGAGGCTTTAGAGAGGGTGCAGAAGAGATTTACCAGAATGTTGCCTGGTATGGAGGGCATAAACTATGAGGAGCGATTGAATAAACTCGGTTTGTTCTCACTGGAACGAAGGAGGTTGAGGGGCGACCTGATAGAGGTATACAAAATTATGAGGGGCATAGACAGAATGGATAGTCAGAGGCTTTTCCCCAGGGTAGAGGGGTCAATTACTAGGGGGCATAGGTTTAAGGTGAGAGGGGCAAAGTTTAGAGTAGATGTACGAGGCAAGTTTTTTGCGCAGAGGGTAGTGGGTGCCTGGAACTCGCTACCGGAGGAGGTAGTGGAAGCAGGGACGACAGGGACATTTAAGGGGCATCTTGACAAATATATGAATAGGATGGGAATAGAAGGATACGGACCCAGAAAGTGTAGAAGATTGTAGTTTAGTCGGGCAGTATGGTCGGCACGGGCTTGGAGGGCCGAAGGGCCTGTTCCTGTGCTGTACATTTCTTTGTTCTTTGTTCTTTGATTCCCTAAGATTTTTGCCATTTATAGTATATTTCCCCTCAATGTTAGTCCTACCAAAATGCATTACCTAACATTTGTCTGGATTAAACTCCATTTGCCATTTCTCTGCCCAGTTTTCCAACTTATGTATGTCTTGCTGTATCCTCTAACAATCCTCAACACTATCTGCCACTGCAACAACTTGTGTGTCATCCACAAACTTACTAATCAGGCCAGCTACATTTTCGTCCAAATCGTTTATGCATACGACAAACAACAGAGGCCCCAGGACAGATCCCTGTGGAACACCATTAATCACAATAATATCATTGGCCAAAACTCAATTCATAAAAACACCCTTCTACTGGTACCCTTTGCCTTCTGTGACAGAGCCAATTCTGCATCCATATTACCACCTCACCTCTGACCCCGTGGGACATCACCTTTTGTACCAGTCAGCCATGAAGGACCTTGTCAAAGGCTTTACTGAAGTCCATGTAAACAACATCCACCGTCCTTCCCTCATCAATAATCTTTGAGACTGATGCACAATCAATGACCACTAAAGCGAGGTTGTAGTCCAACATAAGGCTTTAATAAGCTGGATGTTCCCCCCAGCAGCTCAGGTACAGAAAGAAGGCTGCTGGGATGGCACGAGCTCTTATACCCCGCCTTGCAGGGCGGAGCTACCATACAGCTTGACCAATAGGAAACATACAATGTCTACCAATGGTGTTCCAGCATTACCAGGTAGCGTAATACCTCTCCACAGACTACCACAGTGAGCTCCTCAGAGAACCTGATCAAGTTACTGAGGCACAACCTCCCCTTCACAAATCCATGCTGTCAATCGCTAATGAGTCCAGTTGTTTCCAAATGGGTGTAAATCCTGTCCCTGATAATTCTCTCCAATAATTTACCTACTACCGACGTGAGGCTTACTGGCCTATTGTTTCCAGGATTATCACGGTTATCTTTCTGAAACAGCGATACCACATTAGCTATTCCCCAGTCCTCTTGGATATCACCTATTGCCAATGTGGATACAAATATGTCAGTCAGGGCCCTAATAATTTCTTACCTTGCTTTCCTTAGTATTCTGGGGTAAATCCCATCCAGCTCAGGAGACCTATCGGCCTCAATGTATTTTAAAAGATTTTTGATGTCAACATGACCCCAGATTGTCCACGCACCCCCCCCCCCCCCCCACCTCCCCAACCCAAGAATCATCTTCGGCAAAGTCCTTTTCTTTGATGAACACTGATGCAAAGTACTCATTTAGTACCTCTACCATTTCTTCTGGCTCATCACACAGATTCCTCCCCCCCCCCCCCCCCCCCACTGTTCTTAAGCGGACCAATCCTTTCCCTGGCCACCCTGTTGCTTTTTACATATGAATAAAAATCTTTGGGATTCATCTTAATCCCACTTGCCAAGTACTCTTCATGACCCCTCCTAGCCCTCCAGATTTCCCACTTAAGTACCTTCCTACTTTCCTTATACTCCTCAAGTGTTTCGACTGCCCCCCCTTTTTCTTTTTGACAAGGTTCACAAACCCCTCGCTATCGAAGATTCCCTAAATGTCCCATACATATACTTTGTCCTCTCAAGAACGTGAATTTCCTGAATCCTAATCAACTGTCGATTGAAAGACTCCCACGTGTCCGATATTGATTTACCCTCCAACAGCCGCACCCACTCCAAATCCTTCAATTCTTGTCTAATGGTATCTTAATTTGCCTTTCCACCGTTTAGCATCTTAACCAGAGATTTTCACTCATCCCCATCCCCTAAAACATACGGAATTGTGTTCACTACTCCCAAAATGTTCCCCTACTGAAACCTCAACCACTTGCCCAGGCTCATTCCCCAATACCAGATCCAGTACTGCCCCTCCCCGAGTTGGACTATCGACATATTGCATCAATAAGCCTTCCTGGATACACCTTACAAACTCTGCCCCATCCAACCCCTAGCTATAAGTGAGACCCAGTCAATATAGGGAAAATTAAAATCCCCTACAACAACAACCCTGCTACTTTTGCAGCTATCCAAAATGTCTTTACCTATCTGCCCATCTATCTCTTGCAGGCCTGTAATAAACGGCTAACATTGTGATTGCCCCTTCCTGTTCCTGAGCCCTACCCAGCTTGCCTCATTGTATGAGCCCTCCGAATTGTCCTCCCGCAATACGGCTATAATATTCTCCATAACCAGTAATGCTGTACCCCCACGCCTTTTACATCTGCCTCTATGTCTCTTGACGCATCTATATCCTCCAAAGTCCAGCTGCCAATCCTACCCTTCCTTTAACAACGTTTCTGTGATATCCCCAACATTCCAAGTACTAATTAGTGATCCACGTTCATCTGCCTTACCTGCTGTACTTCTGGCGTTGAAACAAATGCACTTCAAAATATGGCATTTGAGCAGACAGGTTGATATTGTTCTCGTATTTGTGTTCTCTATTTACCCTTTGGTTATTACACCTTTGAGGCTAATGCTCTGCTTCCCACTCGCCGGCCATCCAAGTTTAATTATTCCCGAGTGACTAGCAAACCTACCAGCCAATATATTGTTGCCCCTCTAGTTTAGATGCAACCCGTCCTTCTTTTACGGGTCACACCTGCCCCAGAAGAGATCGCAGTGGTCCAGAAATTTGAAATCCTCCCTCTTACACCAGTAGTTTAGCCACATCTTTAGCTGCAATATCCCTCTATTTCTAGCCTCACTGGCACGTGGCACAGGGAGTAATCCTGAGAGTACAACAGTAGAGGTCCTGATTTTTAGCTTACTGCCTAACTCCCTGTACTCCTTATGCAGGAGCTCATCACTCCTCCTGCCTATGGCGTTCTTACCAATATGTACTATGACCTCTGGCTGTCCAGCAACCCCCTTCAGGACATCCTGTGTTCATTCAGTGATGTCCTTTACCCTGGTACCAGGGAGGCAACATACTATCTTGGAGTCTCTTTCACGTCCCCAGAAGCTCCTTTCTGTGCCCCTTACTATACATTCCCCTATAACTATCGCTCTCCAGCACTTTTTCCTCCCCTGCTGAGCAACAAAGCCAGTTGTATTGCCACTGCTGTTACTCCCCCCTCATAGGCTATCCCCCGCCCCCCAACGGTATCCAAAACGGTGTACTTATTAGAGAGGGGGACAGCCACGGGGGTTTGCTGCACTGACTGCCTGTTGCTCCTAGGTTTTACCCATCTGTTTGCCTGCACCTCCCTTAGGTGTGACCACGTTTCTATAACTCCTAACTACGATGCTTTCTGCCACCATCATACTCCTAGGAGCATGCAACTGCTGCACCAACCGAACCACGTGGTCTGTGAAAAGCTGCCATTGGTTACACGTCCTGCAGGCGTCGTCGACCGGAACACTGCAAGCGTCACAGATCTCCCACATCTCACAGGTAGAGCACTGGGTGACATTTCAGCGCTACGTAATTCAAAATAAATTCTTCAATTATTATTCGATTAAGTTACAATTAACTATATGGTTCCTGGTGCTAGATTTCTACTGTAAAATTCAATACTAAATACTAATCTCTGCCCTCAGGTTTAGTTACTCCTCTGCCAAGTTAAGTAATTAGTTTTAATTAGTTTTTGCAATTAGTTTTTTTTCTGAAATTTAACACAGATTCCCCACCAGCTAATCAGGTCACACCTTTACTGTGACGTCACTCTCAGTTTTGTTCCCCCCACAATTTGAAAACACAGAGGGACACAGACACAAATACCACTTACCTTCTCAGACTGCACTCCGGATATCTCCTGCTCAGCTCTGCGCCTGATATGAAGAAAGAGGCCGTTCGCCACTGACCCCTTGAAAGACCACACTAGGCTCTTTACCGACCCCTTTCTCCTCAACCAAAGGAGCAATTTAGCATGACCAATCCACCTAATTTCCACATCTTTGGACTCTGGAAGAAAACCGGAGATCCCAGAGGAAACCCACGCAGACACAGGAGACTCCACAGTGCTAACCAGTGCACCACCGTGCTGCCCTTAAACATTCGCCTCCTCTGTTGAACAATTGCAAAAGGAACAACCTGCCAGTTGGAATGCACGACAAGATTTGGGATTCAGGGCAGTACGGTTGGCAGTGGTTAGCACTGGAGATTCGATCCCCGTCCTAAGTCACTGTCCATGTGGAGTTTGCACATTCTCCCCGTCTTTGTGTGGGTTTCGTCACCACAACCCAAAGATGTGCAGGTAAGTTGTTTGGCCACGTTAAATTGCCCCTTAATTGGAAACACTGAATTGAGTACTCGAAAAAATTTTTTAAGTGGGCTTCAGTTAGTTCACTTGGCTGGACGGGGCTGGTTCATGAGGTAGAGAGGATCCAACACCATGGGTTGAATTCCCGTATCGGCTGAGATTATCATTGCCTTCTCAAAATTGCTCCTCACTTGAGGTGTCGTGACCCCCAGTTTAAATCACCCTAAAGCAGCTCAATCTCAAAAGCGGAGAGTAGTTGTGGTCCTTCCGGTATATGGCGACATCCAATTTCATGACAAGATTCGCCCTTACGACTTCCACCCTCCTCATATGTATTAACTGTCCAAGACGGAGAAGAATGTTCAGTCACACCGAGCCTTACTTATGACAGTCCCTGCACAATAAATATTGATCAAGTGTTGGGGCGAATTCCGACAACCAGTGTTGAACATGTTTCCCACCTACATGGTGAAGGATTCCTTCACATTTGTGACGGAAGTACAGGACTTCAATAGCAAGAGCGATGCCATGTTCATGTGTTCTTTTGACATTGCTGGCCAAATCACCAAACGATCGCTTAAAGACGTCATAGAAGTGTGTGCTGGAGCACCTCATTATAAGAAATATAATGTAGGAGCTTAAGTAGGCATTCGGTCAATCGAGTCTGCTCCGTCATGTATTGAGATTATGACTGACCTGATATGACAATGCGCTGCCCCGCTGCCCTAAATTTCCACAAATCTCCTGATTCCCTTACTGATTAAAAATATTTCTACCTGAGCCTTCAGCATACTTAACCAGCCATCGTCTATTGCCTCTGGAAAAACGTATTCCACAGATTCCCACCCGGTGAAAAAAACAATCCTCATAATCTCTTTAATAAATCGGTAATGCCTTAATCTGAGATTACTCCCTCTGGTCCTAGACTCTCCCACAAGGGGACACAGGCCCTCGTATTCACCCTTTCAAGACTTCTGTGAATCACATAGGTCTCAATATGTGTGCCTCTCATTCTTCCCAACTCCAACAAGTACAGGTCCAACCTGTTCATCCTGACCTCAGAAAATAATCCCTACATAATAGGGAACGGTCCAACAAACCTTGTCTGTACTGTCTCCAAAGTCAATATATTTTCTGATAAAAGGAGACCAAAGCTGTTCACAGTATTCTAGATGTGACTTCATATTACCTGCTGAGTTTGCATGCTTGCTTGCGGCACGTCTTGCACGAGGAGTACCCTCAAATCTCTCTGCGCTCCAATTTTCTGCGATCTACTTCCACCGTGAATATGCGATTCAGCATTGATTAGAATTCTGAATTGTGGAAAGCGTGCAACTGCGTCATTTTGCTCTTTTATTAAAAATAAATTAAGTGTACCCAATTCATTTTTTTCAATTCAGGGGTAAATTGCCATGGCCAATGCACCACCCTGCACATTTTTCGGTTGTGGGGGTAAAACTCGCGCAAACACGTGGTAAATGTGCAAACTCGACACGGACAGTGACCCAGAACTGGGATCGAACCTGGGGCCTCCATGCCCTGAGGCAGCAGGCTAACCATTACGCCACCGTGCTTCCCGCTGCGTTCAGTTTTAAGTCCACAATATATTCCCAAATAAATGCTTTTGCCATGACTTCCCTTCTATTCTCGCAAACATATTAGACGAGAAACCAGTCTTCAATGGAATGCATCCAAACTTGCAAATATGCAGACGATATATCTGCTGTATTTCAATCCACAGTTGAAGCTAATGAATTCTTCATGCACCTCGATGAGCTCCATCGTGCGCTCCTATTCACTTGTAAACTTCAGAAGTTATGCATGGTAGCACAGTGGCTAGCACTGTTGCTTCACAGTGCCAGAGGCCAGGGTTCGATTCCAGGCTTTGATGACTGTCTGTGCGGAGTCCGCACATTCTCCCAGTGTGTGTTGGTTCCCTCTAGCTGCTCCACTTTCCTCCCACAAGTCCCGAAAGGCGTGCTGTATGGTGAATTGGACATTTTGAATTCTCCCTCAGTCTCCCCGAATAGGCGCCGGAGTGTGGCAACTCGGGGATTTTCACAGTGTTAATGTAACCCTACATGTGGCAATAATGATGTATTATATAAATTGACTTTGTTTCCTTTAAGTGCCTTTTGGAAATTCTGCCTGGGATTCCCCATTCCTGTCTCTCTCAATCTTGAGTTCACTGATAAAGAAACGCGTTGGGAATTGAATGCTCTGGAATTGGCCTTGTCAGAAACCTGGGGCGAGATTCTCCGACCCCCCAGTGGGTCGGAGAATGGCCGTTGGCCGCCGTGAATTCCGCCCCCACCGCCCGCCGAAGTCTCCGAAGGGAGAAAAGTCGGCGGGGCGTCAATGGCGCCGCACACCTCGGAGAATGGCACGGGTGGGCACAAGGCAATGGATTTTGGGGCTGCCGATATTCTCCCGTCCGGATGGGCCGAAGTCCCGCCGACATTATGACGGGTCACGTCAGCGTAAATCAAACCACCTTTCAATCGGCGTCAACCTGTGCTCAAGGTTGACGCCGACCAGCGTGGAGGTGGGTGATGGCCTGAGGGGTTGGCCGCTGGAGAGGCGATGCCGTGGCCGCAGTCTGAATGTGTGGGGGAGAGGTGTGTGTCGGGTTTTGTGTGTGTGTGTGTGTGCGGCAGGGGGGGGGGGCGGTGGTTAGAGTGGGCTGGGCTCCGGGGGAGTGCTGGGAGGTGGGGTGAGTGCTGGGGAGGAGGATGGGGTCTGTGCCGGGGAGGGGGATGGGGGGGGGCCGTGCCTGGGAGGGGGGGTCCTTGCCGGGGAGGGGGATGGGGTCCGTGCCGGGGAGGGGGGTGGGGTCCGTGCCGGGGAGGGGGGTGGGGTCCGTGCCAGGGAGGGGGATGGGGTCCGTGCCAGGGAGGGGGATGGGGTCCGTGCCGGGGAGGGGGATGAGGGTCCGTGCCGGGGAGGGGGATGGGGTCCGTGCCGGAGAGGAGGATGGGGTCCGTGCCGGGGAGGGGGATGAGGGTCCGTGCCGGGGAGGGGGATGGGGTCCGTGCCGGAGAGGAGGATGGGGTCCATGCCATCCGGTCGGGTCTTCTGGTCGGGTGGGGGGAGCAGCGCGTCCTTAATGAGCCGTCACGCCGTGCGGCGTGAACCACGTGAGCCAGCGCGGATAGCGTCATGTTGCTGCTAGCCCATTCCGTTTGGGGCGGCGTGATGCAGGTGGGATTCGCGCCGTTTTTGCCGCTGGTCGGCGGACTTTGCGCCGATAACGGAGAATTTTGCCTCTGATGCGTAGGACTAAATTGATCAGCCCGATAGATACCCAAATTATACGCATCAAAGGCATCATTTGAGATAATAGCTACGTTGATCAGATCATTACTCGCTATGCATCGCATAAACTGATGAATGGGCCAAAGATCGCAACTTCCAGCGCTGAAACGTGCCATGACAGGTATTGTATCTCAGGAATTTGAGCAAAAGCTGAAGCCCTCAGGTCCATGCTGCTGCTGTACAGAAGCAGGAGTTGCGTTCGTCACGAACAGGATACTGGTCTGTTAGTCAGAGCGGAAACCATATTCCAGTCAGAACAGGGAGAGTAGGATATTTCGTATGAATAACTGGATGAAGAGATGGAGCAAGGGGGAGTATTTCAGACTCCTGGGACTTTGGGACCGGTCATGTGGGAGATCGGACCAGTACAAAGTGGATGGGTTGCACCCGGATAGGACAAGGACTGATTTGCTGAAAAAGGAAAGGTGGCAAAACCATGGCGAGCAAAGGAAAATTAGAAATAATATCAGATCCATTCAAGAAGCATATAAATTGACCAGAAGAAAGGGCAGAGGTGAGGATTGAGTGCAGTTTAGAATTCAGCAAAGGAGGAAAACGTATTGATTAAGAAGTGGGAAATAGAGTATGAGGGCTAGCTTGTGGAAAACATAAAAACTGGCTGGAAAAGCTTCAATAGATAGGTAACGAAAAATAGATTTGGTGAAAGAAATACAGGTCCCTTACTGCCAGAAACAGGGCATTTATAATGGGGAGCAAAGAAATGGTTGACCAACTAAATACATACTTTGGTTTCTTCATCACAAAGACAGATAACACACCAGAGATATTGGTGAACAAAGGGGTTTAGTGTGAGGAAGGAACGCAAGGAAATCAGTAATCGGAAGGAAATTATCTTGGGAAAATTGATGGGGCAGAAGACCGATAAACCCAATGCCTGATAAGAAAGTTGCCCAAGTAATACCAGTGGCATTTGTGATCAATTTGCACGGTTGTATGGATTGTGGAGCATTTTCCATGGATTAGAGGGCAGCTTATGTGACGCCACTATTGATAAAGGGAGGGAGTGAGAAACGGAATGATAGATTAGGCAGCCTCACATCCGTAATGGAAAAAATGCGACAGTCCATTAAAAAATATTTAATAGCAGAACACTTGGCAAATAGTGGCAACATCATGCAGACTCGGATGCATTTACGACAAGAAAATTGTGCTTATCAAATCTAATGAAATTCTTCAAGGATGTAAATAATAATGGTGATGAAGGAAACAATGAATGTGGTTTATTTGGATTTTCAGAAAGCTTTTGACCAGAGCCCACAGAAGAGATTAGCGTGTAAAACTAACGCACATGGGATTGGGGGTAGTATATTGAGATTAATAGAAAACTGGTTGTCAGACAGGAAACAAAGAATAGGCAAAACCAATGTACTTCCCAGTTGCAAGAAATGACAATTGGGAAATCACACAGGAATAAGAACTAGGAGCGCAGCTATTCACGATGTGCATTAATGATTTCTATGAGACCTAAAGTAGTATCTCCAAACGTGCAGACAGCCCAAAGATGCGTGGGAGGGCGAACTGTTAGGAGCATGCAGATATGTGATTTGGCCAAGTTGAGTTAGTTAGCAAATGCATGGTAGATGATAAAAAATGGCGATAAATTTGAGAGTATCCACGTTGCTGGCTAAAATAGAAAGGAAGATTATTATATGAATGGTTATAGAATGAGAGAGTGAACTGTGCAATGAGACCTGGTGTGCTCGCACTCCAGTTGCTGAAAGTAAGCATGCAGGTTCAGCAAGCCGTGAAGAAGGCAAATTGCACGTTGGCCCTCAAAGCGGAAGTCTTCAAGTACATGAGATGGATGTCTTGCTGCCGTTATATAGGACCTTGGTGAGACCACACGAAGAATATTGTGTGCGGTTTTCGTCACCTTATCTGAAGGAGGATGTTCTGGCTATGGAAAGAGTGTAGAAAAAGATTGCTAGCCTAATTCCTGGGATGGTGGGACTGACGTTTCAGGATAGATTTAGTCGGTCAGGATGGGGGTACTCGATGGAGTTTCGAAGAATGAGGGGGAATCTCATAGAAATAGAGTTGAGGCAACTGACCAGCCAGATCATCCATAATTACAAATCATTCAATAGGCCATCTGTTCGACTCACGCACTGATATTTTATACGTGGTCTCTCAGCAACATTTACCGATGCAATGTGACAAGCAAGATTAATATAAATCAGCAATGTAAGTATTCTCAGTTTACAGTTATTGAAAACATTAATTTACAATCAGTTGATTATTATTTGCAGAACAAATACGCCAATCACACAAACATTCCAATACGTTAGTAAGGTCATAGGAATAACGCAAAACACGATCTTTCTCTACTACACAGATAAAATGGAACGTTGCATTGTTTTGATGAATCAGTATCAAACATTGATTACAGCACACTTACATTATCGAATTCAGCTATGCCGGCCACATTGGAAACAATACGGCGAGAAGGTGTGCATGCACTATGCTTTTAGCTTTCAAGAATTGGCTAACAGACTCGATCTCCTTCATTCGAAAGAAATCAGGACTAACAGAGGGCAATGAAGAAGTTTGTGGGATGGGGGAAATGCAGCTATATGTGGAGATGACCGTATCTACACGATATCAATATTACAAGGTTACCAAGAAATGGTGTGGGAAATTCATTAGAAAATTTATTCCCCACAGGTTGTTGAGAACGTCTAATATTCTACCGCTAATTGGGGAGTCGAAGCGAATAGTGCACATGCATTCAAATGGACTCTTATGGGTTGAAGAGAATAGCGAGTTACAATGAGAGATTTAGGTGAGGAAAGCTGTGAGAAGTTTGGAAAAAAACACCAGCTTGGCCCATTTGGAGGGAGATGAAGGTTGAGAAAAATCGATGCAGTACAATAGAGCTAAAGTAAAATGAACGGCACTTTGTTTGTCATAAGAAAGAAACTAACAGCACAAATCGAGATGAATGTGCTTGATCAAATCGCGTTGCAAAGATTGAGTTGCACGGTGGCCAATGTCAGTAAATAAATATTGTAGGCTACACAGCATTTTGAAAAGACAGGCAGCATGGAAGAGGAGGACTGGCCATGATAGCATCTTGCTATCGATTTGACGACATTCATTTTTTAAAAAATTTAGAGTACCCAATTAATTTTTTCCAATTAAGGGGCAATTTAGCGTTGCCAATCCACCTATACTGCACATCTTTTGGGGACGAAACCCATGCAAACACGGGACGAATGTGCAAACTCCACAGGGACAGTGACCCAGAGCCATGATCGAACCTGGGACCTCGGCGCTGTGAGGCAGCAGGGCTAACCCACTGCGCCACCGTGCTGCCTCCTGACTTCATTCCTTATTAACAAGGAAACCCTGCCTCCTCTGCCCATCTGTCTGCTCTTTCGATAGGACACATATCCTTGGATATTTAGATGCCAGCCTGATCATCTTGCAGCCATGTTTCTGTGATGCCCTCAACATCGTACCTGCCAATTTCAATGTGCGCAACAAGCTATCCAGAGGAGGCTCACAAGATTGATCGCTGGAATGAAGAGCTTGTCATATGAAGAGCGGTTGAGGACGCTGGGTTTGTAATCATTGGATTTTGGAAGGATTAAACTTACAGGATACCATGAGGCCTGGATAGAGTGAACGTGGAGACAATGTTTCCACTAGCAGGAAAGACTAGTACCGGAGGGCACAGCCTCAGACTGGAGTGATAATCCGTTAAAACTGAGATGAGGAGAAATTTCTTCAGGTGGTGAATCTGTGGAACTCTTTGCTTCAGAAGGTGGTGGAGGTGCAGTGTGTCCAGGAAGCTTTTCTAACACAGTATGTAGATTGTCCGACCAGAGGGGAGGCCATATTGGATTTGGTACTTAGTATTGAACCAGGGCAAGTGATAGATTTGTTACTGGGGGAGCATTTTGGAGATATTGACCACAATTCTGTGACTTTCACTTTAGTAATGGAGAGGGATAGGTGCGTGCAACAGGGCAAGGTTTACAATTGGGGGAAGGGTAAATACGGTGTTGTCAGACAAGAATTGAAGTGCATAAGTTGGGAACATAGGCTGTCAGGGAAGGACACAAGTGAAATGTGGAACTTGTTCAAGGAACAGGTACTACGTGTCCTTGATATGTATGTCCCTGTCAGGCAGGGAAGAGATGGTCGAGTGAGGGAACCATGGTTGACAAGAGAGGTTGAATGTCTTGTTAAGAGGAAAAAGGAGACTTATGCAAGGCTGAGGAAACAAGGTTCAGACAGGGGGCTGGAGGGATACAAGATAGCCAGGAGGGAACTGAAGAAAGGGATTAGGAGAGCCAAGAGAGGGCATGAAAAATCTTTGGCCGGTCTGATCAAGGAAAACCCCAAGGCCTTTTACACATATGTGAGAAATATGAGAATGACTAGAGCGGGGGTAGGTCCGATCAGGGACAGTAGCAGGAGCTTGTGTATTGAGTCTGAAGAGATAGGAGAGATCTTGAACGAGTATTTTTCTTCAGTATTTACAAATGAGAGGGGTCATATTGTTGGAGAGGCCAGTGTGAAACAGACTGGTAAGTTCGAGGAAATACTTGTTAAGAAGGAAGATGTGTGGGGCATTTTGAAAAACTTGAGGATAGACAAGTCCCCCGGGCATGACGGGATATATCCAAGGATTCTATGGGAGCAAGGGATGAAATTGCAGAGCCGTTGGCAATCATCTTTTCGTCCTCACTGACAACAGGTGTGGTACCAGGGGACAGGAGAGTGGCGAATGTCGTGCCCCTGTTCAAAAAAGGGAATAGGGATAACCCTGGGAATTACAGGCCAGTTAGTCTTACTTCGGTGGCAGGCAAAGTAATGGAAAGGGTACTGAAGGATAGGATTCATGAGCATCTGGAAAGACACTGCTTGATTAGAGATAGCACGGAAATGTGAGGGGTAGGTCTTGTCTTACGAGTCTCATTGAATACTTTGAGGTGGTGACCAAGCATGTTTAACACAGGGCTAAATTGCTGGCTTTCAAAGCAGACTAAGGCAGGCCAGCAGCACGGTTCAATTCCCGTAACAGCCTCCCCGAACAGGCGCCGGAATGTGCCATCTAGGGGCTTTTCACAGTAACTTCATTTGAAGCCTACTTGTGACAATAAGCAATTTTCATTTCATTCATTTCATGTGGATGAAGGTAAAGCAGTGGATGTAGTGTACATGGATTTTAGTAAGGCATTTGATAAGGTTCCCCATGGTAGGCTTATACAGAAAGTAAGGAGGCACAGGATAGTGGGATGTTTGGCCAGTTGGATAACAAACTGGCTAACCGATGGATGGCAAATATTCAGCCTGGATCCCAGTTACCAGTGGCGTACCGCAGGGATCAGTTCTGGGTCCTCTGCTGTTTGTGATTTTCATTAATGACTTGGATGAGGGAGTTGAAGGGTGGGTCAGTAAATTTGCAGATGACACGAAGATTGGTGGAGTTGTGGATAATGAGGAGGGCTGTTGTTGGCTGCAAAGAGACATGCGTGCGTGGGTTTCCTCCGGGTGCTCCGGTTTCCTCCCACAGTCTAAAGATGTGCAGGTTAGGTGGATTGGCCATGATAAATTACCCTTAGTGTCCAAAATTGCCCTTAGTGTTGGGTGGGATTGCAGGGTTATGGGGATAGGGTGAAGGTGTTGACCTTGGGTAGGGTGCACTTTCCACGAGCTGGTGGAGACTCGATGGGCCGAATGACCTCCTTCTGCACTGTAAATTCTATGATAATCGAGGATTAATCTAGGACAAAGGTTCGGCACAACATCGTGGGCCGAAGGGCCTGTTCTGTGCTGTATTTTTCTATGTTCTATGTTCTATAACCCACCCCTCCGTCCTTTGCAAACCACTGCCCTGTTTCAGATCTATCTTTCCTTTCATTTCAAATCCTTGAATGTGTCATCACCTCCCAACTCCATGTTTGAATCCCTCCAATCAGGTTTCTCCTCCTGTTACAGCACTTTATTAAAACCACAAATGACATCTGTGTGGTAAACAATACCTTCTCTTGTCCTGTCTGCAGCCTTCTTGACACAGTTAATCACATCAACCTCCCACAGTTCCTCTCCGCTCTCCTCTGGTTGGATGGACATACCCTCACCTAGTTCCAGTTGGTGGTCAATATTAGAAGGTTGCTTAACGTGATTATGATGCCCCCGGAGGGAATGGAAGTAGATGCGGAGAAGGCGTTCGACCGGAACTATCTATGGGAGGTTCTGGAACGGCTTGGGTTTGGTAGGGGCTTTATCGATTGGGTCCGACTGTTGTACCAAGCCCCGGAAGCTAGCGTCAGGACAAACAAGACGACCTCGGACTATCTTAGGCTGTACTGGGGGACAAGACAGGGATGTCCCCTCTCCCCACTGCTGTTTGCGGTAGCCATAGAGCCGCTAGCAATTGCTCTGAGAGCTTCTAGGGGTTGGTTCGGGACGGAGGGGGCGGAGGCGGAGCGTAGGGTATCGCTGTATGCGGATGATTTACTCCTATATGTAGCGGACGCAGGGGCAGGGATGAGGGAGATTATGACGATTCTGGGGGAATTTGGCTGGTTTTCAGGGTACAAACTGAATGTGACGAAGAATGAGTTGTATGTAGCCCAGGCAAGAGGCCAGGAGGGTCGGCTGGAGGAGCTACCATTCAGGTTAGTGAGGGACAACTTTAAATATCTGGGGTTACAAGTGGCGCGCGACTGGGGCTGGTTAGAGAAGTTGAACTTGTCCCGGCTGGTTGAACAGATGAGGGGCGGATTTCGGAGATGGGATGCGCTCCCGCTATCTCTGGCGGGGAGGGTGCAGATGGTTAAGATGACGATATTGCCGAGATGCTTGTTTGTGTTCCAATGCCTCCCGATTTTCGTACCGGGGTCTTTTTTTAAGAGGATCAACAAAATCATTTTGGGCTTTGTTTGGCCGGGTAAGTCCCCACGGGTGAAAAAGGTGATGCTCGAGAGAAATCGGGGAGAGTGTGGGCTTGCCCTGTCAAATTTTAGCAATTATTAATGGCCGCCTAATATTGCGATGATGTGGAAGTAGGTGGTGGGGACGGGAGCAGGTGGAAGCAGTCTCATAGAGCGGCACCAGCTTAGGGGCGCTGATAACGGCACCATTGCCATTCCCGCCGGCGAGATATTCCACCAGACCCGTGGTGGTGGCGTCCCTGAGGTTCTGGGGTCTGTGGATGAGATCTGTTGGTGCAGTGAGGGCGTCGGTTTGGTCTCCAATATGCGACAACCATCGGTTCACTTCAGGGAGCTTTGATTGGGGATTTCGGGTATGGCAAAGGGTGGGGATTGAGACGATGGGGGACCTGTTTCTGGAAGGGAGCTTTCCTGGCCTAAGGGCGCTGGAGGAGAAGTTCGGGCTGACAGCAGGGAATGATTTCAGATATCTACAGGTGCGGGATTTCTGTGCAGGCAGGTACCATCCTTCCCACTCCTGCCACAAAGAGGGTTTCAAGATATGGTAGTGTCTAGGGGATAGGTGGGGGAGGGGAGCATCTCGGACATCTACAAAGAATTAATGGGGGTGGAGGAGATGCATACAGAGGAGCAGAAGCATAAGTGGGAGAAGGAACAGGGGGGTGAGATGGAGGACGGCCTATGGGTGGAGGCGCTGAGCAGGGTCAACACGACAGCTGCATGCGCAAGGCTCAGCTTGATCCAGTTTAAGATGGTGCACCGGGCGCACATGACAGTGGCCCGGATGAGTAGATTTTTTGGGGTGGAAGACAGGTGCGTCAGGTGTGCGGGTGGACCAGCCAACCATGTCCACATGTTCTGGGCATGCCCAAAACTTAGGGGATATTGGCAGGGGTTCGCGGATGTCATGTTCAGGGTATTGAAGACAAAGGTGGAAGTGAGTCCAGCGGTTGCGATCTTTGGGGTGTTGGAGGACCCGGGTGTTCAGGAGGAGAGAGAGGCAGATGTTCTGGCCTGTTCCTACTTGGTAGCCCGGCGACGAATACTCCTGGCTTGGAGGGAGTCTGGGCCTCCGAAGTCAGAGGCCTGGTTAACCGACATGGCGAGCTTTCTCGGGCTGGAAAAGATTAAGTTCGCCTTGAGAGGGTCGGTGTTGGGGTTCGCCCGGATGTGGCAACCATTCATTGACTTCTTTGCGGGGAATTAATCGTCAGCAGGGGGTGGGGGGGTGGTTAGGGTAGTATAGAGTAGGGGGTTAAATAGGCAGGCCTTGGAGGGACGGATGTCGGCGGTTGCTTTTTGATTGCTGTTCTTTGTACTCTATTGTTTTTTGTACTGTGGTTGTTTGTTATGCCAAAAATACCTAATTAAAAATTGTTTGTTAACAGAAACTATGCTTGGTCCCCAGGATGCCCAGAGACAGCAAATCCAGGATGTCACCCGACAAATGCAGAACGGAAGGCCAGAACTTGGTGGCATGAATCCTGGGAGTGGGGCTCTAACCTTCAGAGACACCCCATTATTCAATTCCGCTCCCACCTGGCTGTCATGCTGATCCTGTTTACTTTAATCTACCTCACCATCCTCACGGTCTAATTCCATAATGGACAGCAGAGATCACGAAGAGCCAGGACATGGGACCCATGTTTACTGCATGGGCTCCTTTAATTCAGCCAAACCAAAGATCTCCGGGAACTCATCCCTGTTTTGCACTGAGTATCCAGGTTGGCTTCTTTATGACCTTTGCAGCACTGTAAATTCTGAAGGCCAGCCTCTTTACATTGATCTCCACTACCATCGATATTTTCCACAATTTTTACCAGACAGTATTTGTCTACGTTTGTATTAGGTGTACGATATTTTCCCACCGTTGCATTCAACTGCCAACTGTATCTTACAGTATGGAAACTTCCATTTTTCTAATCGCATTAGGTCCGTTATATAATATTTGTAACATAGTAACATGGAACATACAGTGTAGAAGGAGGGAGGCCATTCGGCCCATCGAGTCTGCACCGACCCACTTAAGCCCTTACTTCCACCCTATCCCTGTAACCCAATAAGCCCTCTAAAACTCTTTGGTCACTCAGGGCAATTCATCACAGCCAATCCACCTAACCTGCACGTCTTTGGACTGTGGGAGGAAACCGGAGCACCCCGAGGAAACCCTCACAGACACGGGGGGAATGTGCCACCTCCTCACAGACAGTGACCCAGCAGGGAATTGAACCTGGTACCCTGGTGCTGTGAAGCCACAGTGCTATCCACTTGTGCTACCATGCTACCCCCCACTTGTGCTACCGTGCTGCCCTTAATTTGTCTTTGTTATTCGTGTGCTCTGTTTTGGGGAACGGTGCATGTAGAGTTAGGGTCTTCCCTTACGGACAGGTGACTGGGGGTGCAGGGCAGGTATTAGTCGGAGTGTGTGATCCACCACACTTCACTTCAGGATCAAGAGGAGGGATATGTGGCCTTCTGAAATGGCCGCCCGCAAAGATCGATGGGACATTGGGCACCACATAGATACAGACAGGCTGCAGCTTGCAAATATACAAAGATTGCAGCCCAGATGGTGCCTTGGGACATCGCAATTGATGCAGGAGGAGGCCATTCAGCCCGTCGAATCTGCTCCGCCATTCACTTTCTCGACCACTGACGGCAACAGCGGTGACACCTTCACCAGCCAAGGAGAGGAACATCCACGCCATCCGCAGAGGGACCAGAGCCGGGTACACAGACGACCAGCCGCTGATATCCAGCACTGCCAGACGACGGGTTCCAGATAAGGCCATACCTGTTCCGTACTTGCCAGTCACCTGGACGCGCAATTTGAGTTGTTCTTGCGTGTTTAGTTGGAGTGCAACTTGTATGTGTGTTCACTTCCTGTGCGTGTAATAAACTTACCATATTAAGCAACTTGTGTGGTCATTTGTCCACTATATGCTGATTAAATACACACGAGGTTAAGAAAGTATAATAAGGGTGAGGGGGTCTGAGAGGGGTGAAGGGTGAGGGGAGTGTGGGCTTCGGGGGGTGATGGGTGAGGAGGGTATAGGCGGAGGAGTGTGGGGGGGGTGTGCTGTCCACTCATGTGGCATGGGGATCCGCAACCAAGCAGGGTCTCACTTGCTCGCCCACTGCTGAACTCCAGCTCGGCGACCTTCCTTTCCTCCGGGCCACCAACCACGTCCAGTGACCTCTGCTCATGCATGGTAAGGGGCCGCAGGTCGGATGGTCCCCCTCCGGTCTTCTCCCGCTCATGGCAGTTGTGTGCGACCTTCTCCTTGAGGGTGGGGGTGGGGGCCAATACAAACAATGATACTGTTAGACGATCTGAAACATGCAACCTATGGGTTGAGTAGGTGATGGCTCAGTGGCAAGGACACTCGGCCATGGCGGCTTGCATGGTTGCTGATTTGTTCAGCAGGGTGGGGGTTCGGCCTTCCCTGTGGGGAGGGGTGCGTGGGTTACGGGATTGTGTGACGAGCTTGTGGCAACTTACCCTGGCCGCCTTGAGGAGATTGTGCAGTTTCTTCCGGTATTGCATGCCAGTCCGAACAACACTGCCCACGGCGCTTACCGCCTCTGTCACCTGCTGCCAGGCATGGTGAACGGCGGAGCCTGTCGGCCTTCCTGCCAGGCTGGGGTATGGGATCATCCATCTCCCCTCCACGGCGTCCAGGAGGGTGTCCAGCTCAGTGTACCTGACCCATGGCACTTCTTTCCTTCCAGCCACCTTGTTGGCTGGGACACTGTGTGTGAGGGGGTGGATCGTGTAAGTGCGGCTGCGGCATGTGAGTCTCACGTGCGCCAATCATGGACCCGACAAATCTGGCACTGTTTCGCATGGAACCGGTTTCATTCCACATGGCGATGGTGCCAGCTCATTCAGAGTTGCTGAATCGGTGCAGCTTTTGCACCATTTTTTCCTGTCGTAAATCACCACTGTTCCCACGGCGGCGGCAGCACTTATTCTCAGAAACGGAGATTCCTGCCCAGTATGTTTCCATTCCAACAAGAGTAGGGGACTGCTGGCCCTAGACTTTGGGAATGAGGTGGGGCAACGGGATCATCAATCATCGGCGAACATTTAGAAGGCAATTATCTTTCTATCATAAGGTTTCTTTGGCAAATGAAAAGAGGATGTACAATCTCAAGGAACACTCATGAACTGGAGGAAAGGACTGCACGGTAGTGCAGTGGTTAGCACTGCTATCGCAAGGCGCCAAGGTCAAAGGTTCGATCTCGGCCCAGGATAACAGTCCGGTGGCATTTGCATATTCTCCCCGTGTTTCCGTGGATTTCGCCCCACAACCCAAAGATGTGCAGGGTAGGTGGATTGGCCAATTTAAATTGCCCCTTAATTGGAAAAAAATCAATTGGGTACTCTAATTTTTTGTTTAATGAACTGGAGGAAATGCGACATCAATGGGGTAAGAATTGAGCTGGTCACAATAAATTGGAATAGAGTTTGGCAGGCAAGACAGTAGCTCCACAATGATGACATTCAAAGAAAATGTATTTGGAGCAATATGAACATCGAAAGGGAAAGACATGGTAAACAAACCCAGAGCACCCAGGATGACAATAGAGATAAAGATATGTAATCAATAAATGATTATGACCGATTTCAGATAGATAATATCAAGGAGAACCAGAATATCGAAGGTTCGGAGGTAACGTGAAAACGCAATTAAGAGAAGCAAAGAGGAATCATGGAATGTGATTGGCAGTTATCAAAGGGTACACATACAAATCGTTAATTGTGGTAAAAAGAGGAGCTGCGCAGATTTGTGACCAAGTGGATTTTCACGTAGAGACTGGGGGGGGGGGGGTGAGGGGGAGGATGTTCCTGTCATGTTGAACAGGGAAAAGATGAGGTTATTAATATACTATCAGTATTTCATATTGATAAGGAAGAGGGAGTGTGCAGACTGTTGTATTTAAAGTTGATAACACATCGGGGCGGTAAGCGATATCACGAAGGATACTGAGGTAAGTGTAGGGGAAAGTGAAGAGGCACTGGTCATGACTTTTCATTTTCCTTATCCAAAGGGCTGATTCCAGAAACGTGCCAATTGAACCTTTGTTCAAAAAAGATACCCTGAACAACTCTAAACCATGCAGTTTAACTTCCATGCAGCTTCTACAATCAATAATCCTGGGCAAATGTAGGTTAATTAAGCAATGCCAGCACTGATTTGTTGTCGGAAAATCGATAAGACCGAATTTCTGAGGGTTTTTAGGAAGTAGTAGGGAAGGCCGGGGCAAGCTGTTTGATGCTGGCAAGAACAAAACACAAACAGTACAGCACAGGAACAGGCCCTTCGGTCCTCTAAGCCTGTACCGGTCATGATACCACCCTTAGCCAAACCTCTCCGCAATTCCTCATGCTGTATCCCTCTAAGCCCATCCTATCCATGTAGTTGTCAAGATGCCTTTTGAACGTCGCTAATGTACCTGCTTCAACAAACTCTCTTGGCAACGCGTTCCAGGCACTCGCCACCGCCTGTGTAAAAACCTGCCTCGCACATCTCCCCTTAACGTTGCCGCACTGACCTTGAACCCAGGCCTCCTGGAGACTGGTCCTTCCACCCTGGGAAAGAGTGCCTGCCCATCCGCTCTCTCCATGCCCCTCATAACCTTGTAGACCTCTGTCAGGTCACCCACTCAAACTCCGTTGTTCTAATGAAAAAAGTCTGAGTCGATTCAACCTCTCCGCATAGCTAACACCCTGCAGTCCAGGTAACATCCTGGTCAATTATGGCAGAGAAGTCGATAAAGATGATAGTATCCAAGACTATTAAAAAGGTAATAGTGTACATAAACAATGAGTATATGTTGAACTTGTCTGAGATAATAGTTCGGCCTCAGATTGATATTGCATCCTGTCCTCGCTACCACACTACAGGAAAGATCCCCACATATAGGAACGATAGGGAGGCATTGCAGGGATGCCGAAAAGATTCACGAGAATGAGACTTCGGAGGAGAAATTTCAGTTCTGATTGCACACTGGAGATGCTTGGACTGTTTTCCTTGGAGAAGAGAAAGCTGAGATGAGATTTGATAGAGGCATTTAAATTATCAGTGGTCTCGGCCGAATATTTATAAAAATGCCCTGCCGTTGTTGAAAGGTTCGAGAATAAGACGACACCAATACAAGTTAACTGGCAAAATATACAAATGCGACCTGAGGACAAAACTCAAATTGAAGCAAGCAAGATAGCTTCAGATTGTTGTGTGAAAATTAAGATGAGACACAGGTGTGGGAAGAAGGCAGGAAATAGCACTCAGTGAATTGCTCATTCCACGAGTCGGTGCAGAGAGGATGCTAAGAATGGGCTCCTTCCACGCTGCAACAATTATTTGATTTCAGTGATTCTGGGGTAGCATGCAGATTTGAATCCCACAATTAACTAGCCATAAAAGTAAAAATATTACCTTGTCATAGTGTCAGTTAAGTGTCAGATTTGCCATTGAAAGTCGAACAGTTCACCTCGCTAAAATAAACTATGTTCAATGAAATCCAGAAAACAATATGACATCTTGGTACTTGGCCGAAAATTATAGTTGGTTCTTTTTCATTTAAAACATCAATTTGCTCAGAATATGCGTATTTTAGTATTATTACTGGATAATACATTTACCTTCATTCCAAAAGGTATATAATAAACCTTTGAAGTCCCAAAAATATTGTGTGTGTATATGTTCATGTAAACAATTAAACATTCCACTTACCGTTGATTATTGCTTTGATCCAGTTCCACTTACAATCGCACTGTCCAAATGTTTCGCTCCGCAAAAATAAACGCATGAGTCACGTCTGCTAACATTCAGCAGCTGAAGAGTGGGCTCCCCTTTTCCCACGCGAAGAAATCGTGTTCTGTTGTCTTCATATGACTGCAGAAACTGGATTTCTCCCAGTTTCCACCAATAGATACAATGGAATTACCGCTGTAAAGAGGGAAAGCGCAATAAAACATAGAATTTTCACCTTCTATCACGTTAGCACTTTCCGGGGCTTGGGACACTCTTTTCTGCGCATCTGCAACATCCATGACGAATTACACGCAGCAGCAGTTAGGTATACCAAAAACATAAGACGTGTTGACAATAATCATCCACTTGCGAATTAGTTGATTAGTTTTGAGCCCACCAAATAGAGCACTGAGCTACTAATTACATCGTCCATAGCACGTTCACTTTGAAAGGAGAGATCTGACTGCGCTGTTGTATAAATGTTATGCTATGCCATCTCACATCTGTTTTTAAAACTGATCTGATGTGAAAAGAAGACTATACGTGTGAATTTTTGAATTGCACATGCCTTCATGCACATAAATTGGATGTTTCATGGATCTGGCAAGGAGTAGTTTAGCTGACATGTGGTTGATGCGACGCATGATTTGTGTCTGTAAAGTCACTCTGGGACGAAGGGACATCGTCTGCACTGTATTTAGTTGTTACATTTAGTTGATATGCTGATACATCCAAACACAATTTCCAATTTGTAATCAGCTTTGTTTTTCTAGTCATGGTCAGATAATGGATATCTCACGCATCGTTTTGTAGCTCACCATCCTTGACCACACAGCTCGGCATCGTCGACATACATTGTTACCCTTTCCCAAGCACATCACCCTGTACTTATCTATATTAAACGACCTTTAGCAGAAACGGTTAATTTCTCCATTGAATCCGAGATTGTCCGTTGTCTTGTGTTGTATATATGCAGCTTATATCGACTAACATGGTCGCACAAATTATTCAATTGAAAGAAATTCCCGTGTGCATTTACCTACTTTGTTCAGAGACAATGAAATAGTCCTGTTTTACTACCAATGCCCAGGTCTCTGTTCGGAACATAACTGAAGGCAGGACTGCAGGCAGGAAGTATTCGACCTTACTTTTAACATGGAACTTATATAGTAGCATGCAAAACAACAAATATCTGAGCGAAAATCATCTTGACAATAACCAAAAATAATTTGAACCATACAATTGAAAATACATTTTAGATTCCCAGCGTCCCGCGCTATTTTAAAGGACAAGCGAAAATACCTGAATAAATAGCCTCCAACACCAGCAGTCAGGGAAGCAAACGCATCTTTAGAGTAGGAAATGGGGATAGGCTACACATCTGTTCCACCCTCTGGTGGTTTTGAAGAGCTAACTTAGAGCATTCTAACAAAGCTGCTGATGCGGAAGGTGCGAAATGATTTCAGTGACAGAATTTGGGTTTTGAGATATGTTAGTGCGCGAAGTGCGAAAGGTTATTCAATAAAGCACAGATAAATCTCAAAGGCTGCAATAGAAGAAATATATGGTTGAAAGACTGGACCACGCTTCTGAAGAAAATTAATTATTTACCAACTTCAATTGTTGAGTTAAGAAACGGATTTCAGCAAAGTCAATACGATTGACCAATAGCGCACTATCGCACTTTCACCTCGTGGACAACACAACATGACATGAAGGCATATTCACTATAACCCATGGTGACCACTGACTGTAAATCCCATTGCTGTTGCAAGGCTTCTGCAGCTCTTATGCATGAAAGAGAGAGCTACAAATTGGATAGAGATAAAGAGTAATAAATATGAGAGTAACACGTGGGACCAGTTTATAGTCCTCTACCAGTAATTACACAGTAATTACAACACCAGGTTAAAGTCCAACAGGTTTGTTTCGATGTCACTAGCTTTCGGAGCCCTGCTCCTTCCTCAGGTGAATGAAGAGGTATGTTCCAGAAACACATATATAGACAAATTCAAAGATGCCAAACAATGCTTGGAATGCGACCATTAGCAGGTGATTAAGTCTTTACAGATCCAGAGATGGGTAACCCCAGGTTAAAGAGGTGTGAATTGTATCAAGTCAGGACAGTTGGTAGGATTTCGCAGGTCAGATGGTGGGGGATGAATGTAATGTGACATGAATCCCAGGACCCGGTTGAGGCCGCACTCATGTGTGCGGAACTTGGCTATAAGTTTCTGCTCGGCGATTCTGCGTTGTCGCTCGTCCTCAAGGCCGCCTTGGAGAACGCTTACCCGGAGATCAGAGGCTGAATGCCCTTGACTGCTGAAGTGTTCCCCGACTGGAAGGGAACATTCCTGCCTGGTGATTGTTGCGCAATGTCCGTTCATTCGTTGTCGCAGCGTCTGCATGGTCTCGCCAATGTACCACGCTTCGGGACATCCTTTCCTGCAGCGTATGAGGTAGACAACGTTGGCCGAGTCGCACGAGTATGTACCGCGTACCTGGTGGGTGGTGTTCTCGTGTGTAATAGTGGTATCCATGTCGATGACCTGGCACGTCTTGCAGAGATTGCCATGGCAGGGTTGTGTGGTGTCGTGGTCACTGTTCTGAAGACTGGGTAGTTTGCTGCAAACAATGGTTTGTTTGAGGTTGCGCGGTTGTTTGAAGGCAAGTAGTGGGGGTGTGGGGCTGACCTTGGCAAGATGTTCATCGTCATCAATGACGTGTTGAAGGCTGTGAAGAAGATTACGTAGTTTCTCCGCTCCGGGGAAGTACTGGACGACAAAGGGTATTCTGTCGGTTGTGTCCCACGTTTGTCTTCTGAGGAGGTCGGTGCGGTTTTTCGCTGTGGTGCGTTGGAACTGTCGATCGATGAGTCGTGTGCCATATCCCCTTCGTATGAGGGCATCTTTCAACGTCTGTAGATGTCTGTTACGCTCCTCCTTGTCTGAGCAGATCCTGTGTATACGGAGCGCTTGTCCATAGGGGATGGCTTCGTTAATGTGTTTAGGGTGGAAGCTGGAGAAGTGGAGCATCGTGAAGTTATCCGTGGGTTTGTGGTAAAGCAAAGTGCTGAGGTGACCGTCCTTGATGGAGACGAGTGTGTACAAGAATGCAACTGATTTTGGAGAGTAGTCCAT
Source organism: Scyliorhinus torazame (assembly GCF_047496885.1). Classification (NCBI taxonomy): domain Eukaryota; kingdom Metazoa; phylum Chordata; class Chondrichthyes; order Carcharhiniformes; family Scyliorhinidae; genus Scyliorhinus; species Scyliorhinus torazame. The sequence goes on from NC_092716.1 coordinate 118,106,108, forward strand.
GGTGAGTCTGATGGTTGGATGGAACTTATTAATGTCATTGTGTAGTCATTTCAGTGATTCTTCACCGTGGGTTCAAAGGAAAAAAATGTCATCGATGTATCTGGTGTATAACGTCGGTTGAAGGTCCTGTGCAGTGAGTAGGTCCTGTTCAAACTTGTGCATGAAGATGTTGGCGTATTGCGGTGCGAATTTGGTCACCATGGCTGTTCCGTGCATCTGGATGAAGAACTTGTTGTCGAAGGTGAAGACGTTGTGATCCAGAATGAAGCGGATGAGTTGCAGGATTGCGTCTGGAGATTGGCAGTTGACGGTGTTGAGTACTGAGGCTGTTGCAGCAATGCCGTCGTCATGGGGGATGCTGGTGTAGAGTGCCGAGACGTCCATTGTGACGAGGTATGTTCCTGGTTCAACTGGTCCATGGGTGCTGAGTTTCTGTAGGAAGTCCGTCGTGTTGCGACAGAAGCTTGGCGTACCTTGTACAATGGGTTTCAAGATGCCCTCGATGTAGCCAGACAGGTTCGCACACAAGGTCCCATTGCCTGAAACGATAGGGCGGCCTGGTGTGTTGGCCTTATGTATTTTCGGGAGGCAGTAGAGATCTCCAATGCGGGGAGTACGTGGGATGAGAGCACGTAGGGTGCTCTGAAGATCTGGATCCAAGGTCTTGATCAGTCTGTTAAGTTGGCGGATGTGTTCCTTGGTCGGATCTGCGGGTAACTGTCTGTAGTGTTCTTGGTTGTTCAGTTGTCGGTATACTTCTTTGCAGTAGTCCGTTCTGTTCAGTACGACAGTGGCCCCTCCTTTGTCTGCTGGTTTGATGACGATGCTGCGGTTGCTCTTGAGAGCGCGGATGGCATTCCGTTGTGCTTGGGTGACGTTCGGGGCTCAACCGGGACCTGGGATTCATGTCGCATTACATTCATCCCCCACCATCTGGCCTGCGATATCCTACCAACTGTCCTGACTTGATACAATTCACACCTCTTTAACCTGGGGTTACCCCATCTCTGGATCTGTAAAGATTTAATCACCTGCTAATGGTCGCATTCCAAGCATTGTTTGGCATCTTTAAATTTGTCTATATATGTGTTTCTGGAACATACCTCTTCATTCACCTGAGGAAGGAGCAGCGCTCCGAAAGCTAGTGACATCGAAACACACCTGTTGGACTTTTACCTGGTGTTGTAAGACTTCGTACTGTGCTCACCCCAGTCCAACGCCGGCACCTCCACATCACAGTAATTACACAGTATGAAATAGTGTACAAGAAAACAGAAATGGGTGTTTAAGAAAGATACCAGAAAATCATGAGGGAGTTCAATCTATTTGTCGGTTAGGCGAATCAGATTGGAAAAGGGAAATTGGGACATGAGTTGATGAAGTACATTCTGAACAATTTATTAAACTAGTATATTGGAGAGCCAACCGAAAACACGTTTTTCAAGAACTGGTATTAAAACAGGATTAATTAATAACCACATTGTAAAGGAGTCTCTCAGTTTCAACAATCATGAAACTATAAAGGTTCATGTTCAGCTTGAAGGGCGAAGCGTGAGACTAAGACTAGTGTTTAAAACCCGAGTAAAGGTAATTGTAACGTTTAGAGAGAAGATGCAGCCTAACTTAATTGACATACGATGCTAAATGCTGAGATAATAGAGTCGAAACGGCAGATTTTAAGGAAATGTTCAAGAACGCTCAGAAAAAAAAACATTTTAGTGAGAAAAAAGACTCACTGAGATGGATGAACCTTCCATGGATTATAAGCAACATGGGAGCACAGAATCATAGCAAAATTGGAGAAGGAGCAGACCGTTCAGCAGGCCAAACCTCCTCAGCCAATCTACATGATCATGGCTGATCATCTCCATCAAATCTTTTTTCCCCACACTATCCCCATATTCCTTTGCCTCTTGGTATTTATAAATCTGGTAGTCCTTGCTTTACACATACTTAATGGCTGTGCTTCCATGGCCATCAAGGGTAGATAATCCAAAATTTCGCAACATTCTGAGCAACAATATTTCCCCTTACTCGGTTCTAAAAGGCGCCGTCCTTATTTTAAAATTGTGCCCCCTGGTTCTAGAATCCCCAAGCATGGGAAAATGTTTTGCTTGCATCTACGCTGTCCACCCCTCTAAGTACTTCACATATTTAAATATCATCACCTTTCATTCTTTGAAGCTCGACAGAATACATGGCCACTTTCCCCAGTACACCTTCATAGCACAATCATGCCTCCCAAGAATAAGTCTGGCAAACATTTGTTTGCACTTCCTCTATAGCAATAATAATCTTGCTAAGGTATGGAGAGCCCAGGTACGTTCTAACCAAGGTTCCAGACAATTTTCAACATTATATTCCATATACCAGGTTCTTGCCCAAGCACTCAGTCTGTCCAAATCCTCTGAAAGCCGCTTTGCTCCTCACAATGCACATTCCTCCCGAGCTTTGTGTCACTAATGAACTTTGAACCATTTCGTCCCCACATCTCATATATTTTGTGAACAACAGGGGCCCAAGCATTGATCCTTGCGAAATCCCACGAGATGCGGCCTGCTGAGACAAAAATGACACATTTGTTCCTGCTCTGTGTTTCTGCCTGTGAATCAATCCTTTTTTAAAATAAGCTTAGAGCATCAAATTCATTTTTTCCAATTAAGGGGCAATTTAATGTGGCCAATCCACCTATCCTGCACATCTTTTGGGTTGTGGAGGCGAAATCCACGCAAACACGGGGAGAATGTGCAAACTCCACACTGACAGTGACCCAGGGCCGGGATCGAACCTGGGACCGTGACGCCGTGAGGCAACCGTGTTAACCACTTGCACCACCGTGCTGCTCGATGTGAACCAATCCTTAACCCATGCATGTATAGTACATCCTATCCCATGTGTTTTAGTTTTGCTAAACAACATCCTGTGGCTGGACTCGATCAGAAGTTTCCTGAAGAACTAAGCCAACTAATTTCCCTGCATCACCTCTGTGAGCAAGACCCTTAACATCCTCCAACTGGATCTTCTAAGGTGATTTTTTGTTCATAAATCCATGTTTACGATGACAAAAGAGATGATTGTTATTCGAGTATCGATTTACCACATTTTCTATAGCAGATTCCAACATTTTCCGGATTACTGATATGGGGCATACAGGTCTGTTAAAGGCTCATTTTCTCTCTCCATCTCTGTTCACAAAGGTGAAGGAATATTTATTATCATCTGATCTGCAACAACAATTCCAGAAACTGTACAATGTTGGAAGATCAAGACCAATGCATCTACTACCTCCTTAGGTACCTTTTCAACACTCTGAGATGCCAATCCTCAGGTCTTGGAGATTAATGAAACTTCTTCCCAATGAATATTATAAAAACTATCTTGTTATTGACAAAAGTTTCCTTCTGTTATTCATTCTCGGTAAGCACTTAGGGCTCTAATTCTGGAGGATTTCTTGTATTCTCCTCAGTGAAGACAGAAACAAATTAATAATTTTGTGGATCTGTCATTTCCCTATTCCCAATTTAAATTCTCCTAACTCTTCCTGTAATGGACATCCATTTGTCTTCGCCAAACACTTACTTTCTAAGGTCCTACAGAAACTTCCATATTCCGTATTAATGGGTTTTGTTTTGCTAATTTGCATTCATATTCTATTCCCCTTCCTAGCCTCTTCATTTCCCTGTTATGTTCCAAACTCCGCCCAATATTCAGGTTTACCACTACTCCTGCAAATACCAGCCGTTTATCTTCATCTTACACAATCCTTAATTGGCTCTCTTACATACAGTTGACTCGAGTTTGCATTTGTTTTTTTGTGCCCTGAAGGAATATATTCTTGCTCTAAACAATGCAATATGTTTTTAAAGGCGAACTATTGTCATACTGTTTCATGAATTTTCTAATCCACCTCAGCCAAATTGCCCCTTCATAACTTCATATTTTCCTTTGTTCAAAGTTAACAGCCAGGCTTCAAGTTGAATTGTCTCAGTTTCAAACTTTTTTTTACATAAATTAATAGTATCTGATTCATTTTTTCCAATTAAGGGGCAATTTAGCCTGGCCAATCCACCTACCCTGTACATCTATGTTCTCTACATTCAAATGGTCATTGGATAGACATATGGACAATAAGGGAATAGTGTAGATGGGCTTTTTAGTGGTTTCACAGGTCGGCGCAACATCGAGGGCTGAAGGGCCTGTACTGCGCTGTAATGTTCTATGTTCTATCTTTGTGTTGTGGGGTCGAAACTCACGCAAACACGGGGAGAAAGTGCAAACTCCACACGGACAGTGACCCAGAGCCGGGATCGAACCTGGGACCTCGGCGCCGTGAGACGGCAGTGCTAACCACTGTGCAACCGTGTTGCCCTTCAGTTTCCAACTTAATGGAAACTACTATCATATTATGTTCACCCCCCCGACTTCCGGGTGCGGCTATGCAGAGCTAGGTCGCATATTCGGCAGCTCCTGCTTGGAACGGACTTTTGGGCTCTTTTACAGGGCCCCCACGGCATTTGTTTGACATTTCCCGGTGTGGGAAGAAGGCGGCAATATTCCCCCGACAGTGTCCCCCAGGAAGGGTATGTCTCTTGGTTGCCAGACACACGCAGAAACAGTGAAAGATTTGGCTGCAACTACAGGATAAACAGGGCCTCTTCCAGCATGCAGGCGGGGGAAGGGCAAGCTTAAAGCTGCAAGCTGACCTGAGGGCCTGTATCAAAGGTGAATTCTAGCAGCAGAGGGAACAACTGTGAAAAGACCTCATCAAGGCCACTGAAGGGACTTCCGGTTGCGGTGATGCCTAGCTAGCCGCACGCTTCGGCGGCTCCAGCTCCGACGGACCTTCGGGCTCTTTTAAGAGCCTCAACGGGGAATTTTTCGACGACGCAACCCGGTGTGGGGCGTGTGAGAAGGGAGTCCCCCCCAAACGAAGGAGGAAAAAACCGGCGGCGGCGGCTGCAGCGCGAGGAATCGTCGACCAAAGGGTCAGAAAGAGAGAAGTACAAGATGGCGGCGGAGAAAGCGCAGGCGACATGGGGGCCTGAGCATGAAATTGTGAGACGGTGCGTGGAGCTGCTGAAGAGGGAGGTGCTGACCCCGTTGCTACAGGCAATTGAGGGGCTCAAGGAGACATTAAAGACCCAGGAGACAGAGCTCCGTGTGGTGGAGCAGAAGGTGACAGATATTGAGGACGAGATCCTGGGCTAAGACACAGACGCACGAGGCACTTCATAAAAAGTGTACTGAAAGGATCGAAGCCCTAGAAAATGGAGCGCGAAGGAAGAACCTTCGGATACTGGGTCTCCCTGAGGGTGTGGAAGGAGTGGACTGTGGAGCGTACGCAAGTACGATGCTGAGCTCACTGATGGGTGCTGAGGCCCCTACGGGCCCCTTGGAGGTGGAGTGGGCAAATCGGATTCCGGCGAGAAGACCAAAAGCGGGAGAACCACCCAGGGCGATAATCGTGCGATTTTACCACCTTAAGGATAGAGAAGAGGTCCTGAGATGGGCTAAAAAGGTGCGGAGTAGCAGATGGGAGAATGCAGTGGTACGGGTATACCAGGATTGGAGTGCGGAGGTGGCGAGAAGGAGGGCGAGCTTCAACCGAGCCAAAGAGGTGTTGCATAAAAGGAAGGTGAAGTTCGGGATGCTGCAGCCGGCAAGACTATGGGTCACGTATCAGGAGAGACACCATTATTTCGAGACGGCGGAGGAAGCATGGACCTTCATCAAAGAAGAGAAATTGGATCGGAACTGAGGGACTGATGCTGCAGGAAATGTTATTGTTAATGTTACGGTGGAAGTTAATTGAGAAGTAAACAGGGAAGGGGGGAGACATTGGGGAAATGTGGGCGCCGGTGAGGGGGGAAAGACGGGACATAGTTGGAGAATGGGGAAGGGGAGGGGGAGGGGAAAGGGAGCTGCGCCATAAGAGGCGGGTCAGGTAAAGGGATGTTCCCGCACCAGAAAGAATAAGGCGGGAAGACAGGCGCAAGGCGGATGGGAGTTCCCCACATGGGGGGGGTCGAGGAGTGAGCAGGAGTAGCCGGGGTCAGTTGAAGTCAGCTGACTTACGGAAGTAATATGGGGGGAGCAATCAAGCTAGAAAGAGATCTAGCGGGGAGGGGAGGAGGGAGGGAGAAGGGGGGGGGGGACAACTGGGTTGCTGCTGCGGAAATCCAAAAGGAAATGGCTAAAGAGTGGGTGGGCGGGGATGGTGTGCGACGCTGGGGGAGCGAGCGGGAGCGTGGAGGCGGGATATGGGACTGGCCTAGAGAAGGTAATGGCTAGTCGACACGGGAGGGGGGCAGGTAGCCCCCTAGTGAGGCTGATCACGTGGAACGTGAGAGGCCTGAACGGACCGATAAAAAGGGCCCGAGTGCTCGCGCATTTGAAAGGACTAAGGGCAGACGTGGTTATGCTCCAAGAGACGCACCTAAAGGTGGCGGACCAAGTTAGGCTAAGGAAAGGATGGGTGGGACAGGTGTTCCACTCAGGACTGGACGCAAAGAATAGAGGGGTGGCCATTTTGGTGGGGAAACAGGTCGCATTTGAAGCAAAGAACATCGTAGCAGATAGCGGAGGTAGATATGTAATGGTGAGTGGCAGGCTGGAGGGAATGGAGGTCGTGTTGGTTAACGTGTATGCCCCAAACTGGGACGATGCGGGATTTATGAGACGGATGCTGGGGCGTATACCGGACCTGGAGGTAGGAAACTTGATTTTAGGAGGGGACTTTAATACGGTGCTGGACCCGGGGCTAGATAGATCCAGCTCAAGGACCGGAAGAAGGCCGGCAGCGGCCAAGGTACTTAAGGGGTTTATGGACCAAATGGGGGGAGTGGATCCATGGCGATTTCTTAGACCTAGGGCTAGGGAGTATTCCTTCTTCTCCCATGTCCATAAAGTGTACTCCCGGATAGAATTTTTTTGTTTTGGGAAGGTCGTTGATCTCTAGGGTGGAAGAAGCTGAGTACTCAGCCATAGCGGTTTCGGATCATGCCCCACATTGGGTGGACCTGGAATTAGGAGAGGAAAGGGAGCAGAGAACACTCTGGCGATTAGATGTGGGACTGATGGCGGATGAGGGAGTGTGTGCAAGAGTGCGGGGGTGTATTGAGAGATACCTGGAGGTCAATGACGACGGCGAGGTCCCTGTGGGAGTGGTATGGGAAGCACTAAAAGCGGTGGTCAGAGGAGAGCTGATCTCCATTGGGGCCCACAAAAGGAAAACAGAGGCCAAGGAAAGGGAAAGATTACTGGGGGAGATTTTAAGGGTGGATAGGGAATTTGCAGAGACCCCGGAGGAGGAATTGTACAGGGAGAGGAGACGACTCCAGACGGAATTTGACCTTCTGACCACCAGAAAGGCGGAGGTACTGTGGAGGAAGGCACAGGGGAGGAGGTATGAATATGGGGAAAAGGCGAGTCGCCTGTTGGCTCATCAATTGCGAAAGAGGGCAGCAGCGAGGGAAATAGGAGGAATTAGAGACGAAAGGGGAGACACGGTGCGAAGGGCAGGAAAGATAAATGAGGTGTTCAAGACCTTCTATGAGGAACTGTATAGGTCTCAACCCCCAGAGGGAGAGGAGGGGATGCGGCAGTTCCTGGACCAATTGAGGTTCCCGAAAGTGGAGGAGCGGGGGGTGGTAGGCCTGGGGGCACCGATTGGGGTGGACGAGGTTATTAAGGGACTGGGAAGCATGCAAGCAGGGAAGGCCCCAGGACCAGACGGGTTCCCGGTGGAGTATTACAGAAAATATGTGGACTTGTTGGCCCCGTTGATGGTGAGGACGTTCAATGAGGCCAGGAAAGGGGGGACTCTACCCCCGACGATGTCGGAGGCGACGATATCGTTAATTTTGAAGAGGGATAAAGATCCGTTGCAGTGCGGGTCCTATAGACCCATTTCATTGTTGAACGTGGACGCCAAATTGTTGGCAAAGGTACTGGCATCGAGGATAGAGGACTGTGTCCCGGGGGTGGTGCACGAAGACCAGACAGGGTTCGTAAAAGGGAGACAACTGAATGTTAACGTGCGACGACTATTAGGGGTGATAATGATGCCCCCAGTGGAGGGGGAGGCAGAGATAGTGGCGGCAATGGACGCAGAGAAGGCATTTGATAGGGTGGAGTGGGAGTATTTATGGGAAGTGTTAAGGAGGTTTGGGTTTGGGAACGGGTTTATTAGCTGGGTTAGACTTCTTTATGGGGCTCCAACGGCAAGCGTAGTTACAGGTCGACATAGATCGGAGTATTTCCGACTATATAGGGGAACAAGACAGGGATGCCCGCTGTCTCCATTGTTGTTCGCGTTGGCAATTGAACCTCTGGCCATGGCGTTGAGAGACTCCAGGAAATGGAGAGGGGTGATTAGAGGGGGAGAAGAACACCGAGTCTCGTTATATGCGGATGACCTATTGTTATACGTGTCGGACCCAGCGGGGGGAATGATAGAGGTTATGCGAATTTTGAGGGGGTTCGGGGATTTCTCGGGGTATAGGCTAAACATGGGGAAGAGTGAATTATTTGTGATACATCCAGGGGACCAGAGTAGAGAGATAGAAGGCTTGCCTCTAAGGAAAGTGGAAAGAAACTTCCGATACCTGGGGATTCAGATCGCTAGGAGCTGGGGAACCTTGCACAGACTTAATCTGACACGGTTGGTAGAACAAATGGAGGAGGACTTCAAGAGGTGGGACATGCAGCCTCTATCGCTGGCGGGCAGGGTGCAAGCAATTAAGATGATGGTCCTCCCGAGGTTCTTATTTGTATTTCAATGTCTCCCTATACTAATCAGTAAGACCTTTTTTAATAAAATAGACAGGAGCATCACGAGCTTCGTGTGGGCAGGGAAAGTTCCGAGAGTAAGGAGGGGGTTCCTTCAGCGTAGTAGGGACAGAGGAGGATTGGCACTACCGAACTTGGGCGATTACTATTGGGCCGCCAATGTGGCAATGATACGTAAATGGATGATGGAGGGTGAGGGAGCGGTGTGGGAAAGACTGGAGAGAAAGTCCTGTAAAGGGACGAGTTTAGAGGCGCTGGTGACGGCGCCGCTACCGATCTCACCTAAAAAGTTTACCACGAACCCGGTGGTGGCGGCAACATTGAATATCTGGGGACAGTGGAGGCGACAGAGAGGGGTGCGGGGAGCCCTGGTGGGGTCCCCAATCAGGAACAACCATAGGTTCGCCCCAGGAAGAATGGATGGAGGATTTCAGAGCTGGTTCCAGTTGGGAATTAGGAGGGTGGGAGATTTATTTATAGATGGGACTTTTGCGAGCTTGGGAGCATTGGAGGAAAAGTATAAGTTGCCCCGGGGAAATTTCTTGAGATATATGCAGGTGAGGGCATTTACTAGACAACAGGTGAGGGAATTTCCATTGCTCCCGACACAGGGGATACAGGACAGGGTGCTTTCAGGGGTGTGGGTCGGAGAGGGCAAGGTGTCAGAGATTTACCGAGAGATGAGGGAAGAGGGGGAGGAGTCGGTGGGCGAACTAAAAGGAAAGTGGGAAGAAGAACTAGGGGAGGAGATAGAGGAGGGTATGTGGGCTGATGCCCTAAGCAGGGTAAATTCCTCTTCCTCATGCGCCAGGCTTAGCCTGATTCAATTTAAGGTGCTACATAGAGCACACATAACGGGAGCAAGATTGAGCAGGTTCTTTGGAGTGGAGGACAAATGTGGGAGGTGTGGCGGGAGCCCGGCAAACCACGCACATATGTTTTGGGCATGCCCGGCACTGGAAGGGTATTGGAAGGGAGTGACGGGAGTGATTTCGCGGGTGGTGAGGGCCCGGGTCAAACCAGGCTGGGGGTTAGCTCTATTTGGAGTTGCGGAAGAGTCGGGAGTGCAGGAGGCGAAAGAGGCCGACGTTGTGGCCTTTGCGTCCCTAGTAGCCCGGCGCAGGATCCTACTCATGTGGAAGGAGGCGAAACCCCCCGGACTGGAGGCCTGGGTAAATGATATGGCGGGGTTCATTAAACTGGAGCAGATAAAGTTTGCCCTGAGAGGATCGGCTCAAGGGTTCACCAGGCGGTGGCAGCCATTTCTCGACTACCTAGGGGAACGTTAGAGGGAAGACAGATGACCAGCAGCAGCAACCCAGGGGGAGGGGGGGGAGGAGGGGGGGTTTAGTTTAGGTCAAAGATAAAGGGGTTTTGTTACTTGTGTATTGTTTAAAATTTCTGTATTGTTATTGTTGCGTTTGCTTTGTAAGAGGGGAAAAATTGTTGTTTGGGAAAAAATTTTCAATAAAACATTTATAAAAAAAAAAAAAAAAAAAAAAAAATATTATGTTCACCCATCCTCAAATGTGTTTGCACTGCAAAATTAGTCATTCGTGTTTTTTTCATTCCATGACACTAGATCTAAAATAGTCCATTATCCTGTCTGTTCATGAACATATCTGAGGAGTCTCAAATGATGCTGAACATTGTTCAGTCATCCGCAACATTCCCACTTCTGATCTTATGATGGAAGGGAGATCATTGATGTGGCAGCTAAAGATGGTTGGCCGTGAGGAACTCCTACAGTGATATCTGAAGCTGAGATGATTGACTTCCAACCAACCACCAACCATCTTCCTTTATGCTAGGTATGATACCATCCAATTGAAAGTTTCCCACCTGATCCCTATTGACTCCAGTTTAGCTAGGGCTCCTTGATACCACACTCGGCCAAATACTGCCTTGATGCCAAGGGCAGTCACTCTTCCCTCATCTGTGGCATTCAGTCCTTTTGTCCATGTTTCATCCAAGGCTGTAATCAGGTCAGGTGCTGTGTGATCCTGGCGGAACCTAAACTGAGCATCCATGAGCAGGTTATTGCTGAGTAATTGCTGTTTGATAGTACTGTTGATGTCTCCTTCCATCACTTTGCTGATGATAGAGAGTAGACTGGAAGGACGGTAATAGGCTTGGTTGGATTTGTCCTGTCTCATCTGTCCAGCACACACATTCACATGGCCGGGGAGATGCCAGTGTTTAGCAGCATTGGAAAAGTTTGGCTAAGGGTGAAGCCAGTTCTATAGCAAAAGCTTTTATTGGCGGGATATGGGCAGGTCCCATAGCCTATGCAGTACTCAATGCCTTCAACCATTCCTTGATATCATGTAGAATGAACCGTATTGCTGAAGGCTGACTTCTCTGATGCTGGGGATCTATGGAGGAGACCGAAACGGATCATCCGCTCAGCACTTCTGGCTGAAGATTGTTGCGAATGCCTCAGCCTTATCTTTTGCACATATGTGCTGGGCTCTGCCATCATTGAGGATAGGAACATTTGTGGCTCCTCCTGCTCCAGTGAGTTATTTAATTGTCCACCACCATTCTTGGCTGGGTGTGGCAGAACTGCAGAGCATAGATCTGATGTGTTTGTTGTACAATCACTTAGCTCTGTCTGTTACTTGTTGCTTATGCTGTTTGGCACACAAGTAGTCATGTGTTGTAGCTTCACCAGGTTGACATGTAATTTTTCAGTATGATGTTGCTCTTGGCATGCTCTACCTCATTCTTCATTGGACCAGGGTTGATCTCCTAGCTTGGTGGTAATGCTACAGTGGGGGTATGCTGGGCTATGAGCTTGCATATTGTGGTTGAGTAAAATTCTGCTGAGGCTGATGGCCCACGGCGCCTCGTGGATGCCCAGTCTTCGGCTGCCAGATTTGTTCGAAGTCTATCCCATTTAGCAAGGTGGTAGTACCACACAACATGATGGAGGGTATCCTCAGTGTGAATGCGGGATGTTGTCTCCAAAAGGTCTGTGCAGTGGTCATGTCTACCGATACTATCATGGACAGATGCATCTGCAGCAGGAAAATTGGTGAGGATGAAGTCAAGTATGTTTTTCCCTCTTGTTGGTTCCCTCACCATCTGCTGCCTTCCCAGTCTAGCAGCTATGTCTTTTAGGACCCGGCAAGCTCAGTCTGTTGCGGCCATTCTTGATGATGGACATTGAAGTCCCCCACCCAGAGCATATTCTGCACCCGTGCTACCCTCAATGATTCCTCCAAGTCGTGTTCAACATGGACGAGTACTGATCCATCAGCTGATTGTTGCCGGTATCTGGTAATCAGCAGGAGATTTTGTTGCCCATGTTTAACTGCATAGAGTTTCCTGCTTTACGTTTCAATTATTTCTTAAATTCCAATGTTACGTTTTCAGTTTTTCAATCAGTTATGTTATTATGTAAAAGGTCACATCTACCTGAGATGATAGGATTCGGTTCGTTATAGACGAAATGGGAGAAGGAGTGGAAAATGTTGCGTGTCAAGCTTCCTGTCTTTTCATTGCCATCATCGTTGATTCTCGGTGTCAAAGCCATTTTCCAGCCTCCTCAACATAAGACCACAAATATGTTTATCTTAAATTAATTCAATTATGGATTGTCCACAAACCTCTAGCATAGATAATTCAGAACCGTTGAGCGAAGAAATCTCTCATCTAAATCGTCATGCCCTTTCACTGAGATTGTTTTAGACCCGTTGACCAGCAGAAACAATCTCCCAGTATCCACGTGCCAATCCCTTCCAATACTACACAGGTTTCAATGTGATCACCTCTCATTCTTCTGAAATCGATAGATTTTAGACTCAACGTCTTTCATGACAGGGCTTCCCTTCACAGGCCGACCCTTCCATCGAGTGAACAGGTGCTTACCTTCTACAATGCAAATGTATCCTTCGTTAAATCTGGAGACAAAAATGATGCACGTCCAGGTGTAGACTCACCACAGCCTAGTACAATTGTTTATCTTTGTAGTCCAATCCCTCGCAATGAAGATCAACATGCAATTTGCCTTCGGAATTGATGCTGTACATTTAAGCTGACGTTCTGTGTTCCTTGTATGCGCAATCTCAACTGTTTGGACAACAACACTAAGAATGTAACCCATTGTATGTACTATTCGTATTTATACTCGTAAGACCAATGCATGTAACCTCACATTACCTTCCGTTGTTCATCCTATTGTTGCCTCACATAACCTGTGTAAGTCTCTGTGCAGCCGCTCTGTGTCCTCCACATTTTTCCCATTTCTGCCCTTTGTCTATTCGTATGCATATATAAAACATACAATACTATTTTTTTCTTTGTGTAAGTTATTAGTAAATATTATAAATAGTGCATCCGTGGAATATGTTTTAGGTGTTGGATGATGATGCCTTGAATCCCTTCATAAGTGACCTGAAACATGTTATGGTTGCAGCGACCATTTGCACTTCGAACCGATAAGCATTTTGGTGATTCAGGGCCAGGGTGATTTTTTCTTCCAGGAGAGCACCTGGATTCATTGCGCTGTCAAGCGTATATATTGCAATACTCAATGTTGCACAACTGGAACAGGATGCATGGCCAAGGATAGATTTGACTGTACGATATTATAGGCAGCTTCGTACAAACTTATTTAAATTAAGCAACCCACGCTTCATTCAACAAAGTTTTTGATGAAACAGTGCTTCCGCAACATTGTTCACCCTGTCTTTAGAGACAGGATTTCTAGTATTTTAACTGATAGGTTATGGAAATTAATACATAGATACATAGGTACATAGAATATAGAAGCAGGAAGATGCCTTTTGGCCCTTCGAGCCTGCTCCACCATTCATCACGATCATGGCTGATCATCCAACTCAATAGCCTAATCCTGCTTCCTCCCATAGCCTTTGATCCCATTGTCCCCAAGTGCTATATACAGCCGTCTCTTGAATATATTCAAAGTTTTCGCATCAACTACATCCTGTGGTAATGAATTCCACAGGCTCACCACTCTTTGTGTGAAGAAATGTCTCCTTATCTCTGTTCGAAATGGTTTACCATGAATCCTCAGGCTGTGACCCCTGGTTCTGGACACACCCATCATTGGGAACATCTTCCCTGCATCTCGCTTGTCTAGTCCTGTTAGAATGTTATAAGTCTCCATGAGATCCCCCCTAGATACACTTGAATATTACACTTGTACCAATACACTGTGGGAATAGTTGCATGTTTGTATGGTAGATAGGTCAAATCATGCTTCTCGTATCCTAAATCATAGTTGAAGAATTTAAATTGCACATCATGCAATGAAAAATATTATCTATTCTGCTTTCAAAGTGATGTTTGCATTTGTGTCAACGTTGATTATTTAAAAGCAATTGCGATCGATTCTGAAAGCCTTTGCGCATAGGAATGTAGGGGTTAACTAAGAAATTGTTTTGCAGCGAAAATGTAGATAAAGAACAAAGTACAAAGAAAAGTACAGCACGGGAACAGGCCCTACGGCCGTCCAAGCCTGTGCCGAGCATGCTGCCCGTCTAAACTAAAATCTTCTACACTTCCTGGGTCCGTATCCCTCTCTTCCCATCCTATTCGTAGAACAGAGAACAAAGAACATAGAACATTACAGCACAGTACAGGCCCTTCGGCCCTCGATGTTGCGCCGACCTGTGAAACCACTCTAAAGCCCATCGACACTATTCCCTTATCATCAATATGTTTATCCAATGACCATTTAAATGTCCTTAATGTTGGCGAGTCCATTACTGTTGCAGGCAGGGCATTCCACACCCTGACTACTCTCTGAGTAAAGAACCTACCTCTGACATCTGTCCTACACCTCTCTCCCCTCAATTTAAAGTTATGTCCCCTCGTGCTAGACATCACCATACGAGGAAAATGGGTCTCACTGTCCACCCTATCTAATCCTCTGATCGCCTTGTATGTGTCAATTAAGTCACCTCTTAACCTTCTTCTCTCTAACGAAAACAGTCTCAAGTCCCTCAGCCTTCCCTCATAAGATCTTCCCTCCATACCAGGCAACATCTTGGTAAATCTCTTCTGCACCCTTTCCAATGCTTCCACATCCTTCCTATAATGCGGCGACCAGAATTGCACGCAATACTCCAAATGTGGCCGCACCAGACTTTTGTACAGCTGCAACATGACCTCATGGCTCCGAAACTCTATCCCTCTACCAATAAAAGCTAAGTACGAAGTCTTACAACACCAGGTTAAAGTCCAACAGGTTTGTTTCGATGTCACTAGCTTTCAGAGCGCTGCTCCTTCCTCAGATGAATGAAGAGGTACCTCTTCATTCACCTGAGGAAGGAGCAGCGCTCTGAAAGCTAGTGACATTCGTACTGTGCTCACCCCAGCCCAATGCCGGCATCTCCACATCAATAAAAGCTAACACACCGTACGCCTTCTTAACAACCCTCTCAACCTGGGTGGCAACTTTCAGGGATCTATGTAAATGGACACCAAAATCTCTCTGCTCATCCACACTACCAAGAATCTTACCATGAGCCCAGTACTCTGTCTTCCTGTTATTCCTTCCAAAATGAATCACCTCACACTTCTCTGCATTAAACTCCATTTGCCACCTCTCAGCACAGCTGTGCAGCTTATCTATGTCCCTTTGTAACTTGTAACATCCTTCCGCACTGTCCACAACTCCACCGACTTTACTGTCATCTGCAAATTTACTCACCCATCCTTCTACGCACTCCTCCAGGTCATTTATAAAAATGACAAACAGCAGTTGCCCCAAAACAGATCCTTGGTGTACACCACTAGTAACTGGACTCCAGGCTGAACATTTCCCATCAACCACCACACTTTGTCTTCTTCCAGCTAGCCAATTTCTGATCCAAACTGTTAAATCACCCTGAATCCCATGCCTCCGTATTTTCTGCAAAGCCTACCGTGGTGAACCTTATCAAACGCTTTACTGAAATTGATATACACCACATCAACTGCTTTATCCTCGTCCACCTATTTGGTCACCTTCTCAAAGAACTCAATAAGGTTTGTGAGGCACGACCTACCCTTCACAAAACCGTGTTGACTATCTCTAATCAAGTATTCCTTTCCAGATGATTATACATCCTATCTCTTAAAAACCTTTCCAAGACTTTGCCCACAACAGAAGTAAGCCTCACTGGTCTATAGTTGCCGGGGTTGTCTCCACTCCCCTTCTTGAACAAGGGGACAACATTTGCTATCCTCCAGTCTTCTGGCACTATTCCTGTAGACAATGGTGGCATAAAGATCAAAGCCGAAGGCCCAGCAATCTCCTTCCTAGCTTCCCAGAGAATGCTAGGATAAATCCCATCCGACCCAGGGGACTTATCTATTTTCACACATTCGAGAATTGCTAACACCTCCTCCTTATGAACCTCAAGCACTTCTAGTCTAGTAGCCTGTATCTCTGTATTCTCCTCCACAACATTGTCTTTTTCCTGTGTGAATACTGACGCAAAATATGCATTTAGCACCTCTCCTAGCTCCTCGGACTCCACGCACAACTTCCCACTATTGTCCTTGACTGGCCCTACTCATACCCTAGCCATTCTTTTATTCCTGACATATCTATAGAAAGCTTTAGGGTTTTCCTTGATCCTACCTGCCAAAGACTTCTCATGTCCTCTCCTGGCTCTTCTTAGCTCTCTCTTTAGGTCCTTCCTAGCTAACATGTAACTCTCGAGCGCCCTAACTGAACATTCACGTCTCATCTTTTCATAAGCCTCCTTCTTCCTCTTGACAAGTGATTCAACTACTTTAGTAAACCACGGTTCCCTCACTCGACCACTTCCTCCCTGCCTGACAGGTATATACTTATCAAGGACACGCAGCAGTTGTTCCTTGAACAATCTCAACATTTCATTTGTGCCTATCCCCTGCAGTTTCCCTCCCCATCCGATGCATCCTAAGTCGTGACTCATCGCATCGTAATTGCCTTTCCCCCAGATATAACTCTTGCCCTGCGGTATATACCTATCCCTTTCCATCGCTAAATTAAACTTAATCGAATTGTGGTCACTATCACCAAAGTGCACACCGAGCTCCAAATCTAACACCTGTCCTGGTTCATTACCCAGTACCAAATCCAATATGGCCTCGCCTCTCGTTGGCCTATCTACATACTGTGTCAGGAAACCCTCCTGCACACATTGGACAAAAACA
Organism: Scyliorhinus torazame; assembly: GCF_047496885.1. Taxonomy (NCBI): domain Eukaryota; kingdom Metazoa; phylum Chordata; class Chondrichthyes; order Carcharhiniformes; family Scyliorhinidae; genus Scyliorhinus; species Scyliorhinus torazame. Next base: position 118,123,055 of record NC_092716.1, read on the forward strand.
GACCCTTCTAAAGTACTCGAGCTGTCGCGTTTCCAGTCAATATTTGAAAAGTTAAAGTCCCCCATAACAACTACCCAGTGACTTTCGCTCCTATCCAGAATCATCTTTGCAATCCTTTCCTCTACATCTCTGGAACTTTTTGGAGGCCTATAGAAAACTCCTAACAGGGGGACCCCTCCTTTCCTGTTTCTAACCTCTGCCCATACTACCTCAGTAGACGAGTCTTCATCAAACGTCCTTTCTGCCACCGTAATACTGTCCTTGACTAACAATGCCACCCCTCCCCCTCTTTTACCACCTTCCATGAGCTTACTGAAATACCTAAACCCCGGCACCTGCAACAACCATTCCTGTCCCTGCTCTATCCATGTCTCCGAAATAGCCACAACATCGAAGTCCCAGTTACCAACCCATGCCGCAAGTTCACCCACCTTCTTTATTCATGTATTTGTCAAGATGGCCCTTAAATGTCACTATCGTCGCTGTTTCCACCACCTCATCCGTCAGTGAGTTCCAGGCACCCAATACCCTCTGTGTAAAAAACCTGCCTTGGGCATCTCCTCTAAACTTTGCCACTCGCACCTTAAACCTATGCCCCCTAGTAATTGCCCCCTCAACCCTGGGAAAAAAGCCTCTGTCTATGTCCCTCATAATTTTGTAGACCTCTTTCAGGTTGCCCCTCAACCTCCGCCGTTCCAGTGAGAATAAACCAAATTTATTCAACCGCTCCTCATAGCTAATGCAAATCCTGGTAAATCTCTTCATGCGCCCTCTCTAAAGCCTCCACATCCTTTTGGTAGTGAGGCGACCAGAATTTAACACTATACTCCAAGTGTGGCCTAACTAAAGTTGTAAACAGCTGCAACTTGACTTGCCAATTCTTATACTCAAGGCTCCAGCCAATGAAGGCAAGCATGCCGTATGCCTTCTTGACCACTTTCTCCACCTGTGTTGCCCCTTTCAGTGACCTGTGAACCTGTACACCTAGATCTCTCTGACTTTCAATACTCTTGAGGGTTCTACCATTCACTGTATATTCCCTACCTGCATTAGACCTTCCAAAATGCATTACCTCACATGTGTCCGGATTAAACTCCATCTGCCATCTCTCCGCCCAAGTCTCCAAACGATCTAAATCCTGCTGTATCCTCTGGCAGTCCTCATCGCTATCCGCAATTCTACCAGCCTTTGTGTTGCCTGCAAACTTACTAATCAGACCAGTTACATTTTCCTCCAAATCATTTATATATACTACGAACAGCCATGGTCCCAGCACTGATCCCTGCGGATCACCACTAGTCACAGCCCTCCAATTAGAAAAGCACCCTTCCATTGCTACTCTCTGCCTGCTATGATCTCGTCAGTTCTGTATCCATCTTGTCAGCTCACCCCTGATCCCCTGTGACTTCACCTTTTGTACCAGTCTAAGTTACATTACAGGCTCAGCTTAGGAATGTGGCAAAGGAATGTTAGAAAATACACCTGTGGAGCATTATGAGCATTGTAGAATTTAGAATACTTCCGACGGTAGGGCCCCATTAAGCACATCATGCCTCAGCTAGGTCTTTGAAATTATTGTACAATTAGACCCACTCCACTACTTTTTCTCTTATGCTTCCAAATACTACCCATTGAAATATGCATCTAATGACCATATGAACTGTTCATTTGAATGTGCTTACAAAAGTCTTCCTGATAATTCAATTCTAGAGCATAGCATATCGCAGGATCACTACAACGTACAACAGAGAAAATTAATCTCAACTATTCCTCACAGAGAGGCATTTTCCAGTCATAATTCATCCCATCATTGCTCAACCAACTCTCAGTATAACTATCTATTTGTTTCTTCTATGCACACAGGCAGTTTCAACCTTCTTCTGTGGAAGGTAAATCATAGGTAGCACTGTGGATAGCACAATTGCTTCACAGCTCCAGGGTCCCAGGTTCGATTCCGGCTTGGGTCACTGTCTGTGCGGAGTCTGCACATTCTCCCGGTGTGTGCGTGGGTTTCCTCCAGGTGCTCCGGTTTCCTCCCACAGTCCAAAGATGTGCAGGTTAGGTGGATTGGCCATGATAAATTGCCCTTAGTGTCCAAAATTGCCCTTAGTGTTGGGTGGGGTTACTGGAATAGGGTGGAGGTGTTGACCTTGGGTAGGGTGCTCTTTCCAAGAGCTGGTGCAGACTCGATGGGCCGAACGGCCTCCTTCTGCACTGTAAATTCTATGATAATCTCTGATAATCTATGATATTTGCCGAATTTATTCGTGTTTACTAATTTGAGGAAGCAACAAGCCTCATGGATGAATGGGAACCCTTTGATTTGTTGTACATTTGACAAGTTGCCACATCAAAGGTTACTGCAAAAGGTAAAAGTTCATGGTGTAAGGGGTATTATGTTAATTTCGATCGGGGATAGTTTAACTAATAGAAAGCAGAGAGTGGGCATAAAAGTGACATTGTCTGGTCGGCATGATGTGATAAGTGGAGCGTCACAGTGGTCAATGTTGGTATCTCAATGGTTTATAATCTATATCAATGACTTCGATGAAGTGACACAATGTATGGTTGCTAATCTTGCAGATGATGCAAATATAGGTAAGAAAATAAATTACGAAGAGATGTTTTGAATCCTCTGAGAAATATAAATAGATGAAGTAAGTGGACAAAATTTGGAAAGTGGAGTAGAATTTGGGAAGATGGGGAATTGACAACATTCATACGAAGAATTAAAAAAAAGGATGTCATCTAAATTGACAGGGGTTATAGAACTTTGAGAAGCAGGGGGATTGTGTGTACCAGTAAATGAAACATATTGAAACATATAACATCCTGAACGGGCTTGACAAAATGTAAGAGCAAATAGAACTCGACAGCACACATTCAAAATAAGTAGTCCTCCATTTAAGACAGAGATGAGAAGGTTTGTTCTGCCTTGAGTGTGGTGAACTTCCCCAGAGAGAGGTGTATGCAGGTTCATTGGACATGTTTAAGGCAGTGGTAGATAGATGATTGATTAACAATGAAGAGCTAAGGGGAATGTGCAATTGAGCGCATAATCAAATTCGCCTTGATCTTCTTTATCGGCGAAGCAGCCTTGAGGGGTTTATTTCGGCTCTGAATTCGTATATTCCTGTAAACAAGTACACGAGAGGGAGCTGTCCAGCCTTCTTCAGATGGCCAAGGGCCAGAGAAGAGCTTTCTCAAAATTTGCTAGAAAGCAGAACTCCGTAATTTCAAGATAGAAAGATTAACGCACTCCTGGCCGAGTAAATCGTTGCCAGTTGTTTTGAGCCGCCTGCTTATCCTGCCCGTTTCGTCATTTTATTGTTCTGCTTCTTAACAAATTATTTCATAAGCTACCCACGAAAATCACTTATGGGCTTGATACTCGTTTTGGGTAATCTGTAACTCCCTGAACATAATCTCACAGGGGAATGAATCGTATTGGTTGAAGACTTACATTTATCATTATATCGACTTCAGGGGCAAGGCAGGATAGACCATCCACTCCGCTCTTTTCAAAAACTGTTCCAAGCACTGTGGCCTTGTATTTTGTACTGACATGCTGGGAGTGGCCATCATTGTGGATGGGTAAGTCCTATCGTGGACTAATTGTCCATCATCATTCATATTTGGATGTGGCAAGGCTGTACAAATTGGATCTATCCCGTTGTTTGTGGAATAGAAACATAGAAACATAGGAACAGGAGCAGGACGAGGCCAGTCGACCCTTCGAACCAGTTCCGCCATTAATTATGATCATGGCTGATCATCCAACTCAGCAGTTGAATCCCGCTTTCCCGCAATATCCTTTGAGCCCTTCGGCCTAAGTGCGATTTCTAACTGATTTTCAATATAATTATGACTTAGTTATGTATTCGACATATTGCTTCCGCTGTTTGAAAGGCGTCACGATGAGTGCTATAACTTTCCCTACTTGGCAATTCACTTTTAGGTGTGTCTGATGCAGCCCCTGGAATGTCTTTTGTACTTCGCACTGAACGAGAGGGGTCGCATGGTTTTCAGTTATAAGAGAGAAATAATACCAGGCCATGCTGTTACAGAGTAGAGCAACATAATAATCAAGTTGCTGTAGTTTTCAGCTGCTAGACCTGTTTTGCATCTATCTCATTTATAACGGAGTAGAACCACATAATGCAATGTTAGATCGCAGAAAGAAGGCTAGACTTCATTCCACAATGACTTTGTGAGTGTCAGTCCTACCAAGAATTTCATGATTGGCGCATTTCTGACATATAGAATTATGATAATGTGGACCAGTGGGTGTGTCCTTCGGGTAAATTCACTCACCATCTGTCCCAGACTCACCCTAATCGATAGTTCGCTGCAACAGACGTTAGATCATTTGTTTTCTCATTTTGTAGTTTCATACGTCCTTAACTATTGAAGAAACATCGTATTTGCCAAGCTCTCCAGTTTCCAGTTGAGAAATGCCTTATTTTCATTTACAATTCCATAATTGTCAGTTATATTTAAAACCCAAGTTAGTCCTTAACATCCAGCACCCTCTAGTACATTTGCACACGTTCGTTGTTGTCGACGTTGGCAACACTTACCTGTTTTTTTTCTAGCATGCGTACTTTGTCACCTTTTGAGATTCTTTACTGACAATCACCCCCCCCCGCCCCCCCCATTTTCTTTTTTGTTTTTATGGCGCTTGCGACCTTAATTAGTTGTGCATGGCTATGTAATCTTTTTTGTTTTGTCTTGCACGAGTCTTCAAATATCTTATTTCTGCTCATTCTTACATGTATGTTCTTACAGTCAATCGATTCAACCAGGTGATTTCATCACTGAAATTGTCTGCCTACGTCAGTCAAATATTTGCAGCTTTGGTAATTGATCGTAGGATTTTACACCTACTGCCAGCGACCCTTCAAAATGCCCATGATACCTTTCCTTTTTTTTTCAAAAATGAAAGCACCTCTTCAATTGTTCGCACTCTCCTAACGTCAGATGGTGAACTTGGAAAATCAGTAATATGTTTATTGGAAATTTGCTTACGCTGAAAATGTTTGTACATAACCCAGTCATGCCCATAGCTCAAGCCACACTGAAATGAAAAATCTGGTGGTATAAATGAAATTGAGGCAAATATCGCTCACCATTCATGAAAATCGGCCATCTATTTCCGCCGAAGCACAGTTAAATGCCGTAATCAAGAACCTGCTGTCCATGGAGCTCTACTCTTTCAACATTCCGCAAGTATGTTTCATTATTGGTCTTCCCACTCATACAACATGGACAGCGTTACATTACTGCGTTTGCTTCGTGTATTGCGATATAATTAAACAGGAAAAAAAGAGTTTTCTATTCCAGTTCTCGTACTATTTTAGTGGCGTGGTAAATCTCAAACCACCAACCGAATGCCGGAAATTATGTTTTACAGATGAAGGATTCACTTTCCGATTGGAATTATTGTTTTCCATACGAAAGACAACATCTAGTCCAATATAACGCTTTATTCATACTTAATTTGTAGCACATCATAATACGTCCGTCACCGTTCTCAATAGCTACTGCAGCACTGACCACACACAACGTGAAAATTGTGAAACATTTTCTCCCCTCTACGATTCATTTTCTAACTGAAATCGAGCAGAAATTTCACTTCAGCATTCATCTATTGTGTAATCATAGCAAAGCGTGGCCGTTTGCAAGCAATTTCTCTTGTGTGTTGTAAGCTATGACGGCAAAGTGCGCTGTTGTGTTGATGGTCTGATACTTTAATGCCGACTGCTTGAAATTATCTTGTAATCTAATTTTAACTGCAAAACAAGCCCATCTTCGTCACCTCTGCCCTTCCTCGTGGATTTTCAATACAGATTTCGAATAGAACCTATTGAAATTTAAAGAGCCAATTAAGTGCATGGCTCCATACTGAGCATCTCAGGCCTGAATAAACAATTAGCGATTGTATATCCTGAGCCAAAAATTGTTCGAACATTTTTATAGCCACAGCAATAACTCAAACCTCAAACAATGGGCCTTTCCAATCAGAAATATAATATTCAGTGCTAGAGAGTTGTTTGCGACTAAAATATAACAAAACACATAAATAGCTGTGTTTTGATTAGTGTCGGCAATATATACATTTTTCTGGTGAGATTCATTGGCATATATGTGATCGTAGAATACGTGCAGACAACTTAATGCATTGTAAAAGGATGAGTCATCCAGCAAGATGCTGTTGCCAGGCAAACTTTGAAGAAGCAGTGCATCGTAAAGAGCAACGCCTTGTTAACGACACACAAGTAGTGCTGGAACCTCAACTGTTTACAATTGATATCAATGACTTGGAAGAATATATTGAAAGAATAGTTGCCAGCTTTGCTAATGGCGCGACCTTGTATGGATTGGAAGTTATGAAGAGGACATAAGGCGGCAATAATACGATATAAATAGCGGCCAGGTCTCTGGCAGTGAGCCTGGCTCTGTGACTCAGAAGGGAAGGGGGGAGAATAGAAAAGTGATAGTTGTAGGAGACTCGATGGTTAGGGGAACGGATAGGAGATGCTGTGGTCGCGAACGAGACTCCCTGAAGGAATGTTGCCTCCCGGGTGAGGGATGTCTCGGATTGAGTCCACAGGATTGTTAAAGGGGAGGGGGAGCAACCAGAAGTCCTGGTGCACATTGGCAGCAACGAAATAGCTAAGAAAAGGAAAGAACATAGAACATAGAACAATACAGCGCAGTACAGGCCCTTCGGCCCACGATGTTGCACCGAAACAAAAGCCATCTAACCTACACTATGCCATTATCATCCATATGTTTATCCAATAAACTTTTAAATGCCCTCAATGTTGGCGAGTTCACTACTGTAGCAGGTAGGGCATTCCACGGCCTCACTACTCTTTGCGTAAAGAACCTACCTCTGACGTCTGTCCTATATCTATTACCCCTCAGTTTAAAGTTATGTCCCCTCGTGCCAGCCATATCCATCCGTGGGAGAAGGCTCTCACTGTCCACCCTATCCAACCCCCTGATCATTTTGTATGCCTCTATTAAGTCTCCTCTTAACCTTCTTCTCTCCAACGAAAACAACCTCAAGTCCATCAGCCTTTCCTCATAAGATTTTCCCTCCATACCAGGCAACATCCTGGTAAATCTCCTCTGCACCCGCTCCAAAGCCTCCACGTCCTTCCTATAATGTGGTGACCAGAACTGTACGCAATACTCCAAATGCGGCCAAACCAGAGTTCTGTACAGCTGCAACATGACCTCCCGACTCCGGAACTCAATCCCTCTACCAATAAAGGCCAACACTCCATAGGCCTTCTTCACAACCCTATCAACCTGGGTGGCAACTTTCAGGGATCTATGTACATGGACACCTAGATCCCTCTGCTCATCCACACTTTCAAGAACTTTACCATTAGCCAAATATTCCGCATTCCTGTTATTCCTTCCAAAGTGAATCACCTCACACTTCTCTACATTAAACTCCATTTGCCACCTCTCAGCCCAGCTCTGCAGCTTATCTATATCCCTCTGTAACCTGCTACATCCTTCCACACTATCGACAACACCACCGACTTTAGTATCGTCTGCAAATTTACTCACCCACCCTTCTGCGCCTTCCTCTAGGTCATTGATAAAAATGACAAACAGCAACGGCCCCAGAACAGATCCTTGTGGTACTCCACTTGTGACTGTACTCCATTCTGAACATTTCCCATCAACCACCACCCTCTGTCTTCTTTCAGCTAGCCAATTTCTGATCCACATCTCTAAATCACCCTCAATCCCCAGCCTCCGTATTTTCTGCAATAGCCTACCGTGGGGAACCTTATCAAACGCTTTGCTGAAATCCATATACACCACATCAACTGCTCTACCCTCATCTGCCTGTTCAGTCACCTTCTCAAAGAACTCAATAAGGTTTGTGAGGCATGACCTACCCTTCACAAAGCCATGCTGACTATCCCTGATCATATTATTCCTATCTAGATGATTATAAATCTTGTCTCTTATAATCCCCTCCAAGACTTTACCCACTACAGACGTGAGGCTCACCGGTCTATAGTTGCCGGGGTTGTCTCTGCTCCCTTTTTTGAACAAAGGGACCACATTTGCTGTCCTCCAGTCCTCTGGCACTATTCCTGTAGCCAACGATGACATAAAAATCAAAGCCAAAGGTCCAGCAATCTCTTCCCTGGCCTCCCAGAGAATCCTAGGATAAATCCCATCAGGTCCCGGGGACTTATCTATTTTCAGAATTGTCCAGAATTGCCAACACCTCTTCCCTACGCACCTCAATGCCATCTATTCTATTAGCCTGCGGCTCAGCATTCTCCTCCACAACATTATCTTTTTCCTGAGTGAATACTGACGAAAAATATTCATTTAGTTTCTCGCCTATCTCTTCAGACTCCACACACAATTTCCCATCCCTGTCCTTGACTGGTCCTACTCTTTCCCTAGTCATTCGCTTATTCCTGACATACCTATAGAAAGCTTTTGGGTTTTCCTTGACCCTTCCTGCCAAATACTTCTCATGTCCCCTCCTTGCTCGTCTTAGCTCTCTCTTTAGATCCTTCCTCGCTACCTTGTAACTATCCATCGCCCCAACTGAAACTTCACACCTCATCTTCACATAGGCCTCCTTCTTCCTCTTAACAAGAGATTCCACTTCCTTGGTAAACCACGGTTCCCTCGATCGACGCCTTCCTCCCTGCCTGACCGGTACATACTTATCAAGAACACGCAGTAGCTGATCCTTGAACAAGCCCCACTTATCCAGTGTGCCCAACACTTGCAGCCTACTTCTCCACCTTATCCCCCCCAAGTCACGTCTAATGGCATCATAATTGCCCTTCCCCCAGCTATAACTCTTGCCCTGCGGTGTATACTTATCCCTTTCCATCATTAACGTAAACGTCACCGAATTGTGGTCACTGTCCCCAAAGTGCTCTCCTACCTCCAAATCCAACACCTGGCCTGGTTCATTACCCAAAACCAAATCCAACGTGGCCTCGCCTCTTGTTGGCCTGTCAACATATTGTTTCAGGAAACCCTCCTGCACACACTGTACAAAAAACGACCCATCTATTGTACTCGAACTATATCTTTTCCAGTCAATATTTGGAAAGTTAAAGTCTCCCATAATAACTACCCTGTTACTTTCGCTCTTATCCAGAATCATCTTCGCCATCCTTTCCTCTACATCCCTAGAACTATTAGGAGGCCTATAAAAAACTCCCAACAGGGTGACCTCTCCTTTCCTGTTTCTAACTTCAGCCCATACTACCTCGGAAGAAGAGTCCCCATCTAGCATCCTCTCCGCCACTGTAATACTGCTCTTGACTAGCAGCGCCACACCTCCCCCTCTTTTGCCTCCTTCTCTGAGCTTACTAAAACACCTAAACCCCGGAACCTGCAACATCCATTCCTGTCCCTGCTCTATCCATGTCTCCGAAATGGCCACAACATCGAAGTCCCAGGTACCAACCCATGCTGCCAGAGGATCTAAAAAGTGATTTTAGAGAGTTTGTTGGAAGCTAAAGAGCAGAACGAACAAAGTTGTGATCTCAGGATTGCTGCAGGTTCCAGGTGCTAGTGATGCAAGGAAGTGCAGCCGAACACGTGTCTACAGGGTTGGTGCAGGAGGGAGGGCTTCAGATATGTCGATCATTGGGCGACCATCTGGAGAAGGTGGGACCTGTACATGAAGGAAGGGTTGCACCTAAAGTGGAGGGGCACCAATATCCTGGGCGGGAGGTTTGCTAAAGCACTTCGGGAGGGTTTAAACTAGTTTAGCAAGGGAATGGGAACCAGAGCTGCGAGTTAGAGGATAGGGTAGCTGTTGAACGGGCAGGAATAGTATGCAGCGAGTCTGTAAGGAGGAATAAACAGTTGGTAGGGCAAAGCATCACTCAGTGGGATGGTTTAAAGTATGTTTGTTTCAATGCAAGGAGTGTCAGCAATAAGGGAGATGAACTTAGAACATGGATCAGTACTCGGAACTGCGATGCTGTGGCATTTCGGAGACATGGATTTCACAGGGACATAAATGGTTGTTAGATGTTCCGGGGGTTAAATGCTTTAAGAATGGGGGGCAGTAAAAGAGGAGGGGGCAGTGGCACTGTTAATTAGGGAGTGCATCATAGCTGCAGAAAAAGAGGTAATCGAGGAGGGTTTGTCCACTGAGTCAGTATGGGTGGAAGTCTTCTGAAAAGAAAGGAGCAATCACTTTATTGGCAGTTTTGTATAGACCCCCCCAAGAGCAGCAAAGAGATAGAGGAACAGATTTGACCGCAGATCTTGGAAAGGTGCAAACGTAACAGAGTTGTTGTCATGGGTGACTTCAATTTCCCTCATATTGACTGGAACCTTCTTAGTGCAAATGGTTTGGATGGAGCAGGTTTTGTCAGGTGTTTCCAGGAAGGATTCCTGACTCAATATGTAGATAGGCCAATTAGGGGGGAGACCATATTGGATTTGGTGCTTGGCAACAAACCAGGCCAGGTGTCAAATGTCTCAGTAGGAGAGCATTTTTGTGACAGTGACGACATCTCCTTGATCTTTACCATAGTCATGGAGGGATAGGAACAGACAGTATGGGAAAGTATTTAATTTGGGGAGGGGAAATTATACTGCTATTAGTCAGGATCTGAGGAGCATAAATTGGGAACAGATGTCTTGAGGGAAATGCACAATAGTAATGTGGGAGTTGTTTAAGGAACACTTGTTGCGAGTGCTGGATAGTTTTGTCCCACTGAGGCAAGGAAGGAATGACAAGGTGAAGGAACCTTGGATGACAAGAGAAGATGAGCTTCCAGTCAAGAGGAAGAAGGAAGCTTATGTTAGGTTGAGGAAGCAAGGATCCAGCACGGCTCTAGAGGTTTACAAAGTAGCCAGGGAGGAATTCAAAAATGAGCATAGGAGAGCCAGAAGGGGGCATGAAAAAGACCTGGTGGGAAGGATGAGGGGAACCCCAAGGCGTTCTACACTCCTGTGAGAAATAAGAGAATGATCAGAGTGAGTATAGGGCCAATCAGGGATAGCGGAGGGAACTTGTGCCTAGAGTATGAAGAGGTAGGGGAGGCCCTAAATGAATATTTTGCTCCGGTATTCACTAGAGAGAGGGACCTTGTTGCTCGTGGGAACAGCGTGAACCAGGTTAACAGGCTCGAACATGTTAATATTAAGAAGGAGGATGTGCTGGAAATTTTGAAAAGCATCAGGTTAGATAAGACCCTGGGCCTGACCTAATATACCCAAGGTTACTACGGAAAGCAATAGAGGAGATTGCTGCGCCATTGGCGATTATCTTTGCGTCCTCACTCTCCACTGGAGTAGTACCGAATGATTGGAGGGAGGCGAATGTTGTTCCCCTGTTCAAGAAAAGGAATAGGGAAATCTCTGAGAATTACAGACCAGTCAGTCTTACGCCTCTGGTGAGCAAATTACTGGAAAGGATTCTGAGAGATAGGATTTATGATGATTTAGAAAAACATGGTTTGATTAAAGATAGTCAGCAAGCCTCGTGGAATTCTTTGAGGATTTGACGAGACACATTGATAAAGGTCGGCAAGTGGATGTGATGTATATGGCTTTCATTAAGACATTTGACAAGGTCCCCATGGTAGGCTCCATCAGAACGTTTTTCTTTTTTTCCATAAACTTATGTGTACCCAATTAATTTTTTCCAATTAAGGGGCAATGTAACGTGACCAATCCGCCTACCCTGCACATCTTTGGGTTGTGGGGGCGAAACCCACACAAACATGGGGATAAGGTGCAAACTGAACACAGGCAGTGACCCAGAGCCGGGATCAAACCTGGGACCACTGTGTCACCATGCTGGCTCTCATTCAGAAAGTTAGGAGGCATGGGATACAGGGAAATTTCGTTGCCTGGATACAGAATTGGCTGGCCGAAAGAAGAAAGCGAGTGGTAGTGGATGGAAAGTATTCTGCCTGCAGGTCGGTGAAAGTGGTGTCCCGCAGGGATCAGCTCTGGGACCTCTGCTCTTTGTGGCTTCTATAACGATATCGCAAACTGTGGAATAATATGTGGAAATGTGAAAATTGTCCATTTTAGCAGGAAGAATTGAACAAAAACAAGCGAATTATACGAAAGAGTGAGACCTTGAAGTGCCAAGTGGTGTAGAAGGATCCGGGTGCCTTGTGCATGAACAGAAATGTGAATATTCGAGTACAGCAAGTAATTGAGAAATCATATATAATGTTTCATTTATTGCGAGGGGAAATTTACCCAAAAGTAGGAGACTATTCTTAGTTTGTACAAGGTAAGACTGCAGTTGTGGTACTGTGTACAGTATTAATCACCATATTTAAGGAAGGATGTAAAAACTTTGGAAACACTATGGCTTATGTTCACCAGAATGTGTAAATTGTCTTATGAGTAAAGTTTGGATAGACTAGGCTTGTATCCGCTAGATTTTATAAGAGTAAGTCGCGACTTGATTGAAACATACAAGATCCTGAGGGATCTAGACAGAGTGGATGTGGAGAGGATATTTCCTCTTGTGGGAGAACCTATTCATATTTAATGTCTATTAATGCATATTTCTAAAAACACCGGTACGCATTTCCGACGGAGATTAGGCAACTTTTTTTCACTGATACTTTGGGGAGACTTTGGAACTCTCTTCCTGAAAAAATGGTGGTAGACAAATCTTCGAAATTCTGAAGGTAGACGTGGATAGATTCTTGGTCAGTAAGGGGGTGAAAGGTCATTGGAGGTATACATGATGCAGATTTGAGGTTACTGTCAGATGAACCATGATTTAGTTAAATGGCCCAGCAGACTGTAAGGGGTTGAATGACTTTCTCCTGCATCTTGTGATTATGCTTTTGATTTGTGAATGTAACCGTGCATGTGTGTTCGGTGAAAGTTAATGGTTACTTTAGATATACATGATTGTGCGACAAAAAACTCATAGGTCGGCACGGTGGCACAGTGGTTAACACTGCTGCCTCTCAGCACTAGGAGCCCGCGTTCAATTCCGACGTCTGTCTCACTTTGTCTGCGTTCTGGTCGCCTCATTATAGGAAGGATGTGGACACTTTGGAGAGGGTGCCCAGGAGATTTATCAAGATGTTGCCTGGACTGGAGGGTATAATGAAGAAAGGTTGAGGGAGCTAGGGCTTTTCTCATTGGAGCGATGAAGGAAGAGAGGTGACTGGATAGAGGTGCACAAGGTGATGAGAGGTATGGATAGAGTGGATAGCCAGAGACATTCCCCCAGGGCGGAAATGGCTGTCACGAGGGGACATAATTTTAAGGTGATAGGAGGATGACATAGGGGGGATGTCAAAGGTAGGTTCTGTGTTTCCTCCGGGTGCTGCGATTTCCTCCCACAGTCCAACGATATGCAGGTAAAGTTATCAGCCATGCCAATATTGCCCAAAAGATTTGTTGGTGTTACGGGATCGGGGCGGGGGGCTGGGCCTAGGTAGGGTGCTCTATCGGAGGAAGGGCCGTTGCGGACTCGATGGGCCGAATGGCACTGTAGGCATTATATGTTCTGTGCATGTAAATCGCAGAACGTCAGCCCATTGACACACCCACCTTGTTTAGTTTTTTTGATCCTACGTTGACTGTAAATAGCGACGGACGATGATGTTCAACTTACTGAATGATGCCCACAAATCATCCGGAGCTTCTCAGTGTATATTTCGTCCTATTAAGTTTATTTTGCAGCGTTGCATTATCTACAAGGGAGACTGTGGAGTTTGCGAAAGGACAAGCAACAATGAGATACTACAATGTTGGCAACATTGCTTTAGTTAGTTCAAAATGCGCAGGCTGCTTCTAAATTTAAAGCTTTGTCAATTTCTGCAACAAATAAATTTTCCGGGTCTTTGGGTAAGTATTGTGAACTGTTAGCTGTAGGAAGTCCTGAGTATATCACCAAACGAAAGGAACTAATTTCTGAAAGTTGAGTAACCGGATGTTGAACGTCACCAGTTACGCCTCGCATATTAAAAGGAAAAGTAAATTTGTTTCACAAATCGGGGAACGTTCATCACATTCAGCAGGGGCGTGCTAGTATCGGTTGTTCGCAATGTGGAAATTGAAGCTGGTTCAGTGCTTCGCAATCTTGGGAATAGTTTACGCAGGTAACTGTTCATTTATTTTCTCCCCGATCTCACTAAGCATAAACTTAGAAGATGTTTTGTTGACCAATATGAACATATAGTTACTTTGATCTTTATTACCCATAGCGATCGCCAAACCCCAAAGCCGCACCAACCCGCTTCCTCGCACCCCTCTGGGATTCATCTTACGAATTTTGTTTTATTGCTTCCTCAGATACTTCAACAGAAGTGTTTCAATTTCCTATAAGTTTGAATGCAGTCAAAGGTACAAACGTCACTTTTCATTGTTCAATACCCTTACCTCGAGACGACTCGAAAGTCACCTTCAACTGGTGGAGAGAGGGTGAATACACATACCTGAGTACAGCCACTGATCACCGAAAGCTTTTCGGCTCCAAAAGCAAATTCTCCGGCTTTATTCACATAAACAATGTACGTTTCCAGGATGCTGGGATATATCACTGCGCTGTCCAACAATATGGATACACAATTGGAAACCAGGTTGGATCTAACTTAACTGTATGGGGTGAGTATCGAGATACTGCGGAATGTACGTAGTTGTCAAATATTAAATATATCAAAAGTCAGAGAATAACTGCAATTATTAGATCAAATTGTTTTACCCAATGGGACATTGGGAAATTTCAGACGTTAACAATGGAAAGCGGTTCACATTTCACTTAAATATATATTCAATTTCCTTAAAAGGTCAAAAGCAAACCCAAGAACGAAGTAGTCCAGAGGGTGAGAAATATTTGGAAAAGCATTACATGCTACAATTAGGTATCAGATCGAGCAACATCTGCCGAGATAGGCTCAGGGTTCGGAGTTTCTCGAAACTGCAAAAAAAATTGCCGCTGGATTATGATCAGATATCGCGTGCAGGGTTTCGTATTACAGTTAGAAATCCAAACTTTATATTTTCAAATCGGAGCTCCAGGAACTTACATGGCCAGCGATCCGGTAACAAATAACACCGACAACTCAATATCTGGAGCCTGCAACAATACATTGAGTTTTTTAGTTGTATATAAATACTGAGATTGCTCCAAACATCGATAGCGATTATTATGTAATTTGTGGCCTTGGGATATTGGCGGGCGTTGCTATATCTATTCGAGTGAAAAACATGCTTAAAAGGAAATTCCATTGAAACGGTCTCGGCAACTGGAAATGCCCACGATCTGCAATATTGTCAGACACCAGATCACTTGCATTGGCCGGTATGCAATTCAAGTTTCAAATTCGTATTATTGTGTTCTTCTCGGCCGCTCCACATATGTGGTTCTCTTTTTAATTATTTTAATTTTTGAGTCGTTACGATTCGCAGGAATATGATGTTCTCCACACTAGCACGAAAAACGTATTTCGTGATTATAATGACTCGACAATAATCGTTCCTAAACCGTTAAACCAATTAAGCTCTGAAGAGACATTACAGTGTTTCTGTTTTTGTTTTATGTTCTGTTTTATAGTACCTCCAACGCAAGTAAAAATTCGCCCCAGAGAATCTCCAAGGGGTTCCTCATTGTCCCTTGTGTGTGAAGCGTCTGCATTTTACCCAGATATTATTGCATTCGAATGGTATAAAGATGGTATCGGCATTTCAACCAAGACGTCTGTCATGAAACAGCGAAACTCAGACGGATTGTATCAAGCTCGCAGTTTTTGGGAAGAAAAACAAGCTGCTGCGAGTGGAAGTGTTTATAGCTGTCTGGTGTCTCATATCACATTGGAAAATCCATTAGCTGTTACGCATGTCATTACATATTCTAACGCAGGTACACATCTGACAACACAACTGAGATAGTCAACCGTCATTAATATTTTACCAGGCAGAAAGGACGCCCACTTAATTCATGACAAAATACAATGTACGGTTATTATTGGCCAAAGTATATGCGCATAATTGAGACAGTAATTGTTGACACCGATCTAAATGGTCTTCATTTATATGTTTACATCAATTAAATATAATCTAGTTGGATATTAAGATGGTTGGCGTTAATGTCGAGAGCAATTGTAGCACTTACAGAACGACGGAAGAGACACATTGAACAGGAAGCACGCGCTTAATGACCTTTTCAACTGACTGCAATCTCTTCACCATAAACTGATCACCACAGTTTAAGAAGGATGGTGATGACCTAATGTTGTTGCTGAGTGATTGATAGAATAATGCAAGGACGGAAGATTTCAGTTATATACAGAGATTGGGGGACAAAACTGCTATTTCTCCCCTTTCAATGGATCAGCTGAATGTATAGTTAGGTTGAGGCTTCAAATCATAGAATGACGCTTAACTATATCCAGTGACAGGCGAGATGGTATTCATAAAATACCGATGCAAAGTAATTGATAAATGAACCACGGGCGACGCGAGGGGTGGGGGTTGGAGTTGGCCGGGGGGTGGAGGGCGTTGCGCTGGCCATGGACTGAAATGGTGATCGGAGCTGTTTAATGTCTGACTCTAAAATTATCAGTATCGATTAAATAAAACCAGAGATAGCAAATTCGTTCAACTTGGATATTAAATGTGTAGTTATAGATAGCACTATTAATATTGCAAATTACGTGTGAAAATTTGCGAGTGGACAATATTATCACAATGGGTGATATTATCTTTACTATTGATTTTGTAGGCAGTCAAAGCTCCCGCTTTCTGATGATTTCTGTATGCATAGGGTATGGTCTGATATGCCTATTGTTTATTGTCTTAATTTGGAAGCGACACCAATTAAAAGATTTGCACTGGTAAGATAAAGCCAATTTCAAAAATTATCATTTTAGTTGTATATGTTGTGTTTATTCGTTCGCCGGTTGCGAGCGGCGATGGTAAGTCAAACATTAATTGTCCATTTTAATAGACGCAGTTTATTTAAATAGAACGTTCCTTCAAATGATACATTCCTCGTTTCAAAAGGGGCAGCAACATCCCTGTGCCTTATAATGCATGAAACAATATATGCCATCATGAGCGCAAGAAGAAAGGTTAGTATTTCAAATGGCTCCACATAATAAATACAGTTATGATTCGCAACTGTTGGTGGGTATTTAATTAATCTATGTTCCTCTGCCTCTCTCGCATTCTCTCTCTTTATATCATTATTAACAATCAGAATTTTTTTCGGAAGAGTAATTATTTCGTGTCAAACTAAGGAAATCCGGCATGTCCACATTGACTTTTACCGATTTTTACAGCTGCACCATAGATCTGGTTGCATCACAGCCTGGTATAGCAACCGCTAATCCCAAGACCGTCAGAAACTACGAAGAGTCGTGAACACAGCCCAGTCCATCACGCGAAACCTGCCTCTCATCCATTGACTCTGCTTATACCTCCTGCTGCCTGGAGAAAGCGGACAGCATAAACAAAGACCCCTCCCACCGGGGTTATTCACTCTTCCAACTTCTTCTATTGGGTAGGAAATGCAAAAGCCTGAGAACACGCACTAACAGATTCAAAAACAGCGTCTTCCCCGCTGTTACCAGACTACTGAATAACTCTCTTGTGGACTGATCTGATCTCTTCTCACATCTTCTCTACTGAGTAATACTGCACTCCTGTATGTTTCACCAGATGCCTGTGTCTATCTGTTTACATTGTGCATTTCTGTATACCCTATGTTTTGTTTCAGGTATGGGGTGATCTGTCTGGACTGTACGCAGAACAATACTTTTCACTGTACCTCGGTACAGTTGACAAGAAACAAATCCAAACATTAATATACAGTTCTGGATCAGTGCTTGCTCTCTTTATTTAATAAATTCCATTATGTATGAGATTTTGCAGAACGGCTAATTGCACATAGATAATATTCCGCAGCTTTTCATTTTGAGGAATCAATTCTAAACTTTAGAAATTTTAAGGTGCTGGTGACGAAACATGAGGGCATTGTGTTATTCTATCGTTCAAATAGAATGGTGAATACATTATTTCTACAAATATTCAATTCGCTAAATTGCATTATTCAGTCCCTGTTGCAAAACATGCAGCATCAATGGAAATGAGTTTCAGGTGGAACAAGAATAATCATGAATAATAATACTTTCTCTGAAAGATAGTATACATTGTGGATCAAGCGTGTTTGGGGATCTCTTAAACTTGTAATTTGTTAATACAACTTCTCATGATGAGCTGAACCGATAACAGTGAGTTAGTGCCCTCTCACAGAATGGGTTGTCAGTTACTGTATCTGTTGTCCTTTCCAACTGAGGCATTATTGAAGATGTTAACATTGTCATTTGTGCTTCATTTGGTTTTGAAATGATACTAAGCAGGTTTTCTATTCTATTGGCTGTACAAGGAGCGGGTCTATGTTTTACAAGCTCGGTGAAATTTGTAAATCGTAAAATCACCAGGAAGAATGTTGAAAAATACTGATTTAAAATATTCATCATGTGATGGCAACAAGCCTCCGAAAGAAAACGATAGCTAAATAATGTTATAATTACTTAAGCAACACGTATTTTCACTATGAACATTGTTGGGGTCGGCTGCCAAATAGTTTCATTTCTACAGTCTAAAATTAATCTAATGACAAGTCACTGACATTAAATTAAGGAGACCGCCTTAATATTGCGAAAAGGTAGTCATACTTGGACAGTACGGTAGCATAGTGGTTAGCACTGTGGCCTCACAGCTCCAGGGTCCCAGGTTCCATTCCCTGCTGGGTCACTGTCTTTGCGGAGTTTGCACGTTCTTCCCGTGTCTGCGTGGGTTTCCTCCGGGTGCTCAGGTTTCCTCCCACAGTCTAAAGATGTGCAGGTTAGGCGGATTGGCCATGATAAATTGCCCTTAGTGCCCAAAACGGTTAGGAGGGGTTATTGGGTTACTGGGATAGGATGGAAGTGAGGGCTTAAGTTTGTCGGTACAGACTGGATGGGCCATATGGCCTCTTTCTGCACTGTATGTTCTATGTTCATATCAGAGTCATTACCAAATTTAGAGGTCGTGCATCAATGAGCAAATTGGCTTAAGAATAAATATAAGCACACTGCCAGGCAATTTGGACCCAACCTGCTCTGTCATGAAATCATACCCTGATTGATGTGTATGAAACTTCATCTGCACAACCTAACCCTAATTATCCTTGCTTGACAAAATCCTGTCTGTCTGTTTTCTAAATTTCAAGCAACGGGATTTTCAGGAAGTAATTACATCACTCCAATACATGTTCTCATATTTAAAATGACCTCTCATGAAATTGCATTCGTTCCAAATGCACAGTGCTGAATCTGTACTGCACCCAGTGTATGGCCAAAGCATTATACATGGCGGACACACACTGCGTCAGGGACTTGGGTTCAGTTTGTTGACTGCTTCTGTGGAGTCTGCACGTTCTCTGTGGTTTTCCTCCGGGTGCTTCGTTTCCCTCTCTCCTACAGTGCAAAGATGTGGAGATGTGTATTGGCCATGCTAAATTGCCCCTTAGTATCCAAAGATGTACAGCTTAGATGAATTGGCGATGATCAATGCGCGGGTGGGGATAGGGCGGGAAAGTAAGCCGAGGTAGAGCGTTCTTTCAATGGAACGGTGCAGACTTGATGGTCCTCCTTCTGCGCTGTTGCATTGCCGCAAACTTTATGCTGTTACCCAACTTCTGCCCAACGAATCTTCAATAGTGCCTTATTTTCCACCAATTCATGTTCCAGTGATCCTGAGATAGAGCACAATATAATATTCAACTGCATTTTAAATGACTGCGTGTATCTGCGCTCTGGCGTTTAGTGCTTTCAGCAATCAAAGCCCAGATCCAACAGGTTCGAAGTGGATGACTTCACTCCAAACTCTAGTTGCCTCAGTTTTATCCAATCTTTTTTCCAATATCTCTTACAAATTGTTTTTTAGTTCCCTTTTGAGAGCTAGACGTCGCTGGCTCGACCGGCTTTTATTGCCCACCCCTAACTGCCCTTGAGGAGGCACTGGTGAGGTCTCTTTTGAACCGCTGCAGCCCGTCTGTTGCAGGTGCCGCCTCAGTGAGGTGTACACGGTAAACTGTGTTACTCAATTCTTCTGGTGCACAAACTAAAACACGCGCTCCAGATTTCTCTTTTCGTAATTTCTAAAAATATTTAAAATGTGCGTTTTTACATATGCCCAAGCGTCACACTAGTCACAATATGCGAATTCTAGGGCCTAAATTATCTTGCCTAAATTTTATTTCCTACATTGAAAGGAATTCTCTCTCCAGGGTAGTATATTGTCGCAATGTTTGGTTTAAAACAATATCTTATTTGAAAGAGTGTCGAACGTCTTTAGGAACCCATATACAAAATACACAGAAACACGGTCTTCTTTATCACGTCGGATAACTCGACATGAAAGGTGAAATTGTTAAATTGCAATCCCTGCTATTAGTCACGGCTATTGCTACACAAACATATTCAATTTCGGCCATCACATATATTGAGACAGTTTAAATGCGGTATAAGTTTGGCTTTTTGAGCTGATGTTTGCGCTTCGATTTCTGAACTAATACTGTAAATGTGAATCATTCATGGATTTGCATGTTGTGTTACATCGACAAAATAAATAACGATTGTTTTTCCACGCTTGAAATAATGTTTCTGAATTCTTAATAAAATGAGCTTATGGATAACAAACTGATGTCGTTTGATTTTACGGATCTTTGCATTCAGTTCCCCGGTGCATCGCTCTCCTTTCTGTCACTATTGAAAATAGCATTTCAGTTACGTGAAAGAAGCTTGAAAATGACTCAACCGCAGTTTTGCGTCTAACTCTTGTTATGGGAGAGGTGTTTTCAGAACCCCAAAATATATCATGGAGTCCAACCAACGCCCCCCGCCCCCCACACACACTTTAATGGATTGTTGCTTTTGAAGCACACGGCTCGTTCCCTCAGTGTAATATTACAATTATGGACACGTGGTTTTTAAAACACAAAACAATTTATTCCATGAACTCAACTTAACCTTTTAAATAAACATTGGATCACTTACACCTCTTACTTCAAAGATAACCCCGAAAACATTACAACACTAAATAATCCTTCAGCTATTCCTTTCAACATCCAAGAGACTTAACACCTTTAAACATAAACACACCAGGTTAAAGGCTTTACTATTATGAGTTTAAATCACCCAAATGATCCAGAGATAGTCTTTCATGGCAGAGATCACAGCAGATCCACCTCACTGCAAACACAGACACACCCAAGCTCTTTTCCTCAAAACTTAAACTAAAAACTGCAAAATGGCTGATCTAAAACCCAGTTCCACCGACACTCTGCATTTCTTAAAGGTATATTGTTTAAACATCCAGTTCTTAAAGGCACTCTCACATTGCACCTCCCCCCCAAGAAAAAAAAAGAAACCATCAACTTCAAGACGGTTTCATTTTTTCACTTTTGCAACATCCACTAAGAAATGTGCACAGTAAATATACCTTTTCGTTTAAAAAAAACACACGCAAACAGGTATAATAATATAGCCCATTTTTCTTTGTTCTTCTTCCTCCAACCGAAATCCTTCTCGATTGACAGTCTCTTTGAACAAAGTCTCTGCACGATCCATCCATTCCTCTACTTCTCGGCATTTCTCTTTAGAATCAGATACTTTAGTTCAATCTGACCACAGAGTCCCTTGCAATTCTCCAATACAGGCGCATTAGTGATCACAGCTTTCAGGCAGTCAAATGCCTGTTGAAAGTCCGCTGTCCATTGCATTTTATTACGTTTCTTCAGCAATTCTACCAGTGGAGTAATCACGCCACAAAACATTTGCACAACTGTTCGATCAAATCCACTCATGCTAAGAAATCGCATTATTTCCCTTCGTCTTGAGGATATCGGTAACTCCTTTAGGAAAGTGATTTGGGCTTCTCCAAATTCACTTTCCACTAGGTTCATCAGCAAACCCGTCGCCTGAAGTCGATCGAAGAACTCCATACAATGTTGTAAATGTTCTTTCCATGTTTGGAAATTGGAAATAAAAGCTTTCTCAATGCAATCCTTCAAACGTGGGATAGGGTAAGAGTCCGTTCTTGTAACTGCATTCACCTTTCGATAGTCCACACACAAATATTGGGTACCGTCTGGTTTAGGTACCATCACTATGGGTGTGCTACATTGGCTGCAACCCACTTCAATTATGCCATTCTTCAGCATACCCTCAATCTCTCTGTTAACCTGTGCCAATTTTAAAGGATTAAGTCTATATGGATGTTGTTTGATAGGAACAGCATTTCCCACAACTACATCATGTATAGCCATTTTAGTACTTCCCAATTTATCTCTACAAACTTGCCCATGTGTTATCAATAACTCTTTCAGGTCAGTTCGTTTTTCCTCTGGAAGGTAACTTAACATTCATCCCAATTTTTAAGAACATCCTCATTTTCCAATTTAATTTGAGGTATGTCAAATTCACAGTCATCTGGACTTGGTTTGTCACTTTGAGTTAGAATCATTAAAACCTCCTTTTCCTCTCCTTCCCTTTCAAAGTACCTTTTAAACATATTCACATGACACTCTCGGTGAGCCTTCCTTCTGTCTGGTGTTTTTACCACATAATTCACTTAATTTCCTTTCAATCTGATAAGGTCCACAAAACCTAGCTTTTAAAGGCTCACCTACCACTGGTAACATCACTAAAACTTTATCCCCACTGACAAAACTACAAACTTTGGATTTCTTGTCTGCTACCCGTTTCATCACATTTTGTGCAACTTTCAAATGCTGTCTAGCCAATTCACCTGCTCTATTTAATCGTTCCCAAAAATTTGACACATAATCCAATAGTGTAATTTCCGATTTCTCACCCACCAATTTTTCCTTAATCAATTTAAGTGGTCCTCTTACCTCATGACCAAAAATTAGTTCAAAAGGACTAAATTTGGTAGACTCATTAGGTGCATTCCAAATTGCAAACTATACGAATGGGATTCCTTTATACCAATCCTCTGGATAATCTTGACAATACGCCCTCAACATTGTCTTTAATGTCTGACACCACCTTTCTAACACTCCCTGCAATTCTGGATGGCACGCAGTTGATTTAAATTGTTTTATTCCTAAACTATCCATAACTTCTTTGAATAACTTTGAAGTAAAATGTGATCCTTGATCCGATTGAATTCCTGTGGGTAGTCCATATCTAGTAAATAATTGAAGTAACTCCTCCACAATCCTTTTAGCTGTAATATTACGTCCTGGAATGGCCTCTGGAAACCTAGTAGACACATCCATTATAGTCAAAAGATATTGATGGCCACTTTTTGTTTTAGGAAGCGGTCCCACGCAATCAATTATGACCCTCGTAAAAGGTTCCTCAAATGCTGGAATGGGTATTAGGCCGCTGGTTTTATCACTGCTTGAGGTTTCCCTATCACTTGACATGTGTGACATGATTGACAAAATTTAACTACATCTTTATGTAGTCCAGGCCAATAAAAATGTTTCTGGATTTTGGCTTGAGTTTTCCTTATTCCCAGATGACCTCCCACTGGTACCTCATGTGCAACTCGCAACACCTCCTTTCTATACCCTACCGGCAATACTACTTGATGAACCTCTGCCCTCTTTTCAGCCGCCTACATATGTACAGGTCTCCATTTTCTCATCAAGCCATCACTTTTACAGTAATAACACTCTGGTATACTCTCAGATTTCTCTTCCGTATATGCTTTCTGAAATATCCGTTTTATTTCTACATCTTTCTGTTGTAACTCCGCCAATTTACCTGAACTAACAATAAACGTCTCATCCTCCACCTGTTCCTGGTCTTTTTCAATAATTGCACTTCAACTTCATCTTCACTCTTTGATTTCTCCTCTTGTCTTAACCTGTGACTTTGCGACCTTGTTGCTACACAATCCGGAAAAATCCCAGGATATTCGTCCTTCAACCCTTCAGTTGTCTGATTTGCCGCTGGCTTATCAACTGCTGTAGGCATCGCTCCCACCTGCGATCCAGCTATATCATTACCCAAGATAAACTGTATTCCTGGACAAGATAGTTTATCTATTACTCCTACTACCACTTCACCAATCTTCACTGGACTTTCCAACTTTACCTTATATAATGGAACGGTATTCCTCTCACCCTGAATTCCACATATCACCACCTTTTCTAGCAACATTCTTCCCAAACTAATTCCTCATCTCTTACCATGAAAGATTGACTAGCCACTGTATCTCTTAAAATTGTGACTTCTTTACCTGCTCCTCCTGATACACATGAGTAAACTTTACCCACACAAGTAAATTCTTTAAAGACATCTGGCACCTTCTTAACAATTACTTGGTGAACAGGCTGCACAATCGTTTGCACCTCCTTCGCTTCCCTTGGGCTTTCCTTTACCACTCTAACAAATCCCACTGTCTTATCCTGTTTTACCACATCAGCCTTCCCAGTGCTTTTCTTCAACCACCAACACTGTAACTTTAAATTGCCTAGTTTATTACAGTGAAAACATTTGAAACTTTTCATTTCTTTTCCACCCTCCTGGATTTCTTTTTTAATCTGAAGGACACTCTTTTTATTGTCTCCCATCAGATCACTTTTACTTTTACCACCTGAGTATTTCTCATGTCCCCAATGTCTATCCCTCACCGGCCGAAACTGATGTCGGAACCCAATCTTTGATTTATGAACTAATTCATAATCATCTGCCATTTCTGCTGCTAATCTCACAGCTTTAACCCTCTGTTCTTCCACATGAGTTCTCACTAAATCAGGAATTGAATTTTTAAACTCCTCCAAAAGTATAATTTCTCTGAGAGCTTCATACGTTTGGTCTATTTTCAAAGCCCTTATCCACCCAGCAAAATTACTCTGAGCCTTTCAAACTCCATGTATGTTTGACCAAATTATTTCCTCCAATTTCTAACCCTTTGTCTGTAAGCTTCAGGCACTAGCTCATATGCACTTAAGATGGATTTTTGCACCTCCTCATACGTTCCATATACCTCCTCCGGTAGTGATGCAAACATTTCACTAGCTCTCCCTACCAGCTTTGTTTGGATCAGTAATGCCCACATGTCCTGTGGCCGTTTCATTTGTTTAGCTGCCTTCTCAAATGAAATGAAAAAGGCTTCCACTTCCTTCTCGTCAAACCTTGGCAATGCTTGGACATATTTAAATAGATTCCCACCAAGCCTTCGACTATGATGCTCTTTCTCACTATCCTCATCACTATCCTCCAACTGGACGTTTCCCTTTACGTCTGCCAATGTTAACTGACTTTCATGTTTCATGGCCATTTTCTGAAGTTCAAACTCCCTCTCTTTATCTTTTTCCCTGATCTGTATCTCCCTTTCTTTTTCTTTTTGTTCTGCTCGGGCTATTCTTTCTTTTCTCCTTTCTTCTCTCTCCTTTTCTTTATCCTCTGTCTCTCTTTCTTTTTCCGCTCTCTCTCTCTTTCGTATTCAAGCCGCTTTAACTCTTTCACATGTTCCATTTGTTTAATTTGCAACTGAATCTTTGCCATTTCCAATGAGTCAAACGGCATCTCAGGCAACTTTAAATGCTTAACCACCGCCATAATTACCTCATCTTTTCGCATTTTGTCAGGTAATGTTAACTGCAATGTTTTTGCCAAATCTAATAGTCTGCTTTTCGTTTCTGTCCGTAAGTTACTGCGTGTGACAGTCTCCACCCCCAAAAACTTCTGAGCCCCTGAAAGAGCCATTGTCCACAACACACTCCCCACTTAAACTAAAATATCACACCGGAAAAGCAACAATCCTTCACTGTCTTTAAGTTCACACAAGCCAATCCCCCTGGAGCCCCCAATTGTTATGGGAGAGGTGTTTTCAGAACCCCAAAATGTATCATGGAGTCCAACCCCTTTAATGGATGTTGCTTTTGAACCACACGGCTTGTTCCCTTGGTGTAGTATTACAATTATGGACACGTGGTTTTTAAAACACAAAACAATGTTTATTCCATGAACTCAACTTAAACTTTGAAATAAACATTGGATCACTTAACACCCCTTACTTCAAAGATAACCCCGAAAATATTACAACACTAAATAATCCTTCAGTTATTCCTTTCAACATCCAAGAGACTTAACACCTTTAAACAGAAACACATCAGGTTAAAGGCTTTACTATTATGAGTTTAAATCACCCAAATGATCCAGAGATTGTCTTTCATGGCAGAGATCACAGCAGGTCCAGCTCACTGCAAACACAGACACACCCAAGCTCTTTTCCTCAAAGCACAAATTTAAAACTGCAAAATGGCTGATCGAAAGCCCAGCTCCACCCACACTCTGACATCACTGCATTTCTTAAAGGTACATTGCTTAAACATCCATTTTTAAAGGCACTCTCACATGACACTCTGTGCAGCTTCTGTCCAACACAATCCTCCGTCAATCTCTGCGAGGTGCTCGCGCACAGATATTTTATTAAAGTAGCCCCTAAAGTATCATTTATATTCACTTGGCTTTACTAAAATACTTTGCTGAGATCGATGTTGGAAATGGCGCACTGGTTCAGCAGGCAGAAGCTGCTCTGCAAAGACCATTTGGCCTGAAAATAACGTCGTTATTGTCAATAGATTTTGTTCAACTTGTTCGCAAATGAGAATTGAATCACTTCAGGAAATGCGCATTCAGAATTAAAGAGTCTCTCGTTAATAAGTTAACATTTATTTTGGAAAATAAAATGCTCTTGCACCTACATTCCCTTATCCGCAGTGAAGAATTTAAATACTTTATATTTATCGACCTATGTCTTGCCCTGTAATGTAGGTCACACGACATCCGCACTGGTGGTTCATGTTTGATGTTCATTATGCAATAACGCTATTCCATCATAAAAGTGAAACATTTTATTTCAATGAGCGGGGAGATGATGGTTTAGTGGTAATATCACTGGACTGATATTCCGGAAGCCCAGCATAACACTCTGGGAATATGGGTTCAAATCCCACCATGACAGCTGGCAGAATTTAAATACAACTAATAAGCATGAACGGTGAAGCTACTGTCAGTAAGTATGACTGCGGCCATGATAACTATCATCCACTATTGTTGACACCCATCTGGTTTTCTAATGCCCTTTAGGGAAGGAAATCCACACTCCTCACCTGATGTGATTCGTGACTTGAAACAAACCTGTTGGACTTTAAGCTGGTGTTCTAAGACTTCTTACTGTGCTCACCTGATGTAGCATCCAGTGGTTGACTCTGAATTGAACTCCGCAGTTGTCATCATAGAATTCACAGTGCAGAAGGAGGCCACTCAGCCCATCGAGTCTGCACCGGCCCATGGAAAGAGCACCCTACTTAAGCCCCACACCTCCACCCTATCCCCTTTATCCCCTTAACCCAACCTAACCTTTTTGGATACTAAGGGCAATTTAGAATGGAAAATTCACCTAACCTGCACATCTTTGGACTGTGGGAGGAAACCGGAGCACCCGGAGAAAACCCACGCACACACAGGGAGAACGTGCAGACTCCACACAGTGAACCAAGCCGGGAATCAAACCTGGGATGCTGGAGCTGTGAAGCAACTGTGTTAACCATTATGTTACCGTGATAACCACTATGCTATCATGCTTGTCGCGGAAGTCATCTCTTTCAAAGGCAACAAGGAACGAACAACTTGTACCAGCTGCGCTCAATTTCCATCAATTATTTTTAAATGTTTCTAATTTGTTTTCATGGTTTCATGCATGTTCAGTTTTAGGCATTCAGAATAACTTGTTGCTGTTTGATTTTCTGTTAATTTAAAGTTGTATCTTATTCAATACAGGCTACAGGAATAGTGCCAGAGGTCTGGAGGATAGCAAATGTGGTCCCTTTGTTCAAAAAGGGGAGCAGAGACAACCCCGGCAACTATAGACCGGTGAGCCTCACGTCTGTAGTGGGTAAAGTCTTGGAGGGGATTATAAGAGACAAGATTTATAATCATCTAGATAGGAATAATATGATCAGGGATAGTCAGCATGGCTTTGTGAAGGGTAGGTCATGCCTCACAAACCTTATCGAGTTCTTTGAGAAGGTGACTGAACAGGTAGATGAGGGTAGAGCAGTTGATGTGGTGTATATGGATTTCAGCAAAGCATTTGATAAGGTTCCCCACGGTAGGCTATTGCAGAAAATACGGAGGCTGGGGATTGAGGGTGATTTAGAGATGTGGATTAGAAATTGGCTAGCTGAAAGAAGACAGAGGGTGGTGGTTGATGGGAAATGTTCAGAATGGAGTTCAGTTACAAGTGGAGTACCACAAGGATCTGTTCTGGGGCTGTTGCTGTTTGTCATTTTTATCAATGACCTAGAGGAAGGCGCAGAAGGGTGGGTGAGTAAATTTGCAGACGATACTAAAGTCGGTGGTGTTGTCGATAGTGTGGAAGGATGTAGCAGGTTACAGAGGGATATAGATAAGCTGCAGAGCTGGGCTGAGAGGTGGCAAATGGAGTTTAATGTAGAGAAGTGTGAGGTGATTCACTTTGGAAGGAATAACAGGAATGCGGAATATTTGGCTAATGGTAAAGTTCTTGGAAGTGTGGATGAGCAGAGGGATCTAGGTGTCCATGTACATAGATCCCTGAAAGTTGCCACCCAGGTTGATGGGGTTGTGAAGAAGGCCTATGGAGTGTTGGCCTTTATTGGTAGAGGGATTGAGTTCCGGAGTCAGGAGGTCATGTTGCAGCTGTACAGAACTCTGGTACGGCCGCATTTGGAGTATTGCGTACAGTTCTGGTCACCGCATTATAGGAAGGACGTGGAGGCTTTGGAGTGGGTGCAGAGGAGATTTACCAGGATGTTGCCTGGTATGGAGTGAAAATCTTATGAGGAAAGGCTGATGGACTTGAGGTTGTTTTCGTTGGAGAGAAGAAGGTTAAGAGGAGACTTAATAGAGGCATACAAAATGATCAGGGGGTTAGATAGGGTGGACAGTGAGAGCCTTCTCCCGCGGATGGAAATGGCTGGCACGAGGGGACATAGCTTTAAACTGAGGGGTAATAGATATAGGACAGAGGTCAGAGGTAGGTTCTTTACGCAAAGAGTAGTGAGGCCGTGGAATGCCCTACCTGCTACAGTAGTGAACTCGCCAACATTGAGGGCATTTAAAAGTTTATTGGATAAACATATGGATGATAATGGCAGAGTGTAGGTTAGATGGCTTTTGTTTTGGTGCAACATCGTGGGCCGAAGGGCCTCTACTGTGCTGTATCGTTCTATGTTCTATATTCTATGTTCTAATACCCATTAGGTCTGCTTCCCACACATATTTGATTTGATTTGATTTGATTTATTGTCACATGTATTAGTATACAGTGAAAACTATTGTTTCTTGCATGCTGTACAATCAATGCATACCGTACATAGGGAAGGAAGGAGAGACTGCAGAATATAATGTTATAAAGTTACAGTTATAACACGGTGTAGAGAAAAGATCAACTTAATACGAGGTAGGTCCATTCAGAAATCTGATGGCAGTAGGGAAGAAACTGTTCTTGAGTCAGTTGGTACGTGACCTCAAACTTTGGTATCTTTTTCCTGACGGAAGAAGGTGGAAGAGAGTATGTCTGGGATGCGTGGGGTCCTTAATTATGATGGTTCCTTTTCCGAGGCAGCGGGAATTATAGAGTCTATGGATGGGAGGCTGGTTTGCGTGGTGGACTGGGCTACATTCACGACCTTTTGTAGTTTCCTGCGGTCTTGGGCAAAACAGGCTCCATACCAAGCTGTGATACAACCAGAAAGAATGCTTTCTATGGTGCACCTGTAGAAGTTGGTGAGGGTCGTAGCTGACATGCCAAGTTTCCTTAGTCTTCTGAGAAAGTAGAGTCATTGGTGGGCTTTCTTAACTATCGTGCTGGGGTGGGGGGACTAGGACAGGCTGTTGGTGATCTGTACACCTAAAAACTTGAAGCTCTCTACCCTTTCTACTTCGTTCCCATTGATGTAGACAGGGGCATGTTCTCCACTACGCTTCCTGAAGTCGATGACAATCTCCTTCATAGCAGCAGTTGAGCTATCAACTCGTGCCTGTGCTGCAGTGATTCAAACAATAGATTTTGGTCACTTCATTGCAACATCAATGAAACACAATGTGTGATTGCAATAGTTTCACTATTAAACATTGTACACAGCATTTCACAATATACACACAAAGCATTTAGAGACCACGTACTAAAAACATTCTTCATATATTATGGAATCCCCACCATTTCACAATTTGCAGGTGGAAACGTTCATCTATGCCATGCATGAATTTTTAATGTTGTCAAAAACCCTTTGTTCTTCTTGGTATCCATGTAAAGGTAAATCTTAAAATTCAGGAATTTGACGTTCGAGCTGCTTTACTTTGCACAAAGAATATGTATTCACATTTTTATTTTCATGGGATATGTCACCGCCCTCTGCTCCCTTCAGTGGTTTGCTTTAAAAATCAATGCTCCATTTGCTGTGATGTAATTCTCGAGAAAGCAGGATAAATCGTGGTATGTTTTATAATACAGAATTAATTCATATGCACAGCCGGGAAAAAGACTCCTGGTGATTGGGCGCAACCCATAATGAGGTCTTCCCCGTGCAAAGGAAACACTGTCAGTATGTATGGATGTCAGGTATGCCAGTAACTTTTGTGGGTGACAAAAAAACACATCCAAACCAATTTGCAGCTTGTAATTTTGTTAATCCATAATGGTTCATGGGACGTGGGTGTCGCTGGTTACGCCAGAATTCATTGTCCATTCCAAATCGCCCTTGGCACAGTGGCGGTGCGCAGCATTCAATAACCAAATGCTTGATCGTCAATGCTTGAAGATGCAGTTCAGGTACCTGGACTGCTCTGGAGCGACCCTCCAGTATGAAGGTGAGAGTGTCGTCTGCATTGTGGTGGCCTGCTGCATCCTCCATAACATTGTGCAGCAGAGGGGCGATGTGCTTTGGAGGAGGAGGAAGGCCAGGCCTCTTCGTACGAGGAGGATGCAGAGGAGGGCGAGGGTGGGCTGAACATGAGCCGAGGCAGACACGGGAGGCTACACGACCTGTGAGGGACGCTGTGCTCGCCAACAGGTTCACCGGCTCGGGATAGAGCGGAGACTGGCCAGAAGGACGGACATCGCATCTCATCCCCAAACTCCCACACTTCCCCTCCCCTAGCCACCCCTGCCGACAACTCCCTCCACGATACATGCCTGTTGCACTCCTGGGTTGGATCCCTTGGTTGGCAGTAAAGCCGGGTCTGGTCAATGAGATGGGGGATGGTGACGACCCGTTCTGTGAAGATCTCTGGTGCTCTGCACCATTTGACGTCTGGCTCCAGCCCCCGGTAGCACTTCCACCATCCACCAGGGTGATCCCTCCATGCGAGTTGGACATTTCATCGCCCGCTCCCATCGAATCCCGGGTGTGGTGGTGCTGGTGGGGAGCATATGGCACACACAAGGTCCACCCATTCCTCCCTCCCCTTAACATCCGCCGGTTTCACCCCCCTGTCATCCCAGACCAGCCCACTCCTCACACACATCAGGCAGAGCACTGAGGCATGTTGCAACAGTGGTAACAGTCATTTTTTCTGAAATAATCTTTACAGATTCGTGCATTAGCCCCTATAACTAAACTGTACACAGCATCCATGCCAGCTTAATTGGTGTCTACATTCCAGGCCTTACGGGCCTGAATGTTACACCCAGGTGGATCCCCAGACGGTACAGCAGGAGTGCAAGCGGCCTGCTGTGATTCCAATGCTGCGACATGGGTCCCCGTTGGTGGGAGTCTTCTGGGGCGATGGGCCTGGATGGACCCGGCGGCCGCTCGGGTGTCCCGGTGGCGTGATCCCTTCCTTTTCTGTCTGCTGTCCACCAGATGCACCAGCGATAGGAGGAAGGGAGCCCGTGGTGTAGCAGTGTACCGACACCTACCCTGTGGATGTCAGCGGCATGGGCTCATTCACTTCCTCTTCCTTCGGGGTGCCTGTTGGCCCACGATCTGTGTTTCTGTCACATAAGCCAATGACAGTTTGGGATGGAGATCCATATTTCATCCCAGCGATAGTGAAGGAAGAGCAATATATTTTCAAGTCAGGATGGTGAGTGACTTGGAGATAAACCTGCAAGTGGCGGAATTCCCAGATATGTGCTTTTCTTGTCCTTTTAGGTAGCAGTGGTCGTGGGTTTGGAAGGTGCTGTCGAAGGAACCGTGTTGAGTACTGGATTGGATTTGTTTATTGTCACGTGTACCGAGGTACAGTGAAAAGTATTTTTCTGCGAGCAGCTCAACAGATCATTAAGTACATGAGAAGAAAAGGGAATAAAAGAAAAATAGGGCAACACAACATATACAATGTAATTACATAAGCACTGGCATCGGATGAAGCATACAGGGCGTAGTGTTAATGAAGTCAGTCCATAAGAGGGTCATTTAAGAGTCTGGTCCTAGTGGGGAAGAAGCTGTTTTTGAGTCTGTTCTGCAGTGCATCTTGTAGATGATACACGCGGTTGCCACTGTTCATCAGTGTTGGAAAGTTTGAAAGTTTGTGGAAGGAGGCACAATCAAGCTGGCTGCTTTATCCTGGATGGCGTCAAGCTTCTTGCCATCCAGGATAAATCTGTTGTTGGAGCTGTACTCATCCAGGCAAGTGGAGATTATTCCATTACACTCCTGACTTGAGCCTTGTAGATGGTTGGCAGGCTTTGAGGGGTCAGGAGATGAGTAACTCGCCGTAGGATTCCCAGCTTTCGCTCTGCCCTGGTAGCCACAATATTAATGTGGCTAGTCCAGTTCAATTTCTGATCAATGCTAACACCCAGCATGTTGATTGTTGGCGATTCAGCGGTGGTAATGCCATTGAATTTGTCCAGACTACGTCAGTCAGTGCCTGGGAAATGGCGCCGGTATTCCCAGCCATGGCCTGCTCTGACTGGGCCACGCTCAGCAGTGCCACTGCAATTTCCAGGTGGCTCTGGGATGTGGTTGCCTGTGAGGTGGCAACTCTGTCCTGGGCCTCGACCTGCGCCTGAACAAAATGTCCCAGATCTTGGACATGCTGATCCGTAGCCGAACCATTGCCCCCAATGCCTCCACCATGGATGCCATCAGTGCGGTGTTGGCCTGCGTGGTCCGCAACACCTCTAGCTGCTGCACACAGTTGGAATCCTCCAATTGTGTCTGCAGGTGCTGGATGCTCGCCGACAACCCTTCATGTAGTCCCTGGATCTGTAACTACATCTCCAGAATCAATGGGATTGTCTGCTCCCAAAGCCCAGCTGGATGGTAGCTTGTCCCTGTGGTCGGCCCACCCTCCGACTGTCCTCCCCCTCAGGTGTTCCTACCACCACCTGCTGTACTGGGCCGACTGTGCAGTGCACACAGAGAGAATCCCAAGAGCCTCCTCACTCAAGTGCCCAACTGAGGTGATTGTTTCTGGGATGGTGGAGGGTGATGGAGGCAGCTGTGAAGGAAAATCAGTGTCATTCACCGACCCAACCTCCAGGGTGTCCTGTGTATCGAGTTGAGGGCCGGTGTCCGAGCTGCTCCAGTCACTGCTCGCCTTATGGTGGGAGTGGGCTCCAACTGTGGCACTGGCTGGGGGCCGAGGACGCTAGATGGACCCGCACCCATCTCCAGCAGCTCCTGAAAGACACAAGACAAGACGCATGATTAGAGTGCGGGCCGGGAATGGTGGTGGTGGGCGTGGGGTGGGGTGGTGGTGATGTGGGGGTAGTGTAGAGCGAGGGTATGGTTGGGCTGAGGGTGGTGTGGGATGAGGTGGATGAGGGTGGTGTGCGATTTCAGTGCTGGGAGTCAGGGTGGTGTGGGGGTGAGGGTGGGGGTGAAGGTGGTGGCTGGGTGGCGTTGGAGATGTTGTTGACACACGTGTTACAGGGAAACGGAACTCAGCTGTGCCTTAATTTATCAACACGGCCGATCTCCACCTCAGCGACAACCCTTTCCTCTGGGTCACGAACCACATCCAGGGCCCTCTGCTCTACCACTGTCAGGGTCGCAGGGCCATCGGTCCTCCTCCTGTCTTCTCCCGCTCCCGGAAGTGTGTGTGGCCTTCTCCTGGGGCGGGGGGGGGTACACATACCCCACACATTCCAAATCAGGACTCACCGCTATGGGGTGCCTGGGGGCCCCCCCTTTTCAGGCCTGGCCAAGCCACCTTACAGCACCCACTTCCTCTTGGACCCCCACCAATCACCCACTCAACCACCCTGAGGCTTGGACTTTCCTGCTCTGCACTCCCTGGCCATTCAACACCCCCCCCCCCCCCCCACCCCCCGCTCCACGCTCACTTTAAGGTCACGGCCCCCCTTGCCCCCTGACCCTTGGCAGTGCCACCCTGCCATTCGGGCATCCTTGTGCTGCCACTCTTGCAGCCAGACAGTATACATGTCGGCTTGGCAGCGCCATCGGGCACGTGGGCGGTGCTAGGATAGCACTGCCAAGGTGCCAGCTGGGCAGTGCCAATGTGCGCACATTCCAAGGGAAGGGCCAGAGAGCTACCCTGCCACCCTTGCGTCTCCGGTAGGCAGGGAGATCTCCCGGGAGCAGAGATGGGTCACGCACCGGGCAGACCAACCGCATGTTCTCCCCACTCCCTCGACACCCCCTCCCCCACACAGCCAAGCAGCATACCTTCTGCACCCAGTCCATCCCTCTCAGCCTGCAGACAGAGGGCCAAGTCAGATCGCAGCTTCGGTGAACAATCATTTATTGGTCACAAAGCTATGTAAAATAACTGTGCCTTAGCCCCATCTCCTCACCTTCCTCGGGATGCCCGATGACCCCCAAGCTACTCACTGTGATGGGGGTGCGGCTGAACAGGTTCCAGGGCTCCGCAGGCACCTGGCGCTGCCAGCCATGGAGGTCCGCTGTTGTATCGACCACAGTCTCCATGCTCGCATCTCTGGTGCACAAGGACAATGCCATATCGCTTTGGGACTGTGCTGCATCCTACTTGCACTGTGCCATGTCCCTCAGGGACTGTACCACATCACTCAGGGACCGTGCCACGTCACTCAGTGACTGTGCCAGTTCCCTCTGTGTCTGGTTTAGGTTTGCCAGCACCTGGCTAATGCTCTCGAATCCAGCAGCCATGACCTGTCTTGACTGGGCCATGCTCAGAAGCACCTCAGTAATGTCCTTGAGGCCCTAGTCCATTCAATGTGCAGTGGGCTGGCTGTTAAATGGCCGCACTATTGTGTGCCTCAATCATCGACAATGCAATGGGCACCTGACCTTGGACATCCTGACCCATGGCCGATACCTTAACACCAAAACCTTCCACCACAGACGCCACCCGTGTGCTGTTTGCCGAGGTGACACCCATGGTTGCCACCGCCTCCTGCTCCTGCAGACAGTTGGACTCCTCCAACTGAACCTGCAGACGTTGGATGGTGGTTGATACAACCTCAGTTAGTCCCCGGCTCTGCATCTGCATCTCTAAGTTTTATAGGACCTCACTTTCCAGAGATGCGAGATCGATCTGGGCAACAGCTAATCCCTGGGGTCGGGATGTATTCGTTCCCTCCGTCCTTTGGGTGTCCCGATTTCCACCTGATATGCAACTGCATGTGTGTGGTGCACACCAGCTAGTGTCACAGGAGCCCCTTCATTAATGTGTCCAACCGAGATGAGTGTCTCTGTGATGGTGGAGGGCCCCAGAGACAGCAGTGATGAAAAGTCAGTGTCGTCCCCAAAGGTGTGCTCCAGCGTGTGTTGGGTTGTGACAGGGGGCATGGGGCTTCGGAAGGTCCTCGCTCATTTTCCGGTGGGCCATATTCCCCGGAGGCCTTGTTCATCGTGGCCGGAGCCTTCAACAAGGCCAACCTCAAGAGTGCACTGCCAAAATTCCACCAGCACATCTTCCTGTCCCACCAGGGGCGATAACACTCTTGACCACTGCTACTCAAAAATCAAGGGCGCCTATCGTTCCATCCCCCAACCGCACTTTGGGAAATCAGACCATAAGACGGTGCTCCTTCTACCGGCATACATGCAGAAACTCAAGCGGGAGAATCCAGCTAAGAAGGTTGTGCAGTGCTGGTCCGAGCAGACAGAAGAGCTCTTACGTGACTGCTTAGAGACAGTGGACTGGTCCATATTTAAGAACTCAGCGACCAACTTAAATGAGTATGCCACCACCGTCACAGACTTCATCAGCAAATGTGTGGACGACTGCGTGCCAAAGAAAGCAGTACGTGCGTTCCCCAACCGGAAACCATGGCTCAATCGCGAGATTGACTCCCTACTGAAGGACAGATCTGAGGCGTTCAAGGCAGACGACCCTGCCCTATACAAGAAATCCAGGTACGACCTCCGCAAAGCCATCCGGAATGCCAAGAGAGAATATCAAACCAAGCTAGAGTCACAGACAGACTCTCGGCGGTTGTGGCAAGGACTAAACAACATAACGGGCTACAAAGCGAAGCCGAACAGTATCTCTGGCAGCAGCGCACCTCTCCCCAATGAACTCAATGCATTCTATGCTCGGTTCGAGCAGGTAACCAACAATCCGCTGGTGAGTGCCCCGGCAGCCCATAATTCACCCATACCCACCATCACAGCTTCCGAGTCAGATTGGCCTTCCTGAAAGTGAACCCTCAGAAGGCGACGGGCCCAGACGGGATCCCTGGTCGTGCACTCAGAGCCTGCACGGACCAGCTGGCAGAGGTATTCACGGACATCTTTAACCTGTCCCTACTCCACTCCGAGGTCCCCACCTGCTTCAAGAAGACCACCATCATACCGGTACCAAAGAAGAACCAGGCAACGTGCCTCAATGACTACCGACCAGTGGTCCTGACTTCAGTCGTAATGAAGTGCTTCGAGAGGTTGATCATGAGGCGCATCACCTCCATACTGCCAGAACGCCTTTATCCACTGCAATTCGCATACCGCTGCAACCGGTCCACATCAGACACCATTTCCCTGGCCCTACACTCATCCCTAGAGCATCTCGAAAACAAGGACTCCTACATTAGACTCCTATTTATTGACCACAGCTCCGCCTTCAACACCATAATCCCAGCCGAGCTCATATCAAAGCTCCAAAACCTAGGACTTGGCTCCCCACTCTGCAACTGGATCCTCGATTTTCTGACCAACAGACCACAATCAGTAAGAATGAACAACAACACCTCCTCCACAATAGTCCTCAACACCGGGGCCCCGCAAGGCTGCGTACTTAGCCCCCTACTCTACTCCCTGTACACACACGACTGCGTGGCAAAACTTGGTTCCAACTCCATCTACAAGTTTGCTGACGATACGACCATAGTGGACCGGATCTCGAATAACGATGAGTCCAAATACAGGAGGGAGATAGAGAACCTAGTGGAGTGGTGTAGCGACAACAATCTCTCCCTCAATGCCAGCAAAACTAAAGAGCTGGTAATTGACTTCAGGAAGCAAAGTACTGTACACACCCCTGTCAGCATCAACGGGGCTGAGGTGGAGATGGTTAGCAGTTTCAAATTCCTAGGGGTGTACATCTCCAAAAATCTGTCCTGGTCCACCCACGTCGACGCTACCACCAAGAAAGCACAACAGCGCCTATACTTCCTCAGGAAACTAAGGAAATTCGGCATGTCCACATTGACTCTTACCAACTTTTACAGATGCACCATAGAAAGCATCCTATCAGGCTGCATCACAGCCTGGTATGGCAACTGCTCGGCCCAGGACCGCAAGAAACTTCAGAGAGTCGTGAACACCGCCCAGTCCATCACACGAACCTGCCTCCCATCCATTGACTCCATCTACACCTCCCGCTGCCTAGGGAAAGCGGGCAGTATAATCAAAGATCCCTCCCACCCGGCTTACTCACTCTTCCAACTTCTTCCATCGGGCAGGAGATACAGAAGTCTGAGAACACACACGAACAGACTCAAAAACAGCTTCTTCCCCACTGTCACCAGACTCCTAAATGACCCTCTTATGGACTGATTTCATTAACACTACACCCCGTATGCTTCATCTGATGCCAGTGCTTTTGTAGTTACATTGTATATGTTGTGTTACCCTATTATGTATTTTCTTTTATTCCCTTTTCTTCTCATGTACTTAATGATCTGTTGAGCTGCTCGCACAAAAATACTTTTCACTGTACCTCGGTACACGTGACAATAAACAAATCCAATCCAATCCAATAATGTTGTGGCTGGGGATGGAAGGTGATTCTTTTTTTATATAAATGTACCCAATTAATTTTTTTTTCCCAATTAAGGGGCAATTTAGCATGGCCAATCCACCTAACTCCTCACGGACAGTAATCCAGGGCCAGGATTCGAACCCAGGTGCTCGGCGCCGCAGTCCCAGTGCTATCTACTGCGCCACATGCCGATTCTTAAAGACAAAAGGTAAGATGAATGTTAGATCGTAGCTCGGCGTGGTGCGGGGTCGGCTGAGTCACGTTCCATCGGGATGTCACAATGCAGTGGGGACTCACTTGGTGATGCCATGCTGACCTCCGCCTCTGCGACAGCTTGATCTCCCTTCCTGCAGACTAGACCCATGCCCTCTGCTCTGCGATGGTGCATGGCTGTACATTCAACGGGTACCATCCAATTGCTTCCTGGTCCCTGCGGTTGTGGCCGACCTTCTACAGAGGTAACAGATGATGCACAGGATGAGACACACATACGCAGGCAGCACAGGGGGTAAGGCAGTAGGGAGTATTTGCGAGACAGAGGTGCAGGTGCCCTGGCCGCCCTGAGAAGTTAGTGCAACTTCTTCCGGCACTGCTGCCCGGTACTGCTGGTGGGTCACACGATGTTCCAGGCCACTGCCAACTGCGCCCAGGCCCGGTTAACCTCGGCTGGTGGCAGGCTCCATTCCACCCCGCGTTACGTGGTGCCCCGCCCATCCTCCATGCGTCCAGTAATGTCTCCAGCTTGCATTGGTGAAATTCACGGACGTTTTCTGGGGTGGCATCCATCTGGCTGGAATGAGAGTGTGTTGGGAGCGTTGTGCTTAAACACATTTCCAGCTTCTCAGGCTCTCGAGTGCCAATCCCGACCACTGTGAATCCGTGCCAGCGTCTGTTGGAATTGCACTAAAGAAAAGAAAGAACAAAGAACAATGCAACTCAGGAACAGGCTCTTCCGCCCTCCAAACCTGAGCCGATCACGTGTCCGATCTAGACCAATCGCCTGTATCCTTTGATACCCTGTCTGTTTATGGGCCTATCCAGATAAGTCTTAAAGGTCACTGACATATCTGCCTCAACTACCTCACTTGGCAGTGCATTCCTGGCCACCGCCACCCTCTGTGTAAAAAACCTCCCCCGTATATCTCTGCTGAACCTTTCCCCCTCACCTTGAACTTGTGCTTCCTTGTAATTGTCATTACCATCCTGGGAAAAAGCTTCCAACTGTTCACCCTATCTATACCCCCAATAATTTTATAAACTTCTATCAAGTCGCCCCTCAGTCTCAATTCCAGTTCATTCACTACTAGTTCCACATGGCGCACGGGTTGGTCCATTTGCATGTCCTGAATTGCTCCGGCATTCAAATCCCCATAGTCATTGGAGCATTCCCGCGCTCCAGACCCTCTGAAATGGAGAATCCAATCCTAAGTGTTCCGCTGCTCCTGAAAGCAAGTGAATTGTACTTCTGCTTGGGTTGCTATTCGGTATGCGATTCAGGATATGCAAATAGCTCACCACTCTCCACGTATGAATTGAGAGCAATTCCTGGTATTACGATCCCTGGATAGACCCTAACCGGGTACGGGACAGAAACTCCAATATTTATTTTTCATTTTGTAAGACTGTGAAGAAAGAATACCTCGCTCCAGGAGTGATTTCACGATGAAATAGTGAAATACTAGATTAAAACAAACTTTCTTACGAATGCAGTATAAAAATATCTTCAGCATCACACCCGAAAATAACTTACAATTACGCCTTAACCAATGTCAACCAATGCACAGTAACACTTAGCTCCTACATTTATTCGCACTCAAACAACAATAAAATCATCCCAGCTCCCAATCCAGTGTTAAATAGCATTTGCACCGAGGAGTACCTGCTTCTCAGAGATGGTCTTTGTGAAAAAGAGATATCTTGGCACTGGGTTGAAGAAATAAAAGCGAATCCCGTCAGAACCATGCAGAAATTCTGGCTGTGCTCCTTCAGAAAATGTGTTTCTGCTTGTTTCAACTCAAATTCAAATCAACAATTCTGAACTCCTTGGAATGACTGCTAATGTGGCTCGAGACATATTTGTAACTGAACTGAAGTGAAATTAAAGTGCTTGACTGCTGCTCACAGTGCCATTTTAATTTCAATTGATCTGCTTTTCGGAAACATGTCTTGTCATCTTAGCTCCATCCTGCAACTACATCATTTTTCAAAATTAAAATAGAATTAACTCCATCGGAAACCTCCTTAATCCAATCAAAACTGCATTAGACCGAGCTTTTTACGATGCCTTAATTCCACACCAGGGGCGAAATTCTCCCCAAACGGCCCGATGTCCGCCGACTGGCACCCAAAACGGCGCCAATCAGACGGGCATCGCACCGCCCCAAAGGTGCGGAATGCTCCGCATCTTTGGGGGCCGAGCCCCAACATTGAGGGGCTAGGCCGGCGCCGGAGGGATTTCCGCCCCGCCAGCTGGCGGAAACGGCCTTTGTTGCCCCGCCAGCTGGTGCGGAAATGACATGTCGGGGCGGCGCATGCGCGGGAAAGTCAGCGGCCGCTGACAGTTTCCCGCGCATGCGCAGTGGAGAGAGTCTCTTCCGCCTCCGCCATAGTGGAGACCGTGGCGGAGGCGGAAGGGAAAGAGTGCCCCCATGGCACAGGCCCGCCCGCGGATCAGTGGGTCCCGATTGTGGGCCAGGCCACCGTGGGGGCACCCCCCGGGGTCAGATCACCCCGCGCCCCCCCCCAGGACCCCGGAGCCCGCCCGCGCCGCCTTGTCCCGCCGGTAAATAGGTACTTTAATTTACGCCGGCGGGACAGGCAATTTATCGGCGGGACTTCAGCCCATCCGGGCCGGAGAATCCGGCGGGGGGGGCCCGCCAACTGGCGCAGCCCGATTCCCGCCCCCGCCGAATATCCGGTACCGGAGACTTCGGCAACCGGCGGGGGCGGGATTCACGGCAGCCCCCAGCGATTCTCCAACCCGGCGGGGGGTCGGAGAATGACGCCCCAGGTTCCCAAACATTCAAACCGGGATTTTAAAAACATGGCTGCAGCAATCATGGATGCACTAGCCCACGCACCACTACTGTACCAAATACCGATAATACATGTGAAAATCCTATTTTCCACACACTGGAACCATGGAAGTTGAAACCGCTGGACCCGAAATTAGCACCAAAGAGCATGACAGATGGACCTGTTTTTAAGCACTCCACTTCGCACCCACTCACTTCAGCCAGGAAGATGGCTCACAGAAGACCTGCCATCGGCTTTGAGAGTCCTAGTTGGATGCACAGCTCCATGCCAGTGAGGAGAGGAGGAACACCTGCTTCACCAGAGTCGGTCACAGACTCCAATCTGCCCTTCTGAACAAAGCCTAGGAGCTGGTGACAAAGACAGTCAGTGCTTCCAGCCTCACAAGAAAGAGACAGGTGTTAATCCTGAGGTGTGGCATTAATTGCTGAGGCCTGTCCCCTCAGTGGGGCAGAGATAAAGTGAAGGTTCAAAAGGTCACAATGTAGGTATCTGTTGGTTGGGGGTGCTCTGCTGATTCCCAGCTTCCTCGCCAGTGGGGAGGAGCTCCTGGAAAAGGGATGCCAGCACCTGGTAAGCCCCTGATTATGCTTTGCCATGTCCATTCCCTTGATAAAGCTACTGGGGTATGAGGGCGTCCAGAGGGCCTGCCTGGGTGGGCTTCCAGATGACCAGGGGCTCTCTGAGAATTTGAAGGACACAGGGTGCATTCAGCAGG
The DNA here is from genome assembly GCF_047496885.1 of Scyliorhinus torazame. Taxonomy (NCBI): domain Eukaryota; kingdom Metazoa; phylum Chordata; class Chondrichthyes; order Carcharhiniformes; family Scyliorhinidae; genus Scyliorhinus; species Scyliorhinus torazame. Next base: position 118,164,989 of record NC_092716.1, read on the forward strand.
GTCAGCAGCTGTAGTAGTCACCAACAGCAGTATTATATGTATTATGAAAAGACCAGTAGGCAGCGTATAAATGTGTGTGCTCGCCAGCGCTGCAGCCATTCTTGTGGCAGCTACAAGAAGCACAACGTCTTTGCTCAATAAAGCCTCGATTATTCCACTACTCTCGTCTTTGTGATAATTGATAGTGCATCAATTTATTGAGCAAAGATTTTTAAAACGATGGGTCTCCGCATCAAGCCTGATCGCCTGCAGCTGAGCCCTCAAGCAGCCAACGCTACGTCCGCTTCTGACCACTGGCTAGCCTGCTTCGAAAGTTACTTCCGAACAACCGCTGAGGAACCCTCGTACACGCAGAAGCTCCAAGTCCTGTATTAACATAGAACATAGAAAATACAGCACAGAACAGGCCCTTCGGCCCACGATGTTGTGCCGAACCTTTGTCCTAGATTAATCATAGATTATCATTGAATTTACAGTGCAGAAGGAGGCCATTCGGCCCTTTGAGTCTGCACCGGCTCTTGGAAAGAGCACCATACCCAAACTCAACACCTCCACCCAACACCAAGGGCAATTTGGACATTAAGGGCAATTTATCATTGGCCAATTCACCTAACCCGCACATCTTTGGACTGTGGGAGGAAACCGGAGCACCCGGAGGAAACCCACGCAGACACGGGGAGGACGTGCAGACTCCGCACAGACAATGACCTAATCCGGAATCGAACCTGGGACCATGGAGCTGTGAAGCAATTGTGCTATGCACAATGCTACCGTGCTGCCCTTAAGAACAAATAAATCTACACTATATCATTTTACCGTAATCCATGTACCTATCCAATAGCTGCTTGAAGGTCCCTAATGTTTCCGACTCAACTACTTCCACAGGCAGTGCATTCCATGCCCCCACTACTCTCTGGGTAAAGAACCTACCTCTGATATCCCTCCTATATCTTCCACCTTTCACCTTAAATTTATGTCCCCTTGTAATGGTGTGTTCCACCCGGGGAAAAAGTCTCTGACTGTCTACTCTATCTATTCCCCTGATCATCTTATAAACCTCTATCAAGTCGCCCCTCATCCTTCTCCGCTCTAATGAGAAAAGGCCTAGCACCCTCAACCTTTCCTCGTAAGACCTACTCTCCATTCCAGGCAACATCCTGGTAAATCTTCTTTGCACCTTTTCCAGAGCTTCCACATCCTTCCTAAAATGAGGCGACCAGAACTGTACACAGTACTCCAAATGTGGCCTTACCAAAGTTTTGTACAGCTGCATCATCACCTCACGGCTCTTAAATTCAATCCCTCTGTTAATGAACGCGAGCACACCATAGGCCTTCTTCACAGCTCTATCCACTTGAGTGGCAACTTTCAAAGATGTATGAACATAGACCCCAAGATCTCTCTGCTCCTCCACATTGCCAAGAACTCTACCGTTAACCCTGTATTCCGCATTCATATTTGTCCTTCCAAAATGGACAACCTCACACTTTTCAGGGTTAAACTCCATCTGCCACTTCTCAGCCCAGCTCTGCATCCTATCTATGTCTCTTTGCAGCCGACAACAGCCCTCCTTACTATCCACAACTTCACCAATCTTTGTATCGTCTGCAAATTTACTGACCCACCCTTCAACTCCCTCATCCAAGTCATTAATGAAAATCACAAACAGCAGAGGACCCAGAACTGATCCCTGCGGTACGCCACTGGTAACTGGGATCCAGGCTGAATATTTGCCATCCACCACCACTCTCTGACTTCTATCGGTTAGCCAGTTTGTTATCCAACTGGCCAAATTTCCCACTATCCCATGCCTCCTTACTTTCTGCATAAGCCTACCATGGGGAACTTTATCAAATGCCTTACTAAAATCCATGTACACTACATCCACTGCTTTACCTTCATCCACATGCTTGGTCACCTCCTCAAAGAATTCAATAAGATTTGTTAGGCAAGACCTACCCCTCACAAATCCGTGCTGACTATCCCTAATCAAGCAGTGTCTTTCCAGATGCTCAGAAATCCTATCCTTCAGTACCCTTTCCATTACTTTGCCTACCACCGAAGTAAGACTAACTGGCCTGTAATTCCCAGGGTTATCCCTAGTTCCTTTTTTGAACAGGGGCACGACATTCGCCACTCTCCAATCCCCTGGTGCCACCCCTGTTGACAGTGAGGATGAAAAGATAATTGCCAACGGCTCTGCAATTTCATCTCTTGCTTCCCATAGAATCCTTGGATATATCCCGTCAGGCCCGGGGGACTTGTCTATCCTCAAGTTTTTCAAAATGCCCAACACATCTTCCTTCCTAACAAGTATTTCCTCGAGCTTACCAATCTGTTTCACACTGTCCTCTCCAACAATATCGCCCCTCTCATTTGTAAATACAGAAGAAAAGTACTCATTCAAGACCTCTCCTATCTCTTCAGACTCAATACACAATCTCCCGCTACTGTCCTTGATTGGACCTACCCTCGCTCTAGTCATTCTCATATTTCTCACATATGTGTAAAAGGCCTTGGGGTTTTCCTTGATCCTACCCGCCAAAGATTGTTCATGCCCTCTCTTAGCTCTCCTAATCCCTTTCTTCAGTTCCCTCCTGGCTATCTTGTATCCCTCCAATGCCCTGTCTGAACCTTGTTTCCTCAGCCTTACATAAGTCACCTTTTTCCTCTTAACAAGACATTCAACCTCTCTTGTCAACCATGGATCCCTCACTCGACCATCTCTTCCCTGCCTGACAGGGACATACATATCAAGGACACATAGCACCTGTTCCTTGAACAAGTTCCACATTTCACTTGTGTCCTTCCCTGCCAGCCTATGTTCCTAACTTAAGCACTTCAATTCTTGTCTGACAACATCGTATTTACCCTTCCCCCAATTGTAAACCTTGCCCTGTTGCACGTACCTATCCCTCTCCATTACTAAAGTGAAAGTCACAGAATTGTGGTCACTATCTCCAAAATGCTCCCCCACTAACAAATCTATCACTTGCCCTGGTTCATTACCAAGTACTAAATCCAATATTGCCCCTCCTCTGGTCGGACAATCTACATACTGTGTTAGAAAAGCTTCCTGGACACACTGCACAAACACCACCCCATCCAAACTATTTGATCTAAAGAGTTTCCACTCAATATTTGGGAAGTTAAAGTCACCCATGACTACTACCCTGTGACTTCTGCACCTTTCCAAAATCTGTTTCCCAATCTGTTCCTCCACATCTCTGCTACTATTGGGGGGCCTATAGAAAACTCCTAACAAGGTGACTGCTCCTTTCCTATTTCTGACTTCAACCCATACTACCTCAATAGGGTGATACTCCTCGAACTGCCTTTCTGCAGCTGTTATACTATCTCTAATTAATAATGCCACCCCCCCACCTCTTTTACCACCCTCCCTAATCTTATTGAAACATCTGTAACCAGGGACCTCCAACAACCATTTCTGCCCCTCTTCTATCCCAGTTTCCGTGATGGCCACCACATCGTAGTCCCAAGTACCGATCCATGCCTTAAGTTCACCCACCTTATTCCTGATGCTTCTTGCGTTGAAGTATACACACTTCAACCCATCTCCGTGCCTGCAAATACTCTCCTTTGTCAGTGTTCCCTTCCCCACTGCCTCATTACACGCTTTGGCGTCCTGAATATCGGCTACCTTAGTTGCTGGACTACAAATCCGGTTCCCATTCCCCTGCCAAATTAGTTTAAACCCTCCCGAAGAGTACTAGCAAACCTCCCTCCCAGGATATTGGTGCCCCTCTGGTTCAGATGCAACCCGTCCTGCTTGTACAGGTCCCACCTTCCCCAGAATGCGCTCCAATTATCCAAATACCTGAAGCCCTCCCTCCTACACCATTCCTGCAGCCACGTGTTCAACTGCACTCTCTCCCTATTCCTAGCCTCGCTATCACGTGGCACCGGCAACAAACCAGAGATGACAACTCTGTCTGTCCTGGCTTTCAACTTCCAGCCTAACTCCCTAAACTTGTTTATTACCTCCACACCACTTTTCCTACCTATGTCGTTGGTACCAATGTGCACCACAACTTCTGGCTGCTCCCCCTCCCCCTTAAGGATCCTGAAGACACGATCCGAGACATCCCTGGCCCTGGCACCCGGGAGGCAACATACCTTCCGGGAGTCTCGCTCGCGACCACAGAATCTCCTATCTATTCCCCTAACCATTGAATCTCCTACAACTATTGCTTTTCTATTCTCCCCCCTTCCCTTCTGAGCCCCAGAGCCAGACTCCGTGCCAGAGACCTGACCGCTAGGGCCTTCCCCCGGTAGGTCATCCCCCCCAACAGCATCCAAAACGGTATACTTGTTTCGAAGGGGAACGGCCACGAGGGATCCCTGCACTGTCTGCCTGTTTGTTTTTTTCCCCCTGACTGTAACCCAGCTATTCTTGTCCAGTACCTTGGGTGTGGTTACCTCCCTGTAACTCTTCTCAATCACCCCCTCTGCCTCCCGGATGATCCGAAGTTCATCCAGCTTCAGCTCCAGTTCCCTAACACGGTCTTTGAGGAGCTGAAGTTGGGTGCACTTCCCGCAGGTATAGTCAGTGGGGACACCGGTGGTATCCCTCACCACCCACATCCTACAGGAGGAGCATGTAACTGGCCTAGCCTCCATCCCCTCTTACCTTACAGAATATAGCTGCTGTGTGGACTAACTAGATCTCCGCCCTCCGACTCTGCTCCCAGTCAGCTACACTTCCTGTAAACTCCTGGCTCTCTTCGCACTCTTTGCAGAAATGTCGGAAACAAAATGAAAGGAGCACCTTACTCCCTCCTCACCTAACTCCCTCGGTCACCAAACTCTTACTATAGCACTCAAAATGCACCAAATTCAGCACTCCCTCGGTCACCAAACTCTTACTATAGCACTCAAAATGCACCAAATTCAGCACTCCCTCGGTCACCAAACTCTCACTATCGCACTCAAAAAGCACCAAATTCAGCACTCAGTGCAAACAAAGTCTGCACTGTAGGGGATCACTTTTATACTGTGAATCTAGCCTCTGAAAAACTGGCCAAATCCAATTAACTAATTAACAAGCTCCAGCTGCAAGTGCCTAGAAGTAGAAGCCTGTTTAAAGCTGATTGAAAATTCACCTTCTTCTAAACCAAACAGCAACTTTTAAGTTAATTAATTAAATAAAAGAAAGACTAAACTTTAGATAAAAATGAAGCCTTATACTCCCTCGGTCACCAAACTCTCACTATCGCACTCAAAAAGCACCAAATTCAGCACTCATGGGTGAGCCCTGGCATTTTTCCTCTCATCCAGGATGCGCCCACTTACTCCAAAGCAAAGGAGCTCCTGAAGGAACATTACGTTCGGCCAGTCAACCAACTATACGCCAGGCACCTCCTGTCCACGAGACAGCAACTCCCCGGTGAGCTTCTGGACGGTTTCTGGTGTGCCCTGCACATCCTGGGGAGGAACTGTGACTGCCAGGCAGTTTCGGCAGTCCAGTACACAGAACGTATAATCTGAGACGCCTTCATTAAGGGCATAAAATCTGCGTACGTCCGCCAGCGCCTACTGGAAGGGGGGATGCTTGATATTGCGGGAACTAGGCAGCTCGCAAACTCGTTAGAAGTGGCCTCTCGTAATGTCCAGTCGTACGCCCCCGACCGCACGTCACCCTCGTGGGCATCGTGGGCCCCACCAGCTGCCGACTCCAGCTCACCGCAAGCCTGCGCCGCGCGGCTGCCAGCCAACCCTGGTGGGCCCCAAGGGCTATTTTGGAGGGCAGAACAAACATCCCCGGCAGGCAGCGTGACCTGCAATGGATGTGGAAAGAAGGGACACTTTGTTTCTGTTTGCCAGGCCCGGTCAGTCGCCGCTGTTTCCAGGCCCGACTTTCCTGCACCCCCCACGTGCGACCCAGAGGTGCCACCATTTTCCTCCTCGTAAGCCACGTGCTGCCCGTGGGCATCGCAACCTTCTTTTCCGCAGGCCATGTGCGGCCCGTGGGCACCGCCAGTTTTGATGCCGCCCGCCATGTGTGCCCCATGGGCACCGCCATCTTCGGCGCCATTTTGGATGGCGCCTCAGGACCCCTGCTCATCTGGTCATTCATCGTCTGCTTCTACCTCTACTACCGCTGACCAGCCCAGGACCTCCCAGCATCTGCCGCAGCTCACCTCGATCACCTTGGTTCCGTCCCGGCCCCGCAACCTCGCGACCGCAACAACGACGGTTAAAATCAATGGGCACGAGACGACCTGCCTTTTTGACTCCGGGAGCACAGAGAGTTTCATCCACCCCATGTCGGTAAGGCGCTGCTCCCTTGCGGTACACCCTGTTACCCGGAAAATCTCTCTAGCCTCCAGATCCCATTCCATGGAAATCCGGGGATACTGCATCGCGACCCTCACCATCCAAGGCATAGAGTTTAGCAACCTCCGGCTCTATGTCCACCCCCACTTTTGTGCTGCCCTGTTACTCGGCCTGGACTTCCAGTGCCACCTCCAAAGCTTAACCTTAAAATTCGGCGGACCCGTACCCCCCCCCCCCCCCCCCTCACCGTATGCAGCCTCACGACCCTTAATTTCAATCCACCTTCCATGTTTGCGAACCTCACCCCGGATTGCAAACCCGTCGCCACCTGGAGCAGACAGTACATTGCCCAGGACAGGACCTTCATCAGGTCGGAGGTCCAACGGGTTCTGCGGGAACGGGTCATTGAGGCCAGCAACAACCCCTGGAGAGCCCAAGTGGTAGTAGTAAAGACTGGGGAGAAGCACAGGATGGTCATTGACTACAGTCAGACCATCAATTGGTACACGCAGCTCGACGCGTACCCCCTCCCACGCATATCTGACATGGTCAATCAGATTATGCAGTATCGTGTCTTTTCCACAGTGGACCTGAAGTCCGCCTACCACCAGCTCCCCATCCACCCGGAGGACCGCCAATACACTGTGTTCGAAGCAGATGGCCACCTCGATCACTTCCTTAGGGTTCCCTTCGGCGTCACTAGTGGCGCCTCGGTCTTCCAACGTGAAATGGACCGAATGGTTGACAGATACGGACTGTGGGCCGTACCTAGATAACGTCACCATATGTGGCCACAATCAGCAGGACCACGTCTCTAACCTCCAAAAATTCCTCCAGACCGCCAAACTCCTTAACCTCATGTACAATAAGGGGAAATGCTTGTTCCGCACCAACCACTTAGCCATCCTTGGCTATATCATGGAAAATGGGGTTTTAGGGCCCGACCCCTAAGCATGAGCCCCCTCATGGAACACCACTGAACCCCCACTGCCCCAAGGCCCCGAAACGATGCCTGGGGTTTTGTCTCCTACTATGCAAGGTGGGTCCCTAATTATGCGGACAAGGCCCGCCCACTCATTCAGTCCACAGTTTTTCCCCTGACAGCTGAGGCCCGCCAGGCCTTCAACCACATCAAGGCAGAAATCTCCAATGCCACGATACACGCGGTTGACGATGCATCGGACGTAGCTCTGGCCGCCACCCTCAACCAGCGGGCAGGCCCGTGCCCTTCTTTTCCTGCATCCTCCATGCCTCCGAAATTCGGCACTCCTCTGTCGAAAAGGAGGCCCAAGCCATTGTGGAAGCTGTGCGACATTGGAGGCAGTACCTGGCCAGCAAGAGATTCACTCTCCTCACTGACCAACAGTCGATTGCCTTCATGTTCAATAACACACAGCGGGACAAGATCAAAAACGACAAGATTGTGAGGTGGAGGATTGAGCTCTCCACCTATAATTACGAGATTTTGTATCGCCTGGGGAAGCTCAATGAGCCCCCTGACGCCCTATCCCGCGGTACATGTGTCAGCGCACAAGTGGACCGACTCAGGGCTCTCCACTATGACCTCTGTCACCCAGGGGTCACCCAGTTCTTCCATTTCATCAAGGCCCGCAACTTGCCCTACTCCATTGAGGAGGTCAGGACTGTCACCAGAGACTGCCAGGTCTGCGCGGAAGGGCAAGCCGCACTTCTACCGGCCAGATCGAGCGCACCTGGTGAAGGCCTTATGCCCCTTTGAGCACATCAGCATGGACTCCAAATTTGTGGAGAAAGAAAAGATTCTACGATGGGCCATGGAGAAGCATACCTGCGACTGGGAGAGGAATAATGTCTGTGGTAAACCACTGTTGCACCTCTATTACGTGATGTATGGTAGGACCTGTACTACAGGAACGGTGGTAGTCCTTGCCAGCTGGCTCCGCCCAGTAGGCGGAGTATAAATATGTGTGTCCTCCATGCTGCAGCCATTTCGCCAGCTGTTGTGGGAGGCCACACATCTTAGAGCAATAAAGCCTCAGTTGTACCCAAATCAAGTCTTTGTGCAATTGATCATGCATCAATTTATTGCTCTAAGATTTTCAAAAGATGGACCACCGTATCAAACCGGATCGCCTGCAGCTGGATCTGCATTCAAGTGACGCCAAAAAGGACTTTCAACACTGGCTAGCGTGTTTCGAGGCGTACATCAACTCGGCGCCCAGCCCTGTCTCGGAGGCTCAGAAGATACAGATTCTGAACTCAAGGTTGAGCTCCAGCGGAGTTCCGCTAATCCAATACGCGCCAAACTACGCGGAAGCTATGATGCTCAGAAGGTGAACACGCTCTTCGCCAGGCATGTACTCGCCACTCGCTCTCAACACGCTGGTGAGTCCATAGAAGACTTCTGGCGGGCCCTAATCCCACTCGTCCGAGACTGTGACTGTCAGGCTGTTACGGCCACTGAACATTCAAACCTCCTTATGCGGGACGCCTTTGTTACGGGGATTGGGTTGGACCTCATACGCCAGCTGCTGTTGGGAGGGGCCACGCTCGACCTAGCAGAGACAAAGAAACTACCGTTCTCTATGACGGTCGCCTCGCGCAATATTCAGGCCTACACCCCCAGCCGTGCGGCCCACCCCTCCTACGCATCGTGGACCCCACAGACGGCACTTCCAGCGGGGGCCTTACCCAGCCTATACGCCTGCGCCACACGCCAGCCAGCGAACCCCGGGGTCCCCGATTTTACTTTTGCGGCCAGCAGCAACACCCCCTCCGCCAACGCTGCCCAGCCGGCGCTGCCCTTTGTAAGGCTTGCGGCAAGAAGGGGCACTTCGCCGCGGTGTACCAGGCCCGTGCAGATGCCGCTATTGCCCCCACCCCTCTCGTTCACGGACAATGGGCGCCGCCATCTTCACCTCCCTGGACCACGCGCAGCCAGTGGGCTCCACCATCTTCTCCCCCTCAGACCACGTGCGGCCAGTGGGCGCCACCATCTTCTCCCCTTCAGACCAAGCGCGGCCAGTGGGCGCCGCCATCTTTCCCTCCGAGCAACACCTGCGGCACATGGGTGCCGCTATCTTGTTCAACCCCCGCCACGTGCGGCCCTGGGCGCCGCCATTTTGTCCTCCTCTAGATCTTCAGGCACTGCCATCTTGTCTCCCCCACGGCACATGGGCACCGCCAGCATTCCAGGAACTGTGCCCCCTGGGCTTCCCATCATCCGACATCAGCGACGACCAACCACGGCTCACCTCAGTGATCATCGACCAGTCTCGTCCGCACAACCTGGTCACCACATCGACCACCGTTAAAATCAACGGACACGTGACCTCTTGCCTGCTGGACTCCGGGAGCAGCGAAAGCTTCATCCACCCAAATACGGTAACGCGTTGCTCCCTCGTGGTACGCCACGCCAACCAAAGAATCTCCCTGGCCTCCGGATCCCATTCCGTGGCGATCCGGGGATACTGTACGGTCACACTCACGGTCCAGGACGTAGAATTCAGTGGCTTCCACTTCTACGTCCTACCTAACCTCTGCACTGCCCTACTACTCGGCCTGGACTTCCAGTGCAACCTCTCGAGCCTAACCCTGAAATTCGGTGGGCCCCTACCACCCCTCACTGTGTGCGGCCTCGTGATCCTAAAGGTTGATCCGCCTTCCCTCTTCGCAAATCTAACCTTGGATTGCAAACCCGTCGCCACCAGGAGCAGATGGTACAGTACCCAGGACAGGACCTTCATCAGATCCGAGGTCCAGCGGCTGCTTCGGAAAGGCATCATCGAGGCCAGCAACAGCCCCTGCAGAGGCCAAGTGGTAGTAGTTAAAACTGGGGAGAAACAGAGAATGGTCGTGGACTACAGCCAGACCATCAATTGATACACGCAGCACGACGCATACCCCCTCCCACGCATATCTGTTATGGTCAATCAGATTGCGCAGTACCGAGTCTTCTCAATGGTAGACCTCAAATCCGCCTACCACCAGCTCCCCATTCATAAATCGGACCATCCATGCACTGCCTTCGAGGCAGACGGCCGCCTCTAGCACTTCATCAGGGTTCACTTCGGCGTCACCAACGGGATCTCGGTCTTCCAAAGGGAGATGGAACGAATGGTCGACCGGTACGGTTTGCGGGCCACCTTTCCGTACCTGGACAACGTCACCATCTGCAGCCATGACCAGCAGGACCACGACGGCAACTTTGCCAAACTTTCCGCACCGCCTCTCTCCTAAACCTTATCTACAACAAGGAGAAGTGCATGTTTAGCACAATCCGCTTAGTCATCCTCAGCTATGTGGTCCAGAACGGAGTTCTGGGGCCCTATCCTGACCGCATGTGTCCCCTCATGGAGCTCCCCCTCCCCCACTGCCCCAAGGCCCTCAAACGCTGCCTGGTGTTCTTTTCGTACTACGCTCAGTGGGTCCCAAACCATGCGGACAAGGCCCACCCACTCATAGTCAACCCATTTTCCCCTGATGGCCGAGGCACAACAGGCCTTCACCCATATCAGAGCCGATATCGCCAAGGCGGGGATGTACACAATAGATGAGACTCTGCCCTTTCAAGTAGAGAGCGACGCATCAGATGTTGCCCTAGCTGCCACCCTCAATCAGGCAGGCAGATCCATGGCATTCTTTTCCCGAGCCCTTCATGCCTCAGAAATTCGGCACTCATCCGTCGAAAAAGAGGCCCAAGCTATCATTGAAGCTGTGCGGCATTAGAGGCAGTACCTGGCCGGCAGGAGATTCACTCTCCTGACTGACCAACGGTCGTTAGCCTTCATATTCAATAACACACAGCGGGGCAAGATCAAGAATGATAAGATCTTGAGGTGGAGGATCGAGCTCTCCACCTACAATTACGAGATTTTGTATCGCCCCGGCAAGCTAAACGAGCCCCCAGATGCACTATCCCGAGGTACATGTGCCAGCGCACAAGTAGACCGACTCCGGACCCTGCACAACAGCCTTTGTCACCCAGGAATCACACGGTTGTACCATTTCATAAAGGCCTGCAATCTGCACTACTCCATCGAGGAAGTACGGACAATCATCAGGGACTGCCAGGTCTGTGCGGAGTGCAAGCCGCACTTCTACCAGCCAGACCATGCATGCCTGGTGAAGGACTCCCGCCCCTTTGAGCGCCTCAGCATGGATTTCAAAGGGCCCCTCCCCTCCACCGACCGTAACACGTATTTTCTCAGTGTGGTCGATGAGTACTCCAGATTCCCCTTTGCCATCCCATGCCCCGATATGACGTCAGCCACAGTCATCAAAGCCCTCAACACAATCTTCACTCTGTTCGGTTTCCCCGCCTACATCCACAGTGACAGGGAATCCTCCTTCATGAGCGATGAGCTGCATCAGTTCCTGCTCAGCAGGGGTATCGCCTCCAGCAGAACGACAAGCTATAACCCCCGGGGAAACGGACAGGTAGAGAGGGAGAACCGGACGGTGTGGAGGGCCGTCCAACTGGCCCTACGGTCCAGGAACCTCCCGGCCTCCCGCTGGCAGCAGGTCCACCCTGATGCACTACAGTCCATTCAGTTACTACTGTGCGCCGCCACTAACAACACACGCCATGAACACCTTTTTGCCTTCCCCAGGAAGTACACATCTGGGGTGTCGCTCCCGACTTGGATCGCAGCTCAAGGACCTGTCCTACTCCATTGGCATGCCTGACTCCACAAGGCAGACCCGCAACTTTGGAAAGGGTGCAATTGCTCCATGCAAACCCCCAGTAGGCCTACTTGGCGTACCCCGACGGCCGCCAGGATACTGTCTCCCTCAGTTACCTGGCACCAGCAGGCTCCACACACATACACGCCCACGGCCCAGCACCACCCTCTTCTCCCCCGGCGCTCCCAGCAGCAACCCCCCGGAACCATCCGTCCTTCCCCTGCCCACACCCGAGGATGAAGAGGATTTTGGTACGCTCCCGGAGGCACCAGACATCAGACCAGCATCGGCATTGCCGACATCACTACGTCGCTCCCAGCGGCACGTCATGGCCCCGGACCGTTAAACCTCTAACTGGTCCACTGGACTTCAAAAGATATTTTTTTCTCTCTATCAAATATTGTAAATGTAAATGTAAAAAAAAAAACATTTGTTGTATATAGTTCTCCACCACCCCTGCCGGACTCAATTTTCACAGGGGGTGAATGTGGTAAACCACTGTTGCACCTCTATTAGGTGATGTATGATAGGACCTGTACTACAGGTCCGTTGGTAGTCCCTGCCTGCTGGCTCCACCCAGTAGGCGGAGTATACATATGTGTGTCCTCCATGCTGCAGCCATTTTGCCAGCTGCTGTGGGAGGCCACACATCTTAGAGCAATAAAGCCTCAGTTGTACCCAACTCAAGTCTTTGTGCAATTGATCGTGCATCAATGTCCAAATTTATCAGGACATCAGAGCCGACTTGGTAAAGTGGCGTGCAAGCTTCAACAAGGCCAAGGCGGCGCTTTACTGGCAGCAGGTCAGGTTTGGGGTGCCCTACCCGGCAAAATTATGAATGATGTTCGGAGGCCAGGAGTATTATTTCGAGCCCCAGAAGCGTACTTCATTAAGGAGCATAAACTGAGGGGGGGGGGGGGGCATGGTTTGCTGTTTAATGTTTAAATTGGAAGGGGTTGTAGGGCTGAAGCATTTATGTGGGGATGGATGTTCCTATCCCCCCCTCCTGTTTTATGGGACAGTTTGTCTTTAACATTTGTTTGTTTGCTTTTGGAGCAGGCTGCCTGGTGTTCAGGAGAAGTCCTTGTTTGGGTGAGCTGAGGGGTGAGGTGCCTTTGGGCATGAGCGGTAGCATTAGCAGCTAATGCTGATGAACAGAAGTGAGGTAGTGGGGTAGTAGGCCGAGAGAGTCACCGGGAGCGGGAGGGAGGGGAAATGGGAAAGGGTTGGGGGATTGTTGCAACGTGGCAGGGGGTGAGAGATGACATGGTCAGGGCGGAGAAAGGGGCAATGTGAGATGGGCTAGTTATAGGGTGGAATTAAGGGGGCGGGAGTTAAGTAGGGAAGATGACGGACAGTACAGGGGACTGGAGGCATCAGCCTCCGGTAAGTCTGGTAACATGGAACGCCCGGGGACTGAATGGACTGAATGGAGTTGAGGAATCTGGGTGGGAGATATGTGATTGTTCGTGGGGTATTGGAAGAGGCACCGGTGGTGCTGGTAAATGTGTATGCCCCAAATTGGGATGATGTGGGTTTTATGAGGGTGTTGCGAGCAGCGATCCAGGATTTGGCCAGACACCAGTTGATCATGGGAGAATATTTTAACTGTATCCTGGAGCTGAGGGTTATTAGGTCGAGCCCCAGGTCGTTGGGTAGGGTACGAACGGCGAGGGAGCAGGGGGAGCTTATGGCGAGGATGGGTATGGTGGATCCGTGGCGTTTTCAGAACCAAGGGGAAAGGGAGTATCTCTTCTTTTCACATGTCCATAAGGTATATTCGAGGATTGATTAATTTGTAGTAAGTTGGATGATTTGGGTTTTAGTGGAAGGGGAGAGTTATCTCGGACCATGCACCCCACTGGATGGAAATTTGATTTAGAACGGAATGAGAGCAGAGGTCGGGGTGGAGGTTTGACTCGGGGTTGTTGGTGGATGAAGATTTCTGTGATAAGGTACGCGCGGCGATTAAGGAGTATGTGGAGTTGAATCAGAATGGGGAGGTGTCAGCAGCCATATTTGGGAAACACTGAAGGCAGTGGTCCAGGGAGAAATTGTTTTGCTTAAAGCTCATGTGGATAAGGAAAGGAGGGAGGTACATGACCGTCTAGTGCAGCAGATAGCGGAGGTGGACTGGGAATATTCGAAGGTGCTCACCATGGAGGGATTGGCGTGCAGGAAAACGTTGCAGGGGCAGTTTGACAGGCTGACAACGGGGCAGGCAGTAGGCCAACTGCTTAGGGCAAGAGAGGTGCAATATGAGCATGGGGAGAAGGCAAGCCGCATGCTGGCACACCAGCTGTGAAAGCAGGCTGCATCCAGGGAAATATTGAAGATACGGACTGGGGCTGGGGATGTGGTGTCAGAGCCAGGGAAGATAAACAAGGTATCTAGGGAGTACTACCAGGGACTTTATGAGGCAGGCCCATGGGGCAGTTTCTGGATGATCTGTTTCCCCAGGTGGAGGAAGCAACGAGGCAGGCGTTGGAGGAGCCCCTCGGGCTGGGGGAGATGCTGGATAGTATCAGGGGTATGAAGTCGGGGAAGATCCCTGGGCCAGATGAGTACCCGGCAGAATTTTAGAAGGAATTTGTGATTGACCTGGCACCATATCTGCTGGGGGCATTTAATGAAGCACAGGAGAAGGGGGAGTTTCCAGAGATGATGACGCAGGCAGTAATCACACTAATCCCCAAAAAAGTGAAGGATCCGGTGGAATGTGGATTGTATAGACCCACATCACTATTGAACTCGCATGTGAAAGTATTGAGAAAGTTCTGAGCAGGGAGGATGGAGGACTGTTTCCCAAGGGTGGCTGCAGAAGACCAGACAGGCTTTGTGAAGAGGAGGCAGCTCACGAGTAATGTAAGACGGCTGTTGCATGTGGTGATGAATCTGTCGGGGGCTCTGGTACCGGAGGTGGTGGTGTCTATCGACGTGGAGAAGACATTTGATTGGATGGAGTAGCAGTACTTGTTCGAGCTTTTGGGCAGGTTTGAGTTTGAGCCGAAATCTGTGGCATGGGTGCGGTTGCTGTATGTGGCACCAAGGGGAGGGTGAGGATGAATGATATGAGCTCATGAAGCTTTGACTTACACAGGGGTACGAGGCAGGGTTGCCCACTGTTGCCATTCCTGTTTGCACTGGCCATAGAGCTGTTGGCGATTGCTCTCAGGGGGTTGGCAGAATGGCGGGGGATTATGAGGGGACAGAGTGAGCATCGGGTGTCGCTCTCTGCCTATGACCTCTTGCTGTATGTTTTGGATCCGTTGGATAGTATGGAAAGGATTATGGGCCTGCTGGAGAGGTTTGGAGGTTCTTGGGGTACAAATTGAATGTAGGGAAAAAGCAAGGTATTCCCAGTGAATGAGCTGGGACAGCGGGCTAATTTAGGGGGGATACCATTTATGGTAGTGCCGGACAGGTTTAGGTATTTCGCGATTCAGGTAGTGAGGGAATGGATGGGGCTCCATTAGAGGAACTTAATATAGCTGGTGGAAGAGGCCAGGGAGGATCTTAGGAGTTGGGATACACTGCACTTAACGGTGGCGGGGAGGGTCCAAGAGGTGAAAATTAATATTCTGCCAAGGTTCTTGTTTATCTTTCAGGCTACCCCTATCTTTATACCAAAGGCCTTTTTTCGGAATGTGGACACGATCATCTCGGACATTGTATGGGTGGGGAAGGTGCCAAGGGTGGGGAGAACCGTGCTGCAGAGACAGAGGCAGTTGGCATTGCCGAACTTGCATCATTATTGAGCAACGAATGTGGACACAGTGCGGCGGTGAGGGGAAGGAGAAGGGGCAGAGTGGGTTAGGATGGAGGAGGAATCTTGTAAGGGGTCTAGTTTCAGGGCTATGGTGACGGCAGCGTTGCCAATGGCTCCGAGTAGGTATTCAGGGAGCTCGATGGTGCAGTCCACAGTGAATATATAGAATCAGCTGAGGAGGCAGTTTAGGATGGAAGGGATGTCAGTGCTAACGCCGCTGTGCGAGAATCATGGGTTTGAGCCGGGGGGATTGATTGTGTATACAGGAGGTGGAGGGAGGTGGGGCTGATCAAGGTGAGGGATTTGTATTTGGAGGGCGGGTTCGCGAGTCTGGAGGAGGAGCTAAGGGAGAGGGTAGAGCTGCCGAGGGGGAGTGAATTCAGGAATCTGCAGGTTAGGGACTTTGTGCGACAGGTCTGGAGGGGGTTCCCTATGTTGCCGGGATACACCATTGTGGCGCGACTGCTACTTCCGGATGTGGAAGGGGAGGGAAGTATTGGGGATATATACAAGTGGCTGGGGGAGCAAGGAAGTGAGTGGGTGGTGAAGATCAAGGAGAAATGGGAAGCAGAGTTAGGAGGGGAGATTAATTGGGGAGTATGGAGAGAGGCACTGCGAAGGGTAAATGGGACCTCCTCTTGTGCAAGCGTGTGCCCGATAAGTTTAATGTGATGCCCAGGGTGTATATACCTCAGGCGAGAATGAGTGGGTTCTTTCAAGAGGTAGCAGATGAGTGTGAAAAGTGTGGTTGGAGGCCAGCGAATCATGCGCAAATGTTTGCGGGTTGCTAAAAATTGGGAAGATGCTGGGCGGGGGTGTTCGCGGTCTTGGCCAGGACAGTGGAGGAGGAGGTGGACCCGAACCCTTTGCTGGCGATATTTGGGATTTCACAGAAGCTGGAGCTCATGGAAAGGAGGAAGGCCGATGTTGTGGCTTTCACCTGTCTGTTTGCACGGCGGAGAACATTGGTGGAGAGGTGGTCGGCATCGCCATCGAGGGTAGCGGCATGGTTCGATGACCTGTATTGGGGGGTGGGGGGGGGGGGGGGGGGCGGGGGGGTGGTGTTGAAAAAGGGGGAAAATCTGTACAGACTGTATAGTTGATTGTTGGGAAGTATGTTTCCGGGGTATTTATTTGCTGAAACCTGTTTTGATACATGTTTGTAATAAAATATATTATAAAAACAAATAGATCTGTGAATGTCATTTTCGTTGCCAGCTTAAAGCAGCTGTGCCTCCTCTGTCACAGCAGGCATTCAATTTATTGGAATGCAATTTCACCCTCCACTGGCAAATCAACAGTGCCAACGAAATATACAAAGCTAAAGAGAAATGCGATTGATTATCAGCCCCAACTAGATTCGGCTGCCGCAACTGATGTCTATGCAATTTGTGTTTCTGCTGCTGTTGCCAGCTGCTGCACTACAAACTGCATTTTGCCTGAGGAAAAGATCTGCTATCCGGGCACGAGTAAGCTGTCATTACTCTCACTTAACTCAGTACTGGTGAAGGAATACACATTATTTTAAATTTGTTCTGGGCAATTTCCACGAAAGAGAAGAATACTGCTGGGAGCTGGAGAGAGATTGCAGGTGAGACACGAGGACTGGGTATGAGGCTGTCTGCTTGAACAATACCTGGAATCTGCAACAGAGCGAGGAGTAAGAGGCTGGGACTGCTAATTTCCAAGAACTGCAAAGGACTGAAGGCCTTGCAGCCTGCAGGAGAGGGAGGAGTAAGAGGATTAGAAAACAATTGCAAGCAGTAGGCGGTTGGTACATTATTCATAGATTGTGCAAAGACAGGGAGGTGAAACAAGAACCGTCATGAACTTTTTCTGAGCTTGGCTTGGGCTGAAAACCCTGCCCTCACACCAATGAACTGTTTAAAAAGACCTCAAAATCCAGCTCCCTCCTCTCCACCTAACCTGGAGCGCCTGTCCATGGGCGTCATTCTCCGACCCCCCAGAGGGTCGGAGAATGGCCGTTGGCCGCCGTGAATCCCGCCCCCGCCGGTTGCCGAAGTCTCCGAAGGGAGAAAAGTCGGCGGGGCGTTAATGCCGCCGCTGCCGCGGAGAATGTCACGGGTCTGCGCAAGGCAGCCGATTTTCAGCCTGCCGATATTCTCCCTTCCGGATGGGCCGAAGTCCCGTCGACGTGATGACCGTTCACGTCGACGTAAATTAAACCTCCTTTTCATCGGCGTGACCCGGTGCTCCAGGCTCACGCCGACCAGCGTGGAGGTGAGTGACGGCCTGGGGGGTTGGCTCTGGGCAGGCAATGGCATGGCCGCAGTCTGAATGCGTGAGGAGAGGTGTGTCTCGGGTTGTGTGTGTGTGTGTGTGGCGGGGGGGGGGGGGGGGGTGGTTAGAGTAGGCTGGGCTCCGGGGGAGTGCCGGGAGGGGGTCCGTGCCGGGGAGGTGGATGGGGGGTCCGTGCCAGGGTAGTGGTTGGGGGGGGGGGGGTCCGTGCCGGGGTGGAGGTTGGGGGGGGTCCGTGCCGGGGTGGAGGTTGGGGGGGGTCCGTGCTGGGGTGGAGGTTGGGGGGGGGTCCGTGCCGGGGTGAGGTTGGGGGGGGGACCGTGCTGGGGTGGAGGTTGGGGGGAGGTCCGTGCTGGGGTGGAGGTTGGGGGAGGGGGTCCGTGCCGGGGTGGAGGTTGGGGGGGGGTCCGTGCTGGGGTGGAGATTGGGGGGGGGGGTCCGTGCCGGGGTGGAGGTTGGGTGGGGGTCCGTGCTGGGGTGGAGGTTGGGGGGGTCCGTGCCGAGGAGGGGGATGGGAGGGCAAGTGAGTTGGTCCATCTGGCCAGGTGCCAGCCTCCAACAGTTGGACCCATGCGGTCCATGCCACATGGCTGGGGGGAGGAGGGGATATGGGCAATGATGACATGTCATCGTTCCCCTCCCCCCCACCAGGCCGTCATGTTTTCAGATCATCCAGCAATGTTGGCCGCCGTGGTGGCAGCCGCTCATGTCTATGTTGCCCTGGATGAGGAGGAGGAGGAGGAGGAGCGTGCCAGAGAGGCGACGCAGGCTGCCGCAGAGGGGCAGGCGGCAGCTGCCCAGGCTGGAGGGACACCTGACCGACAGGGCGAGGAGGGGGAGGAGGACGTCGCGGCCCCACGGCAACGGAGGCACCCGAGGGCGCCCCGTGTGTACCGGCCCCGGCAGTCATACCAGGACCTCACGGACCGGGAATGCAGGAGGAGACTCCGGATGAGCCGGGAAACCGTGGCACACATCTGCCACCTGCTGGCACACCTGTCACCGCGTGGCACTGGCGGGGGACACCCTCTCCCCGTGTCCGTCAAGGTTACGGTGGCCCTGAACTTTTATGCAACGGGGTCATTCCAGGCACCGTGTGGGGACCTGTCCGGCATATCGCAGACATCGGTGCACCGGTGCATCCGGGCAGTGACAGATGCCCTATATGCCATGGCGCACCACTACATCCGCATCCCCGTGGACCGGGCCAGCCAAGATGCCCGGGCCGTGGGCTTATCTGCCGTGGCCGGGTTCCCCATGGTCCAGGGCGCGATCGATGGGATGCACGTCGCCGTGCGGCCACCTGCAGATAACAGGGCCGTGTTCACTAATAGGAAGGGGACCTATTCGATGAACGTACAGGTGGTCTGCGACCACCGCATGATGATCCTGCATATCTGCGCCCGTCACCCAGGCAGTGTACACGACTCATTCGTGTTGTCGCGGTCATCCATCCCCGGCATGTACGAGGGACGCCATCCCCGGCTGAGGGGCTGGTTGCTGGGCGACAGGGGCTACCCATTGCGATCGTGGCTGATGACGCCTATACGGAGGCCACGCAATGAGGCGGAGAACCGCTACAATGATGCCCATGTAGCGACAAGGGGAGTGATAGAGAGGTGCTTTGGCGTGCTGAAGATGCGTTTCAGGTGCCTGGACCTCTCTGGGGCCCCCTCCAGTATCGGTCAGATAGGGTCGGCCGCATCATTGTGGTGTGCTGCGTCCTGCACAACATAGCCCAGCAGAGGGGCGATGTGGAGGAGCAGCAGGAAGAGGCCCAGTCCTCCCCAGATGAGGGGGATTGGGGCAATGGTCAGGGCAGACGGGGTAGGCACAGGCGGGTGGCTGTCCACCGTTACCGGCTGGCCCAGCAGGCACGGGACAGACTGATAGACGCCCGCTTCACTGACTAGATGGGCGTGGGAATCGGGTAGTATGGCCACAGACCGCACACCATGGCAACAGCCGACCACCCACACCCCCCACCCATCCACCCACCCAGCACCCTCACCCCCCTCCCCAACCCCACCCACCCCACCCGCATGCACACCACCCCCCCCCCCCCATTGCCGATCCACCTGCGGCACAACGGGCTGGGCTCACACAGTTGCGGGTGGACGCGTGTCTATCGCAGGCCATGGAGGATGATGACAACCCGCCCTGCGATAAGCTCCTGGCTCTACATCGTTGGACTATGTCTGACCCATGGCCACAGTACCACCATCCACCCGGACCATCCCTGCATGCGGCTGTGACACTGCAGCGCACGGTCCCATCCTCTGCCCGGGGGATGTTGATGGCGGCCCAGGGGGAAGGGGGCAGACTCACCTGGGGCTGCGGTAAGACCACCCCTCACACACACACTTGCGCTCAACGTACATGACACCCCCGCACACTTTGGACAGAGCACAAAGGCAGCTTCGGTAGGTGTAACATTGACTTTAATAACCAAAGGAGTTCATGCACGTGCCCTAGCCCCTAAAACTCATCTGTGCCCTGCACCCGTGCCAACTTACTCAGTGTCTAATTGTTTGGCCTTACGGGCCCTTTGACTACGTCAACGTGGTTCCCCAGATGGTACAGCAGAACTGGAGGTGGACTCCTGTGATTCCTGCCCTCTGACACTGGATCCCTTTGGCGGCCGTTTCCTGGGGCGTCCTGGCCTAGATGGGCCAGGCTGCGGCCCGGGCGACTGGGATGGCTGGCTGCCAGCCTGTCCTGCCCGTTGCCCACCCGATGCACCTGGGACGGAAGGGGGGGAGTCCGAGGTGTCGTGGTGTACCGGGACCTCCCCTACAGAGGGAGCCGGGACGGACCACACCATCTCCTCCTCCCTCGGGGTGCCCGATGGCCCCCAGGCCTCTACATGGGTGGGGGATGCGAACGGACTGGCCATCCGATGCCCCCCCGACATCTGGCGCTGCCAGTCCTGGAGGCCCGTGCTGGTATCGACAGGGGTCTGCAGGTTTGCAGCCATGGAGTCCAGGGGGTTGGCAAACCCTGTCTGTGACAGTGCAACGCCGGCTCGCACATGGCCACTGGCGCCGATGCCCTCAGCGATGGCCTGCAGAGACTGGGCCATGGCCTGCTGAGACTGGGCCATGGCCTGCAGAGACTGGGCCATGGCCTGCTGAGACTGGGCTATGGCACTGAGCGCCTCTGCCATCTGGCGCTGGCACTGGCTCATGGCCTCCTGTGAGAGGGCAGCCATTTCCTGGGCCACAGACGCCGCCTGCACGGAAGGCCCCAGGCCTCGCAAACCGTTCCCCATGTCTGACACCGTCGCACCCATTGCCTCCACCGCGGACGCCACCCGTGCGGTGTCGGCCTGGGTGGCACGCATGACCAGCACCACTCCCAGCTCCTGGACGCGGGTGGACTCCTCCACCTGCGACCGCAGCCGCCGCAAGCCGCCCGTCACCCTCTTCGCTCGTCTCCGGGTCGGTGGTTGCATCGGATCTATGTGTGGGTGTGGTAACTGCAGGAACCCGGGATCCATCTGGGCGGCAGATGTTCGCTTGGGCTGGGCTGCCCTCCGACCGCCCGGTCCCTCTGCTGCTCCTACCTCCACCTGCTGTACCGGGACGGCTGTGTTGTGCGCACCAGTGAGTGTACCAGACGCCTCATCACTAAAGTGCCCAACCGTGGTGAGTGTTTCTGCGATGGTGGAGGGTGTTGGTGACAGCAGTGGCGTTGTGTCGTGCTCTTCGTCCCACTCTGAGTCCATGGCACTTTGGGGTGGGGGTTCATCTCCACCCATCCACTCTGAATCACTGTCCGGTATTTCGTCTTCCTGGGTAGTGCTGTCCCGGGTAGGGGTGTCCTGGGTAATGGTGTCCTGGGTAGTGGTGTCCTGGGTAGTGGTGTCCTGGGTAGTGGTGTCCTGGCTCGGATGCGACGGGGGCCTGTGGCTGCCCCCCTCGTCGCTGGGTGGTCGCTCCCGCACGTGACGGGGGTGTCGTCTCCCTGTTGCTCCAGGTCTCTCCGTCTCCCGTGGTGTGCGAGGGGCATCCTGCGGGCATCACATGCTGGAGGGTCCGGGTCTCTCCGTCTCCCGTGGTCTCCGAGGGGCATCCTGCGGGCGTCGCACGCTGGAGGGTCCGGGTCTCTCCGTCGCCCGTGGTCTCCGAGGGGCATCCTGCGGGCGTCGCATGCTGGAGGGTCCGGGTCTCTCCGTCTCCCGTGGTCTCCGAGGGGCATCCTGCGGGCGTCGCATGCTGGAGGGTGCGGGTCTCTCCGTCTCCTGTGGTCTCCGAGGGGCATCCTGCGGGCGTCGCATGCTGGAGGGTGCGGGTCTCTCCGTCTCCTGTGGTCTCTGAGGGGCATCCTGCGGGCGTCGCATGCTGGAGGGTGCGGGTCTCTCCGTCTCCTGTGGTCTCTGAGGGGCATCCTGCGGGCGGTCTGCTTCTGCGGGGATGGGTGCCTGGACGTTTGGTCCTGCGATACACAATGAAGCATGCATGGTTAGACATCAGGCAGTGATCAGGTGATACGGGGGAGGGGGATATAGGGGAGGGGGGATATGGGGACGGGCTGTCGGTGGCTCACTCGCTAGTACGCCCCCGACGACTGCATCAGCAACCTCCCGGTCCTCAGGTCCGCCAGCCAGTTCCAGGGCCCTTTCCTCGTGTACGGTCAGTGGCCTCTCATCAGCGGGCCCTCCTCCAGTCCTCACATGCTCCCTATTGTTGTGTGCGCGCTTCTCCTGTGGGGGGGGGGGGGGGGGGCAGGGTTAAAAGGCAACAGTGTTAGGCAGGTATATGAATGCACGCCATCGGTTGCGCGTGCATTGCAGAGGTTAAGGTTAGGGCTGGATTCACTTGGGGATATGGGGGATATGGGGGAGGGGGGATATGGGGGAGGGGGAATATGGGGGAGGGGGGATATGGGGGATATGGGGGAGGGGGATATGGGGGAGGGGGATATGGGGGAGGGGGGATATGGGGGAGGGGGGATATGGGGGAGGGGGGATATGGGGGATATGGGGGAGGGGGGATATGGGGGAGGTGGGGAAATGGGGGAGGGGGGATATGGGGGAGGGGGGATATGGGGAGGGGGGGACATGAGGGAGGCTCACCCTGTCTGCTCTGACGAGGTCGTTCACCTTCTTGTGGCACTGGGTGCCTGTCCGTGGTGTCAGGGCCACAGGGGTGATGGCCTCTGCCACTTCCCTCCACAGATGCCGGCTGTGGCGTGGGGCAACTCTGCGGCCGTGCCCGGGATACAGGGCGTCCCTCCTCTGCTCCACCGCGTCCAGGAGCGCCTCCACATCGCGTGACTCGAACCTCGGGGCTGAGCGACGGCCAGCCATCCAGTCGGGTGTTGCGGTCGGGTGTTCCGGTCGGGTGGGGGGGAGCAGCGCGGCCTTATGAGCCGTCACGCCGTGCAGCGCGTATGACGCTACACGGCGTGAACCACTGCGCAAGCGCGGATCCCGTTACATCGCTCCTAGCCCATTTCGGGCCGGAGACTATCGACCCATTTTTCCGGCGTGACGCAAGTCGGAATTGCGCCGTTTTTTGCGCCGATCGGCGGACTTTCCGCCGATAACGGAGAATTTTGCCCATACATATGTTGTGCCGCACCCTCCGTCCTCCCTCCTGTGCCTGCCTCCTCTCTCTAAGGGACTCAGGTGCCCCTAATGACACTGTGAATCACTTTTAATTTGATATTTTAAGTTTAATTCGTGATTTGATTTTGTTTAAGGCAGCATCCCTTTAAGGGGTGCCCCTTTTTCTTTGTCCCTCAGCTCTGTAATTTACTTTATTTGGTTTCACGCAAAATAGTTCATTCCCAACCATTGAACCCCAATGCTCAAACTAAACCGTACATCACACATGATACACTGAACTGACCCCCAAGGTGATGCTTCGGGGTTAAGTCTGTAATCACTGACCAATTTACATGTCACGATGGGAGGGCATCTTTAAGATGGCCCATGAGAATGCAGAATCGGATCCCTGCATCCACTCATTAGCACTGTCTCACAGAGCACGGGACTATGCGTTAGCCTTGGGCTTGAGGTTGAGGAATGGCCGTGCGATGAGAGCCAAGGATATTCTAGAGTGTCCTTGCGCAATTTTCTGGTGGACCTGAGAAGGACGGGAATGGGGATATGCCAATGTGAGAAGAGAGGGTGTGAGGCTTCGTGGAGAGGCAACCATTAAGGAGGAAGCACATTTTGGAGCTCCCAAAGGAGTAGAGTGCTGAGGGACAGACCAATTTCAGGATTCCTCAACGCTCATTGTGGTTTCCTTCTCTTTTTGAGCATGATTCTGCATAATCATGGAGTGTGTCGAGTAGATATTTCTACTCAGAGTGACAGGCTAGCAGCAGAGACAGAGATCTGCCACGGCATGCAGCCAGAACCTGTGCCCTCCTGAGGAGGAGGACTCTCGGACCTTAGCTGTGCTAGGGGCAGCAGCACAGACCCGTATGAGTCAGTGCCCACCAATGGTTTTCGAAGATCGGTCCTCATACCTTCAGATGTCAGAAACATGATGCCGGGGGGAAATTGCAAGGGACAGCATGCTACCTTTGGCAAGTCCTGCTTTAGCTGACACCAGGACGGATGCGAGGACATTCAATGCCAGTGGGTCTTAAAGTCACGCTGTCCTAAACGTTTATGCCAGAGGCTCGTTTCAGGGCAGCACCGGTCATATGTATGGCATCTCCCAGTCTGGTGCGGACAAATGCATCAGGGACCTGACAAATGCCATCTATGCCAGGGACTACATGTATGTACGCTTGGACTGGGACAAGGACTGACAGGACGCCATGGCTATGGGCTTCACCCATTTAGCTGGCATGCTTGAGTTCAGAATTTGATAGACCACACCATGGAGTTTCCATTGCCTCATCAGCAGCAATTAAAAGCGTCAAGGGCTAACATTCACTCAATGTCCAGAGAATCAAGCAGGTGTGTGCCTGCTTCCCACGGAGCGTCCATTATAGTCGCACCCTGGGGCACCCGCAGATCCCAGATGTCTTTGAGGGGGAGCAGCATCTGGAGGGATTGCTTCTGACACAGGGAGTAGATGAAGGTAGTGCCATGGATGTTGTATATTTGGACATTCAGAAAGCATTTGATATGGTGCCACATGCCAAATTAGTTAACAAATTAAAAATATTTATGATTGATGGGTCTTTGGCAACGTGGATTAAAAGTTAGCTAAGAGATAAGAAACAGAGGGTCGGTATTGATGGGCTTTTCTCCGACTGGAGACGAGTTGAACGTGGAGTTCTCCAGGGCTCACTGTTGGGACCATTGAATTTTCTAATTTGTAAATGATTTAGAAGTGGATGGTGAGGAAAAATCGCTAAACTTCCAAATTATACTAAGCTTGGGAGAATAGTGAATTGTGATAATGACATGGAGCGACTTCAGAGGGACATGGACAAGTTGACCAAATGGGCAGACACCTGGCAAATGAACTTCAATGCAGCAAAATGTGAGGTACTGCATTTTGGTAGAATAAATACTGGGAGACAATAAAGGCTCAATGGTACAACTTTGAGGGAAGCACAGCAGCAGGGTTCCTCTAGTTTCCGCTGAAGTTAGCCAGGCAAGTTGAAACAAGTGCGAAGAAGTGTTATAGCACCCTTACGATTTCTAAACAGTGGCATAGAGTATAAAAGCAAAGAAGTGATGCTACATCTCGACAAATCATTGGTCAGACCACATTTGGAATATTGTGTTCAGTTCTGGACACCTTATTTAAGGATGGATGCTAAATCCCCGGAGAGAGTGCAGTGGAGATTTACTAGAATGATATCAGGACTGAGGAATTTTAAATACAAGGAAAGATTGGAAAAACTGGGCCTGTTCTCCTTAAAACAGAGGAGAATAAGAGGCGACCGTATTGAGGTGTTCAACATCCTGAACAGTTTTGGCAGGGTAAAGAAGGGTATTCTGTTTCCACTAGTGGGTATGTCAGAGACTCGGGGTCACAATTTCAAGATGGTCGGCAAGAGAGCTAGGAGTGAGGTGAGGAGAAACGTCTTTACTCAGAGAGCTGTTGGGGCTTGGAATGCACTGCCTGGCAAAATGGTGGAGGTGGAATCCATGGGAGGTTTCAACATAGAACTGGATGCATATTTTGAAAGTGATGAATTTGGAGGGCTATACTGATAGGGCTGGGGAATGGGAATAGCTTGGTTGCTGTTTTGGCAGCCTGTGCAGACATATTGCTTACCTCTGTGCTGTAAATGAAAAACAAACAATTACAATCAAACAAGCGATAGCTGAGCATTTAAATTTTCCAGAGACACAAGTCATAACCAGTACAAGTAGCTAAAATTCAATTGTAAATGAAACAATCAGAAATGCAGGAAAATGATAGTGCTTCTCAAAAGAAATCGAAATGAGGAATGTTGAGGTGGAAATAGAATTATTATCAAGGAATGCATGGATAAGAAAAGTGAGAGAGTGCTAATGGCAGAAGCAAAATAAAAAGGGAAAGAAGTTGAATTTCCGAAAATGGAACTGCGAATATTGACGTCAAGGTAAAATTTGAGGAAAGTTTAGAGGGAAGAGTAACTCCACTTAATGATAAGTTAAATGTGGATAGGATGGCATGTAGCGCAGTGGTTAGCACTGGGACTGCAGAGCTGAGGACCTGGCTTTGAATCCCGGCCCTGGGTTACTGTTTCTGCGGAGTTTGCACATTCTCCTCATGTCTGCATGGGTTTCACACTTAATTGGAAAAAAAAAATAATTGGGTGTTCTAAATTTATTTTTAAAACGTTTAGTGCGGTTATGTTCCAAGTTACTGCCAAAGTTTCAAGAGTAAAATGAGCAAGCCTTTTTTAAATCTAATTTGGGAAAATAGTGAGACCCGGAGGAGGGCGTAGAAGGATGGGTGAGTAAATTTGCAGATGACACTTAAGTCGGTGGAGTTGTGGACAGTGCGGAAGGGCAGCACGGTAGCCTTGTGGATAGCACAATTGCTTCACAGCTCCAGGGTCCCAGGTTCGATTCCGGCTTGGGTCACTGTCTGTGCGGAGTCTGCACATCCTCCCTGTGTGTGCGTGGGTTTCCTCCGGGTGCTCCGGTTTCCTCCCACAGTCTAAAGATGTGCAGGTTAGGTGGATTGGCCATGATAAACTGCCCTTAGTGTCCAAAATTGCCCTTGGTGTTGGGTGGGGTTATTGGGTTGTGGGGATGGGGTGGAGGTGTTGACCTTGGGTAGGGTCCAAAATTGCCCTTGGTGTTGGGTGTGGTTATTGGGTTGTGGGGATGGGGTGGAGGTGTTGACCTTGGGTAGGGTGCTCTTTCCAAGACTCGATGGGCCAAATGGCCTCCTTCTGCACTGTAAATTCTATGATATGTTACAAGTTACAGAGGGACATAGATAAGCTGCAGCGCTGGGCTGAGAGGTGGCAAATGGAGTTTAATGCAGAGAAGTGTGAGGTGGTTCATTTTGGAAGGAATAACAGGCAGACAGAGTACTGGGCTAATGGTAAGATTCTTGGCAGTGTGGATGAGCAGAGAGATCTCGGTGTCCATGTACATAGATCCCTTAAAGTTGCCACTCAGGTTGAGAGGGTTGTTAAGAAGGCGTACGGTGTGTTAGCTTTTATTGGTAGAGGGATTGAGTTTCGGAGCCATGAGGTCATGTTGCAGCTGTACAAAACTCTGGTGCGGCCGCATTTAGAGTATTGCGTGCAATTCTGGTCACCGCATTATAGGAAGGATGTGGAAGCATTGGAAAGGGTGCAGAGGAGATTTACCAGAATGTTGCCTGGTATGGAGGGAAGATCTTATGAGGAAAGGCTGAGGGACTTGAGGCTGTTTTCGTTGGAGAGAAGAAGGTTAAGAGGTGACTTAATTGAGGCATACAAAATGATCAGAAAATTGGATAGGGTGGACAGTGAGAGCCTTTTTCCTCGGATGGTGATGTCTAGCACGAGGGGACATAGCTTTAAATTGAGGGGAGATAGATATAAGACAGACGTCAGAGGTAGGTTCTTTACTCAGAGAGTAGAAAGGGTGTGGAATGCCCTGCCTGCAACAGTAGTGGACTCGCCAACACTAAGGGTATTCAAATGGTCATTGGATAGACATATGGACGATAAGGGAATAGTGTAGATGGGCTTTAGAGTGGTTTCACAGGTCGGCGCAACATCGGGGGCTGAAGGGCCTGTACTGCGCTGTAATGTTTTATGTTCTATGTTCTATGTAATTGAAATAGGAAAAAACATGTGGGTTGTTGATTCAAACAAAGTTATCAACTAGAGCAAGTGAAGTGTTTGGATCGCTATCAGAGAAGATATCAAGACTTCCGGGTGCGGCGATGACCAGCTGAGTCGCACGTTTCGGCAGCTCCCGGTGAAACGGACTTTTGGGCTCTTGATAGGAGCCCCAACGGCAATTTTAACGGCTAAAAACACCGTGCGGTAAACCAGAAGGGAATTCCCCCTGGACACGGATGGAAAAAGGAGAGGAAAGTGACCGGATTGCAGCGGATCCTTTGGAACAGCGGCAAGGAAGGCAAGCAAAAACCAAGATGGCGTCGGAAGGTGGCAGTTTCACATGGGGCCCTGAACAACAAGAGTTCTTGAAATGCTGCGTGGAAGAGATAAAAAAGGAAATGAAGAAAGAGCTGTTGGCCCCGATACTACAGGCGATTGAAGGGCTAAAGGAGGAACAAAAGACCCAGGAGCGGGAGCTTCGGGTCGTGAAGGCGAAGGCAGCCGAGAATGAGGACGATATACAGGGCCTGGTGGTGAAGACGGAGATACAGGAGGCACACCAGAAACGATGTGTGGAGAGGTTGGAGGCACTGGAAAACAACGCAAGGAGGAACAACCTGAGGATTCTTGGTCTTCCTGAAGGTGCGGAGGGAGCGGACGTCGGGGCATATGTGAGCACGATGCTGCACTCGTTAATGGGAGCGGAGGCCCCGGCGGGTCCGTTGGAGGTGGAGGGAGCATACCGAGTTATGGCGCGAGGACCGAGAGCAGGAGAAACTCCCAGAGCCATAGTGGTGAGATTCCTCCGTTTTAAGGATAGAGAAATGGTCCTTAGATGGGCGAAGAAAACCCGGAGCAGTAAATGGGAGAACGCGGTGATCCGCGTTTATCAAGACTGGAGTGCGGAGGTGGCGAGAAGGAGGGCGAGCTTTAATCGGGCCAAGGCGGTGCTTCATAAAAGGAAGATAAAATTTGGAATGCTGCAACCGGCAAGACTGTGGGTCACATATCAAGGGAGGCACCACTACTTTGAGACGGCGGATGAAGCGTGGACTTTTATTGTAGAAGAAAAACTGGAATGAGTGGATTATTAAAAAGAACGTTTGGACAAAGTGGTGGGGCGAATGGGGGGGGCAAAGAGGGGTTTTATGTTCTAATCCTGCGGTGTGGTAACTTTTTTCTCTCCCACAGGGGGTGATGGGGGGAGGTGGGGAGGGAGAGGAGATGGGGCGTTGGCCATGGGGGGCGGGGCCAAGGGAGAAGCGCGGGCTTGGCTCCCGCGCTATGATAATTATGGCGGGAATAGAGAAGCAGGAAGGAGGGGGCGTCGCACGGTGCGAGCCGTGGTCACGGGGGGAAGCCGAGGTCAGCCAGAGTTTGCTGACTTCTGGGAGCAACATGGGGGGAGTAATTACGCTAGCGGGGGGTCTAGCGGGGGGGGTGGGAGGGGGGAATTACTGGGTTGCTGCTGCTGGGGAAAGGGGGGAGCGGGTACGGGAGAGGATGGGTGGGGGGGCACCGCCTGGGGGAGATACAGCTGCGTGGGAACTGGGTGAGAAGCTGGAAAAAGATGATGGCTAATCGGCAAGGGGGGGGGGGTGGGAAGCCCCCCAGCTCGGCTGATCACGTGGAACGTGAGAGGGCTCAACGGGCCGATAAAGAGGGCACGGGTACTCGCACACCTTAAGAAACTTAAAGCAGATGTGGTTA
This sequence comes from Scyliorhinus torazame, assembly GCF_047496885.1. Classification (NCBI taxonomy): domain Eukaryota; kingdom Metazoa; phylum Chordata; class Chondrichthyes; order Carcharhiniformes; family Scyliorhinidae; genus Scyliorhinus; species Scyliorhinus torazame. The sequence goes on from NC_092716.1 coordinate 118,194,882, forward strand.
TGTTACAGGAAACGCACCTGAAACTGATAGACCAGGTTAGGCTGCGCAAAGGATGGGTGGGGCAGGTGTTCCATTCGGGGCTAGATGCGAAAAACAGGGGGGTGGCTATATTAGTGGGGAAGCGGGTAATGTTCGAGGCAAAGACTATAGTGGCGGATAACGGGGGCAGATACGTGATGGTGAGTGGCAAACTACAGGGAGAGACGGTGGTTTTGGTAAACGTGTATGCCCCGAACTGGGATGATGCCAATTTTATGAGGCGGATGCTAGGACGCATTCCGGACCTGGAGACGGGAAAGCTGATAATGGGGGGAGACTTTAACACGGTGTTGGAACCAGGGCTGGATAGGTCGAAGTCCAGGACTGGAAGGAGGCCGGCAGCAGCCAAGGTGCTTAAAGATTTTATGGAGCAGATGGGAGGTGTGGACCCGTGGAGATTCAGTAGACCTAGGAGTAAGGAGTTCTCGTTTTTCTCCTATGTCCATAAAGTCTATTCGCGCATAGACTTTTTCGTGCTGGGTAGGGCATTGATCCCGAAGGTGAGGGGAACGGAGTATACGGCTATAGCCATTTCGGATCACGCCCCACACTGGGTGGACTTGGAGATAGGGGAGGAAACAGGAGGGCGCCCACCCTGGAGAATGGACATGGGACTAATGGCGGATGAGGGGGTGTGTCTAAGGGTGAGGGGATGTATTGAAAAGTACTTGGAACTCAATGACAATGGGGAGGTCCAGGTGGGAGTGGTCTGGGAGGCGTTGAAGGCGGTGGTTAGGGGGGAGCTGATATCAATAAGGGCACATAAAGGGAAGCAGGAGAGTAAGGAACGGGAGCGGTTGCTGCAAGAACTTTTGAGGGTGGACAGACAATATGCGGAAGCACCGGAGGAGGGATTGTACAGGGAAAGGCAAAGGCTGCATGTGGAATTTGACTTGCTGACTACAGGCACTGCAGAGGCACAATGGAGGAAGGCACAGGGTGTACAGTATGAATATGGGGAGAAGGCGAGCAGGTTGCTGGCACACCAATTGAGGAAAAGGGGAGCAGCGAGGGAAATAGGGGGAGTGAGGGACGAGGAAGGAGAGATGGAGCGGGGAGCGGAGAGAGTGAATGAAGTGTTCAAGACATTTTATAAAAAATTATATGAAGCTCAACCCCCGGATGGGAGGGAGAGAATGATGGACTTTTTGGATCGGCTGGAAATTCCCAAGGTGAAAGAGCAGGAAAGGGTGGGACTGGGAGCACAGATCGAGGTAGAAGAAGTGGTGAAAGGAATTAGGAGCATGCAGACGGGAAAGGCCCCGGGACCGGACGGATTCCCAGTCGAATTTTATAGAAAATATTTGGACTTGCTCGCCCCGGTACTGACGAGGACCTTTAATGAGGCAAAGGAAAGGGGACAACTGCCCCCGACTATGTCTGAAGCAACGATATCGCTTCTCTTAAAGAAGGAAAAGGACCCGCTACAATGCGGGTCCTACAGACCAATTTCCCTCCTAAATGTGGATGCCAAGGTCCTGGCCAAGGTAATGGCAATGAGAATAGAGGAATGTGTCCCGGGGGTGGTTCACGAGGACCAAACTGGGTTTGTGAAGGGGAGACAGCTGAACACGAATATACGGAGGCTGTTAGGGGTAATGATGATGGCCCCACCAGAGGGTGAAACAGAGATAGTAGTGGCGATGGATGCCGAGAAAGCATTTGATAGAGTGGAATGGGATTATTTGTGGGAGGAGTTGAGGAGATTTGGTTTTGGAGAGGGGTATGTTAGATGGGTGCAGCTATTGTATAGGGCCCCAGTGGCGAGTGTGGTCACGAATGGACGGGGATCGGCATATTTTCGGCTCCATAGAGGGACAAGGCAGGGATGCCCTCTGTCCCCATTACTGTTTGCACTGGCGATTGAGCCCCTGGCGATAGCGCTGAGGGGTTCCAAGAAGTGGAGGGGAGTACTTAGGGGAGGAGAAGAACACCGGGTATCTTTGTATGCGGACGATTTGCTACTATGTGTGGCGGATCCGGCGGAGGGGATGCCAGAAATAATGCGGATACTTGGGGAGTTTGGGGATTTTTCAGGGTATAAATTGAACATGGGGAAGAGTGAGCTGTTTGTGGTGCATCCAGGGGAGCAGAGTAGAGAAATAGAGGACCTACCGTTGAGGAAGGTAACAAGAGACTTTCGTTACCTGGGGATCCAGATAGCTAAGAATTGGGGCACACTGCACAGGTTAAATTTAACGCGGTTGGTGGAACAGATGGAGGAAGATTTCAAGAGATGGGATATGGTAGCCCTGTCAATGGCAGGGAGGGTGCAGGCGGTTAAGATGGTGGTCCTCCCGAGATTCCTCTTTGTGTTTCAGTGCCTCCCGGTGGTGATCACGAAGGCTTTTTTAAAAAGGATTGAAAAGAGCATCATGGGTTTTGTTTGGGCCGGGAAGACCCCGAGAGTGAGGAAGGGATTCTTACAGCGTAGCAGGGATAGGGGGGGGCTGGCACTACCGAGCCTAAGTGAGTACTATTGGGCCGCTAATATTTCAATGGTGAGTAAGTGGATGGGAGAGGAGGAGGGAGCGGCGTGGAAGAGATTAGAGAGGGCGTCCTGTAGGGGGACTAGCCTGCAGGCTATGGTGACAGCCCCATTGCCGTTCTCACCGAGGAACTACACCACAAGCCCGGTGGTGGTAGCTACACTGAAGATTTGGGGACAGTGGAGACGGCATAGGGGAAAGACTGGAGCTTTGGGGGGGTCCCCGATAAGAAACAACCATAGGTTTGCCCCGGGGGGAATGGATGGGGGATATGGAATGTGGCAAAGAGCAGGAATAACGCAACTGAAAGATCTATTTGTGGATGGGAAGTTCGCGAGTCTGGGAGCGCTGACCGAGAAATATGGGTTGCCCCAAGGGAATGCATTCAGGTATATGCAACTGAGGGCTTTTGCGAGGCAACAGGTGAGGGATTTTCCGCAGCTCCCGACACAAGAGGTGCAGGACAGAGTGATCTCAAAGACATGGGTGGGGGATGGTAAGGTGTCAGATATATATAGGGAAATGAGGGACGAAGGGGAGACTATGGTAGATGAACTAAAAGGGAAATGGGAAGAAGAGCTGGGGGAGGAGATCGAGGAGGGGCTGTGGGCGGATGCCCTAAGTAGGGTAAACTCGTCGTCCTCGTGTGCCAGGCTAAGCCTGATTCAGTTTAAGGTATTACACAGGGCGCATATGACTGGAGCGCGGCTCAGTAAATTTTTTGGGGTGGAGGATAGGTGTGCGAGGTGCTCGAGAAGCCCAACGAATCATACCCATATGTTTTGGTCATGCCCGGCACTACGGGGGTTTTGGATGGGGGTGACAAAGGTGCTTTCAAAAGTAGTGGGCGTCCGGGTCGAACCAAGCTGGGGGTTGGCTATATTTGGGGTAGCACAAGAGCCGGGAGTGCAGGAGGCGAGAGAGGCCGATGTTTTGGCCTTTGCGTCCCTAGTAGCCCGGCGCAGGATATTGCTAATGTGGAAGGAAGCCAAGCCCCCGGGGGTGGAGACCTGGATAAATGACATGGCGGGGTTTATAAAGCTAGAGCGGATTAAGTTCGTCCTAAGGGGGTCGGCTCAAGGGTTCACCAGGCGGTGGCAACCGTTCGTCGAATACCTTGCGGATAGATAGATGGAAGGGGAAAAAGAAGGCAGCAGCAGCAGCCCAGGATTGGGGGGGGGGGGGGGGAGGGGTGGGGGGGGTGGGCGGGGGGGGTGTAACTTGTGACAAGGCAGTTGCCAATTAGGGCTAGTTTTCATTTTTGTTATTTAATATTTATTCATTTTTTGTTTTTTGCTGATATAAAATAGGTCATTGTTATTTGTGCTGTTATAATATTGTGTAAAGGATGCACAATGTACTGTGTTGGTTGACCAAAAATTTTCAATAAAATATTTATTAAAAAAAAAAGAGAAGATATCAAGGTTTTTTTTCAATGAGATGAGCAAAACCATTCTAAGTGCAGATGAGCTAGTGCCGAAAGCCTGAAGACAGGAGTTTAGAAATATGAGGAAAGAATCAGGTCAGATTTATATGGAATTTGAAAGAATCATTGTGATAGCTGGAAAAGAGCATTGAAAATAGGCCTAACGAATGAAGCCCTTGGGAAATAGCTCTTTTGCAGGACTTTTAAGGTTCACTTCCTGCAGTAGTGAGAACTAATATGGAGGAGAAAATGGTAAAGACAGCAGAATTGCAGATAATTTTGCATTTGTACAGAAATAAGATTTGGTTTTCGACATCAATTTCGATCTGTGAAGGATAGAAAATGAGAAATACACAGGTAGTCAAGTTGAAGGGGGTCTAGTTGAACATATTGAAGAGACTTTGCCACAAGTTATAAAGGAAACTTATGAGAGTGGAAGAGAGAAAAGAAAACGTAAACTTTTCATTGTAATGAGTTCGAACAAAGTTCAGTGGTGGTGGCTAAAGAAAACTTTGGCGAAACAACAGATTCCTTAAAACAGAATAACAGGGTTCAGTAAAGTTGCAAATTAAACCAATGTCCAACCTGAAAATGTACAAAAGAGTTTACAGCTGGCTCAGAGGTTGGTTGATAAGGTGACAGATCTTTGGAAAGGTTTTAGTGTGAGTGCACGGTTTACTAATGTGTAAAATGTGAAGTAGGTAAGTATGTTAATATCTTAAAGGATACAGGAGCAAGTCAATTTTTCACGGTCAGAGATAAGGACATTTGTAGATCAATAATAATAATAATCGCTTATTGTCACAAGTAGGCTTCAATGAAGTTACTGTGAAAAGCCCCTAGGCGCCACATTCTGGTGCCTGTTCGGGGAGGCCGGTACGGGAATTGAGCTTGTGCTGCTGGAATTGTTCTGCATTACAAGCCAGCTGTTTATCCCACTGTGCTAAACCAGCCCCCGGCTGTGCTAAACCAGCCTCAGAAGGAGTGTTGCAGGAAATGGTGGTGTTATGAGGATTACTGGTGAATTAGTATTCTGTTATGTAAGGCAAAGTTAGAGAATCTAGTGAAATGTGCGGAAGTGGTGGTAGCAGTGATAAATAAATTACCTTTTTCGGGGTATAGTTTATCCAGGGTAAAGATATAGCTGGACCACAGGTGGGGTGATGCCTACTGTGGTTGAAAAAACAGTGGAAAGTCAAACAACTGAGGTGTTGATAGAAGCATTTCCTGGGGTGTGTGGTGACAAGATCACAAAGCCACAGGTTAAGGCAGGAGGAGGAGAAGTCAATAAATACAGATAGGGAGGCTGAGGATCAGTTATCAGAAACAATTCTTGATCAGATGGTTGAGAAAAAACAAAAGCAGGTGGAGAAGGCACGGTGGCACAGTCATCAGCACTGCTGCCTCATGGCACCAGGAACCCAGGTTCTATTCTGACCTCAGCTGACTGTCTTTTTGGAGTGGGCACGTTCTTCCCGTGTCCGTGTGGGTTTCCTCTAGGTACTCTGTTTACCTCCCACAGTCCAATTATGTGCAAGTTTGGTGGAGTGGCTATGTTAAGTTGCTACGTGGTGGGGTTACGGAGATAGGGTGGGGGATTGGGTCCAGGTAGAGTGCTCTTTCAGAGGGTCGGTGCAACTCAATGAGCCTAATGGCCTCCCTCTGCACTGTAGGAATTACATGATTCTATATATTTAGTCCAAGAAAGTTGGTAAAATTACAACAGGAGAATTCCAAGTTAAAACAGTTGTATCAGCAAGTATACACAGAAATAGAATTTCAGCGTAATACTGAAGTGGTTTTACATTAGAAATAATAGATTCATGAGGATGTTGAGACCTTTACATATTCAAGCAGATGAGAAATGGGTCAAAGTTCATCAACTTGCATTACCAGTGGATTTTGCAAAGGAAGTTTTGAGGGTAGCGCATAAGGTTCCAGTAGAGTGGGTGGTTGCATTCTGGTGCACGGAAAGCCGACGGGAAATAAAACATTTTTATTGGCCTTGATTGCATAAGGTTAATCTCGCACTACATGTCACCCATGTCAGGGAATACGAAAACATCAAAGAGCAATCAGATCAGCCCCCTTGATACCCATTCCGACATTTGAGCAAACTTTCAGTAGTGTCGTAATTGATTGCATGGGGCATTTTCCTTGGACAAGTGCTAATCAGTATTTGTTGACGATAATGGATGTCTCTACCAGATGTCTGGAGGTTATTCCATTAAGAAATATTAGAGCGAAGAGCATTTAGAGGAGTTCATTATTTTTTTCTACAGATACGGACTACCAAATGAAATCCACTCAGAGCAAGGATACAATTTTATGTCAAAGTTATTCAGGGATTTATGAATAGCACAGGAGTGAATCAATTTAAATCATAGAACATAGAACATAGAACATAGAAAAATACAGCACAGAACAGGCCCTTCAGCCCACGATGTTGTGCCGAACCTTTGTCCTAGATTAATCATAGATTAACATTGAATTTACAGTGCAGAAGGAGGCCATTCGGCCCTTTGAGTCTGCACCGGCTCTTGGAAAGAGCACCCTACCCAAACTCAACACTTCCACCCAACACCAAGGGCAATTTGGACATTAAGGGCAATTTATCATTGGCCAATTCACCTAACCCGCACATCTTTGGACTGTGGGAGGAAACCGGAGCACCCGGAGGAAACCCACGCAGACACGGGGAGGACGTGCAGACTCCGCACAGTGACCCAAGCCGGAATCGAACCTGGGACCCTGGAGCTGTGAAGCAATTGTGCTATCCACAATGCTACCGTGCTGCCCTTGAGAACAAATAAATCTACACTATCATTTTACTGTAATCCATATACCTATCCAATAGCTGCTTGAAGGTCCCTAATGTTTCCGACTCAACTACTTCCACAGGCAGTGCATTCCATGCCCCCACTACTCTCTGGGTAAAGAACCTACCTCTGATATCCCTCCTATATCTTCCACCTTTCACCTTAAATTTATGTCCCCTTGTAATGGTTTGTTCCACCCGGGGAAAAAGTCTCTGACTGTCTACTCTATCTATTCCCCTGATCATCTTATAAACCTCTATCAAGTCGCCCCTCATCCTTCTCCGTTCTAATGAGAAAAGGCCTAGCACCCTCAACCTTTCCTCGTAAGACCTACTCTCCATTCCAGGCAACATCCTGGTAAATCTTCTTTGCACCTTTTCCAAAGCTTCCACAAGCTTCCTAAAATGAGGCGACCAGAACTGAAATCAATTGCATATCATCCAGAATCATTAGAGACGTGGCATCAAACTTCAAAGACAAAGTTGATGGCCTATAGTCAGGATTATTCAGAGTATTTGGGATGAAGCAATTCTATTTTTACTATTTGCATTTAGTGATGCACCTAATGTATCAACTAAATTCAATCCATTCAAATTGATTTTCAGTCATGAGCGCAAAACGATCCATCTAGCCTCTGAAGAAGTATTCAGATCCCTAGCTTCCAGATAAAGTAGGAATTGTTGCTAAAACAATCTCCAATTAAGATTAAGGTTAGCGGTTGTCTTCAGATGTCTGGGAGCCTGCACTTGATCCATCGAAAATCGATCCGTAGTCGAGCATTCAGTTTCTGCGATGACTTCGCCAGTCAAATAGTCGGTACGGAACTTTATCTTCTTTGTTTGAATTTACTTACTAGTCTTTCCTAAGGCTTTTTAAATCTGGTACCATGTTATATTACGATGTTATAATATAATTATTACTCTTTTTGTCTAGCCGAGTTGTTGAAATATAGATGTAGTCTTCCAGTGATGCTAAAGTAATTTAATGAGTAATATAAAATAATCTTGTGGGTTCTTTTTACTTAATACTAAACCAGTGAACAAACAAATAACTGTAGACTAAACTATTAAATAAGATAAAGATAATTACTGATATCTATGAACTTCTCCTCTCTAGCTCTGTACTCTCTGCACTCCAGACACACACTCCTCTAGAAAAGAGCGGGAAAACATTTATATAGGTCTTGATAGTGTGGCCATCTAGTGTTCAGTTGCCTGTACTAGCTTAACATAGTCTGATCATGTATTACTACATACATAAATCACTACATTCATATGATCAAAAGGTACTTTGATTTGGTAGGAAAGAAGAAGGATGTGATAGTTGTCATAACTCAAAAGAGAAGTGGTAAATACAAATGATTTTGAATTTGACATTCCTAAAATGAGGAAGTATTTTGTATAAATTACTGGGTTACCTTCCGGAGGAAACTCAAAGTGACTTGAAGAGTCTCAGATATGTGGGGACAAATGAGGAAGCACAAAGGTAATTACACATGATGTAGATGCATGGTATACTATTCCAATTAAGGCACATCCATATAGACTCAATCCACTAAAGTGGGCACAGGTACAAAAGCAGATTGAAGCCATGCTTAAGAATGAAACCATTGAAGTAAGTTGCAGTGATTGGAGTTTACCGATTGTAATGGTACCAAAACAAGATGGAACAAAATGATTATGCGTGGATAAGATAAAAGTGAGTGCAATTGCGACGTCAGATTCATATCCTATCTTTGTTTGGAATGATGTAATGGAATTGCGGAATAAGAAAATTTAATTACCAAATTTATTTTACAAAACGGATACTGCAAGTACCTCTTTCAGAAATGGCAAAGTAAGGTTTGGCTATTTTACGTCCAAATGGTCTGTATCAGTTTAATATTATGCCATTTTTAAATGAAGAATGCAACAGCCACATTCCAATGACTAAGCAAAAGGTCATTTCTGGACCAAATAATTGTGCAGTGTTCATAGATGATCTGACGTGTTCAGCCAAGCGTGGAAGGAGCATTTGGAACATTGCAAGGAATTGTTAGATCTACTACACGAGGTTAGCTTGGTGTTAAACTTGGATAAAAGTGAGGTCTCGAAAGCCCAAGTTACATTCTTAGGCTATATTGTTAGGCATGGTCAACTGTCCCCACAGAATGCGAAAATGAAAGCTACTGAGGAGTTTCCAATATAATCGACGAGAAGGTCTGTTCTGAGATTTCTGAACGGACAAGTTTCAGCAGTTTGGTCAGCCCATTGGCTGAAATTTTTTGAAAAAGCTAAAATTTCATTGGACGTCAGAATGTCAGGTGACAATTGACAACCAAAAAATTGTTCACCACCGCAGCTGTTTTGGAAAGTCTGACGTCCGGCAAGCAATTTAAGGTGCTCATTGATGCGAATGGTATGGGTTTTGGTTCGGTAAAATTATAAGAAGACGACAAAAGAATAGAAAGAATTTTTGATTATTTTTTCCCAGAATATCAAATACTCATCAAAAGAAGTATTCGACCATCGAGATAGAGCCATTGAGTTTTCTATTAACGTTGTAACATTCTGACTTTTACATCAGTTGCAGTACAGATTATTAAACACCCGAATCAATGAATGTATTTGATAAAGTAAGATTATTGAAGAATCTAGGGTAAAGTCCAGATTGTGTGCCTGCTGCAGTTGCAATTAAGAAGTCATAGAATGTGAGCTAATTATCATTTTTCAACATTTACCTGTTTGCACATAGATGCTTGAATTAAATTGGTATATTTTGCGGGAGATTCCCTTCATAGTAGGTAATTTATGAAGGATTGTATGTAGTCCTAGCTGAGCAAAGGATAGAATATCAGAGTGGGATAAAGTTATGCAATTAACGGGAAAGCCACGTCTGTCTGTAGTTTTGCCTCTGCTCGGAGTTTTTAATGTTGAACGGCAGTTTTTTTGGCATTTTTGCCAAATGCTGTCAGGTTGAGCAGGAGATTTTGACAAAAGCAAAGTACTTTCGCCAAAAAGTCACTAAAGTAAGGAAACATGTTCCGTAAACTTTAGTGGCATTTGAACTGTTTTGTGTTGATTCATTTAAATATTTATAGTAAGCGTGTCAGGTGTAAATTTAAGTGTATCTGTATGTTTAGGAACTGCTTAACTGATAACTGTGTTTGGATACTATTGTAAAACCTTTGTCTGTTTGGTGTTCCCTTTTTAATTCCTGATCTGGCTGCCTTTAATCTACAATCTGTCATAATATGCACTCATATTCATAATGAGATACAGACAGGCAGCGATGGACATACACTGGAACCAATCACCACACAGAATACAGAACAATGAATCACCAGGCAGGATACTACAGGGTACATTACCAGTATAAAACACATGAGGCAGGAAGGCTCAGCGTCTTCGTACTGGTGGTAGCTGTAGCAACAGTCAGGGTGCAATGTACAGTAAGCACCTACTACACATGGCACAGAGCAAGTCTGGGCAAGCCAGACCAAGGTTAGCAAGTTTAGATTAATAGAGCGTCGACTCATAGCGAACTATGTACATTACTCGGCAAGTTCAATAAAGCAGTGTTGAACCATCTACAGCATTGGGAGCCTGTTTTAAAGTGATACTGCATCGAGTTAATCCAACATAGATAACACATCATGGTACCAGGAAACTATTAACTCTAACGGACCTACCTCAAGTAAATCTGAAATGACCGGAAAGCAAGTAGCAAACAGCCAGCAGTATGGAATAGATCCAGGCCCCTCTGCAGCTCCGGATCTCCGGCAACCCCGGCGCCAACTGGAGGGTCTTCAGACAGAGGTTCTTCCTACACCTCGCGGCATCTGACCTTGAGGAAGCATCAGATGCCAGGAAAATCACGCTGCTCCTGTCGACGGTGGGGGATCACGCCATCCACATCTTTAACTCGCTCACGTTTGCCCAAGGAGAAGATAAAGCAAAGTTCCAGGCCATTCTGCAAAAATTCGACAGCCACTGTGAAGTCGCGGTGAATGAGAGCTTTGAACGGTACATCTTCCAACAGAGGCTTTAGGGTAAGAACGAACCTTTTCACTCCTTTTTGACCCATCTCCGCTTCTTAGCGCAGTCATGTAACTATGACTCGACTGCTGACTCCATGATCCGGGATCAGATCATTTTCGGGTCCATTCCGACTCTCTGTGGGAGCAGCTCCTTAAAATCAAACGCATGACCCTCCCAATCGCCATCAAAATGTACGTTGCCCATGAACATGCCAGAAATCGCTATTCCCGCATCAAGGCGGCAGAAACGGCAAACTAGCCTCCCATGAGGCACAAACTGTACAGGCCATCACTAGGCTGCAGGGCCTGAACATTGAGGAGAGTGGCCGTTTTGCGGGCTTCAGTGGCCGTTTCGTGGACTTTCCATGGGGCCCCGCGCAGGCGCACCGCGACTGTGAGGACAATGCGGTCGAAAACCCTACTGTGCGTGTGCGAACGTCGGCCGACCGCACTGCGAAGGCGCACGGAACGCACTGACGTCAGTGTCATGACGTGCCAAAATTGTGGCTCCGCCCACTTAAAGCGGCAATGCCCAGCCAAAGGAACGCGGTGTCTACAATGTGGAAAGCCTGGGCATTATGCGGCCTTCTGCAGGTCCGCTCCACCGGTCAAAAACCAGCGATCCCAGCTGCAACGCAAACCTGTCCACTGCATACAGCAAGGCATGCAGGATTCCGATCCCGAAAGCCCAACAGACCCAAATGATGATTGCCTTGAGTCTCCATATCAGGTGGGCATTATCACCACATGTGAGACGGTCTCCTCCAGTCATGCAAAGCGCCTCTCACTCATAAGTGTGGATTCTAGTGACGAATGGCGCGCTGTCGTTAAAGTGAATCAGTGCAGAATCCAATTCCAACTGGACACGGGTGCGTCTGTAAACCTTATATCCCGGGCAGACCTCGACAGCATTCGAGACCAACCCAAAATTCTTCCACCAGCCTGCCAGCTCCTTGATTACAATGGCAATGCCATAGCTGCTAGTGGATCATGTCATCTGGTTGTATCCCACAAGGCAATCATGGCGACGTTAAGATTCGAGATCGTCAGGCCTGACAAGGCATTCCTGCTCGGTGCCCGTGTATGTAAACTCCTTAATCTGGTACAGCGAATCCATGCCATGTCCTCTGCAGCTCCGACTGCCTCATCTGCAGGCTGACATAGACGACATCCTCACGCAATATCCCGATGTGTTCGATGGGATGGGCACAAGATACTGCTCAAGCCAAATGCCACCCCAGTCATTCATGCACCACACTAGGTGCCGGCTCCTCTAAAGGATCGTTTAAAAGCGCAGCTGCAAGAGCTCCAAAGCCAGGGCATCATTTCAAGGGTCACGGAACCAACAGACTGGCTCAGCTCCATGGTCTGCGTGAAGAAGTCTTCAGGCGAAATACGAATCTGTATCGATCCCAAAGACCTCAATCGCAACATCATGAGGGAGCACTACCCGATCCCGAAGCAGGAAGAATTAACCTCTGAGATGGCACACGCCAAATTCTTTACGAAGCTGGACGCCTCACGTGGTTTCTGGCAGAAACAACTGGATGACTCCAGCAGGAAGCTCTGCACATTTCACACTCTGTTCGGCAGGTACTGTTACAACCGCATGCCTTTCGGGATCATTTCAGCCTCCAAAGTCTTTCACCGCATAATGGAGCAAATGATGGAGGGCATCAAGGGGGTGCGAGTCTATGTGGATGACGTAATAATCTGGTCCACAACCCCCGAGGAGCACATAGATCAGCTCAAACAGGTCTTCAAAAGTGTCCATGAGAATGGCCTCAAGCTAAACAGGGCCAAATGCTCATTTGATCTGTCATCAATCAAATTTCTGGATGACCAAATATCCCAGCAGGGTGTGCAACCTGATTCTGACAAAGTAATGGCAATCAATGCCATGAAGACCCCAGAGGACAAAAAGGCGGTACTACACTTCCTGGGGATGGTGAATTTTCTGGGAAAATTCATTCCTAACATGGCATCCCACACCACAGTAAAAAAGACCACAGTATTCCAGGGGACACCAACAGTCAGCACCTACTACACATGGCACCGAGCAAGTCTGGGCAAGCCAGACCAAGGTTAGCAAGTTTAGATTAATAAGTGTCGACTCATAGCGAACTATGTACATTACTCGGCAATTTTCAATAATGCAGTGTTGAACCATCTACAGCATTGGAAGCCTGTTTTAAAGTGATATGCATGGAGTTCGTGTTAATCCAACATAGATAACACATCACAATGTTCTTGCTAGCTGCTGCAAACTGAAAACATCCTGGTCTGATGGACTAGCTAGAACATCCACTTTAGGTTCTGTGACAGTGCCTATGGTGTCAGTTTGATAGACGTGGCAAGCAGCCAGTCGGTGAATGTGAAATTCTAACCTCTCCCTTGTTGTTGCTTGCGTTTGGTGGAGCCATTCAGGATCTGCCTGAAAAAAGGTGGGTCAGATGAAATATTCAATTTGGTCCTGAGTTCTCTGAAGAGATTTAGCCAGGAAGAAGCTGGAAGGCATTCTCTCTCTCTTTCTGCCAGGTGATTTAAAAGGTTGCTGGTCAGACCTGTGGAGGCACTCCTGTTTAAAAGACAGACTGCAGTCAGAACTGTGAAGGGATCATCTGGAGTGAAGGACTGCAAGCAGTTTCTCACCAGGTCTGTAATTATTTAATCCTCTGTCTGAATGGCTCGGCAGAACTCAAACCAAGACCCTCTTCAGCACAGCGATCAGGTTAATGGAAAATGCTGTAAAGTTCTCAGGTTTAATGTTCCAGCAATATCTGAGAGAGATGAAGGCTTCATTTGATTGTCAAAGGTCAGTATTGCACCGACATGAATCTTTTGTACAAACCAATTCCCCAGAGTGTCGCGTTCGGAGGAAGACTGGCACCTACATAGGCCTCAACAGCAGCAGCGAATATTCATCTCAAACCTTTTCCTTCAATTCCCATTGTTTTAATTTGTCACTCCATGTGTCTGACTTGTGTGTGTGTGTCTGGGTGGGGGGTGGGACAGAGTTTTGGGAAAAGGTAGATTTGTTTCTCAAAGTTCCAATAATTTCCTTTATATGTTCATCTTCTCCTCATGTTATAAACAGTTTGTTGGGGATCTGGAACAGTCAAGGGTTCAAGATCTTTGGAAAATATAGGAATGATTGGTTAATTAACTTGTGTAGGGACTGTGGAGTCTTTGTGCCTGGATCTGACTGTGCACTCGCTGACGGAAAAAAAATCTTCTGCCCTTACTCAGTCTGTATCCCTCTATTTCCTCTTTATTCATGTATCCATTCAGATGCCTCTTAAATGTTGCTATTGTGTCTGCTTCCAACACATCCTCTGGTAACACGTTCCAGTCAGCCACCGCTCTCTGTTGAAACATTTACCTTGCACATCTCCCTTAAACTTTCCCCGGTTCACCTTGAACCTGTGCCCCTTGTAATTGACACTTCAACCTTGGAAAAAGCCTCTGGCTATCTACACTGTGTACACATCTCATACATTTGTAGACCTCCATCATGTCTACCCTCAGCCTCCCTCTTACCAGTAAAAACAATTCTAGTTTATTCAACCACTCCTCATAGTCAACACCCTCGAGACCAGGCAACATCTTGGTGAACCTTCTTTGCAGTCTCTCAAAGCTTCCACAACCTTCTGATAATGTGATAACCAGAACAACATGTAATACGTCAAATGTGGCCAAACATGATTTCGCAATTCATGTACTCAATGCCTCTCCTGATGAAGGCAAGTATGCCATATGTAGCCGAGGCAGGCATGGAAGGTTTCACAAAGTGTGCGCCAGGGCCAACATGCATGGGCCGCCAGTTTCACCGTCTAGGAAGGGGAGTAAAGTGGAGGGACTGGCCTGGGGCATTGGCACCCAATCCAAACCCCAAACACCCTCACACCCCCACCGGCCACCTCCCACCTGTAAACCCTCCATGATACATACCTGCGGCACTACAGGGAGTAACACCAGGTCGGGTCTATGGATTGGAGGATGATCACAAGCCACTCTGTGATGAGCTCTGGTGCTCAGCTGACTCCTGCCCACGGTAATACTTCCCACAGTCCACCTGGCTGAGCCATGCATGTGAGCTGGCAACTCCATCAAGTGGTCCCTTCGGATCTCTGGGTTGGCGATGGTGGGGACGGTCGGAGGGGTGTCTGAATGGGGAGCAAAGGCCATCCACAGGGAACACCCATTCCCCCCCCCCCCCCCCACCCCCAATATCCGCCCATTTCCCATCCCCTCCGACCATCCCAGACCAGCACACCCCTCACACCCATCAGACAGAGCACCGAGGCAGGCTGTAACAGTGGTAACAGTTGTTTACTGCGAACAAATATATACAGGACTTTGCCCTAGCCCCATGTAAGTAAACTGTGCCTTGCACCCATGCCACCTTTTCTGTCCTTAGGGGCCTTACCGCAACATCTAGGCGGATCCCCAGATGGTACAGCAGGAGTGGAGGCAGCTTGTTGTGATCCCACCCTGTGTCAAGCGTCCACATTGGCAGGATTCTTCTGGGGCGACCGGGCCTGAATGGGCCAGGCTGTTGGTTGGGTGTCTCAGGTGGTATGGTACTGCCCTGTTCTTCCTGCTGCCGACCAGCTGCTTTAGGAATAGGAGGGGGGAAGTCCAAGGTGCTGTGGTGTTCCGGCACCTCCCCTGCAGGAGTCACCGGCACGGGCCCCATCACCACCTCCTCCCTAGGGGTTCCGGTTGGCGCAGTGGCTACTCCATGGAATGGGGGTGCGAGTGGAGCTATCCAGTGCTGCCAGCCCTGGAGGCCCACTCTGGTCTTGACCAGCTTTTGCATGCTCGAGGCAAAGGAGCACAGGGAGTTGACCATCTCTATCTGGGACTATGCCACATCATGCTATGACTATACCACCACCTTTTCGGTCTGTGTCAGCCCAGCCATTGGCTGTGCCATCTCCCTCTGGGACTGGGCACCTTCATCTGTGCCTGCGCCATGTTAACCAGCACCTGGGCAATGCCAACCATGTTCCCAGCCGTGGCCTGCTGTGACTAGGTCACACTCAGGAGCGCCGCTACAATTTCCAGGTGGCTCTGGTACATGATCACATGTGAGGCGGCAACCCTCTCCTGGGCCTCGGCCAGCGCCTGCACAGATTGCCCCAGGCCTTTGACATGCTGATCCACAGTCAAAATCGTCGGCCCCAATGCCTCCACCGTGAACACCACCCACGTGGTGTTGGCCTGTGTGGCATGCATTTTTGGCACCACCTCCTGCTGCTGAACACAGTTGGACTCCACCAATTGTGCCTGCAGGTACTGAATGTTCGGTGACAACCTCTGCATCTGCACAATCGATGGGATGTCTGTTTCAGAAGTCCGAGACCCGTCTGGGTCCTCAGGTCGGCCTGCCCTCCGACTGACCACCCCCTTGGGAGTTCCTTCCTGCACCTACTGTACTAGTTTGACAGCTGTGTGGTGCGCACCAGGAGCCTCTTCACTAACATGGACAACCGAGATGAGAGCCTTTGGGATGGTAGAGGGTGTTGGAGACAGCTTTGATGGAAGGTCAGTGTCATCCTCTGTTCCGAGCTCTGGGTTGTCCTGAGTCTTGGGTGAGGTTTGGTGCCAGAGCTGCTCCCAGCACTGCTTGGCACTGGCACTGGCGGGGAATACCAGATGGACCCGCCAATCCACCTAACCTGCACATCTTTGGACTATGGGAGGAAACCCCGCAGTCACGGGGTGAACGTGCGGACTCTACACAGATAGTGATCCAAGCCAGAGATTGAACCTGGGACCCTGGAGCTGTGAAGCAACTGTGCAAACCATGCCGTGTTATTGGCATCATTAAATGCAGGGATAGCAGCTAAACCGTAATTTGTATATTTTGACTTAGAAGCCTTGTGGTTGGGTATTTGTATATTAATTGTAAGAATGAACAACAGCCAGAAGCTCTCTGGTGTGACTGACCAAACGTGAACAGGAAATATTTTATGTTGCAATGTATTGTGCAAAATATCCTGCTTAGCCCAGTGGACACATTATACAGTTGACCTCAGGTCAATCGGTGCAGCTAATTTCCATTCTGTTTTTTCACACTTCTGCTCGATTGTAGATGTTTTATTTGACAAGGAAATAGTTTGTTTAAAATTCTGAATCAGTAAACTGCAGAATATATGACATTCTTTACAGCCAATAGCAGAAAAAGCTAGCCTTTCCCTCGCGCAGAGTATATTAATTTCACGCTATGGTCAACTCAAGGCACTGGCGACGGTTTGGTAAATACTGACGGACTGGAAGCATTGCTTCGATATTACTTAATTCGTTTTCTGTGGCACTCATCTCGTCAGATGAGAATTTATGCGAAACTCACACCTACATTTTATATATTTATTTTTCCCTCACAGATGCTGCCAGTTAATTTAAGCATTCCAAGTGTTTTCTTGCATTTAAGTCTACCTTCACACATAAAGCATAAGGCAAGTTTATTTTCAGTTTGGACTTGTGATGTGTGAAAATCTTTAACTTAGGCTTCGTGTCGTCCTCTCTCCAAATGAATGAGAAACAAAAAGAATGTTAATGAAAAATCTTTCAGCGAAATTTAAAATTAAAAGTGATATGTTTACTAAAAATAAATTGCGATTAATTGCATCCAAATTTGCCACTGATGCGGCAGAACCCAAAATGGGGCGGCGCAGTGGCACAGTGGTTTGCACTGCTGCCTCGCAGTTCTCGGGACCCGGGTTCAATTCCGGCCTCAGGTGACTGTGTGGCGTTTTCACGTTCTCCCTGTGTCAGTGTGGGTTTCCTCCGGGTGCTCCGGTTTCCTCCCAAAGTCCAAAGATGTGCGGGTTAGATGGGTGGCCATGATAAATTGCCCCATAGTGTCAAAACGATTAGGTGGGGCTACTGGGTTACGGGGATAGGGTGGAGGCATGGGCTTTAGTCGGGTGCTCTTTCCAGGGGCCGGTGCAGACTCAATGGGCTGAATGGCCTCCTTCTGCACTGTAAATTCTGAGTCTATGAGATGATAGCGTTTGGAGCTTCTGCGGTCTGTCCTGGGACGTACCCCCAATTTAGGGGAATAATTCTTGCAGCTGATGCTCCATTTGCACATTGAAATAAGGGTCGTTTAAGTTCTAGAGAAAGGGCTAACGCTTTTATTAAATTCACCTGAGGAAGGAGTAGCGCTCCGAAAGCTAGTGACATCGAAACAAACCTGTTGGACTTTAACCTGGTGTTGTAAGACTTCGTACTGTGCTCACCCCAGTCCAACGCCGGCATCTCCACATCATGGCTTTTATTAAACGACGAAACACCGAGTGCCGAACGTAGTATTTGAAATCTGATTATGTTTAGCTTGCTCGATGTGTCTCCAGGAAATTCTACTTTTTACATCGAACTTCGCAGTTCTTGGACAGGTTCTCCAAGCAGAGCTTTGCCAGTGAAGTCGATTCGACACAGAAATGGTCTCTGGTTTATATTGCTACTTCAGGCTGAGATTTGATGTAGCTGTGGCGGCAGGCTTGATAACAAATTGGCTCAAAACCATTACTCAATAAGGTTCCCAACTGTGTAAGTGTGAAGATCTACTGCGAATTTTCACCGGTGGTCTCTCCGCCAATATATTGACCTGTATTCTGAAGTCAGGTTGCTTTATCCCACTATCCATGAGACTTCCCTCCTTCCCGAATGTGTTTCTCAGTCCGACGGGTATGACATCTATTTCAGGTGGAATCTTATTTAGGTCACGAATGAGTTCATTCTTCTGAATCAATTACTCCCATAACACTGGCTTTGTGCAAAATATTGACCGTCCAGGCAAAAAAATACACTATTGCATGAACTATTGTATTAACTCACTTTTTATCGATAAATGCAGCCTAGTCGTTACTCTACAAGCTCGGATATTACTCGAAAGATTTGTCCCCTCGCAAGGCGACGCCATGTGGTGCCTGACGTCACTGCTAACTTTGAGATTATTTTCGAGACACAGGATCGCTTCCTCAAACCAACCATTCTCAGGCGAGCCCTCTGATCTACTTATTTTCGTCGATCGATATGTTAAAGACTCGGTCACTTTGGGGCATATGTTTCCTGGGAATTTCATATCTAGGTAGACTTTTACATTTGTTATTGATTATTAAACCACCCTGAACAAGAACTGATGCACGGAGGCGATCTTCCAGTGAACGTGCTATCGAGTATATCGAGACTAAAGGCTCCAGATTCAAAATAAGGGGCAAATATTGAAGTTATGTGAGAAAAATATTTTCACTTGGAGGGTAGTTGTAGTCGGAAATAAAGTTCTGCAAGGGGCGGTGAAGCCAGGTTCGATCCGAGGTATTCAAAAGGGAATTAGATTGCTCCGTGAAAATAATGTGCAAATCCCACGGGAGTGGGATTAGATGCAATGCTCTTTCAGAGAGCCAGTGCAAGGTCGATTGGCCGAATAGCCGCCTTCTGAACTGTAAACATTCTATGGTTTTGTGAGCACAACTCTTTGCTACTTTAATATGATTACATATTTCAGTGTTATGCCTTATTTAGACAATATATATAAGAAAGACGATATTAATTAGAATGTATTAATGCATACACATTCATTAGCTGGATATCGTTCGGATAGTTAGGTGCATTGAATTATTAATGCACTAATGGTCGCAGGATGGAACTTTTGGTCATGTTGATAATTTTTCTGCATATGATTTAACCTGGCTTTTGCTGATAGTTTTTGTGTGCAGTGTGAGCACGGTGACACGAAAAGCGCTTAGAGGTACGAATGTTACCTTCCGATGTCCTTTCCCCTTTACCTTCAATCTTTCGAACATAATCGCTTACTGGTGGAAAGATGGCAATAAGAGCTTTCTGCAACAAGACGACAGGAAAGTCTTCATTCTGAAGAGAGCCGGCGCCTACCTTCATCTTCTGAATGTAACTGTCCCGGATGCCGGGACTTATTACTGTGCAGTGAAGTACAAGAGTCAAATGGCTGGAAAGGGAGCTGTTGTGCGACTCATTATATATGGTAAGTGTTGCTGCTATTAAGAGATTACAGTGTATAGTTCCTGCAAATATTCCAATGGTGTTCGCTGAAGGCATTTAATTAAAGCCTGCGCACATTGATACAGTGGTTAGCACTGCTGTCTCACAGCTCCAGAGGCCGAGGTTCAATTCCGGCCTTGGGTGACTGCCTCTGTGACATTGCGCGTTCTCCCAATGTCTGTTTGGGTTTCCTCCGGGTGCTCTGATTTCCTCCCAAAGTCCAAAGATGTGCAGGTTAGGTGGATTGACCATGATCAATACTGGGGATTACAGGGATCGGGCAGCGTGCTCTCTCGGAGGGTCGGTGCAGACTCCTCGGGCAGAATGGCCTCCTTCTGCACTGTAGGCATTCTGTGAATAACGTTTACAAATTAGGGCAATTGCTAGCACCAGAATATCTGAAAACAGAGGCAACTGATCCAGATCACTCCTTATTTCGTGTGTTGTTTATAATGGGAAATTAATTCAAGGCTGAACACTTTGAGACATTTTCAGCTTGAACGCTCCATGTCAGGGTGGATAATTCCACCCAATATTGTACATTTAACAACCACATTCCGGTTCCTGATTATATGCTTATTTGAAATTCAGTACAACTTTAAAGGTTCTCTTATTTTGAAAAAGGTGGGTCGCAGAGTTCCAAATCCTCCAGTTCAGCCTGGCTACTTCCAGCATTTGGGATCGGGGCAAAATCCTGATCACAACTGCAGCAGCAGGGGAGGCTCACGCGATAACACGGGTGTAGCTGCCCAGAGCGTGGTCCGAATCCTATCCTTTTAGTTTAGAAAGCAAAAAAGGCTCTGAGTGCTGAAACAGAACGTGGTCTGCATTCTTCAACCAACTCATGTGCAGGATGTCAATTCAACTACATTAATCTGATTAGTAGGATGATCGTTGTGGTAAACGAATTTTGTCCAATACAAAATAAATATATTAATACTGTAGGTGAGTAGACTCAGCTTAATATATCTCGGTACAGTGAAGAACAAATTAAATTTGGGGCCATTCAAAAACAAGGGGTTAGGATCCATCTACTTGAACACAGTCACCTGGGAACGTAAAGAAGAGAAAATAGTTAAACAATTGATACTTCTCTTTTTATTTACGGCGCATTGGTTAGCACTACTGCCTCGCAGTCCCAGGGACCCGGGTTCAATTCAAGCCTTGGGTGACTGTGTCGAGTTTGCATTTTCTCCCCGTGTCTGCGTGGGTTTCTTTCGGGTGCTCCGGTTTCCTCCCACATCCAAAGATGTGCAGGTTAGGTGGTTTGGCCATGCTAAATTGCCCTTAGTGTCCAGGGATGTGCGGGTTAAGTGGGGTTGCAGGGATAGTGCGGGAGCCTGGTTAGGGTGCTCTTTGATAGGGTCGGTGCAGACTCGATGGGCCAAATGGCCTCCTTCTGCACTGCTGTAGTTCTATGATTCTATGATATTTATGTTTTGTGTGTTTTTAATTTAGCTTCCCCCGTGCCCCTGAAGATTGTCTCGATACCATGCGAAGGGACTGCATCTGTCTTTTTGAGGCTGCAGTGTCGAACGGCTGAATTTCATCCCAAAGACTTTAACCTCACTTGGCATAAAAATGGCACCGAAATTACGGAAGGGTTTACAACCGAACAACAGGAAAAGGCCGAGGGATTGTATGAAGTTATCAGTTCCTTCGAAGAGACACGGCCAATTGAACAGGGTACCGTTTATACATGTCAAGTCTATCACGTTTCGATTTTGGATCCAGCAAACGGCAGCTATACAGTCGGCAACGTAGGTAATATTAGTACATAACGTGGTACCTAGTTATGTATGTTTTAATTCCGCCGCGGCTGAGTTGTGACTGCAGGTATTGAACAAAGATAAGAAAAAATAAGGCGGTTATTGCATTTAATTTCCAGTCTATTGTGGTATTTTCGAATCCACAAGTAGCTCCGAAACTAATTTAGTGATAACAAAATCGGAACCACGTGATGGGGTACTTTCACGATTCACGCTGAATTAAGAGAACATTGCTAATGATAGCTTAAAGAGAGGAATAATAACCATGTGCACAGATTGATGAAAACGACAGATACGTATGCAGCAGATTATAGAAGAATATATGAAAACGTGGACACTGAAGCAGATTTGGCAGACATCTCTCGGATGAAGTTATTCGCGGAGTAATAACAGGCGATCATTTTTAGGAGCAGGAATGACAGCTCATTCGCCAGGGTCAGAAAAAAATAATTGAAAATATAATATGTTTAGTGTGCTGTTTCCCAAATATTTAACAGTTTATGGGAAGTAATTTTGGAGAAATGATCGATATTTTAATGAGGAGTTAGGATTCAAAATCAGTACGGTGATGATGAATGTATACACACCGTCGGATAGGCTGCATTTCTAAATTACCTTTATATCTTAGCAAAGTATGTGGTAAAGAATGTCAGGAACATATTGCTAAAACAATATTTTTACTGCGATAGGATCAAAGCTGAGACTTTTTACCTGTAACGGGGAACAAGTCGAGGAATGAAAGTGCTTGATGTGAGACAAGTAATATGAAACCTCACTGAGGTGTTGGAAGTGTTCAAGCAGAATAGCCAGTTAAATAGAATAATATTTCCTTTTGGGAATTGGTTACCAGGATGTGTGGAAATCACCAAAAGGAGGGAGATGTTATTAACTTTCAATTCAAATTAATTTGTAATAATCTGGGAAGACTAAATCCAATATTCTTTCAGAGAACACAATGGGATCGTTTTATGTTCCTGAGACAGTATAGACGAATCTACCTGATGTTGACGTGAAGACCTGCCACACCTACCATATACTCAAAGAATATGGTAGGTGAGAAAGAAAAGTACAGCACAGGAACAGGCCCTTCAGCCTCCCAAGCCTGCGCCGACAATGCTGCCCATGTAACCTAAATCTTTCTGCACTTCCGGGGTCCATATCACTTTATTCCCATCCTATTCAAGTAATTCCCAAGATGCCCCTGAAACGTCATTATCGTACCTGCTTCCATCACCTCCTCTGGCAGTGAGTTCCAGGCACCTTCTGTTTAAAAAACTTCCTTTGCATTTCTCCAAGAAACTTTGCCCCTCATAGTTTAAACCTTTGTCCCCTAATTATTGACTCTTCCACCCTGGGAAAAAGCTTCTGATTGTCCGTTCTGTCCCTCATAATTTTTTAGACTACAACCAGGTCGCCCCTCAACCTTCATCGTTCCCGTGAGAACAAACCGAGTTTATCCAACCTCTCCTCATACCTAATGCCCTCCATACCAGTCAACATACTGGCAAATCTCTTCTGTACCCTCTCCAAAGCCTCCACATCCATCTGGTAATGTGGCAATGAGAATTGGACACGGTATTCCAAGTGTGGCCTATCTAAGGTTCTGTACAGCTACAGCATGGCTTGCCAATTTTTTATACTTAATGCCCCAGCCGATGAAGGGAAGCATGCCATATGCCTTATTGACTACCTTATCCACCTGCATTGCCACTTTCAGTGACTTGTGGACCTGTACACTCAAATCTCTCTATCTGTCAATACTCTTCAGGGATCTGCCATTTACTGTATTTCCCACCTGCCTTAGATCTTGCAAAATGCATTACATCATATTTGTCAGGATTTAACTCCACCTGCATCTTCCCGCCCACGGCTCTAACCGATCTCTATCCTGCTTTATCCTCTGACAGACCTCATCACAATGCACAGTTCCACCAACATTTGTGTCGTCCACAAACGTACTAATCAGACCAGTTAAATTCCCTCCAAATAATTTATATATACCACAGACAGAAACGGTTACAGCACTGATCCCGGTGGAGCACGACTACCCAAAGCCCTCCATTCAGAAAAATTATGCGGCAGCTATGTATCACAGAGATGGTTGCAGGCAAGGGGTGGCCAAGGGTCAAGTGAGGGTGTGTGTGGTTAGGATGCGGTGTCCATGCTCCTGGCCAGTCCACCCCATGCTCCACCCCCTCCTGGTCAGTGAACCTGGAGGGGATCAGAGTGACCATGTACGTGAGCTCTGCTGCACATATGCCGCCTCCCATGCCTGCCTGGGCTCCATAAACTCCCTCACCCTCCTCCACATTTTCTTCATCGGATGAGGCTTGGCCTTCATCCTCCTCCTCCAGCATCTCCAGATGTTGTGGAGGATGCAGCTGGCCACCACAATGCGGGTGTCCCTCTCAGCTTCAGACTGGATGCTCGTCCAGAGCAGTCCAGACAGCTGAACGGCATCTTCAGAAGGCCGAAGCACCGCTCAGTCACACCCCTGGTCGCTGCATGGGCGTCATTCTAGCGGCTCTCCACATCCATCTGTGGACCGAGGCGGGGGCGGCACAAACATGTCAGGAATCTTCGAGTACGCCAGGATGAAGGCATTGTGCATACTGCCTGGGTACCGGGCACAGAAGGGTGTGATGCACAGCTGCACACTCATCGAGTGGTACCCCTTTTGGTTACTGTAGAGCGGCCTGCTATCAGCCAGGGCTCATAGAGGGGCATGCATACTGTTGATCACCCTGGGCCCGGGCATCCTGTTGATGGTGGTGAACCCCTTTGCCTTAGCATCCTGGTAGGCTCGGTCAACATTGAAGTGGATGCATTGATCGACCTGGGCAAATAGGGCCTCCGTGATGGCACGGATGCACCTCTGCATCGATGTCTGTGAGACCCCAGACAACTCCCCACATGGTGCTTGAAGGACCCCATCGCATAAAAATTCAGGCCGATCATCACCTTGACTGCCACTGTTGTGGCAGGTGTTCCATCATCTGGCAGAAATGTCATACTGTCTTTGCTGAGCCTGAATCTTCAATGACACGGCCGGTCCGGCAGGTCTTCAAATGACAGGTATTGCCAGTACACACGAGGCCTCGTGTGGTGCCTCCTTGGCAACTCCTCCTCCTCGGCCTCCTTGGCCTGAAGGCAACCTGGGCGGCTGCCACCTGTCTCTCTGCTGCACGTCCTGCTGCTGCCCACTCCACTGCACCTCAGCCAAACCGCTGCTGCATGCCCCACTGCTGCAGCCTTCTCCTCCTCCTGGAGCAACGCCCGCTCATACTGCCACAGGGCATCCCCCAGGGCTATGGCGACAGCATGAAAGCCACCATTGAACATAGAACACACAGTGCAGGAGGAGGCCATTCAGCTCATCAAGTCTGCACCGACCCACTTATGTCCTCACATCCATCCTATCCCCGTAACCCTCCTAACCGTTTTTGGTCACTAAGGGCAATTTTTCACGGCCCATCCACCTAACCTGCACATCTTTGGACTGTGGGAGGAAACTGGAACACCCGAAGGAAGCCCACGCTGACACGGAGAGAATGTGCAGACTCTGCACAGACAGTGACCCAGCGGGGAATCAAACCTGGGACCCTGGTGCTGTGAAGCCACAGTGCTGACCACTTGTGCTACCGTGCTGCCCAATATCTACTGCTTGCAAGGGGTGGAAGGTTGACATGCTAGTGTCGTGCTAACCCCCCGTGCCCAACCAAACCCTTTGGGCTAGATGATGGCCCTAGTTGGCACTGCAGGCTCTTCCCCCGCATAATACTCTCCCCACCCCCCCCCCCCCCATTCCCGCACCCCTGGCCCCGGCGCTGTCTGGTACTATGGGGGCCTCTGGCCCTGTCACCTGCACCTGATGCCAGGATGCCGTTGACTGGCTCTGCCTTCACCAGGGGCCACTGTGCGTATTGTCCTGGGTGGGCCGCTGGTGGGTTGCGGCTGCTTGGAAGGGGGGTTGTGGCGGGGGCTGGGTCGGTACAGTGGCGGAGGTGTATGGATGGTGGGGTGGTGGTACCCAGATGGTAGGTGTCGTTCTGCACAATCAGGGCCCAAGGTGATTGGGCATTGGGTGCACAGCAAGATGGCTGCCATAATGGTTGTCCATGCCTGATCACCACCTCAGTCCTGTGGGACGGGGGGATTTAACCTAGGCCACTCGGCAACATCCCCCACTCCCTCCTCCTCTGGCTCCACCCCAGCCAGTACGGCCAGTGTCCAACTCAGCAACTCACAGTCGCTCCTCTCCAGGTCCTACCTCTTTCTCTCTCCCTCTGCAGCCACCACGTCAGGTTCACAATTTTTTTTTCGTGGAGGCCCCAGAGAAAACTGGGTCAGGTCCTCTATTTTCATGCAAATTGTGTCTACTGTATGTGCATTCCGGTACACACTGATGTCGCTATTGACATGATGGAGAACGGTAATTTTGCCTCAAGTCGGTGCCAGGTGAGGTTTTGGCATCACAACTGATTCTCTGCCCAATCGCCTTTCCCGATTTTGTCATCGGCCAATGGAAAATCCCGCCCCATTAGTTTGTTTCCAGGGGCTAAGAGTTTGAGGGGCATTGACAGAACATCAAGCAAAGCCGCACTAGGACTCAGTGAATTTAGTGTCGCCAATTCACCTAACCAGAGGAAACCGGAGCACCCAGTGAAAATAGGGTCGATACAGAGAGAACCTGCCATCTCCACGCAGACAAGCACCAGTTCAGAATGAGTCCGTGATGCTATGAGGCAGCAGGGCTAACCACAGTGCCAAGATCCCGTAGCACTACAGGATATTTAAATTATGTCTGTCATATTTTAGTGATACAATCACTAAATATGATCAATATTTAGTTTAGACTGTAGCAAAGTTTGTACTTTCTCCCCGTGTCTGCATGGGTTTCCTCCAGGTGCCCTGGTTTTCTCCCACAGTCCAAAGAAGTGCAGGTTTTGTGGATTGGCCATGCTAAATTACCCCTTAGTCAAAAGATGTGTGGTGTTACAGGAAAAGGGTGGGTAAATGGGTGTTAATAGGATGCCCTTTCAGAGGTTCAGTGGTTATTTGATGGGCTGAATGGCCTCCTTCTGCACTGCAGGAAATCTAAAACTTATATCAAAAAAAGTACATAGAAAATAGGAGCAGGAGGAGACCAATCGGCTATTTGAGCCTGCTCTACCATTCATTATGACCAAGGCTGATTATCAAGCTCAATACTCTGATCCCAATTTCCCCCCACATCCTTTGATCCGCCTCGCCCTAAGTGCTTCTTGGAAACATACACTGTTTTGGCCTCAACTACTTCCTGGTGTAACAAATTCCACATACCGATCCCTCTCTGGCTGAAGCAATTTCTGCTCACCTCTGTCCTAAACCTATATCCTCAGACTATGACCCCTGATTCTGGACACACACACTATCGAGAACATCCATCCTGCATCTACTCTGACTAGTCCTGTTGGAACTTCATACGTTTCTGCCAGATCGTCCATCATTCTTCTTAACTCCAGCGAATTCGACCCTAACCGATTCGGTCTCTCCTCATACATCAGTCCCGGCGTTCCAGGAATTAGTCTGGTAAACATTTGCTGCACTCCCTCGAGGGCAAGAGCATCCTCCCTCAGATAAGGAGACCAAAACAGCACACAATATTCCAGGTGTGGTTTCACGAAGGCCCTGTATAATTCAGCAAGACATCCCTGTTCCTGTGCTTGAATCCACTCACTATGTAGGCCCACATACCTTTTGCCTTCTTTCCCGCCAACCCCACCGGAATGCTTATCTTCAGTGACTGGTGTATGGGGACACACAGGTCTCGTTGCACATTATCTTCTAAGTTATGACCATTCGGATAACAGTTTGCCTTTTCATTTTCACTACCAAAGTGGATAACCTTGCATTTGTCCAAATTGTATTGCATCTGCCGTTCATTTGGTTAATCACTGAAGGATCTCTGAACCCTCCACACAGCTCACCCTCCCACCCAACTTGGTGTCATCGGCAAATTTGGAGATTTACGATTTGCTCCCCCACCAAAAATCATTGATATATATTGTGAATAACTGGGGTCTTTGCACTGAGCCCTGTGGTCACTGCCTGCCAATTTGTAAAAGACTTGTTAATTCGTACTTTTTGTTTCCTATCTCCCAATAAGTTTTCTATCCATCTCAATACACTACCTCTAATACCATGCACTTTAATTTTGCACACTAATCTCTTATCCAGGACTTCCTCAAAAGCCATCTGGAAGTCCAAATATACCACATTCTTTGATGCCCACTCATCAACTATACTAGTTGCATCCTCGAAGAATTCCAGTAGATTTGTCAAGCATGATTTCCCCTTCGTAAATGCATGCTCACACTACCTGTTCCTACCACTATTCTCTTAGTGTTCTGCTATAAAATCTTTGTTCATGGATTCTAGAATTTTCCCCACTACTGATGTCAGACTTACTGATCTATAATTCCCTATTTTCTCTCAACCTCCCTTTCTAAATAGTGAAGTTACATTAGCTACCCTCCAATTTGCAGGAACTGTTCCAGAGTCTCTAGAATCTTGGAAGATGACCACCAATGCATCCAATATTTCTAGAGCCATAAGTAGTCTGGGATGTAATCAGGCCCTGGGCATTTATCAGCCTTCAATTTCCCCAATACCATTTCTGTACTAATATTGATCTCCTTCAGTTCCTCTCTCGCACTAAAC
Organism: Scyliorhinus torazame; assembly: GCF_047496885.1. Classification (NCBI taxonomy): domain Eukaryota; kingdom Metazoa; phylum Chordata; class Chondrichthyes; order Carcharhiniformes; family Scyliorhinidae; genus Scyliorhinus; species Scyliorhinus torazame. The sequence continues at coordinate 118,223,174 of NC_092716.1, forward strand.
CCTGCGTCCCTCAATTTTTATGTGATCTGATTTATGTCTTCATTTGTGTTGGCAATAATGTCTCAGTGAAGGACATTTTTGAATGAGATGGACTTATATGACAATCTATGATAGTTGTTGTGGTCATCAGTCATGAGATTAGCTTTATTTTACTGATTAATGTACTGAATTGTATTTAAATTTCAAAGCTGGCATTGTGGGATATGAAGCCGTGTCGCCAAATCATTGACCCGGGTCTTGTGATATTACCACTCGACCATCACCTCCCCATGCTTACTGCACTGTAGGGCTTTGCAAAACACAAAATAGATGTAGAAACCCTAGTGGGGAAAATTCTAGAATCCTTGATTCTGAATTATGATTCCAGGCTCAGTAACCATAAATATTATCAGAGTTTAGTTCCTGGCTTTGAGCAATGGATCATTGATTGCCTTATACTTTTCCAGGTTGCCACTTTGTACTTCCTGTCCACCTGATTTATCGAACTGCAGTGGGGATTTTGGTAATTATTACACTAATGGTGATCATCTTCGACCATATTACATCAGATAATCTCCATAGGTAAGATCATTTTAAGACAGGAATATAATGTTCAATTTTTTTTTGATGTATGACACGGAAGGAATTGCTGACTTCTGTTAATCATTGCTACAAAATTTTAAGTGAAAAAACATGATCAAAGCCCGATGCCATGAGAAAGTCCAGGCTGTTATGTTACGGTGGCAGTTATTTTTTAGATGAATGCAACACTTAAAATTGCCGTCATTTTTCCCTCGGTGCTTCAATGAAGTCTCGCTCAAACATATACCCTGACAGCACACTAAGTCCTCCCCAACTCCAGATGCATTGCCTGCTCTTTGAAATTATTACCATTTTTCCCACTCTCCTATGTACTCGTTGACGCCTTCCAAGAACATGCACACCCCCCGCCCGCCCCCACCCCACCAACATACATACAGCCACCCCCGGGCGTTTATTTGCCGAATTTATTTCAGAATACCATCAGCTTATCTTTCAGTGTATTCTGGACGATAATATTTCACTGCCTATAAACACCCTCTAATGTTGCCTCCCCATTTTTTTTTCTCCAATTGATTTTAGTCTGGACCATTTAGATTTCTACCTTCCTATCTCTGGAGCTATTTTTTCTATCTGTTGGTGGGCAAGGACATGTCAGTAGGAAAAAAATCAGTTTATTTCTTAAATGGTGAGACACTGGAAAGTATTGATGTCCTAATTGACCTGGCGTCCGTGTTCATAAATCACAGAGAGATAACATGCAGGTGCAGTAAGCAGTAAAGAGGCAGATGGTAAGTTGGCCTTTGTTGTAAGAGGATTAAAGTACAGGAGTATTGCTGCAATTGTATAGAGCCCTAGTGAGCTGCAGCTGGAGTATTATGTACAGTTTTTATCTCGTCAGAGAGGGAAGCTTATATTTGCATAGCATGAGTGCCACGAAGGTCACTGGAGTGATCCATGTGTCCTATGAGAAGACACTGAGGAGACGGAGCCTAGAATTTACAAGAACGATAGGTGATCTCACTGAAACAGACAAAGTTCTTACAGGGCTCGAGAGGGTTGCTGCAGGAAGGATGTGTGCCTTGGAAGGGAGGTCTAAAACCAGGCGACACCTTTTCAGAATAATACCATTGAGGACTGAGATTAAATGGAATTTCTTCAATCGGAGGATGTGCAAGTTTAGAATTATCTACTCCAGATGCTGTATGTTCACTCATTATGTACATTCAAGATAGGGATTGATGATTTCTAGGCATTACAATATCAAGTTATATGAAATTGTGCTGAAAATGGAATGTTGGTGGAACATCATTTATGATCGAATAGCGGAGCTGGTCTCTACTGTTAAATCTTACGTTCTTTGGACAGGAAGTTGTGAGGAAGAAAAAAATAGTCTGAAAATTCATATAAATAAATTCATTGCACAGACATGTGACAGATTGAGGAAGAGTAAAGTCGCCATTTTCCCAAATGACCAAATGGAAAGATTGCAGTGTGCTGCAGTACAGAGGTATATGTCATTGCATATCGTTCACACAAAAAATAGCATACAGGTTACACCAAGAAGTTTTACAAAAACAGGTTAAAGTCCAACAGGTTTATTTGGAATCACTAGATTTTTATCAGGTAAACTGTACAGGGACTCACCTGATGCAGGAACTATGTTCCGAAAGCTAGTGATTCCAAATAAAAGTGTTGGACTTTAACCTGGTGTTGTAAGACTTCTTACTGCGCCCACCTCAGTCCAACGCCGGAATCTCCACATCAAGGTTACATCACAGGATCATAGAATTTACAGTGCAGAAGGAGGCCATTCTGCCCATCAAGTCTGTACCCGCCCTTGGAAAGAGCACCCTACCTAAGCCCACACCTGCACCCTATCCCCGCAACCCCACCTTTTTAGACACTAAGGGCAATTTAGCAAAGCCAATCCACCTAACCTGCACATTATTGGACTGTGGGAGGAAACCGGATCACCCGGAGAAAACCCACGCAGACACGGGGAGAACGTGCAGACTCCGCAAAGACAGTGACCCAAACCAGGGATCGAACCTGGGACTCTGGAGCTGTGAAGCAACTGTGCTCACCACTGTCCTACCGTGCTGCTCTAAAGAGATCAAGTCATTAGAAATGTAACTGGAAGGTTGCCTTTTATTGCTTGGGAAATGGAATATAAAAGCAGAGACGTCTTGCTACAACTGTACAGGGCATCAGTGATACTGCACCCATAAGGTGTAGCAGCCCTCTATATCCTAAGAATATGGTCTGCACTGTTGTGTCTATATTAACCATCACCTGGTGTGGCTCAGGAGCCCAACTCTTGCACATCTGCCGTTTGTAATACTGAGGACTACAGTGGGCTGAGAAGGTGCACCATCTGTTGGTTTCTGTTCTGTCTCAGCCAGCCGAGCTTTTCGTGTTTGCTCACCTCGACCAGTAGTTTTCCAAACAATCAGCCTCCAGTGGTCACTACCGCCAGCAAGTGTCTCCCAGTTTCAGTGTGAATATCCACCATCTTTATATCTGGCTTGCATATGTCCCTGTGGTGGAGATACAATGCAGTTCAGAGTGTTGTGCACACTGTTGGTCTCCTTGCTCTAGGAGTAATATAATTCCTTTGGAAGCAGTTCAGAAAGGGTTCATTAGGCTGCTTCCTGGGACAAAAATCATAATTAAGGTCACAATCAAATTCACAATGGTCTTTATTGAATGTTGTGGCAAGCTCAATAGGATGCCTGATGACCCCCGCTTCTATTCCACCCTGATTATTTGCATTCAGCTTTCCCGTAAATTATCTTACCATCACGTAAAGAATAAGTTGCTATAAACGGTTGCTAAAGCATTTCAACCAATGCAATTTCGTACTGTTTGTCCCGATTTCTCAATTATATTTTAACAGGTGTCGAGGAGAAGAGACCAGGAAAAACGACGTAAAAGGTAGAAAGGTAGAACTTGGCGGCGAGATGGCTTCAGGGGAATATGAATGTCATGATTTTAAAAACACAATTCATTGAGAAGATAATGTTAATTTCTAAGAACGGTAATATATCAAAAAATGATTTGCCTGTTTTACAATTGATGTGATTGCCTTGGTTTCCTTCATTACCTTAATTTACCAATTGAAGACGACACATGAGATTAGTGGGCAAAATTAAAACTCGAGGTATTGGGGATAATGTATTGCCGTAGTTAGAGAATTGGTTGGCAGACGGGAAGCAGAGAGTGGGAATAAACGGGTAATTTTCAGAGGACCCTTTTGAGTCACTGTGCGGAGTCTGCACGTTCTCCCCGTGTCTGCGGGGTTTCCTCCTGCCGTCCAAAGATGTGCAGGTTAGGTGGATTGGCCATGCTAAATTGCCTTTAGATTAGGTGGGGTTGCTGGGTTGCGGGATAGGGTGGAGGTGTGGGCTTAAGTAAGGTGCAGACTCAATGGGCCGAATGGCATCCTTCTGCATGGCATATTCTATGAAGCAGAGAAGCCAGCAGAGAAGGTGGGGCAGTCTGGAGAACGTGGCAGCAGTTCCAGAGATACAAAGAACAATAATCCAGCAAATTATAGGCTGGCGAGCCTGACATCAATAGTGGAGAAGCTTTTGGAAAAGATATTGAGGGATAGGATATATGCACATTTAGAGGAAAATGGACCAGTTAATAACAGGCAGCATAGTTTTGTACGGAGAAGGTCATCTCTCACTAACTCTATTGAGTTTTTTGACGAGGTGACAAAGAAAATTGATGAGGGAATTGCTGTGGATGTAAGCAATGAAGTTACTGTGAAAATCCCCTTGTTGCCACACTACGTCGCCTGTTCGGATACACTGAGGGAGAATTCAGAATGTCCAATTCACCTCACAAGAACGTCTTTCAGGACTTGTGGGAGGAAACCGGAGCACCTGGAGGAAACCCCGCCGACACGGGGAGAACGTGCAGACTCCGCACAGACAGTGACCCAAGCAGGGAATCGAACCCGGCTCCCTGGTGCCATGAAGTGACAGTGTTAACCGCTGTGTACTGTGCCACACTCCACTGTGCTACCGTGCTGCCCTCCACTGTGCTACTGTGCTGCCCTCACCTGTGCTACCGTGCTGGTATAAAAACTAGGGTAAGGGCAATTTATCTGAATGCTCATAGCATTCGAAACAAGATAAATGAGTTGACAGCTCAAATCATTGCAAATGGGTATGATTTAGTGGCCATTACGGAGACACGGCTGCAGCATGGTCATGATTGACAGTTAAGTATCCAGGGATATCAGACTATTCGAAATGACAGACAGGAAGGTAAGGGAGGTGGTGTAGTTTTGATATTTCAGGATGACATCAGGACGGTAGTGAGACATGATATAGGTCCTGTGGAGAAAACGGTTAAATCCATTTGGGTGGAAATTAGAAATAGTAAGGAGAAAAGGTCACTGATAGACATGTTTATAGGCCACCACATAATAACATCACAGTAGGGCGGGCAATGAATAAAGAAATAACTGGTGCATGTAAAAATGGTACGGCAATTATCATGGGGATTTTAATCTACTTGTCAATTGATCAAACTAGGTTGGTCAGGGCAACCTTGAGGAGGAGTTCATAGAATGTATCCATGATAGTTTTCTCGAACAGTATGTAAGGAACTTATGATGGAGCAAGGTATCCTAGATCTAGTTCTGTGTAATCAGACAGGAATAATTAATGATCTCACAGTTAGGATCCTCTCGGAAGGAGCAATCACAGTTTGGCTGAATTTAAAATACAGATGGACCGTGAGAAGGTAAAATCCAATCCCAGTAGCTTGTGATTAAACAAAGGAGACTACAATGGGATGAGGGAGGAGTTGGCTAGGATAGATTGGGACCAAACACTTTGTGGAGGGACAATTGAGGAACAGTGGAGGACTTTCAAAGTGATTTTTACAGTGCTCACAAAAAGTATATACCAGTGAAAAGAAAGTACTGTCGGCAAAAGGATAATCAGCCATGGATTTATAAGGAAATAAAAGGGTTCAAACTTAAACAAAATGCATACAAAGTGGCAAAGGTTAGTGGGAAATTAGAGGATTGTGAAATATTTAAAGGTCAACAGAAAGCCACAAAAAAACTATACAGTAAAATAGATTATGAGAGTATCCTAGCTCAGAATATAAAAACCGATAGCAAAGGTTCATTGGATATATTCAAGAGCGAGCTGAAGGTGGCCCTTGCCATTAAAGGGATCAATGGGTCTGGAGAGAAAGCTGGAGTGCGACACTGAATTTTCATGAACAGTCATAATCGTATTGAATGGTGGTGCAAGCCTTGAAGGGCCGAATGTCACCTATTTTCTATGTTTCCAGTTGAACCACAGAGCGAAGCCATTCAGCCGAGTACGTGCCTCCTTTCACTGAAGCAGTCCAGTAACTCACATAATCCCGCTCCAAATATCCATCCAGTTTCCTTTTGGCCCCATTGATTGTTTCCGCTTCAATCATCCTTGCCATGAGCCCCATGAAAATTAGCATAGGGGACATAATACTAGAGAGATAAACACCTGGCTCCAACACTGGTGTGGGAGAAACAGGTTTCCGAACATCTGGCACTGGCATCAGCACTACGGAAAGTGAGGTCTAAACAATGGTGGGACCAGAATTCTCGCAAACTGCACAACTGGGAAGTAGAAAACAAATCTGTAAATTAAATGGGAGGGGGGAGGTGTGGAGTGAATACATAAACCGACAAATTAAAATAATATTGCATTGCAAGACAGCTATTCAGGTAATGACACCCAGGTGCAGGAAGGGATAGAGTGTACAAACGTAAAAAAGCAGTAAATAGGCTCAAAGGGGAGAAAGTGGTACAAGGCAAATGGATCTTTCTCAAACTGACGTAGCATTCAGCACAAAAATACATGAATTAACTGCACAAATTGTGATTAATGGGTATTATCTTATAGCTCCAGAGATGTAGGATCGTTTTCTGTACCAATGCATTAAGGTGTACATGATGGTATTCTGTATCAATGCATTGAGATGCACAGGATGATTTTCTAGACGAATATGGTGAAGAACCTACTAGATTAGCTTTAGATTTATTATTATGCGTACTGAGGTACAGTGAAAAGTATTGTTCTGCATACAGCCCAGTCAGATCGTACCATACATGAAAAACATCTGACATGCTATAGATACACAATGTAAATACATAGACATCGGGTAACGCATACAGAGTGTAGTGCTACACAGTAGAGAGATCAGGTCAGTCTATAAGAGGGCCATTCAGGAGTTTGGTAGCAGCGGGGAAGAACCTATTCTTGAATCTGTTAGTGCGCGTTCTCACACTTTTGTATCTTCTACCGAATGGAAGAGTTTGAAAGAGATAATACCGTGGATGGGAGGGGTCTTTGATTATGCTGCCTGCTGTCTCGTGGCAGTGAGAGATATAAACAGAGTCAATGGATGGGAGGTAGGTTCGCGTGGTGGGCTGGGCTGTGTTCATGAACTAGAAAACAGGTTATCCAAGATTGGGTATTGTGCATAGAGAAAGGAATAATTGGCAATCTAGTTGTGTGAGATGTCTTGGAGATGAGCGACCATTATATGAAATATCTCTTCATCAAAATGGAGAGTGACGGGCAGCGCGGTGGCGCCGTGGGTAGCCCTGTAGTCTCACGGCGCCGAGGTCCCAGGTTCGATCTCGACTCTCGGCCACTGTCCGGGTGGAGTTTGCACATTCTTCATGTGTTTGCGAGGGTTTCGCCCCACAACAGAAAAATGTGCAGGGTAGGTGGATTGAACATGCTAAATTGCCCCTAATTGGAAAAAATGAATTGGGTACTCTAAATTTATTTAAAAAATAAAAGAACAATAAAATGGAGAGTGACGAGGTTGATCCTGACGTAGGGACCTGAATCTAAATAAAATAAATTACTATGGTGTGAGGCACAGGTTGAGTTAGGATGGCATGGTAGCACAGTGATTAGCACTGTTGCTTCACAGCACCAGGGACCCGGTTTCAATTCTCGGCTTGGGTCACTGTCTGTGCAGAGACTGCACGCGCTCCTTGTGTCTGTGGGGGTTTCCCCCGGTTTCCTCCCACAAGTCCTGAATGACATGCTTGTTGGTAAATGGACAGTCTGAATTCTCCCTCAGTGTACCCAAACAGGCGCTGGAGTGTGGTGAGTAGGGGATTTTCACAGTAACTTCATTGCAGTGTGAATGTAAGCCTACTTGTGACACCATTAAAGAGTCTATGGTGGATTGGAGAACGTGAATCAAAAGGATGACTGTGGACAGGCACTGGTAAACATTCAAAGATTGCATGCGTGAGCTACTAAAATTCTTCATTCCTGTCTGGGGTAAAAAATAAAATGGGAAGGTGACCAAGCCATGGTTTACAAGGAAAATTAGAGAAAACATTAGATCCAAGGAAGAGGCATAGAAATTGGTCAGAAAAAAAACCTAGCAGAGCTGAGGATTTGGAGCAGATTAGAATTCAACAAAGGGAGACAAAGGGTTTAATTAAGGGGGAAATTGAGTACAAGAGTAAGCTTACAGGGAACAGAAATATTGACTGTAAAGATTTATATAGTTATGTGAAGGGAAAAGAATTGGTGAAGTCAAATCTAGGTCACTTACAGTCACAAACAGGGGAACTAAAAATGGGGAAAAAAGAAAAGGTGAACCAACTAAATACATACTTTGGTTATATCTTCATAAAGGAGGACATAAATAACATACCAGAAATGTTGGGGAACATAGGGTTTTGGGAGAGGGAAGAACTGGAGAAAATCAGATTCAGCAGATAAATGGTGTTGGGGAAATTGATGTGACTGAATGCCGATAAACCCCCAGGGCCTTATAATTTACATCCCAGACAACATAAAAAGTGGCCCTAGAAATAGTGGGTGCATTGGTGGTCATCTTTCAAAATTCTATAATCTCTCGAATAGTTCCTACAGGTTTGCAGGTTAGTAATGTAACCCCACTATTTAAAAAGGGAGATAGAGTGAAAACAGGGAATGATAGACCAGTCAGCATGACGTTGGTGGTGAGGAAAATGCTGGAGTCCATTACAAAAGATTTCATAGCAGGGCACTTGGAAAACAATGGCATATTCATACCGAGTCAATACGGATTTACGAAAGGGAAATCATGCTTGACCAGTCTACTCGAATTCTTCAAGGATGTTACCGTGTAGAGTTAATGCGGGGGAGCCAATGGATGTGGTTTATTTGGACTTCCATAAGGTTTTCGACAAGATCCCTCAAAGGATCCTTCAAAGGATCCTTCAAAGGACAAGATCCTTCAAAGGCCAACATTAAGTGGGGGTAATGTATTGACATGGATAGAAAACTGGTTGTCAGACAGAAAACAACGAGTAGGAATTAATGATTTTTTTCAAGTGGCAGGGAGTGATCAGTGGGGTCCCACAAGGATCAGTGCTTGGATCCCATCAATTCACAGTATAGATATTAATGGTTTAGATGAAGGAAGTAAATGTAATATCTCCCAATTTTAGATTTATTGTCACGTGTACCAAGGTACAGTGAAAAGTATTGTTCTGCGCACAGTCTAGTCAGATCATTCCATACATGAAAAACATAGGACATACGATAAATCCAAATGTGAATACATTGACATCGGGTGTAGTGTAGCGTAGTGTACAGAGTGTAGTGCTACGCAGTAGAGAAGATGCGTGGAGACATCAGTTCAGTCCAAAGGAGGGTCATTCAGGTGTCCGGTAACAGCAGTGAAGAAGCTATTTTTGAATCTGCTAGTTTTTATTCTCAAGCTTTTGAATCTTCTGCCCGATGGAAGAGGGTGGAAGGGAGAATAACCTGCGTGGGAAGGGTCATTGATTTTGTTGCCCTCATTCCCAAGGCAACAGCAGATGTCGTCAGAGTCAATTGATGGGAGGAGGGTTTCCGTCATGGACTGGGCTGTGTTCATGGCTCTCTGTGGTTTCTTGAAGTCTTGGGCCGAGCAGCTGCCATACCAAGCCATGATGCAGCCAGGTAGAATGTTTTCTATGGTGCACTGGTCAATGATGTTGGTGCCCCTGGTGGGACAGGAGATGTGTTGGTGTAATTTAGGCTGTACATTCTTACGGTTGGCCTGGCTGAAGTACCCGGTCACGATGAACAAGGCTTCCGGGTATTCTGTTTCATTGTTATTTATAGCGGTGACACAAAGCTCCATGGGAGGGAGAGTGTGAGGAGGATGCATAGATCCATCAGTGTTATTTGGACAAATTGAGTGGGCAAATGCATGGCAGGTACAGTACAACGTGGTTAAATGTGAATGTATCCACTTTGGTACTAAAAACAGGACTGCAGATTATCTGAATGGCTAAAGATTTAGTGAAGGGCATGTTCAATGAGACTCTATTGTCCTTGTACGCCAGTCAGTGATAGTAAACATGCAGGTTCAGTGGAAGATGAAGAAGGTAAATGGCGTGTTGGCCTTCACAGCCAGAGAATTTCAGCACAGGAACAAGGATATTTTGGTGCATTTAAAAGAGGGTTTGAGTGAGACCACACCTGAAATAGTGTGTGCAATTGTGGACTCCTCATCTCAGAAACAATTTTCTTGTTATGGAAGGAGTGCAGCGAAGATTTACTGGACTGATTCCAACAATGGTGGTACTGATGTATGAGGAGTCATTGAGTTGGTTAGGATTATATTCTCTGCAATTCAGAAAAATGAGTGGGGACCTCATAGGAACCTATAAAACACCAACAGGACGAAACAGGGTAGAAAGAGGAAGGCTCTTTCCATTGGCAGGGGAGTTCAGAACCAGGGGCCATAGTCAGAGGATGCAGTGTAAGCCATTTAAGACTGAGGTGAAGAGAAATCTCTTCACACAGAGAGTGGTGAGCCTGTGTAATTCGCTACCACAGGAAGCAGCTGAGACAAAAATATTGTATTTTTCAGGAATGAGTTAGATATAGCTATTGGGGCGAAATGGATTACGTGATAAGAGGGAAAGCAGAAACAGCTTACTCAGTTGGGTCATCAGCCATGACCATATTGAATGGGGGAAGAAGGCTCGACGGACCGAATAGCCTACTCCTGCTCCTATTTTCTATCTTTCCATTACAAGGATATCAAATCCGAAACTAAATATTCAGGGGTGCATTACTTTGTAAAGCCAGGCAGGAGGGAAAGGATGGTGATGTAGCAATGTTCGAATGAGATGGAACAAGAGCAAGAAATGATCTTGGATCAGAAGATGTAAAATCCATATGGGTGGAAGTAATAACAAGAGGAAAAAGGCAATGGTGGGAGTGGTGAGTGGGTCGCCTAACAGCAGCTATACTGTAGAACTGAAAATAAATCAGGAGAGAATGAGGCAGCACATTAATCATAGGTGACTCTAATCTTCATACGGATTGCGAAAATCAAATGGGCAGTGTTAGCCACGATGAATAAATAATAGTGTATTCAGGACGGTTTCCTAGAATAATACATTGTGGATCCAAACAGGAGTCAGGTTACTTTGCGACCTGGCAATGTGTGATGTGGCAGGTTTATAAACAATCTCAGAGTAAATGAATCCCTCCAAAGCAGTGAGCGCAATATGATAGAATTTCCATTCAGTTTGGGAGTGACAAACTTGGGGAACCAGGACAAATGGAGAACCAGGAAGCGGCAGAGGAGATAAATAAGTACTTTGCGTTGGTATTCACAGTGGAAGACACTTATAACGTTCCAAAAATTCTACGTAATTAAGATGCAGAAAGCATGGGGGTGTGATGGGGGCAGTGCAATTAAGTACAATAACTATCCTTTGAGAAAAAGTACGAGGGAAACTAATGGGAAAAACAGTCGATAGGCCCTGCGGAAAGGAAATAAGTGGAATAACCATAATTCAAGAAAACGTACAAAGGAAATGATTAGGAATAAAGGTCGATAGGTTCCTTGGACCTGAATAATTACATTCCAAGATATTGCAGAAAGTAGCAACAGAGGTCATGGATGTATTGGTCATAATCTTCCAAAAATGCTGAAATTCTGGAAAAGTTCTAGAGCATTGAAAAACTGACAATGTAACACTTACATTCAACATGGAGGGAGACAAAAAAGGGTAACAGGCCAGTTAGCTTAAGATTTTTCATTGGGGAAAATGTTAGAGCCCATTATAAAGGATGTAATAGCAGAACATTTTAAGATATATAATATAATTGAACAGAGTCAGCATGGCTTCACGAAGGATAAATCATGCCTGACAATATTGTTAGAATTATCTGAGGTGGTAACGAGCTGAAGGGCCACCAGTAGATATAATATACTTTGATTTCCAAAAAGGGTTCCATAAGGTATTGCATGAAAGGCTACTTAATAAAATAAGTGGCAATGGTATTGTGAGTGATAATTAACATGGAAAGAGGATTGGCTAACTGATAAGACTGAGAGCTTGGGTAGAATGGCGTTTTCAAGAGGACAACATGTAACTTGTGGCCTGCCGCAAGGATCAATATATATTAAGGAAAAGGAAGTGAATGTACTATTGCCAAGTTTGCAGATGACACAGTAATAAATGGGGAGGCAAGTGGTGCAGAAAGTTTCTACAGGGGGCTCTCTACAGGTTGATTGAGTGGGCAAAAACTTGGCAGAAGGCAATGTAAGAAAATATGAAGTTATGCATTTTGGCATGAGAATAAAAGAGCTGAATATGGAGAATGACTACAAACAGTTTGAGCACAGAGGGATTTGGGAGTCCTCCTGCATAAATCACAAAAAACTAGCATGCAAGCTCAGCAGGAAACTCATCTGTGATTTGACTGTAACCACAAACTTCTAATCATATATGACATTGCTTTGTCTGAAATAGGACCCACTCAATCGTTTAATATCTGTTAACCATTGACATGTCAGTAGAATATTTTTGGGTTCCATTTTATGCTAACTCCAATTCGATTATCAACTTCCTTCTTTGCTAGTCTCGTTTCTCCTGTCAACGTTTTGCATTGGAGCTGATCCTCACTTGAAGAATTCACCTGATATACACCCTCTTTTTTGCCTAACCAGACTTGCTATTTCCCTCCTCAACCATCGAACGTTGACTCGAACTTCCACACTTGTTGGAATGTACCTTCCCTTTATCTGAAGCGCCTCTCCCTTAAAGATCACAAATTGTTTGGTTGTCGATGTTCCTGTATGTTTTATTCTAGCTACATCGCTTTGAAGGGCTTTGGAATTAGTCCACTTCCAATCCAAACATTCTACTTTATATCATTATTGATTTTTTCCATTCCTATTCCGAAAATTATGCATGATGACATTTCTTGCCGAAATGTTCTTCCGCAAAAACTTGTTCCATTTGCCTCCCTCATTTCCCAACATCAGATTCATCAATGCTTGCTTTCTAGTTGTGCCGTGGACGTATTGATAAAGGAAGCTTTCCTGATTACATTTCAAAAATTCCTCACCTGATTACTCTTTAATCTAACAATATCCCAATCATTATTTGGGTACTTCATGTCCCCCAATATTACTGCACTATAGTTATTGCACAAATCTATAATTTTGCTGCAACTTTGTTCATCCCTGTCTCCATTTAGAGACCTATAGAATGTCTCTGTAGCGTGACATGGCCCTGTGCTTCTCAACACAATGGACACATTGCTTGCCCCAACCTATATCATCAGACAATCCCCCCCATACTCGCCTCCCCCGCTCCCCACCTGCTACCACAGATTCACATCCGCAACACCATTAAGGACCTCCTTTCTCTCAACACTGCCATGTCTTCACTAATGAATACTGCCATTCTACCTCACTTATAGAATTAACAGTGCAGTGAGAGGCCACTCAGTCCATCAAGTCCGCACCAGCCCTTGGAAAAAGTACTCGACCCAAGCCCAAGCTTCCAGCAGATCCCTGCAACCAAATTACCGCACCCGACTGTTTGGACACTAAAGGGAAATTTAGCATGGTCAATCCACCTACCCTGCACATCTTTGAACTGTGGGAGGAAACCAGAGAATCCAGAGGAAACCCACATAGACACAGGGGGGAACTGCAAACTCCACACAGACAGTCACCCAAGACCGGAATTGAACCCTGGTATCTGGAGTTCTGAGGCAGCAGTGCTAACCATTGAGCCAGCATGTGTGCCTTCCACATTCACTTTGCACTTCCACCTTGCACTTGTGTGCCTTCTCTATCTTTTCTGAACACGTTGTTGTTTAATGAGCGCCCATTTCTCAGTTTTAAGCCATATAGCTATTAATGAGTTGTGGATTAGATTCTGCGATGTAGGCAGCATGCAAGAACTGACTAGTGATACTTTGGTCGAACAAATGATGCATTCTGGAAATACCATGCAAACCGACACAAACATATGAACTGGCTGCAGGTCCTCGAGCCTGCATCGCTATTTACTAAGATCATGGCTGATCTGATAGTCCCTTCAAATCTGCATCCCACCTACCCCTGATAACCCTTGCTTACCAAAAGTCTATCCACCATTGTTTTCGAAATATTCAAAGGCTCTACTTCCACCACCTTTTCAGGAAGAAAGCTCCAAAGACTCAGAAAGAAAGAAAATCATTCCATCTCCTTTTTTAGTGAGTGACCCCTTACTTTTAAATAATGATCCCAAGTCCTAGATTCTCCCACAGAAGAAATCACCCTCTCCCAAACCACCCTGACAAGGCCCCTCGGATCTCATATGTTCCAATCAACCCACTTTTAGATCTTTGTTGAACATGTATGAAATATATGAATAACAAATGCTATTGATTATTTCCAGAGGATTCTGTACCGATGGAAAGAAGACATCTAGAATATTCCGAATTTTAAGATGAAATGGCAAGTCTTCCTTTTGAGCATAAACAATAAATGACACAACTGCTGATCAGGTTGAAATCCGGAAAATCCAGGAGAAATGAATGCGTAATGGAATCATCTGGCTGTACGAAAACTGACCTGTCCACAAATTTAAAAGAAATCATGTTGAGCAACAGTTACCCGGCCTGGGGCAATTATGCAAACGTGAAGATGATACAAGAATCTTGGAAAGGATTTTCAATTTTCTTCACTATTGCAATAAAGTGAATCTTAATCGGACACCGACAGTGGATACATTGAACAAAACTTGGCAATTTATCTGGAAAACGATGATCCAATGTATGGTTGCTCAACCAGCAACAGATGGAATATGTAAGAATACTTTTGTAAAATACAACTGTACGGCAAATCTTGTGAAAAGTCAGTTGATAAATGGATGGCCATAATAGGTGAAACAAATTTCCTAATCTGTGAAAATTGAAACATCAACAAAACTTCACAATTGAGTGTACACTGTGAAAATGAGATTTCTTATGTTGTTTCCCAATATAGAGAAATTAGATTATGGTTTGTAACCAAACAGAAAATTGAAATGTAATGGGAGTGTGCTTTTAATTAATATTACAGATAAAGGAATACAACAATCCCACTCTTAAAACTCATGCTTACAAAAATTAACAAATTAACAAAAGAAAACCAAATTCTTTGAAGGAAGAAAATTGCACTGAAAGTTCATCCAGCTGAAACAAAAAGAAAATAACTGCTTAAGTTAAAACTGGATGGGAATGTATAATAGGGGACAAAGAAATGGCTGAGCTACGCAACACATAGAACATAGAACGATACAGCGCAGTACAGGCCCTTCGGCCCACGATGTTGCACCGAAACAAAAGCCATCTAACCTACACTATGCCATTATCATCCATATGTTTATCCAATAAACTTTTAAATGCCCTCAATGTTGGCGAGTTCACTACTGTTGCAGGTAGGGCATTCCACGGCCTCACTACTCTTTGCGTAAAGAACCTACCTCTGACCTCTGTCCTATATCTATTACCCCTCAGTTTAAAGCTATGTCCCCTCGTGCCAGCCATTTCCATCCGCGGGAGAAGGCTCTCACTGTCCACCCTATCTAACCCCCTGATCATACTTTGGCTCAGCCTTCACAAATGAGAACACAAATCAGATACCAGAAATGTTGGTCAGGGTATAGTGAGAGGGTGGAACTGAATAAGACCAATATTAGTAGAGAAATGGTGTTGAGGAAATTTGTAGGAGACTGGTAAATCCCAAGGGCCTGAGAATCTACCTTCCAGAGTATTTAAGGAAGTGGCACTAAAGCAGGGAATGTATTGGTGGTCATCTTCCAGAATTCTATGGACTCTGGAACAGTTCTTGCAGATTGTAGGATAACTAATATCACTCCACTATTTAAACAAGGAGGTAAAGAAAAAATAGTGAATTATAGAGCAGTAAGGCTGATGTCGGTAGTGGGGACAATTCTAGAATCCATTACCAAAGATTTTATAGCAGAGCAATTCAAATCATAGAATTCATGGCACGGAGACAGGCCCTTCTGCCCAAACTGGTCCATGCCAACCAAAAAGCCCATCTAAGCTAACCCCATTTGCCTGCATTTGGCCCGTATCCCTCTAAATCCTTCCTATCCATGGATCTGTCCAAATGCCTTGTCAAATCATATTGTAGCAGGATCGGACAGATTCAGCACGGATTTATGAAAGGGAAAGCATGCTTGAAAAATTCTTCGAGGATGTAACTAGTAGCATTGACAAGGGGAAGCCAGTGGATGTGGTATATTTGGACTTGAGAAGGCTTTTGACAAAGTAACGCATAAGAAATTAGCATGCAGAATTAAAGTCCAAGGGATTAGGGGTTGTGTATTAAGGTGGATAGATAACTGGTTGGCAGACAGGAAATGAAGATTAGGAATTAAGGGTATTTTTCAAATTGACAGGCAGTGAATTGTGGGGTACTGAAGGATTGGTGCTAGGACCCCAGCTATTCACAATATATATTAATGATCTAGATGAGGGAACAAAATGTAATATCTCAAAATTTACAGGTTGGGTGGGAGTGAGCTGCGAGGAAGGTGCAGAGATCCATCAGTGTGATTTGGACAAGTTGTGTGAGTGTGCCAATGAAAGGCAGATGCAGTCTAATTTGGAGAAATGCGAGGTTATCCACTTTGGTCACAAAATCGAGAAGGCAGACTATTATCTGAATGGCCATAAGTTAGGAGAAGGGAATGTGAATCGAAACCTGAGTGTCCTCGTACACCAGTCACTGAAGGAAAGCATGCAGATACAGCAGGCGGTAAAGAAGGCAAATGGAATCCTTCAAAGCATGAGGATTTGTAACATGAGGAGGGATGTCTTGCTGCAGTTATGCAAGGCCTTGATGAGGCCACACATGGAATATTGTGTGAAGTTTTGGTCTCCTTATCTGAATAAGGATGTTCTTGCTCTCGAGGGAGTTCAACAAAGATTTACTAGACTGATTCCTCGGAAAGTGGTATTGACGTATGAGGAGAAATTGAATCGGTCAGTACACTTTTTTGGAGTTCAGAAGAATGAGGGAGGATCGCATAGAAAATGATAAAATTCTAACAGGACTAGACAGGGTAGGTGCAGGGAGGATGTTCCCGATGGTGGGTATGTCCAGAACCAGGGGCGAAATTCTCCCCAAACGGAGCGATGTCCGCTGACTGGCGCCCATAACGGCGCCAATCAGACGGGCATCGCGCCACCCCAAAGGTGCGGAATGCTCCGCATCTTTGGGGGCCGAGCCCCAACATTGAGGGGCTAGGCCGTCACCGGAGGGATTTCCGCCCCGCCAGCTGGCGGAAATGGCGTTTGTTGCCCCGCCAGCTGGCGCGGAAATGACATGTCGGGGCGGCGCATGCGCGGGAGCATCAGCGGCCGCTGACAGTTTCCCGCGAATGCGCAGTGGGGAGAGTCTCTTCCGCCTCCGCCATGGTGGAGACCGTTGCGGAGGCAGAAGGGAAAGAGTGCCCCCACGGCACAGGCCCGCCCGCGGATCGGTGGGCCCTGAACACGGGCCAGGCCACCGTGGGGGCACACCCCGGGGCCAGATCGCCCCGCGCCCCCCCCAGGACCCCGGAGCCCGCCCACGCCGCCTTGTCCCGCCGGTAAATAGCTACTCTAATTTACGCCGGCGGGACAGGCAATTTCTCGGCGGGACTTCGGCCCATCCGGGCCGGAGAATCGAGCGGGGGGGCCCGCCAACCGGTGCAGCCCGATTCCCGCCCCCACCCGATCATTAAATCTTTTCACGCAGAGAGTGGTTGGCCTGTGGAATGTGTTTGCACAGGAAGTATTTGAGGCCCAAAAATTGTCTGTTTTCAAGAAGCAGTTAGATATTGCACTGAGGGCGAAGTGGCTCAAAAGATATAGGGAGAACGCTGTATTAGGCTATTGAGTTGGCTGATAAAGTAGTGTGGCAGGGAGGTGGGAACTAGAGCAGGAGATCAGAAGGTGGAATAATTGAGGGGAACTAGAGAATAAGGACAGTAAGCCTCAGAGGAAGAGCAGGCATGGAGAAGTTGCTGAACACAGTGGGTCTGGTCGTCTGAAGTGCATTTGTTTCAATGCGAGAAGTAAAACAGCTAAGGTAGATGAACTTTGAGCTTGGACTAGTACTTGGAACTATGATGTTGCTATTACAGAGACTTGGTTGAGAGGAGGACAGTATCAGCAACTAAACATTCCAGGACTTAGATGCTTCAAGCGGGATAGAATGGAGTGCAAAAGTAGTGGGGAAGTTGCACTACTGGTTAAGGAGAATATCACAGCTGTACTGCTGGTGGACAGCTTGGAGGGCTCATGCAGCAAGGCAATATGGGCAGAGCTGAGGGATAAGAAGGGTGCAAGCACAATGTTTGTGGTTTATTACAGGTCTTGCAAAAAGCAGCGGGAGATAAAGGAGCAAATTTGTAGACGGATTTTGGAAAGATGTAAAAGCAACAAGGTTATTGTGTGGGTGATTCTAACTTCCCTTATATTGCCTGGGACTCACTTACTGCTGGAGGTTTGGAGGGCTAGAATACAAGACGAGGGGTGTACTTCTGAGGCTAAGGCTCTGGTCAGACCCCATTTGGAGTATTGTGGGCAGTTTTGGGCCCCGTATCTAAGGAAGGTTGTGCTGGCCTTGGAAAGGGTCCAAAGGAGGTTCACAAGAATGATCCCTGGAATGAAGAGCTTGTTGTATGAGGAACGGTTGAGGACTCTGGGTCTGTACTCATTGGAATTTAGAAGGATGAGGGGGATCTTATTGAAAATTACAGGATACTGCGTGGCCTGGATAGAGTGGATGTAGAGAGGATGGTTCCACTTGTAGGAAAAACTAGAAGCAGAGGACACAACCTCAGGATAAAGTGACGATCCTTTAAAACAGAAATGAGGAGGAATTTCTTCAGCCAGAGGGTGGTGAATCTGTGGAAGACTTTGCCGCAGAAGGCTTTGGAGGCCAAACCACTGAGTGTTTTTAAGACAGAGATAGATAGGTTTTTCATCAATAAGGGGATCAGGGGTTATCAGGAGAAGACAGGAGAATGCGGATGAGAAAAATATCAACCGTAATTGAATGGCGGAGCAGACTCGATGGGCCGAGTGGCCTAATTCTGCTCCTATGTCTTATGGTCTTATGGATGGGGCACAACTTGTATGGTACATCCAGCAGGGTTTCTTGAAAAAATATGTAAATAGTTGAACTCGGGAACGGGCTGTACTTGACCTGGTACTATGGAATGAGCGTGGTCAGGTGATCGAAGTTTCAGTTGTGGAGGATTTTGGGAACAGTGATCATAGCTACGGATGTTTTAAGGTAATTGTGGATAAGAATAAGAGTAGTCATTCGGTGAAGGTGCTAAATTGAGGGTAGACTAATTATGACAATATTAGGCAGGATCTGAAGAATTTAGATTGGGGGCGGCTGTTTGAGGGTAAATCAACACCTCACATGTGGGAGTCTTTTAAACTCAGTTGCTTACAATTCAGGACCTGTGATGATGAAGGATAAGTATGGTAAGTTTTGGGAACCTTGGATAACGAGGTAGATTGTGAGCCAAGTCAAAAAGAAAAATTCAGTATTTGTAAGGTCTAGAAGGTTGGAAACAGGTGAAGTTCTTGAAGAATATAAAGAAAGTAAGGAATCAGGTGGACTAAAAGGGGTCATGAAAATTCCTTGGCAAACAGGATTAAAGAGTATTCCAAGGCATTTTATTTTTTAATAAATTTAGAATACCAAATTGTTTTATTTTTCAATGAAGGGGCAATTTAGCATGGCCAATCTACCAACCATGCACATCTTTGGGTTGTGGGGGTGGGATCCCCGTAGACACGGGGAGAATGTGCAAACTCCACATGGACAGAATCTTGGGGCCGGGATTGAACCTGGGTCCTCGGTGCCGTTAGACAGCAGTGCTACCCACTGTGCCGCCTAGACATTTTGCATGTTTCTAAAGAGCAAGAGGGTAGCCAGGAAAAGGGTTAGGCCACTCAAGGACAGCGGAGGGAATCTGTGCATGGAGCCAGAGGAAATGGGCGAGTATTCAGCAAAGAGAAGGTCTTGATGGATGATGAGTCCAAAAGAAAAAGGAACCATTTGTAAGGGTTTGAAGGCTGGGAACAAACAAAGCCCGTGAGGACTATAAAGAAAGTAGGAAGGAACATAAGCAAAGAGTCAGAAGGGCTAAAAGGAGTCAGGAAAAGCCATTGGCAAACAAGTTTAAGGACAATCCCCAGGCTTTTTACAAGTGTATGAAGAGCAAAATCTTGGTTTAGAGGAGATGTACGAGGCAAGTTTTTTTACACACAGAGTAGTGGGTGCCTCGAACTCGCTGCCGGAGGCGATGGTGGAAGCAGGGACGATAGTTACGTTTGAGGAACATCCTGACAAATACATGAATAGGATGGGAATAGAGGGATACGGACCCAGGAAGTGTAGAAGATTGTAGTTTAGACGGGCAGCATGGTCGGCACAGGGTTGGAGGGCCGAAGGGCCTGTTCCTGTGCTGTACTTTTCTTTGTTCTTTGTTCAAAAGGGTTGGCCCACTCAAGGACAGGGAAGGGAATCTATGCGTGGAACCTGAGGAAATGGGCGAAGTAATAAATGTGTACTTTGCATCAGTATTCACCAAAAAGGACTTGGTGGATGATGAGTCTAGGGATAGGTGTGTAGATAATCTGGGTCATGTCGCTATCAAAAGGGAGGAGGTGTTGGGCGTATTAAAAAGCATTAAACTAACAAAGGACTGATGGGATCTACACCAGAATACTGAGAGTCAAAGAAAGAAATTGCTGGGGCCATGAGAGAAATCTTTCTTCCCTCATTGACTACAGGTCAGGTCACAGTGTACTGGAGATTAGCCAATACTGTTCCTTTATTTATGAGGGATATCAGTGATAATCCAGGAAATTATAGGTTGGTGAGTTTTACTGTATGCTAGGGAAATTATTCGACAGGATTCTTCACGATAGGATTTCCTCACATTTTGAAACAAATGGACTTATTAGCAATAGGCAGCATGGCTTTGTGAATAGGAGGTTGTGTCTCACTAACTTGATCGAATATTTTGAGTAAGTGCTGAAGATGATTGATGAAAGAAGGGCAGTGGATGTTTCAGTAAAGCCTTTGACAAGGTCCCTCATGGCAGACTGGTACAAAATGTGAAGTCACATGGGATCACAGATCAGCTGCCAAGATGTATACAGAGCTGGTATTACAAGACAGAGGGTGGCAGTGAAAGGGTGCATTTTTGAATGGAAGGCTGTGATTAATGGTGCTCCACAGGAATTAGTGTTGGGACCTTTGCTGTTCACAGTATATATAAATAATTTGGAGGAAAATGTAGCTGGTATGATCAGTAAATTTGCAGACGACACAAAGGTTGGTGGAGTTGAGGATAGCGATGAGGACTGTCAGAGGATCCCATAAGACCATAAGACATAGGAGCGGAAGTAAGGCCATTCGGCACATAGAGTCCACTCCACCATTCAATCATGGCTGATTTCAACTCCATTTACCCGCTCTCTCTCCATAGCCCTTAATTCCTCGAGAAATCAAGAATTTATCAACTTCTGTCTTAAAGACACTCAACGTCCCGGCCTCCACCGCCCTCTGTGGCAATGAATTCCACAGACCCACCACTCTCTGGCTGAAGAAATTTCTCCTCATCTCTGTTCTAAAGTGACTCCCTTTTATTCTAAGGCTGTGCCCCCGGGTCCTAGTCTCCCCTGCTAATGGAAACAACTTCCCTACGTCTACCCTATCTAAGCCATTCATTATCTTGTAAGTTTCTATTAGATCTCCCCTCAACCTCCTAAACTCCAATGAATATAATCCCAAAATCCTCAGACGTTCATCGTATGTTAGGCCTACCATTCCTGGGATCATCCGTGTGAATCTCTGCTGGACCCGCTCCAGTGCCAGTATGTCCTTCCTGAGGTGTGGGGCCCAAAATTGCTCACAGTATTCTAAATGGGGCCTAACTAATGCTTTATAAAGCTTCAGAAGTAAACCCCTGCTTTTATATTCCAAGCCTCTTGACATAAATGACAACATTGCATTTGCTTTCTTAATTACGGACTCAACCTGCAAGTTTACCTTTAGAGAATCCTGGACTAGGACTCCCAAGTCCCTTTGCACTTCAGCATTATGAATTTTGTCACTGTTTAGAAAATAGTTCATGCCTCTATTCTTTTTTCCAAAGTGCAAGACCTCGCACTTGCCCACGTTGAATTTCATCAGCCATTTCTTGGACCACTCTCCTAAACTGTCTAAGTCTTTCTGCAGCCTCCCCACCTCCTCCATACTACCTGCCCCTTCACCTATCTTTGTATCATCGGCAAACTTAGCCAGAATGCCCCCAGTCCTGTCATCTAGATCGTTAATATATAAAGAGAACAGCTGTGGCCCCAACACTGAACCCTGCGGGACACCACTCATAGAATTTACAGTGCAGAAGGAGGCCATTCGGCCCATCGAGTCTGCACCGGCTCTTGGAAAGAGCACCCTATCCAAGGTCAACACCTCCACCCTATCCCCATAACCCAGTAACCCCACCCAACACTAAGGGCAATTTTGGACACTAAGGGTAATTTATCATGGCCAATCCACCTAACCTGCACATCTTTGGACTGTGGGAGGAAACCGGAGCACCCGGAGGAAACCCACGCACACACGGGGAGGATGTGCAGACTCCGCACAGACAGTGACCCAAGCCTGAATCGAACCTGGGATCCTGGAGCTGTGAAGCAATTGTGCTATCCACAATGCTACCGTGCTGCCCAATACAGCAGGTTATAGATCAGTTAGAGACTTGGGTGGAGAAACGGCAGATGGAGTGTAATCCAGACAAATGTGAGGTCATGCGTATTCGATGGTCTAAACAAGTAGGAATTTAACAGTAAATAGCAGAACCACTGTGAGTATTGATCGGCAGAGAGATCTGGGCGCACAGGTCCACAGATCACTGAAAGTGGCAACAAAGGTAGATAAAGTCGGCAAGAAGGCAAATGGCATGCTTGCCTTCATTGTCCAGGGCATTGAGTATAAAAATTGGCAAGTATGCTGCAGCTGTACAAAACCTTAGTTAGGTCAAACTTGGAATATTCCATACAATTCTGGTTGACAAACTACCAGAAGGATGTGGAGGCCTTGGAGAGAGTACAGAATAGGTTAACCAGGATATTGCCTGGTCTGGAGGGTATTATCAATGAGGAGAGGTTGGATAAACTCGGATTGTTTTCACTGAAACGGCAGAGATTGAGGGGCGACCTGATAGAGGTTTACAAAATTATGAGTGGCAAGGACGGAGTGGATAGTCAGATCCTTTTCCCAGGGTGTAAAAATCAATTACTAGGGGACATAGGTTTAAGATGCGAGGGGAAACGTTTAGAGGAGATATATGAGGCATGTTTTTAAGACAGAGGGTGGTGAATGCCTGGAACACACTGCCGGGGGAGATGGTGGAAGCATATACGATAGCGACGGCATCATGACAAATAGATGAAGAGAATGGGAATAGAGGGATATGGAGCCCAGAAGTGCAGAAGGCTATAGTTTAGACAGGCATTATGATCTGTGCAGGCACAGATGGCCAAAGGGCCTTTCCTGTGGCGTACTGTTCTTTGTTCTTTAATCAACCATGATCATAATAAATGGCGGAGCACGCTCAGAAAGCTGAAGGACCACCTCCTTCTCCTATTTTCTATGTTTTCTATGCGATGCCAGAAACACATTCTCTAATTAGCGATGATTCGAAGACATCAACTAAAGATGTGCCATGAGATGGCCAGGGAATGCATGAAGAAAAATATAGGTTTCTTGTGAAAATAAAAGGAAGTTATGCAACCATTATGTTAGGTCCAATGTCTAGTCAGTTACGCTTCAAATGACAAAATACCCTTGTTATAAAATAATAGTTAGGCTCCCAGTGTGTTTATTTCTTTGTCCAATTGATCCGGCATCCAAATCGATTTGACTCATCTTACATTGTAAATGGTCCAAGGGTCTTAAAAAATGGCTAGTGAGTTGGTTGATTTGAATTTATTGAAATACCCTAGATTCAGGGAAGATCTGATTAGATTGATGTTTGTTGGTACGATTACTATATAATAGAGTGTAAGATAGCAACGTAAATCCAATATTCGAAAAGGGAGGGAGACAGAAATCGGGAAACAACAGGCAAGCTGGCTTAACATCTGTCATTTGGAAATATGTTGAAAGCTCTTATTAAATAAACTGCAGGACACTTGGATAAATGCAAGGTAATCAGGCAGAGTCAACATGGTTTTGTGAAAGGAAACTGGTGTTTAGCCAAGCAAATTCTTTGAGGAAGTTACATTTGCTGTCGGTAAAGGAAAACTGGTGGATGGAAATGTATGTAGATTTCCAGAATGTATTTGATAAAGTGCCAAAATCAAAGGTTACTGCTGAAAATGAAAGTTCATGGTTTAGTGGGGAATATATTGGCATGGATAGAATATTGTCTGGCTAACAGGGAATCGGCATACATGGTTATTTTGCATGTTGGCAGGATGTACCGAGTAGTGTGCGACAGTTCTTCCAACTTTATGGGTGGGATTCTCTGACAGGGATCAGTTCTCGACCTCAAATGTTTAAATATATATGAGTGATTTGGATGAAGAAATATGGGGGGTGGTTGCCAACCTTGTTCATGGCACAAAGGTAGTTAAAAAATTATGTTGTGAAGAGGACATAAGGAGATGACGAAAAATAGGTAGATAGGTTCAGTGAATGATCTAGCAAATGGTGTATAATTTGGGAAATATGGGGCGGGATTCTCTCAGCACACGTCAGGTCGGAGAATCGCCGGGCCGGGTGCAAATCACGCTACGCCGCCCAGGCGCCGGTCCGCCGATTCTCCGGTGAGCAGAGATTCAGCGCCATTGGCGCCAGCACAGTCGGAGCCGGCATGATCATCACGGCGCCGGTCGGGGGCCGCTCTACGCAGCCCCCCCCCGGTGATTCGCCGCCCGGGATGGGCCGAGTGGCCGCAAAAAAATCTGAGTCCCACCGGCGCAGTCCACGTGTGGTCTTACCCGGCGGGACCTCGGCGTGCATCCATTTGAGGGCAGCCTGGTTTGGGGGGGGCGGATGGCTGACTCCGGGGGGAGCCTCTGCTATGGCCTGGCCCGCGATCGGGCCTACCGATCGGCGGGCCAGCCTCTCGGGCTGGGGCCTCTGTTGCTCTGCGCTGGTCCCTGTAGCCATCCGCCATGTTGCGTCGGGGTCGGCGCGGAGAAGGAAGCTCGTGCGCATGTGCGCAATCGCGCAGGTCACATTGTGCATGTGCGCATTTGCGTCGGTCGCAGAGTGCACATGCAGACCCGCGACGCCCATTTGACGCCGGTATCGGCAGCTGGAGTGGCGTGGGTCACTCCAGTGCCATGCTGGCCTCCTATTGGGCTCAGAATTGCTGCTCCTGGGGGCCTGTTGACGCTGTCAGAAAACACAACGGAACTTATGACGGCATCAATACTCAGGATCAGAGAATCCCGCCCATGAAGTTGGAAGAATGAAAGGGAAATTTATTACCTAAATGGTGAGAGATTGGCGAGCTCTGAGTTGCAGAGGGACTTCAGTGCCATGTTGCTTGAATGCAAAAGGTTAGTATGCAGGTAGCACAAGTAATTAGGAAAGCTAATGGAAAGTTATCATTTATTGTGAGGAGAATTTAATACAAAATAGGAAGGTTATGCTTCAGTTATACAAAGCAGTAATGGAACCACATCTGGAGTATTCTGTACATTATTGGTCACAATATATAAGGAAGGATGTAGATATGTTGGACTCAGTTCAGAAATGGTTTACTGGACTAATGCCTGGAGGAGTGGGCTGTAGGCTTGTATTCGCTGGAGATTAGAAGAGTAAGAGGCGGCTTGAAGCAAATGAGATCTTGAGGGGCCTTGACAAGGTTCTTGTAATGGAATGTTTCATCTTGTGGGATATTCTAGATCTAGAGATCAATGTTTATAACTTAAGGGTCTCCCATTTGAAATTTCTTTCTCTCAGAGGGTCCTGAGTCTCTGGAACATTGGGCGCGATTCTCCACACCCACGCCGAAGTGGGCGCGCCGTCGTGAACGCTGTCGAGGTTCACGACGGCGCGGAACGGCCCCGGTCCCGACCGATTCAGGCCCTGACAATGGGCCAGGATCGGGGCCGCGTCATCTATACGCGCCAGGCCTTGTTGCCCGCGTAAAAGCGGCGCCGCATAGATGACGCGGCCGGCGCCGCATAACGGGCGTCATCCGCGCATGCGTAGTTGCCGTCCTGTCCAAATCCGCCCCGCAAGAAGATGGGGGACGGATCTTGCGGGGCAGCGGAAGGAAGGAGGTCCTCCTTCAGAGAGGGTGGCCCGACGATCGGTGGGCACCAATTGCGGGCCACCCCACATTTCAGGTAAAGCCCGGTGCAGGATCCCTCCTCGCCCCCCCACAGGATGCCCCCCCAGCGTTCACGCACCGCTCACGACTGCAGCGACTAGGTGTGGACGGCGCAGGGGGAACCCGCCGTTTTGGCCTGGCCGCTCGGCCCATCCGGGCCTCAGAATAGCGGGGGTGCCGGAGAATCGCCATTTTCGGTGTCTCCGGCAATTCTCCGGCGATTCTCCGGCCTGCGAAACTCGACCGGGCTGTTCCCGCCGCTTGGGAGAATCGTGGAAGGGCGTCGGACCGCCGTCCCCGGAAATTTTGGCAGCCCAGGAGATTCTCCCAACCGGCGTGGGAGTGGAGAATCGCGCCCTCTGTTCGTGAAAAAGCCGTGGATGCAAAGTGTTTGAATATTTTTAAGGTGGAGGTGGATGGATTCTTGGTCAGAAAGAGTGTGAACGGTTATGGGAGGTGGGCGCGATGCGGGATTTGAAGTTACCAGATCAGCGATGAACTTAGTAAATGGCAGGGCAGATTCGTAGGGCCGAATCCCGCCTACTCCTCCGCTGTGTTAGCATGTTCCCATCGACTGTAAAGATCGTGGACTCGATTACTCCAACTAGAACGGTAGCGCAAATAATGTTGTTAACCTGCAGCCGAGTGATTTTGAATATTTGATACCGAAGGAATAATTAAAGTGATTCCAATCGTTCTTTACATTTACAAATTTACAGAGCTGAAGTACTCACCAAGGTGAAGCTCCTGTAGCACAGATTGTGAGTTCCGTGGCGGTGAGGTGGTTAGGATTACAATACTATCGTGAGTGGGGCTTGTTTTTTCCCCCGAAATTCTCAATGATTTACGTTCGCCCGGGCGTTAATGAAAAGGGGCTACCGAATTGTGCGTTCCTGTTTTAAGCTAGAAATCAACAATAATTAATGCTCGTTGGCTCGGATTTACATGAATTTCGTCAAGTTACAACAGACGTGCAGAATAAACGTCTTGAAGGGTCACTCCCTTTCAGTTTATTTTATTTAAATTACATTTTGAGTAAAAAATGTCATAACAACAGTAGACCTGGACAATCCATAACCCGGACACAAGCCATGGGACTTAACTGAAGTCCACAAAGGATCAAGAGACAATGTACTATATAGCTTGAGGGGTACCACTCCAGATAAAACATGGGGAAAGACAATTCTCCACAAACTGCCACAGCCAACTCAGGGACTGAAACCACACTGTTGGTGACATTCTGCATCACTGTCCAGCAACTGAGCTGACCTAAATGGCGAAAGCTAGAGCTGCAACAAAAGATCGAGGATGTGGTAAAAATGCAATGCTTATGTATAGAGCAACACCCCTCCTAAATATGTTGCGGTTCAGGTATTTTCCAGTTCAATGGAACAGCAGGGTTGCCTGAGGCCAATATTCAATTGTCTCAGGTTGTTAAGACAGCAGTGTGGCGGAAAGCTTAATTATAAATCCTTCAAATATTTTAATTATCTCTTAACTTGGACCTTGTCCACTTCCGATTCATTCAATCAGGTCTTCCCACCTCCTGTGCACATCGCTCTACTCCCAACTACAAACTTCCATGAGAATATTGGATTGTGAGGCAAACGGCTTCAATCTTCTTTAACTTTGTGGTCCGTGCTCCTGTTAGTCGCATAGTACAATGATAACGAATTCACTGACGATTCATAATCTACAATAATCTAAGATACTTTAAAGATATGCGAGCGATAGGCTCGGACACAATTGTTTCTCCCAAGGATTTTACATTGCAGAAACACCGTGGAAGAGTCTGGATGTAAAATAGATCAATTAGTGGTCCATATATAAGTAAAGCTTTAACAAAGAGAAGCAAATAATTATTGTACTGTTCAGGAGACCAAAGAATGGATAGAGGGGCATAGTCGGACTTGCTCTGGACGACTTGATGTCGCGTTAAAGGTGGAACGGGTTTTCACATCTGTGAGACAATATAACGCAATGGAAATAAATTAAAAGCGAAGAACTTCACGGGCAGCACTTTGTGTTCCCCCACCAGCACGCGTGGCCTGAAATTGTCCTCTGGCCATCCCGATCGCCCGACGTCTTCGCAGTTTTATATTGGGATTGGCAGGGCCAGACCAGCCCAGCCACCCTTTCCACAATTAAGGTCTTAAAAGGGCCTATTAATGCCCATTTCACAGCATCACAGAGTTGTTGCGGTGCAGACGAAGTCATTCAGCCCATCTTGCCTACAGCAGCTCTACAACTGAGCACCATGACTTACTGCCATTCTCTTGCCTTTTCCTCCAAACAACGCACATTTTTTTTTCTATTCAGATAATCATCGAATGGCCTCTGGAATGCTTCAATTGAACGTGTGTCCACCACATTTACAGGCAGTCCAAACCTGAACCACTTTCCGTATGAAAAAGGTTTTTTTTTTCTCATGTGGATTTTACTAATACTGCAAATCACTTCAAATCTGTGCCTTCTCGTTCTCGGTCCTCTTATGAGTGGGTACCTTTTCTCCATATCTACTCTGTCCATCCCCTCACGATTTTTAACACCTCTACCAAATCGCCACCTATTCATGTTCAACAGTCCTAATTTTCCGATCTGTCTCCATAACTGATGATTTTTTTATCCCTGGAAAAATAATAATGTTTATTAGTGTCACAAGTAAGCTTACATTAACACTACAATGCAGTTACTGTGAAAATCCCTGAGTTACCACATTCCAGCATTCTTGTGAACCTCTTTTGCACTCTCTCCAATGCATTCACATCCTTCCTGTAGTGTGGGGCACAGAAATGTACACAATATTCCAGCTGAGGGCCAACTAGTACTGTAAACCATCATTGACAAAGCTTAGGATGCTAAATGCTTTATGAACTGCTTTCTCTACCTTCAAATATATAGGCTGATATCCAGGTCTCTCTGCTCCTGCACACCCGAAATAGTCAACCTCCTTTTTTCTTTATTGTCACCCAAAAATTTTCCTACCAAACTAAATTATGTTGCACTTCTCAACACCAAACTTCATCTGCCGACTATCTCGACTAGGGGCTGGTTTAGCACAGTGGGCTGAACAGCTGGCTTGTAACGCAGAACAGTGCCAGCAGCACGGGTTCAATTCATGTACCGGCCTCCCTGAACAGGCGGCAGAATGTGGCGACTAGGGGCTTTTCACAGTAACTTCATTGCAGCCTACTTGTGACAATAAGCGATTATTATCTGCCCATTCTACTGACTTGTCTATGTCCTTTAGAAATTCTGCACTGTGCTCCACACAGTTTACAATACATCCATGTTTTGCATCATCAAAAAATGTTGAATCTTCCCCCTACATAATCGGGTGTAGGTCTTTGATATATATCAGGGAAAGCAGAGAACCCAATACCAGGGGAACTCCACTATAACCCCGTCACAGCCCAAAAAGTATCTATTGACCATCATTGGCTGTTCAGTCAGCGAATTCTGTATCCATGTTTCTACTATTGGTTTTATTCCATGAGCGATCTAGCCAACTGAGCTAAACAGGCCCCGAAGCAAAACTAGCAAAACTACCATTCTCAAGCCGTTGAAGCCCCCTTTTTCGTGGAGAAAAAGTCGAATCGATCGAAGGTAAGAGAAATAGATGATTGCCAGAAAATCGTCCTAAAACAGCCAGGCTTTCAATATAATATGCAACCAAAACTGAGACTACATTTTAGGAGTTGATAGTACAATGCAATTAGAGATATAGCGCAATGAGCTCAGAGGATGAGTTACTAACAAGGGCAGACGTAGATGATGAATCACAGCAATATGCCTCTCATTGACACCAGATTGATACCAGATGGACACCAGTCTGTGTAGAGTTTGCACTTTCTCCCCGTGTCTGTTTGGGTTTCCTCTGGGTGCTCCTGTTTCGTCCTACAGTCCAAAGGTGTGTAGGTTAAGTGGATTGGCCATGCTCAATTTGTCCTGAGGGTGGAATTTCAGGAATGCGGTTGGGGATTGTGCCGATATAGGGTCTTCCGAAGTGTCTATGCAGATTTGATGGGCCGAGTGGCCTCCTTCTGCACTGTAGGGATTCTATGATAAGATCCGATGTATGAAACCAATCAGTTATTTTATGGATATTAACAGCCCAGGAATAAAATATATGATGAGGAAGGGCCAGCCCGCCAGTCGGTCTGCTCCTCTGTAGCAGCTATTTAAGGGCCTTCGGAAACCTCCCCTACCAGACATGGGAAGTAATTAACTGATCACATTAGTGCAAGAGTATTTCATCATTAAAATCACTGAAACACATAAAAATTGGAGTAGTATATTCATTTTCACTGACTGTCCTCTGCCAGCGAGCCAAATGTGAATTAGATCATCTCCAAAAATCCACTTTTCCTTGGGCAATCAAAGATGTCAAGTTTGAAATAATGTAAGAAAGCGAACGTGTAATTTCAATTCTCAAGTGAATCACCACCTAGATAGATCGAAAGAAGGATTACCAGGTGAGAGATTCAAATCACTATCATTAATTGGGAATCACTCACTGTCTGTGCGGAGTCTGCACGTTCTCCACCTGTCTGTATGGGTTTCCTTCAGGTTTCCTACCACAGAATGTCCAAATCATCTGACAGCAGGGGTGTCATTCTCCGCCGGCGGGAGTCTCCGTTTTGCCGGCGCCCAGGGGTTTCCCGATGGCGTGGGGCTGCCCCACAATGGGAAATCCCATTGACCGGCTGGTGTAACGGAGTATCCCGCCGGCGGGTCGGGACAGAAATGTGGCGCGGCGGGATGGAGAATTTCGCACCAGGTCTCCCGAAAGACCTGCTGTTAGGTAATTTGGACATTCTGAATTCTCCCACAGTGTACCGCAATAGGCGCCATTGTAGCCACCTAAATTGGCCAGCTCCCGATTTAAAACGGCGAACGGCAAATGCTGATGGGAAAGTCAGCCAACATAGACAGAAACCAGCAGGTGCAGGTTTGCTGTGTATTTAACTCTGCAAAGGCCAGACAACATCGATACCAGCGACCATCAGCATAACAATGTAGCAGCCATCTACATACTGATGAGCAATCCCCGGGAACAATAAGTAACATTTGGGACACACAAAGCAAAGCCAGACTCCCCGGCGCCAGCAGGAGCCAACACAAAGGAGGTGAACGAACACCTCAAGACCGCCCATCGATCAGGGAACCGCTCCAGTATTGGAGAAATCGAACCAAGCGATTGGGACAAAGTCCAATCACTTGGGACCAGGTACAGCGTCCGCCCCGAAAGGCGGGAAGCCTCTGGGGACTATAAGAGTTAAGCCCCAAGTTCAAATCGCTCTCTTCACCTCTTCATCCTGCCCGGGTCACCCAGCAACACGAACCAACATTGACCGTGACCGGTGCAGTGACCGCCGACAGAAGTAAGTCTTAATTCAATGCTTGCTACGAGATAGGCGCTCCTAGCTACCAATCCGTACCAACTTCGAATCCCGCAGACTCAGAACCCGAACGAAAAGCCATTTGTCCCCCGACCTGGTGGGCCAGTCCGAAGTTAAGTATAGGCCTGTTAGTTGTAGAAGTAGCTTAGACGTAGAATTTGTGCATGAGTAGCGATTACTGTGTATAATAAATGTTCTTTGGTTTGAATCTTACTAATCGGTATATGGGGTTATTGATCATTACTCGGACTTGAACCTCGTGGCGGTATCATAAAGATACCTGGTAACTCGAGAGCAATGGTAATAAAAAAGAGCAATTGAACCAACGGAAAGCTAGCAACACCGTAATGTGGCGACTAGGGGATTTTCACAGCAACTTCATTGCAATGTAATGTAAGCCTACCTGTGACAAAAGAAAGATTATTATTATTGTGTTGACATTTATGGCAAGTTCAGCATTTGTTTCCAATTCATAATTGTGTTAGGTCACCAGACCAGGCACCAATTTGGAAACCGCACGAGAAAGACTAAAATCTTTTACAATGAGTAAAACCGTGAGGAAAGGTTTCCCAGGGGTGATGACATTGACCAGTAGGCATGTTTTATGTTAAAACAAACTTTAATTCAAACACAAAATTAATCACATATACATCAAAGAAATAGCTTTGCAATTAATAGTTAAACAGTTATTAAATAAAAGGAAAAGATTTAACTCACTATCTATACCTGCCACTATATATATTCCAAGAAAACTACCCAATGCAGTTCAAAATCCATTCATAAATAAAATTAACAATGAGAGTTACTTATTGTTCTCTGTGCAGACCTTTGGAAAGAGACCCTTTCAGGAACAACCTGAAAATCCTTCGGTGTTGTCATTCTCAAATACTATGGCAAAACTGCCAAAACCAGAGAGAGGCCTGGCTCCTCCCATTAATTACATCATCTGTATCCCATTAATATATCCCATGACCTGCTTAGTTAGGACTAAATACCAACCCTTATTAATTATATACAGCCCACAGAACCTCCAAATACATGAACAATATCCCATTAGCCATCTCTTTTTAAACAAGTAAATAGTTAGAATCAATATTATATCACTTTTACGACACCTTAGTTACAGCTTCAGTAGACACATTGCCTGTATGTGTCTTACACCAGGGATTTTACTACATTACAAGTTATAATAAATCACAATGTCTTACATTTATCACAATTGCTCTTGGACTGAATGGCTTTTTAAGCAATTTCAGAAGGCAGTTAAGCACCAACCATTTGGTATGATTACATTTTGATTAAATTATTTTGTTAGTTCCCACTCTTGCTAAATTTCCTTTTTGTTATCTCCTCTTCATCATACTGTTCCCACCTCAGCTCTTTACCACATCACTGCATGATTTGATCTCTGTTTAATCTATGCTCTGCAATATGGCCTATCTTTTGAATGTTCCAGGAAATTCTGCCAAAATGTTTTTCAGCTGTTCAATAACCAGATGCACGGATCACCTTTTAACAATAATTGTCTGCAGTCATGCATATTTGTATTTAAAATTCAGTTGGAGAAAGAGAGGGAGTAAACAACACATACACACTCTGTGCTTGTTGCCCAGAATTTATAGGGTTATAGAGTACAGAGGGGCCCCTTGGCCCATCGAGTCTGCACTGACAGAACAACACTAATTCTATACTAATTAGGATGACACGGTGGCATAGTGGTTAGTAGTGCTGCCCCACAGCTGGAGGAACCCGGATTCAATTCCGGCCTCAACTGACTGTCTGTCTGGAGTTTGCACTTTCCCTCCGTGTCTGCGTGGGTTTCCTCAGGTTGCTCCGGTTTCCTCCCACAGTCCAAAGATGTGCAGGTTAGGTGGATTGGCCATGCTAAAATTGCCCTTTAGTGTCCAAAAGGTTAGGTAGGGTTACTGGGTTACGGGCATAAGGTGGCCTTCAATAGGTTGCTCTCTTCAAGAGCCGGTGAAGACTCAATGAGCCAAATGGCCTCCTTCTGCACTGTAGTGATTCTATGATTCAATGAACAATCCCACGTTTCAACACTTGACCCATATCCTTGAATGTTATGACATTTCAAGTGCTTATCCACGTTTTTTTGAAAGGTTGTGTGGTTTCCCACCTCTACCACACCCATAGCAGTGCATGCCAGACACCCGCCACCTTATGGGTGAAAAGATTATCCCCTCTAAACCTCTTGACCCTCACCTTAACATTATGTCCCCTCATTATCGACCCTTCAACTAAGGGAATAATTGCTTCCCATCCACTCTGTATATACCCCCCATAACTTTAAACACCTCAGTCAGATCCCTCCTCAACCTTTTGTGTTCTAAAGAGAACAACCCAAATCTAGATAGTCACTCTTCATAGATCAAATGGTCCATCCCAGGCAACATTCTGGTGAATTCCCTTTGCATCCTGTCCAGTGCAATCACATCCTCCATATAATGAGGCTTCCAAAACACAGTACATCCAGCTGCGGTCAAACCAAAGTTTTGCATAGCTCCAACATAACCTCCCTGCTCTCATAATCTATGCCACGACTCATAAAGCCAAGTGTCCAGTATACCTTCTTAACTACCCTTTTTTTCTGCTTTGCCACCTTCAGGGCTCGAAGGACAAGGATGCCCAGATCCCTCAATTCCTCTGAGCTTCCTAGTATCTGCCATTCACTGAGTACTCCATTGCCTTGTTGCGCCTTCCAAAGTGCATCTCTTCATGTTTTTTACGGTTTACTTCCATTTGCCACTTATCTGCTCATCTGACCAGCTTTTCCATATCTTCTAGCAAAATAAGACCTTCTTCCTCACTATTAGCCACCCTGCAAATCTTTGTGTCATTCATAAACTTACTAATAATCACCAGCAGACCCCACCACCACCACCACACACACATGCACACAAGCGCAGTCTCAACTATATGGTTTAAATACACCATGAACAATAAGGGATCCAGCACTGATCCCATTGGTATGGCATTGTACTCCAGCCTCCAGTCACACAAACATATTTCTACCACCACCCTCTGTCTCCTATCACAAAGCAAGTTTTGGATCCAACTTGCCAAGTACCCTGGATCCAATGTGTTTTTATTTTCTTAATCAGTCTCCCATGTGGGACCTTGTCAAGGGCTTTGCTGAAATTGAGATAAACTACATCGACTGTACTACCCTCATATGCACACCTGATCACCTCCTCGAAAAATTCAATCAAATTTGTTAAGAATTTCCTCCCTCTGTCAATGCCATGCTGACTATCCCTGATTAAACCATGCCTCTCCACGTGGAGATTAATTCTCTCCTTCGAATTTTCT
The DNA here is from genome assembly GCF_047496885.1 of Scyliorhinus torazame. Lineage (NCBI taxonomy): Eukaryota > Metazoa > Chordata > Chondrichthyes > Carcharhiniformes > Scyliorhinidae > Scyliorhinus > Scyliorhinus torazame. The sequence continues at coordinate 118,258,130 of NC_092716.1, forward strand.
CTTACAGTTTCCTGTTATGTATCTGGGAATGTATTCCTGCAGGTTATGCATCAAGTGATGTTTAATGTCGTATCAGAGTGTTTGTGCAGGCTTTGAGAAGATCATCAGCTTGATTGCATGAGCACATGAATCTTTCATGTGGTTAGCACTGCTGCCTCACAGCGCCAGGGGCCCAAGTTCAATTCTGGAGTCAGGTGACTGTGGAGTTTGCACTTTCTCCCCATGTCTCCATGGATTTCCTCCGGGTGCACAGTCCAAAGATGTGCAGGATAGGTGGATTGCCCATGCTAAATTTCCCATTAGTGTCCAAAAGGCTAGGTCAGGTTACTGGGTTAAGGGGATAGGGTGGAGGTGTGGGCCTAGGTAGGGTGCCCTTTCGAAGGGTCAATGAAAGCCCGATGGGCCAGATAATCTCCGACTGCACTGTTGGATTTTATGATTCTCTGATTCATTGCTTTTTAAAATAATCCAGAGTGTGGGCCCCTCAATAGCTTTTTTCTTTGTGGCAACAAGGAAATATAACAAGAGAGATAACTGATGATGAGGATTGAGGCAGAAAAACACTGGAAAGAAGATTTTCATTGACTAGCTGTGCGACGGCATCGGGAGCAATGGGAGATTCTCAGGACTGGACTCGTACATGCACAGATGTGGGACAAAATACTGATGCTGATGTGAAGGTTTAGCATAATATTTTTCAACCTCAACTGGTAGTAAGAAGACCGATATTCAGGGAAGACTTGCTTGCATTGAAGCGAATGCAGCCGAGGCTGCAGCGAACGCACTTGTGGTGAAGCTAAACGGGCTGTGGGGAACAGGGATTTCCAAGTCTGTCAACTCTGCACAGGCCTCTAATCGGGCAAAAAGTTAAAATACTCTGGTAAAAAGAAGGAAGACTTCCTATTCCGTGTTCACAGGATTATGTTGTCATATTTTCCAACACAGGGAGGAAGTGTAAATCTAAAAGTGGTGGGAAAATCGGGTGCCATGGATTCGTTTGACAAGGACTATGATGCATGGAATTCATATGAGGAAATATTCCAATTGTTTTTAATAGCTAATGAAACACCAGAGGACCTAAAGCTTGCAACATAACTCAGTTGGCCGCAAAACACTTATGGTGCGACAGAATCTAGTTCATCCAGCAAATCCAGATGGGTCCTCTAGTGAACGAATTAAAATCTTAGAGGGACATTTCACACCAAAATCTTTATTGATTGCAGAACTGCTTTGGTTCCGCCACTGTAGTTATGAAGAAGTGGAAAGTATTTTATAGTTTGTCGCGTCTTTAAGAAAATTAGCTCGATGTTGTGAATTTCGAACTACACGTGATGATACTCTTTGCGGCAGGCTGGTGTGTGGAAATTATAGTGAATCTATACAGAAAAATCTGTTACTGTGAGTGGTTTAACTCTTAAAATTGCTGAAGAAGTTCCCACATCTGTGAAGCTTTCAGCCAGAGAAGCTTCAAAGATACGAGTTGGAACGAAAATCCGCAAAATGAATACCTCAAAGAATAAGGCTGCAAAGTTGCATCCATGTTACATTGGTCACATGTTGGACACTCAGCAGAGGCATGCTTGAGTAAATCGTATACATGCAAGAACTGTGGCAAGAAGGGCCACATTGCCAAGGCGTGTTGGGCTCAGAAACCGTCTACTACATCAAGAAGATGCAAGAAGAAAAACACCGTTAAACAATCTAGTTGTGTCCACAAATTAATGGATGGACCTCAAGATTACTGAAAAGACAGTGAAACAGAGCTACCAAAAGAGCTAAAGCTAGAGGGTTACAAGGTAGCAAGGAATGAGCTGAAAAAAGGGCTTAGGAGAGCTAGGAGGGGGCATGAGAAGTCCTTGGTGGGTCGGATCAAGGAAAACACCAAGGCTTTTACTCTTATGTGAGAAATAAAAGAATGACCAGGGTGAGGGTACGGCCAGTGAAGGACAGTAGTGGGAACTTGTGCATGGAGTCAGAAGAAATAGGAGAGGCGTTGAATGAATACTTTTCTTCAGTGTTCACAAAGGAGAGGGGCCATGTTTTTGAGGATGAGAGTTTGATTCAGGCGGGCAGGCTGGAGGAAGTAGATGTTCTGAGGAAGGATGTATTAGCAATTTTGAAAAACCTGAGGGTCGACAAATCCCCTGAGCCAGATGGGATATAGCCAAGGATTCTTTGGGAGGCAAGGGATGAGATTGCAGAGCCTTTGGCTTTGATCTTTGGGTCCTCGCTGTCCACGGGGATAGTGCCAGAGGACTGGAGAGTGGCGAATGTTGTTCCTCTATTCAAGAAAGGGAATAGGAATGACCCTGGTAATTATAGCCCAGTTAGTCTTACTTCGGTGGTCGGGAAGACAATGGAAAAGGTCCTGAAGGATAGGATTTTTGACCATTTGGAAAGATGCAGCTTAATCCGGGATAGTCAACACGGATTCGTGAAGGGTAGGTCTTGCCTCACAAATTTGATTGAATTCTTTGAGGAGGTAACTAAGTGTGTAGATGAAGGTAGAGCAGTTGATGTTACATACATGGATTTTAGTAAGGCGTTTGATTAGGTTCCCCATGGTCGGCTCATGAAGAAGGTAAGGAGGTGTGGGATAGAGAACAATTTGGCCAATTGGATAAGTAACTGGCTATCACAGAGAAGACAGAGGGTGGTGGTGGATGGAACATTTTCAGACTGGAGACCAGTTACCAGCGGTATACCACAGGGATCAGTGCTGGGTCCTCTGCTATTTGTGATTTTTATAAATGACTTGGAGGAGGGGTCAGTAAATTTGCTGATGACACCAAGATTGGTGGAGTAGTGGATGAGGTGAAGGGCTGTTGTAGGCTGCAAAGAGACATTGATAGGATGCAGAGCTGGGCCGAAAAATGGCAGATGGAGTTTAACCCTGATAAGTGCGAGGTGATTCATTTTGGTAGAAAACATTTGAATGCGGATTACAGGGTCAACGGCAGGGTTCTGAGGAATGTGGAGGAACAGAGAGATCTTGGGGTTCATGTCCACAGATCTCTGAAAGTTGCCACTCAAGTGGATAGAGCCGTGAAGAAGGCTTATAGTGTGTTAGCATTTATTAACAGGGGGCTTGAGTTTAAGAGCCGCGGGGTTGTGCTGCAATTATACATGACCCTGGTAAGACCACATTTGGAGTATTGTGTGCAGTTCTGGTCACCTCATTATAGGAAGGATGTGGAAGCATTGGAAAGGGTGCAAAGGAGATTTGCCAGGATGCTGCCTGTTTTGCAGGATAGGTCTTATGTGGAAAAGTTGAGGGAGCTAGGGCTTTTCTCTTTAGAGCAGAGGTGGATGAGAGGCGACTTAATAGAGGTTTATAAGATAATGAGGGGGATAGATAGAGTGGACGTTCAGAGGCTATTTCCTCGGGTGGATGTAGCTGTTACAAGGGGGCACACCTATAAGATTCAGGGTGGGAGATATAGGAGGGATGTCCGAGGTAGGTTCTTTACTCAGAGAGTGGTTAGGGTGTGGAATGGACTGCCTGCTGTGATACTGGAGTCGGACACTTTTGGAACTTTCAAGCGGTTATTGGATAGGCACATGGAGCACACCAGAATGACAGGGAGTGGGATAGCTTGATCTTGGTTTCGGACAATGCACGGCACAACATCAAGGGCCGAAGGGTCTGTTCTATGCTGTACTGTTCTATGTTCTATTTTCTATGTTCTACATGTCTTCTCAATGCAGCGTGATCGACAATGTTTTGGGGCACATCCAAAACTTGAAGGTCATGAAATTAAATGGAAGTGGATATGGGTGCAGCTTATATCTGACATAATTTATCATCAAAAGCTGAAGCATCTGTCTTTAGAACCATCAAACATGATCCTAAGGATGTACACTGATAAGATTGTACCATTAAATGGATGCAAAATTGTGAAAATAGAAGCAAATGGACACATGGTGAAGTTGTCTCTTCACATTGTCCATGGAAACTCTCCTGCTCTATTTGGAAGAGAATGGTTGACTAAGATTAGGCTTAACTGAATCATATAATCATAGACTTTACAGTGCAGAAGGAGGCCATTTAGCCCATCAAGTCTGCACCGGCCCTTGGAAAGAGAACCCTACTCAAGCCGACGCCTCCACCTTATCCTGTGACCCAGTAACCCCACTTAACCTTTTTGGACACTAAGGACAATTTAGCATGGCCAATCCACCTAACCCGCACATCGTTGGATGGTGGGAGGAAACCAGAGCACCCGGGGGAAACCTACGCAGACATGAGGAGAATGGGCAGACTCCTCACAGGCAGTGACCCAAGCCGGGAATCAAACCTGGGACCCTGGAGCTGTGAAGCAACTGTGCTAACCACACCCTCAAAATGTGACATAGTTAAGTTCGCTTTTAGAACTGATCAATTATTATGGGAAATTTGTGTTGAATTTAGCAACGGAATTGATGCTTTTACATGTATTACCATGTGTCCAAAGGGCATGTCACTGGTGAGAGAAATATGGAAATGCATACAGTGAAGTGAAAGTAGCTTTACTGAAGTCAGAGTTGATGGTTCATTATAATCCCAAGATGAAGTTGCAACTAGCTTGCGATTTCGTTACAAGTCAAGCATGACCTCGAAGAACATTTTGTCAATGTTTGATATTTCCCGCTCATGGATAGTGTACTGCAACTTCATCTCAAGTTCAGAAATATACAACATATCCAGTGATGGATAGGTCATAATGGACTTGGTTAAAAAAAGAACACTGTCAGATGTTCATTGGAAAATTCCAGATCTCATGTGCTACATCACACAAAGACTTGAGTTGACAATATAGAATGGAGTTCTGTTATGAGGAATCCAATTGACTATTTCTCCATGCATGCATAGTCGAGTCATTGACCAATTGCATGAGGCACATCCTGGTCTGCTAAGGATGAAGGAACTGACACACAGTAATTTCTGTTGCCTCAGATCAGATGCGCAAATTGAAGAGAAAATTGATCAATTTCAATCTTGTTCAAAACTAAGGAACACTCCACCATTGCAAAAAAGGAATGACCGGCATAAGCATGGCAGACCATACACATCAGTTACATTGGTCTACTGGAGGTTTACATGTTCCTATTGATTGTGGATGCATACTCAAGATGGCCAGAAGTCATTAATGAAATCAACAAACGCTGAACAGATCATTGAGAAACTGGACAAAGGATTCACAAGATTCCGAACACTGGAGCAGATTGTCAGTGATAATGATACATCATTTACTTTGAAGGATTTTGAAAACTACTTGGAAAGTGACAGTATACAATGTATCAAACCAGTTCCATGTCATCCAGCAAAAAATGGATTGGCTGAATGTTTTGTGCAATCATTAAAGCATCGAAGGACCAAGGAACAATGTCAAGCAGAGTAAACAATGCTCTAATACCTTATCAGAACACTACATGCTACCACGTAAAGTTCACTGGCTGTGCTGTTGTTTAAGAGGAAACTACGAACACAATTTGATTTGTTAACTCCATCTGATACTTCAGAGATTGTCAAATGACAACAACAAGCACACATTTCTAGCAGGGAGGAAATCTCTAAAATGTGAGGATTCAACAAGGGAGGGACAATTTTAGCTACAAATTACACTACCGACGTAAAATTGGTTACCTGCTCTGATCCTAGCACAGTCAGGTCCTATATCATGCACCATGCAGATGGATGATGAAAGAGTTTGACAAGGTCAATCTGGTCAGTTATTTGCTGCACAAAGTGAGTTTGCAGAAACTTCTCAAGAGTTTTCATCTTCATAAAGAGAGAGCTATACTTTGGAACAGAGGCCAGGGATAGGGATGAGTTAAGATGCTGTTTCTGAGGACTTTTCAATTCCTATCACGACAGATACTGGAATGACTTCTCAAGAAGTACCATCTACATAAAGAAATGGGTGGCACTGTAGCACAGTGGCTAGCACTGTTACTTCACAGTACCAGGGACCGGGATTTGATTCCTCGCTTGGATCACTGTCTGTGTGGAGTCTGCACGTTCTCCTCTTGTCTGCGTATGTGCCTCCAGGCGCTTCGGTTTCAAAGAACAAAGAACAATACAGCACAAGAAAAGGCCCGCTAGCCCTCCAAGCCTGTTCTGGTCATGATACCTCCCTTGACGAAAACCCTCAGCACTTCCTATTGCTATATCCCTTTATACCTATCCTATTGATGTTGAGATGCCTTTTGAATAATGTTAATGTATCTGCTTCCACAACCTCCCCTGACAACACGTTCCAGGCACTCATCACCCTCTGTGTAAAAAATGTGCCTCACACTTCTCCTCTAAATTTTGCCCCATGGACCTTAAACCTGGGAAGAGTGCCTGCCCATCCACTCTATCCATGCCCTTCATAATCTTGTAGATTGCTATCAGCTCACCCCTCAATCTCCGTCGTTCTCATGAAAACAGTCCGAGTCTGTAATGACCTCCAATTGGCATTATTGGTTGGCCAATTGGAGTATGAGCTCCCTCAAAATAGCTCATTGAGGGGGCCCATATAAGCACAAGTGTAGGCTTTGTGAGGCAGTCTTAAGTTGACTGGAATGCTAGCAGCACTGTTTGGAGCGGCTCTTGTATATGAGTTATTGCAAATAAATACTGGTGTGGTGACGGAACCCCTGCTTCCTGTGGATTATTACAGTGGAGACGAGGTAAACAAAGAACCTTGCGGAGACCAGCTGTCGCACTCGGAGGGTAAGCCTTGCTCTTTCAAAAATGCCTTTTTTTGGGAAGTTGGATGCATTCAACCCGACTATTGAGGACTGGTCCCAGTATGTGGTGAGAATGTGTTACTTTTTGCAGGCCAATGAGATAACGGAGGACGGAAGGAAACGGGTTATACTGCTGTCGGTGTGTGGACCCTCAGCCTTCGCCATTATATGTAGTCTAACTTATCCCGATTCGCCGGACACAATACCTTTCCAAGAATTAACAAAATTGGTGGAAGAGCACTATGACGCAAAACCACCCCTCATTTTGCGTAGGTACAGATTCTACACAACGAAGCGGGAAGACAGAGAGTCAGTCACAAATTTCTTGACTCGCCTGAGAAGGCTGGCAGAAAAATGTGAATTCGGCCTGACGCTAAATGAAATGCTTCGGGACCGGTTAGTGTGTGGCATAAATGACCTCCAAATACAGAAGCGCCTGTTGGCGGAAAAGCAGCTAGACTGCAGGCGGGCGTTACAGCTCGCACTCTCCCTAGAAAAGGCAGCAAGTGGGGCGCAGGAACTACAGGGCACGCCAATGGAGGTAGATACCTGGGAGAGGGACTACCACAATGGGTCCAGCTACCAGATAGCCGCCCTCAGGAAAAGCCTGAGGAACTGAGGGCCAAAGGAAAACCCCAGAACTGCCCCCAAGTCTGCTAGGACTAGCTGGAGACAGAGGGAACTACCGGCTGAGGCTCCCCCAACAGAGAAGGACCGTTTCCGGCACCAGACAGAGTGGGGTAACAGCGACAGAAACAATAGAAGGTGGTGGCAAAAGAGGAATAGCAGGTGGGGATGCAGGGAAGTACACAACCTAGATGCCACATCCTCCTCCGAAGGAGAACAGTTATATAATATTGCAACGAAGAAAGCAGAACCTATTAAGATTACCCCACGGGTGAACGGTCGGCCGACAATAATGGAAATAGACACGGGTGCGGTCGTATCAGTAATGGGAGTGGCAGCATTTTATAAAATCAAAGATGGACTCCAGCCACTAACCCTAACAAAAACATCGCTGAAACTTAAAACCTACACGGGGGAACCCCTGGAAGTTCTAGGCACGACTCATGTACCTGTGGAATATGACAAACAATTGCTCAGATTACCATTGACGATAGTAGAGGGCTCCGGACCGAACTTAATAGGACGGAACTGGCTGAAAGACCTAAACTTAGATTGGATGAAAATTTTCCAGAGTGGAAGCGGGCAGTTGAGTGGAGTACTCCAAAAATACCCGGAGGTCTTCGAAGAAGGTTTGGGGGAAATTATAGGCGCCAAAGCAACTTTGCACGTGGACCCAGAAGCCCTTCCAAAATTTTGTAAGGCCAGGCCGGTACCTTTTACATTAAGGAAGAAAGTAGATGTCGAAATAGAAAGGTTACGGCGCGACGGCATTATCAGACCAGTACAGTTCTCGGAATGGGCAGCGCCGGTGGTACCAATTTTGAAGCCAGACGGCTCGATACGTCTCTGTGGAGATTTCAAACAGACAGTAAACAAATAATCACTGCTGGACAAATACCCGATCACGAAAATAGACGACCTATATGCCAAATTGGCAGGTGGGCTTTTGTTCATGAAACTGGACATGAGCCACGCCTACCTGCAGTTAAAACTGGACAAGGACTCCCAGAAGTTCGCTACGATCAACACCCTGAAGGGACTTTTTCATTATACTAGGCTACCCTTCGGAGTGTCATCAGCCTGCGCTATATTCCAGCGTACGATGGAAAATATTCTTCAGGGACTACCACAGGTGACGATTTATTTGGACGATGTCTTAATCACGGGTAGGACAAACAGGGAACACTTTTTTTTATTTTTAAAAAATATATTTTATTCGAGATTTTTGGCCAAACATAACAGAGAACATAGAACAATACAGCGCAGTACAGGCCCTTCGGCCCACGATGTTGCACCGAAACAAAAGCCATCTAACCTACACTATGACATTATCATCCATATGTTTATCCAATAAACTTTTAAATGCCCTCAATGTTGGCGAGTTCACTACTGGAGCAGGTAGGGCATTCCATGGCCTCACTACTCTTTGCGTGAAGAACCTACCTCTGACCTCTGTCCTATATCTATTACCCCTCAGTTTAAAGCTATGTCCCCTCGTGCCAGCCATTTCCATCCACGGGAGAAGGCTCTCACTGTCCACCCTATCCAACCCCCTGATCATTTTGTATGCCTCTATTAAGTCTCCTCTTAACCTTCTTCTCTCCAACGAAAACAACCTCAAGTCCATCAGCCTTTCCTCATAAGATTTTCCCTCCATACCAGGCAACATCCTGGTAAATCTCCTCTGCACCCGTTCCAAAGCCTCCACGTCCTTCCTATAATGCGGTGACCAGAACTGTACGCAATACTCCAAATGCGGCCGTACCAGAGTTCTGTACAGCTGCAACATGACGTCCTGACTCCGGAACTCAATCCCTCTACCAATAAAGGCCAACACTCCATAGGCCTTCTTCACAACCCTATCAACCTGGGTGGCAACTTTCAGGGATCTATGTACATGGACACCTAGATCCCTCTGCTCATCCACACTTTCAAGAACTTTACCATTAGCCAAATAACAGTACGTAGTGTTTCTCTTTCACAACAATGAAGCAATATAAATAACCGTGGCCAGTTCTAAACAAATAGATAAATAATATATAAACAAAAACAAAAACAAAACTGAATGGCAACTGCCTTGTCCAAAATAAATACTCTCCAAAAATAGAATCCAGCAATCCAATATACAATTACCTATAACAACTACCTATACATATTATACATATACAATAACATCTCTGAGAGTCCGTTCGGTTCCTCCCCCCCCCCCCCACCCCTCGGTTGCTGCTGTTGTCTACTTCTTTTCCATTCCCTCTATCTTTCTGTGAGGTAATCGACGAACGGTTGCCACCGCCTGGTGAACCACTGAGCCGAACCCCTTAACACAAACTTAATCCGTTCTAACTTTATAAACCCTGCCATGTCGTTTATCCAGGTCTCCACAAACCCGGGGGTTTGGCTTCCTTCCACATTAACAATATCCTGCGCCGGGCTACTAGGGACGCAAAGGCCAACACGTCAGCCTCTCTCGCCTCCTGCACTCCCGGCTCTTCTGCAACCCCAAATATATCCAACCCCCAGCTTGGTTCGACCCGGACCCCCACCATCTTCGAAAGCACCTTTGCCACCCCCACCCAGAACCCCTGTAGTGCCGGACATGACCAGAACATGTGGGTGTGATTCGCTGGGCCTCTCGAGCATCTCGCACACCTATCCTCTACCCCAAAAAATGTACTGAGCCGTGCTCCTGTCATATGCGCCCTGTGTAACACCTTAAATTGTACCAGGCTTAACCTGGCACACAAGGACGATGAGTTTACCCTACGTAGGGCATCAGCCCACAGCCCCTCCTCAATCTCCTCCCCCAGCTCCCCTTCCCACTTCCCTTTCAGCTCATCCACCATGATCTCCCCCTCATCCCTCATTTCCCTGTATATGTCCGACACCCTACCATCCCCCACCCATGTCTCTGAGATCACTCTATCCTGCACCTCCTGCGTCGGGAGCTGCGGGAATTCCCTCACCTGTTGCCTCGCGAAAGCCCTCAATTGCATGTACTGAAATGCATTCCCTTGGGACAACCCATATTTGTCCGTCAGCGCTCCCAGACTCGCAGACGTCCCATCTACAAACAGATCTCTCAGTTGTACTACCCCAGCTCTTTGCCATGCTCCAAATCCCCCATCCATTCTCCCCGGGACGAACCTATGATTGTTTCTTATCGGGGACCGCACCGAAGCTCCCGTCCTTCTCCTATGCCGTCTCCAATGCCCCCAAATTCTCAATGTAGCCACCACCACCGGGCTTGTGGTGTATTTCTTTGGTGAGAACAGCAACGGTGCCGTCACCATTACTTGTAGGCTAGTCCCCCTGCAGGACGCCCTCTCCAATCTCTTCCACGCCGCTCCCTCCCCTTCTCCCATCCACTTACACACCATTGAAACATTGGCGTCCCAGTAGTACTCACTCAGGCTCGGTAGTGCCAGCCCCCCGCTGTCCCTACTATGCTGCAAGAATCCCCTCCTCACTCTCGGGGTCTTCCCAGCCCACACAAAACTCATAATGCTCTTCTCGATTCTTTAGAAAAAAGCCTTCGTGATCACCACCGGGAGGCACTGAAACACGAAAAGGAATCTCGGGAGGACCACCATTTTAACCGCCTGCACCCTACCTGCCAATGACAGGGACACCGTGTCCCATCTCTTAAAGTCCTCCTCCATCTGTTCCACCAACCGCGTTAAATTAAGCCTGTGTAATGTACTCCAATTCTTGGCTATCTGGATCCCCAAGTACCGGAAGTCCCTTGTTACCTTCCTCAACGGTAAATCCTCTATCTCTCTGCTCTGCTCCCCTGGATGCACCACAAACACCTCACTTTTCCCCATGTTCAGTTTGTACCCTGAAAAATCCCCAAACTCCCCAAGTATCCGCATTATATCTGGCATCCCCTCCGCCGGGTCCGCCACATATAGCAACAAATCATCCGCATACAGAGATACCCGGTGTTCTTCTCCCCCCTGAGTACTCCCCTCCACTTCCTGGAACCCCTCAATGCTATGGCCAAGGGTTCAATCGCCAGTGCAAACAATAACGGGGACAGAGGACATCCCTGCCTCGTCCCTCTATGGAGCCGAAAATAGTCAGACCCCCGTCCATTCATGACCACGCTCGCCATATAGTTGCCTATACAGCAACTGTACCCACCTGATATACCCATCCCCAAAACCAAATCTCCTCAGCACCTCCCACAAATAATCCCACTCCACTCTATCAAATGCTTTCTCGGCATCCATCGCCACCACTATCTCCGCTTCCCCCTCTGGTGGGGGCATCATCATTACCCCTAGCAGCCTCCGTATATTTGTATTCAGCTGTCTCCCCTTCACAAACCCAGTTTGGTCCTCATGAACCACCCCCGGGACACAATCCTCTATCCTCATTGCCATTACCTTGGCCAGAATCTTAGCATCCACATTCAGGAGGGAAATTGGCCTGTAGGACCCGCATTGCAGCGGGTCTTTTTCCTTCTTTAGGAGGAGCGATATCGTTGCCTCTGACATAGTCGGGGGCAGCTGCCCCCTTTCCCTCGCCTCATTAAAGGTTCTCATCAGTAGCGGGGCCAGCAAGTCCATATATTTCCTATAGAATTCAACTGGGAATCCGTCTGGTCCCGGGGCCTTCCCCGCCTGCATAATCCCAATCCCTTTCACCACTTCCTCCATCTCAATCTGTGCTCCCAGTCCCACCCTCTCCTGCTCCTCCACCTTGGGAAATTCCAGCTGATCCAGAAAGCACATCATTCTCTCCTTCCCATCCGGGGGCTGAGCTTCATATAATCTTTCGTAAAATGCCTTGAACACTCCATTCACTCTCTCCGCTCCCCGCTCCATCTCTCCCTCCTCATCTCTCACCCCCCCTATCTCCCTCGCTGCTCCCCTTTTCCTCAGTTGGTGGGCCAGCAACCTGCTCGCCTTCTCCCCGTATTCGTACTGTACACCCTGTGCCTTCCTCCATTGTGCCTCTGCCTTACCCGTAGTCAACAAGTCAAATTCTACATGTAGCCTTTGCCTTTCCCTGTACAGTCCCTCCTCCGGTGCCTCCGCATATTGTCTGTCCACCCTCAGAAGTTCTTTCAACAACCGCTCCCTTTCCCTACCCTCCTGCTTTCCTCTATGTGCCCTAATAGATATCAGCTCCCCTCTAACCACTGCCTTCAGCACCTCCCAGACCACTCCCACCTGTACCTCCCCATTATCATTGAGTTCCAAGTACCTTTCAATACACCCCCTCACCCTTAAGCACGCCCCCTCATCTGCCAATAATCCCATGTCCATTCTCCAGGGTGGACGCTGTTGTTTTTCTTCCCCTATCTCCCCAATGTGGAGCATGATCCGAAATGGCTATAGCCGTGGTACTCCGTCCCCGTCACCTTTGGGATCAGTGCCCTTCCCAGAACAAAAAAGTCGATCCGTGAATAAACTTTGTGGACATAGGAGAAAAACGAAAACTCCTTACTCCTAGGTCTACTAAATCTCCAGGGGTCTACTCCTCCCATCTGCTCCATAAAGTCCTTAAGCACCCTAGCTGCAGCCGGCCTCCTTCCGGTCCTGGACCTCGATCTGTCCAGCCCTGGGTCTAGCACCGTATTAAAATCTCCACCCATTATCAACTTCCCCACTCCTAGGTCCGGGATTCGTCCTAAAATACGCCTCATAAAGTTGGCATCATCCCAGTTCGGGACATACACGTTCACTAATACCACCGCCTCCCCTTGCAATTTGCCACTCACCATCACGTATCTGCCCCCACTATCCACCACTATAGACGTTGCCTCAAACATTACCCGCTTTCCCACTAGTATGGCCACCCCCCCTGTTTTTTGCGTCTAGTCCCGAATGAAACACCTGCCCCACCCATCCTTTGCGTAGTCTGACCTGGTCTATCAGCTTCAGATGCGTCTCCTGAAGCATAACCACATCTGCCTTAAGTTTCTTTAGGTGTGTGAGTACCCGTGCCCTCTTAATCGGCCCATTCAGCCCTCTCACATTCCACGTGATCAACCGGGTTGGGGGGCTCTTTACCCCCCCCCTTGACGACTAGCCTCTCCTTTTCCAATCCAGCTCCTCACCCGGTTCCCACGTAGCCGTATTTCCCCCAAGCGGCGCCCCCCCGCCCCAACCACCCCCCCCCCCCCCCATACCAGCTCCCCCTTCTCCCCAGCAGCAGCAACCCAGTTAACCCCGCCCCTCCGCTAGATCCCAAACTAGCGTAATTGCACCCCCCATGTTGCTCCCAGAAGTCAACAAACTCTGGCCGACCTCGGTTTCCCCCGTGACCTCGGCTCACACTGTGCAAGGCCCCCTCCTTCCTGCTTCCCTGTTCCCGCCGTGATTACCATAGCGCGGGAACAAAGCCCGCGCTTCCCTTTTGGCCCCGCCCCCAATGGCCGGCGCCCTCAGCTCCTCATCCTCCCTCCCCCACGACATGGGGAAGAGAGAAAAGTTACAGGGTCGCAGGATTAACAACTTGGGAAGTCATCTCTTCCCTCTTTTCCCCCCCTTCATCCCACAGATTCACCCCCCCACTTTGTCCCAAACGTTCTTTTTATGGCCATCTCACTCCAGTTTCTCCTCGACAATAAATGTCCACGCCTCATCTGCCGTTTCGAAGTAGTGGTGTTTCCCTTGATGTGTGACCCACAGTCTTGCCGGCTGCAGCATTCCAAATTTAATCTTCCATTTGTGCAGCACCGCCTTGGCCCGATTAAAGCTTGCCCTCCTTCTCGCCACCTCCGCACTCCAATCTTGATATACGCGGATCACCGCGTTCTCCCACCTACTGCTCCGAGTTTTCTTGGCCCATCTGAGGACCATCTCTCTGTCCTTATATCGGAGAAATCTCACCACTATGGTTCGAGGAATTTCTCCAGCCCTCGGTCTTCGCGCCATAACTCGATAGGCTCCCTCCACCTCCAGCGGACCTGTCGGGGCCTCCGATCCCATTAACGAGTGCAGCATCGTGCTCACATATGTTCCGACGTCCGCCCCTTCTACACCTTCGGGAAGACCAAGAATCCTTAAATTCTTCCTCCTCGCATTATTCTCCAGCACCTCCAGCCTTTCCACACACCTTTTGTGTTGTGCCTCGTGCATCTCCGTTTTCACCACCAGGCCCTGTATGTCGTCCTCATTCTCAGCAGCCTTTGCCTTCACAACCCGAAGCTCCTGTTCCTGGGTCTTTTGCTCCTCCTATAGCCCCTCAATCGCTTGTAATATCGGGGCCAACAGCTCCTTCTTCATCTCCTTTTTGAGTTCTTCCACGCAACGCCGCAGGAACTCTTGTTGGTCAGGGCCCCATATTAAACTGCCTCCTTCCGACGCCATCTTGCTTTGTGCCTGCCTTCCTGGCCGCTGCTCTAGATGATCCACCGCAATCCGGCCACCTTCCTCTCTTTTTTCCATCCGTGTCCAGGGGGGATTCCCTTCTGGATTACAGCAGTGTTTTTTGCCGTTAAAATTGCGGTTGGGGCTCCTATTAAGAGCCCAAAAGTCCGTTCCACCGGGAGCTGCTGAAACGTGCGACTTAGCTGGTCATCGCCGCACCCAGAAGTCCAAACAGGGAACACTTAAGGAACCTGGAGGAAGTGCTCAGGCGTTTCGCAAAGGCAGGCGTATGGCTGAAAAGAGAAAATGTGTTTTTCTGGCCCCACAAGTGACGTACCTGGGATATAAAGTAGACGAGTCGGTCTTACACCCATTGGAAGACCAAGTAAGGGCAATAAAAGAAGCCCCAGCTCCCACCACGGTCCAGGAGCTACGATCATTTCTAGGATTGGTAACATATTATGGCAAATTTATTGAAAATAGGGCGTCCATCCTAGAACCCCTCCACCAGCTACTAAAAAAGGGACAAGAATGGAAATGGTCCGCCCGCCAAAACCGAGCATTTAGGGACATTAAGGAACGGCTGTCATCCGAAAATATCCTAGAGCATTATGACCCAAGGAAGGAGTTGGTGGTCACGTGTGAAGCATCACCTTACGGGGTAGGAGCCGTCTTAGCCCATAGAGGAAGGAATGGGGAAGAACGGCCAATAGCCTATGCTTCGAGGACCTTGGCGATGGTTGAGAGAAAGTACGCCCAAATCGAGAAGGAAGGACTGGCGGTGATGTTTGCAGTAAAAGAAATGTCAACAGTATCTGTACGGGTGGAAATTCACCATAGTGACGGACCATAAGCCGTTATTAGGGTTATTAAAAGACCAGTCAATACCCCCGATTGCATCAGCGAGAATCCAACGCTGGACGTTGCTACTGGCGGCATATAGATACATTCTGGAGCACAGACCGTGAACGCGAGTAGCAAATGCAGATGCTTTGAGCAGACTTCCCCTCCCAGACCCCCCGCCGCTAATACCGAAAGTAGAGGAGACAGTAATGACTCTAAATGTTTTGGACACCGTACCAGTGGACGCACAACATATTCGGTTGTGGACGCAAAAAGACCCAGTTTAGCCAACATGAAGCATTTACTGCTGACAGGGGAACTGGAGAGACCAGTGGAGCCCCAGATGCACCCATACTGGAGCACAAGGGACCAAATAACCGTAGAAGACGGTATCCCATTTTGGGGAGCCCGGGTAATAGTCTCAGCTCAGGGCCGTCGGGCAATCTTAACCGAGTTACATCACGGACACCCAGGGGTGTCTAAAATGAAGATGCTAGCTCAAAGCTACGTTTGGTGGCCAGGATTGGACACAGACATAGCAGCCTTGGTACGTCGGTGCCAGGAGTGCCAACAGGGGCAAAGAGTGCCCCCAGCTGCGCCATTGTACCCGTGGGAATGGCCAGGCAGGCCGTGGACCCGCCTGCATATTGACCACGCTGGCCCTTTCATGGGCTCACTGCTTTTGGTGATAGTGGGCGCCCACTCCAAATGGTTGGACGTCCACCGGGTAAACGCGGCAAGCACAGCATCGACAATTGAAAAGCTCAGGGCCTCATTTGCAACACATGGACTTCCGGAGGTATTGGTGTCGGACAACGGAACGGCATTCACAAGTGGGGAATTTGGAAAATTCCCAAAGGGAAACGGAGACCGCCACATTAAAACGGCCCCATACCATCCATGGTAGAGAGGGCGGTCCAGACACTAAAAGCGCGACTCAAGAAGCAGCCGGCAGCATCAAAGCTCTCCCGCTGGCTGTTTGATTGCAGGACCACACTGCATTCCACAACGGGCATATCGCCAGCTGAACTCTTAATGGGAAGCCGGCTGCGAATGAGGCTCCTTTTCCCAAATTTAACGGGGAAAGTGGAGAAACAACAGGAGGTCCAACACAGGGGGCCTGATAATAGTCAACAGCAGAGACATTTCCAGGTGGGGGCACCGGTTTGGGTCAAGATTTATGGGAATGGACCAACGTGGGTCAAAGGCATGGTCGAGTCCCAAACAGGGCCCATATCATATAATGTTTTGATAGGAGGTAAGGTGCTGAAGAAACACCTAGACCAAATAAGGGCAGTGGAACCACACCTGGAGGCAGTCGAAGCAGGACCGCCTCAAGCTGGGATAGCTCAGACGGGAAAGATACCCCAGCCCCGAGCAATTTCTCCAGACCCCGTCATCCAGTCGTCAGAGTCGGAGATGGACACGTTCGACGAGGCCACCGCGACACCTCTCCCCGAGGAGGAGGAAGTACAACTTCCAAGAAGGTCGTCAAGGAAAAGACGGGCACCTATAAGGTACACCCCACCCCACCATTTGTCCGGATTAAACTTCATTTCACATTCTCTGCTGAAGTACCCAACCTATCTATTGTTATATTACGTGATTGTAATATGTTGTTAATCTTTTGTTTACTTCCAGAATGGTCTGATGGTTGTTGTTCAGTAAAACTATTAGTCTTCAAATTAAGCAAATAAGATTTATTGAATATCAAGTATCAATATCTATGAGTTTGTTCACTCGTCTACAACAATAACTGATGGTCAAGTAAATAAGAAGTATAAATAATGTTGCACTACAAATGCCAATTAAGCTATATCTCTAGCACTCTGCTCACTCGTCACTCCTGATACGAAGAGGTGGGAATCTCGTCTGAGTGCAGTTTATATACATGGAACTGGTGCTGCCATCTGGTGGTATTCTAGCACTATGATGCAGTTGTTAACCCTATATCTGTAACCAGCATATATACAGATCACTACATCTATGTCCTACTGTATCCTCTGACAATCCTCAACACTATCTGCCACTCCACCGACCTTGGTGTCACTTGCGAACTTACTAATCAGACCAGCTACATTTTTCTCCAAATTGTTTATGTGTACTACAAACAGGGAGGCACATGGCAAAGTGGTTAGCACAGGGGCTATGGCACTGAGGACCCGGATTCGAACCCCGGACTTGTGTCACTGTCCGTGTGGAGTTGTACATTCGCCCCATGTCTGCGTGGGTTTCACCCCAGGATGTCTCCGAACGGGTAGAGGGCATCCTGAAGAGGGAGGGCAAACAGGCAGAGGTCGCTGTACATATTGGTACTAACGACATAGGCAGGAAGGGGCATGAGGTCCTGCAGCAGGGGTTCAGAGAGCTCGGCAGAAAGTTAAAAGACAGGATCTCTAGGGTTGTAATCTCGGGATTACTCCCTGTGCCATGTGCCAGTAAGACTAGAAATAGGAAGATAGAGCAGCTAAACACGTGGCTAAACAGCTGGTGTAGGAGGGAGGGTTTCCATTATCTGGACCACTGGGAGCTCTTCCGGGGCAGGTGTGACCTATATAAGGACGGGTTGCATCTAAACCGGAGAGGCATAAATATCCTGGCCGCGGGGTTTGCTAGTGTCACACGGGAGGGTTTAAACTAGTGTGGCAGGGGGGTGGGCACGGGAGCAATAGGTCAGAAGGTGAGAGCATTGAGGGAGAACTAGGGAATAGGGACAGTGGGGCTCTGAGGCAGAGCAGACAGGGAGACGTTGCTGAACACAGCGGGTCTGGTGGCCTGAAGTGCATATGTTTTAATGCAAGAAGTATTACGGGTAAGGCAGATGAACTTAGAGCTTGGATTAGTACTTGGAACTATGATGTTGTTGCCATTACAGAGACCTAGTTGAGGGGAGGGCAGGATTGGCAGATAAACGTTCCAGGATTTAGATGTTTCAGGCGAGATAGAGGGGCATGAAAAAGGGGAGGCGGAGTTGCGCTACTTGTTCGGGAGAATATCACAGCTGTACTGCGAGAGGACACCTCAGAGGGCAGTGAGGCTATATGGGTAGAGATCAGGAATAAGAAGGGTGCAGTCACAATGTTGGGGGTATACTACAGGCCTCCCAACAGCCAGCGGGAGATAGAGGAGCAGATAGGTAGACAGATTTTGGAAAAGAGTAAAAACAACACGGTTGTGGTGATGGGAGACTTCAACTTCCCCAATATTGACTGGGACTCACTTAGTGCCAGGGGCTTAGAAGGGGCGGAGTTTGTAAGGAGCATCCAGGAGGGCTTCTTAAAACAATATGTAGACAGTCCAACTAGGGAAGGGGCGGTACTGGACCTGGTATTGGTGAATGAGCCCGGCCAGGTGGTAGATGTTTCAGTAGGGGAGCATTTCGGTAACAGTGACCACAATTCAGTAAGTTTTAAAGTACTGGTGGACAAGGATAAGAGTGGTCCGAGGATGAATGTGCTAAATTGGGGGAAGGCTAATTATAACAATATTAGGCGGGAACTGAAGAACATAGATTGGGGGCGGATGTTTGAGGGCAAATCAACATCTGACATGTGGGAGGCTTTCAAGTGGCAGTTGACAGGAATACAGGACCGGCATGTTCCTGTGAGGAAGAAAGATAAATACGGCAATTTTCAGGAACCTTGGATGACGAGTGATATTGTAGGCCTCGTCAAAAAGAAAAAGGAGGCATTTGTCAGGGCTAAAAGGCTGGGAACAGACGAAGCCTGCGTGGAATATAAGGAAAGTAGGAAGGAACTTAAGCAAGGAGTCAGGAGGGCTAGAAGGGGTCACGAAACGTCATTGGCAAATAGGGTTAAGGAAAATCCCAAGGCTTTTTACACGTACATAAAAAGCAAGAGGGTAGCCAGGGAAAGGGTTGGCCCACTGAAGGATAGGCAAGGGAATCTATGTGTGGAGCCAGAGGAAATGGGCGAGGTACTAAATGAATACTTTGCATCAGTATTCACCAAAGAGAAGGAATTGGTAGATGTTGAGTCTGGAGAAGGGGGTGTAGATAGCCTGGGTCACATTGTGATCCAAAAAGACGAGGTGTTGGGTGCCTTAAAAAATATTAAGGTAGATAAGTCCCCATGGCCTGATGGGATCTACCCCAGAATACTGAAGGAGGCTGGAGAGGAAATTGCTGAGGCCTTGACAGAAATCTTTGGATCCTCGCTGTCTTCAGGGGATGTCCCGGAGGACTGGAGAATAGCCAATGTTGTTCCTCTGTTTAAGAAGGGTAGCAAGGATAATCCAGGGAACTACAGGCCGGTGAGGCTTACTTCAGTGGTAGGGAAATTACTGGAGAGAATTCTTCGAGACAGGATCTACTCCCATTTGGAAGCAAATGGACGTATTAGTGAGAGGCAGCACGGTTTTGTGAAGGGGAGGTCGTGTCTCACTAACTTGATAGAGTTTTTCGAGGAGGTCACTAAGATGATTGATGCAGGTAGGGCAGTAGATGTTGTCTATATGGACTTCAGTAAGGCCTTTGACAAGGTCCCTCATGGTAGACTAGTACAAAAGGTGAAGTCACACGGGATCAGGGGTGAGCTGGCAAGGTGGATACAGAACTGGCTAGGCCATAGAAGGCAGAGAGTAGCAATGGAGGGATGCTTTTCTAATTGGAGGGCTGTGACCAGTGGTGTTCCACAGGGATCAGTGCTGGGACCTTTGCTTTTTGTAGTATATATAAATGATTTGGAGGAAAATGTAACTGGTCTGATTAGTAAGTTTGCAGACGACACAAAGGTTGGTGGAACTGCGGATAGTGATGAGGACTGTCGGAGGATACAGCAGGATTTAGATTGTC
Organism: Scyliorhinus torazame; assembly: GCF_047496885.1. Lineage (NCBI taxonomy): Eukaryota > Metazoa > Chordata > Chondrichthyes > Carcharhiniformes > Scyliorhinidae > Scyliorhinus > Scyliorhinus torazame. Next base: position 118,278,452 of record NC_092716.1, read on the forward strand.
TGGAGACTTGGGCGGAGAGATGGCAGATGGAGTTTAATCCGGACAAATGTGAGGTAATGCATTTTGGAAGGTCTAATGCAGGTAGGGAATATACAGTGAATGGTAGAACCCTCAAGAGTATTGAAAGTCAAAGAGATCTAGGAGTACAGGTCCACAGGTCATTGAAAGGGGCAACACAGGTGGAGAAGGTAGTCAAGAAGGCATACGGCATGCTTGCCTTCATTGGCCGGGGCATTGAGTATAAGAATTGGCAAGTCATGTTGCAGCTGTATAGAACCTTAGTTAGGCCACACTTGGAGTATAGTGTTCAATTCTGGTCGCCACACTACCAGAAGGATGTGGAGGCTTTAGAGAGGGTGCAGAAGAGATTTACCAGAATGTTGCCTGGTATGGAGGGCATTAGCTATGAGGAGCGATTGAATAAACTCGGTTTGTTCTCACTGGAACGAAGGAGGTTGAGGGGAGACCTGATAGAGGTATACAAAATTATGAGGGGCATAGACAGAGTGGATAGTCAGAGGCTTTTCCCCAGGGTAGAGGGGTCAATTACTCGGGGGCATAGGTTTAAGGTGAGAGGGGCAAGGTTTAGAGTCGATGTACGAGGCAAGTTTTTTACGCAGAGGGTAGTGGGTGCCTGGAGCTCGCTACCGGAGGAGGTAGTGGAAGCAGGGATGATAGGGACATTTAAGGGGCATCTTGACAAATATATGAATAGGATGGGAATAGAAGGATATGGACCCAGGAAGTGTAGAAGATTGTAGTTTAGTCGGGCAGCATGGTCGGCACGGGCTTGGAGGGCCGAAGGGCCTGTTCCTGTGCTGTACATTTCTTTGTTCTTTGTTTGTTCTTTGCGCTACTGGTTAGGGAGAATATCACAGCTGTACTGCGGGAGGACACCTCAGAGGGCAGTGAGGCTATATGGGTAGAGATCAGGAATAAGAAGGGTGCAGTCACGATGTTGGGGGTTTACTACAGGCCTCCCAACAACCAGCGGGAGATAGAGGAGCAGATGGGTAGACAGATTTTGGAAATGAGTAAAAACAACAGGGTTGTGGTGATGGGAGACTTCAACTTCCCCAATATTGACTGGGACTCACGTAGTGCCAGGGGCTTAGATGGGGCGGAGTTTGTAAGGAGCATCCAGGAGGGCTTCTTAAAACAATATGTAGACAGTCCAACTAGGGAAGGGGCAGTACTGGACCTGGTATTGGGGAATGAGCCCGGCCAGGTGGTAGATGTTTCAGTCGGGGAGTATTTCGGTAACAGTGACCACAATTCAGTAAGTTTTAAAGTACTGGTGGACAAGGATAAGAGTGGTCCTAGGATGAATGTGCTAGATTGGGGGAAGGCTAATTATAACAATATTAGGCGGGAACTGAAGAACATAGATTGGGGGCGGATGTTTGAGGGCAAATCAACATCTGACATGTGGGAGGCTTTCAAGTGGCAGTTGAAAGGAATTCAGGACCGGCATGTTCCTGTGAGGAAGAAGGATAAATACGGCAATTTTCGGGAACCTTGGATAACGAGAGATATTGGAGGGCTCGTCAAAAAGAAAAAGGAGGCATTTGTCAGGGCTAAAAGGCTGGGAACAGACGAAGCCTGCATGGAATATAAGGAAAGTAGGAAGGAACTTAAGCAAGGAGTCAGGAGGGCTAGAAGGGGTCACGAAAAGTCATTGGCAAATAGGGTTAAGAAAAATCCCAAGGCTTTTTACACGTACATAAAAAGCAAGAGGGTAGCCAGGGAAAGGGTTGGCCCACTGAAGGATAGGCAAGGGAATCTATGTGTGGAGCCAGAGGAAATGGGCGAGGTACTAAATGAATACTTTGCATCAGTATTCACCAAAGAGAAGAAATTGGTAGATGTTGAGTCTGGAGAAGGGTGTGTCGATAGCCTGGGTCACATTGAGATCCAAAAAGACGAGGTGTTGGGTGTCGTAAAAAATATTAAGGTAGATAAGTCCCCAGGGCCTGCTGGGATCTACCCCAGAATACTGAAGGAGGCTGGAGAGGAAATTGCTGAGGCCTTGACAGAAATCTTTGGATCCTCACTGTCTTCAGGGGATGTCCCGGAGGACTGGAGAATAGCCAATGTTGTTCCTCTGTTTAAGAAGGGTAGCAAGGATAATCCAGGGAACTACAGGCCGGTAAGCCTTACTTCAGTGGTAGGGAAATTACTGGAGAGAATTCTTCAAGACAGGATCTACTCCCATTTGAAGCAAATGGACATATTAGTGAGAGGCAGCATGGTTTTGTGAAGGGGAGGTCGTGTCTCACTAACTTGCTAGAGTTTTTCGAGGAGGTCACTAAGATGATTGATGCAGGTAGGGCAGTGGATGTTGTCTATATGGACTTCAGTAAGGCCTTTGACAAGGTCCCTCATGGTAGACTAGTACAAAAGGTGAAGTCACACGGGATCAGGGGTGAGCTGGCAAGGTGGATACAGAACTGGCTAGGTCATAGAAGGCAGAGAGTAGCAATGGAATGATGCTTTTCTAATTGGAGGGCTGTGACCAGTGGTGTTCCACAGGGATCAGTGCTGGGACCTTTGCTCTTTGTAGTATATATAAATGATTTGGAGGAAAATGTAACTGGTCTGATTAGTAAGTTTGCAGACGACACAAAGGTTGGTGGAATTGCGGATAGCGATGAGGACTGTCAGAGGATACAGCAGGATTTAGATTGTTTGGAGACTTGGGCGGAGAGATGGCAGATGGAGTTTAATCCAGACAAATGTGAGGTAATGCATTTTGGAAGGTCTAATGCAGGTAGGGAATATACAGTGAATGGTAGAACCCTCAAGAGTATTGAAAGTCAAAGAGATCTAGGAGTACAGGTCCACAGGTCACTGAAAGGGGCAACACAGGTGGAGAAGGTAGTCAAGAAGGCATACGGCATGCTTGCCTTCATTGGCCGGGGCATTGAGTATAAGAATTGGCAAGTCATGTTGCAGCTGTATAGAACCTTACTTAATCCACACTTGGAGTATAGTGTTCAATTCTGGTCGCCACACTACCTGAAGGATGTGGAGGCTTTAGAGAGGGTGCAGAAGAGATTTACCAGAATGTTGCCTGGTATGGAGGGCATTAGCTATGAGGAGCGGTTGAATAAACTCGGTTTGTTCTCACTGGAACGAAGGAGGTTGAGGGGCGACCTGATAGAGGTCTACAAAATTATGAGGGGCATAGACAGAGTGGATAGTCAGAGGCTTTTCCCCGGGGTAGAGGGGTCAATTACTAGGGGGCATAGGTTTAAAGTGAGAGGGGCAAGGTTTAGAGTAGATGTACGAGGCAAGTTTTTTACGCAGAGGGTAGTGGGTGCCTGGAACTCGCTGCCGGAGGAGGTGGTGGAAGCAGGGACGATAGTGACATTTAAGGGGCATCTTGACAAATACATGAATAGGATGGGAATAGAGGGATACGGACCCAGGAAGTGTAGAAGATTGTAGTTTAGTCGGGCAGCATGGTCGGCATGGGCTTGGAGGGCCGAAGGGCCTGTTCCTGTGCTGTACATTTCTTTGTTCTTTGTAACCCAAAGATGTGCAGGTTAGTTGGATTGGCCATGGAAAAAAAGTAATTGTGTACTCTAAATATTTTTTGAAATGTATACTACAAACACCAGAGGCCCCAGCACCGATCCCTGTGGAACTCCACTAGTCACAAAACACCCATCTACTACCACCATTTGCTCTCTTTAACCGATTAATAAACCTCTCATCATGTTCCACAGTTCAGAGTGTGGACACCTCAGTACCTTTTCTCCTTGTGGCAACAAAGAGATATAGAATTTTCCTATGGCTAATGTGAGACCCATTGGTCTGTTATTCCCTGATTTAGCTCTACCACGCTTCTTGCAAAGAGAAACCATGGCCGGGATTGTCCGAAATGTGTCGATGCCAGTGTCGAAACCGGCGCGGGCGACACCGGCATCAACGGGCCTCCAGGCCGTCATACTCCCCTTCTTTGGGGATAGCACGGCGCCAGAGCCGGAGTGCTGTGCGCTGCTCCGGCACCGAAAGCCGGCCCTACACAGCCGACTGGGGTCTACACATGCGCGCCACGGCCGGCGCGTCTCCGACCCTTCCCCGGGAAACATGGCAGACCCCTACAGGGGCTCGGTGCGGAGAAACATAGGCCCCCCCCTCCCCAGAATCACCGCGCCCGCCGATCGGTTGCCCCGATCGCGGGCCAGGCCACTGTGGAGGCCTCCCAGAGAGGCGCCCCCCCCCCCTCCAACCAGGACGGCCCCCGCAGCCAGAACGGTGAGGTCCTGCCGGGTAGGACCACATGCGAACAACGCCAGCAGGACTCGGAGGAACTCGGTGGAAACTCAGCCTGAAATCGGCGTGGGGGGCGATTTCAACGGCCCTCAACCGGCGCCGTGGCAACCGCGCCGGCGCGATTGCCGCCGATTCTCTGGTCACCGAAGAATCGGCGGCGGAGCGGCTTGGCGCCCCCCTGGTGATTCTCCGACCTGACACGGGCTCGGAGAATCCCACCCCATGACCTCGGAATCTGTTCACTTTAATCCCAGCAAAACCTCCAATACCTCATTTTCTACGTAAAATTGTTCAAGAACCTCACAGGCTTTCTCCCTGAATTCTGTACCTTCCGACTGAAGATTGATGTGACATTCCTGTTATCCCCCTGCCAATGTCCTCCAGCTCCACACACACATTGCCCCCTCAGTCCCTAATGGGCCCTACTCTTTTGCAGGTCATCCTCTTCCCACCAGACCTTTGTCATGACCCTCAGCTTTGCTCTCCTAATTTTTGTCTTAAGTTCCTGCTGATTTATTTATCTCTGCTCTTAACTAAATTCCCTTCATGATTTTTTTGTGTACTTACCAGAATCCATTGACAGCTCACGTTGTTGTCTATTCTACATTTGCACAGTACCCAGATACAACAGTGGGCAAATTTAGGACGACTTCTATTTGACCACTAAAAAGTGCCACATGGTCTCCTTGCTTGGGGCGGGTGGAGGAATGGGATCAAGACGTTTTCTTGGGGGATGGCCCAGTGGAGCTGTGATGGTAGTTGTGACTGTATCCTTTCTCCAGTTATTGTGCTCTGAGTGTATCATTCTTTTCACTGGTGTTACCCATCCTGTAGATCAGGTTTCCATATCTCTTCACTTTGATGTTGCCTCTTCAAAATGCATTGTTTCCCCCAGTCACATAGATAAACAATTGCTCACTTATGTGCTCATTTACATATCAAAATCTCTTCAGACAGCTGCCATTGTCAACTCCCTTTTCATTTTCTTTGAGCCCAATTTAATTTTTTAACCATAATTTGTTCATTATTAACAAATCCAATCAAGAGCAGGAGAGAAGGCATGCCATCCAATCAGGGATTGTAGGCAGATTCCTGGTGCTGTAAGGCAATCAGAACTGCCCGCATGAGGATGCAATGACAAGGAAGTTTATTTGAATGTTAAAAATTCCACAGCTGCGTGACCATATTCCTGGAGAGGCAACAATTGAATTATTTGAGGAAGTAGCAAGAAGGGTTATGAAGGTTGTGTAGTGGATGTGGTATACATGGATTTTAGCGAGGCATTTGGCAGATTGGTCAGGAAAGTGAAAGCCCATGGGATAGAGGCAAATGTGGCAAATTGGATACAAAGTTGGTCTTAGTAACAGAAACAAATAAGGAGTGCATAATAAATGGGAATATACTAAGAGGAGTAGAAGTGAGAGATCTTGGTCATGGCTGACCTTTCAATTGGAAAGTTGTTCCAAGTGGTGCCCACAGGGCTCAGTGCTGGGACCCTTACTGTTTGTGTTATCTAATAATGATTTGGACATGAATGTGGGAGCATGATTGGGAAATTTTCAGATGACACAAAGATTGGCTGAATAGTGGACAGAGTAGAGGAAAGCTATAATCTCCAAAACCATATAGATGGAGTGGGCAATAAAGTGGCAGATGGAATTTAACACCGAGAAATGTGAGGCCAGGCATTTAGGGAGGTCTAACAGGTATAGGGAGTACACAATAAATGGGAATATACTAAGAGGAGTAGAAGTGAGTGATCTTGGTGTACAAGTGTACAGGTCCCAAAGGCAGCAGTTCAAGTAGACAAGGTTATTAAGAAAGTGCATGGAATTCTCTCCTTCGTTGGCAGAGGTATACAATATAAAAGTAAGGACTGGTTTCTTCCACCCTGCCTGCCGCAAATTCACCAAGGGCGGGACACGGACAATGGAAAAGTCCATTGGCTTTGGGCGAGATTCTCTGATCGCTGGGTGGGCATGGCCGGAGAATCCGCCCAGAATGTTGGAATTGTTTAAAACACTGGCAAGGCCACAAGTGGAATCTTGTGTGCAGTTCTGGTCACCACATTACAGGATGGGCACAATTGCTCTGGAGAGAGTGCAGAGGCGGTTTACAAGAATGTTGCCAGGGCTAGAAAATTGTAGTTACGAGCAGAAATTGGACACGTTGGGGTTATTTTCCTTGGAACAAACAAGGCTGAGCAGTGATTGAGATGTACAAAATTTTGAGGGGAAGAGATAGAGTGGCAGGATATAATTGTTTCCCTTGGTGGAGAATTCTAGAACCAGGGGACATAGATTTAAGATAAATGGCAGAAGGCGTAGAGGTGACATGAGGATGAACTCTTTTACGCAGAGGGTAGTGAGAGTCTGGAATTCACTGCCAGAGTTGGTGGTGGAGGCAGAGACCCTAATGTCTGTTAAAAAGCACCCGATTCTGCACCAAGTGTTGTAAGCTATAGGGCTATGGATTCTATGATTCTATTAACTCCATGGGATGACCAGCGCCCCTCTAGCAATTATGGGTCTGCCTGGGGGAGATTCCTTGACTGCCACCCCATTCCACTTTCTGCCTTCTGCACACCACGTTGGCATGGATCTATGTGGGCGTCCTGCATTGATAAGTAGAAATTTTAATTGTCATGGAAACTCGGTCTTAATAAGCCCCCATAATTAAACTAAATTAATAGCAATTGACAATCCAATCCTGAGTTGCCCACTTTCAAAATGACCCAGTGTTAAGGCATGACAGTGAACTGGTACAGAAATCAGTGGCGCGAACTTGCTGTTCCATCCTCTTATAATATAAGGCTGGATTCTCCGTGAATCGGCGCGATGGCCTGAACCCAGCACCAAAAACGGCGTGAATCACTCCGGTGTCGGGCCCCCCGAAACGTCGCAAATTCTCCGGCCCGGAATGGGCTAGCAGCAGCATGACGCCATTCGCGCCAGCGTCACCCATCGTGGATGCGCACGCCGTCAGTGACGCCGTGTGGCGTCGCAGCACAAAAAACGCCCCCCCCCCTCTGCGTCGCAGCACAAAAGACGGCTCACCCCCCCGTCCCACGTCGCAGCACAAAAGACGGCCCCCCCCCACCCGGGGACCTGTCAAAATGGTCGCCCGCCGCGCAGCACCAAGGTTTCAGGAGCGGGACATCGAGGCGTTCCTGGACGCAGTGAAACAGAGGAGGGAAGCCCTGTACCCCGGTCACGGCCGCAGGGTCGCACCATGCCTCAGCCGGCGCCTATAGAGGGAGGTGGCAGAGGCCGTCAGTGCCGTGGCCATGACAGCAAGAACAGGCATCCAGTGTCACAAGAAGATCAATTACCTTGTCAGGGCAGCCAGGGTGAGTACCCCCCCACCTCCGCTGGGCGGCACAGCCCTAGGTGCAACCGACATGGCTGCACCCACCCATGCAGGCTACAGTGACAGGATGGGTTGTGAACCTCTGCCAACATACACACAACGGCTGGTCTGCATGTATATGTCTACCTAATACTGTTGCCCTTTATCCCTGCCACCCTCTCGCCCCACACAGGAGAAGCGAGCTCACAACAACCGGGAGCGTGAGAGGACCGGAGGGGGTCCACCTGAACTGCGACCACTCACTATCCATGAGGAGAGGGCCCTGGAACTTGCAGGCGGACCCGAGGACAGGGAGGTTGCGGATGCAGAGGTCGGGGGCGCACCACCAAGTGAGACCCCCCACTGCCAGCCCTCCTTTACCCCTTCCCCCATATCCCCCTTATCCCTCATATCACCCTTCCCCCATGTCCCCCTTCCCCATATCCCCCTTCTCCCATATCCCCCTTGCGCCATATCCCCCATATCCCCCTTCCCCCATATCCCCCTTCCCCCGTATCCCCTTCTCCTATATCCCCCATATCACCCTTGCCCCATATCCCCCATATCCCCCTTCCCCATATCCCCCATAT